>NC_092311.1:1322000-2572000 GCF_036785885.1 Coffea arabica
TATTTTTACCTGATATAACAGGTAAAAATACTTTTAGTGACCATTTGATTACCTGTTGTACTGGTCATCTAAATGAAAGAGTTCCTAAAATTTTGGTTAGTAAGTTTTGCATAAAAAATAGTAAGTGAACTCGATATATTAGTAACTTTTATGTCTCAAAAAGTAAACTTGAATAAATATGGAACTAACTTTATTTTTTTGAAGTAAAATACTACTCTATATCTGAAATTTAGTTTTTGGAGAGTAAGTTTAGTTCAATTAATAGTAAGTTTTTATAGATTAATAGTAAATATTGTTGATAGAATAGTAAATTTGGTTAATCATCAAAACTTAATAGTTTGTGGCATAAATTTACTATTTTACTTAAAGAAACTTACAATTGTACGTATTATTTATAAATGTTATGTGTTTGAAGCATTTTAAATATTCCATGAAACCTTTTTTTTTTTGCATATGACCTTATGAAATATGTAAGAATAATTTGTCATATTTGAAATTTTTAATTATGGGAAAATAAACAACTAAGTTCCCAAAATATTTCACTTTTATTGTTTAAAAAATCTAAACTTGTTGGTTAAATTTAAAATAATTCTATTGTCAAAAATAGTTTTTCTCAAATTAACTTTCATGATTAGATGTGAGATACAAATATGCTAAAATATCCCTCATACATATGTAATGGATATTTCAGATTTTTAGTAAAAAAAAAAAATCTTGTTGTTAAAATAACATATATCATAGTGTACTAATTATTTTAGGACCATTTTATAGGTGAACTAAATTTAATTTAAATTATACAATAGATTATACATGCATGTGATTTTCATTTATAATTATTGGATCCTATTCTTATGAACAATCTCCCAAGGAAAAAAATCCAGATCATACTGATTTTCTTATATGAATTGTTATACTAATTTTGTCATTTTTATTATTATATTATTTCTCATTTTGTTTAGGCTTTTACTCTTATTATTTCTTGTGTCTCAGATGTAAATTTATTAAAACTTTATCATCTTATTATATTCATAGGTGTTAAATTATAAAAATTTTGATATATAAACAAGTAATATTCTATATATAACTAGGAAGATTTATTGTTATTGTTATTCGAACTTTCAAACTTTTCAAAAATGGAAAATGATTAAAAGCTTATAATACGACAAAATTTTATTACATATTTCACAATATTATGTGAAAAGTCAAACTATTTTTCATAGTATTTTAAAATATATAAATAAATTTTTAAATTATACCTATGATCATGTATTATACAAGTATATTATGAGTACTTACTAACTAAGGTACCAAGAATTAATCATTAATAAAACATCTTATCATTATTTCAAATAAATTTCCTAATACTATTTTGAAATATGTTTTAAAATAAAATAGTACATGTGTCCCATAAATCAGTAAGTTTTGATTATTAATCAATTTACCATGTTATTAGTAAGAGTTACTATTTATGTATAAAAACTTACTATTACTTGAATTAAACTTACTCTCTAAAAAGTAAGTTTGGGATATAAAGTAGTAATTTATTTATTTAAAAAGTAAGTTTAATATTTATTCCAACTTACCTTTTGAAGTATAAAAGTTACTAATTTATTACGGTTAACTTATTATTTTAGATAGAAAACTTACTTTCTTATTTTTAAGTGTTATCCTATTTAGGTGGATAGACCTATCAAATAATCAAATGATCGCTAAAAGCAAATAAAAAATGAATCAAAAATGGTCATCCTTTTTCTTTTTCCGACCAAAGTTAAGTTAGAACACACAACCTAAACCTAATCCCAAATTCCACCTCAAAAGCCGGTAACCAATGAGGGGACCTTGGGGACTTAAGTAGTGAATCCTCACATGACTCACAACCGATGTGGGATAGGGATTTTGGGGAGTTGGGAACACTCAGTCTAAGCTAAAAAATGGTCATCCAAGTGTTATCCTATTTATGTCTTAAAAAGTAAATTGAAATAAAAATGAAAGTTACTTTTTAAAAAAAATAAATTACTACTCTATATTCGAAACTTACTTTTTGGAGAGTAAGTTTAGTTCAAGTAATAGTAAGTTTTCACGGATTAATAGTAAATCCTGTTGATAAAACAGTAAATTTGGTTAATCATCAAGACTTACCAGTTTGTGGCATAAATTTACTATTTTACTTAAAGAAACTTATATGAAACAAGTATTAGGAAGTTTATTTAAAATAATGCTAAGATTTTTTTATTAATGATTGAAACTTAATATTATAGTTAGTAATTGTTGGTAACGTAAATGTATAATATATGATTGCATGTATCATTCATCAATGTTATGTGTTTTAAGCATTTTAATAAATGTATGTATCATTTACAAAGGTTATGTGTTCAAATAAATTTATTTTCTAGGTCACAAGTATAAAAGTTAAATTTGTACTAATGTGGCATAATCTTTGAAAACTATAGTAAATTTACCCACATATTAAGTTTCGTGAGATTCAAATATATTTTGTATCATTTACAATATGGATTTATATGCACATTTTTTTTTATCAAACTTACTTTTAATTGGCAAATAGTATGTAAATTATTATAAAATGTCATTTTATAATAATCATAATTTGTATAGGTGAATGGTATATAAACTGCTAAAATTGCCAATTTATAAATGATCAAATCTTACTACTTTATGGCATATATTAGTTTGGTCAACTAAAAAATTATCGTAATTAAGTGTACGTTGGTTGTTGATTTGAAATTTGCACCCCTGTCACTATTTCGTTATTTCTACCACAAGTTTTTCTAATCAAAGTAAAACAAAGTCAAATATCTTTTCCTTTTGTATGTAGTATTTGTATTTAGTAAAAAATTAAAAACCATGATTACATTTCATAATTTCTAATGAAATTAGTAACATTTTCTAAATAAATTGGAATAATTTGTAAAATATGTTATTTTTTTACCAATATAATTAGGGATGGCAATCGGGTCCAAATTGGAGTGGCGGGTCGGGTTTAGACCCAGGTATAAGAGAAAACTGGCTGATCCGAACTTGACACGCCAACCTGAAATGGGTCAGGATATCTGACCTGAATCAGAAAATTCCGGGTTGTCGGGTTGGCGGGACGACCCCAATGACCCAAAACTTAATTTTAATTTATTAATTTACCACTATAAATTCTAATTCACACAAGACTAATTACATAATCAAGTAATAAAAATTTAAATAAATAATCCCAAACCAAATCTTTGGGTTAAATTAAAAACACCGTAAAAGCGTTTTATTCCAAACCAAATATAAAATAAATAAAAGCAGTATAAAAGTAAAAAATAATATAATACATTATTTGTCCAAATATAATAATTTCAACCTCGAATAAGTTAAATAAATTCATTTAGGATTAAGTGATTAATGCCTTTGCAAAAAAAAGAATAACTTAGTTTAATAATTTTTAATTCATAAACAGGTGATCGGGTCGTATCGGATTCAAATAAATTTTATAATAACAAATATTATTCCTCAAACTGGTTGCTTAATCCGAATCTATGCTCGTACTAGTGTCGAATGGATAACTAAAATAGGAAATTGCAACAAAAAATAATTTTTACAGGAAAGGTGCAAATAAGTAGAACTTTTGCTAACTTTAACCCAAAATAAAAAAAAAGGATAGGCTTTTTTGTAGTTTTGAATTCAAAAGTGTTGTGGTTGTGCTAGAATTCTTTATTAAATTTTGAAACAGTTAAGAATTCAAGAGATAAGTACCAAGGTGACTTTTATTAGCCATTAATTTTAGTTAGAGTAGGAAAGGTCGATGCCCTAGTAACGCTTGGATTTCTTTATGCCCTAGTAACGCTTGGTTTTCTGATGTTGAAAGTACATCAGACGAAAGTCTCTTCCTCCACCGCCACCACTAGTACTTATTTGGGGTGACAATTTGTGAATTATGGATGAGCGACAAATAAATGATGTAAGTAAATTATGGTGTGAGATTTTATGCTTGTAAGATCTTTTGTATATTTTATTCCCTCTCATAGGCATGTTCTATTATAGGTATTTTTTTATATTCACCATATTTACTGAATATTTATTCCTATGTTGCTAAAAGTTATTTTCATTCTCTTTCTTTTGGAAGCAAGGTGAAGAAAACAAACTCCTTTAAAGATAGATTTTTTTTTTTGTAATAGAACGCTGAGGTTAGAAGTGTAGCATAATTGATGTCGTTCATGGTAATGCACCCCATAATTGCAATAGGAGGTTAATATTGATTGGCTTAGGATATAATATGGTAACGCACCCCATAAAGAGTTTAATAATTGTTGTCGTATCCGCATGTTTCCTTAATTTGCTGATAATATTCTTGTGATTACTTTTCCTTGAGTGACCATTCAATTGTAGTATGGAATCTTTTGACAATGGTAATATGATAATATTAATTTATGGATGAAACGTAAACAGAAAGGCAGAAAGACTTAGCACTACTTATAATAAATATATAATCACTTGACTTCTCATGGCCAAGTACCCATAGTTATAGTACTACATGATTAAGTAGATTTTATTTCTGGGTTTTATCGACAATCTTATTTCTTGTACTGTCTATTGATTAATATGGAACTATGTTGATAATTATTATTGTTTTTTATGTAGGCTAAAGTTGTACGAATTAAGTGGAATTCACTATCCCCTACAAAGAAATCAATATACAAAGAGCGTTATCGAAAAACTAAAGCTGACTACATTGCAAACAATAGAGATGACAATGCCAAGGTAATGTAATGATATGAATTATAAAATTACTTATTGTTCTAGAAATTTGTAATACAATCTACTAAACTAGGTTATTAATCTTTCTTTGAAATATGTGGCATTGGTGATGGAATTTAAAGATATCACTTATTGCTATGTTTCCATAATATCTGATGTTAGAGATTAATCATAGTTGTGCTGCGTATTTCAGTTAACTATTCCAACCAGAACATCACTCCGAGGCGTACATGACATCATACAAAATCTAGTTCCGGAACAAAGAACCTTAATCACGGGAATTGGCATGGGAAGCTTACTTGAAATTAGGTGCAAGAACATTCATAATGCTTTATGTGAATGGTTAATAAATAGATTTGATTATAAAAATTGTACACTGAATGTTCATGAAAAGGTCATTCCAATAACTACAAAAGATGTTGAGATAGTCTTAGGTCTAAGTTGTACTGGGCTTGACGTGAGTACAAATCGATGCATAGCAGATGATGTTAAAAAATTGTCAATTGACCTTGGTTTTCAAGAGTCTGGTTTAACGCTTAGCAATTTGAAGGCAAGGTTGCTGTCAAGTAATGGTAGCTGTGATGACAATTTTAAAAGATGTTTTATTTTGTACATGTTGGGAGCTATCCTATGTCCAACTACCGGACTAAGTGTTAAGCGCGGTTTTCTTCGAGTTGTGCAAGATGTTTCCAATCTTAGCAATATCAATTGGAGTAAAATGATTCTTCAAGAGTTGATCACATCTGTGAAGAAGAAGCGTGAAAAGAATCAGCTTGGGTTGCGTGGCTGTATTTATTTTCTTATGGTGAGCATTTTTTAATTTTTCTCATGTCTTGTAGTATTACTAAATGTTCTTAATGTTATTATGCATTTATTCACTTGTGAAGCTCTTTTATTTGGATCGTGTCACTCCGCAAGGATTGGTATTTGAACCTTTTGCAAACAAGTCACGTCCTCGAGTTAAATTTTGGAGTGATGAAGAAGTAAAACTGAAGGTTTATTCACTTACTTCGTACTACGGAATTTATGGCCTAGATAAGGTACAAATTAAGTGTATATATACTTAAAAGGAAGATTTACTTATGTTTGATTATGTAGTTTGCATGCTAAAATTAATTATAAATTGATGAATTTATAGTTCACCATATCCTTATATTTTTTTGTTTGTTCATTCTTGTTTTATGTTTTCATGCCTATATTAGCATTTTCTAGTAATGATAATTTCTTATATGAATATGTTGGTAGTGATAATTTGCTTTAATTTAACATGTATAGATTCAAGTTATGGTCGATGACAGCGACGCATCTATTCCCTCTCCAATGTCTTACATAGCAGATATTATGCCCATTTTGGATAAACATTATTCTAAAAAATTTGACAAGGTTGATGACAGATTGGAGAAGATTAACGACAAACTTGACAATCTTGCAACGGCGGTCTATGAGTTGTCTACTATGATTGCGATGCAAAATGATTTGCATGTGCAATCTGGTCAATTTAAGAAGGAGACATCATTGCATAATAAGGATGACTTGCAAAATATAGAATATTGCAATGAAAGGCAGACTTGTGGTAGTCACTCTAGCATTAAAAATAAAGGCGGTCCTGTGGATGAAGAAATTGATCCGAAAATCCATCGCTCACCTGTTGCACGTAAAGAAGAATCACTTGACACACTATTTGGTCCTAATCATTATAAAGTGCCACCTTTAGGGTCCCCTCCAGATAAATATGGTGTGTTAAAAGACTTTCGAAAAGGAGTGATGCGCATGGTTAGGAAAAATCACAACACCCTTGTTGACTCGCAGATTGTGAAGAGCAATAAAAACGTCCGACTTGATGACTTGTTTGATCATTTGAGGGATTATTCTGATGGCGATAAAAAGGAACTAGTTGATATGGGAGACTCTTCAACTGCGTGTGAAGAACAGGAAGTAAGAGCATATTCAAGTTTTGCCTCTCTTATGGAACTATGTGATGATATAGGTATCAAACATAATGCCAATGATATGGAGAACACAGATTCAAGTCTTAGCAATAACACAACTAAGAAAAGGAAACTCAATAAACAGTCAGAGTTCAAAAATTATTTGCCGATTGAAGACAAGGTATGCAATATGGTTGTTTCATTTCAAATGATACATTTAACATATTACATCTTTATGATACATATTTGAAATAATTTTAACATTTCATATGGTTTATTAAACAGCTTGCAGGGCAAGAAAGAATGTTTGCCGAAAAGTATATATTGCAGCAGTTTTCCAATGATAAAGCGCGAATCCTGGACTACATATTTAATGAAAAATATAATCAGCAGTAATATATTTAAGCAACACAATATTGGATTTTTCATAACAACTATTTTAGCATTAGCATTGTTATTAATTGTAGACTCAATTAACAATTATTTGCAGCGAACCAATTGTGCATATTGGACAAGAGTTTGCCTCAAGAAGTGATCTGGCATGCTTGAAACCGAGAACCTGGCTTACTGAAAGTGTGAGTTTTCTAATGCTTAAAAACCTGATTTTTGAATGTAGATATACCATCCAACATGTGATGATTGTACGGGGTAAAGGTGAATTGTAATATATTTGCAGCCAATCAATCTTGTTGCAAACATGCTTCGGATAGACTTTGAGGAGAACCATAAAGATCAAACATATAACACATGGTACATGCCAACTTTCTTTACGGTAGGTTGACATATCATTAACGGGTTATGTTTGTCATTAATTCATATTTTTTTGATAATTTTGTAAATTTTGGTAAAATTGTGCAGTGCAAATTACAAAATGCTGAATCTGACCTTACAACTATTTCAATATATTTTGATGCTGATAGATATGGAGGAGACATTGAGATGTGTGAGAAGGTTCATTAAATAATGTTTACAATTTATGCATATTTTTTTGGGTTTTAAACTAATTTTTATTAAGTAATTACATGTTCTTGTAGATATTTGTCCCAATAAATAAAGATAACCAACATTGGTATTGCACACTAGTTGACTTTGTTGAAAAGAAAGTGTACATACTGGATTCGTTGCCTAATTCAACAAAGCAACGAGGTGTTGTGGTTAGAAAGTTAGTAAGTATCATTTAAAGTTGTGTAGCAAATAATGATATGGACATTTTGTGTTACAATCGCGATTTTATTTTTGGATAATAGGTGCAAGATCTTGATACTGTACTACAGCACAAATTTGGGGATAAGTACAAGTTTCAGGCATCGTTATTTGAAGTTGACGAATCTGCTAACATTCCTAAACAGCCGAATGGGTAACTTTCATTAATTATGCTGTTGTGCAGTGCATTGGAATCTCTTCCCTCATTTATTGTGATGATTGATTTACATGCAGCTATGATTGTGGTGTATACGTGATATGGACATTTTGTGTTACAATCGCGATTTTATTTTTGGATAATAGGTGCAAGATCTTGATACTGTACTACAGCACAAATTTGGGGATAAGTACAAGTTTCAGGCATCGTTATTTGAAGTTGACGAATCTGCTAACATTCCTAAACAGCCGAATGGGTAACTTTCATTAATTATGCTGTTGTGCAGTGCATTGGAATCTCTTCCCTCATTTATTGTGATGATTGATTTACATGCAGCTATGATTGTGGTGTATACGTTATTAATTTCATGAAGTCATCTGAAGTGGAACAAATGAGTTCACTCATGGTACAGTTTTGTAATTTAATATGAGTTTTTTGTGGTGAATAATTTTAAATGTCATTGTTACCGTTATCTTTACTTGCATGGTTAACTCACTAATTCTATTATGGTGTCATGAATTTTCAGTTTCAATCCGAGACTGAACGTTTTAACATTGCAATGGAATTGGTCCTACACCGTAAGAATGCATGGGGATTTCTTCTACAAGATCATTTGCAGAGAAGATGAACAATAAAAGTATTCGTAGTTGGGAAAAAATTCTAATTTATCTTGGCTATTTCTAGCTGAATACCAAGTACTTTATAAGGCAGAAGAACGTGCTTTATATTTGCTATTCTCCTAGCTTACTAAATGTGCTTTATATTTGAAGAGAGAAGCGGTATTCTCCTGAGTGCATATGACAAACACTAATTTGCTGCGAGACTTATGGGATATACCTGTGATAAAAGGAAAAGTGATCCATCCATTGTCATCTTTTTGGCGGGATTCACTACAAGAAATTTGGTCATCAGTGACAACTGATTATTATCACAGAAAATGTAAAAGTCGTCACTAACGTGTTTTACTGACAACATTTTAGTTGTCACAAAGTCGTCAGTGAATCTCTGTCGGTAAAGGTACACAGTCACAACATTAAATGTCGTCGGTAAATGTTATTCATTAGTGACAATATTTTTTGTCAATAATAAATACATATATAGTGACGACATTTCACCTTATCAATGATGCTCGTAGTAGTGTCGTCAGTAAAATCCTTTTCATAGTTGCCGTTGGTATTGATTGGTGACTCACAACTCTTTACAGTCGTCACTAAAAATGACTCTTTACTGACAACATTTATCATCACTATATACCTTTTTGTTATACACCCTATTTAGTGACAACTTTTTGTTGTTAGTGGAGAAATCTGATTAGTAACAATATATTGTCACTATGAAACCTGATACAAACGATTGTCCTAAAAGCAACCAATCCAACAATACATCAAAGTAGAACCATATAAGGCCTGCTAATTAATATCTAAAAGCATCCATTATACTAAAAAGGAATCCAACAATTCATCAAATCAACAGAACCATAAAAGGCCTGCTAATTAATAGCTAAAAGCATCCATTATGCTACAAAGGACCAAAATATAATGTTTAAGTTCAATGTCATCCTACAAATACTACAATAGAAGTGGTACTGTGTAACCCAAATTGTTCATGCAAAGTCAATCAAGTTTACAAAAAGCATCCGAGCCTCAAAAGTCATAAAAACTTCCAAAATACTTCACGAGCCAAAAAAGAAGCTTTATCTTCATAAATCTTGAGTCCACTTAGTAGCTGTGAATTTTGCACAAAATCTGACATAGTAGCATTTGTCTGCATAAAGTAGTATAACAATAGTAAGTAACAAGCATTTTGAAAAGGAAAAAAATCTTAGATTTACTTATCACAAACTCAAATAATGAGTAGGAAATTATTAAGGAAAAGAATAAAGAAGGTGAAGAATTATTAAGGAAATTATTAGACAACCAAGTAGAAAAGCTTCCCAAGCATGTCAAAGCAGCTACACAAGAATCATATAATATCATGCCAGATCAACAACACGAGCATCATAGGGTAGGGAGGTCCAGAATTAACTGAATTTCTTACAAAAAGTAGAATTAATTGAATAAGTATTGTGATCCTGAATCCCTGATGCCAAAACATAAATTAAACTAATGCAATAACAAAACTTTTAACAGCTAGACTTACAAAATATCCAAGAAAATCTTTTTGTTGAAGCTCTAAATAGGGTACATTCGATATTTGTTAGACACACAGGCACACTGAGAGAGGGAGGGGGCAACAGAGAGAGATAACAGAATATGCATGCAGCAAACCAAAATCCTTTACCCAGTCATAATTCTTTGAAAGGAATTCAGCTACAGTTGATTTGTGACGTGTCAAGAGTTCCTGCAATGTGACGAACTTGTCAAACCTGATGCTTGATAAATCCCAGATGAAATTACAAATGATTGCTATCACTAGTCAAAGAGTGCACAGTTATCACAAGACAACAGCAGAATGGTGGATTGCCAATTGTGGAAAAAGAGTAAACAGCATAAAAATTAAGCAAATGCTATACAAACTACTCTCCAATTGCAATCCCAGACATAAAACTTGGTCAACATTTCTTTTCCAACATAATTTTATAGAAAAGACTAGCAAAGCACATAGCTTGTAGCACCTTTCTACTTGAAGCATTAGTAGGTACATGAAGCTCAACCAGCAACATAAATATTTACAAATCACTTGAAGAAATAAGAACAACAAACTATGGAAGGAAGGGAAACTAGCCTAAGCACAGCTTATATACATTTGCTTTACACATTAACAGGAAAAAGGACTTTCTGTAGTAAAACAGCTCTTGCGCTTTTAGTCAGAAGCACCTTACCTTGAAAGTTGCAGCAGCATCAGCAACAATATCGAAATTTGGAAGTTGAATATAATCAAAAAATTTCTTCATACGCTCCGATTCCAAGACATACCTGTGAATGATGGCAAGTTTTAGAATATGGAAGTTAAATAGGTAAAACAGCTCATAAAGAAGATTACTGTCAAATAATCAGAGCCAAAAACAGGAGGCAAACGTATGATGTTATTTCCCTTTCCAATACTTAAGCCCAAAAATCAAATAAGCAAAATTACAACCAAAACAAAGATTAACTTTCTGCACCGTGCAACAGTCTGATGGCGTATACATTCTCTAAGCATAGCACCATAGTGTAAAGCCATATCTGTATTCTCATAACTGAATAATCCAACATCACAGATGAATGAGTTAAATAACCCAAAATAAGAAAAAAGACAATAATTCAACAATGAGGGGAAACAAGAAACCCCACTTCTAGTAAGGTTAAGACATGGGGAACAGCCAAAAACACATCTTCCAGAGATGATATTTAGAAAGACATAAATGAATGACTTTTAAGCTGTGTAATTAGAAAGAAAGGCACTTTGCATGAGAGCAAAGTGCAATAGAAAAGCTCAGAAACAAGTGCAATAGAAATGAAAAGAGCATGATAATCAACTGCTTTGAACCTCTAATTTAGCTTTGATTGAAAAACGTATTCAGCACACCATGCTAAAACACTTGAGTAAAACAAAAGCAAGAATTTTATCATCCTTATGAAATTAAAGCTGTCAAACCATACAACTAAATTAAATTAATGCACAAAATCAACCATGGAACTGCAACCCATTAAAAAAAGGCTACTGCAAATAAATACTTACAGTGTCATAATCCATTACGATAATACAAACTTTCACCGCAATAGAAAAACATATTATAATATTATCTTAGAGTCTTTTTTAAGAACTTAAAGTAAGAATTTTGAGAGTCTACTTTTTTTTTGTATAAAGTGAAGGAAAATTTGACAAAATAGTTACTTATATCTTTCTCAAACTTTCGAGTCAGCAAGCAAAACTAGACCCTACGATACTAGTATAAGATTTGTAAGTGTTCATGAAAAGCGAAAGTAAAAATTGTCAAGGTCGACAAAGCCATCAAAAGAGGATGATTGTGAATTTTTTTGTAATTATGGTGCTATCCCACATACAGATATTAATCAATCTAGAACAACTATTTTATGTATGACAGGGATAAATGTTATATATTTTGAAACCACAATGGACTTTTCTGTAATTTGGCTTAACCATAGGGAATTTTTCTGCATTTTATCCTTATATGTATCTGGATATTTTTGTCATTTTATCTATCCACATTAGTTTTGACAATTTCTATCACCTCTCCAATTTGGTTCAAACTATGAGATGCTGAATTGTATGTTTCAAAACTACAATGAGCTTTTTCGTATATTCGCTTAACCACAGATGGCTCTTTTGTTTTTTACCCTAATACAAAAGCATACTTCATATCTCAATAATATGGGGAACTAAGATTGATAATTAGGCCAAATTCACAATAAAAATGCTAGAAAATTATTTACAATGCCTAGAAAAGTTAGTCAAAATTGAAAAGATCTCATAATACCAAATATTCACCAAAGAAATGCTGTATAGTAACACCATTTAACGCTTAACACATACACCATTCTGGCTGCTATGTCGGACCCTCTGAAAACAATCAATGATCTCATTCATACTCGCAAGGTACTTTTGCTCCAATGGAGTAATTTGACTTTAGCCCAAGAGTTACCATAAGAATACTCAGCTTTATTTTTTCTAAACATTTTCTTGATGTTTCTTGAAGAGTATTTCTATTGGAATATTTTATACATGACATCATTCCTGAGTAATAGTTTGGCAGCAGTTTTTTTATGTTTGGTTGATGGTTATGAAAATGATTGTTCCAAAAAAATTCTCTAAGTACTATAACTCACTATAACTCAGGATGCTTACAGAATTAATACAATAAGACATTATTTTCACTTTTGATGTTTATATTCGTATATTAAGCATGCTTACCATCCACAAGTAAGCAAAATCTGATTTGTTGTTTCCCAAGCACTTGAGTGATGGATGGATTTGTAGATGACTGTGCTTTGAAACAATGTTTCAAGTATCTGAAGGCTGGTCATTTTAAGTCACTGAACTACTTTTTTTTTTATAAACTTGAATATTCACTAATAAATGCGGTAACTTATCAAGGTTTTTGTAACTTATCAGAGGCTTTTTGGTCTGCATTCTGTCCAATTCAAAATGTAAATCAACTTTGGAAAATTATAACCTTGCCTACCCTCTTTAATTTGCTTGGTCTTTGTTCACTCAGCAAAAACTGCACAAAGCTAGTTAAGTTTCCCGCTAATAAACATGCACAAATATTTCAAATACCTCTGTCATGCCCAATCTACACGTCATTCTCTTCTTACTAGATTGTCCATCCCAAATCTGGAATTTATGCTTTACTCATTAACTGTCATTAATTTTACTTTGAGATACATTTTCTGATAACTGTTTTCTCTTCGTTTTGTCTCATCTATGAGATGCCTTTTGTTTTCTTTGTTCAGGGAAAGAAACAAGAACTAAGACTAGAGTCCCTTGCAGCTCTGGAGAAGGCATTGAGGAATGTTTTGACTGTTTTAGGATTGATGCCAACTAGTTACTCAGAGGTACATACCATTAATCTTCTGTTGTTTTCTTCTTTTTATGGTTACTTTTTCAGATATTGAATGTGTTACTTCTATGTCAATTTACCATTGACATTGTGCATATCTCTACGCTATTGAAGATCTATTTACTAACTACTTTCAGTAAACATGGTTTCTTCTGGACTGCCTGTCTTTTCAAACTGCTTAGATGCTTACCTCATTTTTAACCTTTCCCGTTCCCAATAATTTCACAGTACCGTACAATATTGTGGGCAGAATACCAACTGACTGCATAGACAATGCCTACTATGGACAACTTCATATTACTCAACTGGGAAGAGTCTCCCACAAAATGGAAAAACTCTGGACTGTGAATTGGGATGGCAGCAGTCTGTTCTTAAAGCAAACAAAGAAACATGCCTGAAGGAACCTTACCAACCATGTTGCAAAAGGAAATTGATCAAATAAATTCTCCGACAAGAGAAACAGCAAATTTTGCATAGAGTTCAGCAATGTTAAAAAATGGCCAATGCTCAAAAGTTAAAAGCATGATTATGTGTATTCTGTTTTTCTAAGCAACAGTAGTCCATAAATTGACCAGAAATCCGAGAACGATGATAATGCAATTAAATAAACAAAATCTCATCTTATCAATCACTTCTTAAAAGAATAACTTATTTTGCAGGATGACAAAAAGGCTTCATAAATATGAAAGAATCAATAGTGATCTATCCATGACATACCAAGAACGATCCCTTGAGCACCTCTGTAGTATGAGCTTGTCAAGGTCCTGAACCTCTCTTGTCCAGCTGTAAAAGGTGTCATGAGCCCCATCAGATCACGGAGAACAAAATATGCAGTAATAGGACAGTGGAAATAAATAGCCAGAGGGGCGTACTATCATCAGAAAGTAGTAGCTTGGATTATTTATGAAAAAGGAGGCTAAGCTTATTTTAAGTCATGAATCAAGGATCCCAACAATAAATTTCCATTAGCAGCACTAGGAAAAAGAGGAATACAAACCCAAATTGGGTCTGATCATGGTGAAGTAGGACTGATTGTCAGTTTCTAATCTTAAGGAGGAAGAAGTTGCATGATCAGCTGCGATGGCAAGACAAAACCTTCTGACAGATAAGAAGATTTACATATAATAACAACTTCTGGGGAAAATGTTAATTAGGATGGCACGGCATGTTGAGAACAGTAGAGAAAGTACAAACATTTGACTTGTACTAGGTAAAGCGCAAAATGTCCTGCTGTATTTTGTGAAATTACAGCTAGTTCTATGTCCAAAGAGATTTACCACTTGAGCCTATGATAGGAAAAAAAAACAAATAAAAGTAAAGGTGTATCATCATATTTGCACAAAAGAACTTCATAAAGAGAATTTGGAAAGCTGCCATAAACAGTTAGCAAAACTATAAATGATAGGATCTGCTTACCGGTATCCCAAATTGTAAGCTTCAACTTCTTCCCACCAACTGTGAGCAGCTTGATCTTAAAATCCACACCTGGAATGAGGCACAAAATCGTCGGTTAGCAGATGCAGATTAAGCTGGCTCACAGATTCAACTCTATATTGGAGGGAGAATCCTTGTTGTCTGATAGGATACATAAAAAAAAAAAAAGTGCTGGTGTATCGACCAGTCATGTAATTGTAGCCAAACAAACTGCAGATTCTAAGGATTTCACCAAGAGGAGGAAAGTTCAAACTAAAACAATCACTCTCTGGCATACAGTCTACATAGAAAAATCTATACTAACATGTGATGAAAACTTGCTGCCGAGAAATCTCCATATTGATCCAATTAATGTGCGCCCCCTGGCTCTTAAAAACCGATTTGACAACCAAAATTTTGCTAATTAAACAGTGACTAATGATTTGCAATAAGTGCAATGGATGATTGGAGACGACAAATTAGTTCACTCCAAATCATAGAGCAGAACAGGAGACGCTACTTGTAACAGTAAAATTGAAATCTGGCATCAAAATCATTGTGCTTTAAAGATGAGATCACTCAGTAAAACACTACACAATAATTATCATAAAAAAGTGCAGTAATGCATATAATCCGCATTTTTAAATTTCTTAATTCGAAGTACGATCGATACATAGTATTAGATAGAGGTGTACCCGTATCATCAATAATTGCATAGGGGGGAAACCCTTTCTCCTGAACCTGTGCTATCTATAAAGCATATTTAGCTTTAACTGTCATTAACAAAGGAGCTAGTTTGACTGCGTCGCACTGCTGCAACTGTTGCAAGTCCGATTGAAACAGAATCGGAAGGCGATTAGGTCTGCCGCCAGAGTATCAATTTGAAGGCGAATGGAGGAGATGGTTTTGGATCTGACGAGTACCTTGCCGGATACAATTATGATGGATATATTTTCAAACTTGTCAATGAAAGAGGCTGCAAGGACAAGTGTTGTATCCCGCCGGTTTCACAGTCTATGGAAGTCTTACGGGGGTTGTTTGGACTTTGATGACGTGGAGACCAGAGTGCTTCTTTGGAGTGACGAAAAGAAGTTTGATATTGAACAGAGGAAATATGTAGACTGGGTGAATCAAGTGGTGGTTTCACATCAAGGCCCGATGATTGAACAATTCAGGGTGTGTTTTGATCTGGGAGCAGATGAATCCGCCATTATCGACCGGTGGATGGAGTTTGCAGCAGCCAGGAAGGTTCACGGGCTCGAGTTGGGAGCAGATGAATCCGCCATTATCGACCTGTGCTATCTATAAAGCATATTTAGCTTTTCCTCCACGCCTAGGCAGGCCAATTGATTGACCGAAATGAGAATCAATGCTTAGTAGAAGGCAGAAACAGAGACTGACGCATGAAACCTACCAGAAGAGTTCAGCCTGAAGATATGATAGAATTGCTTAGCCCGCTTGATCAATTTTCTAAATTTTAGCAAAAGCTAATCCCGTTCCATAAGATGATGATCGTACTCCTTCCTTTTCCAGGAAAAAATTTCTACAATCTTCCGTGAGGTGAGAAGATAATAAAAGGAAGGGAAGCAACTTTAGAGAGATGCGGAAACCCAAACCGTTTTCAGAAACCGATTATTTTCTTACTTTAATATGTCAATTTTTTACTTTTAGTATTAGTAAGTTTAAATTAAACAAAAGTAACATTTGTCAAATAATAAGTAAATTAAATTACTGAAAGAGTAAATTTTCATTTTTGACTAAAACTTATCTTTCAGGCATATACTTACTAGTTTTAATTAAAAACTTACTAAAGTTAATATTAATTATTTTAATATAATATTTAAAAAGTCGCTAAAAAATTTGATTTGTCACTAAAGACAATAGAAACCTGTAATAGTAGGTTTCCCTACCATCGTTACCATAACTATAGGCACTGTAGCACTGTCCATAATTAGTATACAGATTTAACTTGTTCTGATTGTACAAAATTTGTTTTCTATAAAAATATGGACCATCTTATCGTTGATAAAATTCTTCTCGTTTAATTAACTAATTAAATTGGTTAATTTTTGAAAAATTAGTAGTATATAGATTTAGCTTGTCTTGATTGTATAGAATTTTTTTTTTCTGAAATAATTAAATTTTTTAATTTTTTAAATTACAACATTTATTATCTAAGATATTCAAGTATCAAGTATATTTGAATTTTTTTTAAGTTCTAACTTGTTGTTGGTGTGAAAATTTAAATTGAAATTTTATTTAGAATTAATTTTCAAATATGTTAAACTAGAGTTTGAATTAATTAATTTTTAGACTCGGCTCACTTATATAATATGAGTCAAATTAGAGCTCGAACTAGTTGATATTTAAACTTGACTCTGCGATTTCATTTGCCAGTGGATTTTTGGGCACGTTAAATAAAAAATGGGACTTGTTAACTTAATGAACAGATTGACAGCCGAAAACTTCCCAATTTGAGTTCCCGCCATCTCGAAATAATGGGATATTTATTGAATCACTTCCTCGTTCAATCAATTATTCGACTTTAGGGTTTCTTTCTCTTTCTCTGTATTGGGTTTCTTTCTCCGGCGAGAAATTTAGTTCCGTTCCATCAATCTGCCGGCGAACAGATATGCCGGCGTCGACGTCGCTCTCCTCGAAACATCATACACTAATTCAAGCTCTACTATCCCGGGGGCCACTCAAGGAATCTGAATTTCGCTCCATTTTTCACAAAGTCACTGGAAAATCTCCAGGTCTCTCTCGGTCTCTTTACTTCGTGTTTAAGTAGGTTTTCAGTCTTCTTGGTTTCTCCGTCTTATTGGTTTCTCCTTTTAACCGAATTTAATGCTGTTATAGTTCATGTAGTGATGATAATCTGTAATTATATAATTTTGTCCTTGTAAACCTTATTTCTATGAAGATGTTTTTTTTCCCCCTTTTTTCACTTGAAAGATCCTTCTTTTCTGTGAACAAGTTCTTTATATTGAGCTTATGATGGTTATGGGAACTCACAGAATTATGTTCAAATATAAAAATAATAAAGCGTCAAGTTTTGTCCTTTTCGACCTTTTCTTTTTAAGTTTTTGAAGAAAAAGAAAAAAAGCATGAGCTCTGGACATTTTTTTACAACTCTGGAGAATGTAGATAAAGCTTTAAATGAAAAGTTGGGTTTCTCATGCTTTTTGGGTATGGTATGTGTTTATAATTCTGTTTGTTTGTATGTTAGGTATTGAAATCTTAATTATCAGCATGATTTTATGAAAAAAGTTGATATCTTTCAGTAATATTTTTGATAAGAGATGGTAAATGCCTACTCTAGTCGTGTGTACTTTCATGTGTGATTGATATAAATTGTTTCATTTAATATTCCTCTGAGTCCATATAAAGAAGGTGTATGTAGGAAAAAGCATGAAGGATTAGATACTCCTAGCTAGCAGCATTATGGTTATTGATTGGCTTTGATATAATGGTTTGGCATGTGTTTGCAGATCATCAGGTATTCAATGATTACGTTTCCGACATAAACGATGAATTAAGTTATGTTCAACTTGAATTGCGCAAATGCCTAAATCAATATGACGGGAAGGCGTATTATGGTGTGGTCAACACTGTTTCAGATGAACACTCCAAGCTTGGAACTAAATACAGTGTTCCTCAAATTGCTTTATATAAAGGAATTGTAAGTTTCATGTTCAAAATAGTTTCTCTGCTCGTAATTGTAGGACTTGCTAGCTTAGCATAATTAGAATTCAGAATCAGATCTGGAGGTCGTATCGAAAAGAGAAGAGGACTGGACTTGGTTGTATTGGGTTGTGCTGGGAATTGAAGCAGTTCAAGAAATGGATGGGGGGATTCAGGGTATGTGGCCTTGGGGGAAGGGCAGCAGGAAACTGTTGTGTTTTGGGTGTTGGCTGCATTTTGGTAGTCATGGTGATATCACAGATGCAAGCTTTTTTGCAAGAAAGTTTGCATTGTGTAGGAGTGGCTGGGGCTGGGGTTGGGGTAGACGAAAAGAAGGAAAAGAAAAAGAAAATGGCAGAAGGAATAACAGACAAAAACTACACAATTGTTGTAGTGCACTAAGTTGTGGACCTACGCCCTTAGCTAACCGAGTCAAACATTAGTATGTGGACAAATTTTGGATGTACAGGCCCAATCAGGAACTAACTTTTGAGGGTCTCAATTCGAAATTTTTGTTTCATAATGTAGTGGTCTATTTGGAGCTAACCCTGAGGATTACTTGTCACACACAGCACTCACTTGGATGCTTTTCTTGCATAATCTGAATGCAGCTTAATTGAAGTCTCCCTTTGACCAAAATTTTTTTTTTCTCTTTTAGTGAAGCGGTGCTTCCATTTTCCTATTGTGAAAGTCTTGTCCAATGAAAACAAGGAACAAAAATTTGAGGTTGTACTTGCATGCAATATGGCTAACTGCAGAGCTACTCATCTTTTTAGCAAATTTACTGCATAGGACTGAAATTTCTAACTTTTCTTTCCCATTTCTTGAGTGTTCATGTTTTTGATTTCTGAGTACTGAATGGCTCCAATTACAAATGTTAGCTTGAAGCTATCGTTCAAGATACGGCTGGTGAAGGTAGCATTTCCAACATTGATGCTCTTAACATAAGGCTGGAGAACCAGGTTTGACATAGTCAGATACTTCATGATCCTGTATTTACAAATTATGTCTTTTCTGTCCCAGTTCATTCATGTACCATTTGTACCTTGATGTGGTCTCCTAGTTTGTCTGATTTTGTTTTGACCCCACAATTTCACCTTGCTAACTTTTACTATTTTTATCAAATGAATCCAAAAGAAATGCCCCCCACCCCCTTTTGTTAAAGTTTCATATAACTTATTGATCAAGGATCTTTAACTAATTCTTTTTGCACCATCGTTTGTTAACTGTCTAAGGGCTACCAAGCAGTTTAAGACACATGTTCTCATTGGGAGTCATTTCTCATTTGGTAAAAGGTGGTATTATTGGTGTCATCAATGGATTTTTTTTTTCTTTTTTTTGTTTTGATTTTCTTCTTGTAATGGCTGTCAACTTCAACGAAAGAGCACCCTTGTGGCTAGAAAGTCATTTATGTTGTACTTAACCATGGCCTTAAGTTGTTTTGTTCTGCCAGTTGAAAAATTTTAGAGCTATTTTATGCTTTTTAAGTTAGTTATTTTAAGCTCATTTCAGGCAGTTCCAACTATTTCAATGTTCAAATTGTTCATGAAGCTTGTCTATCAACTTCATCTTTTCTGACATAACATAGCATTACAATGAACTGCCTTTTTTCTTGTGTATGAAAAAGTTGCATTTCTGTAGCATTTCAGTTTTAATTGATTTTTTTTTTCAGTTTTAATTGATTTTTTAAAAAAACTTTGACACTTGGTAAATATTAGCCGGTTATCTGCTATGGGAAATCTTTGAAATGATGCAAAATATATAGTTGTCGACTTTGCTTCTTGTTCTGGAGTCCATATGCTGTTTTTCATTTTTAAAAACTTTGTTCTGACTGAAGAAAACGTGACAAAATTATTAAGTATGATGGACCCTGCACTTTAGACTAATCATTGCATCTGGTTGAGAAAGGAATATGTTACTATCATGACACGATAGAAGTAGATATTAAGTATCCATTAGGGATGCATTTTTTGTGAAAGAAGGAAAAAATTACTTTTTTTTCCAATTTCTATCTGTCATTGAATCTTTATTATCCTAGAATTATTAGGGTTGTAGGCTTCCCACTTCCAGACTGTATGGTGAATTTTTGATCTATTCTCAATTCTTTGGTATGGCTCTGTACTCCTGGACACTTGTAGTTACATTGAAACTGCTTGTTATCGAGTTGCAATAGCAACTATGTTCTTGAATTTGTGTTTGAGCAGTTTTTTGTCTCGATACTGTAAATGCATTTTCTCTGCTGATTATTTGCTACCTGTTGCATCAGGAATGTGATTATTTTGTAAATCACATTGGCAAGGCCTTACAACTTGGTTATTCTGATCTTCCTGCGAAGAAATTGCATTTTCAAATAACTGATGGGGTTTTTTACCCCCTCTTTTAATAGTACTCCGAAACATTGGCATTTTCTGGCTGTAGTTTAACTGAATTTAGATTGGCAAGTATTGCACTTGTAAGTAACTTATTTGTCGGGTATGCTACCTATCCTTTCTCAGAACTTGCTTAATAGACATCTGTAGTTTCTTAAGATGCATATCTCCTAGTATATAGCATTGATTATTGAATCGATTAGAAATGAATAGAAGTGTTTATCTAAACCTCTTCCTGCTTCAGGCGCCAGTGTTTGTTTAGTTGGAGCATGAAAGTCAAGGGTGAATGAGTTCTTATATATTGGCTTAACCAGTCTTTTCTCAATTTCTTTTAGGTTTTAAGTGGAGTGGATTCACAGTCACAGGATAATTCAACTGAAATCCCCTCCGCTTTGAAGAACTTCAGCATGTCCCAAAAAGATAAAACTCTTGAAGAGTTTGTGCACGACCAGTGGCTTTGTTCAATATCTGATGGACGGATTGGACTTGGGGTCAGATCCTTTCTTGATTTACGAAGTTGGTTCCATGATAATGAAGTTCCCACTTGTCAAGTTTGCAACGAGGCGGCAGTAAAGGTATGTGTAGTATGTAATGTATCTCTCCGCTGCATTTTGAATTTTGTTTTATGATGCTGAAACAGTGTCATTTTCTTTGGCTGAGAAGTCTATAAGGTGGCCAGGAAGTTCAAACGCATTCAATTTACATATCAAGGAACCAAATGGTTCCGTGACGCCTCCTTTTTTTTTATTTTTAAAGAAGTGGCAGCACCTACACTACCTCTACTAAGGGAGGGCCCAACTCGGGCAAGGGGGGCTAGAGGAAGAGAAACCTGCTTCTAGACTAGAGAGGTGCACTACTGCACACACACTGGATTTTACTGCTGGTGCAAAGGTTTGAACCTTTGACCTGCAGCTAGAAACGCTTGTTATAGTTTGCCTGATGTTCAACTCATCCAACGTGAATTAGTCGGATCTGTTACACTTAGTGAACAGATAATAATCCACGAATATGTTGTACATAAAAGGCATATGGTGTTGTACATAAAAGGCATATGCTGTATAACGGCTGCTGGTTTGCTCTGTATTTCTTAATGTAGAGGTTATGACCTCGACAACTCGTCTCTAACATGTCCAAGGTACTGTTGACCTGACTTGTTCAGTTTTGATTAAATTGTGCAGGCAGAATTTTGCCAAAATGAGAATTGCAATACGCGAGTGCACCAATCTTGTCTGAAAAAGTTGTTTTCTCTAGCAGGGGTATTACTTTTTCTTAGCCCCTTTTTTTTTTTTTTTTTGCAATGTATCACATTGTCATTGGGATCGATCAAACTAATCAATTTGCCGGCTATAATTCACAGGTTAAAAGAGTTTGTCCAGGTTGTGGTACACAATGGCGTTTAGTGGCTAAAAGAGAAGCTACAGAAGAACAAGAAGCAGATGATCAGGATGGTCCCTCTGAGAACACATCGCAGCCTGATCCCTCTGCAAGAAAGAGGCTAAGGACCTCCAAAGGAGTTGATCGCAATACCCAGGAGTCAGATTCTACTATAACTTCTTCAACCCTTTCTGGCTCGAGGAGGTTAACTCGAAGTTCTGCCAGGCGCGCTGCTGTTGCTTAAGCCTTAATGTACATTCTGTTGGTTTTGCTTGGTTCCAGCTCTCCTTGGAAACACTGCATCCGAAACCTAATATGCTGAAGCTTTCGAAATTCGCTTTCTTGGCTCCTGTTAATTATCTTTTGTATGTGTATAGTAGGAGTATATATCTCAAGCTCAAAGTAAGTTGCCTAGCCTATGGGAGAGCTCACTATCTGCAGAATGAGAATTAGCTTTTGGTGTGTCTGTTTAGTATGTGTGTTCAAATTTGTACTGTCATTCAGCATTTTTTTCCAGGGACAAGGACTAACAACAGCCTGTCAAAGGGAGAGGTGATGTACTAAAATAACTAGGAGATGCTAGGTAAGTCCATGTAACAGGGGAAATGAGAAGATTAAAACAAGAAGGCTAGGTGGATATAATTGTATGTGGCTATAATACTTTGGAGTTCTCTAAACTATTATTACCCTAAAGCTTGGAAAAGTTTCAAACAGCCCAGCAAAATTCTAATTTTGTAAATAGATAATCTGCCCGGCTCCTTTAAAATGGTCAAGTTTAGGGAAAATTTTGCCCAAATCTAACACTCTGAAAATGAAAAATTAGAAAACCTCTGGCTGCTTTGTGGTGTTTTTCTTTTCTGATACGTTTTTATGATTTCTTTCCTTTTTTTTTTTTTTTCAAATCACGGTGTACGGGGATTTAATTGTGAGTACTGTATTAACAAGGCAGCCACTTTCAAATTTGTAAAATTGAACTTCAACAGCAATATGCCTAACACAACAAACCAAAAAAGAAACACAATTAAAAAAAAAAAAACCCCCTTTCGTTTTTGTTGGATTACAATTCTTTCATGTTAATACTCATTTTAATATGGTTTTGTTTAAGATAGTTAATGCAACCGCCAAAAGATTAAGCACCTAAAAAATTCATGGTAACTCAATTAAATTTATGTTGGAGTATGAATTCTACCTGTATTAGACCAATTACCTATTTTGTGCAGTATGGATTGCATTTTTCTATAGAAAAATTTCGTCATTTTTTTTGTATGAATATTTCTTCTGTGTAATTTTTAAAAAGAGTAAATATATATTGACAGTATATACACTATCATGATTGAATATACGATAAATATGTAAAATTTAAGTTTCAAATTCAGAGTCTTTTATATATCAGGTATTTGATGGAAAAAATATATATACACTGTTAGTATATAAAATATTATTTTATCATTTTTTATGTGCGAGTACGCAATTTTTAACTTAAATTCATCAATTTTTTGGAAAAACTCTTAATAGAAAATGCAATCCAAACATGAAGAGTTCATCAAATACTGTGCCAAATAAATCCTTCCTTATCTCCATAAGAGAATCCAAAGCCTAGAATGAATATTTAAGATGATTCCAACGTTGCGTATCCGAAATGTCTCCTCCTTTCAAGCTCTCCCATGAAGAAAACATCAAAAAAAATTGCTCTAACGCCTGACTCAGACTCACCATTAAAGAATCCAACAAAATCCCATTAATGCTATCCTCATACGATTTCCAAATTGCTACATGTAAATGTCCCATTAGATCCCTGCCCACGCCACCTACACGTGCATATCATGGGTTTGAACCAACAAGGACATGTCAATTCCAGGATTATTATTTAATATGATGGATTACTTTATGGTATTTTGGATTCTGACCACTAAAATCTTTGACTAATCTTAGATTGTAAAACTAGTGAGTGTGTTTGGATTGTAAGTTATTTGAAATATTTTTACTGTAGCACTTTTTGTGATGTGATGTATGTGAGATAAAAAGGTAATTGGGAAGATAAAAAGGTGTATTGGAAATTGTAATGGTGATGTCAGCAAATATATTTGGCCAAATAATTGACTGTCCAAACACACCCAGTATTAGTACTATAGCTCATTTGGCAAGTGAGTTTTTTGAATATTTATTTAAAAATTTATTATAATTTATTGTAAAATTTTTTTAAAGTATATAAATTTTTAAATATTTTAAAGTGTATAATTTATAAAATTTATAAAATTTTTTAAAATTACTGTAGTTAAAATTTTTTAAAATTTTATAACAAATAAACTTGATAAAAAATTTGGCTGCCAAATTGGAATAGTAACAAGTTTTTCACTTTTCAGCACTTCCATCTTGTACACGTAGGTTTTAAGGAAAATAGTTTTTAAGGATTGAGTTTGTACACCTCATCACTCACCCGAAAGGCTAAAAAACCCAACTTTTCATCTGTTGCTCTCCAATTTCTTTTTATGTGATCCTGTTTTGTTTTCTTTGGAAAGCAATCATTACCCAATTATTGATTGATTTCCCGCAATGGGTTGATCAATCAGGCTTTTAAGTACAATATCTTATCTGGGTTTTGCTGTTCTTGGTAGGTTTTGCTGCGTTTACTTCATTTTTTGCACTGTTGTGGTTCTTTATTTGGCAGGCAAATTTTGGCCTTTTTTGGGCACCCCTTTTGGTCTCTTTTGAAGTTTCAGGACCTTAACTTTCATTCTTCTTTTCTAGGAAATCTTGGAACTGTTGAAAATTTCGAGGGATATTGTGAAAAATTTCGAAGGGTGTAATACTAAGACAGATGTGTAAACAATTTGGAGCGGTCTGTCACTTACCCAAAAAATTTGGAGTGGTCTGTGGCCATGTTTTAGTGTAGCTAATTCTTTAGTATTCTGTTACTGGAAGAAAAGAGTTGGTAGTAGTTGATCACAATGTTTAGCCTTGGACCTTTTCTCCCCTGTTTCCTTTTGATGTTGCTACTCTTGTGGTTGTGGAGATAAGGACTTGCTGGTTTTCTGTTTTTCCTTTTTTTTTTAAACTTCTTTTCGTGGTAGTTGCAATTGTTGCATGATGCTGAATGAGCCAGTTTGTGCCAAAAGATTGACATGGTATCTGTCCCATTTTGATCTAAGTTTTCTTTGCATTGTCTCTACGCAATATTCAAATATGTGTTTTTTGAAGTGAGTCACAGTAAGATTTGTTTATTTTGTGGCGGATTTTAATTGCCTTGACTAAGTCGGTCGATTGCATCATTTGATTTTCTTTATTATTTTCTTCTACCTTTTCTTTTCTTTTCTTTTTGGTGCCTGTGTGTGTGTTTCTTTTATCAGGAATGGCACTTTGATTAATTTTGCCCCTTTCTCTAGTGAAAAGTAATGTTATACTTGTGCGGTTAAAAGGTATTTTTCAGGGGTGCCTTATCTCAGTAAAGCACTGGTGTATGTTTCTTTTTTGCTTAGAAACATGTTTACGGGTTCGGTTGATCTGGCCTTCACACTAGTTTTTTCCTTTAAGCTTGACGTCACCAATTCTCACATTTGCTCTGCAGAAAAACAGAGTAGCAGTCATGGTTGTTTCATTTCCGTTCTTTCGAAATTAAACATTCAAGTCATGGCATGTCTATTCAATAACTTTTTTGGCATTTTGGTTTTGAGCAGGTCAGATGCAGAGCTGAAACCCAATGATGTCAAACATTTCATCTGATAAAGGTAAATTTTTCGACTGTCTAATGTTGTGTGTTTTGATGCTCAAAAAGTTAGCTTCTTTAGATCTTTGGATTAAGTTAATCCATTTTTTGCCATGTCTGTCAGATATAATTTGTTGACAGAGCTTGTCTTACTGTCAAGTTAGTTATGTTGTTATACAAGGTATTTTGCATCTGATATGATGCTTAAATTAGAGGTCTGCAGTCGATAACATTTTTGTGTTAAGGACAGCCACGTTAATGGTGCTAGTAGGTCTTTTCATGGTTTTGACTATTCTTTGCTTATGAAGTGAAATTGCAGTACCTTGTCTTAATTATATGCATAAACTGAGAAATAAAAATCCTTCAAGGTTTCTCTGCAGTTATTAGTTACTCATAATCGTGTATATAAAGATTAATGTTTTGCTAACCAAAAGTTTCAAACGATCAGCTGTTTGCTAAACAAGTAGATTTCTCTTAACCTGCAAGGGCATTTCTGGTTTGCCATTTTCATCAGTATTGACTCACATAGTGCACTGCACCATAGCTTTATTTTGGAAAGCTCTGATCAGCATGTTTGAAGTAAGTGTTAGAGGTGTCAAAGTAGATTGTAGGTATTCATAATACACTGATCATACTTTGTTCTGGAAGCTTTATGGGTAATGGTTAAACTACATCGGTTTATGATCCAATTCCTCCACCTTCTCCAAACTGGCCCCATTCCTGTACATGTTTTTCCTTTTCCTATTCTTGTCGTTTTCTTTTTTTTTTTCCGCCCTTTTTTTTTTGTTAGTTCTTTTTCCTTTTGTCTTATTATTAAATAAAACTTTAGCCCCCATCACTTACCCTTATGACGCGCCGCTAGACTTGGGTGACCAACAGAAGCCACGCAATTTATCTTGAAAACTTACCAAAATTTATGCAACCTAGAAACTTCCGCTAAAATATCTGCAACTAAATAAATTAATAAACATAAATAACTGAATTCAGGGGCATCGGAGAAGGGCTCCGCTGCCAACTAGCCAATCCTTCATTGCATACCGCATTGTTTCAGATCCAAATGGTTCAAGGAGAATTTTGCGGTAAGTATCTTTCCATTCAATGGATCGTAGGCTGGCATTTAGTTCAAGATTAGAATTGGATTTTTAGGCTTTTGATCTGCCATTTATATGCTCGTTCACCTATTAATGGAGTTGCACTTTTATCCTTGAAATAAGAGCATCATTTGTTTTTGACAAATTTTAGGCCTGGTCGGTGCCACTTTTACTGATGTGTTAGGATTTTGAGTTGAGATGATATTTAGATTCTATTTTTTCTGGTGAACAAACACTAGCATGTGGCAGGCTGACAGCTGTGATCTTTTGTGGCTGTTCATGCTTTTGTGCATTTGGTTGTGGTTTCCATACTCGTTATCATTGTTTTTAGATTATTGTTCAGTAGATGGATTAAATTGGATTAGATGGATTATCCACAAAAATTACCAATTTAAATGGTTGAGATGGACAGATCATTTGGAGACAGTACAGTTTCTATTGCAATCCATGACCTTTTTACAGCCAGTGTATTTGGAAGGAAACATGGCCTTCAAACGAATTGACACATCTAGTTAGTGTTGAATGAATTTATTCAAAATAAATTCTACAATTGATGCTGAGTGCTTCTAGTTGCATTGTTGGTTTCGTGCTTGCTTTGGTATTAGACAGGTGTAATGCATCCAAAGTAGAGTCTGTGTTTTAGTCAATATGGCTGTAGCTGAGGAAGCTGTTAACTTGTCCCATATTTTGACTGGTATTTTCATATACATATAGATGTGTGTGTGTGTGTGTGTGTGTGTGTGTGTGTATAGATGCGATAAATATACATGTCTAAGTTTTGAGAATATTTGATTAGCACCTTGTTAATGTTGATGATTCATATAGAACATGTCAGTAGTGGCATTTTCCAAGTTGAGTGGAAATTCTTTTTCTGTTAACTCGTAGAAGCAGTGTTGAACAGTTGATATCTCATTTTCAGGATAAATCTATCCTAGCACACTAAAAACTTAACCTGGTTAGAGGTATTTGACTGGTGAACAGCAGTGATAGCAGCACCATAGCCAAAGTCTTGGTCCGACATGGCTCCTGGAGGCAGTGCATATGAAAATGTCTGTGAATCCCACATTGCATTCTCGGATTATAGCATTGTACCTGACAATCCAGAATTTATAAGCTCCCCTTATGGAGAAGTGGCTGCAGTTGTCAGTGGGAAGCTTAGGATGCCAACAGATTCTGCTGTGCATGACCTGCTGGAGTGTCCTGTGTGTATGAATCTAATGTACCCTCCAATTCTGCAAGTAAGTTCTGATTGGATTCTTGTGAGCAGCATTCATGTATTTTAATTCTTTGTTTCCATTGTTTACCAGTATAGCGTATAAAGTTCTTTACTGTGGAGCTTATTCTAGGATTTCAGCTGATAGACTTGTGTTGAGTAAATTTTTGTCTCAGCACTTCACAGCATTCACCACTTGTAATATGCAAAAAGCAGGATTGTGAATGGACCAAAACTATTCCACGCTTAAATACACTTTCACAAGTCTATTCTTACCCTTTTGCGGATTTGGCTTTTTATGCTTTGCTCCATATTGTAGGGTGCACAAGCAGAATTATAAGATAGGATATCATAATTTACTCTGTGCTTATATATGACTCTGTTGTAGAATAATCTATTATGTCATACTTGTTGACATTTCTACGATTTTTTTGTTTGTTTAGTGTCCAAATGGCCACACACTCTGCTCAAATTGCAAGTGTAAAGTTCGTTGTTGCCCAGTATGCCGCCGTGAGCTTGGTAACATACGGTGCTTGGCCTTGGAGAAAATTGCAGAGTCACTAGAATTGCCATGCAGATACCAGATTTTTGGTTGTCAAGATATATTCCCTTACCATAGCAGGCTTAGGCATGAGCAGCTTTGCCAATTTCGCCTGTACAACTGCCCTTATGCTGGAGCTGAATGCTCTGTCACTGGTGATATTGAATACCTTGTTGCTCATCTCAAAAATGATCACAATGTTGACATGCATGATGGATGTACCTTCAACCACCGTTATGTCAAATCCAATCCACAAGAAGTTGAAAATGCCACATGGATGTTGACGGTAAGCATTCTCCATCCATTCAAATGTCAAAATTTCTCCGAATTGTTTAGTAGGAACAAACATGAAATTTAGTTTCTCCACTGAAGAATTCCTTTTAGCGTGTTGCACACTGAACTTAATCGATAGGGCATGTTTTGTGATCTCCTGAGTATTCATCTATGTGCCTTAGAGGGCTATTGTTAATTGAAATTACAAGCTAGTCTAACATATTCATGATGTCCCCCCCCCCCCCCAACACCACAACCCCCCCCAAAAAAAAAAAAAAAAAACCCCAAACAACCCTAGAACACCTTCCAATAAAGGAAATTCATTACATTTTCTCTATAACCGTGCTGCAAACTCCTTGCTGCTTTTTCTGTCCATTTTTTCTCTCAATCTTAATTGGCCCATTGGAAATTTTTTTGGATCATAATCCTGCAGATTCTCTCAGAAGAATCCAAATCTAAAATCTGGAGCTGTATCTTTATCCATTAAAAGAAGAGTTGAAAGAAAACAAGGTTTAGTAGTTATTTTCACAATTGGATATTCTTCTAGTAATTTAGGTTGGTTGCTTAGCTGTTTCAACAATTGCTTATTCCAAAGTATAATCTTTTCTTTGTCTGCTTTGATGGACTTGTGGTCAGAAGGTACAAAAGGTGATGGACAGCAAGGCTTTTGCTAGCTTTTCTGACGTGCCAAAATTTAAACTATTACTGAGAAATGTGCTGGATGTTGCATCCTATAAAATTTGTCCAACAGATGTGCACTTTGGTACATGCAACAATAGCAATCAATATGGAATGGTGGGTAAAATTTGTTAACACCTGCTGGATGATGTCAATTGACTTTTCTGAATGGCAATCCAAGCATTGCTTTTGCTGTATCCCCTTAAGCCTAAAATGGGGGTTTGGTGCATGAATTCTGGAATTAGGAAAATAAGAAAGAAATGTAGTTAGACAGGAGTAGATATCACGTCATAATATCAAGAACAATAAAATGGAACTAAGACCTGAAAGTTTTAATTGCTCCTGTGTTGTTAGCTTGAACTTTGTAAAGAAAAATATCCTCTAGTGGAAAAACCAGATATTTTTATTTTTCTCTATCTCCATCCCTGACAAAGTATAGATGAGAAGGGAGATGCAGCATGACATTTACATTTAATACATAGGTAGAAGTACAAATTCTTACATGGTAAGCAGCCTAGTGGGGCAAGTGACCTTTCCTCTGAATTTTTTATCTGGTACATGTTCAGGGGTGGTAAAGTCATTACTGAATAAATTTTGCATTCATGGAACAGCTACATCTTTTTATTGCAAAAGAGTGAATCATCTCTAGTGAGTGCCTGGTTTGGGGAGTGAATTTGGTAGTCAAATCTTATGGTAAGATAGTGATAACTCTTTGATAGAGGCTTGAAGTACCATAATATGATAATAAAATAGAGTAGACCATAGGAGAGAAGAAAGGAGAAAGTGAGTCTGTGTCTACTTCCTGTCTTGCATGTACTTCTGCTGCAATTCATAGGCAACAGTACATGGTTTGGTATTCATTTCAGTAGGTTTGAAGTAGCAAAAACAAGCAATTTATTTTTTGAGTAAATGAAGTTGTCACATGGAAGAGGGATATGGATTTCTTGTATCTTCTCAGGGAGAGGATCAACATCGACTTTTTCACATGATTTGGTTGTTTGTGTAGAAGTTACTGATTCAGTTGATTTTTGTCCAGGCCTAGTTGACTATATTGAACAGGAATTCTAAAATAAGTAGGATTTTTTGTTTTCTTCTGGTTGGCAGGATGAGTGGCCTACGAATGGGTTGTTTTCCTTACTATCCACATGCATAACTTTTCATGTTCACTTTCTTGCTTAGTAAACAATGTTTTCCAGCGGTTAGTACTGGAACCAATCTTTACCTTCTATAGGCTGTATAGTTATACAGATAATGCTGTTTGAACAATGGAAACTGGAACGTCCAGTGTAAACTACAGCTTGGGCTGGAGATTTGGTTAAGAACTTTTGTTGCTGCCATTTTGCTCTGTTATTGGTCGAAGATAAGCTGGTCAGAATTTTTGACCAAGTAGTCTTGGGAAGATTAAGATATTTTTATTGATCATATTACTTACCTGGTTAAACCTTCTTTTTGTCACATAAAACGCTGGCATGCTTTCTTGGAAATGATGCTTTTGAGTTATTAATACATGAGAGTCGTAGTATGCCTTTGTAAATTTAATTCTCGCAATAGTATTACATACAATCAGAGGAAAAGAAAGAATCAGATGTTTCTACGTCCTACCAAAGTGCATGCCTTTGTAAATTTAATTCCTGCAACAGTACTACATACAATCAGCGGAAAAGAAAGAATCAGGTGTTTCTGCGTCCTACCAAAGTACACAAGGTTTTCTGGACACATTAGAGGTTTGCCTGTTGATTTTATCAAATGTAAACCATGTCTTCTTTTCTTGTCTGCGCAGGTTTTTAACTGTTTTGGCCACCAATTCTGCTTGCACTTTGAGGCGTTTCATCTAGGAACAGCTCCGGTTTATATGGCCTTCCTGAGATTCATGGGCACTGATGAAGATGCAGAAAAATTTTGTTACAGTTTAGAAGTTGGTGGAAAAGGTAGAAAGCTAACATGGCAAGGTGTTCCAAGGAGCATTCGCGACAGTCATATAACAGTTCGAGACAGTTTGGATGGACTAATTATTTATAGAAGCATGGCACTCTACTTCTCGGGCGGGAATATGAAGGAGCTTAAGCTTAAAGTGTCTGGCCGTATATGGAGAAAAGACATGTAAAAAAAAAAAAAAAAAAATTCATGGTAGTGTTATGGTGTCTTCTGTTTCTTTTGGAAAAGAGTTAATGGTGATCTATGTGTTAATTTCTAGGATTGGTGGATGAATTTTGCTAGATATGTAGTTTGTATAAAGATAATGGAGGTTCTTGGATAATTTCAGTTTGATAGATTTATTCTACTCTAACTTAGAGGTGACTTTTCCTTGGTATATAAGTTCTGGAGTTTCCTAGCTCGAGGTGTCTGCTGTTTCCACCCATCCTTGGCACAAACTCAAACTACTCTAATGCTTCTTGCCTTAATATAACTACTGAATGTTGATAGGTTGAGCAGAGTCTATTCAAAAACAAGTACAAATAATCTGGAGGGGTGGTGGTTTACATCAAAATCTATAATGCCATCTTAAACAGATTTCAGGTTTAATCATTTGAAGAAATTGTATCCACTGTCAGCATTTTCGTGATCAATATGTCAAAACCTACATTGATTTGCTGTTAAAGCATCTTCATTTACGTATATGCATTACAGGCAGCAAAAAGTTCATCCTTCTAATCTTTTAAAAAATGGACTGGTCTCAGTATTCCTCTGAATCTGAATGTAAACATAAAGAAGTATTCACAATCTTCTTTGATCTAAGACAAGGATTTTCAGATTCACATTTCCCCAGTTCATCTGTTCTTCCTTAATCTCTTGAACCAGACTTCCAACATGGCCTGGACAGCGATGCACCTGAATCAATTCAAGAGTTGGAATTTCCCCCAAACAAGAAGGGAGCTCCTCCAAGTTTAAGCAGCTTTCCAAAACCAATTTCTGAAGACAGGGGAGATGATCACCGGAGCACGTCCACCTGACAATGCACAACAATTCCAATTTCAAGAATTTGAGTTTAGGGAATTCCCCTTCTTCCATGTTCCATATTTTTTCCCCACCAGCTTTTGTACCCAGTAATTTGAGAACCTCAAGATTAGGTAGGCTTCCTATTGAGGAAATCATACTCCAGGGAAATGCTTCCAGGGTCAACTTTTTTAGATTCATGGGGAAACTGAACTCATAATCCTTCTCTTTCACACGGTAAAAAGACAGCTTCAGTGACTCCAGTCGTCTCAGAAAGTCCATTGCCACAATCTTGTTCCAATCCCCACAAGATTCTTCTGTTTCCCGGAGACTACATTTCAGTTTGCGGATATTTGGAAACTTCTTCATTATCTTATCCATGCTTTGCCCCAAATCAAGCTCAAGAGCTGATATAGTGTCTAGGTTACACAAATCTGAGGAGCTGCCCAATTTGTCTTTGGCCAAACTAAGATCAAAAAACTTGCCACTTACATGGAGACACCTCAATGTCTGCATATTCCAAACAGTATCTGGGAGAAAAAGTCTACCATGCAAAGATTTTAGAATAAAAGTTTCCAAATTCCAAAGGTTTGCTATTGATGATGGGATGTAATTCATGCTACCTGCAAACGCCAAGTATCTCAACTGAACAAGCAACGTAATTTCGCCAGGAAAAACAAATCCCAGATTAATTTTTCCCAAATCCAACACTCTCAGAAGTTTGAAGATGCGAAAAATGGATGAGACATTGTATGGAGTTCCATATTCCTCGCTCTGGGTGGAGACCACTAGAGAGCTTAGAAGAGGACAAAATAGCCTTGACTTCTGAAAATGCCTTGCTTTAGAGTAAATAAACAATCGACGTGTATTACTTGGCTCATCAAACTTAGGAAGTCCTGCATCATCACGTCTCAACTTTAGAAGATTTTCTTCTGTGGCTTTTCTCAAACAAAATTCATGCAACAAGTCATGGATGCGGCAAGTTTTGACTCCACCCGTAGATTTTGGTTTGTCAACCATAACCAAGCTTCTCCCAATTAGATCCATTATGTAGTCCTCAGCTGTGTCCTCTAGGCTCTTTACCTCTGTCTTTTGGACAAAGCCTTCAGCAATCCACAACCGCATCAATCTCCAGATAGGAATCTCTTGATCTTCTCGAAATGCTCCAAAATAAAGAAGGCATGGCTTCAAATAATGAGGTACATGTTTATAGCTCAGCTCTAATATACTTTTGCAATGTTCTGTGCCAGACACGGTTTCCGAACTTAGACTTTCTGCAATTTCTTCCCAACCATCTTGCTCTAAATTTGCAAGAATCCCAGCTGTGATAACAACTGTTAGAGGTAACCCTTTACAACCTTTTGCTATATGCTTTCCATATAGAAACAGTGCTGGAGGATATCCACCTCTTTCTACCAGCTTCTTTTGTAGTAATTCTAAGCACTCGTCATCAGTAAGTTGGCGAAGATGGAGAGGTTTACTTGCAGGTTTAACTTCCAACGCCAACCTAGAAATTCGACTTGTTAAAAGAATTCTGCTTCCATTGGCATCATTTGGGAATGAAACTTTTAACGCATTCCAAGCCTCAATGTCCCAAACATCGTCCAAAACTAGGAGATACCTGTGTCCCTTTAAACAATGGTAGAGTGCTATAGCAAGATCATCAGCATCCATTCTAGAGTATTCATCAGAACGCAAAGGATCAATGCAAGCCAAAATCTGAAACAACACATCTTTCTTTCCATATACTTGAGAAATACAACACCAAGCACGAATATGGAAGTGGCATACAATCATCGGATCATGGTAAACTATATTAGCTAAAGTAGTCTTACCCAGTCCAGGCATGCCAACAATAGAAACAACGTCCAATGCTCCTGATCCTCCTGTAAGCTGACAGATTATTTGTCCTGCCTCATCATGAAATCCCACCACAACTTGATTGAATGTTGGCGAAGTCCATTGCAACTGTGAATGGGGCGTAGCCTGCGCTTCCTTTTGAGCTTCATAGCTGAATTCATCATCACCAATCCCCACATATTCCATATTAACAAGATTAACCTCTGCCATGATGGCGCTGGGAGATTTAAATGTTGCTGTTACTGCATATCTGTCTCCAACTTCCGCCTCAATAAGCTTAATATTTTTTTGGAAAGCAAAGAACACAAGATCCATATCCTTGGCAGAGTCCTCTTTCAATTCATGCATAAAAAGTGAGTGGATCACATTTTTAGCTTCACCAACAGCATCTCCAATAGTATCCTTCACGTTTTCAGGTAGCTCATCAAAGTTCTCATGCTGGTTTTTAAGAATTGTTCTCAAGAATCTCAGTCCCTCATAGACTATATGCATTTGACTGGTTGCAGAATCCATTAACCCGGTATTGCAATTAAGTAGCTCCCAAAAATTATCTAGGAGAGCATCAACTAAATTCCCCAATCTATGCTTATTACTCTCCTTCGACATAGTGCATGATCCTGATGAATTAGAAGCTACTAGGACTTGGATATAAATGTCACGGACTTGAGGATCAAAGGGGTTGATCTTCTGTAACAGTTCTGAAATCTTATATTGCACTTGGTTGGACACTTGTTCACCTTTTATGTCAAACCAACACATGGAAAAGAGGTCTGCTGCATTCAGAGCCACAGAATTGATGTGGGATAAGGCAGCTCCCAGTTGCCTTTGCTCAACAACTCGCAGCACAGCAAAGCGAATCAAACTTTGGAAGAACCTTAGCTTCTCCTGGAGGTCTTTGCATAGTTCCAGCAGATCTTGATCATCATATCCAAGTATGCAGAGGAGAACATCCACCAGATTCTCTAGGACAGAGTCGATGAGTTCCATCAACTCATGCGCCGTCAGACAATCACTAGTTTGCAACAAACTATTCGAGAAAATGAAGTAAAAATGGTTGATTGTTTGCTTAAAACTTTTGATACTCCTTTGAACGCTACTAGTCAAAATAAACAGCCGTTTATTGAATACTCGGTCTGTTTTCTGCTCCATTTGAAGTTTGAGTGCAAGTTTATGGATACCAGCTTCGAGTTTAGACATGAAAGATTCTAGATAGCTTACATGCTCTTTGTTGTCAGAAGTGCCCCATATTCTGGCGCAGAGAAGAAATGTCCTCATGAGTCTATACTCCCGCTTCAGTTGCTCAGATTGATAAACATTTAAATCCCAAAGGCCATCCAGATTTTCCAGAGCATTCAAGACTGAATCTACACAGTTGGAGGAGGTGGAAGAGGCCATCTCTTAGTGGGGTGATGGATTGCTAAGCAGCTATGGAACAACAACGTTCAAATCTTGAACAGCTAAACTAATCGGTGGATGCTAAACTCAAGAATAAAGAAGAATTATTTTCTGCACCTCAGAAAATCCTTTGGTCACCCTCCTTGTTCAGCTAGAAATGCAACAGTTGAAAGTCTTCACTCAAGTTTGAAGCAATAGAGTGGTTTGAGTCGGATGGAGATCTAGCAGTCTTGATGAGACCATTGACCGGGCAAGTTCATGTGGGTTTGGGTTGAGGTTTCGGGTCCGGGTTAGAATCGGGTCGAACCCGATGAACTCGAAAAGAAAGCAAGTCAATTTCGGGTCAATCCGTGGTAACATGATATGATCCGATGTGACCCGTTTACGAATTAAAAATAATTTAATAAATATAAAAATTATTTTATCTAACTAAACTAAATCATTCTTTTTTTTCAAAGGTATTAATTACTTAATCCTAAATGAATTTATTTAACTTGTGTGAAGAAATTATTATATTTGGACAAATAATATATTATGTTATTTTTTACTTTTATGCTGTTTTAATTTATTTTATATTTGGTTTGGGATAAAACACTTTTACGGTATTTAATTTATTTTAGAGCTGTTAATCGAGCTGAGTCGAACTGAGTACTTAGCTGCCGAGCTCGACTCGAGTTTAATTCGAGCCGAGCTCGACTCGAGCTCGTTAGGAAAACGAGATTTAAAATGTGTTCGAACTCGGCTCGTTAAATGTACATGTGGCTCGAGCTCGAGCTCGAGCTCGACTCGTTTATCACAAACGAGTCGAGCTTCACGAGCTCGAGCTCGAGTTCGTGCAAATTAACCTTAATAAAAACCTATAATTTTTAATTTTTATAATTTTGATTTCTAAAATGACAAATATACCCTTCATTAACGAGCTCTAATGAGCTACTCGAGTATCAAACGAGCCGAGCTTACTCGGCTCGTTAACTAAACGAGCATCTTTCGAGCTCGAGCTCGACTCGTTAACCAAAACTAACGAGCTTTCGAGCTACTCAATTTACTTAACAGCTCTAGGCATGACACTCTGCAAGTGTAAAAGAACACCAGTCCATTTAGGTTTTAGGATTTAAGGTATAGAGTTTAGAGCTCAGGGTTTAAGGTCATGATGTCTGGATTCATGGTGACACCATGCCCTTGAATCATGGCATCCATATCTGCCAGGGCAAACCAAAAGTTCCAATCCCCCTGCTCTCTCCCCGTACTTAAATCCCCACTCCTCTCCTGCTGGAATTAAAAAAAAAGGAGCAAATGATGAAAGCATGAAACAGCCATCATAGAGATTTGCCACCATTTCGTATCATCTATATGTGCCATCATTTATCCAAAACCAAGGAACTCAGCCACGAACTAAAAGCTACCAACAAAGAAGTCTATCAATACTGCAAACACGTAAGTTCATCAGCACGAGTACTACTTCAGCTGACATTGGCGCGTAAACAGCTTTAGAAAATCCAATATCCAACCATGCATCATGATATCTGATATCCAAACATAAGCAATAACATAATACAATGACATGGTGACTGCAGACAAAATGTCTACCTTGGACCAGGGCCACAGCGCTTGACATCTAATATCCAAACATAGTACAATAACATGGCACAATAACATAGCACAAAGACATCTTCCGTTTCATCCTCTAACAAATCCCCTTCTGCTGCCGCTAGATATGCTCCAAGCGCTTGCAAAGCTGTCCAAAAATGATACATGTCGTCGGTAGGGGCAGGAGGGGAAGGAATACCAATTGATGGAGACATGCTGGACTCTTTCCTCTCACTGAAGTGGGAGCTAATACTGTCAATTTCAAATGACTGAGTATTTACTTCCCCAGGGCTTGAATTGCCAAACTTCCTTGTACGTTTAGGCCTTTTCAGCTTCCCCTTATTCATAGCTTTTCCCCTCTTTGGAGCCACAACCTCAACATGATCATCAGTTGAATCTAATAGGATTGCTCTCTTTCCTTTTTGAAGTTTTGCCATCTTATTTTCCTGCTCACGCTCATCATCAGTATAAAGAGGTGCCTGGCCAGATTTCTGACTATACTTCCCTGATGTTCCCTGATCATGGAACACCTTGGTCAGCACATGAAATTGAAAACAAACACAGAGCCTCTTGTTCTAATGAAGCAGACTTACTTTAGTCAACTCATCTTTAAAGGGTTTGAGTTAAAAAAAAAAAAAAAAGAGGACACAACACTAATAAATTGCAAGACAAGGCCATTGGGTGTTAGCATGAACCAATTAACCCATACAGAAGCCAATAGATTATACCTTGAAGTAATTTGTAATGCAGAGTTTCAAGTCATTTTCGCCCGAAATGGACTGCACACTATCACAGAGAACGCCAGCTTTATGTCTGGCTGCTGCAAGAATAAAGAAGGCATGATAAGAACCTATAAATCGATTTAACAGGCACAACTAATCAAAATCAGCTACATACCCTTCAAGGAAGACCTTGTACAGGGAGGCATGAATATACGTTTAGTTCAATACAACAGCATTCAACACGAATAGCCAAGTATCTGAGGAAAGGACACAAGGTGTGAGAAAAGGCAGCAATCATCATACTTATGCAATAGCAATGAAATGGAGGCCACATTTCCAAATGAGGGCAGTAAATGCAACAGCACAAGTATGATCAGTCTGGAACAAAATTTTCATTATGTGCTAATTCAGAGCCAGCTACAATGTCATAGAGTAACAGGCAATAGGCATGAAACTTCCAATACAAGCCCTTACACATAAACTCCCAATTACAAGGCTAATTTCTAAGAAATTCCTGGGGAAGTGTTACCATAGAAAAAAGAACAAAAAGTTAACTGATTTAATCCGTTTCTTTGGATTATAGGGATAACAGCACATTTTCTGTGTCCTAATTGGTCCGACCAGAGACAAAAGAAATCTGGCCAAATTAAAACAGAGAGGTCGAATCTACAATCTTTGGAATTTCAAGATCTATACATTTAAAATAACGTTAATGACCACCGATGATGGTCTTCTTTCATTTAAATTGGTTTTTGGAACCTTTTCAGTTCAAATATGTTTGAAATTTTCTATATTTCTGTCTAATTTCTTTCCATAACTTTCCAGAGGAAAAAAAAGTGCATATAATAAGTAGAAAACACAAACCAACATTGCAGCAAAAAAAAAAAAAAGAAATTTCATAACGAATCAGTGATCAAAACTTGAACTTCATAAACGTCCATGCACTAGTCTAACATTGGCGAATTCTGGAACTTGTGCATAATATTTACTGCAGTTTCTTGACCTACTATAAGTTTGCCAGTGTCAAGTGAAAAGAGCAAATAATCTACAACTCTAACCATCAAATGATACCACCACGAGATAGGCTAGAAAAGTTCTTCCAAACGCAGTTAAGATCTAAGTAGAAATTCCAGAAACCAGTTACATTGCTCGGAAATTTAAAAAGAACAAAAAAAAAGAAGGGAAAAAGGAATTGCATAGAATCAGAGGGAGAGAGGGACTTCCGAGACCAGCACTAAACGGCGGGGACAACTCCAGCAGGTGGATGGCGATTGCCGGCAAATGGCAGCAGCAGCTGTGGAGGAGAAAAAGGAATGGAGTTTCGAAGAAATTCAAATGGAAGAGGAGGAGGTCCAAATCGCATATATAAATCTTCAAATAGTATCGTTTCCTCTATTTATTTATTTATTTTGTAAATTCACCTAAAAAAAAGGCCGCTTATTTTTTTGTGCAGAAATAAGTTCATCTGAAATTTTTGTGCGGAAAGTCGATTACATCTTTGTTTGGTTTGCTGTTTATTCTATTAGAGGAAACTAGGCCTCCCCAGCCTTTATTTTTCTTTTGTGCGTGGATAGAAGTTCATCCGAAAATTTTGAAATAACTTTCCTTTGTTTGGATTGATGTATATCTATTATCTATCACTATATAAAAATTGTGAGTGTAAATATATAAAAATTGTGTGAGTGTAAATAGTGTGAGTGTGAGTGTAAATAAAAATTGATCTTAGTATTTGTGATATCAATACGGGTCTTGATACTAATAAATGGGCAGATTATATTGTATTTCCCTAATAATAATTAGTAAGAATTATGCTAATAGTTATAAAGAAACCTTCTTTAATCAACTATTTCTAGAGTAGTTGGCCACCAAAAAAACTTTAAAGTTCAACTATTCCTGTACTATAAATCTCGAATTTCCTGAAAAAATTTCGTCGGTGGGTGCGTACACACCCTTCTAGATTGGTGGTGATAGAATCTATCATGTCCAGCAATATATATACTTTGAATTGTGATGATTCTAGTGAATTAAACCGAAAAAAGAACAACTAGTTCATTGCATTTCATCAATAATTAATATCAATTATATGCCAACAATTATAAGAATGAAAAACATTCCCTTCAGTTATAATGAATTAAATTAAAAAAAAAAGAAGAACAAATTTTATTTTTAAATTATAAAAAATATGGTCAATCTTAGTTGTTAATAGTGGAAGCAAAATAGGATATTAGTTTATATGATACCAAATGCACTCCTGTTTAATAAATGGACAAATTGTTGCATTTCATCATTAATAAATAATATCAAACATGCGGGTGGTTCCAAAAAATGAAAGGTTCCATACTTCTTTATTTACCAAAAGAAAGAAGAACAAATTTTATTTACAAAATCCAAGTTTAAAGAGTACTTCAAACATGAAACAAAACGTAATAAATTGGTACTATGAATCTCTCAAAAAGTATCACGAATCTTTTTATTTCTTGGATACAAATAAACTAAGCCTTTAGAGCACCTTTTTTATATGCGCACAATATTATTGAGTAAAAAAAATTAATTCAAAATATAATAGGAAATGGAGTACTAAGGTAGGCAAAAAGTTTGATGTTGGGAATTTATTTATTTAAATTGCAATAAAGATTATATTTAATAAACTTTATCAATCATATTCTTGTATCAACTATAGTATTAAACTACAATTAATGAATATTATATTCATCAATGCCAATCATAAAAATAATTACAAAGGTGAAACATCCTTTGAATTATGGTCATAAAAATATATCCAGGTTAGTTTGACTATTATATAATAAATAATCTTAACATGTTACAATTTTTAATCATATTAACTCTATAATTATAAAGCATGCCATCAAGGAGAAAGACAAATAAGTTTCACCAAATCAAAACATTTCTCTTCAAAGTTAAGCTATTTAAATTCGAACAATGGAATTTCAATATATTCAGATACTATTATAATTACAATAACATTATAGATCATTTTACAATCCACTGTTAGCAAAATAATAATAATAAGAAAATCTCACTAAAAGTAATAAACAATTCATAGAATGACTTAAAAGGGAGCAACGAATTATTCAAAAATTAAAAGTTTAAATTCAAATGGCATAAAAATGAACATTTAGGTCATCTAAATTTAACCAAAACATTATTCTTGAAACAAAGAATGATTTATTGTTTGTGCATTTGTATTGGTTAAGGCAAACTAAGTTCAGAAAAAGTATAAAATAACATAAGTATTAAAAATCACATTTTTTTTGTCTCAATTACATTTATTCCTTCAAAATAATTGGGGATAAATTTACAAATCTCCCCTTAAAAATTACATATACCTCCCCTATTTTTACTATTTAGTAACAATGTAGGTCTAACAAACTAAATTTCTCTTAAAAATTCTAAATTGCCCTTCTGTACAAAATTAATAAAGAAAATATAGTGTACTCAATCATTTTTTCCACACTTTGCACAAATCAACAAGTCTAATCCCTAACAACCATCCAAACATAAGTTCTAAAATCAAATAACTCTTCAAAATATTCCAAATTGCATATATAATATCAATACTTGTCACGCAAAAACAAAAAAGAGAGGGAAAAAGACAAGCCCCATTGATAACCAATTTTTTACTCCAAAATTAAATATCAATGCTCAAATACCTTTTCAATACAAGCTAATTTGATTTAGAACCACCATTACAACACTCATATGGTCTTAAAAATATTAATGTCTCAAAAATAGAGAATAAATTCTACCTCCATAATAAAATCATAATAACAAATTCTAATTCAATGAAAGAGATCCTTATGTAATTATTGATATTTTATAAAAGTTTTTTGACAACAAGCAAAATATGACAATTTTCACATATTTAGTTTTTCTTCCTATTTCAATTATCAGTTTCATTATTTATTTCTCTATCATTGCGAGTCTCTTCATTTCTTTCTAATTTGACACATATTCTGCTCCCTCTGTGATTTTGTAATTTTAATTTACTAATATTAACAAAACTGAAGATAATAAAAATATGTTATAGTAACTAGAAAAGAAAGGAGCGAAAATATTAGACAAGAGACAGAAAAATAGATTATTTCTTAAACTTGAGGGGATTTGAGAGAAATTGTTAGAAACCTCAACAGAGGTTTCTGAAATTATCCCAAATAATTGATTTTCTAAAAATTTTAAAGGAGAAATATCTAAAAGTATCAGGTTCACATGCAAAGCACGTGCTCCATTATTAGTGAGATAAAAAGGTATGCTTGAAAAATGTGATCATAGAAAACGTAAAAACTTTAATCCAGATAAATATTTATACAATCACCAATTAGTTATTGCGATTACTATTACTACTTTTTATACTGTTATAGATATAAGAGGGCATGGAAATGTAGAAATGCTTTTCTTGTAACATATCGCTGAGCTATTGACAGGTGCCAAACCTGTGCAATAATAATAATAAAAACCTAAATACCACAAAAAACAGTCAATAATTAATCCTAGGTACTGGAGCAGGGACTCTAAGTGTGCAATGGGTTACTTGATTCACCATGTTCCCGAAGAGTTTGCTTAATCCGATATACCAGAATTAATTAGTTGGCAAAAATTACTAAATAGTAGACAGTGGCAAGTAGGGTCATCTCCTCAGGGACTGGGGAGATTTGTCTCTTTTAAATTCCAATTGGTAAGGGGGGATTTCACCAGAATGAAGCTAAAAGCAATTACACAATTCAACTAAAACTAAATAATTAACTAGCACGAATATAGCAAGAATTAAATCAAGAATAAATAAATCCTAGCCAAGGATGCAACTATTCAGGCACAGTCCATTTATCCGATCATTGACGCAAGAGAGGTTCACTTAATTTATTAATAGACTAGTTATAGCCATCGAGGAGCTCTAATGACCAATTTTTCCCTAATTTATAGATGACCAAGGTACGACCATTAATCACCCCTAACCAGAAAAGTATTCCTAGGTACGACCGTAGGAATTAATTTTCCAATTGCATTAATAGCCAGAAAAACCTAGCCCTAATCAATAACACGCTACGAGGGTTATTTAAATTAGATTGCACATTCCCCTAATGTGTAAACACACCAGTTGCCACTAATATTAATCAATCAAACAATTACGGATTTAACTGACTAAATTGGCACGAGATTAATAAATCACCTTGAATATCGGGCCCTTGAGATCCAAGTAATAAAATAATCCCATGAAAATACAAGCAGGCAACGTGCAAATATTAATAAATTAAGGAACGCGTGAAAACTAATTAGATCTCACAGATTTTCGGGACTGCGCCGTCGAGTTGACCCTTGACTAGATGGAAGACTTAGCCACGCCGCATAATTAAATCACCACACGAGTTAATAAATTGCGAAGGCATTGCTTTTTACTAGAAAGTAAGGAATAAAGAATGTTTTTCCCGTTGGGGAATATTGTCAAACACCTGACGTGCGTCAGAGGCTAGTCCCAGGAAAAGAAAGAAAAAACTAAAGCTAAACTAAAAGCTAAAACTAAAAAGGTAAACTGAAAGCTCCCCGTCTCCTGTACGCTTGTTCCCTATTTAAAGCCAAAAGAAAGATATCCAGTGATCCCCACCAATTGGCCACAAGCTGCCGAATTCATCTCCTTGTTTTGAGCCCCTGTGCGGTCCCACCAATTAGCCACAAGCCTCCCAATTACTTCTTAGTTCTCTGGCTCTCTACGTTGCTCTTAAGAGCCAAATGACTAAAGCCCTTGTCCTTTCCTCCGTGGTCCCTGCTGAAGTCAAAGGCCCAAGCCTTGAAGTTCTCTCTGCCGCAGTCCCTGATTGTAGTCTTCTTAGTCAACAAAAGTAAAGGAACGGAACTCCAGTTCTTTTCGGCACTGTAGCTTGCTTGAAGTCTCAATTATCTTCAGAAAGACCCTCATGTTTGGTAGTTGTCTGTTCCATTCCTGAAATTGATTCCAAATACCAAATATGAGTAAATATCAGCAATTAACACAATAAATGTCGGGGTAGAAGGGAAAATTAATAATAAAATTACTAACAAATTATACCCTATCAGCTATCAAGGAAAAAGATTTGAAGCCAAGATGTGTAAGATCTATGTCACATTGCTGCTTCGTGGAACAACATTGATGCACAAGGACTAGTTCGCATGAAAGCAATTTTGCAAATAAAATACCATGTAAAATGTCAGTTTGATGAACTTAGGTTGACCTTATATGTTTCCCCATTTAATTCTCGTAAAATTGATTTCCATAATTTTATCTTTACAGCGTTCCCATCCACCAACTGGGATCCTTTTTTGAATACAAAATTGTGCCTTAGCAATTCAGTTTTCTAAATTGCTCTCTGATTAACATAAAGTAGAAGGGCTCATGCTCACTGATTCTTGTGCTCTAGTCCTGTCTTGAGCTTTACAGATACAACGAGCAATGGAAATGTATCATTGGCACAACCGCAGAACACTTGAGAAAAAATATGTTGCCTGTTACAGAGCTAAGATACAACTTCAAGAAGGATGCAAGCACCTATCAGGGTTCAGCTAATCCACATCCTTCTGCTACAAAATACTAGCTACTTTGAACTACAAGCAGTACGGAAGATATGGCAAATTGAGTTCCAAAAGAAGTAAAATAGCACCTCATTTAACATATCTACAAATTGCTGAATCGGTTGGACAGTTTAACAACACCAGACAGACAAGGAAGATCTTAGGCTTTGGCCATCCGAGGCAGGGAGCAAAAGGGATTTCCATCCTGGATGTTTTCATTTGATCTTGACTGAAACAGGATCTGGTTCAGCAAGGGATCATATTAAAAGTACCAAGGATAGTAAGTAAGAGCTATCAGGGTTAATGTTGATCTTTGAGTGCAAAATCACAGCAAAACACAAAAACTCAAACTTAAGAAACTCAAGACAGCATGTAGTCAAGAATAAAGCCAGCACTTAGTTGCATGACATTTTTTGTTGTATTTGAAACACTAAAATAAGAACTTACCATGAAGAGAGGAGCAACCAACAAGTATAGGTGGCAGAATGAGCTTAATAGCCTTCATCACAGCGGATGAAATAATTGCAGCAAGTAGCAGCAGTCTCGACTAACCACAGCGATATGCTTCAAAACTTGCAGCTTAGACTTGATTGTGTTAGAAGATACTCTTAACAATTCTGTGCAGCTTTACTGCATGAACAGTACATCTTCCGTGGCTGCTCCCAAAAACATTTTCATTATGAGAAGATTTCTCAAGTTTTGGTTGTAATATGTTCAGAATAAAAGTAGTTAAAAGTCAAATTTGAGTAGTAAAAGAAGAGTAGTATATCTGAACTTACCAGACTCTTAGAACCAGACACCAATTTGATGACCAACAGCTCTGAAAACTCCTCAAATCTTTACTACTAGAAAATCATAACCAAGGAAAAGTGAGACAGAAACCCATCATCTACGAGATTATCGAACAAATCACTAATCAAATGGTTCAAGAAGCTTGATAAATGCGCCTTCAAGAGGTGATTAAACTTTGGAGCAACTATTTACTCCCACTAGAATCATAAGTTAGGGAGCTGATCACTTTAGCAATCACATCTTACATCCACAAAAGCAGATATATAAAATCAACAAAACGAAACTCCTAGTGCTTATTTCATATTGATGGGTAACTTGTTAAGTGCAGGCAGAAGGAGTGCAGTAGAGAATTGCGGGTTTAAAGTCTTATAGAAAAGGTTTGTAGAATTGCTGCTTGGGGTATCAAATCTAAAATGTCCAATGCATTTTCAACGGGTGAAACTTCAGAGAGAGCAATCATTTAATCCATATTAAGGTTTTAGTTAATGCATTGGTTATTAAACTGCTTAAAACCCAATATTAAGTAGTGGAAGAGGATGGTTGGTATTATAAATTATCAGACTACCAATCTCACAACCAAGGGCAGTCAGGGTAACTCGATTGACCATTGGATTTATGTAAAGAGATCACAGCTGAAGAAAGTAGAATCCCATCATTTAAGAGACATAATAAGAATACCAATAATCAGATAATTTGGAGAAAGATGATAAATACATTCCCAAGAGGTGGAAGTTCAGAGTAAGCATTTCAATCCTCGTAGAATCTCAAGTTTAAAGAGAATTAGCTCCTTTCAGGAATCATGATATACAACTGGAGGTAGCAGACAAATGAGCTGAGCAAAAGTAAACTGCTAGTTCTTATTTAACACAGAATTTTGTACCGTAGATGTAAAGTTTTCAGCTTTGACATGGCTTAACTGTCCACATCAAGTAATCTGCTCTTGAACACCTGTATTCAATAATTGAATTTAATACATGGTTAGCAATATTGTTTTCTTCCTGAAACAGCACTTTTTAAGTTTTTCTGAATCAGACTGAAAAAGCCAAGAGAAGCTCAACAAAGCAGACTAATAAAACCTTCAACAAACTAAAGTTCCAAAATTGCCAATTTACTTCCATAATTCACAGCTTATAAGGTAGTACACTTAACAATTGAGATCTCTAAGTGCAACCTGCAATCAACTTGCTAAATGATAATTCTTTAGTCCTGACTGCTACATTACTAGACAACATCTTGGAAGCAGACGTTTTAAAACTTCAGATATTTTGCAAATAAATCATCTTGCCGTACAATTTTTATCGCCTAATATTGGATGGATTTTAAAAAATTTAGTAGTGGTTTCACGGGAGTATGTTGTCCTGAAGAGACAAAAAAAACTAGAAATTGACCCTTAAAATCTTTGTCCATCATTGCCTACTTATAATTTTCTGTGTTCCGTCAAACTTTGATTTAACAATCTATTTCATAAATGTAAACACATTATCATTCTTTTCTAGCAAATTGATAACCAAATGAACTTTTAGAGTACTTAGTTGGATGAAGAGGTTTTAGATTGAAAATCTCAAGAAGGCATGTTTGCCTGCTTTAAAATAAAGATAGAAGAGCAAATTCCATGTCATTTTCGAGCTGAGAATCTTACAGAAAGAAAGGGTTTCTTTTTGTTGCCTTTGTTCTAAAACTAATGAGCAGGAAATAAGACTTGATACTAAGTACATCTACTAATCCATTTGAAATAAAATCGCTAACCTTACTGTACTTACTTGAAAATTTGTAAGCTTCTCATTGTCAGTCGGTTTCTCTAAAACAATCTCTATCACCAACCAAACCGCCCATGATCATCAGCAGAAATTCACGGTAATGATGACTCTTGATCTTGAGAGACATTACATTGAGGCATTGAGGAACAATAGAGCTGTAGGCTATTAAGGCACAACAGAGATCCACGTTTAACTGCTACCAAAACACCATTTAGTTCTAACTTCTAACTATGAGCAGTATGCCGGAGATGCAAATTGAGTTCTACAACATGCAAATCAGCACCTCATTATCATGACTACACATCATTGGATCCTTTGGACAGTTTAAAAGAACCATACCCCAATGGATATCTCAGACTTTGGCCATCTGAGGCAGAAAAAAAGAATGCCACCCAGAAAGGAATTGTAGGACTTTGCAAAAGTAAAGACAGTAAATGAGAGCCATCGATGAGGTTCCCAGTTAAGTTTTGTCCCTAAAATCATTGCAAAGCACAAAAACTCAAACTCAAGATGCTGTTCAAAATAGAATAAAGCTAATGGAAATTTTTAAATAATTACAGGTTTTCTGTCATTGTGACTAAAGCCCCAAAAGGAGAAACTTACCATAAAAAAAGAAGCAACCAACAATCATAAAAGCAGAGAGAGCTTAAAAGCCTCTATCAAGATGGATTCATTAAGATCAGCGAGTCACAACAAGCAGACTTGACTAACTACTAGAATGCTTCAAAACATTGCGCTTAGAGTTGAATGTTGGAAGATACTCCACCAAGTTTTGTGCAACTTCATTGCTCAAACGGTACACACCTTCCTTGGCTACCTCAATAATATCTTCATGAAGACAAGATTTCCTTTGTTTCATACGTAATAGATTAGATATTAAAGTGGTTAGAAGTCAAAATTGAGCAGTGAAAGAAGAGAAGCATATCTAAAATTACCAGAATTTTTAAACCAAAACATGAAAGTGATGACCAACAGCTGCGAAAACTCCTCAATTGACTATTGTCTTCATGGCTAAAAAGCCAAAATCAAGGAGAAGTGAGCCAGAAAACCATCATATATGACTCTGATGGAGCAATTACTAGTCAAATAGTTCAGATAAGTATGCAAATTCATTATCAAGAGGTAAAAGTTCAGTCCCTTTAAAATCACAATTTTAAATAGAGTGAGATGACTTTAGCATTAATAACTTAAAATCCACAGAAGCAGATCACGTAAAATAAACAAAACAAGACTGCTAGTTGTTCAAAACGTTGATAGGCTATTTGTAGGAAATGCAGGCCAAAAGTTATTGAGGTCTAGCCATATAGTTGGTGCTGAAGAAGCTTCAAAATTCTAACCTCTGTTCGTGAAGCTATTCTTCTATCAATCCTACAAAAACAAAGCATAGAACAGAATATGATCAGAGATACGGTAAAACATCAAACAAACCCTCGTAGCGTATTTGTTGGTTAGGGTTGGGCTTTTCTAATTATTAATGCAATCGAGTAATTAAATCCTATGGTCGTACCTAGGATTATTTCTTGGTTAGAGAGTTAACGGTCGTACCTTAACTATCGAGAAATTAAGGAAAGGCTGGTTGGTCATCGCGTGTATGATAACTATAACCAATCTAGTAATGAGTAATTGAATTATCTTTGCATCGATGATCAGTTGCATGGACCGTGTCTGAAAAGTTGTACCTTTGGCTAGAGTCATATTGGTTATTGATTAATTTCTATTTATTTCTATTAGTTGTTTTATTAGTTAGTTAATTAGTTATTTTATATTCTTCAAAAACCCCCCATACTTCGGACTCTAAAAGAAATAAGTTATCGTCAGTCCCTGTGGATTCGACCCTACTCACCGCTATATACAAAATCTGTATTTTTCTCGAGTAAGTAATTATTATTGCACAGGCTCGACACCCTGTCAATTTTTGGCGCCGTTGCCGGGGATTAATGGATCAAAATCCAAAATCAAGGATAAGTGAGCCAGAAAACCATCATATACGACTCTGATGGAGCAATTACTAGTCAAATAGTTCAGATAAGTATGCAAGTTCATTATCAAGAGGTAAAAGTTCAGTCCCCTTAGAATCACAATTTTAAACAGAGTGAGATGACTTTAGCAATAATAACTTAAAATCCACAGAAGCAGAGCATGTAAAATAAACAAAAATAGACTGCTAGTTGTTCTAAACGTTGATAGGCTATTTGTAGGAAATGCAGGCCAAAAGTTATTGAGACGGTGCTGAAGAAGCTTCAAAATTCTAACCTCTATTCGTGAAGCTATTCTTCTATCAATCCTACAAAAACAAAGCATAGAACAGAATATGAACAGAGATACAGTAAAACATCAAAGCACGAAACAGAACAGGTGCTTGGGGTCATTCTAATTCATAGTTACAAGAGTATTACTATTATGTTGTAAGGAGTAAATGAAGAGCACCAATATTTTGGACCTAATAAGAAATGCTAATGCCGCAGCTTTGAAAGATAATAAATAGGACGATAAAAAGGGAGAAGAGAAAATTGTGAAAATAACCACGGAGACTTTTTAGGTTTTCTCACGAGAAGGTTAATCAGAGGGGGAGGTGAAGAGAAGGGGAGATTGATTGTAAAGCAAATTTAGAAAGTAGGTAGGAGGCAATCTTACATGATTGAATTTGATTTGAAGTTAATCACCATATGCCTAGGTCTTGAATGTGCATCTTTCTTTTAACAGAGGCGAACCATCAATCAGCAGACGTTTTAGTTTGGTGAGACTTCTCATGGCATCCTCAGAGGGTAGATGTCGAAGCTCTTTGAAATTCAGTAAACGCAAGTTTTCAAGAGCAGCGCAGTTTCCGAACCAATCTGGCAGAGCTTTTATACCTTCAAAGTCACGCAGAGTTAATGACGTGAGAGTGGTCAAGTATTGGATCTGAGGTGGCAGGGACTCCATGTGTGGCAACCCATATAAGTATAATTCACGGAGTGCGGATGACGAAGAGGAGGAGGAGGATATCAATCCAGACCAATCAAACTCATTGTAAATTGAAGAATTTTCATGATCATCACCATCATCTGAGAAGTGACCAATCACAAGCAACCTTAAGCTGGTTAGGAAACCAAATCCTTTGGGCGTCATGCTCGTTTTCAGTTTGGGACACCAGAATACTACCAGCTCCGAGAGAGAAGGCGTTTGTTGCAAATCAAGCGGAAAGGAGATAAGATTGCTACAAAAAGTCACCCAAAGCTTCTGGAGAGAGATACAAGAGTGTAGCATGTCACCTGGCAGATTCGTCAACCCATCGCAATCCCAAATCTCCAGCTCTTTAAGAGACGTAAAGTTTTGCAGGGGAAGGAGTTCTCTGCATCTGTGGCAGTGATTAAACTCCAAACACGCTAACTTGGAGAGTGTTGTTGCTGACTCGGGGAGTGTTGTTGTTGTTGGCAAATTCATTAACCATCGAGGAAATTGATCACTCATAAAATTCCCAATGACCAACTCCTCCAAATTTGGGTGGGGTCGAAGGCCATCTAACACATCTTCGTCGTTGTAGTTGTCACCTTCTCGATTGTAGGCCCACTGAAGTTCCAGCCTAAATAGATTTGCCTTTTCAGATAGTTTTGCTTCCTCAGCTCCTTCTTTACCCTTTACCAGTTCCAGATTGCGTATCTCCAATTTGCCTTTGAGGTTTTTCAAGCTTCCAAGCTCTCCAATTTGTCGACCCTTCTCTCGACCCACGTTAAAAAACTCAAGTGTCTGGAGGCAAGTCAGCCGTCCCATCTGCAGCGGCATTTGAAATTCTTTATCATCATGTATGTAATAATAGAGATGTCTCAAGCTAATCAAATCGCACATCTTTTTCGGAAGATCTTTGACATATATGCTATTTAGGCTCAGTGTCTCCAAATTATAAAGTTTGCAAACAGATTCCGGCAAAGTTTGACTTCTAGAACGCTCAAAGTTAATGTACCTCAAGTGTATCAGTTTGCCAATTGAGATTGGCAGATTCTGATTTTCTACACTGGACAAATTCAGAACGTGCAGATTCTTCAACTTCATTAGCATATCATCAGATAAGCTACCTTGACTTAGAAACAATGTATGAAGCAAATTTGATTGACTCTTGAAAAGATTTTTTGTGCCTTCTCCAAATGAGTCTATTACAAGACAACGAACCTGATTACTATTGTCTTCTGAACCAGTCTCCGAATTAATGACTTTAGTAGACTTTGCCATTATTGATTTTGAGACGTCGTGCACCATATCATGCATTTTATAACACCTTCTCCGATATTTTCTTATTTCTTCCAGCAAAGAACTCTGCAATAAAATTTCCAAGTAATATTCTCCAATTTCCTCCATTTTTTTGTTCTTGAGATCTACTTGAAGGAAGCCTTCTGCCATCCAAAGTTCGATCAGCATATCCCCTTCCATCTCAGTATCCTTGGGAAAAATAGAACAATATGCAAAACATTTCTTAATGGCTGGTGATGGTAGATTATCAAAACTCAACTGAAGTATTTGCATGACACTGTCTTCTTCTCTGCTCAAATTTGAAAGCTTATTCATCAAAATCAATTTCCACTCCTTCCTTCGCAATAAACCTCCCATTACACTTGCAGCTAGCGGTAGGCCACCACATTTTTTTATAATTTCCTTTTTCATGACTTGCAGTTGTTCGGGAATTTCTCCACCTGCATTGGCTTTCTCTATTAGGATAGACCAACAATCATCATCAGATAGCTTTCCTAACACATAAGGATCATGTGTAGCCAAAATGGATGCAGTTTGTTGTTTACGAGTTGTCACAACACACCAATTTCCATTAGTTGCATTCAGGCCCCGTAACAAACGTAAAAAATCATCCCCCAAGATTTGGCTTTCGGTCCAGACGTCATCAAGAACAAGAAGATATTTTTTTCCCACAAGTTGTTGTCTAATTTCCTGGACAATGACATCCCTACTGGTCATGTCAATATTTCTTCTCGTGAGTGATTCTAAAATCATTTTCAAAAGCCTCGTCACTTCAAAATTGTCGGAGACACAAACCCAAATTTTTTTCTCAAAATGGCTATCAACTTGGCTATTGTTGTATACAGATTGAGCTAAAGTTGTCTTTCCCAATCCGCCCATCCCAAGGATGGGAATTACAGAAACGGCATTTTCTGACAAGCTTAGCAAGATCTCCACCAGCCTTGTTTCATCCTTAGCTCTTCCTACAACATAATGACCAGCAATAGAATCCGTCTCTCTATTTAGTGTGACTTTAGCACTAGTAGAAAGGGGGAAACTTGCCCTTTGGAATCTGATCAGTCCAAAATCATTGGCTTCTTTATTGATCTTATACAACTTCTTGTTGATGTCCCTGATCTTAGAGGCCATTCTCCGTCGGAAAACAATATTAATGTCAGAGGAGAGGATGAAGGAGCGCACCTTGCCCACAAGTTGGCGACGAAGAGCTTCATAATTCAGCTCGTCCAACAAATTCTCGGCATCAAACGCCACGGCTTCTAGCCTCTGGAGCCACAGTCGCACGGCCTGGTCATGCGTTTGCTTTTCCTCTGCATCAGCCAAGACAGCTTGGATCATAGCAACAGATCCTTTGAGGGTGTCCAAATCCTCCTTGAATTGGAATAACTTGCCAATCCTTTCATTGGCAAGGGAAAGTGTCTTCTTCAATGCTACCTCTATTGTGGAAGCTATAAGTACATCAGCCATTCTTCTTGTTCCTTGGGTACAGTCTTCAGATAAGAATACTCTTTTGCAGTGGAAGGTTTTAGCTGTAGCTAGAAGCAGCAAGGAACTGCTTTGACTCAAACGGAAGTGACAAGAGTTATGAGGATTTTTTGGTGCAGCGCTTCTTTGACAAACTGGGTGGGATGCTTTTGCAACGGAAATTGCTTGGCATTTTCAGTTGAAAATAAAATATAGTCATTGCCGGGATTCTACATCTGCTTTTGATCCACATTCCACATGCCTGGGGCCCCTGATCGTGGAAAATTCCACTCAAGAAGGATGAGAAACTGTGCTGAACAATGAAAGGTCCAAAATAATTTTTCAGATAGTTCAAATTAAGCGATCACATCTAATTCAAATTAATGTTGTGCATGTATATGAGTCACAAAATAGTTTGGTGCATTAGCAAACAGAAGGGTACATCTAAGGTTACTACGACAAGTTTTACGCTAAAGTGGGAGATTTGTAAACCACTTCAGAGCAAACAAACGATATTGAGGAAAAAATTATGTTAGTTGCAATGCAATCATAAAAGCTATGATACATTTGTGAAAACAAGAAACATTTATTAATTTGGTGCAGTCTAATTGCAAACCTAGAAAAAAAAAAAAAAGAATGATCCGAAAGGGTGAAAGGTATCATTTTACTCAAATAAAAGTGTGACCGAATAGAGGATTAGTTAAATAAAAAAAATAGATTAATAATGTAACACTTTTTGTATTTTTATATAATGAATGTGAGACAGGATGGTGGCTAAAAAAATAAAAAGGTGAGTGGAATGGTATAAACTATCATTTCATAAATTTGTCTAATGATAATAGTGACCGGAATGATACGTGTGGCGAGTTGAGATGGAATTACTTCTTGCAATAGATTGCACCATGCAATCTATATTTTACATTAGGTAAATATGAAATTGTACGAATAGAATTGATTAGCACGCAAAACTTTTAATGAATAAAACATTTATTGTGGTTTTGTGTATTGTAATTTTGTCTGCATTTAATATATCAGTGTATGCACGTCTATTGTGTCAGTATCTAAATTGCATGGCGTGTATGGCACTAAATTTCCAGTTCACCTTTCCTACTTAATGCCTTGCTGAGGCCTCTACTCTGATTGAGAAACCTTATAACTGCTGGGGCCTTCTATTGTGCAAAAAATCTCAAAAAAATAATGGTCTGACCCAAGAAGCACAAGAAAGTATTGTCCTTAACAATTAGAATGTTAAAGAAAAAAAAAAAAGGGAAATTGACAATGATGCTGTGATTTTAGCTACATTATTCATCTCATTTTTCTAGTGCCGGAGAAACAAAATAAAAAGATTTCACTAAGTTTGCTTTTCGCAGTGTACCGCGCTGGGCTTTATCAAATGCCCCATTTTTTGCTAGAATCTGGGGTCCGTTAAGTTGTCCATTTCCCAGAATTACTTATTTTGCTTCTTGTTTGGTTCTATTATACTATGCAGAATTTTATATATATATGTACATACGTGGATTGTCCTCTTAAGAATCAAGATTGCCAATCTGATCACGTAAATTGGCCAGACATTGGTTGGAATTAGAGGTGGCAATTTGTCCCAAGTTCCAATGGATTACTCATACCCATGGGGACTTTGGGCGGGTACTGAAATTTGATATTGGATTTAAAATGGGACAAATTTCAATTGTATCCATTAATTGATGGGAAATTTTGGAAAATACTTGGGTACCCATTGGGCTCAAATAGCAACTTGGCTCCGTTTGGACTAGCTGTTTTTGGGGGGTGTTTTTGAAATATTTTATTATAGCAGTGTATATGAATTTTTTTTTGAAACATTTGATATACTAATATGGATGGGATATTTTTTGAGTTATTGCATATTACAGTAACATTGTATTTGAAAAACTTATTTTTTGAAAAAATAGCCAATCCAAACGGAGTCTTAGATTCAAAAATTATCTTTAATAATTTTTATAGTCATACCAGCGAATATAATCTAGTAGTCTTCCTAGTCATTATCCACAAGAATTTTCAGCATTTCAGTCAGTTTAGACCTGTCATCCTTGGACAATGATGAGGATAAATATTCAACACCCTAAGTACCTTGGCCATCTTGATATATGTTGGAATATGGCTGTATATCTATCTTTTCCTTTATTTGTTAATCCAATTTTTGGTGGGAATCCTGAGTATAAAGCACTTGCATGTTTATTTAATAAAACTAAAAGAAATTTAATAAATAAAAAATATAAAAATTATATAAAAAAATAAAAAAATAAAAAATGAATTAAAGGAAAAAAAATATGTAGAAAATAGATTTGAGTATTGGACGGGATCAATCTAAACCCATCCCAAAGTGATCCCGCCCAAGTTAGTTCCAAAATATATATGGGTAAAGTTGGACCCAAACCCATATGACTCGGCTCCATCTTAAACCCAAGCAAATCCCGCCCATCCCGCTCATTTTGCCACCTCTAGTTGGAATTCTTTGCATTTTTCATGACAGGGCGTCAACCTGTGCAATAATAATAATAATAATATAGAACCTAACTACCACTAAAAGCAGTCAATAATTAATCCTAGGTACTGGAGCAGGGACTCTAGGTGTGCAATGGGTTACTTGATTCACCCTGTCCCCGAAGAGTTTGCTTAACCCGATATACCAGAATTAATTAGTTGACGAAAATTACTAAATAGTAGACAGTGGCAAGTAGGGTCGTCTCCTCAGGGACTGGAGATATCTGTCTCTTTTAAAGTCCAATTGATAAAGGGGGATTTCACCGGAATGAAACTAAAAATAATTAGACAATTTAACTAAAAATGAATAAATAACTAGCACAAATATAGCAGGAATTTAATCAAGAATAAATAAATTCTAGCCAAGGATGCAACTACTCAGGCACAGTCCATTTATCCGATCATTGATGCAGGAGAGGTTCACTTAATTTATTAATAGGCTAGTTATAGTCTGACGACCAATTTTTCCTTACTTTATTGATAACCAAGGTACGACCATAGGAATTAATTTTCCAATTGCATTAACAACTAGAAAAACCTAGTCCTAATCAATAACACGCTACGAGGGTTATTTAAATTAGATTGCATGTTCCCCTAATGTGTAAACACACCAGTTGCCACTAATATTAATCAATCAAGCAATTACGGATTTAATTGACTAAATTGGCACGAGATTAATAAATCATATTGAACGTCGAGCCCTTGACATCCAATTAATAAAATAATCCCATGAGAATACAAGCAGACAACGTGCAAATATTAATAAATTAAGGAACGCGTGAAAACTAATTAGATCTCATAGATTTCGGGACTGCGCCGTCGAGTTGACCCTTGACTAGATGGAAGACTTAGCCACGCCGCATAATTAAATCACCACACGAATTAATAAAGTGCAAAGGCATTGCGTTTTCTATTAAGAAACAAGGAATAAAAGGTGTTTTTCCCGTTGGGGAATATTGTCGAACACCTGGCGTGTGTCAGAGGCCAGTCAGGAGAAAGCAAAACTAAAACTAAACTAAAAGACTAAAAAACTCGCGATGTCCCTGTTACTCTACGTTATCCCTATTTAAGCAACAAAAGAAAGATGACTAAAGGCTATCTAGGTGGTTCCCACACATGTGGACAAAGCCTTCAAAGTACTTCTTGCCCAAGTCTCTTTCCGTAGCTTTCTTTGAAGAGCCCAAATGACATATAGCTTGTGGTCCCCCACCAATTCAAGGGCCCAAGAATTGAAGCCTTTAGAAGTCTCCATATTCTCCATAAAATCCTTCCTTTTTGGTAGTTTTCTGTTTCATTCCTGAAATTAAGTCCAGATACCAAAAAATGAGTAGATATCAGCAATTAACACAATATTTATCAGGGATAAAAGGGGAAATTAATAATAAAATTACTAACAAATTATACCCTATCATTTCACTTGTGGAAATAGTTAAAAGGAGAGTCTCTAATATATTTGCAAGTTTTCCATCACCTCAAACTTTCATAAATTTAATAATAATAATAATAATAATAAAATCTCTTTTTTTTTTAACTCATGGTTTGGGTCGTCAAACACCGCGTGGGCACGCCAAGATTGGCCTTCGTCCTCTGATCTCAGGAGGCACAAACACCGCGTGGGCACGCCAAGGTCTCACTTCCTGATTGCAGTGAAGGCAATATTAATACTGATACTACCCAACGAGGAAATGACAAAGTGAAAGAAATGAAACACTAAAAACAATAAAACCGATATTTGGGTTGCCTCCCAAAAGAGCGCCTTTCTTTAGTGTCTTTGGCTAGACATATCCCATAATTTGCTTAAACCAAACAAATTGGGTCCTCCACATGCATTGTCTCTATCCGTTCAACTGGAGCCCCATCATAATATGGCTTGAGACGATGACCATTCATCACAAATTTCTTCTCTGTCTTTAGACTCTGGATCTCCACTGCACCATAATCAAAGACATTAGTTACAACAAATGGACCAATCCAACGAGAACATAATTTACCTAGAAATAACTTCAATTTGGAGTGATACAGTAGAACTTTTTGTCCACATTCAAACGTCTTCCTAGAGATCTGTTGGTCATGAAAAATTTTATTTTTCTCCTTATAAATTATCGCATTCTCATAGGCTTCATTGCGAATCTCCTCCAACTCCTGTAACTGTAACTTCCTTTGAATTCCGCCCTCCTCGATATCCATATTACATTGCTTAACCGCCCAAAATGCTTTATGCTCGAACTCCACTGGAAGATGGCAAGGCTTACCAAATACCAACTTATAGGGAGACATCCCTATAGGTGTCTTGTAAGCAGTCCTGTATGCCCACAAAGCATCTTCCAACCTTGAGCTCCAGTCCTTCCTATCAGGGCGGACCATCTTTTCCAAAATAGACTTTATTTCCCTATTCGAGACTTCAGCCTGGCCATTGGTCTGTGGATGGTAGGAAGTGGAAACCTTATGAAGTACACCATATCTCCTGAACAAAGCAGCAATTGTCTTGTTGCAAAAATGCGTCCCCCTATCACTCACAACTGCCCGTGGCATTCCAAATCGCACAAAAATGTTAGACTTGATGAAATCTGCAACCACCTTAGAATCATTAGTGCGGGTGACTTTTGCTTCCACCCACTTCGAGACATAATCCACTGCTAGTAAAATGTATAAAAATCCACAAGAATTTGGAAAGGGACCTATGAAATCTATACCCCAAGTATCAAAAATTTCAATGAAAAGCATGGGCACCTGTGGCAGTTGATCCCTTCGGGATAAATTGCCTACCCTCTGACATTTATCACACGTCTTACAAAACAAGTAAGCATCCTTAAATAAGGTAGGCCAATAAAATCCACTTTCCAACACTTTTCTAGCAGTCCGTTTAGGTCCAAAATGACCCCCACATGCAAAAGAGTGACAGAAAGTCAATATAGATTGGAATTCACTTTCACTTACACATCGCCTCATTATTTGGTCAGCACCTTGTTTCCACAGATAGGGATCATCCCAGACATAGTACTTTGCATCGCTTTTTAGTTTGTCCCTTTTTGCTTTGGGCCAACCTGCGGGCAATTTGTCAGTAACCAAATAATTTACAATATCTGCAAACCAAGGAGGGGATGAATTAATAGAAAGTAAATGCTCTTCAGGAAAAGACTCCCTTAATGGTAATTCCTCCTCTGCTACCAGTATTCGACTTAGGTGGTCAGCTACTAGATTCTCTGCTCCTTTTTTATCTCTGATTTCCAAGTTAAATTCCTGCAGGAGCAATATCCATCTTATCAAGCGGGGTTTAGCGTCCTTCTTGGTCAGTAGGTACCTCAAAGCTGCATGGTCAGAATACACAATTACTTTAGCACCTAACAAATAAGGTCTAAACTTTTCTAAAGCAAAAATAACAGCTAAGAGTTCTTTCTCCGTAGTAGAGTAATTGAGTTGGGCGCCATTTAAAGCTCTAGAGGCATAATATATTGCGTGCGCCGCTTTCTCCACCCTTTGTCCCAAGACTGCTCCCACGGAGTAGTCGCTGGCATCACACATAATTTCGAATGGGCGATTCCAATCAGGAGATTGGATGATAGGTGGAGAAGTGAGTAATTTCTTCAACTTCTCGAACGCTTTTTTGCACTCCTCGTTGAATTCAAAACTGACATCCTTTTGCAAAAGCCTAAAAAGTGGTGCCCCGATCTTTGAGAAATCCTTGATAAATCTGCGATAGAAACCTGCATGTCCTAGAAAAGAACGAACTTCCCGTACAGTTACGGGGTAAGGTAAAGCAGATATCACATCTATTTTAGCTTTATCAACTTCAATTCCTCTAGATGACACTACATGTCCTAGAACTATCCCGTGCTCAACCATGAAGTGACATTTTTCCCAATTGAGCACTAGGTTAGTCTCAATGCATCTCTTCAAAATCAATGTTAGGTTATCTAAGCAATCATCAAAACTGTCACCATAGACACTGAAGTCATCCATGAATACCTCAATTATTCTCTCCACATACTCAGAAAAAATGCTAACCATGCACCTCTGGAATGTTGCAGGGGCATTACACAATCCAAAAGGCATCCTTCGATAGGCAAAAGTGCCAAAGGGGCAAGTGAAAGTTGTTTTCTCTTGATCCTCTGGCGCAATTGCTATCTGAAAATAACCAGAAAAACCATCTAAAAAATAATAATAGGCACGACAAGCTAACCTTTCAACCATTTGATCGATGAATGGAAGGGGAAAATGATCCTTCTTGGTCACTGCGTTCAATTTACGGTAATCGATGCACTGGCGCCAACCCGTAGGCTTTCGAATTGGAACAAGGTCCCCTTCATGATTTTCTTCCGCAGTTCCCCCTGCTTTCTTTGGCACCACTTGGACCGGACTCACCCATGGGCTATCTGAGATAGAGAAAATAATTCCTACGTCCAGAAGCTTGATTACCTCTTTCTTGACCATTTCCATCATGATGGGGTTCAATCTCCTTTGTGGCTGTCTTATCGGCCTAGCATCCTCTTCCAGGCGAATTCGATGCATGCACACGGACGGGCTTATACCCTTGATGTCTGCAATTGTCCACCCTATAGCTTCCTTATGCTCCCTTAAAACCCGTAGCAGCTTATCCTCCTCCGTGGGTGATAATTTGGATGAGATTATCACTGGTAACATCTCTTTTTCACCTAGAAAGGCATACTTTAAATGCTCGGGCAGGGGTTTCAACTCCACTTCAGGTGCCTGTACGATAGAAGGTAATAACTTTAGGTGTGATTCAGGCACAAATATAGGAGCAACATCATACCTTAGAGGACTTTGGCCTAGCGAATGCAAGGCTCCAACCATTCTTTGCAAATTGATGTCTAACTCCATTTCGCAGGCTGCTTCCAGATCCAAATGTTTGGTGATTGCTACCTCTAATTCATCCCTGCCATTAATCTCAAATACTTCTTGCACCAAAGGGTCAATTATACTCACAGCAAAAACAGCATTAGAATGACACGGATATTTCATGGCCTCAAATATATTGAAATGAACTATTTCTCCATCAAATTCCATCGTTAGTGTGCCCTTACTAACATCAATTTTTGTACGAGCCGTGCTCAAGAAGGGCCTCCCCAACAAAATTGGTGATCGATTTGGAGAACGTTCATCACCCATATCAAGAATATAAAAATCAGCAGGGAACACTAAATTGTTCACTTGTACTAACACATCTTCTATCACCCCATCAGGATAAGCATTAGTCCTATCAGCCAATTGAATTATAATGCCAGTTTCCTTTAAGGGGCCCAAATTTAGAGAAGCATAAATAGCCTTGGGCATCACATTTATGGAGGCTCCTAGATCTAACATGGCATTCCTAATGCTAGTGTTCCCTATTTTACAAGGAATAGTGAACATACCTGGGTCTCCGCACCTGGATGAAAGTTTTCTTTGAAGCACTGCAGATACGTTCTCTCCCACAATTATCCTTTCATCTCCCCTCAGTTTCTTCCTATTGATGCATAGGTCCTTCAAAAATTTGGCATATCGGGGTACTTGCTTAATTGCGTCAAGTAAGGGGATATTTATCTCCACCTTCCTAAACATCTCCAAAATTTCCTTTTCCTTGTCTTGCTTTTTAGGCCTTTCCAACCTGCTAGGAAAAGGTGGTGGGTTAGGCTTAACTGGAACCACTGGGTTACGTATTACCTCTTTATTTGTGCCGGGAGTTCCTTCTTCCTCAAGCTTCTTCTCAATGCGGTCCTCATTCTTGTCCTTTGGAGCCACTGGTGTTGGTCCTTCAACCTCTTTCCCACTCCTGAGGGTCATTGCACTTACATTCTTGGGATTCACCTCAGGTTGGGATGGAAGTTTTCCCTTTCCCTGGGAGTCTAGTCGGTTGACAATTGAAGCTAATTGACTCATCTGATTTTCCAAGTTTTGCATACGTGCTTTCAACTCTTGATTGCTGGCCTCAGTGTCCTGTTGAAATTTCATAGTATTAGAGGCTATGGTTTTAACCATGTCTTCTAGGGACATACCTGAGGCAGAGGAGGGTTGATTCCTTGTTTGATATGTTGCTGGAAGCCCTGCTGTCTATTGGGGATGAAATTTTGTTGCTTATTTTCCCCATAGCTCAGATTTGGATGATCCCTCCAACCCGGATTGTATGAGTTGGAATAGGGGTCATACTGTCTACGTGGCATGAGCATGTTACCAGCCATGTGTGCTTGCTCAGTTCCCTCCTCTTGCAACTGTGGGCATGAGTCCGCGGTATGACCAATATTCGTACAAATCCCACACACTTTGGCCTGCTGTACATTTCCTACAGCTATCTGTCGAACAAATGAGGTTAATTCGGATAACTGCTGTTGGATTGAAGATGAACTTACCTCGTTGACCCTTCTCGTAGGAACATCCTCTCTTGTACCAAACTGCTGGCAGTTCTCTGCCATTCGCTCGATTAGGTCCCATGCCTCTTGGGTAGTCTTATTTACCAGTGCACCACCACTTGCTGCATCAATGATATTTCTATCGTTCATCAGTAGCCCCTCGTAGAAATACTGAATCAGCAGTTGATCACTTATTTGGTGATGCGGGCATCGGGTACGCAGCCTGGTGAACCTCTCCCAATATTCATACAAGGATTCCCCGTGAAATTGCTTGATGCCACATATTTCCTTCCGCAAACTAGCAGCTCTGGATGCAGGGAAATATTTTTCAAAAAATTTTCTCTGCATCTCTGGCCACGTGGTGATGATGCCTGCAGGTAGACAGTATAACCAGTCCTTTGCCGAATCCTTGAGAGAGAAAGAGAAGGCCCTTAATTTAATTTGTTCATCAGTTACTCCCGAAGGCTTCATACTTGAACACACCACATCAAATTCCTGCATGTGTTTGTGGGTTTCCTCTCCTGGCAGACCATGAAAAATAGGCAACAATTGTATTAAACCAAGTTTTAGTTCAAAAGCTGCATTCTCACTAAGGCGAGGGAAAGTTATGCAGAGACGTTGTTGGGTCAAGTTTGGAGCAGCCAACTCCCTTAATGTTTATGTGTTTGCCATGGCGACGTTCTCTTGGTACGAATCACTTGAAGTGTCACCAAACGAATCTGATGGTTCAACTTCGGGCTCAGATCTCTGAGATGCAGCACTGGAGTGCTCCTCTCTGAGCTGTCTGGTTTCCTTTCTCGTTCTACGCGCGGTCTTCTCTACTTCGGGGTCAAAAATCAATTCACCTGTACGAGAAGACCTAGACATACACTAGAAAAATATCAGAAAATTAGAGCAAAAATGAACTTAATTAAAGAAACAAATAATAACGTCAGTCCCCGGCAACGGTGCCAAAAATTGACAAGGCATCAACCTGTGCAATAATAATAATAATAATATAGAACCTAGCTACCACTAAAAGCAGTCAATAATTAATTCTAGGTACTGGAGCAGGGACTCTAGGTGTGCAATGGGTTACTTGATTCACCCTATACCCGAAGAGTTTGCTTAACCCGATATACCAGAATTAATTAGTTGACGAAAATTACTAAATAGTAGACAGTGGCAAGTAGGGTCGTTTCCTCAGGGACTGGAGATATCTGTCTCTTTTAAAGTCCAATTGATAAAGGGGGATTTCACCGGAATGAAACTAAAAATAATTAGACAATTTAACTAAAAATGAATAAATAACTAGCACAAATATAGCAGGAATTTAATCAGGAATAAATAAATTCTAGCCAAGGATGCAACTACTCAGGCACAGTCCATTTATCCGATCATTGATGCAGGAGAGGTTCACTTAATTTATTAATAGGCTAGTTATAGTCTGACGACCAATTTTTCCTTACTTTATTGATAACCAAGGTACGACCATAGGAATTAATTTTCCAATTGCATTAACAACTAGAAAAACCTAGTCCTAATCAATAACACGCTACGAGGGTTATTTAAATTAGATTGCATGTTCCCCTAATGTGTAAACACACCAGTTGCCACTAATATTAATCAATCAAGCAATTACGGATTTAATTGACTAAATTGGCACGAGATTAATAAATCATATTGAACGTCGAGCCCTTGACATCCAATTAATAAAATAATCCCATGAGAATACAAGCAGACAACGTGCAAATATTAATAAATTAAGGAACGCGTGAAAACTAATTAGATCTCATAGATTTCGGGACTGCGCCGTCGAGTTGACCCTTGACTAGATGGAAGACTTAGCCACGCCGCATAATTAAATCACCACACGAATTAATAAAGTGCAAAGGCATTGCGTTTTCTATTAAGAAACAAGGAATAAAAGGTGTTTTTCCCGTTGGGGAATATTGTCGAACACCTGGCGTGTGTCAGAGGCCAGTCAGGAGAAAGCAAAACTAAAACTAAACTAAAAGACTAAAAAACTCGCGATGTCCCTGTTACTCTACGTTATCCCTATTTAAGCAACAAAAGAAAGATGACTAAAGGCTATCTAGGTGGTTCCCACACATGTGGACAAAGCCTTCAAAGTACTTCTTGCCCAAGTCTCTTTCCGTAGCTTTCTTTGAAGAGCCCAAATGACATATAGCTTGTGGTCCCCCACCAATTCAAGGGCCCAAGAATTGAAGCCTTTAGAAGTCTCCATATTCTCCATAAAATCCTTCCTTTTTGGTAGTTTTCTGTTTCATTCCTGAAATTAAGTCCAGATACCAAAAAATGAGTAGATATCAGCAATTAACACAATATTTATCAGGGATAAAAGGGGAAATTAATAATAAAATTACTAACAAATTATACCCTATCATTTCACTTGTGGAAATAGTTAAAAGGAGAGTCTCTAATATATTTGCAAGTTTTCCATCACCTCAAACTTTCATAAATTTAACAACTCACTAAAAAAAATGGGCGTGCGTTACACATGTCGGCATTGAAGTAAAATTTCTCCTTTCAATTTTAAAATAACGCTACTTATCTTACTTATAACAGACATACTAATAGTAGGACTTGTGATGAAAAAGGAAAGGGAAAATGGCAATCATAATTGCAGCTCGGGCAACCATTTTTTTTTTTTAATCTAATTTGCTAATTCTTGGGACATGAGGATAGAACTGACTTCATCTAAATAATAATAATTCCTTGACAAATTTGGATGCTATTAATTGCCATAGAAGATGTTTGGCAATTTCACTATTTGGCCTCTCTTAATCAATCCATGAGGCTTACATCTTGGACAAACTTGGATAGCTACGTTCAACTGCCAAAATGTAAATGAGAAGGGAAATGACAATCATAGGTGGTGACATGGGCAACATTAATCATGTCATCTATTAATCCAGAAATAAATTTGAAAAGAATAATAAATTGGCCTTGGGAATTAGACTAACAGCGTAACTGGAGTAATATTTTAGAATTTGCTTAAAAACTTTTAGAATTTGGTCAAAATCCAGAGACCGCAAAGTGATGATTTCATACATCACGTAATTGGCCAGAAATTGTTTGCATTTTAACTTGTGAAAATTGTTTAAATATTCTCTCATACTTTAGGAAGTTTTCTAGCGCATCAATCAAACTTGAAAGAAAGAATTTAACAACTCATATCTTAGACCGTAACTCTTTTATTAACCTCCTATCCTATTTATGATTAGTTTTCACGCTCAATATGTGTTGTTTGCGTTTTATGTGCAAGATTTAGTAAAGTGTTGAAAATTTGAGGAGTTAGTTTAACTAAAGTACAAACTTAAATGTTGGGAAGTTGCTTGGCTTTTTACTGAAAAAATTTCCAAGGTCAATGCTCGGATTCTTTTTTTTTTTTTTTTTTTAATTTCAATCTCTTGTTTGTGTTGTCATATCGATTCCTTAGAACATATTATTTGGATGTTTTGAAATGGCTGTGGTTGTTTGACAAATTTGGATGCTTTTGTATTGGCATTTTTACTTTAACTTTCTCAACTATTTTGATTGTGGACAATATCTCAATGGTTGTTGCAGTTATGAAGGAGAATCATTTATGTCCAAGATAAAATTGAACTCGGAACCTCTTACTTACAACACCTCCCACCCAACTTGAATCATAATTTGGTCTTAATTACTAATCCTCAAGAATTAGAATTAGAATTAGAACGCGCATCTTATTTTGTTTGGTTCCATCAAGTGCCAGAGCAAGAATTTTTATTGGATCAATTAATGGTCAGTTTTTGACTAATGAAAATATTCTAAATAAGATTGTGAGATCAATTAATTTCACATAGAATCCAAATAAGATTATGAACTCCTTGTTTGTTTAATTAATTTCATATGCTAACGATTGTACTTGCCAAATAATTGACGGTGATTGTAATAAAATTTCTTTGCTAGGGGTCAAAGTTCTTCCTTTCCGCACTAACTGTGTTGCATTCTGATTCTTGGATAAATAATCAGGCGTTGTGACTTCAAATTACATATTAATTGACACAAAAAACACATAAACTCTCCCTGATTGTTCTACCATTCTCAAACTCTCTATATTATTTCTAGGTCCTTGACAAGTTCTTTTTTTTTTTTTTTTTGCTTTTCAATGAAAGAATTTGAGTGATTTCAACTCTAGTTATCACCACCGTGAAACACGGTAGACTTTTGTATTTATTTATTTTTTTTTTACAAAAAAAAAAAAAGAGAGGTCCGACTAAGAATCAGGCTAACTGACAATAAAAAAGCAATGTCAATCGATTTGATTTTAGCCCGAGGAGAGTATATAGCAATTGAATGTTCACTCACTAAAATGGTCAGATCCTTGAGAATCTGAAAGTAGAAGCAATGATTCTATTGCTTAAGCCTGAAACAATTTTCTGTGCTTAGACATACTTCGGCATAAAGTTTCATTTCTTTTATATAAACTCATTATCTTCCCTTTTCTAGCAAATCAGCAATAAAACTCTACTTTTTCTCCGAGAGGCCTTTACACATTGGCAATTGTAGCACAAGCAAAGCAATAAGATGTTCAAATCCAGCTATACATATGGCAGCAAGAGTTGCTGATCTGAATCCGCATAAAAAATGAATTGAGATGCTAATTTGAGGCGAATGAATGTACTACTGGCTGCATGTAATGCCCTGAATCGAAAATGGCTACCATTTCAATCCATAGAAATATGATGAAGGAAACTGGACTGCAACATGGACTCATAAGAATCAGATATGATAATTCTTGATTGCTTGGTTTTTTGACACAAGACGTCAATATGCTTCAAATGAAATAGTGAATCCAACAAAAAAGGCATGACAAGCTGTGATTAATGCCACACAAACCTGAGTTTATCTTTACGAGTGAATTATGCTGTTAGTTTCATTGAATTAACAGAGAAGATAGTGAAGAGTGAAGAGCAGAGCCATTCCAAAATGCCAAAGAGACAGAGAGATTATAAAGATGATCAACTAACTAATCATAATCAGCCACATACCCTTCAAGAAGGGCTTGAAAACAACTTTTAGTCCAACATAACGACATTCAACACGAATAGCCAAATATCTGAGGTTTGAGAAATGACAGCAATTGTTGTAGTCAAGCAATAGCAATGAAAGGGGGGACTACAGATCCAAAAGAAGGCACAACAATATGATCAGTGTGGAACAAAATTTGCATTATAAACTAATTCAGAGCCAGCTACAACGTCACAGAAGAACAGGCAATAGGCATGAAACTTCCAATACGGGGATAACAGCACTTTTTCTGTGTCCTGCTTGGTCCGACCAGGGACAAAAACGACATCTGGCTGAAACCAGTCACATTGCTCGAAAATTTAAAAAGAACCAAAAAAAAATGAGAAAGAAGAAGGGAAAAAGGAACTGCTTAGAATCAGAGAGAGAAGAGGGACTTCTGAGAGCAGCACTAATCGACGGGGACAACTCCGGCAAGTGGATGGCAAAGACAGCACTAATCGGCGAGGACAGCACCAATCTCTTCCCTTTTGTGTAGAAATAAGTTCATCTGAAAGTTTTTATTTTTTTTAGGTAACTAATTATGATTATTACTACTACAACTACTTTCTGTACTGATACAGACATGATTGGCCGTCAAAGTCCACAGGCATAGAAAAGTAGAAACGCTTTCCTTGTAACATATCCTGAGCTACAATGAAAATGATTTGAGACCAAGATGTGTAAGATCCATGTCACAATAGCGCTTCATGGAACAATATTGACGTACAAGGAGACAAGTTCACATAGAAGTAATTTTACAAATAGATGCTATGTAAAATGTCAGTGTGATGAACTAAGGTTGACCTTATATGTTCCTATATAATCCTGTTCAATTGATTTCCATAATTTCATCTCTCCAACGTTCCCATCCACCAAGTGGGATCCTTTCATGCATAGAAATTGGTGCCTTAGCAATTCAGTTTTCTAAATTGCCCTCTGATTTAACATAAATAGAAGGGCTCTAGCTGACTGATTCTTGTGCTCTGAGTCCTGTCTGAGCTTTACAGATACAAGGAGCAATGGAAAAGTATCATTGGATACAACCATGTAGTCAACTGCAAAACACTGAGAAAAAATACGTTGCCTGTTATAGCTCTAAGATACAACTTCAAGAAGGATGCAAGGCATCTAGCAGGGCTCAGCTAATCCACATCTTTCTGCTACACAAAATACCGGCTACTTTGAACTACAAGCAGCATGAAAGATATGGCAAATTGAGTTCCAAAAGAAGAAAAAGAACACCTCATTAACATCTCTACAAATTGCTGAATGGTTGGACAGTTTAAAATCACGAGCCAACAAGGAAGATCTCAGGCTTTAGCCATCCAAGGCAGAGAGCAAAAGAGAATTCCATCCTGGATGTTTTAATAATGTACCAAGGATAGTAAGTAAGAGCTATGAAGGTTTTGAGCGTAAAATCACTGCAAAACACAAAAACTCGAGAAACTTGAGACAACATGTAGTCAAGAATAAAGCCAACACATAGTTGCATGACGTTTTTGTTGTATTTGAAACACTAAAATAAGAACTTACCATGAAGAGAGGAGCAACCAACAAGTATAGAAGGTGGGATGAGCTTAATAGCCTTCATCACAGCGGATGAAGCAATTGCAGCAAGTAGCAGCGGGCAGCAAGTATGCTTGACAGTCTTGACTAACTACGGCGATATGCTTCAAAAGTTGCAGCTTAGACTTGATTGTGCTAGAAGATACTCTAACAAGTCCATGCAGCTTTATTGCATGAACAGACATATTCTGTGGCTGCTCCAAAAAACATCTAAATTAGGAGAAGATTTCTCAAGTTTTAGTTGTAACATAATCAGAATCAAAGTATTTAAAAGTAAAAATTGAGTAGTACAAGAAGAGCAGTATATCTGACCTTACCGGACTCTTAGAACCAAAACCAGTTTGACAGCCAACAGCTTTGGAAACTCCTGAAATCTTTACGGCTAGAAAATCACAACCAAGTAAAAGCTAGACAGAAACCCATTATATATGACTCTGACGGAGCAATTACTAGTCAAATAGTTCAGATAACTATGCAAGTTCATTATCAAGAGGTAAAAAGTCAATCCCCTTAGAATCACAATTTTAAACAGAGTGAGACGACTTTAGCAATAATAACTTAAATTCCACAGAAGCAGAGCATGTAAAATAAACAAAAATAGACTGCTAGTTGTTCTCAACGTTGATAGGCTATTTGTAGGCAATGCAGGCCAAAAGTTATTGCGGTCTAGCCATATAGACGGTGCTGAAGAAGCTTCAAAATTCTAACCTCTGTTCGTGAAGCTATTCTTCTATCAATCCTACAGAAACAAAGCATAGAACAGAATATGAACAGAGATACAGTAAAACATCAAAGCACAAAACAGAACAGGTGCTTGGGGTCATTCTAATTGATAGTTACAAGAGTATCACTATTATGTTGTAAGGAGTTAATGAAGAGCACCAATATTTTGGACCTAATAAGAAATGCTAATGCCGCAGCTTTGAAAGATAATAAATAGGACGATAAAAAGGGAGAAGAGAAAATTGTGAAAATAACCATGGGGGAGACTTTTTAGGTTTTCTCCCGAGAAGGTTAATCAGAGGGGGAGGTGAAGAGAAGGGGAGATTGATTGTAAAGCAAATTAAGAAAGAGGTTATTGAAGGCAATCTTACATGATTGAATTTGATCCAAAGATGAAAGTTGATTATTAATCAACGTATGCGTAGGTCTTGAATGTGAGAAACTTTGGACCACTGGGAGTCGGGGCCGCTGCTCTCAGGAGTGCATCTTTCTTTTAACAGAGGAGAACCAATGACCAGCAGACGTTTTAGTTTGGTGAGACTTCTCATGGCATCCCCAGAGGGTAGATGTCGAAGCTCTTTGAAATCAAATAAATGCAATTCTTCAAGAGCAGCGAGGTTCCCGAACCAATCTGGCAGAGCTTTTATACCTCCAAAGTCACGTAGCATTAGTGACATGAGAGTGGTCAAGTATTGGATCTGATGTGGCAGGGACTCCATGTGTGGCAACCCAGTTAATCTTAGTAGACGGAGTGCAGATGATGAAGAAGAGGAGGAGGATATCAATCCAGACCAATCAAACTCATTGTAAATTGAAGAATTTTCATGATCATCTGAGAAGGGACCAATTCTAAGCTCCCTTAAGCTGGTTAGGAAACCAAATCCTTTGGGCGTCATGCTTGTTTTCAGTTTGGGACACGAGGATAATTCCAGCTCTAAGAGAGAAGGTGTTTGTCGCAAATCAAGTGGAAAGGATATAAGATTTCCGCAACCAATCACCCGAAGCTTCTGGAGAGAGGTACAATAGTGTAGCATGTCACCTGACAGATTCGTCAACTCATCACAATCATAAATCTCCAGCTGCTTAAGAGACGCAAAGTTTTGCAGGGAAAGGAGTTCTCTGCATCTGTTGCAGCGATTAAATACCAAACGCGCTAACTTGGGGGGTGTTGTTGCTGACTTGGGGAGTGTTGTTGTTGTTGGCAAATCCATTAACCATCGAGGAAATTGATCGCCCATAAAAAGCGAAATTACCAACTCCTCCAAATTTGGGTGGGGTCGAAGGCCATCTAACACATCTTCGTCATTGTAGTTGTCGCCGTCTCGATCATAGGCCCACCAAAGTCGCAAACTAAATAGATTTGCCTTTTCAGATAGTTTTGCTTCCTCAGCTCCTTCCTTACCCTTTACTAGTTCCAGATTGCGTATCTCCAATCTGCCTTTGAGGTTCTTCAAGCTTCCAAACTCTTCAATTTGTCGACCCTTCTCTCGACCCACGTTAAAGAACCGTAGTGTCTGAAGACAAGTCAGCCGTCCCATCTCTAGCGGCATTTGAAATTCTCCATCATCATCTATGTAATAGTGGAGATGTCTCAAGCTAATCAAATTGCACATCCCCTTAGGAAGATGTTTAACAGATGATTCACTTAGCGTCAATGTCTGCAGATTGTAAAGCTTGCAAAGGGAGTCTGGCAAAAAACTGATTGAAGACCGCTCAAGGTTAACATACCGCAAATGTATCAATTTGCCAATTGAGACTGGTAGCTCTTCAGTTATTGTAAGAGACAAATTCAAAACATACAAGTTCTTCAACTTCATTAACATATCGCCAGATAAGTTGCCCTCTGTGAAGAACAATGTATGAAGTGAAGTTGATAGACTCTCCAAAAGTTTTTCTCTGTCTTCTCTGCCACCAAATGAGTCTGTTGCAAGGTAACGAATCTGATTACCATTGTCTACTATACTCGTATCCCTATCAATAATGACTTTGGTAGTCTTTGACATTGACTCTGCAAGGTCGTGGACCAGATCATGCATCTTATAACATGTTCCGTGATAATTTCTTGTTTCTTCCAACAACGAACTCTGCAATAAAATTCTCAAATAATTCATTCCAATTTCCTCCATCATCATTTGGTTGTTGAGATCTGCTTGGAGGAAACCTTCTGCCATCCAAAGTTCGATGAGCATATTCCTTTCTATCTCACTATCCTTGGGAAATATAGAACAATATGCAAAACATTTCTTAATGTATGGAGATGGCAAATTATCAAAACTAAACTTAAGTATTTGCATCACATGATCTCCATCTGCACTCAAACTCAAAAGCCTATTCTCCAAAATTGGTTGCCATTCCTCTTTTCTCTTTAAAGATAATAGACCTCCAATTACACTTGCAGCCAATGGTAGACCATCACATCTTTTGATTACTCTCTCTTTAATTGCTTTTAGTTCATCAGGTTCTTCTTCCCCTCCAACTACTTTTTCTTTTAGGATAGACCAGCAAAGATCATCAGGTAGTTTTCCTAATGGATAGGCTTCATTTTCCATCATCCTCAAACGAGTAGTGACAAGACACCAGCTTCCATTGGTTGGATGGAGTCCCTTCAAGGTGGTGAAAAAGTCATCCCACAATGCCTGATCATCATCCCACACATCATCAAGGACTAGGAAATATCTTTTTCCCCCTAGTTGATTTTGAATGTCTTCAACGATGACATTCCTATCATCCACTTCAACTTTTCCTTTCATCAATTGCACTAATATGAGTTTGAAGAGCTCCACTATTGGAACTTTTTTCGATACACAAACCCACACCTTTTTCTTAAATTGCCCATCAATTTGCTGATTGTTGTATATCGATTTAGCCAAAGTTGTTTTGCCTAGACCTCCCATACCAGTTATGGGAAGACAAGAAACAACCTTCTCAGACGGGCTCAACAGCATCTTCACTATCTTTGATTCATCATCAGCTCTTCCCGTCATTGGAACAGCAACCGAGTCGGTCTGCCGATTTCTTTTGTCTCCGGCATCAGCAGCAGCAGGGAGGGCAGCTGTCATGACTGCCCTGCTGATCAGTCCCAATCCATCGGCTTCTTGATTGATCTCATTCAACTTAAGCTTGATGTCCCTGACCTTAGAAGCCATTCTCCAACGGAAAGCAACGGAGTTAGAGCAGGAGAAGAAGCAACATACCTTGCTCTTGAGTTGGTTCCGGGACTCCACCTTGCAACGAAGAGATTCGTAGTTGAGCTCATCCAACACATTGCCAGCATCATAAGCAACTTCCTCCAGACTCTTCAACCATTCTTGGACTCCCCGGTCCTGGTTTTGTTGCCTTTCCTCAGCATCAGCCAAGAGAGCATTGATAAAGCTAAGAGTTCGAGTCATGCTGGCCACATCCTTCTTGAAGCCACACAACATACCAATCCTGTCAGTGGCAAGAGATGCTGCCGTCTCCAAGGCAACCTGAATAGTGGCACTAATGACGGCGTCGGCCATTTTCCTTTCCTTGTATGGGGGCTTAATTGCTAGGATGCTTTGTTGATATCAGATTGGTGATTTCCTTGTATGTATGTAGCTTGCTAGGATGCCTTTTGCTATCAGATTATAAAGATGGAGGCGGGCAGATGGGAGGAGGCTTTCGTCAAAGTTTTGGTGAGAACCGATGTATTTATTTATTTTTCAAATTTAGATTGGGACCGTGGGTTGCCGGTGGTATGAACTGAAGTATGGTGGAGCCACTGAGAGAGTTACGTAATTTACCCAATTTATAAAGGGTTATATGTAATTTAATCCAATTTATAAAGGGGGCCACATGCTTCTTCCTCGGTTTTAGTTAATTATATTGTTGCAGCTAGTGCTTCAGTTCACGCTAATGCCAGGCCAGGCCCTTGGGTTGCTGAAAATATGTCTAATCCTTGATTTTATTTATTTTTTTAAAAAAGAAATCCTGGAAAAAATCGTGGAAGGCACGTGCAGTACAAGTTACAACTAACATTTCCATCTAAAATATTACTAACAATAAAACTACTAGAAAAGTAGTATAGAGGAAAAAAAATCTATTGTTAGTATATTACTACTAGAAAAACTTTGAAGAATCTCTTCAATTATTGCACCTGCACCAACAACAAGTGTGTCCAGAAAAAACAATCTAAAGAAATGATCCAATGAGGTTTAACGACCTGCCATTTTTGCTCCTTTGAAACGACAAGAGTGAGTCTTCTCTACTATTAGCTCGATTTTAAATATTTTTAATAATTATTATTGCGTGCTTTTCTCTAATATTTCTTTTCATTTATTAAAGTGAAATGTTCAATTTATCTATTTTAAAATACAGATAATTTTACAAACCTCTCCTGAGATTTTTGACAATTTTATTGAGCTTCTTCAAAGTTTTAAAACTTACACTTACCTTCCTTATCCATATAAAATGACAATACTAATGTTGACATTTTAATAAAACTCCCGTATTGGGTGTGCATATACAAAGAATGGGATCTAGAATTATTTTTTGTTTTCCTTTTCCTTTCTCTTCTTATTCCTTCTTTTTATATTTTGCTAGCAAAACCATAGAAAAATATAATCACCGACTCTAAATGTTGAATTAGTGACTTTTTTTTTAACAACTTTGAATGCCATCCAATTTTTATTTGTCAATATATTTTTTCAATCAAAAGGAACACTAACTCAAAAAGAAATGGTCAAAACTACTTGTTCCAAAATGTGGTAATTCCATCAGCCTAAAAATTCACAAACTCTAAAAGAGTATGACGACAATAACTTCATCTTCAATTTAGAAAGAAAATGTATCCCTCGTAAAGTACCCTGAAAAGCATTCTATCATAAGGTAGAACTATTGCTCGTCAAACAATAAATTTGACATTGAAAACTTGAAGCTCTTTTTCTTATATTTTTGCTAAGAATTGCTTTGGAAAGTAATTAAACTTTATAATCTAAGGGTATTTGTTGACAAAATTTAAACCAAGCTATTTAGAAGTTTGTATCGTAGTTTTAGAACTAGATTTAGTAGATAGTAACTAGATTAAAATTGGTATCAAAGTTGGTTTAGAAAATAGAATTGAGTTATGTTTGGATATTAGAATTAGAATAGATTTAGTAATATATGTATCTATATGAGAACTTGGAGGAGTCGTACATTTATAATTGGGGAAAATTAGAGAACAAAATTCTAAATCCTCCCCTGCCTACTTGTTCGTTATTCATACTTCTTTGTTCATACTTGAGATTTCGTCCATTGTTTTTTTTTTTTTTTTGGTAGTTGCTAACATTATTGACAGTTTGAAGACAGAGAGTATCAAAGGAAATTGCCATGATTTATTATTTCAACAAGGAATCCAAGGATTTTCAAATGTAAAAAAATAATGGAAAAAATGGTAGGTACAAGTACAACTGGCATTTCCACCTAGAATATAGAAGTGGATGGCTCTACTCTCAATGCTGCGACTTTGCTTGATCTCATGGATTGTTATTGCCGAGTCATTGGAGTAAAAACAATCCTTCAACGATCAACTCAAACACAAATAAAAAATGCACTCAGCAAAGTAAAATGAAATAAGAAATAAATAATGTAGATCGCATCATTCCATTTACGGTAAAATGAACAGAATTTTCATGTACGAAAATAAAATTTAAACATAGAAATGAACAAACCTAAATGTCATGCTTATAGTTTCTTTTTTATTAACCTAATATGAAAATACGATCCCATTAATAGGACAATCACCGAGTCCAAAACACTTATTTTACTTTGGGCAAATTCCACTTTACCCCATGTGATTTAAGCTTTTTTTACATAACCCTCATATGGTTTCAAAAGCTATATATAACCCCCTTATGATTTGGATTAAAGTGTCAAAATGATGGAAATGACCATTCGTAACGGAGTTATCTAAAATATCAAAAATACCCTTATGTAAAGTTGAAAATTATTTATTAACCAAGGGGGGTTATGTGTATATTTTGAAAATCATAAGGGGGTTATATGGTAAACTATTAAACCATAAAGGGGTTATATAGTAAAATATAAAAATCATACGGGGTTAATGTGTCATGTATTTATAAGGGTAATTTCGATATTTTTAGAAGTTTCGTTACGAGTGACTATTGCCGTCACTTTAACACTTTAATCCAAACCATGAGGGGGTTATGTATAGCTTTTGAAATCATATGGGGGTTAAGTAAAAAAACGCTAAACCATAGGGAGGTAAAATGTAATTTGCCCTTTTCCTTTTTATAGAATACTAAAAGGGACCATAGAATATCATGCCTATAGTTCCTTTTTATTAATTTGGAACCTAAATGTTTTAATTTTTTTGAGTATCTTTTCTTCTAAAAATTGGAGATTCCTTGATATTTGTAGTTATCTTGACCGATTCAACTTCTTTCCTCCACTTCACAATTAACTTGCATGCATTTTAACTGCGAGTTAACCACAATTTATACAGGCTAGCTCTATGGCTGTGAATCAAGCTTTGAGCTAGGCTAACAAAAAAATATGCAAATCTTCTGGCTGCCTGTTTGAAACCTGGTTTTTTACCAAGTTTGTATAATACTAGTTTTTTAACAACTTTTGCTACAGAAACCCCAAAAACCTTCACAAAGTTTTTTACCTACACAATTCAAAATGCCCAAAACATACAAAAAAAAAAAACTCCCTTCCCTTTTTCTTCTTCTTCCTCCCCCACCCCAACCCACCACCACCTCCGTCGCCGCCCATCACCCCCGTCGCCGGTTCCTGTGCCGATCACCTCTTCCGGTGCCAGTCTTCTTTTTTTTTTTTTTCCTTTCTCCCTATCCCCCTCTTCCTCCCCTGCCATCCTTCCTCTCTTCCTCCCCCACCACCCTTCCCCTTCCCCTCTGGCCGATCTGGTCGCGAGACCAGGTCACACTGGGAGAGGGTAAGAGTGGCGGGGGAAGGGGAGGAGAGGGGGAGAAGGCAAATTACAAAAAAAAAAAAAAATTCCTGTTGCTACTTCATCTGCCGGCAAGAGAGAGGATGGGGAGAGGGGTGGCGGGGGAGGGAGAAGGAGGGGTGGCGGGTAGGAGAGCGGGAGAGAAAACAAGCAAAAAAAAAAAAAAAAAGAAAAAAGTTGCTGCTGTTGCTGCTTCATTATTAGCAGTTTCGGGAGAGGGAACAGGGGGGGAAGGGGAAGGGAGGAAGGAAAAGAAAAAAAAAAGAAAAAGAAAGAAAGAAAAGGAAAAGGAAAAAAAGTTTTTTCTTCATCTCACCAAAGTTTTTCTATAACTTCTACAGTGATCTACAGTAAAGTTTTATACAAACACTCAAAAAACTCATCTTCCAAACGGGGAGGGCAATAAACCATCTGCAATATGCATTTGCTTCTATCTATCTATTATCCATCTCTTATTACTGCATAAATAAAAGTATAATAAGTTTAAGCATTAGAAAGTGTTAGGACTTTTGGTCTTTTGTTTTCTCCGGTTCACAACACCGTTAAAAATTTATTCTCTTGGTGAAGTAAATTTACTAGTCATCATTTTATTAAACCTTTTGTAAGTTCATTGAAAATATAAGGTAACCCTATTTTTAAATAAGTCATTAGACATTGGAAAATAAAGAGGCAAGAATTACTAATATGGAAATTTAAGATGAATAGGCATGCTTATTTTTTTTTCGAAAGAAAATTCTGTTATCATTTAATTAAACCTTTTGTAATGTCATGGAAAATACACTTTGAGGAGGCCCTTGAGGTAAGCCTTTTTATAAATAAATCACTAGCATTAGAAAGTAAAGAGGCCGAATTTTTTAAAACAGAAATTTAAGATAAATATATATTTTTTTTTAAAGAAAATCTGTTTATAAAAACCTACCTAACTTGCAAATCCTCTATTACATTTTTACTTTTGTATACTTATTTATACAATTATTAACGACTTCGTGTAAGGGAAAATAATTGCCTACTGCTTTACTTATGGAAGCAACTAGGTTACTTTTTATCATACTCACATCCTTTTTTCTCTTCCCATTAAAATCTATCCCATCATGGCTTGAGTCCAAGACAATTGTTAAACTCCATCAAAAATCTATATGTACCATCCAATGCATAAATCGTGAACTCAATCTCAAGCACTTACAATGGCAATGTGGTATTCTCTTCCATGCAGCTTTTCTTGATAAAATGGCTAGTGGAGTCTAAATAATAATCTTTTATCGTAAAGTAATTATCATACTAATGATATCATAACTTCTTTTTCAAAATCCTCGATATCTCTAAAAGCACTTCATATTACCCCAATAAAATTCAATTAGCTTAAAGTGTGCCATATTTATTCAATTAGTTTAAATTAAATAGCAAATCAAATAATAACCAAAAAATAAAAATTAAAGGAAGAATAGCAAACATCTATCTTTGATATAACTCAGTCTAGCTAATATTACACAAATTCTTACATGATTTGTAGACATAGGTTTCAAATGTTTGTAACTACGGGGTTTTTTTTTTTTTTTTTGCAATAAATAGTGAAAGTAATACCAACATGGGGAGTTTATAGGGATTTTAAAAACCTTTATTTTTTTTCCTGTCTTTCCTTTATAGTAAAATCTAACAACTGAATAGTAAAGTTTCAAAGCGTTTCTTTAGTGTCGAACCCAGGATTTTTTTTTTTTTTTGACATTCGATGACGAACTTTTTTTAATTTTTATTTTCGAGTATAAATATTAGATGATAAACTTTTTTTTAAAATTTTTATTCCCTAATAAAGAGGGGGTGGGATTTAAGAGGTAGAGAAGGACAAAGAGGGAACAGAACCCCGGACTTTTAAATCTTAAAACGTTAATTTTAACCGTTAAACTAAGTCGTCCTCGGCATTAGACTATGAACTTAATTTTGCTGTACGTTTGTTGAGTTGAAAGAGATGCCACATAGGCAATTACGTACTGTTCCTAACATCTAAGTTCCTTGTGACACTTGTTCAGCGGGGACAGTGCTGCAATGTCATAAACATTTGGCGGCCAGCAACAAGTTTCTCCTATAAAAAGCTCGCATGATCGAACTCTTTACAAACCATCAACAAGAATTGCATTTGCCTACACTCCTTCTTAGCCTGATAATCTTTTCATACGGTCTCAAGTCATGAATTACACTTCCGGTCTTCGTGTTGATTCAGGCATTGGGATTTATCTCTGTGTCATGGATCCCATTTTTCTCAGGATTCATGGCTTTGGTGGTGTTGGTGATCTTTATGATGGACAAATGGTGAACTATTTGTCTAAAGAACAACAAACCTCGTCGATTCCCTCTTCCTCCTGGCCCGATACCCTTGCCTTCCTTTGGCTGCATTTTCCAAATGCTGAGAAACAGACCAACAAATCGATGGATATGCAAAGTCATGGATGATTAAAAACGCACTTCGAAACCTAACAATCCAATTTTTGAAAATAGAGACAGAAATTGTTTGGCATTCAATATAGGCACGCCATCCTCAACTAATAGATCATTGAAAACTTATGCTAAAACAAATATATACGTCAAGTCAGATCTATTGGATGTGACAAATTGAGAGATTTATTTTCAGCTCTTCTAAATTTTCTCGAAATATGCTAATTAATTAATTACTTGAATTCCTTCTATTAATCTCCTGTATCAGTAAAACTATAGAATTCGACAAAGGAAAAAAAACTGCTGTTAAGAACGCTTACGGCTCATGTGCACCTAAAAGGGGGGGAAAAATAAAGATATAATTTCACTTAGTTCCCTTCAAATTTTTAACAATTTCACTTAGTTTCCTTGAGATTTTAAAAATTACACTTAGCTCCCTTGAGTTTATCATTTTGGTAACAAAAACTATTCAATGGTCAAAATTTTGAATGAACAACCCAAATTGCCCTCATGAAATTATGAAGTTCATTTTATCGTCTTATAAAATTCTATAAAAAAATATGGAATATGCACAAAATCTCGAACCCATTTTCAACCCTCATCCCTACTATTTTAAACTTTTCATATTCCTACATCTCGAATTAGTACCAATATCATCATGACCACTACCACCATCAATACTGTTAAACTTAAAAAATTTCATTAACTATATTAATATAGCATCCCATCTCACAAATGTTGGAGTACCAATACATGCTCCGTTACATTTAAATCTTCAACTTACATCTTCTTCTATCCATCTTTAGATCTTTCAAACCAAGCTAAAATTAATTTGTAATGTGTTAGAATTATGTTTAGGACATAATTAGTTATTTTATAAGTGAACCTTGTTTTTGTTTCCATTAAATATTTAATTGTGTGGTACATTCCTATGCACAAGATTAGGAGCGTATTATTTAATTGCTTGAAAATATTAATATATTAAGGTTATTATGGTCATTTTATAGGGTCAAGGGAGGTAAGTGTAACATTAAAAATCTCAAGTGTACTAGATGAAATTGTTAGAAACCTCGAGGGACGTTTCTGTAATTATCCCAAAAATTAAAAATAAAGGGGGAAGGTTGGGGAACCAAGCACATGTGCTTTTTGAAAAATAACATCTCTGATGCAATTTTTACTCACCTTACAACGTACACTTGTTTAAGTGTGAGTAAATTATATATAATCCCCTCGTGATTTTTTACAATATTATGCACCCTCGAAGATTTTAAAATGGCCATATAAACCCTTTGTAATTTTATGTAAAGTAAAAAATACACAAAATGTACCACCAGTTACGGTGATTGAACCAAATGGTCTTTAAAAATACATATCATAGAATAATAATATATGCTTAATTCATCCCCTATGATTTGCATAAAGATCCACTTTACTTTGGTGATCACCTTCCAAATCTCGAAGTATACATTACTACTAGTATCATAGTAATTCTTTAACTCAACTAAACAGGGATTCCAGCTCGTAGATCTCTAACATGTGATCGTTTTTTTTTGCTTGAAACGATAGGAGTTTTATTAAACAACTGAGAATGTAGTTGTGTCGTAATTGGACAAGGTCCATTTGCTAACCAACAATGCAAAGTTCCACTAAGGATTGGGGTATATCCTCTCATGACAATTTAAACTTGGAGCATTATGTGCTAAGATGAGTACATAGATCCATATCGTTGGTATTTTCTAAACAAAGGGAACATAATTAAAACAAATTAGCTACAGCCTTGATATCTTCAATGAGGACCACCATGCTGGTGTCTCTGACCTTGGATTAGAGAAAGTAGTTGTTTATTACTTGCCCCCACTTTAACTCTTCTCCACCATGTGATCACTTGTTGACCCTTTGGTTGCCATGGAAATTCAGAAGATAAAGACAGAAAGTTTGTCATAGAAGAAATAGGGAAAAAAAAAAACATTTTATCCGACGAAATAGGGAAATAGAAGAAACACACATTGGTCCGACTAGAGAACTTCCTGTGAAAGTTCTGGTCGACCAGAGAACCCCTTTTTTTTGGGTAAATTACATTTTATCCCCCTGTGGTTTACCCTTTTTTTTACATATCCTCCCTATGATTTCAAAAGCTATACATAACCCTCTCATGATTTGGATTAAAGTGTCAAAGTAACGGAAATAGTCACTCGTAACGGAACTTCTAAAAATATCGAAATTACCCTTATAAATACATGACACATTAACCCCATATAATTTTTATATTTTACCATATAACCCCCTTATGATTTAATACTTTACCATATAACCCCCTTATGATTTTCAAAATATACACATAACCCCCCTTGGTTAATACATAAATTTCAACTTTACATAAGGGTATTTTTGACATTTTAGATGATGCCGTTACGAGTGACTATTTCCGTTACTTTGACACTTTAATCCAAACTATAAGGGGGTTATGTATAGTTTTTGAAACCATAGGGGGGTTATGTGAAAAATGCTAAACCACAGGGGGTAAAGTGAAATTTGCCCTTTTTTTTCGTGGGTGGGGGAGGGGAAAGCTGACTAATTCAACTCTTCAACCCGTTTCTTTGGATTATGGGGATAACACCACATTTTCTATTTCCTAATTGGTCCGAGCAGAGACGAAAGGAAATCTGGCTATATTAAAACAAAGAGGTCGAAATTAAAGAAGCTGCAATCTTTGTGATGCGACCTAATTATTTAAAATGACATTAACCTTCAGTTCCAATATGTTTGAAATTGTCTGCATTTCTGTCTAATTCCTTCCATTACTTTTCACTGGAAAAAGAAAACAGTGCAGAAAACAAGTAGAAAAAACAAAACAGCATTTCAGCTAAAAAGAGAAATGCATTTCTTATAAGAATCCCATTAATAATACAAAGAATCTCATCAATAATTTCAATTCATAACTCTCATTAACCAGAAGCAAAATTTCGAATCAGCGATCGAAACTTGAACTTTATAAATACCCATGCACTAGTCTAATGTTGGCGATTTTTGGGGCTTGTGCAAAAAATTTACTGTAGTTTCTTAACCTAATAAGTTTGTCGATGTCAAGTGAAAGAGGCAAATAATGTACAATTCTAACCATCAAATGCTACCACCACGGGATAGGCTAGAAAAACTCTTCTGAATGTAGTTCAAGAACTAAGTAGAAATTGCTGAAACCAGTTACGTCGCTCAGAAATTTAAAAAGAAAAAAAAAGGGTAAATTATATTTTACCCCCCTATGGTTTACCCTTTGTTTACATAACCCCCTATGATTTCAAAATCTATACATAACCCCCTCATAATTTGGATTAAAGTGTCAAAGTAACGGAAATAGTCATTCGTTACGGAAATTCTAAAAATGTCGAAATTACCTTTATAAATACATGACACATTAACCCTGTATGATTTTTATATTTTACCATATAACCCTCTTATAGTTTAATACTTTACCATCTAACCCCCTTATGATTTTCAAAATATACACATAGCTCCCCTTGGTTAATACATAAATTTCAACTTTACATAAGGGTATTTTTAACATTTTAAGTGACGCCATTATGAATGATCATTCCCGTCACTTTGACACTTTAATCCAAACCATAAGGGGGTTATGTATAACTTTTGAAACCATAGGGGGGTTATGTGAAAAAAATGCTAAACCACATAGGGGTAAAGTGAAATTTCCCCAAAAAAAAAAAGGGAAAAAGGAAATGCTTGGAATCAAAGGGACTTTCGAGAGGATTTGGGGTAGGGACGGTCATCAGTATGACCATCCCTGCACGGTTAAGGGCCAAGATTTGCCCTCAAAAATTTGTGCGGCTGAGATTACACCATGTAACTTGATTTTCGCGCCAAGTGTGGGACCCACTACTATCTGTTCTGAAAATACATCCTGTGAAAAAAAAGTTACATCGTGTTTAACCAATGTTACGCACAGTGCAAAATGAGGACAACCGGCACAAACGGTTGCACCGTATCCCTTTCGAGAGCAGCACTAATCAGCGGGGACAACTCTGGCAAGTCAATGGCGATTGACCGGCAAATGTCAGTGGTGGCTGTGGAGGAGAAAAAGGATTAGATTTTCCCAGGAATTCAAATGGAAGAAGGGAGGCCCACTCGCATATATCAAAACATCTCTCACATTTCGCCTTAATCCTTTACTTTTAAATATTAATTTTACATTCCTCATAAATTCAAATTAATAAAATTTAGTTCCAACTTAAGTTTTCAGTCACTTCTTGATTCTATCCTTGACTCACGCGTGGTCATTTTTAGGGACAAAAAGATTAGATATCATTTGTATTTAAATAAATGACCTGATTTATATTCATTTTTTTCTGTAAAAACTAAAAAGTATAATATAACTCGAATTATATTCATTTTTCTTTAAAAAAGTTAGATCTGACACAATTTATATTCATTTTGCTCGTAAATAAGCGAGATATGATCTTTTTGTTCCTAGAACATAATCACATTTGAGTCACGTGGTGATTTCAGACTAAAAAATGGTTGAAAGTTTAGATTGGGAGTAAAGTTTGCAGACTTGAATTTGTAATAGATGTAAAATTAATATTATCAAAGTAAAGGATGAAAAAATTCATTTAGAAAAATGTGAGGGATATTCAAAACAATTTTTCCATATTATTATTCTTCAAATGATGTTCCTCTACTTATTTATTTATTTACTTGTAAATTCAGATGAAAAAAGTCGACATCCAAAAAATTCTACCGGAGGAAACTAGTCCCCCCTCTCCAATGTAGAAATAAGTTCATCCGAAACTTTTGTGCGGAAAACATATTCCCTTCCTTCTTTCTAAGATGTTAGTTTTTATTATTTTTAGGTAACTAGTTATTATTATTATTATGATAAATTATCTTTTACCTCCTGTAATTTGGTGATTTAGCACATTACTCCTCTATGCTTTAAAAACCTATTATAATCCCCTCATAATTTGAATTAAGTGTCACTATTAGATTCTCCATTCAAACTAATGCTCAACAGTAAAAAGTCAAAATCAAACTAATAAATTGGAAGAAAGACATCAATTGGAAGACGATGGATAAGGAGAAAAGAAAAGGGTCGAGATTTTGGTCAAAGTTTCTTTTTCTTTTTTCGTTTTCCCCTTGCTTGGTATGAATTACGAAGCCACTTGCTTAATTATTCACAAAGCTAAATCAATAGTTTTCTCTTGGAGATCAAGAAAGACATCTTGCTACATAAACAAAAATTTTTCTTACTTGGTATGAATTATGAAGCCACTTGCATCTTCCTCGAATCCTGCTTGGTTTTAGTTAATTATGATTACAGAGACTGCTTAGTTTTCGCTAATGCTGGGGCGTTGGGATGCTCAAAAGGTCTAATCCTTGGTATTTAAAAAAAAAAATGCTGAAAAAAAGGTAGGTACAGAAAAACTGGCATTTCCACCTAAAATATTAGCAATAACAATAGTAGAAAAATTATAGAAGCGGATGGCTCGGGTTTGAGTCCCAAACTCTCAATTGTTATATTAGGGCGGCTTTGCTATCTCAATTGTTGCACCCAAAACAACAAGAAGAAGTGGTTTTCTCAGCGTGGAAGAAGAGACTAGAGAGTGCTTCTTTTGACAAACTTCAATGCATTTTCCACCAAAACTGATTGGCGTTTTGCTTGAATGTTTCTAAATCAATGCTAGGTTTTTTTTCTTTATTACTTTGTTCTTGGAAAATTCATTTAAAATGTCTCTCATATTTTGTTAGATAAATTTTTTTGTCCCTCACTTTTAAATATTGGTTTTATGTCGCTTACAAAATCAAGGCAGACAAATTTAGTCCCAACTTAAGTTTTTTACCACTAAATACACGAAGTGATTCACCGCATGATTATTTTTTTAGGTGTAAAAACTACATTTTTTTCCAAAAGTTAAAAGAACTTCAAAAAACTAGAAAAAAAAAAATCTATAATGAGGAGTGAGACGTAAGAAGCACTTAAGAAACAAAAGTTTTGAACCAAGGATCTCTAATTCTTGTAGTTTTGACTTTAACTATTTGACCAAGCCCCTTCCCCACATAAAGGTTATTGTTTCTGGGCATTACTGTGATTTCATTAAATTTTTGCAATTTAGTCCCTAATTTTTATTATTTCTCAATTACAATTGGTTCTCTTTTTTAATTGCTAATTATGAATCATTAACATGCATTTAATGTGTAAATTTTAGATGTTTTATGTTTATTTTACATTTTTTGCAATAATAAGGGGAATTGAGTTTATGTTTACAATCTCTTTTAAAGTGTTATCAATTAAATTAGTGCATTGAGCTATTTGTTGATTTTGGAAAAGTAGACAACTCTCCTTTCCCCACACTAGTCATTGTTTCAAAAGGGAGGTACCCCTATTATCCTTTAAATTCCTCTTACGTGCTCCTCGTGTTTGTATGTTTTATGTATTTTTGCTTTTATTTGTTTATTTTAAGATTTTTATTCATTTTATGTTTTGTTTATTTAATTTAGATTTTATGATCATTTGGAGGCATTTATATTCCGAAATTGTAATAGATAGGTAATAGCCTCTTGTGCAAGAAATGTAATTAAATAGGCAATGTAATATATAGATTTTATTTTGCAAAAGATGTAATTAGCTAGATGAATATATATATCTAGAAATAACCTAAAATGTGAGCTTCACAATTAATGTGATTTGCACCAATTAAACTTTGAAGAGACATTTCATCCCTCTCAACACCCCTAAGTCTAAGTTTGCATCCCATATAGAAGTATCCAAATGTGATAAGTTTTATAGGTTAGATTAGGAAAATTTTTTACTAATTCTTGCAACTAACCTTGACTCGGTTGAAGGGGTGCATTAGATTTAATCTTTGTCTTCTCTTTTTTTAACCATGAATCCCGAACTCTTTTCTCTAGTTTTCAAAGATCCGGAGTCATCTAAAAAGGTTTTATTTATTTTTTCATTTAAAATATATTTTGGGTGATTTGGTACACCTAAATTCGATAACAAATGGTGACTCTCTTTTTCTAAAAACCCTTTTTAGACTATTATTTTGGGTCCAAACTATACCATATTCTAAGTCCCATTTTAGATCCTTTTTCTTTATTTTCTAAAATAAGATCAAATATTCATTTTAAACACACTTTCTCTTTTATTTTCAAAATATGGGGCTCTAGAGTCCCTAAAATACCCCATATGGGTTGCTCGATTAGGAGTCTAATGGAATTTATGCGGCGGTGCCATTGCTGAGATCCTTTATTGGAACTGAAATAGAAGTTTAGGATCATTGGCTACAAATAATAGTTGGGGATGAAATCAATGAAAAAAAAGTCTAGGAACTAAATTGGCCATTTTTCCATTTATTTATTTTGTGAATTCACCTGAAAAAAAGTCAATATCCAAAAAAATTTGGAAATTGGCCGCTTATTTTTTTGTGTAGAAATAAGTTCATCTGAAATTTTTGTACAGAAGTAGATTTCATTCCTTTGTTTAGATTGCTATTTATTCTGTTAGAGGAAACTAGACCTTCCCACCCTTTATTTTTTTTTTTGTGTGGAAATAAGTTCATCTGAAATTTTTGAAAAAACTTCCTTTGTTTGGATTGTTGTTTTGTAGATTTTCTGTGCTGCAATGATATGATGTATGTGAAATAGAAAGATATGCTCAGAAAATGTGATCACAGAAAATGTAAATATTTTTCCTGCAAAAAACTTCAATCCAGACCAATTAGTTATTGCTATTATTATTAATACTTTTTATACTGATATAGATATAAGAGGATTTACTTGTATTGGCCTTCGAAGTCTTAGAGGCATGGAAATGTAGAAATGCTTTCTGTGCTGTTACAGATATGGGATGATTTACTTATATTGGCCGTCAAAGTCTTAAAGGCATAGAAAAGTAGAAATGCTTTCTTTGTAACATATCCTGAGCTGGCAATGAAAAAGATTTGAAGCCAAGATGTGTAAGATCCATGTCACATTATTGCTTCATGGAACAATATTGACGCACAAGGAGACAAGTTCACATAGATGTAATTTTGCAAATAGATGCTGTGTAAAATGTCAGTTTGATGAACTAAGGTTGACCTCATATGTTCCCATTTAATTCTTATTAAATGGATTTCCACAATTTCATCTCTCCAACGTTCCCATCCACCAAGTGGTATCCTTTCTTGAATAGAAATTGGTGCTTTAACAATTCAGTTTTCTAAATTGCTCTCTGACAAACACAAGTAGAAGGGCTCAAGCTGACTGACTCTTGTGCTCTGAGTCCTGTCTGAGCTTTATAGATACAAGGAGCAATGGAAAGTATCATTGGACACAACCTGTAGTCAACTGCAGAACGCTGAGAAAAAATATATTTCCTGTTTTAGAGCTAAGATACAACTTCAAGAAGTGATGCAAGCACCTATCAGGGTTCAGCTAATCCATATCTTTCTGCTACAAAATACCGGCTACTTTGAACAACAAGCAGTATGGAAGATACGGCGAATTGAGTTCCCAAAGAAGTAAAATAGCACCTAATTAACATGTCTACAAATTGCTGAATCGGTTGGACAGTTTAAAAGCACCACGCCAACAAGGAAGACCTCAGGCTTTGGCCATCCAAAGCAAAGAGTAAAAGAGAATTCCATCCTGGATGTTTTCATCTGATCTGATTGAAACAGGATCTGGTTCAGCAGGGGATTATAGGACTTTTAATAAAGTACCAAGGATGGTAAGCAAGAGCTATCAAGGTAATGTTGATCTTTGAGCATAAAATCATTGCAAAACACAAAAACTCAAACTTAAGAAACTCGAGAAGATTTCTACATTAAGAAAAGATTTCTCAAGCTGAATTTTCATGATCATCATCTGAGAAGGGACCAATTGCAAGCTCCCTTAAGCTGGTTAGGAAACCAAATCCTTTTGCACTTGATAATCTGATAATCTCAGCTCCAAAAGAGAATGGGTGTTTGTTTCAAATCAAGCGGAAAAGAGATAAGATTGTGGCAATCAGTCACCTGAAGCTTCTGGAGAGAAGTACAAGAGTGTAGCATGTCACTGGGCAGATTCGTCAACCCACCGCAACGATGAATCACCAGCTCTTTAAGAGAAGTAAAGTTTTGCAGGGGAAGGAGTTCTCTGCATCTATTGCAGAAATTAAATTCCAAACGCTCTAACTTGGGGAGTGTTGTTGGCAAATCCATTAACCATTGAGGAAATTGATCGCCCATAAAACCCCTAATTGCCAACTCCTTCAAATTTGGGTGGGGTTGAAGGCCATCTAACACATCTTTATCGTTGTAGTTGTCGTCTTCTCGATCCCTATCCCAGGCCCACTCAAGCCGCAAACTAAATAAATTTGCCTTTTCAGATAGATTTGCTTCTTCAGCTTCTTCCTTATCCTTTACTAGTTGAAGATTGCGTATACTTAATTTGCCTTTGAGGTTGTTCAAGCATCCAAGCTCTCCAATTTGTCGACCCTTCTCTGGACCCACGTTAAAGAACTCTAGTGTCTGAAGGCAAGTCAATCGTCCCATCTCTAGTGGCATTCGAAAATTTTCATCACTTTTGTAATAGTGAAGATGTCTCAAGCTAATCAAATTGCACGTCCCGTTTGGAAGATCTTTGACATATGTGCTATCTAACACCAATGTCTGCAAATTATAAAGCTTGCAAAGGGAGTCTGGCAAAATACGGATTTGAGACTTCGAAAGGTTAACATATCGCAAATGTATCAATTTGCCAATTGAGACTGGTAGCTCTCGATTTCTTGCATCAGACAAATTCAAAACATACAAGTTCTTCAACTTCATTAACATATCACTAGATAGGTCACCCTTTACAAACAATGAATGAAGCGAAGTTGATTGACTCTCCAAAAGTTTGTCTCTGTCTTCTCCACCAGATGAGTCTACTGCAAGGTAACGAATACTGTTAATGACTTCGGTAGACTTGGACATTGACTCTGCAAGGTCGTGCACTAAATCATGCATCTTATAATATATTCTCCGATTAGCATATCTCGTTTCTTCAAACAACGAACTTTGCAATAAAATTCTCACATAATTCATTCCAATTTCCTCCATCATCATTTGGCTATTGACGTCTGCTTGGAGGAAACCTTCTGCCATCCAAAGTTCGATTAGCATATCTCGTTTCATCGTAGTATCCTTAGGAAATATAGAACAATATGCAAAACATTTCTTAATGGATGGAGATGGTAAACAATCAAAACTCAATTTAAGCGTTTCCATGACACCATCTTCATCTCCACTGAAATTTGGAAGCTTATTCTTCAAAATCAATTGCCACTCCTCTTTTCCCTTCATTCGTAATAAACCACCCATTACACTTGCAACCAACGGTAGACCACCACATTTTTTTATAATTTCCTCTTTCATGACATGCAATTGTTCTGGAATTTCTCCACCTGCAATGGCTTTCTTTGTTAGGATAGACCAACAATCGTCATCAGATAGCTTTCCTAACACATAAGGATCATGTGTAGCCAAAATGGATGCAGTTTGTTGTTTACGAGTTGTCACAACACACCGATTTCCATTAGTTGCATTCAGGCCCCGTAACAAACGTAAAAAATCATCCCACAAGATTTGGCTTTCGGTCCAGACGTCATCAAGAACAAGAAGATATTTTTTTCCCACAAGTTGTTGTCTAATTTCCTGGACAATGACATCCCTACTGGTCATTTCAACATTTCTTCTCGTGAGTGATTCTAAAATCATTTTCAAAAGCCTTGTCACTTCAAAATTGTTGGACACACAAACCCAAATTTTTTTCTCAAAATGGCGATCAACTTGGCTATTGTTGTATACAGATTGAGCTAAAGTTGTCTTTCCCAATCCGCCCATCCCAAGGATGGGAATTACAGAAACGGCATTTTCTGACAAGCTTAGCAAGATCTCCACCAGCCTTGTTTCATCCTTAGCTCTTCCTACAACATAATGGCCAGCAATAGAATCCGTCTCTCTATTTAGAGTGACTTTAGCAGTTGTAGAAGGGGGGAAAGTTGCCCTTTGGAATCTGATCAGTCCAAAATCATTGGCTTCTTTATTGATCTTATTCAACTTCTTGTTGATGTCGCTGATCTTAGAGGCCATTCTCCATCGGAAAACAATAGTAATGTCAGAGGACAGGATGAAGGAGCGTACCTTGCCCACGAGTTGACGACGAAGAACTTCATAATTCAGCTCGTCCAACAAATTCTCAGCATCAAACGCCACGACCTCCAGCCTCTGGAGCCACAGTTGCACGGCCTGGTCATGCGTTTGCTTTTCCTCAGCATCAGCCAAGACAGCTTGGATCATGGCAACGGATCCTCTCAGGGTCTCCAAATCCTCCTTGAATTGGAATAACTTGCCAATCCTTTCATTGGCAAGGGAAAGTGTCTTCTCCAGTGCCACCTTTATTGTGGAAGCAATAAGTGCATCAGCCATTCTTTTTGTTCCTTCAGCAGGATCTTCAGATTAGGATACTCTTTTGCAGCCGTAGGTTTTAGCTGTAGCTAGAAGCAGAAAGGAACTGCTCTTTACTCAAACGGAAGTTACAAGACTTGTGAGGATTTTTTGGTGCTGCGCTTCTTTGACAAACTGGATCGGATGCTTTTGCAACGGAAGTTGCTTGGCATTTTCAGTTGAAAATAAAACATAGTCGTTGCTGGGATTCTGCATCTGCTTTTGATCCACATTCCACACGCTTGGGGCCCCTGGTCGTGGAAATTCCACCCAAGAAGGACAAGAAACTGTGCTGAAAAATGAAAGGTCCACAATAATTTTTTATAAGGGAGAAAAAGCAAAAGAAAATGACAATCATAATTGAGACTCCGACAATTAAACATAGTATTAATTTCATCTAAATTGCTGATCCTTGGGGATCAGAATTAAAACATATACAAGTACACCTTATTTTGTTCGCTTTCTGCAAGGGGTTACGCTAACACTGGCTTAAAGTCCTGAACTTATTTACGGCCCAGAGACTTCAAAGTCCAGAACTTTTTTGCTTTTCCACAATGTGTAGAAGTGTTGCAGCAGTACATCTTTGAGAAACTGGGATCCCATTAATTGAAATAGAAGTTTGGTTGGCAATTTCACTGGGCCTTGTTAATCAATGCTTAGCTGAGGTTTTCATCTGTTTCTGATTGAAGAACGCCAGCTGGGGCCTTCGGTTGTGGAAAATACCTCAATTTGAAGTCGAATCAGTAAGCAGACTTGGTATGTAACGATGTAAATTGTCCAGCAACAGGATGCTCTTCTTAGCTCTTTACATTCGTGAAATTGTCAAAATAGTCCCTCGAAAGTTTTCTAGCTCTTTAAACTTACAAAGAAGGAATTAAGAACTCACATTTTGACGCAAAACGTCTTGTTCATGTCCCATATACGAAATTTAAGTGGTGAAAATTTTGAGCAGTTTCTTTATTATATATTATTATTTTTTGGCATACAATATACAATGGACTGAAATTAGAAGTGGAATAGAACTTTTATCTTACGCTATATTTATACACTTCCATTGAATTTAGACGTTGCGAAGGGAGGAAATGAGCATGTTTTTGTTGACTTTGATTTTTATCCTTGAATTATTTGCCTGTGATATGAACACAAGTTTTACTTAAATGGGGTTGTAATAATAGAAATTTGTCTAAACCTGAAAGAAGACTTCAGAAGGTGTTTAATTGAAAATCTGTGATTGTAAGCGTTACATCTAATTCAAATTAATGTTGCAAATGTATACGAGTCACAAAATGTTTCGGTGCACTAGCAGACAAAAGGGTACGTCTAAGGTTTCTAGGACAAGTTTTGCGTTAAGTGGGAGATTTGTAAACCAATTCAGAGTAAACGAATGATGTTGAGGAAAAAATTATATCAGCGCAATACAATCACAAAAGCGATGATACATTTGTTAAAACAAGAAACATTTATTAATTTGGTGCAGTCTAATTGTAAACCTAGATAAAAATATACGGTATCTTTTACTCAAATAAAAGTGTAAATGGATAGAGGATTAGCTAAATAAAAAAAATTAGATTAACAATGTAACATTTTTTGTAATTTGATATAATGCATGCGAGACAGAATGGTGACCGGTAAAATAAAAAAAAAGTGAGTGAAATAAGTATAAACAATTTTTTTTTTCATATATTTGTCTAATGATGATAGTGACAAGGTGAAAACAGTGCATACAAAGGTGAAGGTGATCACAATGATAAGTGTGGCGAGTTGAGATGGACAACGCGCAATTACTTCTTGCAATTGATTACCATGCAATCTATATCCTAGATTAGGTAAATTTGGAATTGGATGAATAGAATTGATTAGCACACAAAACTTTCAATGAATGAAACATTTATTGTGCTTTTGTATATTGTTATTTTTTTTCTCCATTTAATATCTTAGTGTATACACGTCTATTGTGTCAGTACCTAAATTGCATGGTGTGTATGACACTATATATATCCGTTGATGACATGAAAGTTCCATGGAATTTCCAGTTCAACTTTCCTACTTAATGCTTTGCTCAGGCGCCATCTCTTAAACTGCTGGGGCATTCTATTGTACCAAAAATCTAGAAAGAATGATGGTCTGACCCAAGAAGCACAAGAAATTATTATTGTCCTTAACAATTAGAATGTTAAAAAGAAAAAAAAAAAAGGGAAAGTGACAATGATGTTGTGATTTTGGCTACATTATTCATCCCATTTTTCTAGTTCTTGAGAAATAAAATAAAACCATTTCACTATCTTCGCTTGTTGCAATGCACCGCACTGGGCTTTATCAAATGCTCCATTTTTTGCCAGAATCTAGGGTCCTTTGTGTTGTCCATTTCCCTAGTATTACTTATTTTGCTTCTTGTTTGGTTCTATTATACCATACAGAATTATATTATGTATATAATGTAGGACTTGTGATGAAAAAGGAAAGGGAAAATGGCAATCATAATTGCAGCTCAGGCAAACATTTTTTTTTTTAATCTAATTTGCTAATTCTTGGGAGATAAGGATAGAACTGACTTCATCTAAATAATAATAATTCCTTGACAAACTTGGATGCTATTAATTGCCATAGAAGATGCTTGGCAATTTCACTATTTGGCCTTTCTTAATCAATCCATGAGGCTTACATCTTGGACAAACTTGGACGCTATCTCAAGCATGACAATCACAGGTGGTGACATGGGCAACATTAATCATGTCATCTGTTAATCCAGAAATAAATTTGAAAAGAATAATAAATTGGCCTTAGTAACTATCCTTGGGAATTAGACTAACAGCATAACTGGAGTAATATTTTGTTTGCTTAAAATCTTGAAGAATTTGGTCAAAATTCAGACACCACAAAGTGACCGCAAAGTGATCATTTCATACATCACGTAATTGGCCAGAAATTGTTTGCATTTTAACTTGTGAAAATTGTTTAAATATTCTCTCATACTTTAGGAAGTTTTCTAGCGCATCAATCAAACTTGAAAGAAGGAATTTAACAACTCATATCTTAGACCGTAACTCCTATTTATGATTAGTCTTCACACTCAATCTGTGTTGTTTACGTTTTATGTGCAAGATTTAATTAAGTGTTGAAAAATTTGAGGAGTTAGTTTAACTAAAGCACAAATTTAAATGTTGGGAAGTTGCTTGGTTTTTTACTGAAAAAATTTCCAAGGTCAATGCTCAGATTTCTTTTTTTTTTTTTCTACTTTCATCGCTTGTTTGTGTTGTCATATCGATTACTTAAAAGTTAAAACATATTATTTGGATGTTTTGAAATGGCTGTGGTTGTTTGACAAATTTGGATGCTTTTGTATTGGCATTTTTACTTTAACTTTCTCAACTATTTTGATTGTGGACAATATCTCAATGGTTGTTGCATTTATGAAGGATAAAATTGAACTCAGGATCCCTTACTTACAACTAGGGATGTAATCGAGTCGAGTCAAGCTCGAGTAGTGCTATACTCGAGCTCAACTCGAGCTCGATCGAGTCAAAAAAATTGATACTCGAAACTTGATTCGATGTACTCGTTCTAAGCTCGAAACTCAATTTGATAAGGCTCGACCCTTAGTCAAGCCTTATCAAGCCGAGTCTAATCAAGTTTTTTGACTCGACTCGACCAAAAAATGTTAGACATTTTTTCTTTTTAGGTATTTTTATAATTATGTTATTACTTTTTTACCCTTATAAAATTTTATTATAAAGAAGAGTATATTGTAAATTCCGTATAACCTATACCCATAATAGTCATTTTATAATTATAATACATATATTTTATTTAAATTATAAATATATTATTTAAATAGCCCGGCTCGACGAGCTACTCGACAAGCCGCAAGCCAAAAATTTGAGACTCGAAACTCGACTCGAACGCCTATCGAGCTACTCGAAACTCGGCTCGAACTTGGTCAACCCGAGTTCGAGCCAAGTCGTTGACCGAGCTCGGCTCGCGTACATCCCTACTTACAACACCTCCTACCTTATCACCCACATCCAACCCTCCCAACTTGAATCATAATTTGGTCTTAATTACTAATCCTCAAGAATTAGAATTAGAACACGCATCTTATTTTGTTTGGTTCCCTCAAGTGCCAGAACAAGAATTTTTATCGGATCAATTAATGGTCAGTTTTTGACTAATGAAAATATTCTAAATAAGATTGTGAAATCAATTAATTTCATATACAATCCAAATAAGATTATGAACTCCTTGTTTGTTTAATTAATTTCATGTGCTAACGATTGTACTTGCCAAATAATTGACGGTGACTTTAATAAAATTTCTTTGTTAGTGGTCAAAGTTCTTCCTTTCAGCACTAACTGTGTTACATTCTGATATATAGTCCATGTTCTACCCATCTCAAACTTTCTATATTATTTCTAGGTCGGAGACAAATATTTTTTGTTTTTGAAAGAAAAAGTTTGAATGATTTCGACTCTAATTATCACCATGGTAAAACACGGTATACTTTTATATTTATTTATTGAAAAAAAAGAGGTCCGACTAAGAATCGGACTAACTGACAAGAAAAAAGCAATGGCAATCGATTTGATTTTGGCCCAAGGAAAGTACATAGCAGTTGAATATTCACTCAGTAAAATGGTCAGATCCTTGAGAATCTGAAAGTAGAAGCAATGATTCTATTGCTTAAAGCTGAAACAATTTTCTGTGCTTAGACATACTTTGGAATAAAGCTTCATTTCTTTTATATAAACTCATCATCTTCCCTTTTCTGGCAAATCAGCAATAAAACTCAACTTTTTCTCCGAGAGGCCTTTAGGAATTGGCAATTGTAGCACAAGCAAAGCAACAAGATGTTCAATTCCAGCTATACATATGGCAGCAAGAGTTGCTGATCTGAATCCGCATAAAAAAATGAATTGAGATGCTAATTTGAGACGAATGAATGTACTACTGGCTGCATGTAATGCCTGAATCCAAAATGGCTACCATTTCAATCCACAGAATCCACTAGCGTAAGGAGCAGAAATATGATGAAGGCAACAGGACTGGAACATGGACTAATAAGAATCAGATGAATCAGATATGATAATTCTTGATTGCTTCAGAAAATCTTGTATGTTTGGTTATTTGACACAAGACGTCAATATGCCTCAAATGAAACAGTGAATCCAACAAATAAGGCATGATAAGCTGTGATTAATGCCATACAAACCTGAGTTTATCTTTACGATTTATTCAGGAAGTTGCTGTTAGTTTCATTAATTAACAGAGAAGATAGCGAAGAGTGAAGAGCAGAGCCATTCCAAAGTGCCAAAGAGACAGAGAGATTATAAAGATGATCAACTAATCATAATCAGCCACATACCCTTCAAGAAGGGCATCAACAAGGAGGCTTGAAAGTAGCTTTAGTCCAACATAACGACATTCAACACAAATAGCCAAATATCTGAGGTTTGAGAAATGACAACAATCACTGCAGTCAAGCAATAGCAATGAAAGGGGGGACTACACATCCAAAAGAAGGCACAGCAATATGATCAGTGTGGACCAAAATTTGCATTATAAACTAATTCAGAGCCAGCTACAACGTCACAGAAGAACAGGCAATAGCCATGAAACTTCCAATACAAGGCCGACCAAGGAGGTCGGAGCTGCAATCTTTGTGATTTCAAGACCACTTCATTAAAAGTAATGTTCATTACTACCGGAGATAGGCTGGAAAATTTCTTTCGAATGCGGTTCAAGAACTAGGTAGAAACTGCTGAAACCAGTCACATTGCTCGAAAATTTAATAAGAACAAAAAAAAAAAAAAAGAAAGAAGAAGGGAAAAAGGAATTGCTTAGAATCAGAGAGAGGAGAGGGACTTCTGAGAGCAGCACTAATCGGCGGGGACAACTCCGTAAAGTGGATGGCGAAGACAGCACTAATCCCTTCCCTTTTGGGTAGAAATAAGTTCATCTGAAAGTTTTTATTATTTTTAGGTAACTAATTACTATTACTACTACTACATTCCGTACTGATACAGCTATGAGATGATTTACTTATATTGGCCGTCAAAGTCTTAGAGGCATAGAAAAGTAGAAATGCTTTAATTGTAACATATCCTGAGCTACAATGAAAATGATTTGAGGCCAAGATGTGTAAGATCCATGTCACATTAGTGCTTCAAGGAGACAAGTTCACATAGAAGTAATTTTACAAATAGATGCTATGTGAAATGTCAGTTTGACGAACTAAGGTTGACCTTATAAGTTCCTATATAATCCTGTTCAATTGATTTCCATAATTTCATCTCTCCAACGTTCCCATCCACCAAGTGGGCTCCTTTCTTGAATAGAAATTGGTGCCTTAGCAATTCAGTTTTCTAAATTGCCCTCTGATTTAACATAAATACAAGGGCTCAAGCTGACTGATTCTTGTGCTCTGAGTCCTGTCTGAGCTTTACAGATGCAAGGAGCAATGGAAAAGTACCATCGGCCACAACCTGTAGTCAACTGCGGAACACTTGAGAAAAAATACGTTGCCTGTTATAGAGCTAAGATACAACTTTCAAGAAGGATGCAAGTTATCTAGCAGGGTTCAGCTAATCCACATCTTTCGGCTGCAAAACTACAAGCAGCACGGAAGATATGGCAAATTGAGTTCCAAAAGAAGTAAAAGAACACCTCATTAACATGTCTACAAATTGCTGAATCGGTTGGACAGTTTAAAATCACCAGCCGACAAGGAAGATCTCAGGCTTTGGCCATCTGAGGCAGAGAGCAAAAGGGAATTCCATCCCGGATGTTTTCATCTGATCTGACTGAATCAGGATCTGGTTCAACAAGGGATCACAGGACTTCATTACAAATGATAGTAAGAGCGAGCTATCATGGTTAATGTTGATCTTCGAGTGTAAAATCACTGCAAAACACAAAAACTCAAACTTAAGAAACTCAAGACAGCATGTAGTCAAGAATAAAGCCAGCACATAGTTGCATGACATTGTTGTTGTATTTGAAACACTAAAATAAGAACTTACCATGAAGAGATGAGCAATATCAACAAGTATAGGTGGTAGAATGAGCTTAATAGCCATCATCACAGCGGATGAAATAATTGCAGCCAACAAGCATGCTTGGCAGTCTCGACTAACCACAGCGATATGCTTCAAAACTTGCAGCTTAGACTTGATTGTGTTAGAAGATGCTCTGAAAAAACATCTTCCATGGCTGCTCCAAAAAACATCTTCCATTACAAGAAGATTTCTCAAGTTTTAGTTGTAATATATTCAGAATCAAAGTATTTAAAAGTCAAAATTGTGTAGTAAAAGAAGAGTAGTATATCTGAACTTACTGGATTCTTATAACCAAAAACCAATTTGATGACTAACCGCTCTGGAAACTCCTGAAATCACTAAAAGTGAGACAGAAACCCATCATTTACAAGACTTATCGAACAAATCACTAATCAAATGGTTCAAGAAGCTTGATAAATGCGCCTTCAAGGGGCCATTAAACTTTGGAGCCACTATTTACTCCCTCTAGAATCATAAGCTAGGGAGCTGATCACTTTAGCAATCACATCTTACATCCACAAAAGCAGATATATAAAATCAACAGAACAAAACTCCTAGTCACTTCAAAACAGAAAACTGGAAATTGCATGACATTCTTGTTTAGTCAATTATTCAGAAAGCTAAATCAATATTTGTTCTTGTTGTTCTTTTCTAACCTAAATCAACAAGAAGATATCAAATCTTTCTGGTCAGTCTACAAGTACCAGAAGTATCATAGAAACTATATTAGTTTTTGTTCAAAACACTGAAAAAGGAGGAGTTCTATAACAATAATGACAATGAGTGGCAACAGAAGCATGAAAGGAAGAGAGCCTCAGAATTGCCATGAAGGCGATCTCTTTGAGACTGCAAGATGCAACAGGCAGAGCTAATTACAACTATTTTACTCTTAAAATCTCATATGACAACTTCAGTAGAGGATGGTCTACCAACTCTCTACCGCTTGAAAAACATCTTAACATCTTAACCCAACATTAAGTAATGGAAGAAGATTGTTGGTATTATAAATTATCAGACCACCAATTTCACAACCAAAGGCAGTGAGAGTAACTCGATTGACCATCGGATTTAGGTCAAGAGATCATAGCTAAAGAAAGATGATAAATATATTGGAGCAATTATGTCGAATCCCATCATTTAAGAGACATAATAAGAATACCAATTATCAGATAATTTGGAGCAAGATGATAAATATATTTAAAAGAGATCAGAGCAGACATGATGGAAATACAAAAGTAAACTGGAAGTAGCAGACATATGAGATGAGCAAAAGTAAACTGCTAGTTTTTACTTAAAAAAAAAGAATTTTGTACCGTAGATGTAAATACAAAAAGTTTTTCAGCTTTGGCATCGTGTTAAACTGTCCACACTCCACATCAAATAACTTGCTCTCGAACATCTGTTGAGTTTTCAGCTTTGACAAACTAAAGTTCTAAAATTGCTAATTTACTTCCATAATTCACAGCTTATAAGGTAGTACAATTAATGATTGAGATCTCTAATTGCAACCTGCAATCAACTTGCAAAATGATAATTCTTCAGTCCTTAGTGTTACATTACTAGACAACATCTTGGAAACAGACGTTTTAAAACTTCAGATATTTTGCAACAAAATCATCTTACCATACAATATTTATCACCTGATATTGGATAGATTTAAAAGAATTTAGTAATGATTTTACTGGAGTACGTTGTCCTGAAGAAACAAAAAATTAGAAATTGACTCCTAAAATCTTTGTCCGTCATTGCCTCTCTATAATTTTCTGTGTTCCATCAAACTTTGATTTTGACAATCTATTTCATGAATGTAAACGCATTATCATTCTTTTCTAGCAAATTGATAACCAAATGAACTTTTAGAGTACTTAGTTGGCTGAGGAGCTTTTAGATTGAAAATCTCAGGAAGGCATGTTTGCCTGCATTACAATAAAGATAGAAGAGCAAATTTCATGTCATTTTTGAGCTAGGAATCTTACAGAGAGAAAGGGTTTCTTTTTGTTGCCTTTGATCTAAAACTAATGAGCAGGAAATAAAACTTGATAATAAGTACATCTACTAATCCATTTAAAACAAATTCCCTAACGTTACAGTACTTCTTGAAAATTTGCAAGCTTCTCATTGTCAATCTGTTTCTCTAATACAAGCTCTACCGCCAACCAAACCCCCATGATCATCAGCAGAAATTCACGGTAATGATGGCTCTTGATCTTGAAAGACATTACATAAGTTGGGGAAAGAAATTCAGGTGAGCAGTTTGTAGAGGCCAGCTGACAAAGATAGAGCATTTTATCAGGTTTTAGGCACTAGGAAGAAAGAAAAGTGTGCCTGTAGCGTGCCATCCTAATCATTTCTGTCCAATTGAAACAGGATTTGATTCAACAAAGTTTTCAAAAGTTACAAGCTGTGTAATTCAATCAGTAAGTAAGTCCAATTGTAGATTTCTGTTGGCATTTAAGCCTGAGATCATTGCAGAGCAGAAAACTCGAGCTGAGACAATATGTGAACAAGAAAGCTAATCAGAAAGTTCAGAAAATTCGACAATAGTTTTGTTCTGTCATTCTTACATAAGGCTAAAATATGTCTTGTTTGTTATGAAACTAAATGGATAAGCAAGTACTGAGTCGTGTTTACAATTACAGTGGTTTGGTTCCAACCACAAAGCAAGTAAGCACAATCATAAGCTTGAAAATAATGATAGGCAATTTGCATTTTACATTGAGGCATTGAGGAACAGTAGAGCTATGGGCCGCTGAGGAACAGTAGAGCTATGGGGATCCACATTTAACTGCTACCAAAGCACTAGTTAGTTCTAACTTCTAACTGTGAGCAGTATGCCACAGATGACAATTTGAATCCTAAAACATGTACATCAGCCCCTCATTATCCTGACTAAATATCACTGAATGGTTTGGACAGTTTAAAAGAACCTACCCCAATGGATATCTCAGACTTTGGCCATCTGAGGCACAGAGCGAAAGCGAATGCCATCCTAGATGTCACTATTCAACTGAAGCAGGATCTTGTTCAGCAAGGAATTGCAGGACTTTCAAAAAGTAAAGACAGTAAGAGCCATCGATTAGGTTCCCTGTTAAGCTTTGTGCTAAAATCACAGCAAAGCACAAAAACTCAAACTCAAGACGACTTTCAGGACAGAATAAAGCTAATGGAAATTTTCAAATAATTGCAGGTTTTCTATCATTGTAACTGAAGCCCCAGAAGGAGAAACCTACCATAAAAAAGGAAGCAACCAACAATCATAAAAGCAGAGAGAGCTTAAGAGCCTTTATCAAGGTGGATTCATTAAGAGCTGAAAGTCGCAACAAACAGACTTGACCAACTACCGGAATGCTTCAAAATATTCCACTTAGACAAGAATGTTGGAAGATACTCCACCAAGTTTTGTGCAAGATTTCTTTTGTTTTATATGTGATATATTACATATTAAAGTGGTTAAAAGTCAAAATGGAGTAGTGAAAGAAGAGAAGCATATCTAAAATTACCAGAATTTTTGAACCAAAACATGAAAATGATGACCAACAGCTACGAAAACTCCTCAATTGACCATTGTCTTCATGGCTCAAAAGTCAAAAAGTCAAAATGCAGGAAAAGTGAGTCAGACAACCGTCATATATGACTCTGACAGAGCAATTACTAAACAAATAGTTCAGATAAGTTAGCGAGTTCATTATCAAGAGGTCAAAGTTCAGAGAAACCATTTCATCCCCTTAGAATCACAATTTTAAATAGAGTGAGCTGACTTTAGCAATAATAAATTAAAATCCATAGAAACAGACATTTAAAATAAACAAAACTAGACTGCTAGTTGTTTTAAACATTAATAGGATATTTGTAGGAAATGCGGGCCAAAAGTTATTGAGTTCCAGCCATATAGATGTTACTGAAGAAGCTTCAAAATTCTAACCTCTGTTTGTCTAAGCAAGAGACCACAAAAATCAGCTTGGAAAGTTTTGAAGAAAGGAGTGTCATCACTCATCAGCATTGCTGATCTAAAGACATATAGAAAATGTTTCACAAATTTTCTGCAGATGCTATGAATATAAAATGCAAATGCATTTTCCACGGACAAAAGTGCAGAGAACTCATTTCATCCTGATGCAAATCATGAGTTTAAAGCGAGAGCTAATCTTAGAAATAATCTTTTACATTGTTACTTGATTAGTTAATTTGTTTCACTTCTCTTTTATGCAGAACTTGCTTTGGTCACCCAAGAAAATCTTGTGCCTTTGGTTATTCATACACAAACAAGATATTAAGTCAAGCTTCCATTGAAGACATGTAACCATCACCTATTTATGGTAATGTTTATGGAGTACCTATAACTTTCAATCAAGATACAGAAACCTAAGAAAGACGCCAGACAAAATTGAAAAGAACAACTTCATGCAATTCTTCATTTTTGGTCAAGCGACTACCAACATAAGATTTACTCAACATCATATAGACCCCGTAATTTTGGAATAACTATGAATCTTAAAGTAAGAGCATCATTCTAGACATACGATTTTTAACTGCAAAAAGAGAACAGGCAAGCTCATAAAATCATGTTGTATCTAATGGAGCTAAGATACAACTTCAAGAAGGGTGGTGAGTAGCTTGCAGAGGCCAACTAACAGACAATAAGCAGTCATAAAGACAGACTGACAATTTTCGGCAACTAAATTGCAGCTAATTTGAGAGGCAAGCAGTATGAGACAGAATAGCAAATGAGGTCCATAATTGATGAATTACTACCTAATGTCATGACCAACAGGTTGAAGGCATCGCATTCACAACGTAGATCTCCAGCTTTGGCCATCTCAGTCACTTAGAAGCAAAAGAGAGTGCCATTCTATAAGTTTGTCTCCAGTATGAAAATGATGTGGTTGAAGAAGGAATAATGGGATATTGATACGTATGGCAGTAATTAAGCCATTGAGGTCTCCCGTGAGCTCTGAGCATAACACCACTGCAAAATAGAATACTCAAAACTCAAGACAGTGTATAGAAAATCATAAAGCTAGCTAGAAAATTCGGGTAATTGCAGGACATTTCTGTTCAACAAATCTTGCAGAAAGCTTAAGAAAAAGAGATATTGTCATTGATTTCAAACCTAAATAGCAGATACAAAATCTTTCTGCTGAGTCTCAGGTACCAAATTCTTATTGCTAGACCTCGTGACTGAAATGGCAGATTGACAGTGTGCAAGCTTCGACAATAAGGACATTTGGCTATTTGAGGCAGCAATATGAAAGAAAAGAGGGCCATCATAAACATTTCTGTCCAAGATACTGGGTTCGCAATTGAATGAGCAATTACTGCTAGTTGTTCTGAACGTTGATAGGTCATTTCTGTCGAAAAGGTATGGTGTGAAGAAGCTTCAAAATTCTAACCTCTGTTCGTGAAGCTATTCTTCTATCACTCCTACAAAAACAAAGCATAGAACAGAATATGAACAGAGATACAGTAAAACTTCAAAGCACGAAACAGAACAGGTGCTTGGGGTCATTCTAATTGATAGTTACAAGAGTATTACTATTATGTTGTAAGGAGTAAATGAAGAGCACCAATATTTTGGACCTAATAAGAAATGCTAATGCTGCAGCTTTGAAAGATAATAAATAGGACGATAAAAAGGGAGAAGAGAAAATTGTGAAAATAACCATAGGGGAGACTTTTTTAGGTTTTCTCGCGAGAAGGTTAATCAGAGGGGGAGGTGAAGAGGAGGGGAGATTGATTGCAAAGCAAATTAGGAAAGTGGTTATTGAAGGCAATCTTACATGATTGAATTTGATCCGAAGATGAAAGTTGGTTATTAATCAACGTATGCCTAGGTCTTGAATGTGAGAAACTTTGGACCACTGGGAGTCGGGGCCGCTGCTCTCAGGAGTGCATCTTTCTTTTAACAGAGGAGAACCAATGACCCGTAGCTTTTTTAGTTTGGTGAGACTTCTCATGGCATCCTCAGAGGGCAGATGTCGAAGCTCTTTGAAACCAATTAAATAAAGCTCTTCAAGAGCAGCGGAGTTTCCGAACCAATCTGGCAGAGCTTTTACACCTCCAAAATCACGTAGCATTAGTGACGTCAGAGTGGTCAAGTATTGGATCTGAGGTGGCAGGGACTCCATGTGTGGCAACCCATATAATTCTAATTCATGGAGTGCGGATGACGAAGAGGAGGAGGAGGAGGATATCAATCCAGACCAATCAAACTCATTGTAAATTGAAGAATTTTCATGATCATCACCATCATCATCTGAGAAGGGACCAATTGCAAGCTCCCTTAAGCTGGTTAGGAAACCAAATCCTTTGGGCGTCATGCTTGTTTTCAGTTTGGGACAGCAGTATAATTCCAGCTCCAAGAGAGAAGGCGTTTGTTGCAAATCAAGCGGAAAGGAGATAAGATTGTCGCAATGAGACACCCAAAGCTTCTGGAGAGAGGCACAAGAGTGTAGCATGTCACCTGGCAGAGTCGTCAACCCACTGCAACGATAAATCTCCAGCTCTTTAAGAGACGTAAAGTTTTGCAGGGGAAGGAGTTCTCTGCATCTGTTGCAGAAATTAAATGCCAAACTCGCTAACTTGGGGAGTGCTGTTGCTGACTCGGGGAGCGTTGTTGTTGTTGGCAAATCCATTAACCATCGAGGAAATTGATCGCCCATAAAATTCCAAATTACCAACTCCTCCAATTTTGGATGGGGTCGAAGGCCATCTAACACATCTTCGTCATTGTAGTCGTCGCCTTCTCGATCAGGGGCCCACTCAAGATACAGCCTAAATAGATTTGCCTTTTCAGATAGTTTTGCTTCCTCGGCTCCTTCCTTATCCTTTACTAGTTCCAGATTGCGTATCCTCAATTTGCCTTTGAGGTTCTTCAAGCTTCCAAGCTCTCCAATTCGTCGACCCTTCTCTCGACCCACGTTAAAGAACTCTAGCGTCTGAAGGCAAGTCAGTTGTCCCATCTCTAGCGGCATTTGAAATTCTTTATCACTTTTGTAATAGTGGAGATGTCTCAAGCTAATCAAATCGCACGTTCCCTTCGGAAGATCTTTAACATTTGAGCCACTTAGCGCCAATGTCTGCAGATTATAAAGCTTGCAAAGAGAGTTTGGCAAAATACTGATTTCAGACCACTCAAGGTTTACATACCGCAAATGTATCAGTTTGCCAATTGAGACTGGTAGCTCTCGAGTTCTTGTACGAGACAAATTCAAAACATACAAGTTCTTCAACTTCATTAACATATCACCAGATAAGTAACCATTTACGATGAATAATGTATGAAGCGAAGTTGATAGACTCTCCAAAAGTTTTTCTCTGTCTTCTCCACCACCAAATGAGTCTGTTGCAAGGTAACGAATCTGATTACCATTGTCTATTATCTGAGCATCCCCACTATTAAAGACTTTGGTAGACTTTGATATTAACTCTACAAGGTCGTGCACTAGATCATGCATCTTATAAGATGCTGATGTTTCTGACTCATCTATTATTTCTTCCAACAACGAACTCTGCAATAAAATTCTCAAATAATTCATTCCAATTTCCTCCATCATCATTTGGCTGTTGAGATCTCCTTGGAGGAAACCTTCTGCCATCCAAAGTTCGATGAGCATATCTCCTTCCATCTCAGTATCCTTGGGAAAAATAGAACAATATGCAAAACATTTCTTAATGTTTGGAGATGGCAAATTATCAAAACTCAACTTAAGTATTTGCATGACAGGATCTTCATCTCCACTAAGCCTAAAGAGCCTATTCTCCAAAATTGATTGCCACTCCTCTTTTCTCTTTAAACGTAACAGACCTCCGATTACACTTGCAGCCAATGGTAGACCATCACATCTTTTGATTATTCTCTCTTTAATTGCTTTTAGTTCATAAGGTACTTCTCCCCCTCCAACTACTTTTTCTTTTAGGATAGACCAGCAAAGATTATCAGGTAGCCTTCCTAAGGCATAGGCTTCATCATCCATCATCAAAGCTCCAGACACAATATCTGCCACCTGACCAATACGAGTAGTGACAAGACACCAGCTTCCATTGGTTGGATTGAGTCCCCTCAAGGTGGTGAAAAAGTCATCCCACAATGCCTGATCATCATCCCACACATCATCAAGAACTAGGAAATATCTTTTTCCCCCAAGTTGATTCCCAATTTTTCCAACGATGACATTCCTATCTTCCACTTCAACCTTTTCTTCCACTTCAACCTTTTTTTCGGTCAATTGCAATAAAATGAGTTTGAAAAGATCCAGTATCGGAGCTTTTTTTGATACACAAACCCAAATTTTTTTGTTAAAGTGCTCATCAATTTGCTTGTTGTTGTATATCGATTTAGCCAAAGTTGTTTTGCCTAGACCTCCCATACCAGTTATGGGAAGACAAGAAACAACCTTCTCGGATGGGCTCAACAGCATCTTGACTATCTTTGATTCATCATCGGCTCTTCCAATCATTGGAGCAACAACAGAGTCGGTCTGCCGATTTCTTTTGTCTCCAGCATCAGCAGCAGCAGGGAGGGCAGCTGTCATGACTGCCCTCTCGAACAGTCCCAAATCACTGGCTTCTTGATTGATCTCATTCAGCTTAAGTTTGATGCCCCTGACCTTAGAAGCCATTCTCCAACGGAAAGCAAGATTAGTGTTAGAGAAGGAGAAGAAGCAGCATACCTTTCGCTTGTGCTGGTTTCGGGACTCCACCTGGTGACGAAGAGATTCATAGTTGAGCTCATCCAACACATTGCCAGCATCATAAGCCACTTCCTCCAGACTCTTCAACCATTCTTGCACTCCCCGGTCCTGGTTTTGTTGCCTTTCCTCAGCATCAGCCAAGAGAGCATTGATAAAGCGAAGAGATCGTGTCATGCTGGCCACATCCTTCTTGAACCCAACTAACATACCAATCCTATCAGTGGCAAGAGATACTGCCGTCTCCAAGGCAACCTGAATAGTGGCACTAATGACAGCGTCAGCCATTTTTCCTTTCCTTGTATGGAGCTTAATTGCTAGGATGTTTTGTTGATATCAGATTGGTGATTTCCTTGTATGTATGTAGCTTGCTAGGATGCTTTTGGCTATCAGATTATAAAGATGGAGATGGACAGAAGGGTAGAGGCCTTGGTCAAAGTTACAGTAGAAAAGTTATTAACAATAGTAGGTACAGTAGAATTGACATTTCCGTCTAAAATATTAACAATAGCACTAGTAGAAAAGATACTGAAGTGTTTGTGTCTCAATTCTCCATTGTTATTATATGAATATTAGGGCGGCTTTGCCATCTCAATTATTTCACCTGCACCTACATATTATCTGTATAGACTACCATGTCCATTGGGTGAGAATTTTGGTGCCTTAATAATATAAACTCATGTGATGTTAAAAACAAAAAAGAAAAAAAAAAGAATAGGGAGATTGACGGATAAAGTAACCTATTTGTCAAGCTAAAAACAGAGAAACAAGCTGAAAAATGACGCTGTTGACTTTTGAGTTGCTGAAATTTGTTCCTTAAACAATCTCTTTTGTACAGTTTGGTATGAAACTTTTTTTGTTAATTTAGTTTTTTTGTTAATGGAAGGTAGTATTTCATTATCTATTTTTGGACAACTTTGAAGTACATAACTATTTGAAATCATGGGAGCCAATACTCTTCTAATTACTTAGAATGAATGTTTCTTTATGCCTATTTCAGTTGGGGTTAGTTTTGGAATAAAAAACGATAATGTCACTCAGAATCTTGAAATTATTAACATTGGAGGTAAATGAGGGGTAAAATATATATATAAATGAATAATATATATATTTATATAGAAATGGATGGGTCAGGTTCGTGTCTCAACAAGTGTATACAGAAAATTCCTAAACAAATTATCCAATGGATTTTCCACCGAAGTTACCTGGCGTTTCACTTGAAAGTTTCTTAATCAATGCTGGGCTTTTCTTCTGTTTCTTTTTCTTTTTTTTTTTTTTTGAATTGCTTGCTCCTTTTGTACTTGAATGGTGGGCCTTTGATTGTGGAAAAATAAATAAATAAATAAATCTGCAGTGCTGTTGCGACATTGATTAGCTGACAAACAACATTGCGACTAGAAAAGTAGTATATATATAGAACTGAGAAAAGTAGTCACTTTTGCCTCTCAACTCTTAATTGTTATAATATTAGGGCGGCTTGGCCTTCTCAATTATTGCACCTGCACCACCAACAAGTGTGTCCAGATAAAAAATCTAAAGAAATTATTGAGGTTTCACGGTCTGTGAAACGATGAGAGTACTGAGTGTTCGGATCAGGATGAGTTTTGCAGCATGGAAGGTATCAGTAGCATTGCAAGGGCTTGCTCTTCGCAAGTAAAAGTCTACTGAGTGTAAAGATGCTCGGCTAGTCAAGTCAGCTCCATTTTAAATATTTTTAATAATTTTTATTTCGTGCATTCCTCTAATATTTCTTTTTTTTTTTTACATTTATTAAAGTGAAATGTTCAATTTATCCATTTTAAAATAGGGAGATAGTTTCACAAACCTCCCTTGAGGTTTTTGACAATTTTATTGCACTGCTTCAACGTTTTAAAACTGACACTTACCTTCCTTATCAACATAAAACGACAATACTAATGTTAACATTTTAATAAAACTCCCATATTGGGTGTGCATATACAAAGAATGGGATTTATAATTGTTTTTTCTTTTTCTTTTCCTTTTCTCTTCTTATTCCTTTTTTTTTTTGTATTTTTGCTAGTGAACCCATAGAAAGCTATAATCACCGACTCCAAATGTTGAATTGGTGACTTTTTTTAACAACTTTGAATGCCATCCAATTTTTATTTGTCAATATTTTTTTTTCAATCAAAAGGAACACCAGCTCAAAAAGAAATGCTCAAAACGACTACCAAAATATGGTAATTCCATCAACTAAAATGCAGTATGATGATGATAATTTCTTCTTCAATTTAGAAAGAAAATGTATCCCCTGTAAAGCACCATTCTATCATAATGTGAAGCTATTGGTCGTAAATGCTTATCAAACAATAGATTTGGTAATGAAAACTTGACACCCTTTCCTTATATTTGTGCTAAGAATTGCTAATTGAGGAAAATTAGCATCACGAATAAAATTCTTTTTTTTTTTTGGTAGTTGCTAACATAATTATTGACAGTTTGAAGGCCCCATATTCACAGCAACAAATCACAAGCTTAGGCCAGCGGAGACAGAGAGTATCAAAGGAGGTTGCCATGATGTATTATTTCAACAAGGAATCCAAGGATTTTCAAATGTAAAAAAATACTGGAAAAAATGGTAGGGACAAGTACAACTGCTGGCATTTCCACATAGAATATTATTACACCAGTTGAAAAATTACAGAAGTGCATGGCTATATCAATTATTGCACCTAAAATATAACAAGTGTGCACAGAAAAAATGTAAAGAAATTATTGCATCTGCAATAAGAAGTGGTATTCTCAGCGTAGAAGAAGATTGCTTCTCTTCACAAACTTGAATACATTTTCCACCGAAGTTGGTTGGCGTTTTACTTGGATTGTTATTGCTTGATCTCATGGTGTTAGCAAAAACAATCCTTCAACGATCAACTCAAACTCAAACACAAATCAAAATGCACTCAACAAAATAAAATGAAATTAGAAATAAATAATTATTGTTACAGCTGGAGGCTTCAGTTCACGCTGATGCCACGCCAGACCAGGCCCCTTGGGTTGCTGAAAAAACTCTTGATTGTTATAATATTAGGGCGGCTTGGCCATCTCAATTATTGCACCTGCGCCAACAAGTGCGTCCAGAAAAAAAAAAGGCTAAAGAAATTATCGAATGAGGTTTTATGATCAGCCAATTTTGTTCCTGTGAAATGATCCGGATGAGTTTTGCAGCATGGAAGGGCTTAGTAGCTCGGACTTGCTCTTGACAAGTAGAAGTCCTCATGGGAAATCCTAAGGATAATTTCGTATAGCTGCGAACAAATCGCCCAAAGTTTGACTCGGCAGTCGAGGTGAGTATGCCGAATGTAGAGATACTCGACTCTTTAAGCTGGCTTGATTTTACATATTTTTAATGATTTTTATTGCATGCATTTCTCTTAGATTTTTCTTATTTATTAGAGTGAAATGTCTAATTTACCTATTTTAAAATATTATAAATACTACTTATTATCTTCAGTCAAGTTCAGTGTATTCTTGTTTGATTGGAACTTAATACATCATCAAAACATCATATTGTGCACGCACAGAATGTAGATATCTTTGGAAAATAATTTATCTATGCAATACAAAACCACTCACAACTCAGGACACCATAGAGCAGATGATAAGGCTAACTGGAAAATGGCATGACACCTTTGTTTAGTCAATTAATTATTCACAGAGCTAAATCAATAGTTGGTGTTGCTGTTGTGCTTTTCTAACCTGAAATTAGTAAGCAAATACCAATTCTTTCTGCTCAGAGAGTAGAGAAAAATTGGACGAAGATACAAAAGAAAAGGGTCGAAGTTTTGGTCAAAGTTTCTTTTTCTTCTTTTTTTTCCCCCTTACTTGGTATGAATTATGATGCCACTTGCTTAATTATACACAAAGCTAAATCAATAGTTTTCTCTTGGATATTAAGAAAGACATGTTGCTACATAAACAAAAAAATTTTCTTACTTGGTATGAATTATGAAGCCACTTGCTTCTTCATCGAATCTTGCTTGATTTTAGTTAATTATGGTTACAGAGGCTACTTAGTTTACGCTAATGCTGGGGCCTTGGGATGCTCAAAAGGTCTAATCCTTGGTATTTACATAAAAAGCTGAAAACAAAGGTAGGTAGAGTACAACTAGCATTTCCACCTAAAATATTAGCAATAACAATTGTAGACAAATTCTCAATTGTTACATTAGAGCGGCTTTGCTATCTCAATTATTGCACCTAAAACAACAAGAAGTGGTCTTCTCAGCGTCGAAGAAGAGAGTGCTTCTTTTGACAAACTTGAATGCATTTTCCACCAAAACTGACTGGAGTTTTACTCGAATTTTTCTAAATCAATGCTGGGTATTTTTTGTTCTTTATTACTTTTTTTTTTGAAAAAAAATGTTCCTCACATTTCATTAGATGAATTTTTTTCAAATATAATTTTTAAAAGGGCAAATTTCACTTTAACCCCTGTGGTTTAGTGCTTTTTTACATAACTCTCCTATGGTTTTAAAAACTATACATAACTCTCTCATGGTTTGGATTAAAGTGTCAAAATAACGGAAATGATCATTCATAATGGAATCATTTAAAATGTCAAAATATTCTTGTGTAAAGTTGAATATTTTTTATTAACCAAGGGGAGTTATGTATATATTTTGAAAATCATAAGGGGTTATATGGTAAAGTATTAATGTGACGACCCCACCTCCCCATAAGGCGAACCAGAGGGTTTGGCGAACCGCCTGCCCAACTCTCGCCGGGACTCAGTCGATCACTTCAAGCAACCACCGGAATAACCATAAAATAACATGATAACGATCCAATCAAAACAAAACTTATGTACATAGATATCTTTAAAAGGAAGTACAACCGTCAAATATACAGAGGTTCTCAATTCCATACAACCAACCCGTGCCAAGCACTAGGGCGAGAACCACTACAAAAGATTCAAAAGTACTAGTTCGGCTAGTCTATACTTAGCTTCCGTCCTCGCACGTCTTCCCCTGCTAAGGAAAACAAAACTAACGGGGTGAGCTATAAGCTCAGTGAGGTTCCGAACACATAGGCAAACAAGAAGTTCATTTCATTCATTACATGTAACCAATAATTCAAGATACAAATATTAGATAAAGCGATAAACACATTCAATAAAAGGATACAATCTCACAAGGAGCCATTCATTCATTCCTTCATTCATTCATTCATTCTCCTTTCATTCCCTTATTCCTCCAATCATTTGAAAATGCATTTTCTTTTGTAATTAAAACCCTCAATCATTCATGCAATCATTCATTTCATTCACCCCCTTCCCGGACATTGGCCAGGCTCCACCAGACTTCAAGGTAATACTCGAGTATACCGAAACGTTCACCCAAGTCCCTAATTGCCCGACCGAGTCCGCTTCTGGCTCGAGACGACCGGTAACAAGGGGCAATGGCCAGTTCAGCCAAAAGGCTTACATTCACGCACAATTAACATTCCAATCGTTCAATCATTGAAAACTTCACAATCATTTAGGCTAAGTGCGATAAAGTACACACTTGCCTAGAAAACTCATTTTAGCAATCATTGAAAGCATTTAACATGTTATCAATCATTCATACCAGCCATGTAATCATGTAACATAACAAACAAGGAACACTCACCTATACACGCAAAACAACGTCCAAAATACCCCACCGGGTATTACCCTCAGTCACCAAGGAAACCTAATATCAAACAAGAGAAAATATTACCATTTATCTAGTAAAACAAGTAGGTGAAATCAAGGGACTCGACTAATTACGAGTAAAACGGATAAAGGTGGCTGTAAGGTGATAAGAGAGTATTTTGACCTGTGGTCGGAAACAACTAGGGCTTCATACACCAAATACAAGACCAAATCAAAAGGATTATGAATTTCCAACGGAAACATTTGACCAAAGATAAGTCAAAATCCAAATAGATAGGTCAAGGAAATACTCTTTCTAAATCGTTTGTGTAGCTAAGAGTCAATATATATTCAAGTAGAGGTTATATAGTAAAAGGCTAAATGAAATCATATAGAAAAGGACATTTAAAACCCTTATTTGAAAGTAGTCCACGTGTGGCCGAGACAACCTTAACTTGGCCGATAAAACCCCTAATTCACACCTCTTTATTTTGAATACGGGGTAAGTAAACATTTGGTGGTTCAAACCGAAGAGGTATCATGTTTTCGAATGGTAAAACGGTCACATTAGTTGCCTTGCGGAAATATACAAGTTTAACTAGAACTTAGCCCTCGAATCCCTATTTGAAAGACCCAATGAAATTCTCAAGGAAATACACCCAATTTGATACAAAATACATTTCCAAAACCACTTTAACTCATTCAATTTCCAAGAAAATAAATGGACGGCATATCCCCTTAAATTTTACATTTTCACCCTATAATACAAAAACCCACAACTCATAGCAATTAACCAATATCACATACACAATTAACAAGCAATAAAACACACTCAATTAGGCCACAAAACCTTTCAATCAAGGCCACTTACAAGCTTATAAGCCAACCTTAGAAATTCCCCAAATGAAACCCTAGAAACCGGAAATTCACCAACAAGCGGAAATTTTCCGCATCCAACCGCAATTAACGTAGAAGAGCTTCCATTAACACCATTTAAACCACTAATCCAAGTCCAATCCAAGACTATCATATAAAATCAGAAAAATGCTCAATAAATTGGAAAATCACCATAAATTCCTTAAACCCATAAAATACTCCACACAATAGCATAAATACCATCTCTAAACCACCAATCGGTTATTAATTGAAGAAAATAAGAAGTTCTTAGCAAAATACCTTCAAACCTCAAGAAAAGTGATAGCTTGGAGCTTCCTCTCCCAAGACAACTCCACCACTAGCTTTAAACCTCTATAATACACACTTGTATGGAGTGAATTAAAAAACTAACGGTTAAAACTTGAGATTCAAAGAAGGAAATCAAAGGGAAGAAAATGGAAAAGTTTCTCTTGTTTTTCCCCCAAGAGAGCCGGCAAGAAGGAAGCAAAAATGAGGACAAACAGCAGCCAAAATCAGATATTTATGAAGGAAACAGCCGGTCAAAGCTTCTGACCGGCTGTGACACGTCACAATCCGGCCGGAATCTGGCCGGATTTCCGGCCGGATTCCTGGCCGGATACAGGGCAGAGACTTCGACCCTTTTTTTTTCAAAACTGCACAACAATCCGGCCAGCAATCCGGCCAAGAACTGGCCGGATTTCCTGCCGGATTCAGTCCTGCATCCTTTTCAAAAAATTTTTCCTTTTCCCCAAGTTTGATTGCCACGCTCAATCGTACTTCTAACACATACACATACATACACATCTCACACATAAATGCACACAACCACAAGGCCTTCCTTTGATTCAAACGATTAGTGAACAAATTTTCATTTGAACGGGAGCGAAACTAAACCAAAACGCTTGGAAAAATATGCAAGGTTTGGGGTTCTCACAATTAAACCATAAAGAGATTATATAGGAAAACATAAAATTCATATGGAGTTAGTGTGTCATGTATTTATAAGGGTAATTTTGATATTTTCAAAAGTTTCATTATGAATGACTATTTCCATCACTTTGACACTTTAATTCAAATCATAAGAGAGTTATGTATAGTTTTGAAAACAATAAGGGAGTTATGTAGAAAAACACTAAACCACAAAGAGTTAAAGTGTAATTTGCCCATTTTAAAGTATTGATTTTATGTCGCTTACAAAATCAAGGCAGCCAATTTTAGTTGCAACCTGGGCCTTCAACCACTGAATACACGAAGTGATCCACTACGTGATCATTGTTTTAGGTGCAAAAATATTTTTTTCTAAAAATTAAAAGAAACTACAAAAAATTGAAAAAAAAAATACTAGCAAGGAGGAGTGAGATGTAAGAAACATTTAAGTAGCAGGAGTTTTAAACCTAGGACCTTTAATTCTTGTAGTTTCACCTTTAACTAATTGACCAAGTCTCTTTCCCACATAAAGGCTATTATTTCTGGGCATTAATATGATTTCATTAAATTTTTGGACCGAATCTTTGTGCTGTTAAATATTTTATACATCCATCTTGGGGAGCAAATCGTATATATCTTTTTTTTTTTTGAAAAATAAATTGTATATATCTTTAGTTTCCCTCGCCACTTTAGTTTCCTTTTCTCTTCTATTTCCAATTTCTCTTTAGTTATGTTTCCTTGTTGCAAGGCTTGCAAAACTATATAAGATATTTGTTATCGATTTCTTTGATTCCTAAAACACAAGAAATTTTTCATTCCTAATATGTATTCTTGTTTAATTGTTTAATTGATTGTTAAAAGATATTAGTAAAGAATTTTAGATCCAATTCGGTGCAGTGCTCCTTTGACAAACTGAATCGGATGCTTTTGCAACGGAAGTCGATTCGCATTTTCAATTCACCTTTCTTAATGGTATGGTCGTTGCTGGGATTCTTCATCTGCTTTTGATCCGCACGCTTACAGAAAATGCCAATCATCATTGAGACTCCTGATAAATCTCACGATGAATAATTTCTTGGGACATGAACCTACGATGAATAATTTCATCTAAATGGCTGATCCTTGGTGGATCAGATTTCAAACATAATTTAAGTACGCCTTACTTTTTGGTTTGCTTTCTGCAGGGGATTATGCTAACAGTACTGTGGCAGTGTGGCTTAAAATCCTCCAATTTCTTTAAAATCCAGAGACACCCACAGTTCTCCATTTCCTTTTGTGAATTTTGCAACATTAATTACCTCATTCTCTAATCCTTGGGAAATAGGCTAAAAACTGAAAAAAAAATATAATAATAATCGCTAGTTTAGTTATCAAAAACATGAAGTGGAGCTAGTAATCAGGCTTGACACGTAGCTACATAATTGTTTCTTGGTTAGAGAAGTAGTTAACGGGCGCACTTTAATTATCGAGACACTAATGAAAAACTGGTTGTTTATCACGTGTATGACAACTATAATCGATTTATTAGCAAATAATTGAGATAATTATTGCATTGATGATTAGTTATTTGAACCACTTTCGGAGTTATGTCTTTGGCTAGAGCTTGTTTATTCTTAAGTTGAATTTAATTTGCTTTATTTTAATTATTTTCAGTCACATTGATTATTGACTTTAGTTTTAATTCTCCAAACCTCCCTCCCCCCCCCCCCCCCACAACACCAATTAGCTTTTACTTAGAAAGAAATAGATTTTTTCTCTAATTCCTGTGGAGACGACCCTACTTGTCATTATACTCGTTTATATCTTTTTGTGAGTAGAAATTTATTATTGCACAGACAACACTCTTGTCATCTAGCACTTTAAAACATCAGACATTTTGAAGCAAATGTCTCGTTTATGTACAGTATACAAAAATTAAGTGGTGAAAATTTGAGTTTGTTTATTATGAAAAATTGGAGATCCCTTGTATTCATCTTTGTTCCTCCATTTCACAATTAGTTTGCATGCATTTTAATGGTGAATTTGTCCACAATTTATAATCATTTAATAAAACATTTTGTAATGACATCGAAAATCCACTTTGAGGGTAATTGAGGCAGCTCTCTTTTAAATAAATCATGAAAAAGAAAATGCTACAGCTGATTGACAGTTTGAACTTTGGAGGCACCATATTCACAGCAGCAAATCACAAGCTTTGGTTTATCCAGCTGAGACATGAAGAAAAAAGATAGCGCAGAGATGTGATCCAGCTAAGAATCAAACGAATTTCAAAAGGCAGTAATACTAATTAGGGGCCAACAAGGTTTATCCAATAAGCTTTCTCGATCGGCTTAGAAAAAAGAGTAATGCTTCAATTCCTCCAAAGCTCCTACTGGGCGTTTCACTTGAAAGTTTCCAAGTCAGTGCTGGGCTTTTCTTACTGCTTCTTTTCCTTTTTCGAATTGTTCGCTCCTTTTGTGCTCGAATGCCGAGCCTTTGATTTGTGGAAAAATAATTTAGTGAGTAAATTCCAGCACTTGGTTTTCAATGTCAAAGACCTCGAATGTTCTGGTGATTCTTGGAGTAGAAATCAAAAGAGGAAAACTATTACTTCGATCCTTAATTTTTTTTTTACTTCGATCCTTAATTAATAAAGGAGTACAATTATCCTGTTTTGTGAGAAATTTTAAGTGGCATGGCACAAATGTTAAAATCCCATGCTTCAGCTCAACTTCTAACGACTAGTAACATGTCATGTGCTTTGCGCCGTGATCATATTAACCTAACATATAACATCATAGAGATACTAAATCCTTTGTTAAATTTTGACTTTAAGCATCAAAATAGAGCAATTCTTTTGGTTTTCAGTTTCTTTAACTAGTTCTTTGAAAAATACTAGTTTAGATGTACATGTATTGCACGCTGCAGTTGCTATGACTAATAACTTATTCAAAATTCTTTAAACAATTGAACTTTAAGTAAATGAAACAAACCTTCAACGAAGAACTCAAATTCATATATAAATCAAAATGCACTCTTCTAGTAACCACTCCAACACTATATAGTCTTGACAAATAGACCATAGAATTCAAACAGAACAGTAAAATGTAATAAGAAATAAATGGGCTATGGAGGTTCTGATTTAATGATTAAAGTACTTAAAGAATAAAAGGTCCTAGATTCAATTCTCTGAATTTTTACTTCTCATGTATGAAAATAAAGTATGAACATAAAAATGAGCTAACCTAATGTTTCAAAAAAAAAAAAGAAAAAGAAACCACCTAAAAATACAAAGGATCCTCCGTTAAGAATTTATCTTCATACCCTTTGCAAGGTCATTGAAAACACACTTTGAAGGTACTTGACGTTACCCTGTTTTTAAATAAAATTATTAGACATTAGAAAATATAGAGGCAAGAATTATTAAAGCCGGAAATTTAAGAGGTACTTTGAAGACATCAAAAATACGCTTTGAAGGTACTTGAGGCAAACCCTTTTTGTTAAATAAATCATTAGCATTAGAAAATTAAGAGGCAAGAATTATTAAAAAAATCTACCTAATATTCCTTTTAGGATAAATTTTGTATACACAGATAGTATATATACAATCGAGGCTGAATACATGCTACCTTTACTGTGGAAGAAATAAGTACATCAGCAATTCTTTTTGTTCCTTGGATACTTTTTGCAGTGGAAGGTTTTTGCTCTGGGTGGAAGCAGTAAGGAACTATTCTTTGCTTTAGCAGAAGCAACAAGACTTACAAGACTTTGACAAGCTTGTATGCTTTTGCAACAGGGAAGAGGTTTCTACTTGATCCGGGGCCTCACAATTTATGTTTTATACAATTTTGTACAAGTTGATCTTTGGTGTAAATTAGTCGGATTTCGGTGTAAATCATATCCAGTTTAATGTAAATCAGGTGCAGTTCAGTGTATAGTAATTTGTTATTATTTGGTATAAATCAAAGACACTTGGATATAAGTTGATTATTATCATTTAGTGTAAGTTAAGGTCAATTTGATGTAAATTGAGAGTAAATTGTTAATTTACATCAACTTATACATAATGGAACTTGTGAGGCCTATTTCCTTCATAGAACTTGTCAGGCCTGTAATTTTGGTATCCAAATTTTGATACGTGAGCAGTTTTAATCTCCAAACTTTGGACAAACACAAATATGGTACTCAAACTTTCAATATTTGAACACATTTAGTAGCCTTAGTGATTTTTTTCCAAATTGTTACTTGAAAGAGTCGCGTGATTACACTTTACCCTCCTATGGTATAACTAATTTTCACATAACCTTCTGTATTTTTAAAAGCTATATATAACCTCTTTATAGTTTGGACTACATTATCAAAGTGACGGAAATAATCATTTGTAATAAAATCTATGAAAATGTCAAAATTACCAAAATATAGAAATATAATATGCATGACACTCTAACCCCATATGATTTTATTTTTTACCATATAACCCTTTATAATTTAATGTTTTATCATATTACTCCCTTATGGTTTTCAATATATATACATAATCCCCTGTGGTTAATAAATAATTTTCAACTTTTCATAGAGGTATTTTTATATTTTAGTTGTCTCTGTTATGGATTGCAAATTCCGTCACTTTGATATTTTAATTCAAATCATGAGGGGGTTATATATAGATTTTGACACCATAGTGAGATTATATAAGAAAACACTAAATCACAAGAGAGTAAAGTATAATTTGTCCTAAATTAAAATATTAAGTTTTTTGTTATGGTTAACAGTCATAGAGGGTAAGTTGGTTATTTGACTATAAGGCAATTTATATTATATAAAATGGGAAAATAGAAAATCTTTTTCTCTTCTTTCCATCCATACGCCTTACAATGTATCTCTTTTTTGTATTTTTTGGTTAAAACATTGTATCTCCTTCTCACCACTTGACCTTCCCTTTTCTTTTTTTTTCTTTTTTTTAAACTTTGTTCCCATTCACCTCTGAATCACCCATAAATTAGTACTATTCAAACCCAAAATCTTATGACCCAAAATGATGGCGTCTTCAAAATTTCAGAAATGGATGGAATCCTTGATCTACTTCTTCATTCGTGCATATATGATATTTCTGTCCATGGCGCCAGCCTATTTATGCCAAGTAATTCCGTGCGGTGGCTGCTTGTGGTGCACAGGAGCGGTTATATGGAGAAGATGATATGAGAAAAGATGACCGTACCTGTGATTTGGTATTTTACTACATAACCCTTTTATAGTTTAAAAATTTATATATGATTTCTTCATAATTTGAATTAAAGTGTTACCATCATTTTTTTCCGTTAAAACTAACAGTCAATAGTAAAAATCAAAGTCAAACTAATAAATAGACAAATTCACATTTTCACTACATTTCTTTCCTTTCTTTCTTTTTTTCTTTTCTTTTCTTTCTTTCTCTCCCTCTTTTTTTTTTTTTTGGAAGAGAAGAGATGATTTAAAATCTGTACTTTGGCTTATAAAATCTTAATTTTCTCCGGGTATTAAAAAAAAGGAAGGGAAATGAAAAATAAATAATTAAGAAATCGAAAAGATGGAAGGAAAGTGAAAAAAAATAAATTAATAAGAAAAAAACATAGTAAATAAGAAACGAAAGATACCAAATCATTATTGACTGCAAATACCATTATAGGCTTTTAGACCAAATCTTTTCTGGTATTTTCTATTTATTATTTATTTATTTTTACTTAAATTTCTTCTTTTTTGTATTTGGAGGAAAAAAAGGAAAGTAGTGAAAGAGTAAATTTGTCAATGTATTATTTTGAGTTTGATTATTTTTTCCTATTGATAGTTTTGATGGAAAAACTAACGGTGACCCATTAAGTCACACCATGAGGAGGTTATATATAGGCATATTAAGTCAAACCATGAGGGCAAAAGGTAATTTATCTTAATTATTATTTTGTTTGCTTAAAATCTTTGAGAATTTGGTCAAAGTCCAGAGACCACAAAGTGATCATTTCCATACTACTTATCTGGCTGGTTGGTTTAGTATGGAGGAATATGTGTACTGGATGTCCACCTCAATAATCAGACTCGGTCATACATCATGTAATTGGCCGCGAATTGGATTCTTTTCTTTGCATTTTAACTTGTGAAAATTGTTCAAATATTCGCTCATACTTTAGGAAGTTTTCTAAAGCATCAGCCAAGTGGAGAGAAGGAATTTAATAACTCATATCTTAGACCGTACTCTTCCGTTAGCCCCCTATCCCATTTATAATTAGTTTTCACACTCAATGTGTCTTGGTTATGTTTCATGTGCAAGATTTAAGTGGTGAAAAAAATTTGAAGAGTTTTGTTTAACTGAAGTACAATATGCTTTTCCCAGGGAAGTTGCTTGGCCTTTTACTGAAAAAAATTTCCCGGCTCAATGCTGGATTCCTTTTTTTTTTTTGGATAAAAAACAAAAAAGCCCTCGTGGTAAATCTAATATACAGAAAAGTCCCCATGATTTCAAAACGTACAACACGAGATTTCATATTTTGAACTAAATTGTAAAAGTAACGGAATCCGATAAACTTAATGGAAATGGACAAAATGACAAAAATGCCCTGATATAATTGAGCAAAAGACAGCTCAACAAAATCATTTATTTTATTCTCTAGAGAGAGACAATTAAGGGCTAAGGGGTAGAACAGGTATATTTGTTAAAATTTAGGTATAATTTTTTTTTTTAAAATTCCAATAAGTCATTTCCGTTAAACTTAACGGATTCCATCACCTTTACAATTTAGTTCAAAATATGGGGTGTCGTGTTGTATGTTTTGAAATTAAGAGGAACTTTTCTGTATATTAGCTTTACCACAGGTTTTTTTTTTTGGCTTTTACCCTTTTTTTTAAGTTGCTTGTTTGTGTTATCATCTCCATTACTTAAAACATATATTATTTGTTTGGGCAAATTACATTTCACCCCCCTGTGATTTAGCGTTTTTTTACATAACCCCCTTATAGTTTCAAAAGCTATACATAACCTCCTCATGGTTTGGATTAAAGTGTCAAAGTGACGGAAATAGTCATTCGTAACGAAACTTCTAAAAATGTCAAAATTACCCTTATAAATACATGACACACTAACCCCCTTATGGTTTAATACTTTACCATACAACTCCCTTATGGTTTTCAAAATATACACATAACCCCCCTTGGTTAATAAATAATTTTCAACTTTACATAAGGGTATTTTTGACATTTTAGGTGACTCCGTTATGAATGATCATTCCTGTCACTTTGATACTTTAATTCAGACCATAATGGGGTTATATATAACTTTTGAAACTATAGGGATTATGTAAAAACGCTAAACCACAGGGGGTAAAGGGGAATTTGCCCTATTTGTTTTGAAGGGACCAAAGTCCTGCATTTGGTTTTGTGAAAAAGAGACCTCCTCCACAGTTTCCCATGTGCATTGGATTTTGACTGTTGGCTAGCACGTTCAAACTTCCAAGTTTCTTAAACACAAGTACCTCCAGGAATAGAGAAAATACCAAATTGAGGGTCGACTTCTACTTTGTATATTATCAGCAATCAGGTTTGGTTAGGCAGAGCCAAAGAAGAAGGAAGATTTTCAGCAACTAGTAGGCATTGTTCTGAAGCCGCGGATTAAAATGCATACACAGAGTCATGCCAGCAAAGAGAGAATATCTGAGAGCATTCCAATCAAATATCAGAGGATAAATTACATACAATCCCCTTGTAATTTTGAATAATACCACATTCAAAATAGTCATGCAAAGCAACAAGACGTTCAATTCCATCTGTATATATATGGCTATAAGTGATGTCCTGAATCGAAAAATGATGGAGGAAACTGAACTGCGACATGGACCGATAAGAATCAGATACGTGATAATTGTTGATTTCTTGCAAAATGGCTACCCAAGATAATCTTGTACATTTGGTTATTTGAAACAGGACATCGATAAACATCAAACCAAAACGCGAATCCAAGTGCTATTAAACAAGAATCACATTTTGTCATGGAACTGAAATGTTTCCTTTCCCACTTTACTTCCTACATCGCCAAGGTGTACGCAGCCTCGAGAAGTACGAGGATATATATATATGTGTGTGTGTGTGTGTGTGTGTTTGCTGAGAAACGCAAGCCAAACCAGTACTGCCTCATTCATAAATCATAACTCCTTAGTCCTCTCCTTCCCCACCAAACCAAACGAAACCAACCAAAACCTACCCATGGCTTCATCTGACAAGCAATTTATATCTATATAGCGGCCACATACGTACGCCACCCTTTCAAAATCTCAATCTTCTCATCCGCTTTTTTATATTCTGATCGTTTATCTTCTTCCTCGAAAAGACCAGCATTATTCTTCCATAAACCAAGTTGTCTTTTGCTCATCACCCCATGGATGAATTACATTTTTCTTTTTTTTTTGGGGCTTCATGATTGAGTATCAACTATCAGCTATCAATCTAATGCTTTTCTATGATTCCAACTGCTAGTAACTTGGTATTCTGAACCTTTATAGCTTTCTTTAATTCTTTCTTCCGTGTGTTTTTTTATTTTCTTGTGACCATAAATAGCTGGCTTTATGTTTTGTATGTTTTGTCAAGCCGCCATAGTCGAAAAAGTTATTAGAAACGATTCATTATTAGAGAAAAGACACAAGAATTTGGGCTGGAGAAATTGTCTGTGATTATGATAAGTGATAATCTGTTCTAATCCTTATCATAGATGGAGACACAGGAACTTGAAAGTATTCAACAATCTCTCGTATTCTCCTGAGTTTGATCGTTAGCGGGAGTGTACAGTATGGCAGTAGTATGGTTAGTGTTTGGAAAAAGGTACCGCAGGAAAACTTGCCCTCATGTTTTCTGAGTTTCTGGGGGTATTCCTTATTCTCCTGTTTGTATATGTATATTGTTTGAAAGTTTGAAAATATTAGCTTAGGAAAAAAGAAAAGTCTTCTTATTTCCACTCTGAATTGTTCCCTGCTGGATGGAGGAACAATGAAATTCATCATCTATCAGAGCATACTCTTGTCATAGAAATTATAGTTGAGATTAGCTGATTATTTGTTGATAATGTAACTAGCCATACTCTACTCTTGCAATCCTCACGATGGATGAGGATCTTGTTTCTGATGAATGCAATTGATTTAACCAGCAGAACGCCTGAAGTGATGAATAAGATGACAATTTGTTGAATCTAACACGTTCAATCTATGGAAAAAAAGCATCATAAAGAGTGTTATCATGCACTGCAGGAAAGCATATTTGTGAGGCTAAGATTTGGAGTGTAGTGTAATGCATTTTGTTTTTGCTTTGGCATTGCTTAGGGCCTGCTTAAGAGCCAAGACAGACGAAGAGTAAGAGGATTCACCTTTCAGGGGCAGCCGTTCATGCCCTTTTTCTTTGGAGAGTATGACAGTAAAGTACTATTCCTTTTCCACACCTGTAGAGTCAGTTTGAGCTCCTTCCCATTCCAACTTTGTGAAGTACTAAAATCACATCATAAGTTCTTGAGCTACTCTTCATCACTTCAGTCCTTAGCATTGGAAAAAATGGCTCCTCCAAGAAATAGACGCAAAACGGTCTGGTTTTTACACTTGCATCTTTTTTTTTTTCCTTCTGCATTTGTTTATTCAAAGATTGAATGTTGTGTGTTATATTGGTCTAGAGTTTACTGATACGAATTCAATCAGGAAGTTGATGTCGGTTTCATTAAATTAACAGAGAGTGAGCATCATACAGGGAGGCATGACAATAACATTTAGTTCAGCATAACGACATTCAACACGAATAGCCAAATATCTGAGGTTTGAGAAATGACAGCAATTGTTGCAGTCAAGCAATGGCAATGAAAGGGGGGACTACACATCCAAAAGAAGGCACAACAATATGATCAGCGTGGAACAAAATTTGCATTATAAACTAATTCAGAGCCAACTACAACGTCACAGAAGAACAGGCAATAGACATGAAACTTCCAATACAAGCCCGTACACATAAACCCCTGATTACAAGGCAAACTAATTTAATCCTTTTCTTTGTAATATAGGGAGAATTGGAATACAGGGATAACAACACTTTTTCCGTGTCCTATTTGGTCTGACCACGGACAAAAGGACATCTGGCCAAATTAAAACAGAGAGGTCGAAGCTGCAATCTTTGTGATTTCAAGAACACATCATTAAAAATAATGTTCATTACTACCAATGATGGTCATCTTTCATTTAAATAGGTTTTGGGAACATGTTCTGTTTCAAATATGTCTGGAATTTTCTATATTTCTGCCTGATTTCTTTCATAACTTTTCACAGAAAAGAAAAGCACATATAATAAGTAGAAAACACAAAACAGCATTTCAGCTAAAAAGAGAGATGCATTTCTACATTTCTGTGTAATTTCTTTCCATAAATTTTCATAACTATCATTAAGGGGAAACAAAATTTCGAATGAGTGATCAATACTTGAACTTTATAAACGTCCATGCACAAGTCTAACGTTGGCAAATTTTGGGACTTGCGCATAATATTTACTGTAGTTTCTTAGTTTGCCAGTGGGTGAATAATCTGCTATCATTCTAACCATCAAATGCTTCTAACCATCAAGGCAGATAGGCTGGAAAAGTTCTTTTGAATGCAGTCCAAGAACTAAGTAGAAATTGCTAAAACCAGTTACATTGTTCGAAAATTTAAAAAGAACAGAAAAAAAAAAGAAGGGAAATTGGAACTGCTTAGAATCAAAGAGAGAAGAGGGTCTTCTGAGAGCAGCACTAATCGGAGGGGACAGCGCTAATCCCTTCCCTTTTGTGTACTGATACAGATATGAGATGATTTACTTATATTGGCCGTCAAAGTCTTAGAGGCATAGAAAAGTAGAAATGCTTTAATTGTAACATATCCTGAGCTACAATGAAAATGATTTGAGGCCAAGATGTGTAAGATCCATGTCACATTATTGCTTCATGGAACAATACTGACGTACAAGGAGACAAGTTCACATAGAAGTAATTTTACAAATAGATGCAATGTAAAATGTCAGTTTGATGAACTAAGGTTGACCTTGCATGTTCCTATTCCATAATTTCATCTCTCCAACGTTCCCATCCACCAAGCGGGATCCTTTCTTGAATAGAAATTGGTGCCTTGGCAAGTGGGATCCTTTGTGCTCTGAGGCCTGTCTGAGATTTACAGATACAAAGAGCAATGGAAAAAGTATCATTGGGCACAACTTGTAGTCGACTGCAGAACAGTGAGAAAAAATATGTCGCCTGTTATAGAGCTAAGATACAACTTCAAGAAGGATGCAAGCACCTATCAGGGTTCAGCTAATCCACATCTTTCTGCTACTTTGAACTACAAGCAGTATGGAAGATATGGCAAATTGAGTTCCAAAAGAAGTAAAATAGCACCTCATTAACATGTCTACAAATTTGCTGAATTGGTTGGACAGTTTAACAGCACCAGACAGATAGGGAAGATCTCAGGCTTTGGCCATCCGAGGCAGAGAGCAAAAGGGAATTCCATCCCGGATGTTTTCATCTGATCTGACTGAAACAGGATCTGGTTCAACAAGGGATCATAGGACTTCATTACAAATGATAGTAAGAGTGAGCTATCAAGGTTAATGTTGATCTCTGAGTGCAAAATCACTGCAAAACACAAAAACTCAAACTTAAGAGACTCGAGACAGCACTCGAGAAATTGTATAGTACGGTTAGTTGAGATTGATATGGAACCATGCATGGCTTATTAGTGGTAAAGGTTATGAAATATTTTGCTTATTAATGATAAGATTTACCTATAACTTTCAATCGTGATGAAGAGGAAGAAAGGGCCGACCCTGCGTCCAACTTGGCAGACCTGCTCTGTTGTTGCTCCAATTATCAGTTGATATACTTTCAAGGCAAGAAAGACTTTCAAAAGTAAAGTCACTGCAAAACAGAAAACTCAGACTCAGGACTTCGCATAGCAAATCATGAGGCAAACAGGAAATTGCATGACATTTTTGTTTAGTCAATTATTAAGAAAGCTAAATCAGTATCCGTTTGTTTTTGTTGTTCTTTCCTAACCTAAATCGGTAAGAAGATATCAATCTTTCTGGTCAGTCTACAAGTACCAGAAGTATCATAGAAACTATATTAGTATTTGTTCAAAACACTGAAAAAAGAAAATTTCTATGACAATAGCGATAATGAGTGTCACCCACAAGCATGAAAGGCAGAGAGCCCCACAACTACCGTGAAGGCAGACTCTTTGAGACTGCGAGATGCGACAGGTTGAGCTAATTACAACTATTTTACTCTTAAAATCTCATATTATTGCATTTGATCTTAAACTTCAGTAGAGGATAGTCTACCAAGTCTTTGCCGCTTGAAAAACGTCTTAACCCAACAATAAGTAATGGAAGAAGATTGTTGGTATTCTAAATTATCAGACCACCAATCCCACAACCAAGGGCAGTGAGAGTAACTCGATTGACCATTGGATTTAGGTCAAGAGATCATAGCTGAAGAAAGCAGAATCCCATTATTTAAGAGACATAATAAAAATACCAATAATCAGATAATTTGGAGCAAGATGATAAATACATTTCCAAGAGATGGAAGTTCAGAGCAAGCATTTCCATCCCGGTAGAATCTCAAGTTTAAAGAGAATTAGCTCCTTTCAGCAATCATGATATACAACTGGAAGTAGCAGACATATGAGATGAGCAAAAGTAAACTGCTATTTTTTATTTAAAACAAAGAATTTTTTACTGTGGATGTAAATACAAAAATTTTTCAGCTTTGACATCATGTTTAACTGTCCACATCAAATAATCTCCTCTTGAACATCTGTATTCCATAATTGAATTTAATATATGGTTAGCGATATTGTTTTCTTCCCGGAACAACGCTTGTTGAGTTTTTCTGAATCAGACTGAAAAGGCCAAGAAAAGTTCAACAAAGTAGACAACTGACCTTACTGTTACATTACTAGACAACATCTTGGAAGCAGACGTTTTAAACCTTCAGATATTTTGCAACAAAATCATCTTATTGTACAATTTCTATCACCTGATATTGGATAGATTTAAAAGAATTTAGTAATGATTTTACTGGAGTATATTGTCCTGAAGAAACAAAAAACTAGAAATTGACCCCTAAAATCTTTGTCCATCATTGCCTATCTATAATTTTCTGTGTTCCATCAAACTTTGATTTAACAATCTATTTCATGAATGTAAACGCATTTTCATTCTTTTTTAGCAAATTGATAACCAAATGAACTTTTAGAGTACTTAGTTGGATGAGGAGCTTTTAGATTGAAAATCTCAGGAAGGCATGTTTGCCTGCATTACAATAAAGATAGAAGAGCAAATTCCATGTCATTTTTCACTAGGAATCTTACAGAAAGAAAGGTTTTTTTTTTTTTTTGTTACCTTTGTTCTAAAACTAATGAGCAGGAAATAAGACTTGATACTAAGTACATCTACTAATCCATTTACAACAAATTCGCTAACCTTACAGTACTTCTTGAAAATTTGCAAGCTCCTCATTGTCAATCTGTTTCTTTGATACAAGCTCTATCGCCAACCATACCCCCCATGATCATTAGCAGAAATTCATGGTAATGATGGCTTTTGATCATGAAAGGCATTACATAAGCTGGGGAAAGAAATTCTGGTGGACAATTTGTAGAGGCCAGCTCACACAGATAGACCATTTTATCAGGTTTTACACACTAGGAAGAAAGAAAAGTGTGCCTGTAGTGTGTCATCCTAATCATTTCTGCCCAATTGAAACAGGATTTGATTCAACAAAGTTTTCAAAAGTTACAAGCTGTGTAATTCAATCAGTAAGTAAATGCAATTGTAGATTCTAGTTCACATTTGAGCCTGAAATCATTGCAGAACAGAAAACTCGAGTTGAGACAATATGTGAACAAGAAAGCTAATCAGAAAGTTCAGAAAATTCAGCAATAATTTTGTTCTGTCATTCCTACAAAAGGCTAAAATATGCCTTGTTTGTTATGAAACTAAATAGATAAGCAAGTACTAAGTCGTGTTTACAATTACAGTAGTTTGGTTCCAACCACAAAGCAAGTAATTACAACTCATAAAATGAAAATAATAATGGACAATTTGTAGTGTGGGCAAAGCATTTCACATTGAGGCATTGAGAAACAATAGAGCTGTGGGCCACTGAGGCACAATAGAGATCCACATTTAATTGCTACCAAAACACCAGTTAGTTCAAACCTCTAACTCTGAGCAGTATGCTGGAGATGACAATTTGAGTTCTAAAACATGTAAATCAGCTCCTCATTATCATGACTACACATTACTGAATCATTCGATAGTTTAAAAGAACCATACCCCAATAGATATCTCAGACTTTGACCATCTGAGGCACAGGGGAAAAGAGAATGCCATCCTAGATGTTGCTATTCAGCCGAAGCAGGATCTTGTTCAGCAACGAATTGTAGGACTTTCAAAAAGTAAAGACAGTAGGTAAGAGCCATCGCTGAGGTTCCCTGTTTGTGCCCAAAATAACTGCAAAGCACAAAAACTCAAACTGAAGACGGCGAATAGCATAGAATAAAGCTAGTGGAAATTTTCAGATAATTGTAGCTTTTCTGTCATTGTAACTAAAGCCCCAAAAGGAGAAACTTACCTTAAAAAAGAAGCAACCAACAATCATAAAAGCAGAGAGAGCTTAAAAGCCTTTATCAGTAGCAATGCTTGTCGCAACAAGCAGGTGGATTCATTAACAGTAGCAAGTCGCAACAAGCAGACTTGACCAACTACCGGACTGCTTTAAAACTTTGCGCTTAGAGTTAAATGTTGGAAGATACTCCACCAAGTTTTGTGCAACTTCATTGCTCAAACAGTACACACCTTCCTTGGCTACCTCAAAAATATGAAAGTTCATTTATGACTGATAAAGCAATTACTAGTCAAATAGTTCAGATAAATATGCAAGTTCATTATCAAGAGGTAAAAGTTTTGTCCCCTTAGAATTACAATTTTAAACAGAGTGAGATGACTTTAGCAATAATAACTTGAAATCCACAGAAGCAGAGCACGTAAAATAAACAAAAATAGACTATTTGTAGGCTATGCAGGCCAAAAGTTGATAGGCTATGCTAGTTGTTCTAAACGTTGATAGGCTATTTGTAGGAAATGCAGGCCAAAAAGTTATTGCGGTCTAGCCATATAGACGGTGCTGAAGAAGCTTCAAAATTCTAACCTCTGTTCGTGAAGCTATTCTTCTATCAATCCTACAAAAACAAAGCATAGAACAGAATATGAACAGAGATACAGTAAAACATCAAAGCACGAAACAGAACAGGTGCTTGGGGTCATTCTAATTGATAGTTTCAAGAGTATTACTATTATGTTGTAAGGAGTAAATGAAGAGCACCAATATTTTGGACCTGATAAGAAATGCTAATGCCGCAGCTTTGAAAGATAATAAATAGGACGATAAAAAGGGAGAAGAGAAAATTGTGAAAATAACCACGAAAGGGAGACTTTTTTAGGTTTTCTCACGAGAAGGTTAATCAGAGGGGGAGGTGAAGAGAAGGGGAGATTGATTGTAAAGCAAATTAAGAAAGAGGTTATTGAAGGCAATCTTACTTGATTGAATTTGATCCGAAGATGAAAGTTGGTTAGTAATCGGTTATGCGTAGGTCTTGAATGTGAGAAACTTTGGACCACTGGGAGTCGGGGCCGCTGCTCTCAGGAGTGCATCTTTCTTCTAACAGAGGAGAACCAAAAACCACCAGAGATTTTAGTTTGGTGAGACTTCTCATGGCATCCGCAGAGGGTAGATGTCCAAGCTCTTTGAAACCAAATAACTGCAGCTCTTCAAGAGCAGCGAAGTTTCCGAACCAATCTGGCAGAGCTTTTATACCTCCAAAGTCGTATAGCGATAGTGACGTCAGAGCGGTCAAGCATTGGATCTGAGGTGGCAGGGACTCCATGTGTGGCAACCCACATAAGTATAATCCACGGAGTGCGGATGACGAAGAGGAGGATATCAATTCAGACCAATCAAACTCATCGTAAATTGAAGAATTTTCATGATCATCACCATCATCTGAGAAGGGACCAATTGTAAGCTCCCTTAAGCTGGTTAGGAAACCAAATCCTTTGGGCGTCATGCTTGTTTTCAGTTTGGAACACTTGACTAATTCCAGCTCCAAGAGAGAAGGCGTTTGTTGCAAATTGAGCGGAAAGGAGATAAGATTGTCGCAATAAGCCACCCGAAGCTTCTGGAGAGAGGTACAAGAGTGTAGCATGTCACCTGGCAGATTCGTCAACCCATCGAAATGAGCAATCACTAGCTCTTTAAGAGACGCAAAGTTTTGCAGGGGAAGGAGTTCTCTGCATCTGTCGCAGCTATAAAATCGCAAACGCGCTAACTCGGGGAGTGTTGTTGCTGACTCGGGGAGTGTTGTTGTTGTTGTTGGCAAATCCATTAACCATCGAGGAAATTGATCGCCCATAAAATTCCAAATTACCAACTCCTCCAAATTTGGGTGGGGTCGAAGACCATCTAACACATCTTCGTCGTTGTAGTTGTCGCCTTCTTGATCACTAGCCCACCTAAGTTCCAGCCTAAATAGATTTGCCTTTTCAGATAGTTTTGCTTCCTCAGCTCCTTCTTTACCCTTTACTAGTTCCAGATTGCTTATCCTCAAATTGCCTTTGAGATTCTTCAAGCTTCCAAGCTCTCCAATTCGTCGACCCTTCTCTCGACCCACGTTAAAGAACTCTAGTGTCTGAAGGCAAGTCAGTCGTCCCATCTCTAGCGGCATTTGAAATGCTTCATCAAGGGTGTAAAAGTGGAGATGTCTCAAGCTAATCAAATCGCACGTTCCCTTCAGAAGAACCTTAAGAGCGAAACTATTTAGCCTCAGTGTCTGCAAATTATAAAGTTTGCAAACAGATTCCGGCAAAGTTTCACTTGTGGAATCCTCAAAGTTAATGTACCTCAAGTGTATCAGTTTGCCAATTGAGATTGGCAGATTCTGATTTTCTTCACCGGACAAATTCAGAATGTGCAGATTCTTCAACTTCTTTAGCATATCATCAGATAAGCTACCCTGACTCAGAAACAATGTATGAAGCAAATTTGATCGACTCTTAAGAAGATTTTTTGCGCCTTCTCCAAATGAGTCTATTACAAGACAACGAACCTGATTACTATTGTCTCCTGAACCAGTCTCCGAATTAATGAATCTAGTAGACTTTGACATTATTGATTTTGCGACGTCGTGCACCATATCATGCATTTTATGCCACCTTGTTCTCCCATATTTTCTTGCTTCTTCAAACAACGAACTCTGCAATAAAATTTCCAAGTAATATTCTCCAATTTCCTCCATTGTTTTGTTCTCAAGACCTGCATGGAGGAAACCTTCTGCCATCCAAAGTTCGATTAGCATATCTCCTTCCATCGCAGTATCCTGGGGAAAAATAGAACAATATGCAAAACATTTTTTGATGGCTGGTGATGGTAGATTATCAAAACTCAACCGAAGTATTTGCATGACACCATCTTCATCTCCGCTCAAATTTGAAAGCTCATTCATCAAAATCAATTTCCACTCCTCTTTTCTCTTCATGCGCAATAAACCTCCCATTACACTTGCAGCTAGCGGTAGGCCACCACATTTTTTTATAATTTCCTTTTTCATGACTTGTAATTGTTCGGGAATTTCTACGCCTGCATTGGCTTTCTCTGTTAGGATAGACCAACAATCATCATCAGATAGCTTTCCTAACACATAAGGATCATGTGTGGCCACAATGGATGCAGTTCGTTGTTTGCGAGTTGTCACAACACACCAATTTCCATTAGTTGCATTCAGCCCCCGTAACGAATGTAAGAAATCATCCCACAAGATTGGGCTTTCGGTCCAGACATCATCAAGAACAAGAAGATATTTTTTTCCCACAAGTTGTTCCCGAATTTTCCGGACGATGACATCCCTGCTGGTCATTCCATCATTTCTTTCCGTGAGTGATTCTAAAATCATTTTCAAAAGCCTTGTCACTTCAAAATTGTCGGACACACAAACCCAAATTTTTTTTTCAAAATGGCTATCAACTTGCTTCTTGTTGTATATCGATTTAGCCAAAGTTGTTTTGCCTAAACCTCCCATACCAGTTATGGGAAGAACAGAAACAACCTTCTCAGACAGGCTCAACAAAATCTTCACTATCTCTGATTCATCATCGGCTCTTCCAACCATTGGAGCAAGAACAGAGTCAGTCTGCCGATTTCTTGTGTCTCCAACAGCAGCAGGGAGGGCAGCAGGCACGACTGCCCTACTGAACAGTAGCAATCCGTTGGCTTCTTGATAGATGCCATTCAACTTCAGTTTGACGTCCCTGACCTTAGAAGCCATTCTCCAGCGAAAAGCAAGATTAATGTTAGAGAAGGAGAAGAAGCAGCATACCTTTCGCTTGGGTCGGTTTCGGGACTCCACCTGGTGACGAAGAGATTCATAGTGGAGCTCATCCAACACATTCTGAGCATCATAAGCCACCTCCTCGAGACACTTCAACCATCGTTTCACTCCGCTGCTTTGGTTTTGCTTTTCCTCAGCATCAGCCAGGACATCTTTGATAAAGCCAAGAGAAAGTGTCATGCTGGCCACATCCTTCTTGAACCCAACTAGCAAACCAATCCTATCAGAGGCAAGAGATACTGCCGTCTCCAAGGCAACCTGAATTGCGGCCTGAACAGTGGCACTGATAACAGGGTCGGCCATTTCTTCTTCCGTGGATATACAGCTCTGAGATCAAGATTTTTTTTTTTTTTTATGGAAGGTTTTTTGCAGCGAGGAACTGGTAATCTTATCTAGGCTAGTATAATTGGTTATGAAGAAAGGAGCATTAATAATTATTGCGCGTAGACGTGGAGTTCTTCTCTGACAAATTTGTAAGCTTTTGCATTGGCATGTTTACAGAGTAACTTTCTCAATTACTAATCAGGCTTGAGATTTTAAATTAACATGATCGGTATGAAGTCCCTAGCCTTCTACTCCTCTCTTTAAAATCTGCTAGCCTTTAATTCAGATCGGTATTAATCTTTTTTGTTATATTATTTCTTATTACTTTCTTTTTCTAGTTGATTTTGGATCCTTTTTTTTATTACTTTTCTAACTTTTTCTCCTCAAACTGGATGTCTCTCAATCTCTCTTGTGGGAATTCAACGTACTTTAAGATGAATTTCATTTTGCCATTATCAAGTTTGCACTTAAAGAATTAAAGTTCATATGGGGTTAAGTCATATACTAATTTCATATCTTTGACATTTATTTATCACAAACCTCAATTCTTCTTTCCTCTGGTGTTTCTTTTCTATATCAACTCTCCTTAATCCCATTATTGTCTCGCAGCATAATCCAGAAAGTGTCAGTATATAAGAATTCTTTTGAAGTAATTATTACTAATATATAGTTCCCGTTTCTTGTGGAATGTTCTGAATCTTTCCTAAAGCAACATTTTCCAATTTGAGTTCCAGAATTGTTGCAAAATTTTTGGTTTGCGCATCACTTTTGCACAGGGGCGGAGCCAGAAAAAAATCTTAGTGGGGGCAAAAGTAACACTAAAATTTTTTATCTACTCATTTTCTAATTTTTTAAGCAAAAAAAAAAGTCTCATGCATCAAATCACCATTTCACAAGTTAAAATATTTATCAAATAACCCATTTATTAGTTATTACATTAACTAATCAATTTTCAAATTTCTTTAAAATAGTAATAGTCTCAAGCTCTAGAAATATATTTGCAAACAAATTTAAAATAATAATAATAATAAGTAATTGTTTAGAACCTGATTTTGATGGTCTCTTAAAGTTGGTGAAAAGAGCTGCAAAATGTGGCGGATCCAAGTTCTAGAAGATCAATTGATTCTGGTGCAATCTCTAAATAGGATAAAGTGATCAAAAGAAAGAGTAACAAACTTTGGTTGTGGAAAAAAAAATGGCTCTCGTATGTATGTTGGGGAGTGGGGACAACCAAGAGCCAGATGAGCAAAGGGAAATTGGGGAGTGGGGACAAAGGAAGTAAATGATAATTGGATAAAGTGATAAAAAGAAAAAGTAGTTGGCTTGGGTGTGGAAGAAGAGGAGCCAGTTGTGAAGGGAAATAGGGGACCACAGGAGTAAAGGGAACTTGGGGAGTGGGGACCAAAAGGAATGACTGATATAATTGGTACTTGGCCCTGTTGGTGGGAAAATGGGAACTAGAGGAGGAAAGTGAATGATATAAATTTTGTGACCCATTCTTTCACATTTTTTCTAAAAAAAATTCTGGGGGCACCTTTAAAATTATGTCAAAATTGTAGATGTATTATAGGAATCACTTTAAATCCGCCCCTGCTTTTGCACGTAAGAATTCAAAATTTCACCACCAATTAAATAGTTTTCCTCGCAACTTGTCCCGTTTGCATTGCTATTTTTAGAAATTTTTGTAAAAAAATATACTATAGAGATTTGATGTATATGAGGTAAAAAGGCTATTGAGAAATATATTTACGAAAAAATTGCTAGTTTCCTTTTCTCTTCTATTTCATCTTTTTCTGATTGAAAGCTGGCTGGCCTTTGGTTGTGGAAAATATCTCAATGGTTTGTCGGAGTTGTGGTTTGACCCAAGACTGAACCCCGCCAAAAAGGAAAAAACTATGTTCGACGATCAAAATGTAAAGGAGAAAGAAGAAATGACAACCATAGCTGGTGACTTTGCAACATTAATTACCTCAGCCATTAATCCTTGGGAAATAGACTAAAAACGTTATTTTGTGGGGGAAAAACTTAAAAAATAATCCGTGGTTCACTTATCAAAAACATGAAGTGGAGTTAGCAATCAGGTTTAGCATGTAACGACATAATTGGCCAATGGTTGGGTGCTTTCTTAGCTTTTACACTTGTGAAATCGCCAAAATATTCACTCGTAATTCCACAAGCTTTCTAGCACTTTAAAAATTCAAACATTTTGTGTCAAAATGTCTTGTTTATGTACAGTATACAAAATTTAAGTGGTGAAAGTTTAAGGAGTTTCTTTATTACTATTTTTGTTTTGAGTACGATATACAATCAGTTGGAGTTAGAAGTGAAATAGACCTTTAGCTCACACTATGATTATAAACTTTGACTGAATTGGATGTTTTGGGAAGGGGAAAATGAGCATGTTCTTGTGGATTTCAATTTTTACAATTGAGTAGTTTGCCTATGATATGATCACAAGTTTAACTTAAATGGAGTTGCGATAATAGAAGATTCTCGAAAGAAGACTTCAAAAAGTGGAAATTGAAAATGAGTGGAAATTAATGGGGAATTAACCAGTTATTTGGATACTTGAATTATTTGTTCTTATGGTTCCTCTCTCTTCTAAAAATATGGTTAATTTGTATAATTTTTTTTATCCATATGGATTAACTTAGTGTTAAAAAAATTTTAACTGTTAGCTGATAGATTTATCAATATTGCTGGAAATTAAATATTTGTTGATGTAGAAAACAAATCGCAAAATATATTGTGCTCAGTTAAGTAGGAAAATGTAACTAGGTTTATGGTTATTATAAAAATTGTAATTATCTAAAAAATATCCGTACACAAAAAGGTAGAATATCTATTGATTTTTTTATATGTGTTATAATATTTGATGAATATTATTATATTATAGTAAAACTATGTAAAGAAGTTTTTAAAAATTAGTATGATAGTTAAGTATAATTATTCCATTAATTTTCTAAAATTAATATGAATGAACTTGTAAGATCATCATTAATTTTTATTTAAATTAGTCATGCCTGCACGAATTCATAATAAAATAAAAAAATAAACCATGCCAAGGCACATGCAAGATGCTAGTTCAAATTAATGTTGTACACGTATAGGAGTCACAAAACGGTTTGGTGCACTAGCTAGCAGACGAAAGGGGACATCTAAAGTATTAGGACAAGTTTTACATCTAGCAGACGAATTCAATCGATTGTGATGTATTTGCTGATTTTCTTGAAATAAAAAATGCATAGGAAAAAAATATTATTGAGTTATCCTTTGCATGGAGTTCATATCGTTGCTACTTTTGCTACGCTTGTCTGATGGATGTCTGCTTGAAATATGCGTTCCACATATTTTGTATGTTTATCCTAATATAAATCATCTTATATTGTGCTAATATTTCAAACAGGTTTTGGAATTTTGCTGCAAGTTTATCTTCTCAAAAGATAAGTCAATCGATTTGATTTGCGTCAAAAAAATGTGGGTAGAGTTTTGGAATTTATGCTTTGCCTGAGGCCTAGAGCCCTTTCTGATTGACAGATCTTAAATGCTGGGGCCTTCAGTTGTGGTAAAAAACTCTCTGACCCAAGACAAGACGCACAAGAAACTGTTGTCTTTAAGGATAAAAATGTACCAAAAAAATAATAATAAATAAAAGGAAAATAACAATCTACTTTGGCTACATTGTTCAGCCAATTTCCAGTTCTTTAGAAATAAAATAGACGTTCAACGTCCATTTTCTAATTCGATTCAGTACTGTGACCCCTTTTTTCAATTTTCTATAATTTGAGGTATATATATATATATATATATATATATATATATATATATATGTATATGCCAATCATATCCCAATGCCATTTGGTGGCTTTGCTTGGTCACTATTCAACGCTTCCCTATATTTGTTGTATTGTTCCCGTCATTCAGAAACAAGGGAACAAATCCTTATACTACTGTATAAGAATAAATTGTGGTCAAATGGATTTGAATTTCAGCCGCATGAATATGGACTTTTTGAAAATATCAAATATTGTGCAATTTTTTAAAATCTTTTGGTATAATTGAGGGCAGCATGTGTTTAGATAGATTTATTGAAATACAGTCATTTTGGTACATTTAAAACTTTGATTTATGGGGACATTCAGGTATTTCTGGAATATGAAATTATTTTACAATCATTTTTGCATCGAGTACAACTCATATAAACTTATGTGTTGATATAATTACTGAAATGATATTATTGACATATTTAATTAAAGTGTGATTTTTGTTGTACAATTAATACAAAGATATATTAACACATTGTGCAATTAAAACGTTGCTATAATTAGCCATTAGAGGATATTTCTTTGTTTAAAACAATTTATATCTGCTCTTGGACAATTTTCAACTAACATCTGTAGGGATTTTTTAAGAATGGTAAAATTGTAAAAGTATTGATAAAGTAAAATATACAAGTGTGTGTTGCAATTAGAATATACTATTATTAGTTTTGTCATATTTAATGACTATTTCTTTTCGAAATGTATAATTATTTATCCAATAAAAAATTCTCTCTAATCACAAGCACCAAACATCAGCACGATGCACTGGCACTCCCTAGTAATCACAACAAAGAGAGGAAGGCAACCAAATTGATCAAGAAAGTGGAGCGATTGATTACAAGGGTGAATTCTTAGTTTATGATGGAAAAAAAAAAGAATTCTACAACGAGGGCGGTTCTTGGAGTGTGTTCTGCAAATAGGGGTCTTCGCATTCCGGAAATGCGAGCTCACTGAGCTCACATTCCCAGAATGCGAGCTCGTGAGCTCGCATTCCGCCAATGCGAGCTCGAATTGGAGCTCGAATGCGAGCTCACTGAGAGCCAAGACAAGGAGGAAATCATGCAAATATTGAAAATACTTCATGCAAGATGGTTTGGCAGCAGGCTCGCGGCACAGCTTTTATGGTGTCTGATGTAGTTTCCTTTCATCCGACTGCAACTAATGACTTGAACAGTCAACATTTAGACTATAGTAATAAAAATTCCAAACATTTTCCATCTTTTAGCCGCAAAAATCCTTATGTTTAAGCACAAAACAAATTAGATGAAAGGATCATGCGAGCATCAAAGAACAGTTTTTTCTTCAACAACAATGCTTCTGCAAATTTCGATGCAGAAAAATCATGCAAAGCTTCAAACAAAACTAGTGAACCTATCACCCCAAATACCCCTTAACACTGAACACTTCACATGAAACCAGGGTTATTGATTATAAACACAAATCTCAGCAGATCAGAACTTGCGGCCAAACAAAGACAACCAAACAGCAACTGAAGTAGATAAAGTTTCAAAGCCGCAAGTCTGGGGGAGCTAGTAAAAAAAATTAAATTAGAGCTCGCATTTGCGGAATGCGAGCTCAATAAGTAGAGCTCGCATTTCGCGAATGCAAGCTCTATTCTAACCTCGCATTCGTGAAATGCGAGCTCAGTAGAGCTCGCATTTCACGAATGCGAAAACCCCCGGACGGAATCCATTACCAAAATCACCCCTTTTGTAGAATTTTTTAAAAATTCATCACAAAATTAGAAATTTCTCTTGAATACAAATGAATAATGTCATATTGCCGCATATTACTACTGCCTTATTACCATTAGATAGGCAAAATATTTGTACTTTTCAATTTTCTATTTGAGGGTAACGTCTAATATCCCATTTTTTTCCTTAACCCTAATCGTCAATCCTAAATTTCATAAGGATTAGTATAAATAATTTTGAATTATTTTTTTAACTCTTTCTTATTTTCAACTCAAAAGTTCGAAGTATCAATTCAAATATTAGATTATTTTTATCAGATTATCGCTATCGAAAATGCTCTACATTTTTACTCATATATATGGTCATCGATCTATTACTCATCACTTTATCAAGCAGTGTAGATGTTTACACTTTTTCACAATGTTTTTAGAATTTTTTTTTTTACTTCAATTCAAGGACCGGATTTGAAATTTCGTTTTTATTCCCTTCAATGCAAGGACCGCATTTGGACTTTGTTTATGCTCGCTGTATGTGGTCTGTAATTTCTTACACCTTCTTCATAACTAGGTCATTGTAATTTGAATTTTCTAAGTCTTCAAAAGTTACAGTTTGATTTTTATTTCTGGCAAGGTTTTTGTAATTAATTTGTTATTTCAATTTATGGATTCACTCTTCAATTCAAGTAGAACACATATTGCTTTTTTGGTTAGTGATTTAAATTAAAGTGGCCTTTTGAACTATGTGTTTTCACACGATTTTTTAATTGCCTTTGATAATTTATTAATTATCTTCAACAACGTATTAATTTTTTTTATTTTCTAGGTTTCTGGGGTTAAAAAAATTTTGTGCAGTTTTCGATGTTTTCTTTTAGACTTTGGTAGAAAGCTTTTAAAGAACAAGAAAGTGTCACTGATTACATAAATGGCAAGGCATCAAGTTCATTCTCATACAGCAGTTCACGTCATGCAATGTACATCAGACTATTTAGATATTTTATGTTTTTGACTTAATAGCAAAATACATCTTATGTTTTCGTTTTGGTTTCTATTAGCCATGAACAGATTTAGAAGGTTGCTGTGTTCCTATGACTTGATTGATTCTGAATCTTTCATTAATATTTCATTCGGCTTCTTTTTTTTCACATTAACCTTTAAGCCATTTATATTAAGTACCATGGAAGTTGCCATGGAAGTTGCTTGGGATTTTGACTTGACCTTTCTTAATCAATGCTTTGCTGAGGCCTACACCTTTTTCTGATTTTGGGGCCTTCAGTTGTGGAAAAAATCCCAGAGGGTTGTTGGAATAGTGATGAACCAGAGGGTTGGGACCTTTGGTAGAAAGCTTTTAAAGAACAAGAAAGTGTCACTGATTACATAAATGGCAATGCATCAAGTTCATTCTCATACAGCAGTTCACGTCATGCAATATACATCAGACTATTTAGATTTTTTATATTTTTGACTTAATAGCAAAATACATCTTATGTTTTCGTTTTGGTTTCTATTAGCCATGAACAGATTTAGAAGGTTGCTGTGTTCCTATGACTTGATTGATTCTGAATCTTTCATTAATATTTCATTCGGCTTCTTTTTTTTCACATTAACCTTTAAGCCATTTATATTAAGTACCATGGAAGTTGCCATGGAAGTTGCTTGGGATTTTGACTTGACCTTTCTTAATCAATGCTTTGCTGAGGCCTACACCTTTTTCTGATTTTGGGGCCTTCAGTTGTGGAAAAAATCCCAGAGGGTTGTTGGAATAGTGATCTGACCCAAGAGGCACAAGAAACTGTTGTCCTCAAGGATAAAAATACACAGCGGTTGAATGCTCGAATTCAACATCTGCTTTTGATCCACACCCTTTGGGGGGGCCCTTGGATGCGGAAAATTCCACCCAAGAAGTGCAAGAAACTGTGTGTGTGTTGAATGATGAAGAAAAGAAAATGGCAATCATCATTGATCATTGAGATTAATTAATCTCACTCCTTAATTCTTTGGACATCATCGTACAATTAATCATGTCATCTAAATTGCTTATACTTATTTGAAAATTATTTCAGTACTCCTTATTTTGTTTGCTTTCTGCAGGGCATTATGCCATGAAATAATTACTGTAATACTTTTTATAATATGATATATATTAAATAAAAAATAATAAAAAATATAAAAAATGAATTAGAAAAAAATATATATATATGATATAAATAAAATATTATTTAAAATAATTGGGTATTGAAAGACCCCCGGAGTTCTCCATTTCCATGCTAGCTATATATTTTCCCTTTTTGTCTAGTTCGGAATAGCTAGAAATTTACAGTGGATGCTTTTGTTTGCACTTCAACCACCGGAAAAAGTGCTGCAGCATTACATCTTTGACAAACTTGCATGCCATTATTGACTTGGCCTTTATTGATCAATGGTTGGTTAGGTATTTCATCTTTTTCTGATTGAAAGCTGGCTGGGGCCTTTGGTTGTGGAAAATATCTCAATGATTTGTCGGAGCTGTGGTTTGATCCAAATACTGCGCCACCCCTACCCCCCCCCCCCCCCCCCCCCCCCGGCCCCAAAAAAAAAAAGCCCAAGCACGCCAAAAAAGAAATGTTCAACGCTCAAAATGTAAAAGAGAAAGGGAAATAACAACCATAGCTGGTGACTTTGCAGCATTAATTACCTCTGTCATTAATCCTAATAGACTAAAAACGTTACTTTGCAGGGGAAAAACTGAAAAAATAACCGCTGGTTCACTTATCAAAAACATGGAGTGGAATTAGTAATAAGGGTTTGGCATGTAGCAACATAATTGGACAATGATTGAGTGCTTTCTTAGCATTTATGCTTGTGAAATTGCCAATATAGTCACTCGCAGTCCCACAAGTTTTTTAGCACTTAAAAACTTCAGACATTTTGTGTCAAAATGTCTTGTTTTTGCATACCATACAAAATTTAAGTGGTGAAAGTTTGAGGAGTTCCTTTGTTATTATTCTTTTTTCTTTGGAGTACAATATACAATCAACTGAATTATAAGTGAAATCGACCTTTAGTTCACAATATAATTATAAATTTTGACTGAATTGGGTGTTTTGGGAAGGGGGAAATGAGCGTGTTCTCGTGGATTTCAATTTTTACTATTGAATTATTTGCCTATGATATATGACAAGTTTAACTTAAATGGAGTTGTGATAATAGAAGATTGTCTAAACTCGAAAGAAGGCTTCAAAAGGTGGAAATTGAAAATTAATATGAATGGACTTGTAAGATCATCATTAATTCTTTATTTAAATTATTCATGCTTGCACGAATTCATAATAAATTAAAAAAAATAAACCATGCCAAGGCACATGCAAGATGCTAGTTCAAATTTGTACATGTATAGAGTCACAAATCGGTTTGGTGCACTAGCAAACACAAGGGAACATCTAAAGTATTAGGACAAGTTTGACATTAAAGTGGAAGATTTGTAGAGCAATTGAGCGTAAACAAATGAGGTTGAGGAAAAATTTATATCAATTGCAATACAATCATGAAGCCCCTGACACATTCGTTAAAATAAGAAATATTTATTAATTTGAGGTAGTCTAATAGCAAACCAAGGGGAAAAAAATATGAATGATCCGTAAGGAGGAAAAATGTCATTTTACTTTAAATAAAAGTATGAATGGATAGGGGTTTACTTGAACAAAAAATTTAGACTAATATCGTAATTTGGTGCAGTCTAATAGCAAACCAAGGAAAAAAAAAATACTGAGTACCCGGGTTTGGTGAAGCCAAGAAATAATGAGAAAGTGATTGGCTGGTCCACGCACTTACTTGTATTAGCGGTAGAGTCGTGCAGCACCCTTTTAGCATGTCCGCTGTTGGAAGAAGGGAGAGAAATGACAGGGCGGTATGATGTGAGCCAGCTACTAGATTAGATAAACCTCTTTTTTTTCTTTCTTTTTTTCAGGTAGTGGAGTGATTACACAGACTATTTAAGAGGAAATATGTTATAAAAGAATTTTAACAAACACAAGAAAATTTTCTTAAAATGCCCAATTATTTTAGTGGAAAATTTAGCATGAAAATATTTGTCTGGCGAAAAATTTTAAATTGACAAACAAAAATTATTGTAAATTTATTGTTCATGTTTCTCGGGACGGGGTAATTATGATAGGGTGAAGGGGTGTACTGTGGTGAGTGAAGGTGTGCCTCTTGCTATCAGTGAGTGGTTGAAATTTAAAGGGCTACCATCACCTTGAGTCATGTTCACGTATAGAGATATTGCACCTTTTGGAAATGTACATTTCATTTATTCATGGACCTGCCAGTGGGCATGAAAGTTGCCATGAAACTTAAGGGTGAGCAAAATTATCTACTTATTTGAAAATCTGTCGTATTCGATTCGATTCAATCCAAAAATTAAGATACCCTATTTATATTATTTGATCGGATAGGATTGGGTACCCGCTAAGATACGGGACGGATTAGGATCACATACCCGACCCGTCCAACATATATATATTTATTTGTTATTTTTATATACATACTATAAAATAATAATTTAGAACTAAATAAATAATTTCATTGAACAAATTTTATTATAAATATGAGAGACTATAGTTTGTTTACAAGATTCATTTGTATAGATCATGATTTTATGTTTTATAGAAAAGAGTTTAATTAATGTGAAACATATATGTCAAATTTTTATTGATTTGAATACTTTTAATTTTTTTCCTTTATCTTGTATTCTCTTCGCATGTTTGTTTCTTGGTGAGAGTTTTTTTGAAAAAAAAAAATCTTTATTAAATTTTAAATGAATGTGTAAAATATAAATTTAAATTAGTATAAATCTTTTTTTTTTATTTTAATGATAAGTGTGGCGGAATGGATACCTGTTGACCCGATCCTATATCAACGGTTACCCTATAAATGGATACTTACTAATATACAGTGCGAATAAAGGTCAGAAAATAGTTGACTTGCAAGATGCGAGTCGGATCAGTTAAATGGTGCACGGGATGAATATCCGATCCGTGTCCACCTTTAATGAAACTTGGATGCTATTCTATTAATTGCCATGCACGTTGCTTGGGATTTTGACTTGACCTTTCTTATTCAATGCTTTGCTGAGGCCTACATTTGCTTCTGATCGACAGATCTTACTTGTTGGGGCCCTCAGTTGTGGAAAATGTCTCAGAGGGTTGTTGGAATGGGGAAATGGGGCAGGAATGGGGCAAGAAATCTGGAAAGCAAGAAATCTGGTGATCTTCCATGGAAAGCAAGAAATGTTTTGAGAGATGACAAAGTTTCGTATAGATATGATTGGAATAGAAGAGTATATAGCTGATGTAAAGGTGGACTTTGCCACTGTGTAAGCACCGCTTCTTTCTATCAATAAAAATGAACAAGTTTTGCTCAAAAAAAAAAAAGAAAAAAGAAAAGAAAAGAGCCAATCCATACAACCAAAGAGATGCAGAGATTATGAAGGTGCTCAATTACAAAATAGTAGGGAAACTAATAGCTGTTGTTGTAATTGCAACTTTACGTATCATCAGAACATCAGATTATGGCTAGAAAAGGGAAGCACAAAAAATGTAGATATCTCTGGTCAATAGTTAAAGATACTACAACAGTTTTTGGCAACTAAGTAGATGGTAATTTCAGAAACGAAGAGTCTGCGACAGAATAGCAGATTCACTACAATAATCAGTGAATTATTAGTACTACCACAAATCATGACTAAAACTGCAACAGATGATTGACAGTTTGAAGGCAACATATTTGCAACAAGAAATCAAGAAGCTTTGGCCAGCAGAAACAAAGGGAATGAAAAAGGCAGTGCCATGATGAAATTCAAGAAAGGATTATCCAAAGAAAAGGCAGTAATTAGGAGCCGTCAAAATATCTGTCTGAGCTTTAAGCCTACTGTCACTGCAAAACAGAAATACTAGCAAATCATAAGGCTAACTGGAAATTACATGACATTAATGTTTAGCTAGTATTCAGAAAGCTAATTCAGTATTTTGTTTTTGCTGTTCTTTTCTAACCTAAATTAGTAAGCAGATATCAAATCTTCCTGCTCAGTCTACAAGTACCAGTAGTGCCATAGACATTACACCAGTTTGTGTTTGAAATACTGAGAAAAGTGTTGTTCTATAACAATATAGTTATAATATGTGGCACGTACAAGAATGAAAGGCAGAGACAGTTCCAGAGTTGCCATGAATGCGAACTCTTTCAGACCTGCAAGATGCAAACGTCTTAAACATGACAATTTTTTAAGGTTTTAGTTAACTCATTGGATATTGAACTGGTTAAAACCCAACTATTAAGTAGTGGAAGAAGATTATTGGTACTGTAAATTATCAAACCACCAATTTCACAACCAAGGGCAGTGAGAGTTCCCTCAATTGTCCGTTCCGATTTATACCGAGGAGAATCGGTAGAATCCCATCATTCAAGAGACACGATAGAGAATGCCAATAACCAGGTAATTTGGAGCAAGATGACAATTACATATTCAAGAGGTGAAAGTTTAGAGCAAGCATTTCCACTTGCTCCCTTCAGCAATCATAGCGTACAACTGGAAGCAGCAGACAGCTGGTAAAAGTAAACTGCTAGTTTTTATTTAAAACAAAGAATTTTGTACCGTAGACGTAAATACAAAAAAGTTCTCAGCTTTGACATTGTGCTTGATTCTCCACATCAAAAAATCTGCTCTTGAATATCTGTATTCCATAATTGAATTTTATATATGGTTAGTGACAGTGTTTCCTTCCCTGAACAGCACTGAAGTTCAACAAAGCAGATTACTGAGCATTCAACAAACTAAAGTTTAACAGTTGCATCATTTCCCAAATTGCCAATTTGCTTCCATGATTCACAGCTTCAAAGATAGCACAATTAACGATTGAGATCTCGAATTGCAACCTACAATCAACTTGTAGATGCAAAACAATAACTCAACGGTCCTTACTGTTACTTTACTAGACAACATCCCTGGGAGCAAATGTTTTAAAAATTCAGATATTTTTGCAACTAAATCATCTTACCATACGATTTTTATCACCTCATGTCAGGTAGATTTGAAAAAATATTAGTAATGTTTTCACTGTAGTATGCTGTCCTGAAGAAACAAAAAACTACAAATAAAGTTAAAAAATCATTGTCCATCATTGCTTATTTATAATTTTCTGGGTTCCATCAAATTCTGTAGCCTTTCCCTGAGTAGACTAGCTCTACAAAGCCTTACTGCTTGGGAGACTGTCCCATATATGGGAATGGGTCCATAAGCAGGAAATAAGACTTGATACTGAACACATCTATTTATCCATTTTTTTTAAAAAAATTGTAAACCTGAGGGTACTTCCTAAAAATTTGTAAGCTTCTCATGGTCAATCTGTTTTGCCAATACAAGCTCTATGTGGTGGAACTCAGAAAATGAGCCATTAAGTCACAGCAAAATCCGCATATAACTGCAACCAAAACACCAGCTAGTTCTAATTTCTAACGACGAGCAGTATGCCAGAGATAGCTAATTCAGTTACAAGTAAATCAGCCCCTCATTATTGTGACTACAAATTGCTGAATCATTTGGACAGTTCAAGGTGGATTCACTAAGAGCAGCAAGTTGCAACAAGTAGACTTGACTAGCTTTTGAAAGGCTTCAAAACATCCTGCTTAAACTTGACCATGTTGGAAGATACTCCACCAAGTACCAAGTTTTGTGCAACTTCATTGCATGAACAGTACATCGTCCTCGGCTACCTCGGCAATATCTTCACAATGACAAGATTTCTTTTGTTTTACATGTAGCATATTAAAAATCAAAGCGATTAAAAGTCAAAATTGAGTAGTGAAAAAAGAGAAGCGTATCTTAAATTACCAGAAATTTGAACCAAAACACCAAAGCGATGATGTGAAAACCCCTTGATTGACCATTGTCTTCATGGCTAGAAAATCATAACCGAGAAAAAGTGAGTCAAAAAAACCATTATTTTGAGACCCAGAGCTATTACTAATCAAATGGTTCAGAGAAGTATCTAAATGCATTTTTGAGAGGTAAAAGTTACAGAGAAACCATTTCATCCGCTTAGAATCACAAGTTTAAAGAGAGTGGGCTGACTTTAGCAATAATATCTTACAATCCACAGAAGCAAATATGGAAAATCAACAAAACTAGACCCCTAGTTGTTATTATATGTCGATGGGCTATTTGTAGGACGTGCAGGCAAAAAATTATTGAGTTCCGGCAATATATACGGTGCTGAAGAAGCTTCACAATTCTAACGTATGTTCATCTGAGCAAGAGACCACAAAAATCATCTTGGGAAGCATTGAAGAAAGGAGTGCGGCAAGAATTGCTGGTCTAAAGGTGCACAATGGAATCCTCTCAAATTCCAGCTATTGCACTGCTAGACAACATCCTTGGAAGCAGATCCTCCTAAACTTTGCAACTTAATCGTTTTAGTTACCATCTATATCACCTCACAAAAGGTAACAAATAGAAATCTTCATAAAAGTTTCATTAGAGTAAGTTCTCCTATAGAAACAAAAGAAGCTATAAATTAAGAAGTCTAAAATCTTTGTTTGCGGTTGCTAGTTCACAATTTTTTTTGCTTTGACATACATTCATTTGAGGATTTACTCCATGAATATAACGCATTATCTTTTTCCTTTTTTTAAACAAATCAATAAGAAAATAAAATTTTCACAGTAAATGGTGGTGTGTATGCCTAAGTTTGATGAAAGCCCTCATATTTAAAATCTCGAGAAAGCTTGTTCCTGCATTATAACTATGAAAGAACAGGAAGTTCTATTACATTTTCTTGTGATGGGAATCTTACAAAAAGTGAGTTTCTTTTGCCACTTTTACCCTAAAGATAATGAGCAGGTACTAGGACTCGATACAATGTATGTATATTTTTTTGACTTACATATGCTAACCTTGCGATAACACTCGAAAGTTTGCAAAACCTCTTAATGGTCAATCTATTTCTCTAGTAATGGTCATCAAACTGCCAATAAAGATCATCAAAAAGTCCTGGTAATGATGGCTCTTCAAAAACATCTGATAAGCTGGGGCAAGAAATTTTTTCCCAGTAGATTGTACAGGCCAGCTGACAGTCATTAAGCAATCAAAACACAGACAGAAAACTTTCTGCAATTGAGGTACAACTAGTTTCAATGACAAAAAGCCAGGGAAAAAATTAAGCAAATTTATAGTAATATAGCAGGTAAATTCTTACTGCTGGACCTCGTGACTGAAAAGGCAGATAGACAATGTGCAAGCTCCGACAACAAGGATATCAAGTGTTGGCTATATAAGGCACCGATACGAAAGAAAAATTGCCATCATAAATATTTTTGTCCAAGCTACTGGCCTTGCAATTCAATGAGTAATTAATGGCCAATGGATATATCCACTTAAACCTTGAGCCTAAGATCACTGCAAAATAGAAAATTCAAGCTCAGACATTATGTAGTAAACAAGAGATCTAACAAAACAATTTAGATAATTTCGTGAAGCTATTGTTCTGTCAATCCTACAAAAACAAAGTGTGGAACAGAATATTAACAGAGTTATAGTAATACATCAAAGCACAGAACAGGATAGGTGCTTGGTTTCATGTTAATCGACGGTTACAAGAGTATTATGTTGTTAGGAGTAAATGAGAAGCACGGTATTTTGAACTTGACAAGAAATGCTAATGCCGCAGCTTTGAAAGATAATAAATAGGATGAGAAAAAGGAAGAAGAGAAAATTGTGAAGAATAACCACGGGAACTTTTTAGCTTTTTTCATATAATTCCCCCACTCTTAAATCATTGCTTGTCCTCGAGTAATAAGAAATACAAACCAGCAATAATTTAAGAAGTGAAATGAATCAAGTGAACTTGAAACTCAATCTCTCTTAACTTTGGCAAGCTTTGATTATGCAATTTTTTTCCTATTACCTGTAATACTCATCATATCATGTAAAAGAGAGATAATTACACCCAAAATTCAACCAAACAAATTTAATCTCTCTATCTTACCTAATTTCACAAATAACTAACATATATAGTTACCTTGGAGATTTTCTTCCTTCTAAATGAGATGTTTAGCTTCACAAACTTAAGAGGGAACTATTCACTTTCTTTTTTCTTTTATTTACTCTTAAAATTGTGAAAATGCCTTTTGATGTGAAGATTGACATTTTTAGATAAAAATCTCCAGTTACTCAACACTTCACTTATTACTCCCAATTCCAATATCTTTGGATGCAAAAGTTGATATATGTAGATGAAAACTCTGGGTTACTCAGTACAAGAATTTATTGAATTTTTTTTAACATAAAATTCCTCAATAAGGTCACATTTGGAAGAAAAATATTCTAGCAACTATATAAATCAATTACTTTAAAAATAAGTAAGATGAGAGATTTTATTTACTATGCAAAATGTAGGCATAATTTTCTCTATTTTACAAGATATACTTTCTCACATGCAATAATTCTAGTCATATGATAATTGCTTCCAAATCAAGTGAGAATTGAATTGTCCAATTACTAAAATCATCTCACTTGTATAGGAGAATTTTGAAACAAAAGGGACATGAACTTCATCCACTTGTGGATTCAAATGAACAATTTATGAAAGACTTGGGGCAAATTTTGAAATTTGGACAAGATTTTGAAAAAATTTTGATAGAGTTTCCCTTTAAAACTGGATGAAACTTTCTGTCAGCAAACCCAAAAAAACAACAATTTTAAGCACAAGGCAAATTTCTAATATCATATCCAAGCATTTACCATATAAGCACCAAAGTAACTCCTACTTAACAGCATTTCCTCCCCACACTTAACATACACATTTTCCTCAATGTGTAGGGAAAGCAAAGAAAAAAAAGTAAAAACAAGTTACTCCCCAATTCAATGGCTGAGATCCAGCTCAATCTTGAATCACGAGCCATCGACGAATCTACAACCATCTATGAAAACTGCCACAAGTCCCAAATGCAAGATGAGAAGTTCAAGTTAAACTTGTACAATAAAAAGAGTTAAAATAAAACTACAAGGAAATATGAAAGCAAAAAAAATGCAACAAGAGGTCGGCGAGTCTTCTCCTTGCGCATCACATCACTGTGGAAAAGTGCTAAATGATTCTTTCATATATAGTGCTAAATACACATCACGTCTTCTCCTTGCGGTGTTTCTTGTCCCTCCTTTTCTCTTCTTTCTCTCTTTAGTGATTCTTAAATATATAGTGTTCAAGAGAGTCAAAAAATGGTAACTAATATGACATAAAGTTTCTTTTGCACTTTTCTAGAGTTTCTTGAGCATGTGTAGCCTAAATTCTGTGCTAGAATTGAGCAGAAAAGAAGTGTGAAAATAGGGCAAGTTGCAAAACAAGTTACAAAAAAATAGGGGAGAATAAGCAGGCTTGGAATACGTGACCTCAACTCGTGTATTCAAAGCCTGTGTTTTCTCTTTTGTTACGTTTTCTTGTGTCTTTCTATCCAATTCACTAAGATCATAAGCAAGATGTCCCAATGTTTGTTCATGCAATGAACCAATAATACTTGCATTTGATGCTCTTCTAATTCCAAATCATCATTGAATCAGGCACTAATGAATTCAAATGAATTCGCCTCGATCCAATATTGATAATTCTCCTCAAATCCTACCAATATAACCACATTTGCACATTCAACTTCCTAAATGAATCTTGCAAAAGTTAGAGACTTAGAGAGCAAGTTACACCGTAAAAACAATAAATTATACCAAACAATAAGCACATAATACTACTTAAAAGAATGTATAATACACTTATCAAGAAGGTTGATTAGAGTGGGAAGTGAAGAGAAGGCAAAGATGTCTTATGCGTAGGTAGCAAGCAATCTTACATGATTGAATTTGATCTGAAGATGAACTGTTAATCGCTTATTAATAGGAGTTGAATATGAGAAATTTTGGACCACTGGGAGTCGAGGCTGCTGCTCTCAGGAGTGCACCTTTCTTTTAACAGAGGAGAACCATAAACTAGTAGAACTTTTAGTTTGGTGAGACTTCTCATGGCATCCTCAGAGGGTAAATGTCGAAGCTCTTTGAAACCAAATAAACATAGGTATTCAAGAGCAGCAAAGTTTCTGAACCAATCTGGCAGAGCTTTTATACCTCCAAAGTCATGTAGCCGAAGTGACGTGAGAGTGGTCAAGTATTGGATTTGATGTGGTAGGGACTCCATGTGTAGCAAACCAAATAATTCTAGGTCACATAGTATGGATGACAAAGAGGAGAAGGATATCAATCCAGACCAATCAAATTCATTGTAAATTGAAGAATTTTCGTGGTCATCATCATCTGAGAAGGGACCAATTTCAAGACGATTTAAGCTGGTTAGGAAACCAAATCCTTTGGGCGTCATACTTGTTTTCAGTTTGGGACACGCGTATAATTCTAACTCCAAAAGAGAAGGCGTTTGTTGCAAATCAAGCGGAAAGGAGATAAGCTTGTCGCAATAAGCCACCTGAAGCTTTTGGAGAGAGATACAAGACTGTAGCATGTCACTGGGTAGATTCGTTAATCCACGGCAAAACCAAATCACCAGCTCTTTAAGAGACGTAAAGTTTTGCAAAGGAATGAGTTCTCTGCATCTGTGGCAATAATAAAACTCCAAACGCACTAACTTGGGAAGTGTTATTGGCAAATCCATTGACCATCGAGGAAATTGATCACCCATAAAACGCTGAATTACCAACTCCTCCAAATTTGGATGAGGCCTAAGGCCATCTAACACATCTTTGTCGTAGTTGTAGTTGTCACCTTCTCGATCCCAAGCCAAGGCCCACACAAGTACCAGCCTAAATAGATTTGCCTTTCCAAATAGATTTGCTTCCTCAGCTGCTTTCCTATCCTTTACTAGTTGAAGATTGCGTACACTTAAACTGCCTTTGAGGTTTTTCAAGCATCCAAGCTCTTCAATTTGTCGACCCTTTTCTCGACCCACATTAAAGAACTCTAGTGTCTGAAGGCAAGATAGTCGTCCCATCTCTAGTGGCATTTGAAATTTTTCATCAAAGGTGTAAAAGTAGAGATGTCTCAAGCTAATCAAATTGCACATCCCCTTCGGAAGATCTTTGACATACATGCCATCTAGTGCCAATGTCTGCAAATTATAAAGCTTGCAAAGGGAGTCTGGCAAAATACGAATTCTAGAACTAGAAAGGTTAACATATCGCAAATGTGTCAATTTGCCAATAGTGATCGGTAGCTCTTGAGTCGTTGCATGAGACAAATTCAAAACATACAAGTTCTTCAACTTCATTAACATATCACCAGATAGGTCACCCTTTACAAACAATGTACGAAGCGAAGTTGATAGCCTCTCCAAAAGTTTTTCTCTGTCTTCTCTGCCACCAGATAAATCTACTGCAAGGTAACGAATATTGTTAATAACTTTAGTAGACTTTGACATTGACTCTGCGAGGTCGTGCACTAGATCATGCATCTTATAATAATGTGTTTCCTGATAACTTTTGGTTTCTTCAAACAACGAACTCTGTAATAAAATTCTCAGACAATTCATTCCAATTTCCTCCATCATTATTTGGTTGTTGACATCTGCTTGGAGCAAACCTTCTGCCATCCAAAGTTCGATTAGCATATCTCCTTTCATCATAGTATCCTTAGGAAATATAGAACAATATGCAAAACATTTCTTAATGGATGGAGATGGTAAACAATCAAAACTCAATTTAAGTATTTCCATGACACCATCTTCATCTCCACTGAAATTTGAAAGCTTATTCTTCAAAACCAATTGCCACTCCTCTTTTCTCTTCATACGCAATAAACCTCCCATTACACTTGCAGCCAGTGGTAGACCACCACATTTTTTTACAATTTCCTTTTTCATGACATGCAATTGTTTGGGAATTTCTCCACCTGCAATGGCTTTCTTTGTTAGGATAGACCAACAATCATCATCAGATAGCTTTCCTAGCACATAAGGATCATGTGTGGCCACAATGGATGCAGTTTGTTGTTTACGAGTAGTCACAACACACCAATTTCCATTAGTTGCATTTAGTCCCAGTAATGAACCAAAAAAATCATCCCACAAGGTAAGATTTTCGGTCCAGACATCATCAAGAACAAGAAAAATTTTTTTTCCCACAAGTTGTTCTCGAATTTCCTGGACGATGACATCCCTACTGGTCATTTCAACATTTCTTCTCGTGAGTGATTCTAAAATCATTTTCAAAAGCCTGGTCACGTCAAAGTTGTCGGACACACAAACCCAAATTTTTTTCTCAAAATGGCTATGAACGTGACTATTTTTGTATACAGATTGAGCTAAAGTAGTCTTTCCCAATCCGCCCATCCCAAGGATGGGAATTACAGAAACGGCTTTTTCTGACAAGCTTAGCAAGGTCTCCACCAGCCTTGTTTCATCCTTAGCTCTTCCTACAATATAATGGCCAGCAATAGAATCCGTCTCTCTATTTAGTGTGACTTTAGCAGTAGTAGAAGGGGGGAAACTTGCTCTTTGGAATCTGATCAGTCCAAAATCATTGGCTTCTTTATTGATCTTATACAACTTCTTGTTGATGTCCCTGATCTTAGAGGCCATTCTCCGTCGGAAAACAATATTAATGTCAGAGGAGAGGATGAAGGAGCGCACCTTGCCCACAAGTTGGCGACGAAGAGCTTCATAATTCAGCTCGTCCAACAAATTCTCGGCATCAAACACCACGGCTTCTAGCCTCTGGAGCCACAGTTGCACGGCCTGGTCATGCGTTTGCTTTTCCTCAGCATCAGCCAAGACAGCTTGGATCATGGCAACAGATCCTTTCAGGGTCTCCAAATCCTCCTTGAATTGGAATAAGTTGCCAATCCTTTCATTGGCAAGGGAAAGTGTCTTCTCCAATGCTACCTCTATTGTGGCAGCTATAAGTGCATCAGCCATTCTTCTTGTTCCTTGGGTACAGTCTTCAGATAAGAATACTCTTTTGCAGTGGAAGGTTTTAGCTGTAGTTAGAAGCAGCAAGGAACTGCTTTGATTCAAATGGAAGTGACGAGTTATGAGGATTTTTTGGTGCAGCGCTTCTTTGACAAACTGGGTGAGATGCTTTTGCAACGGAAGTTGCTTGGCATTTTCAGTTGAAAATAAAATATTGTCATTGCCGGGATTCTACGTCTACTTTTGATCCACATTCCACATGCCTGGGGCCCCCAAGAAGGATAAGAAACTGTGCTGAACAATGAAAGGTCCAAAATAATTTTTAGATAATTCAAATTAAGCGATTACATATAATTCAAATTAATGTTGCGCATGTATAGTAGTCACAAAATGGTTTGGTGCATTAGCAAACAGAAGGGTACATCTAAGGTTACTACGACAAGTTTTACGTTAAAGTGGGAGATTTGTAAACCACTTCAGAGCAAACAAACGGTGTTGAGGAAAAAATTATGTTAGTTGCAATGCAATCATAAAAGCTATGATACATTTGTGAAAGCAAGAAACATTTATTAATTTGGTGCAGTCTAATTGGAAACCTAGAAAAAAATAAATGAATGATCCGAAAGGGTGAAAGGTATCATTTTACTCAAATAAAAGTGTGACCGAATAGGGGATTAGTTAAATAAAAAAAATTAGATTAATAATGTAACACTTTTTGTATTTTTATATAATGCATGTGAGACAGGATGGTGGCTGGAAAAATAAAAAAATAGTGAGTGGAATAAGTAAAAACTGTTTTTTCATATATTTATCTAATGATAATAGTGACAGGGTAAAAAAACAAAGGTGATAACAATGATAAGTGTGGTGAGTTGAGATGGATAACGCACAATTACTTCTTGCAATTGATTGCACCATGGAATCTATATTTTACATTGGGTAAATTTGAAATCGGATGAATAGAATTGATTAGCACAAAAAACTTTTAATGAATAAAACATTTATTGTGCTTTTGTGTATTGTTATTTTTTTCTACATTTAATATCTTAGTGTATAGGTCTATTGTGTCGGTACCTGAATTTAAAATTCCTCCTTTCAATTTTAAATACTACTACTTATCTTACTTATAAACTTCCATACCTACAGTTGGACTTTTGATGCAAAAAGAAGGGGAAAATGGCAATCATAATTGCTACTCAGGCAACCTTTTTTTTTTAATCTAATTTGGTAATTCTTGGGACATAAGGATAGAATTGACTTCATCTAGATTAATAATTCGTTGACAAACTTGGATGCTATTAATTGCCAATCTGCCATAGAAGATGCTTGGCAATTTCGCTACGTGGCCTTTCTTAATCAGTGCATGATGCTTACATCTTGGACAAACTTGGATGCAATCTCAAGTGGTAATTAGAATGGTGGTTTGACCCAAGAATAACAAATAGCTATGTTCAACCGCCAAAATGTAGAAGCGAAGTGGGATATTGAGCCGAGACGGTCATCAGGCGGACTGTCTCTGAGTACTCCTCTCACAAAAGGAATTGAAAGGACTGCAATAGACCACATATAATGGGAACAGTAGCGAAGGAAAACGATACTGTTTTACTAAGTGAGTAGGGAAAAAGATTTTTTTTTTAAAAAAAAATATGAGGGGCTAACGGACTCCTTTAAAAAACCTCAGCTTCCGTAACAAAAATTTCCGCTCAAATTAATGAGCCACGACTATTCTTATCAAATCTTCAAATGAAATAAACTTTTGATCTCCCTCCAAAACTTATCTTTTGAACATTCCTTCACAATTTCAGAGTATCAATAGAATAATATCCTTGCCCCAAATTGGGAAGTTTCAGATGAGATTCTATTTATAAGTATTGTACATTTAGTTAGTATTTAAGTAGTATTTGTTGTTAATTTTTCAATGTTAGCTTGATCTGTTTTACAATATATCCAAAACAATAACTTCTATTCTATCGATTGGTTAAAAAAAATTTACAATCTATTGCTAATTAGTAACATACCGATGTTGTACCCCGTGTTGGTATTTATTGACTTTCCATTGCTAATGTCTTACAAACTATTTAGTCCATTTTATGATATGTTTAAGGAAATAAAGATTTTTGTTTCACAAATTGGTGAAAACTAATGACATTTGGTTACTTATGAGTTCATGTTGATTGAACAGAAATTTAACTAGTCATTTACCACTATTATGAAAGTAGTGGCTTTAGGTAAGATTTTAGTTGTCAATATATTACAATCTCAAAAAGTAGAGAAGTTACCCATCAACACATTTGTAACACCCAATCATAGTGTGACTCGTTTCCATTTTTATCAAATCCCAGACTAAAAGTCTTAGAAAAGTTGTTGGGATGTCAATTTTGGCATACTTCTATCATTTAATTGCTCATTGAACAAATAGCTTTGGGTTGGTTGAGATGTCAATTTTACATACTTCTATCATTTAATTGCTTTTCGAATAAATATTCTTGGGTTTATTAGATATGATGCATATAAAAATAACATATACATAAAGAGGGATGATGTGTGACTTAAAATGAAGAATGGATTTCTCAAAAAAAAAAAAATGAAGAATGGAGCAGTTTGTTAAGTTTATAAATATAGCAAAGTGCCTCTTTGTTAGATAATTTTATTACTTATAAATATTTCTAAAAATGAACAAAAAAATTAGTCAAATGTACACAATCATAGTTGGTGATGTTGGCAACATCAATCATGTCATCTCTTAATCCACAAATAAATTTGAAAAGAATAATAAATTGGTCTTACTAACTATCCTTGAGAATTAGACTTATTTTAGGAGTTTAGGATAGACAAGAAAGGAAGGGAAAACTTAAGTTATGAGAGAAGAGAAGAGAAGAGAAGGGATTGTTATGTTGTTTGAGAGTTTTAAAAATTAGTGGCATGATTTTGGATATGGAAGTTATTAAATATTTGTTCAAGACCTATTTAAGGACAAAATAGGCATTTTGAAAAAAATTGACAAGTTTTCTCAAAGTTTCCTTCCATTTCTATCTAATTTAGGAGTAAAAGTTTTGGCTATTGTTGCAGTGCATTTCATCCTTTTGAATCTTCCCATTTCTTTCTTTTACTTCTTGCTAAAAACTAAAGGAAAGCTAACTCTCTCTTCTTTTCCTTTCATTCCTATCCAAAATCCCAACTCCCAAACGAAGCCTTAGACTAACAGCATAACCAATATTTCATTTGTAACTTAGAAGCAAAATTGATTTTGTTTTCCTCAACTGGCACAAAGAGGAAGACCTGCAAAGGCTAGAAGAGCAAAGAGGAGAGTGACACCTGCTAGACAATTTATCATTGCACAGACTAACAATGCAATTTCTGAATCTTTTGGAAATGTTACTACCACTGGTGATGAAAGAAATCGGTTTTGAGCATATAGAGTCAAATTGGTACAAGTATATTTCTTTGCAAATACCTTTTTTATTTTTTAAATTTATATTTTTATGGGTTATTGCATTATGATGTAGTTACTGCTAGAAATTTTTTTTATGTGATGGTTTTTTTTTAAGCAAATAAAGCTGTTTAGGAATATTTTTATTTAGCAAGTAAAAGGGTAATTTAGAATTTTTAAAAATTTTGTTACACAAATAACAAAGTAAGGTAGGTAAATTATATTTTTAAAACTTTAAAGGTATTAGGTGATATTAAGAGAAACATCAGGGAAGGCTTTGACATCATCCCATATCTCAATGGTTGTTGCATCGACGAAGGACAACCATTTACGTCCAAGATAAAATTGAATTCAGAATTCCCTACTTAGAATTCATCCCATCTTAGCATCCAATCCAATCTTCCGCCAACGTGAATCATAATTTGGTCTTAATTACTGATCCTCAAGAATTAAAATTAGAACATGCATATTATTTTGTTTGGTTTCCTCAAGTGCTAGCAGCAAGTGCCCTCAGGGGCTTGGTCTGGTGGTTGAGGTTGCTGAAGATGGAGCCTCAGGTCCCTGGTTCGAACCTTGCTGCCAGCAAGTTGCTGAGGGTGGTGAATAGTCTGCGGGGTCCACTCCCTGCGGGACACACCTAAAAAAAAAAAAAAAAAAAAGTGCTAGCAGCAAGAATTTTTATAGGATCAGCTAATGGTTAGTTTTTTATTAATACAAACATTCTAAATAAGCTTGTGAAATCAATTGATTTCATATGCAATCCAAATAAGATTATGAACTCCTTATTTGTTTGATTAATTTCATATACTAACGACTGTACTTGCCAAATAATTGATGGTGACCGTAATAAAATTTCTTTGCTAGGGGTCAAAGTTCTTCCTTTCCGCACTGACCATGTTGCATGCTGCTTCTTGGCTTAAATAATCCGGCTTTGTGACTTCCAATTTCATATTCATTAACACACAAACACAGAAACTCTCCCTAATTATTAATGAGTGAGAAATTTCACTTGTAGATAATATAGTCCACGTTCTGCCCATCTGAAACTCCCCATATTATTTCTAGGTTCCAAACAATTTTTTTTTTTTTTTTTGTTTTCGAAAGAAAAAGTTTGAGTGATTTCAACTCTGGTTATCACCAGGGTTGAAACATGATAGACTTCTGTATTTATTTATTTTTTTACAAAAAGAAAATACGACTAAGAATTAGGCTAACTGACAAGAAAAAAGCACAGTTGATTGATTTAATTCTAGCCCAGGGCCTGGTTAACCAAGAAAAGTACATAGCGGTTGAATGTTCACCCAATAAAATGAACACTTGAGAATCTGAAAGGAGAAGCAATGATTCTTTTTCTTAAACCTGAATCAATTTGCTATGCTTAGACATGCTTTAACATAAAGCTTCATTTCTTTTAGGATAAATTAACTTTTACCTTCTTATGGTTTGTTGATTTATCACATAACCTCTCTATGGTTTAAAATTTTATAATGATATTTGTAGTCGAAAAAGATTTTATTTTTTGTTTTTTGTATTTAATTGTTTTATATTTCCTTTCTATCTTTTTTGTTTCTTATTTATTTATCTTTTATTTCCCTTCCATCTCTTTTGGATTTAGAGAAAATTAAGATTTTGTCGGCCAGAGTATAGATTTTCAGAATCATCTCTTCTTTTCCCCAAAAAAAATGTGAGAAAGAAAAGGAAAAAAGTAGTCAAATGGTGAATTTGTTAGTTTATTAGTTTGATTTTGACATTTTATTAGTAATCATTAGTTTTAACCAAAAAACTAACCATGACACATTAACCTAAACTATGATGGTTTTTTAAACCATAGGAAGATTATATTGTAAGGCATCAAATCACAAGAGAGAAAAGGTAATTTACCCTTTCTTTTATACGAACTCATAGTTTGTTTGGACAACAAGAATTTGGCCAAAAAATTTCAGATTTTGTTTTGCTTGCATCATACACACAATTCCCAATCACCTTTTTATCTCACATACATCACATCACAAAAAGTGCTACAGTAACTGGATCAAATAAATCATCTAAATGAATTCTTATCCAAACAAACTCATTGTCTTCCTTTTTTTGGCAAATCAACAATAAAACCAAACTTTTTCTCCAAGAGGCCTCAAGACATTGGCAATTGTAGGTAGCACGCGCAAAAGCAATAGAACATTCAATTCCAGCCATACATGTACATGGCGGCAAGAGTTGCTGACCTAAGAACAATGAATGTACTCCTGGCTACATGCAATGTCCTGAATCGAAAAATGATGGACGAAACTGGACTGCAAGAATCAGATAAGATGATTGCTGATTTCTTGCAAAATGGCGACCCAAGAAAATCTTGTACATTTGGCTATTTGATTTCTTGCAAAAGCTCAATCAATATTTGTTTTCGTTGTTCTTACTGACCTAAATCAGTAAGCAGGCATCAAATCTTTCTGCTCAGTCTACAAGTACCAGAAATGCCATAGAAACTATATTAGCTTTTGTTCAAAACACTGAAAAAAAGAGAAAGTGCTATAACAATAACGATAATGAGTGGCACCCACAAGCATGAGAGGCAGAGAGCTCTAGAATTGCCATGAAGGCCAACTCTTTTGAGACAGCAAGATGCAACAAGTAGAGCTAATTACAACTATTTGACTCTTAAAATCTCAAATCATCGCACTTGAACATAAACTTCAGTAGAATGTGATTAGGGCAAATTATATTTTACCCCCATGTGGTTTACCCTTTTTTCTACATAACCCCTCAATTGTTTCAAAAGCTATACATAACCCCCTCATAGTTTGCATTAAAGTGTCAAAGTGACGAAAATAGTCACTCGTAACAGAATTTCTAAAAATGTTAAAATTACCCTTATAAATACATGACACATTAACCCCGTATGATTTTTATATTTTATCATATAACCCCTTATGGTTTAATACTTTACCATATAACCCCCTTATGATTTTCAAAGTATACACATAACCCCCCTTGGTTAATACATAATTTTCAACTTTACATAATGGTAATTTTGATATTTTAGGTGACGCCGTTATGAATGATCATTCCCGTCACTTTAATACTTTAATTCAAACCATAAAAGGGTTATGTATAGCTTTTGAAATCATAAGGGGGTTATGTAAAAAAACGTTAAATCACATGGGGATAAAGTGGAATTTGCCCATGAGATTATTGGTATTATAAATTATCAGACTACCAATCTCACAACCAAGGGCAGTGAGAGTTCCTCGATTGACCATTGGGTTTAAGTCGAGATCATAGCTGAAGAGAGTCAACAGAGTCCCATCATGTAAGAGACATAATAAGAAAGCCAATAATCAGATAATTTGGAGCAAGATGATGAATACATTTCCAAGGGGTGGAAGTTCAGAGTAAGCATTTCCATCCCAATAGAATCTCAAATTTAAAGAGGTTTAGCTACCTTCAGCAATCATGATGTACAACTAGAAGTAGCAAACATATGAGATGAGCAAAAGCAAAGAATTTTGTACTGTATATGTAAATACAAAAAGTTTTCAGCTTTGACATTGTGCTTGACTGTCCACATCAATAATCTGCTCTTGAATATCCGTATTCCATAATCGAATTTAACATATGGTTAGTGATATTGTTTTCTTCCCTGAACAGCACTTGTAAGTTTTTAGAAAATGTTATCATTGGTTATTACACTGGAGTATGTTGTCCAGAAGAAACAAAAACTAGAAATTAACTCTTAAAGTCTTTGTCCATCATTGCTTATTCATAATTTTCTGTGCTCCATCAAACTTTGATTTAACAATCTATTTCATGAATGTAGACACATTACCATTCTTTTCTAGCAAATTGATAAGCAAATGAACTTTTAGCGTACTTAGTTGGATAAGGAGCTTCTAGATTCAAAATCTAAGGCAGGCACGTTTGCCAGCATTGCAATAAAGATAGAAGAGCAATTTCCATGTCTTTTTGTTGCCTTTGTTCGAAAAGTAATAAGCAGGATAGAAGACTTGATACTAAGTACAGCTACTTATCCATTTACAACAAAATCAATAACCTGATGCTATTTCTAGAAAATTTGCAAGCTTCTCACGATCAATATGTTTCTCTATCACCAACCAAACCTCTCAGGATGATCACCAGAAATTCACGTTAATGATGTCCTTGATCTTGAGAGACTTTACATAAGTTGGGGAAAGAAATTTTAGCGAGCAGTTCATAGAGGCCAGCTTATCAGGTTTTAGACACTAGGAAGAAAGAAAAGTGTGCCTGTAGTGTGCCATCATAATCATTTCTGTCCAATTGAAACAGGATCTGATTCAACAAAGTTTTCAAAAGTTACAAGATGTGTAATTCAATCAGTAGTAAGAGCAATTGTAGATTCCAGTTGACATTTGAGCCTGATATCATTGTAGAACAAAAGACTAGAACTGGGACAATATGTGGTCAACAAGAAAGCCAATAAGAAAGTTCAGATAATGCACCAATACTTTGGTTCTGTCAATCTCACAAAATGCTAAAATGTGTGTCTTGTTTGTTATGAAACTAAATGGATAAACAGTTATTTCTATGGCAATTACATTAGTTTGGTTCCAACTGCAATGCAGGTAATTACAACTCATAAACTTGAAAATAATGATAGGCACTTTTTGTAGCACATGCAAAGCATCTCATATTGAGGCATTGAGGCACAATAGAGATCTAACATCTAACTACAAGCAGCATCTCATTATAGCTGAATCATTTGGACAGTTTAAAAGCATCGATGAGGTTCCCTGTTGAGCTTTGGGCCTAAAATCACTGCAAAGCACAAAAACTCAAACTCAAGATGGCATATAACATAGAATACGGCTAATGGAAATTTTCAATAATTGCAGGTTTTCAGTCATTGTAATCAAAGCCCCAAAAGAAGAAACTTACCATAAAAATCCTAGCAACCAACCATCATAAAAACAGAGAGAGCTTGAGAGCCTTTTTTTTTTTTTATCAAGGTGGATTCACTAAGAGCAGCAAGTGGCAACAAGCACGATTGACTAACAACCGGAATGCTCCAAAACATTGCGCTTAGACTTGAGCGTTGGAAGATACTCCACCAAGTTTTGTGCAACTTCATTGCTTGAACAGTACATCATCCTTGGCTACCTCAAAAATATCTTCAGGATGACAAGATTTCTTTTGTTTTGTGCATAATATATTAGATATCAAAGTGGTTAAAAGTCACAATCGTGCAGTGTAAGAAGAGAAGCATATCTAAAATTACCAGAATTTTTGAACCAAAACATGAAAGTGATGACCAACAGCTGCGAATACTCCTTGATTGACCATAGTCTTCGTGGCTAGAAAAACAAAACCAAGGAAAAGTGACTCAGAAAACCATCATATATGACTCTGATAGAGCAGTTACTAATCAAATGGTTCAGATAAGCATGTAAGCGCATTATCAAGAGCTAAAAGTTCAGAGAAACCATTCATTCCCTTAGAATCACTAGTTCAAATAGAGTGAGCTGACTTTAGCAACAATAACTTACAATCCACAGAAGCAGACATGTAAAATCAACAAAACTAGACTGCTGGTTGTTTTAAACGTTGATGCGCTATTCGTAGGAAATGCAGGCCAAAAGTTATTGAGTTCCAGCCATATAGATTGTGCTGAAGAAGCTTCAAAACTCTAACCTCTGTTTGTCTAAGCAAGAGACCACAAAAATCAGCTTGGAAAGTATTGAAGACAGGAGTGTGGTCAGAATTGCTAATTTAAAGACAGAGAAAAAGTTCCACGAATTTTCTGCATACGCTATGGAATATAAAACGCAATTGCATTTTCCACAGGTGAAAGTTCAGAGAACTCATTTCATCCTGATGCAAATCACGAGTTTTAAGAGAGAGCTAATCTTAGAAATCATAATGTACAACAGATTGGCTGACATGCATGATAAACAAAGTAAAGTCAAATCTTAATTTCTTTTATATTGTTACTTCATTAGTTGTTTTGTTTCACTTCTCTTTTATGCAAAACTTGCTTTGGTTATCCAAGAAATCTTGTGCATTTGGTTATTAACTACGGAAACAAGATATTAACTCAAGCTTCCATTGAAGACATGTAACTGTCGCCTATCGATGGTAATGTTTATGAAGTACCTATGACTTTCAATCACGATACTGAAACCTAAGAAAGACACCAAACAAAATTGAAAAGAACTACTTCATGCAATTCTTCATTTTTGGTTAAGCGACTACTAACATAAGATGTAGTACTCAACATCATATAGACCAGGTAATATTGGAATAACAACTAATCTTAAAGTAACAGAATCATTCTAGACATGCCATTTTTAACTGCAGAATGAGAACATGAAAACTCAGAAAATCATGTTGCATGTAATGGTGCAAAGATACAGCTTCAAGAAAGGTGGCGAGCTACTTGTGGAGGATAATAAGCAGTCACAAGACAGACCAATATTTTTCTGCAACTAAGTTGCAGCTAACTTGAGAGACAAGCAGTCTGAGACAGAAAAACAAATTGAGGTCCATAACCAGTGAATTACTACCTCATGTCATGAGCACAAAAGCTACAGCTGATTTACAGTTTGAATCACCACATTCACAATGTGGATCTCAAGCTTTGGCATTGTTTTCTAACATAAACTGGTACACAGAGGTGAAATCTTTCTGCTCAGTCTGCAGATAAAAGCTGCGTCACCAGAACTATCCTAGTTTGTGTCCGAAACTCTGAAAGATGACCAGTTGAGTAATTTAGAAAAAGAGATGTGGCAGCCAACAAGTATGACAGGCAGAGAAAGCTAAAGAATCTTCATGAAGTGAATTCCTAGAGCAGCAACCAATTATTACCATTTGATGCTTCAAAGTTCAAATCATCACAGTTAGACTTAAACTTCAGTAAAGGATAATCTACCAAATCTTTGCAGCTTCATTGCAAGAACAATACTATTTTCCCTTGCAACCTCAAAAAATGACTTGAACATGTCCTTTTTTTTGAAAGAGGGGAGGGGGCGAGGGGTTAGTTAACAAATTGAGAATCAAACTGCTTAAAACTCAATATTACATAGTTGAAGAAAGTTTATCATGGATTAGGAGCATTTCTTAAAAAAAAAAAAAAAATTGGTATTGTAGATTACCAGTCCATTTGGCATGATGATAAGAATAAGATAATAACATTTTCTAGAGGTGAAAGTTCAGAGTAACCATTTTTTCCTCATAGAATCTCAGGTTTAGGAATCAATGTACAGCTCGCAGTAGCAGACATATGTGATGAGCAAATATAAACTGCTACTCTTTATTGAAAGATAGCGCAGGCATAAATCTGAGGGCAAATGGTCTTTAACTATCATATTATGTTTGACTGTCCGCACCAAACAATTTGTTTGTAAATATCTGCATTCTATGATTGAGGAAGGAAAGGATGGAAGTGAAGTGGGACTATTTGCCAGAAGCAAAATACAAAATGCTTATCAAATGGATCTTTACATTTGGACAAGGCACCTAAACCACAATTATACCAAAAAGGATAGATTGGATGATGAGGTCAGTCTCTCAAGGAGTGCTGTGTGTGAGCCGTGATGCGTATTCTGTGTGTGTGAGTGTGCAGTTTGTGTGTCGAGATGCTATAGTAAGTGATAGTGTTTACTTTGATGACTGCAGTTGAACCTTTTCAGACCGCCTAAGACAAGAGAAGTTCATCAAAGCAGACCTCTGCCTTCAACAAAGTGGAGTTGAGCAGTTACATCATTTCCAAGACTGGCAATTTACTTCCATGATTAAAATAGCTTACAAGATAATACAATCAACAATTGAGATCTCTAATTCCAATCTATTATCAATTTGAACGTGCACAGCAGAATCCTCTCAAATCCTTGCTATTACATGGCCAAACAACATTCCTGGAAGCAGACCCTCGAAAACTTTCAAACTCTTGTTACTAATCATTTTAGTCACAATACATATATCACCTCACCTCAGGCAATAAATAAAAATCTTCTTAAGAGTTTCACTGGAGTATGTTCTCCTACAGAAAAAAAAAAAGGAGAAAAAATCCTATAAGTTAAATAGTTTGAAATCTTTCTGTGTTAGAAAATCCACAAATTTCTGTGCTGGGACGTACTTTCATTTGACACTTTATTCCATGAATGCAAAACATTATTTTCTTCTAGCAAATCAATAAGTAAATAAAACTTTTCACACTAAATGGTGGCATGTGTACCTGAGTTGGATGAACTCAGATTTAAAAATCTGAAGAAAGCATGCTGCCTGCATTATAAATAAGATAGAACAAAAAGTTCCATTACGTTTTCGAGTTGGAAACCTTATGGAAAGTAAGAGTTTCTTTTTGTTAGTTTTCTCCCTAAAATTAATGAGCAGGCAATAAGACTTGATACTATGTACAAATATTTATTTGGTTAAAATAAATGTGCTAACCTGAGTGTTATTCTTGAAAGTTGGCAAAACCTCTGATTGTTAACGTGTAACTCTAGTACGACCCAATAAGATGCCAATAATGATCATCAGAAGGTCATGGTAATGATGGTTTCATAAAAGACTTCAGATAAGTTGGGGCAAGAAATTTTTGGCCACCAGCTCGTACAGGCCAGTTACAGTCATTGAGCAATCAAAATCCAGACCTACAACTTGTGCAATTTAGTGTCAGTTAGTTTCAAAGACAAGAAGCCTGGAAAAAATAAGCAAATGCATAGTATTATAGCATGTCAGTTCGTACTACTGCACCTCATGACTAAAAAGGCACATTGAAAGTGTGCAAGCTCCCAAGATCAGTACATCAGGTTTTGGCTATCTGAGGCACCAAAGTGAAAGAAAAGAGTGCCAACAAAAACATTTCAGTCCAACTGAAACAGGATCTGGTTCAACATGATTCTCAAATATGCGGGCTCTGTAATTAGTAATTACCAGCCATTATAGATTTCCAGTTGAGCTTTGAGCCTAAGGTCACTGGAAAACAGAAAATTTGAACTCAGATAGTATGTAGTGCAAGATATTTCAAATAGTTCAGTCAATCCAATGAAAAGCCAAAAGCTGTGTCTTGTTGGATTTTAAGCTAAATAAATAAGCAGTCGCGTTTACAAGTTGCCCTACTCTTAGTCCATTCTTGTTCCAAGCAAGAAGCAAATCATTAAAACTCATAACCTGAAGAAACGGTGGGCAATTTGTACCACAATCATAGCAAAAATAATTTAATAAGCCATATAAATGGTGCTGAAGAAGATTAAATATAACAAGATTTACTTTATTTCTGTAGGCACTAGACAATCAAAATCAACTTGGCAGGAACTGGAAAAGAAGCAAAATCAAGAGTGGCTGGTATGAACTGGATGTCTTACTCTGTGACCAAAAAGAAATGTGCTACTGCTGCATGTGATGGGAATATGAAATAAAAAATAGATCTTCAAGATGTTAAATATCAAAGCAACCATTTTCCCCCTGTAGAATCTCAATTTTGAAGAGATTATTATGAAGTTGTAGGTTGATTTCCTTGACCACTTGTTTATGCATACATCTTTGGGGTGACCCATGAAAATCTTGTGCATTTAGATATTAACTAATTTAGAACATGTAATGCAGACATTCAATTTATTGGGCCATTACTTGCTGTAAAGCATGGAATTGGAACAGTTGCTTGTTTTCATGCTAATTGATCGTTACAGAGTATTAAGTTGTCAGAGGGAGAACTTAAAAAGCACCAACGTTTTCAACTGGATAAGAAATGCTAATACCGTAGCTTTGCTAGATGACGCTAGGACGAGAAAAAGGGAAAACAGAAAATTGTGAAGAACAATGACAGAGAGCTTTTTCTCTCTTTTCTATTTTTCCCAGGAGAAGGTTAATCAGAGGGAGTGGTGAAGAAAAGGCATATCTCAAAATGACAAAGAGATTGGTTATAACGCGCGGTAAGAGGCATTCTTACATGATTGAGATCAAGAAGCACTTGAGATTGAGATTGAGATTTGATTTGATGATGAACTATTAACCAGATATGCATAGGTTTTGAATATGTGAAACCTTGGACCACTAGGAGTTGGGGCCGCTGCTTTGAGGAGTGCACCTTTCCTTTAACTAGAAATGGAACATGTGCTTTGCACGTGAACATGATGCTTTTAGATTTTTTTGCTTTAAAATTTCTAGAAAATTAATTATTTTGGAGGAATAAATGTAATTGAGGCAAACAAATGTAATATTTAATATTTATATTATTTGGAACTTAGTGTGCCCTAACCAATACAAATGTACAAGCAATAAACCATTCATTGTTCCAAAAGCACTTTTATTTTGTAACAATATCAATATTTTTTGTATTTTGGTTAAATTTAGATGACCTAAATGTTCATTTTTATGCCATTTGAGTTTAATTTTTTTTAATAATTTGTTGCTCCCCTTTAAATCAGCCTATGAAATGTTTATTAGTTTTAGTGAGACTTTCTAATTATTGCTACTTTTTTGCTAGCTGTGGATTGTAAAATGATCAATTGTACTATTGTAATTATAATAGTATCTAAACATATTGAAATTCCATTGTTCGAATTTAAATAGCTTAACTTTGAAGAGAAATGTTTTGATTTAGTGAAACTTATTTGCATTTCTTATTGATGACATGCTTTATGATAATAGTGTTTATATGATTAAAAATTGTAAGAAATTAAAATTATTTATTATATTATAGTCAACCTGGACTTGGATATATTTTTATTCATCTTTGAAGTACTCCTTGAAATTGATATTTATAAAAAAAAAAATTTGGCTTAATTCACCATAATTCAAAGGGATGTTTCACCTTTGTAATTATTATTATGATTGGCATTGATGAATATAATATTCATAAATTATAGTTTAATACTGTTAGTTGTTACAGGAATATGACTAATAAAATTCATTAAATTTAATCTTTATTGCAATTTAAATAAATAAATTCCCAACATAAAACTCTTTGCCTACCTTGGTACTCCATTTGCTACTATATATTGGATTAATGTTTTTTAACTCAGTACCAATATACATATATTAAAAAGGTGCTCTTAAAGCTTAATTTACTTATATCCTAAAAATGAAAAGGCTTGCAATACTTTTTAGGAGACTCATAGTACCAATTTGTTATGTTTTGTTCCATATTTGAAATACTCTCTAAACTTGGATTTTGTAAATAAATTTGTTCTTCTTTCTTTTGATAAATAAAAAAAAAAGTAAGGAATCTTTCATTTTTGTAACTGCTTGCATGTTTGATATTATTTATTAATGATGAAATGCAACGCAATTTGTTTATTTATTAGAGAGGAGTGTAATTTTGGCATCACAAAAACTAATATCATTTTTCGCTTACACTATTAACCACTGAGATTCACCATATTTTATTATAATTTATAAATAAAATTTGCTCTTCATTTTTTGATTTAATTCTCTTTAACTCAAGGGAATGTTTTTCATTCTTGTAATTGTTAACATAACAGATATTAATAATTATTGATGAAATGCAATGAATTGGTTGTTTCTTTTTTGGTTTACTTAACCAGAATTATCACAATTCAAAAAATATTTCTTTGTAACGGTTAGCATAATTCTTATTAATTATTAAGGAAATGCAATGTAATTTGTCCATTTATTAGTGTCAAGGGTAATATTGGTATCACAAAAACTAAGACCAATTTTTACTTACACTCACACTAAAGGTTCAACATGCTTTTTATATAGTAATAGATAATAGATAGATAGATAGATAGATAGATAATCGATAGAGAAGAACCACAAACGTACAGACTTGTTAATCTGGTGTGGCCAGAATTGCTGGTCTAAGGAGTGGAAGAGGGTTTACAAATTTACTGCACATGATATGTAAACTAATCTGAAAAGTGCAATTATTGAATAGGTGCAATCATAACGTACGACAGATTAGCTGATATACATGACAAACAAAGTAAAGTCAATTCTTAATTTCTCCCACATTGTTACCTGATTAGTTGAATTGCTTGACTTCTGTATTATGCAAAACTTGCATTGATAACCCAGAAAATCTTGTGCATTTGGTTATTAACTGCTGAAACAATATATTAACTAAATCGTCCAATGAGGACATGGAACCATTTCCTATTGATGGTAATGTTATTTAGGACATATGACTCTCAATTATGACACAAAAGCATAAGAAAGACACCAAACAAAATTGAAAAGAACAACTTCATGCAATTTTTTCATTTTTTAAGATTTAAGAGACTACTAACATAAGTAAGATTTACTCAACATCATATAGACCGAGTAATTTTGAGATGGGTATCAACTGTAGGATTAGTGTAGTGGCTAGTGTCTGGGTCTCTTAAGGAATAACTATGAATCATAAAGTAACAGCATCATTCTAGACGTACTATGTTTAACTGCAAAAAGAGAACAGGCAAACTCACAAAATCATGTTGTATGTAATGGAGCCAAGATACAACTTCAAGAAGGGTGGTGATCAGCTTGTGGAGGACCGACTAATACGATAAGTAGTCACAAGATAGACTAACAATTTTCTGCAACTAATTGCGGCTAATTTGAGAGGCAAGCAGTCTGAGACAGAAAAGCAATTGAGGTCCATAATCAGTGAATTACTACCTCATATCATGACCAACAGTTTGAAGGCACCACATACACAGTGTAGATCTCAGACTTTGGCCATCTGAGTCACTTAGAAGCAAAAGAGAGTGCATTCTAGACGTTTGTCTTCAGTTTGAAAATGTTGTGGTTGAAGAAGGAATAACAGGATATAGACAGGTACGGGAGTAATTAGGCCATCGAGGTCTCCCGGAAGCTTTGAGCCTAATACCACTGCAAACAGAAAACTCAAACTCAGGATAGTGTATAGGAGATCATAAAGCTAACAAGAAATTTCAGATAATTGAATGACATTTCTGTTCAACAAATCTTACAGAAAGCTTAAAAAAAGTTTTTATCTTTGTTTTCATACCTAATTAGTAAGCAGATATGAAATCTTTCTTCTCAGTCTATAGATACCAGGTAGTGTCATGAAAATTGTTCTAGTTTGTGTAGCGACCAATAATTACTATTTGATGCTCAAAAGTCCAAATCGTCACAGTTAAAATTAAGTTTTCAACAAATGATAATCTGCCAAGTCTCTGGAGCTTCATTGCAGGAACAACACTATTTTCCTTGGCAACCTCAAAAATTAACTTGAATATGTCCTTCAATATTACATAGTTGGAGAAGAAAAGTTGAGTCATAAGTTAGGATAATTATAAGAGAAAAAAAGTGGTATTGTAGATTGCCAGTCCCCTTGCCAACACCAATTTAACAATCAAGGGGCAGAGGGAATTTGTCGATTGACAAGTGTCCTCATGATGAGAGATCATAACAAGGGAAAGTTGAGTCACATTTCATCTCTAAGAGACATTGCGGAGAAGATTAAATCTCAGATGGTGCACAGCAAGATGATGAGATGACAGGTACATTTTCAAGAGGTGAAAGTTCAGTGCAACCATTTTGTACCATAGAATATCAACTTTAGGAATCATGTACAAATCACGGTGGCAGACATATGTGGTGAGCAGATAAAAACTGCTCCTTTTTATTGAAAGATAGCAGAGGTATGAAACTCAGTGCAAATAGTCTTAAGCTATCATATTATGCTTGGCTGTCCATACCAAATAATCTGTTCTTAAATATCTGCCAATCTATAATTGGGGTGTATACCTGAGTTTGATGAAAGCCTCATATTAAAATCTCAAGAAATCTTGTTCCTGCATTATAATTACGAAAACAGGAAGTTCTATTAAATTTCTTGAGCTGGGAATGTTACAAAAGTGAGTTTCTTTTGTTGCTTTTACCCTAAAGATAATGAGCTGGTAATAAGACTTGATCTTATGTAGGTATTTATCCGGCTTAGATATGCTAACCTCGGATAATTCTTGAAAGTTAGCAAAACCTGTAATGGTCAATCTATTTCACTAGTAATGATCATCAAACTGTAAAAAAGGATGACAGGTGCCGAACCTGTGCAATAATAAATACCTACTCGAGAAAAATACAGATTTTGTATATAACGGTAAGTAGGGTCGAATCCACAGGGACTGGGGATAATTCGTTTCTTCTAGAGTCCAAAGTATGGGGGGTTTTGGATTAAATACTAACTAAATAAATTAACTGCAGAAAATAATTAATTAAAAGAAATGATTGGGGAAACTCTAGCCAAGGGTACACATCAGAAATGGTTCATGCACTGATCATTGATGCAGAAATAATTCCAACATTTAGCAATAGATTAGTTATAGTTGTCATGCACGCGATAAACAACCAATCCTTCCTTAATTTCTCGATAGCTAAGGTACGACCGTTAGCTATTTCTCTAACCCACAAATAACCCTAGGTACGACCGTAGGATTTAATTTCTAGATTGCATTAATAATTAGAAAGATCCAATCCTAACCAACAAACACGCTACGAGGGTTTGTTTAAATTAGATCATATGCTCCCCTGACATAAACCCAATTACGCCAGTTGCTACTGAGGTAGAGATAACGAACAATTACGGATTCAATTACCCCTATTTAGCAAAAATAGCCTATATGAATAATTAATTATTGCGCACTAATCAATCATACACAAGGCCATAGCAATTAAAATCAAGGAACATATAAATACCAATAAATGAAGAAAATAATTAAAACAGATTCGATCTCACAGTAATTGTCGAACCAAATCGTCAGTTGTCCCCTTGACTAGAAAAGCTTAACCACGCCTCATGAGAAAATCTCCCCGTTGGGGAATATTGTCGAATACCTGGCGTGTGTCAGAGGCCAGTCCAAAGAAAGAAAACTAGAACTAAACTAAAAAAACTAAAACTAAAGCCCTAGATTTCTTTTGCTTCTGTACGTTGTCCCCTTTTAAAGCAACAAAAGAAAGATGACTAAAAGCTATCTAGGTGGTCCCCACACATGTGGACAAAGCCTCCCAAGTACTTCTTGTTCCAAGTCTCTCTACGTTGCTTTCTTTGAAGCCCAAATGACCAAATGCCTTTCACTAGCTTGTGGTCCCCCACCAATTCAAGGGCCCAAGGATTGAAACCCTTAGAAGTCTCCATATTTTTCACAAAGTCCCTCCTTTTTGGTAGTTTTCTGCTTCATTCCTGAAATTGATTCCAAATGCCAAATATGAGTAAATATCAGCAATTAACACAATATTTGTCAGGGATAGAAGGAAAAATTAATAATAAAAATACTAACAAATTATACCCTATCAATTCCCCCCACACCTGAATCATGCTTGCCCTCAAGCATGGGGACAATTCAACTCAACACAGGCTAGCTTTCACATTATCATTGCCAGCTGTGCTTATACAAAAAATCAAGATTTAGTGGCTAAGTGTCAAGTCATATCCCACTCGGTTAGCTCCTAAGTTCATAGACCTGTCCAATTCATGGCTAATTCGCTTAGGAAATCCAAATATTAACTAGCAACAGTCAGTAATTAAGTCAACTGGCAACCAAAATCTCAACATTACGAACCAAGGATCGGCAGGCCAATATGATAAAAAACACACATATTTTCCACCTCTTTTTTTTTCTTTTTTTTTCTCGTTTCCTTCTTTTCCTTTTTTTTTTCTTCTTTTTTTTTTCTTTTTGCATTGCACGAATAATGCTTAGTCCCGAGCTATTCAAGTCTTTTGACGTGAACTCTGACATTTTTAGATAAAAAGCCCAGTTACTCGACCTTTCATAGCTCCAGGACTATTTACTCATAGATATCGCCACTTTTTGACGCGAGAGCCGACACTTGTGGTGAAGACTCCCGGTTACTAGGTGGCGACACTAGCGGAGTATAGCCATACGTTATTCACCATAAAACACCAAGATACCAAGTAATTACAGATCATAGCCTGCGTCATGTCCTAAATATGGAGAACTAAGGTAAACAGGAGACCAAACTACACAACAATGCAGGCAAAATATTTATATTGCCTAAACAAGTTAGCCATAAGTTGCACCAAGTTGTTAAAGTCAAAGTATTCACCAAGAAAGCATGCTTTTACTAGCCACTGAAACTCAACCCATAATATAAACTACAACTAGCAATAAAGAAGTGAGCTGCCAACATATTCACTAAGACAAAAGCAAGGGAAAAACACCCAAAAGGGATAAAGGAACAACGCCTAAAACAGAAAACAAGAGGAATACAATAAAAAAAACGAAAAAACTGAAAATATTCAGCACCATTCAGCACCCAAACTGATCCCCCCACACCTAAATGACACATTGCCCTCAATGTGATAACGTAAAAGTAGAAGGAAGGAGAGGGGCAACGGTACTTCCCTGAAGTCATCACAACAGGGGCAGTTCAGGTGGAAATTGTGGATCAAGACCTTCATGGTGACGTCAATGTGGATCATCCGAGTCTCTAGTCTCTCAACTCGCATCTGGAGCTGGTGCCATTCGTGGCTTCACCATGAACTCTAAATATCACTCTAAGCAACAAGAGACTACAATTGCCAACAAATAATGGAAGCCGAAAATTCAAAGCAATAACAATTTTCAAAGCCATCCCAATGAGCAAAATGCACAATTCAACCTCCCACAGATTAAACCAGACCCCAGCACTTATAGCAAATGCAATCAATTAGTACTTATGGATGTAGTCAAATTCAGAATTAAGGCAGTCCAAAATGCAACAAGTGTTCCAAAGAGCTTAGTAAAGGAAACCAAAAGGATAAAATGCTCCTGAGCAAGGCAAGTAGAGGTAACCACTTCAATAAGCAAATTTAAGCGTAACAGGCACCTCTTAATTTAACCAACAGCCGCAGCAAATTACCCACAACTCGACACAAATTATACAATTTAGACACAAATGGACCCAAAACCGTAACAACTGTCTCCAATTGGACAGTTAAATACCCAATTCAACCTGCTAAAATTAGCAATTGACCACAGAAATTGGCAATTCCAGCAACCACAGTTCAGGATTCGAAAAACAATTTAAGCACTAAGGATCAAGAAACTGTAAGCAACAATGCAACCAGTACCACTGGTGTATACACAGGGAGGATTTAAATCAAACAGCAGTAACTCAATAAATATCAGAAAATATCCCCACGTATGGCAGCAATTAAACCCAATTCCACTCAAAATCTCAACAAATATCTCCAATGGACAGTCTTACACAACTTAACCAACTGAAATTAGCAAATGTCCCCAAGAAACTGACAAAACAAGCAATAGTAGTTCAAAATTTGGACTACAACTAAATCAAAATGTTCTTTCAGTTTTCAATCAGGTAGCCAACCAAGTAGAATCAATGAATGTAGACAAAATACCCCAACCAGTACCACTGGTGTATTCCACAGAAAAGAATTAATTCAAATGCCAATCCAAACGACTGAGGAACCCTAACCAAGACCTAACCGCACCAGAAATTAGAAGAAATGAAAATGGGAATCAATTGGCAAGCAACTCCCAAATCAACCCCAAAGAACTCCCAAATAAATGAACTATCAGAGGTGCCTTCAAAAAACCAAATACCAAAAATGCATAGAAACTCCCAACCAATTCAACGGGAAAAACAAAATGAAGCAAATCACCTCCTGTGTTTATCCATCAAGGAACCCAAAAGCACAAATTCCAGCAACCGAGGATTCAGGAAAAATGTCAAAACAAGTGTAGAAAGTTAATACCTCCACCTGTCAATTTTGACAGGTGGTGACGCGCGGTAAGGAGGTGGTGCACGAGGTGGTGGCCGCGAGCTTTGGAAGATGAGCTGGCGACAGAGGCTGTCAGCCACGCGTGCAGCTGTGCGCACAATAGGAGGAGAGAGGCGCGAAGAGAGAGAGATGAGCGCGGGCAACGGCCTGGGCTGGTAGTGGTTGCGACAGCTGGAGCTGGGCGTGCGGCAATGGCGGAGCTGCGGCGCTCGGCTGTTGGAGGTGGAGGTCCATGGGCTCCAGGCGGCAGGCGGCGGTGTGCTGGGGTCGAACTGGTGGTGGGTTGGCCAGGTCAAGGTCGCGCGATGGAGGAGCTTGCCGTGGGCTGTGGCGGCGCGTGAGCTGAAGGGCTGCTGGTGTTCGCGGCTCCCGATGGTGTGGCAGACAGCAACGGCGGCCACTTGGCTGCGAGGTTGGGCAGACGCGCGAGGGGAGGGAGATGGTGGTGTGTGCGGCGCGTGGCTGGAGCCTGGAGGCGCGCTGGTCTGGTGTCGCGCTGGTGGATGGGCGAGGCTTAGGAGGAGGCGATGGCAGGTCTGCTGCGTGGCTGCAGCTCGCGAGGTGGTGGTGGTCGTGGAGCTTGGGGCCAGCGGCGGCTCTGGTTGCGGATGACGCTGGAGGCGGGCGAGGGTGAGTGAGGTGGAGCTGGTGGCGTGCGGCTCGGTGTGGAACGACGGCGGACCAAGCAGAAGAAGGAAAAGAAGAAAAGAAAGAAAAGAAGGAGAAAGAAGGAAAGAAAGAAAAAGAAAAGAAAGAAGAAGAAGAAAGAAAATAGGGTTTCGTGTCTTTTGAAATTTTTTTTTTATATATATATTTTTTATATTTTTAAATTTTTTTTTTACAAAGAAACCCAGTCTTAGGCGTGGGTACGCCTAACTGCTATAGAATCCGCAGATCCTGAACAAAAATTTCTTCCTTCAGGCGTGACCACCTGGCGTGGGCACGCCTAACTGCTATAGAGTCCGCAGATTCTGAATGAAAAGTTCTTTCCCTCAAGCGTGACCACCTGGCGTGGGCACGTCTAACTACTAATTTCCTGCCACCAAATATCAAACTATTAATTGACACTAACACTTAACTAAAACTTCAAAAATGCATGAAAACTGAAACAAATAGTCTTGGGTTGCCTCCCAAGTAGCGCCTTTCTTTAATGTCTTTGGCTAGACATGCTATGCTTGTTCACGGAGGATAAAATCCTGTAACTCGCTTCAATGCTTCATCTTCAATGTGATCCTGGTAACCCTCATAGATGGAATAATCTTTGAGCACACGAGCTACGGTCTTCCATGGACTAGTTGATGGCGCCAAATAATCAAGCATTGATCGCAATTCTTCATCCACTTCTCCATCAAGAGCATCCATCGGTTCAAGATATTTGACCATAGCTACTCTTAACTTATTTCTGCCATGAGACTCAAAAACTTCCGGTAAAACAAAATCAATCTCATTAACAGAAATCATGGAGTAAGAGTTAAGAAAATGCGGGTTAGGGAATGGAGGTGGTGTCACCATATTTGATGATTTTTCACTGGATTCTTTCACTTGAATGGGTTGCGGTTGGGGTTCCATTTCTTCCTTTTCGGCTTCTTTTTCAACTGCATCTGTAGATTTCTCATTTTGACACTCTTGCATCTCCTCATCACTAGTCAAGCAAATTGCACTCTCATCTTCTTCTAGATCAACAATGGTTTTCGAGGGCAATTCTTTCCTTTGAGAAGCCAATCGATTCATTCTGGATGTCAATAGACATAGTTGATCTGCCAGATAACTCATTGCATCCTTCATCATCTCATTCCTCATTTGTGTCTCCTGTTGGAATTGGTATGTATTAATAAATAATTCACCCAATTCCTGAAGAGACATACCTGACATGGACGATGGTTGTTGAGACTCTTGCTGTTGAAAATCCATTGGCCCGGTCGCATAATCAAAATTGAAATTATCCCACCATCCTTGATCATACCCGTTTGAATAAGGGTCATATTGCGTTTGATATTGGGGTGGAAAATCTCCAAAAGTATCAATTGGAGCACTTAGATTATCTTGAAATGCGGGGCATGTGTCAGTTGAATAACCTGAGTCAAAATAAGTTCCACAATTTGCAACAGCCCATTGATCATTAGGAAAAACATGAGTCTCATAACCCCATTCAGGAACAAAGTCCAGTCTATCATCAAAATATGGAATGTTCGAAGCCATAAACTACATAAAAAAATAAGACAAAAACAAATAAAAAAAATAAAAACAAGATGAACTCAAAAAGAAACAAATTAATCTGGCACCAGTCCCCGGCAACGGCGCCAAAAATTGACAGGTGCCGAACCTGTGCAATAATAAATACCTACTCGAGAAAAATACAGATTTTGTATATAGCAGTGAGTAGGGTCGAATCCACAGGGACTGGGGATAATTCATTTCTTCTAGAGTCCAAAGTATGGGGGGTTTTGGATTAAATGCTAACTAAATAAATTAACTGCAGAAAATAATTAATTAAAAGAAATGATTGAGGAAACTCTAGCCAAGGGTACACATCAGAAATGGTTCATGCACTGATCATTGATGCAGAAATAATTCCAACATTTAGCAATAGATTAGTTATAGTTGTCATGCACGCGATAAACAACCAACCCTTCCTTAATTTCTCGATAGCTAAGGTACGACCGTTAGCTATTTCTCTAACCCACAAATAACCCTAGGTACGACCGTAGGATTTAATTTCTAGATTGCATTAATAATTAGAAAGACTCAATCCTAACCAACAAACACGCTACGAGGGTTTGTTTAAATTAGATCATATGCTCCCCTGACATAAACCCAATTACGCCAGTTGCTATTGAGGTAGAGATAACGAACAATTACGGATTCAATTACCCCTATTTAGCAAAAATAGCCTATATGAATAATTAATTATTGCGCACTAATCAATCATACACAAGGCCATAGCAATTAAAATCAAGGAACATATAAATACCAATAAATGAAGAAATAATTGAAACAGATTCGATCTCACAGTAATTGTCGAACCAAATCGTCAGTTGTCCCCTTGACTAGAAAAGCTTAACCACGCCTCATGAGAAAATCTCCCCGTTGGGGAATATTATCGAATACCTGGCGTGTGTCAGAGGCCAATCCAAAGAAAGAAAACTAGAACTAAACTAAAAAACTAAAACTAAAGCCCTAGATGTCTTTTGCTTCTGTACGTTGTCCCCTTTTAAAGCAACAAAAGAAAGATGACTAAAAACTATCTAGGTGGTCCCCACACATGTGGACAAAGCCTCCCAAGTACTTCTTGTTCCAAGTCTCTCTACGTTGCTTTCTTTGAAGCCCAAATGACCAAATGCCTTTCACTAGCTTGTGGTCCCCCACCAATTCAAGGGCCCAAGGATTGAAACCCTTAGAAGTCTCCATATTTTTCACAAAGTCCCTCCTTTTTGGTAGTTTTCTGCTTCATTCCTGAAATTGATTCCAAATACTAAATATGAGTAAATATCAGCAATTAACACAATATTTGTCAGGGATAGAAGGAAAAATTAATAATAAAAATACTAACAAATTATACCCTATCAAAGGATCATCAGAAACTCCTGGTAATGATGGCTCTTCAAGAGCATCCGAGAAGTGTGGGCAAGAAATTTTTTCTGAATAGCCCATACCGGCCAGCTGATAGTCATAGAGCAAACAAAACACAGACCAAAAAACTTTCTGCAATGAAGTAACAACTTGTTTCAAGGACAAGAAGCCAGGAAAAAAGGAGCAAATTTTTAGTAATATAGTAGGTAAATTCTTACTGCTAGACCTTGTGACTGAAACGGCAGATTGACAGTGTGCAAGTTCCGATGGTAAGGATATGAGGCATTGGCTATTCAAGGTACCAATACGAAAGAAAAGAGTGCCATCATAAATATTTCTGTCCAACTGAAATAGGATTTGATTCAAAGCAATTCTTAAAGATGCTTTCTAAGCGGTTCAATGAGTAATTAACAATTTCATGTTCACTTTCTTGCTTAGTAAACAATGTTTTCCAGTGGTTAGTACTGGAACCAATCTTTACTTTCTATAGGTTACATTGTTATACAGATATGCTGTTTGAACAATGGGAACTAGAATGCAGCATATGTCTAGCGTAAACTACAGCTTGGGCTGGAGATTTGGTTAAGAACTTTCGATGCTGCCATTTTGCTCTGTTATTGGTCGAAGATAAGCTGGTCAGAACTTTTGACCAAGTAATCTTGGGAAGTTTAAGATATTTTTATTGGATCATATTACTTACCTGGTTAAAAACCTTCTTTTTGTCACATATGCTTTCTTGGAAATGATGCTGTTGAGTTATTAATACATGAGAGTCGTAGCATGCCTTTGTAAATTTAATTCTTGCAATAGTGGTACATACAATGAGAGGAAAAGAAAGAATCAGGTGTTTCTACGTCCTACCAAAGTACACAAGGTTTTCTGGGCACATTAGAGGTTTGCCTGTTGATTTTATCAAATGTAAACCATGTCTTCTTTTCTTGTCTGCGCAGGTTTTTAACTGTTTTGGCCACCAATTCTGCTTGTATTTTGAGGCGTTTCATCTAGGAACAGCTCCGGTTTATATGGCATTCCTGAGATTCATGGGCACTGATGAAGATGCAGAAAAATTTTGTTATAGTTTAGAAGTTGGTGGAAAAGGTAGAAAGCTAACATGGCAAGGTGTTCCAAGGAGCATTCGCAACAGTCATATAACAGTTCGAGACAGTTTGGATGGATTAATTATTTATAGAAGCATGGCACTCTACTTCTCCGGCGGGAATATGAAGGAGCTCAAGCTTAAAGTGTCTGGCCGTATATGGAGAAAAGACATGTAAAAAAAGAAAAAAAAATTCATGGTAGTGTTATGGTGTCTTCTGTTTTTTTGGAAAAGAGTTAATGGTGATCTATGTGTTAATTTCTATGATTGGTGGATGAATTTTGCTAGATATGTAGTTTGTATAAAGATAATGGAGGCTCTTGGATAATTTCAGTTTGATAGATTTATTCTACTGCAACTTAGAGGTGGCTTTTCCTTGTGTATAAGTTCTAGAGTTTCCTAGCTCGAGGTCTCCGCTGTTTCCACACATCCTGAGCACAAACTCAAACTATTCTATTGCTTCTTACCTTAATATAACTACTGAATGTTGATTGGTTTAGCAGAGTTCGAAAACAACTACAAATAATCTGGAAGGGTGGTGGTTTGGAGGCCTGATGTTTTCTCTATGGTGGTTTAGAAGTAGGGAAAGGAGCTATAATGGATGTACCGTCATTTTAATTTTCTAGGACGAAAAATGACATTGTCCATTGGGTTACATCAAAATCTGCAATGCCATCTTTTAACAGAGTTCAGGTTTAATCATCTGTAGAAATTGTATCAATATGTCAAAAACTACATTGATTTGTTATTAAAGCATCTTCATTTACATGTATGCATTACAGGCAGCAAGAAGTTCATCCTTCTGATCTCTTGAAAAAAGGACTGATCTCTGTATTCCTCTGAATCTGAATGTAAACATAAAGAAGTATTCACAATCTTCTTTGATCTAAGACAAGGATTTTCAGATTCACATTTCCCCAGTTCATCTGTTCTTCCTTAATCTCTTGAACCAAACTTCCAACATGGCCTGGACAGCGATGCACCTGAATCAATTCAAGAGTTGGAATTTCCCCCAAACAAGAAGGGAGCTCCTCCAAGTTCAAGCAGCTTTCCAAAACCAATTTCTGAAGACAAGGGAGATGATCACCGGAGCACGTCCACCTGACAATGCACAACAACTCCAATTTCAAGAATTTGAGTTTAGGGAATTCCCCTTCTGCCATGTTCCATATTTCTTCCCCACCAGCTTTTGTACCCAGTAATTTGAGAACCTCAAGATTAGGTAGGCTTCCTATTGAGGAAATCATACTCCAGGGAAATGCTTCCAAGGTCAACTTTTTTAGATTCATGGGGAAACTGAACTCATAATCCTTCTCTTTCACACGGTAAAAAGACAGCTTCAGTGACTCCAGTCGTCTTAGAAAGTCCATTGCCACAATCTTGTTCCGATCCCCACAAGATTTTTCTGTTTCACGGAGACTGCATTTCAGTTTGCGGATATTTGGAAACTTCTTCATTATCTTACCCATGCTTTGCCCCAAATCAAGCTCAAGAGCTGATATAGTGTCTAGGTTACACAAATCTGAGGAGCTGTCCAAGTTGTCTTTGGCCAAACTAAGATCAAAAAACTTGCCGCTTACACAGAGACACCTCAATGTCTGCATATTCCATACGGTATCTGGGAGAAAAAGACTACCATGCAACGATTTTAGAATAAAAGTTTCCAAATTCCAAAGGTTTGCTATTGATGATGGGATGTGATTCATGTTACCCGAAAATGCCAAGTATCTCAACTGAACAAGCAACATAATTTCGCCGGGAAAAACAAATCCCAGATTAATTTTTCCCAAATCCAACACTCTCAGAAGTTTGAAGATGCGAAAAATGGATGAGACATTGTATGGAGTTCCATATTCCTCACTCTGGGTAGTGACCACTAGAGAGGTTAAAAGAGGACAAAATAGCCGTGACTTCTGAAAATGCTTTGCTTTAGAGTAAATAAACAACCGACGTGTATTACTTGGCTTGTCAAACTTAGGAAGTCCTGCATCATCACGTCTCAGCTTTAGAAGATTTTCTTCTGTGGCTTTTCTCAAACAAAATTCATGCAACAAGTCATGAATGCGGCAAGTTTTGACTCCACTCGTAGATTTTGGTTTGTCAACTATAACCAAGCTTCTCCCAATTAGATCCATTATGTTGTCCTCAGCTGTGTCCTCTAGGCTCTTTACCTGTGTCTTTTGGACAAAGCCTTCAGCAATCCACAACCGCATCAATCTCCAGATAGGAATCTCTTGATCTTCTTGAAATGCTCCAAAATAAAGAAGGCATGGCTTCAAATAATGATGTACATGTTTGTAGCTCAGCTCTAATATACTTTTACAATGTTCTGTGCCAGACACAGTGTCCGAACTTAGACTTTCTGCAATTTCTTCCCAACCATCTTGCTCTAAATTTGCAAGAATTTCAGCTGTGATAACAACTGTTAGAGGTAACCCTTTACAACCTTTTGCTATATGCTTTCCATATAGAAACAGTGCTGGAGGATATCCACCTTTTTCTACCAGCTTCTTTTGTAGTAATTCTAAGCACTCATCATCAGTAAGTTGGCGAAGATGGAGAGGTTTACTTGCAGGTTTAACTTCTAAAGCCAACTTAGAAATTCGACTTGTTAAAAGAATTCTGCTTCCATTGGCATCATTTGGGAATGAAACTTTTAACGCATTCCAAGCCTCAATGTCCCAAACATCGTCCAAAACTAGGAGATACCTGTGTCCCTTTAAACAATGGTAGAGTGATATAGCAAGATCATCAGCATCCATCCTAGAGTATTCATCAGAGTCCAAAGGATCACTGCAAGCCAAAATCTGAAATAACACATCTTTCTTTCCATATACTTGAGAAATACAACACCAAGCACGAATATGGAAGTGACATATAATCATCGGATCATGGTAAACTTTATTAGCTAAAGTAGTCCTACCCAGTCCAGGCATGCCAACAATAGAAACAACGTCCAACTCTCCTGATCCTTTTGTAAGCTGATAGATTATTTGTCCTGCCTCATCACGAAATCCCACCACAACTTGATTGAATGTTGGCATAGTCCATTGCTACTATGAATGGAGTGGAATCTGAGCTTTCTTTTGAGCTTCATAGCTGAATTCATCATCACCAATCCCCATGTATTCCATATTAACAAGATTAACCTCTTCCATGATGGCACTGGGGGATTTAAATGTTTCTATTACTGCATATCTGTCTCCAACTTCCGCCTCAATAAGCTTAATAGTTTTTTGGAAAGCAAAGAACACAAGATCCATATCCTTGGCTGAGTCCTCTTTTAATTCATGCATAAAAAGTGAGTGGATCACATTTTTAGCTTCACCAACAGCATCTCCAATAATATCCTTCACGTTTTCAGGTAGCTCATCAAAGTTCTCAGAAATTTAAAAAGAACAAAAAAAAAAGGGAAAAAGGAATTGCTTAGAATCAGAGGGAGAAGAGGGACTTCCGAGAGCAGCGCTAAACAGCGAGGACAACTCCGGCTGGTGGATGGCGGTGACCGGCTAATGGCAGGGGCAGCTGTGGAGGAGAAAAAGGAATAGTTTCGAAGGAATTCAAATGGAAGAGGAGGAGGTGCAAATCGCATATATAAATCTTCAAACAGTATCGTTTCCTCTATTTATTTATTGGGATAATTGCAGAAACCTCCCTTGAGGTTTCTGATATTTGCACTGACCTCCCCTGTAGTTTGAAAAATTACACTGACCTCCCTTGAACTTACTAATCATTTACAAATTCAGTTCAAACGATTAAAATATTGTTTTAGGGAGTGAAATTAGAATTTTTTACCAAATTTGTCCTTTGTACTATATATCCAATGAATGACAAAGTACTACAAATCAATTAACAATTAATAAACTTTAAGGAGTATAATTTATAGGCAAATACACATTACTTATTTAAAGTACCGGCTCTTTATGGGTATTTTATTTTCAAACATTTAATTTAATACAAATATTTACGCTTAAATACAGATTTGTATTTACTTTCAAATACAGATTTCTTACTGCTAGACCTTGTGACTGAAACGGCAGATTGACAGTGTGCAAGCTCCGATGGTAAGGATATGAGGCATTAGCTATTCAAGGCACCAATACGAAAGAAAAAATTGCCATCATAAATATTTCTGTCCAACTGAAATAGGATTTGATTCAACGCAATTCTTAAAGATGCTGGCTAAGCGGTTCAATGAGTAATTAACAATTTCATGTTCATTTTCTTGCTTAGTAAACAATGTTTTCAGCAGTTAGTACTGGAACCAATGTTTACCTTCTATAGGTTACATTGTTATACAGATAATGTTGTTTGAACAATGGGAACTAGAATGCAGCATATGTCTAGCGTAAACTACAGCTTGGGCTGGAGATTTGGTTAAGAACTTTTGATGCTGCCATTTTGCTCTGTTATTGGTCAAAGATAAGCTGGTCAGAACTTTTGACCAAGTAATGTTAATGTGGCGTTGTCCCACATCGGCTTTTGTAGAAGGGAATCTTTCCCTTAGTTGCCTATAAATATAGTGGGCCTGTGATGGGGTTAAGTGCACCAAAACCAATAGAGCATTAGTGGGCTATTTGGGCCTTTGGGTCGTTAAGCCTTTTGTTTAGTTAAATATTTTTTGAACTCTCTTGTGTTTTTAGTATTAGGTGTTTTAGGCCTAGGAACACTTTCCTAAGGCATCTTTTGTACTCTTTTCTTCATAGTAAAATATTGCTCCTCTTTCGCTCGTGGACGTAAGTCAATTTGACCAAATCACGTAAATTCTTGTGTTCTTGTTTTACTTATTTCTGCTTTGTTATTTGTTTTTTGGGGTTGCCAAAAATCCTTTCGTCAATTTTCTGGGGCCAGACCTAACAAACTGGTATCAGAGCTTCTTCGGAAGCTTTGGATTTTGTGACAACAATGACAATAACAATGACTGTCGTCAAGAAATTTGACAGGAATGTCAACTTCGGGATGTGGCAGTTCAAGATGGATGCCATTTTGGTTCAATACGGAGTTGATCTAGCGATAGACGGAATTGAGAAAAAGCCAGAGAGTGTGACAGAAGCAAATTTCGCTGAGATGGATAAGAAGGCAAGATCCAGTATTATCTTAAATCTCTCTGACGAGGTTTTGCGGGAAGTAACCACTGAGATTTCGGCAAAGGCCATGTGGGACAAACTTAAGGTCTTGTACATGAAGAAGACATTTGAGAATGGGCTTTGTTTAAAGCAAAGTTTGTATATGCTTCGCATGACTGAAGGTACATCTATACTCTCACATCTTGATAAATTTGATTCTATTATTATGGATTTGGGAAATATAGATTCAAAAATTGATGATGAGGATCAGGCCCTGTTACTTTTGTTTTCCCTTCTCCAATCTTTTAAACATTTTCGCGATACTATGATTTATGGAAAAGAAATAATTTCGTATCGAGAAATTAAATTTGCATTAAAATCTAAGGAGCAGATAGACAGGGATATTATTAGGGAATTTAGTGGAGGCCATGCAGAAGGTCTGGTTGTTAGGGGCAGAACTGAGAGAAGAGAATTTGATAAAAGTAGATCTAAATCCAGACATAGAAATGTGGAGTGCAATTATTGTCATAAAATGAGGCACATTAAGGCAGATTGTTTCAAATTGAAAAATAAATTGAAACAAAAGAGAAAACCTGGTGAGAAAAATTTTGAGACTGCCGAAACTGGTGTTGCAGCTGATGAGAATGAAGGAAGTATTTTCTTTGTAACTGATGACAGGACAAGGTCTAAAAATGGATGGATTTTAAATTCGGGGTGCTCTTATCACATGTGTCCCAATAGGGATTTATTTTCCACTTATGAATCTTACAATGGTGGAATTATTTTGATGGGTAATAATGCCGCTTGTAATGTTGTTGGTAAGAGTACAATTCGAATTAAAATGCATGATGGTATTGTGAGAACGCTTACTAATGTTAGACATGTTCCTGATTTGAAAAAGAATCTCATATCTTTGGGCACCCTAAAGGCTCTTGGGTGCAAATACACAGCTGAAAATGGCGTTATGAAGGTTTCTAAAGGTGCTCTCGTTGTAATGAAAGCTTGCAGGGTTGGTAGCTTATATGTTTTGCAGGGATCTACTGTCACAAACTCGGTTGCAGTTTCATCATCATCATCTTTGTCTGATTCTGACATCACCAAATTGTGGCATATGCGTTTGGGACATATGAGCGAGAAAGGCTTGGGCATACTAAGTAAAAGGGGACTTCTTTGCGGTCAGAGTACTGGGTCACCGGAATTCTGTGAACATTGTAATTTTGTGAAGCAAAAGAGAGTTAGCTTCAGTTCTCCAGTAATTCATAAGACGAAAGATACTCTTGATTATATTCATTCAGATTTATGGGGTCTATCTCGTGTTCCGTCTAAAGGTGGTGCCAGGTATATGTTGACTTTCATTGATGATTATTCAAGAAAAGTTTGGGTCTATTTTCTTAAACATAAGAATGATGTTTACCTCACTTTCAAGCAATGGAAAGTTTTGATTGAGAAACAGACAGGTAAACAGATCAAGCGGCTTAGAACAGATAATGGTATGGAATTTTGTGAAAGAGAATTTGATGAATTTTGCAAGAATGAAGGAATTGTTCGGCATCACACTGTTAGGATGACGCCTCAGCAAAATGGTGTGGACGAACGTATGAACAAAACACTTTTGGAGAGAGCGAGGTGCATGATCTCTAACGCAGGGTTGGCAAAGGATTTTTGGGTTGAGGCAATTTCTATGGCCTGTTATATTGTCAACCGTGCTTTTTCTGCTACTCTTAATTTCAAAACTCCTGAGGAAGTTTGGTCAGGTATTCCTGTTGATTATTTTGATTTTAAAATTTTTGGATGTCCAGTATACATGCATGTAAATGATGAAAAATTAGAACCTCGAGCTAAAAAGTGTATTTTCCTTGGGTATGTTTCTGGGGTGAAAGGATACAGATTATGGTGTCCTGATTCCAAATCTCCAAAATTTATAATTAGTAAAGATGTTACTTTTGATGAATTCTCTATGTTATTTTCCAAGAAGGAGTCGTCTAGTTCTTGTCAAGTAGATAATAGTATGCAGAAGCAGGTGAAGCTTGAGATTGGTAGTTCTGGTCCTTCTATTCAACAAGTGCCAGTAGATGCATCTGAATCTACTGATAAAAATAATTCAGAAGAGAAAGAATATTCCATTGCCAGAGATAGACCAAGGAGGGATATTCAACCACCACAAAGATATGCAAATCTAGTTGCATATGCTTTGTCTATCGTGGAAGAAACTGATGTAGTTGATGAGTCTACTACTTATTCAGATGCGATTGCTTGTGATGATTCTGCTAAGTGGTTGGTTGCGATGAATGAAGAAATTGAGTCTCTCCATCGAAATGGAACTTGAATTCTTGTGAAGCTGCCTCTAGGTAAGAAAATTATTGGATGCAAATGGATCTTCAAGAAGAAAGAAGGTGTTCCAGGAGTTGAAGATGCAAGGTACAAAGCATGTTTGGTTATAAAGGGCTATAGTCAGTTACAAGGTGTTGATTTTAATGAAGTATTTTCACATGTTGTTAAGCATAGCTCTATTCGTGTTTTGCTTTCTTTAGTTGCCACGTATGATTTAGAGTTGGAGCAGTTTGATGTTAAAACAGTTTTCCTGCATGGTGAATTTGAAGAAAAATTTTATATGAATCAACCTCGGGGATTTGAAATTGAAGGAAAGGAAGACCATGTTTGTTTGTTAAAGAAATCCTTATATGGATTGAAGCAGTCTCCAAGACAGCGGTATAAGAGATTTGACACTTTTATATTGAGTCATGGTTATTCAAGGAGCATATATGATAGTTGCGTTTACTTCCGGAAGTTAGATGATGGTTCTTTTATTTATTTGCTACTTTATGTTGATGGCACGCTCATTACTGCCAAGAATTTGTCAGAAATTCACACTTTGAAATTGCAGTTAAGTAGTAAATTTGACATGAAACATTTGGGAGCAGCTAAGAAAATTCTTGGCATGGGATCAAAAGAGACCGAGGAGCTGAAAATTTATTCTTGACTCAAGAAAATTATCTTGAAAAGATTTTGGAGAAGTTTGGCATGAAAGATGCTAAACCTGTGACTACTTCTCTTGCTAGTCATGTTCGACTATCTGCTACTCAGTCATCACAGTCAGTTGAAGAGGAAGAGTATATGGCACGGGTTCCTTATTCCAACACAGTTGGCAGCATTATGTATGCAATGGTTTGTACTCGTCCAGATATTGCACAAGCAGTCAGTGTGGTTAGCAGGTATATGTCGTGTCCTGGAAAAGCACATTGGCAGGCTGTGAAGTGGATTCTTAGATACTTGCGAGGGATTTCAAATTGTAGTTTGGAGTTTGGAAGAAATAATGACACTTTGGTTGGTTTTGTAGACTCTTACTATGCTGGGGATCTTGACAGGAGAAGATCACTTTCAGGTTACGTATTTTGCATTGGCGGTTGTGCAGTTAGTTGAAAAACTACTTTACAATCCGTTATAGATTTATCTACTACGGAGGCAGAATATATGGCCATGACTGAGGCAATCAAAGAAGCTTTGTAGTTGAAGAGTCTGTTTGGCGAACTTAGTTTGTATCAAGGTGTTACTACTATTTACTGTGATAGTCAAAGTGCCATTCATTTGACTAAAGACCAAATGTATCATGAGAGGACGAAACACATTGGTGTGAAATTTCATTTCATTCGAGAAACTATTGCGGAGAGAAAAGTCCTTGTTCAGAAAATCAGTACCAAGGAGAATTCTGTTGACATGTTCATGAAACCTCTTCTAGTTTACAAGTTCAAACAATGCTTGAATTGGGTTGGTATTCGTTGTTGATGATTTGGCCCATTGGGGCTTATGTGGAGAAGGTGGAGCAGTTTTGCTATTGTTGATGTTAGGGACACGCTAAGGTGGAGATTTATTAATGTGGCGTTGTCCCACATCGACTTTTATATAAGGGAACCTTTCGCTTAATTGTCTATAAATATAGTGGGCCTGTGATGGGGTTAAATGCACCAAAAGCAAGAGAACATTAGTGGGCTATTTGGGCCTTTGGGTCATTAAACCTTTTGTTTAGTTAAATATTTTTTGAGCTCTCTTGTGTTTTTAGAATTAGGTGTTTTAGGCCTAGGAACACTTTCCTAAGGAATCTTTTGTACTCTCTTCTTCATAGTAAAATATTGCTCCTCCTTCGCCCGTAGATGTAGGTCAATTTGACCGAACCACGTAAATTCTTGTGTTCCTGTTTTACTTATTTCTGCTTTGTTATTTATTTTTTGGGGTTACCAAAAATCCTTTCGTCAATTTCCTGGGGCCAGACCTAACAAGTAATCATGGGAAGTTTAAGATATTTTTATTGGATCATATTACTTACCTGGTTAAAAACCTTCTTTTTGTCACATATGCTTTCTTGGAAATGATGCTGTTGAGTTATTAATACATGAGAGTCATAGCATGCCTTTGTAAATTTAATTCTTGCAACAATACTAAGTACAATCAGAGGAAAAGAAAGAATCACATGTTTCTACGTCCTACCAAAGTACACAGTAGAGGTTTACCTGTTGATTTTATCAAATGTAAACCATGTCTTCTTTTCTTGTCTGCGCAGGTTTTTAACTATTTTGGCCACCAATTCTGCTTGCACTTTGAGGTGTTTCATCTAGGAACAGCTCCGGTTTATATGGCATTCCTAAGATTCATGGGCACTGATGAAGATGCAGAAAAATTTTGTTATAGTTTAGAAGTTGGTAGAAAAGGTAGAAAGCTAACATGGCAAGGTGTTCCAAGGAGCATTCGCGACAGTTATTTAATAGTTCGAGACAATTTGGATGGGCTAATTATTTATAGAAGCATGGCACTCTACTTCTCCGGCGGGAATATGAAGGAGCTCAAGCTTAAAGTGTCTGGCCGTATATGGAGAAAAGACATGTAAAAAAAACAAAAAAAAATTCATGGTAGTGTTATGGTGTCTTCTGTTTTTTTGGAAAAGAGTTAATGGTGATCTATGTGTTAATTTCTAGGATTGGTGGATGAATTTTGCTAGATATTTAGTTTGTATAAAGATAATGGAGGTTCTTGGATAATTTCAGTTTGATAGATTTATTCTACTGCAACTTAGAGGTGGCTTTCCCTTGGCATAGTCCATTGCAACTGTGAATGGAGTGGAATCTGAGCTTTCTTTTGAGCTTCATAGCTGAATTCATCATCACCAATCCCCCTGTATTCCATATTAACAAGATTAACCTCTTCCATGATGGCACTGGGAGATTCAAATGTTGCTGTTACTGCATATCTGTCTCCAACTTCCGCCTCAATAAGCTTAATATTTTTTTGGAAAGCAAAGAACACAAGATCCATATCCTTGGGTGAGTCCTCTTTTAATTCATGTATAAAAAGTGAGTGGATCACATTTTTAGCTTCACCAACAGCATCTCCAATAATATCCTTCACGTTTTTAGGGAGCTCATCAAAGTTCTCGTGCTGGTTTTTAAGAATTGTTCTCAAGAATCTCAGTCCCTCGTAGACTATATGCATTTGACTGGTTACAGAATCCATTAAGCCGGTATTGCAATTAAGTAGCTCCCAAAAATTATCTAGGAGAGCATCAACTAAATTCCCCAATCTATGCTTATTAGTCTCCTTTGACAAAGTGCATGATCCTGATGAATTAGAAGCTACAAGGACTTGGATATAAATGTCACGGACTTGAGGATCAAAGGGGTTGATCTTTCTGAAATCTTATATTGCACTTGGTTGGACACTTGTTCACCTTTTATGTCAAACCAACACATTGAAAAGAAGTCTGCTGCATTCAAAGCCACAGAATTGATGTGGGATAAGGCAGCTCCCAGTTGCCTTTGCTCAACAACTCGCAGCACAGCAAAGCGAATCAAACTTTGGAAGAACCTTAGCTTCTCCTGGAGGTCTTTGCATAGTTGATAAGTCATAATTTATTGCTGAATTTATAATTATTTTTCCCTTTAATTTTAGCCAAATATTATTTTAATTGATTGATTCTACTTATATTTGGTTAATGGTGCTAATTGTAGGAAAAGAGCAAAACGTGACAAAAAGGGGCAATCTTCCAATTAATTTGATGGTGGCACGTTTGGGATCGATTTCTAAGTTCGATTCAAACTCTGGGCAGCTTTAGAGGAAGATTTGGAAGACTTGAATTCTAATTATTAGTCTTATGGTTGAATTAGGAAACTTGAAATACTTTATTTTGTGGTTTATTTTTCTATTTTAGGAAACTAGTTCTATTTGGTAGTTGATTTCCATTAGGAAACTAAGGAGAAAAAAGGAGCCGCCGTTATTGACTACTGGCTCTGGCTTTTTACTCTTGCTTTGATACAATTGGAGGAGACAATCAGGATCACTCGCATGTCTTGGATTGGAAACCATTGATAGAAATAAAAGTCCCTTGTTCGTTTCTCCTATTGCTGACCAAAATTGAGAAGTCCGATTCGGTGACTTTTCCCAATTCTTCACGCGCGGTTTGTCCTCCATTAATGGAGGGCTAATTCTCTAATCCTAGTCAAGGGAGCAATTGACGAATTGGTTCAACAATTACTGTGAGATCTAAACCGTTTTTTTAATTATTTTCTTCATTTATTGATATTTATATGTTCCCTGCTTTTAATTGCTATAGCCTTGTGTATGATTGGTTAATGCGCAATAATTAATTATTCATATAGGCTATTTTGCTAAATAGGGGTAATTGAATCCGTAATTGTTCGTTATCTCTGTCCTAGTAGCAACTGGCATAATTGGGTTTATGTCAGGGGAACATACGATCTAGCTTAAACAAACCATCGTAGCGTGTTTGTTGGTTAGGATTGGGCCTTTCTAATTATTAATACATGCTAGAAATTAAATCCTACGGTCATACCTAGGGTTGTTTTTAGGTTAGAGAAATAGCTAACGGTCGTACCTTAGCTATCGATAAATTAAGGAAGGGTTGGTTGTTTATCGCGTGCATGACAACTATAACTAATCTATTAATAAATGTTGAAATTATCTATGAATCGATGATCAGTGCATGAACCATTTCTGAAGTGTACTCTTGGCTGGAGCTCTCTTAATTATTTCTTTTAATTAATTATTTTCTGCAGTTAAATTATTTAGTTAGCTTTTAATTCTAAAACCCCCTATTTGTTTTGACTTGAAAGGAAATAAATTTCTCACCAGTCCCTGAGGAGACGACCCTGCTTGCCATTGTCTGCTAATTAGTGAATTTAGTCAGATAATTAATTCGGGTATATCGGATTAAGCAAACTCTTCGGGAACATGGTGAATCAAGTAACCCATTGCACACTTAGAGTCCCTACTCCAGTACCTAAAATTGATTTTTGGCTACTTTTGGTGGTAGTTAGGTTTTATTTATTATTATTGCACAGGTTCGACACCTGTCAATAGTTCCAGCAGATCTTGATCATCATATCTAAGTATGCAGAGGAGAACATCCACCAGATTCTCTAGAACAGAGTCGATGAGTTCCATCAACTCATGCGCCGTCAGACAATCACTAGTTTGCAACAAACTATTCAAGAAAATGAAGTAAAACTGCCTGATTCTTTGCTTAAAACTTTTTATACTACTTTGAACGCTACTAGTCAAAATAAACCGCCGTTTATTGAATACTCTGTCCCTTTTCTGCTCTATTTGAAGTTTGAGTGCAAGTTTATGGATACCAGTTTCGAGTTTAGACATGAAAGATTCAAGATAGCTTACATAATCTTTGTTGTCAGAAGTGCTCCATATTCTGGCGCAGCGAAGAAATGTCCTCATGAGTCTATACCCCAGCTTCAGTTGCTCAGATTGATAAACATTTAAATCCCAAAGGCCATCCAGATTTTCTAGGGCATTCAAGACTGAATCTACACAGTTGGAGGAGGTGGAAGAGGCCATCTCTTGGTGGGGTGATGGATTGCTAAGCAGCTATGGAGCAACAACGTTCAAATCTTGAACAGCTAAACTAATCGGTTGATGCTAAACTCTAAGAATGAAGAAGAATTCTTTTCTGCACCTCAGAAAATCCTTTGGCCAACCGCCTTGTTCAGCTAAAAATGTAATAGCTGAAGTTTTCACTCAAGTTTGAAGAAATAAAGTGATTTTAGTCGGATGGAGATCTAGCAGTCTTGATGAGACAGTTGACCAGGGCAAATTCATGTGGCATACAGTGGCTGGTCATTTGGCTTAGTTAGGCAATTTGGTGACATCAAATTGAAACTTCAAAGTAGGGCTGATTGTGAGCAGCTCAACCAGTCGATTTGAATTCAATTTGATCAAGTTTAAGATCGAGTTCGAATCCAAACTCGAGCAGGGATGCAAGTCGAGTATCGAGTCCGAATATATGATACTCGAGTTTGACAAGTTACTTGTGGAGTAGCTTTTAATTTAAATTATATATATTTTTAAATATACAATTACCACTAAGGATTTATGCTTTCAAATAATTTACAAGATGATTTGCATATTTAATAAAATTCTTTAATGGCAAAAAGGTAATAGAATTTGAAGTAAATATATTCAATTTTATTCTCTAGGTTTAGAGCTTAAATGTTCAAAAATGTGGTCTGATCGAGCTTCTATGCTTGATGTCAGAATCGAGTACTCGAGCTTGATATGGCTCGCTTTTTACTCGAGCCATATCAGGTCGAGTTTGAATTTTTTATTCCATTTCAATGAGTTGAGTTCGATCTTCAATTTTTGAACTCAACAAAGCTTGAGCTCGAGTTGAGTATGTGTCAATAGTGTTCAAGTCGAGCTCGACTATAGCACTACTCGAGGTTGATTCAACTAGTATACACCCTTACTTCAAAGTACATGTCTTTCTAAAGAAGGAATTTGGTTGGATGAGTTGATTTCTCATTTCTATGATAGAAAGTTGCCAAACACCCAATATGTTTTCCAACTATTTTAATTAATTTTTTATCTCACACAAACATTTTTGGAAGTAGAATATTTACAAAAACTTTGGTGAAAATAAACCAAGAAAAAATCCAATCATAAGAATGGAGGTTTTGCATAGTCTAGTTCTCTAAAAACATAATCTATATAAGAATCATTAGGGTGTTATTTTTAATGACTATAATAGTTATTTGCTTGGAAATGTAGTGATTTTTAGTTACGTCGTATCGCCTCTAATCACTTTTTTACAATCCCTCCCCCTATATCACTCAATCTGTCCTTCCACCGCTCTAATCATTTTCTTATCTTAAACCTATCATCATTACTATATAAAAAGTACCATGAATCTTGGTACTCTAGAGTGTGAGTGTAAGTATTCTTATGATCTTAGTTTTGTTATTCCAATTATGTACTTGTTAATTAATGATTGGAGTTTCACATTATGCTCTTCTTAATTTATTATGATGATTAAAAATTCATTATATCATATATATTAATTTAAACGAAAATAATAGTTGATGATAAGCATTAGAGACTGAGCAAGATTTGATCTTAGTTTTTAATTTTATCCAAAATACCATTCTCCCTAATAATCCTAATAATTAGATTTATTGCATTTTAATAATAGCAATAATAGTAGCTAGGAAATTATTGTAACCTTAATTAAATTTGAAGTATGAAGACAATAAACAAACTATAACACTCCAAACCAATGTGTCTTTGTGCATTCTATTTTCAGTTTTTATTCAATTAAAAATTATTAATTAGTCATAGCTTAAATAAATTTTTAAGTCTTCAAAAATATTACTATTGTGGTGAATGATCATTTACACTCCACTGTTAATAGAATTAACATACAAAATGATACAAAGAGTTCAATTTCAAAGAATATTCATCTCTTCTCTTTTTAAAAAAGGGTGTATATAACTTCATATTGAAGAATTGCAAATTTAACTCAACGTAACATGAAAACTAATACCGGTAAAGCATGCAACTAATATTTATGCAAACAATCATTTTTATTTTATTTTATTTTATTTTTTACCCTCCTATCTCTCCTCACACCCTTTTCATCCCCAACTATCACGCACGGCATTCGAATTCTGAACTAGAAAGAATTCTAAGACCCCTACCTTAACCACTAAGCCAACCCTAGTGATTGACAAACAATTAACTTTTGTTTAGCGTGCAAATTCAGGTCATCCAACTTTAAAAGAAAAATAAAAAAATTATTCATATATCTAATTAAAGATCATACAATTTTAGTGGTATTATCATAATTTGTTTGTCATGGAGAAAACAAATGAAGTAATTAGAAGTATCAATATTATACATACCATTCAAAATATTGATACTTTTGTCAAATCATTTCATATTTGGTCAAATCTTTATTTTTTAAATGTTAATTTTTCATCTTCTTTCAGTCTTTAAAGCCATTATTTTAAATTGAAAGAGACTGAATGTATCTTCATTTGTTAAAAATTCTCTAGAGATTTTATATGAATCTGTAGATATAACATGTTGTTAACTTTTTTTGTTTTTAAAATAATGGTTTTAAGGATAATTAATTAAAGAAGATAAAAAATTAAATAAAAAATAAACTATGCAAATATTAAATTTGTTAAAATAATTTTCACAAATAAATTTTAATGCATAAGAAACATATATTTTATAATATTATAATCACGTGCAAAGCACGTGACCTATTACTAGTATTATGAAAAATATAATCACTTTCTAATATTGAACTCATTAATCACTTTCTCATCTTTAACCTATCACATTATAAGACTGCTACTGTATTATTCTAAACAATTTTTTTTTCGATTAATCTTCTATCCAAACATAGTGGCTCCAAATATTCGTACAAGACAAAATAAAAATACGAAATGAAGCTTTGCACATTGTTCTTGTTTATTTTTATTCAGTTACAAAACCTACTCCCTCTTAAGTGCCTCGCGTTTTATCCTATGTTTCAGCTACCCGTAAGTCCACCTCTGTCCAAATTTTAGTACCATTTTTTGGCTTTGGCAAAGACGATTACTTGCCCTTGTGAGAAGCTGAATGTCTCCACTGTAGTTTTCCCATGCCTAATTGAATACTCACGTCATGCCCTGTATGCATCTTCTACAGTCCAGTACCCCTAATAGCAAGCAACCCCATGTACCTTGTGACCATGGCATGACAGTCTGCAAGTGTAAAAGAACACCAGTCCATTTAGGTTTTAGGATTTAAGGTATAGAGTTTAGAACTCAGGGTTTAAGGTCATGATGTCTGGATTCATGGTGACACCATGCCCTTGAATGATGGCATCCATATCTGCCAGGGCAAACCAAAAGTTGAATAACAATTTCCGATGCATTAATTAGAAGTAAGAGGAGAATGATGAAACTTAGTCTAGTGACTAAGACTGAGATATCAGGAATTAGAGGTTCTTTGTTCCAATCCCCCTGCTGTCTCCCCATTCTTAAATCCCCACCCCTCTCCTGCTGGAATTAAAAAAAAGGAGCAAATGATGAAAGCATGAAACAGCCATCATAAAGATTTGCCACCATTTCGTATCATCTATATGTGCCATCACTTATCCAAAACCAAGGAACTCAGCCACGAACTAAAAGCTACCAACAAAGACGTCTATCAATACTGCAAACACGTAAGTTCATGACCACGAGTACTACTTCAGCTGACATTGGCGCGTAAACAGCTTTAGAAAATCCAATATCCAACCATGCATCATGATATCTGATATCCAAACATAAGCAATAACATAGTGCAATGACATGGTGACTGCAGACAAAATGTCTACCTTGGACCAGGGCCACAGCGCTTGACATCTAATATCCAAACATAGTACAATAACATGGCACAATAACATAGCACAAAGACATCTTCCGTTTCATCCTCTAACAAATCCCCTTCTGCTGCCGCTAGATATGCTCCGAGCGCTTGCAAAGCTGTCCAAAAATGATACATGTCGTCGGTAGGGGCAGGAGGGGAAGGAATACCAATTGATGGAGACATGCTGGACTCTTTCCTCTCACTGAAGTGGGAGCTAATACTGTCAATTTCAAATGACTGAGTATTTACTTCCCCAGGGCTTGAATTGCCAAACTTCCTTGTACGTTTAGGCCTTTTCAGCTTCCCCTTATTCATAGCTTTTCCCCTCTTTGGAGCCACAACCTCAACATGATCATCAGTTGAATCTAACAGGATTGCTCTCTTTCCTTTTTGAAGTTTTGCCATCTTATTTTCCTGCTCACACTCATCATCAGTATAAAGAGGTGCCTGGCCAGATTTCTGACTATACTTCCCTGATGTTCCCTGATCATGGAACACCTTGGTCAGCACATGAAATTGCAAACAAACATTGAGCCTCTTGTTCTAATGAAGCAGACTTACTTTAGTCAACTCATCTTTAAAGGGTTTGAGTTAAAAAAAAAAAAAAGGAGGACACAACACTAATAAATTGCAAGACAAGGCCATTGGGTGTTAGCATGAACCAATTAACCCATACAGAAGCCAATAGATTATACCTTGAAGTAATTTGTAATGCAGAGTTTCAAGTCATTTTCGCCCGAAATGGACTGCACACTATCACAGAGAACGCCAGCTTTATGTCTGGCTGCTGCAAGAATAAAAAAGGCATGATAAGAACCTATAAATCGATTTAACAGGCACAACTAATCAAAATCAGCTACGTACCCTTCAAGGAAGACCTTGTACAGGGAGGCATGAATATACGTTTAGTTCAATATAACAACATTCAACACGAATAGCCAAGTATCTGAGGAAAGGACACAAGGTGTGAGAAAAGGCAGCAATCATCATACTTATGCAATAGCAATGAAATGGAGGCTACATTTCCAAATGAGGGCAGTAAATGCAACAGCACAAGTATGATCAGTCTGGAACAAAATTTTCATTATGTGCTAATTCAGAGCCAGCTACAATGTCACAGAGTAACAGGCAATAGGCATGAAACTTCCAATACAAGCCTTTACACATAAACTCCCAATTACAAGGCTAATTTCTAAGAAATTCCTGGGGAAGTGTTACCATAGAAAAAAGAAAAGAAAGTTAACTGATTTAATCCGTTTCTTTGGATTATAGGGATAACAGCACATTTTCTGTGTCCTAATTAGTCCGAACAGAGACAAAAGAAATCTGGCCAAATTAAAACAGAGAGGTCGAATCTACAATCTTTGGAATTTCAAGATCTATACATTTAAAATAACGTTAATGACTATCGATGATGGTCTTCTTTCATTTAAATTGGTATTTGGAACCTTTTCAGTTCAAATATGTCTGACCTTTTCCATATTTCTGTCTAATTTCTTTCCATAACTTTCCAGAGAAAAAAAAAGTGCATATAATAAGTAGAAAACACAAAACAACATTTCAGCAAAAAAAAGAAAGAAACTTCATAACGAATCAGTGATCAAAACTTGAACTTCATAAACGTCCATGCACTAGTCTAACGTTGGCGAATTCTGGAACTTGCGCATTATATTTACTGCAGTTTCTTGACCTAATATAAGTTTGCCAGTGTCAAGTGAAAAGAGCGAATAATCTACAACTCTAACCATCAAATGATACCACCACGAGATAGGCTAGAAAAATTCTTCGAAACGCAGTTAAGATCTAAGTAGAAATTGCAGAAACCAGTTACATTGCTCGGAAATTTAAAAAGAACAAAAAAAAAAGAAGGGAAAAAGGAATTGCTTAGAATCAGAGGGAGAAGAGGGGCTTCCGAGACCAGCATTAAACGGCGGGGACAACTCCGGCAGGTGGATGGCTATTGCCGGCAAATAGTAGCGGCTGCTGTGGGGGAGAAAAAGGAATAGAGTTTCGAAGAAATTCAAATGGAAGAAGAGGAGGTCCAAATCGCATATATAAATCTTCAAACGGTATCGTTTCCTCTATTTATTTATTTATTTTGTAAATTCACCTGAAAAAAAAAGGCCCCTTATTTTTTTGTGCAGAAATAAGTTCATCTGAAATTTTTGTACGGAAAGTAGATTCGAATCTTTGTTTGGATTGCTGTTTATTCTATTAGAGGAAACTAGGCCTCCCCAGCTGCCATTATTTTTCTTTTGTGCGTAGTTTCCTTTGTTTGGATTGATGTATATCTATTATCTATCACTGTATAAAACGCATTATGTGTCTTTAGTGTGAGTGAGTGTAAATAAAAATTTATCTCAGTTTTTGTTATATCAATATGGGCCTTGATACTAATAAATGGACAGATTATATTGCATTTCCTTGATAATAATTAGTAAGAATTATGCTAATAGTTACAAAGAAACCTTCCTTAATCAACTATTCCTAGAATAGTTGGCCACCAAAAAAACTTTAAGATTCAACTATTCCTGCACTCTAAATCCAGAATTTCCTGGAAAAATCTGCTAGCCGGTGCGTACGCACCCTCTAGATTGGTGATGATAGAATCTATCTTATCCAGCAAAAAATATATGTATACAAAGAAACATTCTTTGAATTGTGGTGATTCTAGTGAATTAAACCAAAAAAAAAAAAAAAAAACTAATTCATTGCATTTCATCAATAATTAATGTCAATTATATGCCAACAATTACAAGAACGAAAAACATTCCCTTGAGTTATAATGAATTAAATCGAAAAAAGAAGAACAAATTTTATTTATAAATTATAAAAAATATGGTCAATCTTAGTTGTTAATAGTGTAAGCAAAAAATGATATTAGTTTCTATGATATCAAAATTACACTCCTCTTTAATAAATGGACAAATTGTTGCATTTCATCATTAATAATATCATATCAAACATGCCGGTGGTTACAAAAATGAAAGATTCCATACTTTTTTATTTACCAAAAGAAAGAAGAACAAATTTTATTTACAAAATCCAAGTTTAAAGAGTACTTCAAACATGAAACAAAACATAATAAATTGGTATTATGAATCTCTTAAAAAGTACCACGAATCTTTTTATTTCTTGAATACAAATAAATTAAGTCTTAAGAGCACCTTTTTAATATGCGTATATTAGTATTGAGTAAAAAGAATTAATACAAAATATAATAAGAAACGGAATACTAAGGTAATTTAAATTGCAATATATAGATTATATTTAATGAATTTTATCAATCATATTCTTGTATCAAATAATAGTAATAAACTACAATTAATGAATATTATATTCATCAATGCCAATCATAATAATAATTACAAAGGTGAAACATCCTTTGAATTATGGTAATAAAAAATAGATCCAAGTTAGTTTGAATATTGTATAATAAATAATTTTAACACCTTACAATTTTTAATGATATTAACTCTATAATCATAAAGCATGCCATCAGTGAGAAATACAAATAAGTTTCACCAAATCAAAACATTTCTCTTCATAGTTAAGCTATTTAAATTTGAACAATGGAATTTCAATATATTCAGATATTATTATAATTACAATAACATTATAGATCATTTTACAATCCACTGTTAGCAAAATAATGATAATAATACTAATAATAATAATAAGAAGAAAATCTCACTAAAACTAATAAACAATTCATAGAATGACATAAAAGGGAGCAACAAATTATTCAAAAATTAAAAGTTTAAACTCAAATGGCATAAAAATGAACATTTAGGTCATCTAAATTTAACCAAAACACAAAAATATTGATACTGTTACAAAATAAAAGTACTCTTGGAACAAAGAATGATTTATTGTTTGTGCATTTGTATTGGTTAGGGCAAACTAAGTTCAGAAAAAGTATAAAATAACATAAATATTAAATATCACATTTTTTTTCTCAATTACATTTATTCCTTCAAAATAATTGGGGATAAATTTACAAATCTCCCCTGAGGCTTTTAACAATTACAGAGAGCTCTCCTTAAGTTTTAAAAATTACATATACCTCCCATATTTTTACTATTTAGTAACAATGTAGGTCTAACAAATGAAATTTTCTCTTAAAAATTCTAAATTGCCCTTTTGTACAAAATTAATACAGAAAAATATAGTGTACTCAATCATTTTCTTCCACACTTTGCACAAATCAACAAATTTAATTCCTAACAACCATCCAAACATAAGTTCTAAAATCAAGTAATTGTTCAAAAGATTCCAAATTGCATATACAATATCATTACTTGTCACGCAAAAAAAAAAAGAGAGAGAAAAAAAGACGAGCCCCGTTGATAACCAATTTTATACACTCAAAATTAAATATCAATTCTCAAATACCTTTTCAGTACAAGCTAATTTGATCTAGAACCACTATTGCAACCCTCCTATGGCCTTAAAAATATTAATATCTTAAAATAGAGATAAATTCTACCTCCACAATAAAATCATAATAACAAATTCTAATTCAATGAAAGAGATCCTTATGTAATTATTGACATTTTATCAAAGTTTTTTGACAACAAGTAAAATATGATAAATTTCACATATTTAGCTTTTCTTCCTATTTCAATCATCAATTTCATTATTTATTTCTCTATCATTGCGAGTCTCCTCATTTCTTTCTAATTTGACACATAATCTGCTTCCTCTGTGATTTGGTAATTTTAATTTCTAATATTAACAAATTTGAAGATAATAAAAATAGGTTATGTTAACTAGAAAAGAGAGGAGCGAAAATATTAGACAAGAGATGGAAAAATAGATTAATTCTTTTGGGTTTTGTAAATGTATTGCCTTAAATTTAAAATTGTCTATCAAGTGGAGGGCATTATAGGTATTTTACCATGTCAAGGGAGGTAAGTGTAATTTCTTAAACTTGAGGGGATTCGAGAGAAATTGTTAGAAACCTCAAGGGAGGTTTCTGAAATTATCCCAAATAATTGATTTTCTAAAAATTTGAAAGGAGAAATATCTAAAAGTATCATGTTCACATGCAAAGCATGTGCTCCATTACTAGTGAGATAAAAAGATATGCTCGGAAAATGTGATCATAGAAAACGTAAAAACTTTAATCCAGACAAATATTTATAAAATCACTAATTAGTTATTGCTATTATTATTGCTACTTTTTAGACTGTTATAGATATAAGAGGGTTTACTTATATTGGCCTTGGAAGTCTCATAGGCATGGAAATGTAGAAATGCTTTTCTTGTAACATATCGCTGAGCTATCAAGGAAAAAGATTTGAAGCCGAGATGTGTAAGATCGATGTCACATTGCTGCTTCGGGGTACAACATTGATGCACAAGGACTAGCTCGCATGAAAGGGATTTTGCAACCAGACACCATCTAAAATGTCAGTTTGATGAACTAAGGTTGACCTTATATGTTCCCATTTAATTCTTGTAAAGTTGATATCCATAATTTTATCTTTCCAACGTTCCCATCCACCAACTGGGATACTTTTTTGAATACAAAATTGTGCCTTAGCAATTCAGTTTTCTAAATTGCTCTCTGATTAACATAAAGTAGAAGGGCTCAAGCTGACTGATTCTTGTGAGCTTTACAGATACAACGTGCAATGGAAAAGTATCATTGGCACAACCTGTAGTCAATTGCAGAACACTTGAGAAAAAATATGTTGCCTGTTACAGAGCTAAGATACAACTTCAAGAAGGATGCAAGCACCTATCAGGGTTCAGCTAATCCACATCTTTCTGCTACAAAATACTGGCTACTTTGAACTACAAGCAGTACGGAAGATATGGCAAATTGAGTTCCAAAATAAGTAAAATAGCACCTCATTTAACATATCTACAGATTGCTGAATCGGTTGGACAGTTTAACAACACCAGACAGACAAGGAAGATCTCAGGTTTTGGCCATCCGAGGCAGAGAGCAAAAGGGAATTCCATCCCGGATGTTTTCATTTGATCTGACTGAAACAGGGTCTGGTTCAGCAAGGGATCATAGGACTTCATTACAAATGATAGTAAGAGCGAGTTATCAAGGTTAATGTTGATCTTTGAGTGTAAAATCACTGCAAAACACAAAAACTCAAACTTAAGAAACTCGAGACAGCATGCAGTCAAGAATAAAGCCAGCACATAGTTGCATGACATTTTTGTTGTATTTGAAACACTAAAATAAGAACTTACCATGAAGAGAGGAGCATCCAACAAGTATAGAAGGCGGGGTGAGCTTAATAGCCTTCATCACAGCAGATGAAATAATTGCAGCAAGTAGCAGCAGCCAACAAGTACGATTCAAACTTGCAGCTTAGACTTGATTGTGTCAGAAGATACTATAACAAGTCTGTGCAGCTTCACTGCATGAGCAGCACATCTTCCGTGGCTGCTCCCAAAAACATTTTCATTATGAATTTATGAGAAGATTTCTCAAGTTTTAGTTGTAATATGTTCAGATTCAAAGTAGTTAAAAGTCAAATTTGAGTAGTATATCTGAACTTACCGGACTCTTAGAACCAAACACCAATTTGACGACCAACAGCTCTGAAAACTCCTGAAATCTTTACTCCTAGAAAATCAGAACCAAGGAAAAGTGAGACAGAAACCCATCATCTACGAGACTTATCGAACAAATCACTAATCAAATGGTTCAAGAAGCTTGATATATGCGCCTTCAAGAGGTGATTAAACTCTGGAGCAACTATTTACTCCCTCTAGAATCATGAGTTAGGGAGCTGATCACTTTAGCAACAAAACGAAACTCCTGGTGCGTATTTCATATTGATGGGTAAATTGTAGGAAATGCAAACCAAAAATTAATTAATACCAGCTATAAAAATCTAATCTAGTTTCATCTAGGGGAGAGAACACAAAAATCTGCTTGTTAAGTGCAGGAGAAAGACGTGCAGCAGAGAATTGCTGGTTTAAAGTCTCGTAGAAAAGGTTTCTAGAATTGCTGCATGTGATATCGAATCTAAAACGTCCAATGCATTTTCAACAGGTGAAACTTCAGAGTGAGCAACCATTGAAATCACGAGTTTAAAGAGAGTGTGCTGATGTTAGCAAACACAACGTACAAAGGACAGTAACTGCCATTAGTGCATTTCATCCAAAACATGATTCAGTTCACCCAAGAAAATCTCATTCATTTGCCATGTTTGATCTAGTACAGAAACATGGTATTGAATTAAGCCTCCATTTGCCATGTTTGATCTTTGCATCAGCAAATAATATGTGATAGAACGTGAGCAATACCAATTTAACATTAGAAATTAACCAAAAAGATTGTTTAGTTCCATTAATTGATATGGAGCCGTGCATGGCTTACTAGTGGAAAAGGTTACGAAATATTGTGCTTATTCATGATGAAGAGATTGAAATGACTGACTCTGTATCCAACTTGGCAGACCTAATCTGTTGTTGCTTCAATTATCAGTTGATATACTTTCAAGGAAAGAGAGGATTTTCAAAAGTGAAAGTGGTAATTAGGAGCCATCAGGGTTCCCAAGTGAGCTTTAAGCCTACAGTCACTGCAAAACAGAAAACCAGACTCAGGACTTCACATAGCAAATCATGAGGCTAACTGGAAATTGCATGACATTTTTGGTTAGTCAATTATTCAGAAAGCCAAATCAATATTTGTTTCTGTTGTGCTTTTCTAACCTAAATCAGTAGGAAGATATCAAATCTTTCTGCTCAATCTACAAGTACCAGAAGTGCCATAGAAACTATTAGTTTTTGTTCAAAACACTGAAAAATGAGAAGTTCTATAACAATAATGATAATGAGCAGCACCCACAAGCATGAAAGGTAGAGAGCTCTAGAATTGCCATGAAGGCGAACTCTTTGAGACAGCAAGATGCAACGAGTAGAGCTAATTATAACTCTTCGACTCTTAAAATCTAAAATCATGGCATTTGAACTTAAACTTCAGAAGGGGATAGTCTACCAAGCCTCTGCTGCTTGAAGGTGGTCTTAAACATGACAATTTTTTAAAGGTTTTAATTAGTGCATTGGATATTGAACTTCTTAAAACCCAATATTAAGCAGAGGAAGAAGATTATTGGTATTATAAATTATCTAACAGTCAGAGTCATCGATGAGGTTCCCAGTTAAGTTTTGTCCCTAAAATCACTGCAAAGCACAAAAACTCAAACTCAAGATGGTGTTCAAAATAGAATAAAGCTAATGGAAATTTTTAAATAATTGCAGGTTTTCTGTCATTGTGACTAAAGCCCCAAAAGGAGAAACTTACCATAAAAAAAGAAGCAACCAACAATCATAAAAGCAGAGAGAGCTTAAAAGCCTCTATCAAGATGGATTCATTAAGATCAGCGAGTCACAACAAGCAGACTTGACTAACTACCAGAATGCTTCAAAACATTGCGCTTAGAGTTGAATGTTGGAAGATACTCCACCAAGTTTTGTGCAACTTCATTGCTCAAACAGTACACACCTTCCTTGGCTACCTCAAAAATATCTTCATGACGACAAGATTTCCTTTGTTTCATACGTAATAGATTAGATATTAAAGTGGTTAGAAGTCAAAATTGAGCAGTGAAAGAAGAGAAGCATATCTAAAATTACCAAAATTTTTAAACCAAAACATGAAAGTGATGACCAACACCTGCGAAAACGCCTCAATTGACTATTGTCTTCATGGCTAAATAGCCAAAATCAAGGAAAAGTGAGCCAGAAAACCATCATATATGACTCTGATGGAGCAATTACTAGTCAAATAGTTCAGATAAGTATGCAAGTTCATTATCAAGAGGTAAAAGTTCAGCCCCTTTAAAATCACAATTTTAAATAGAGTGAGATGACTTTAGCATTAATAACTTAAAATCCACAGAAGCAGATCACGTAAAATAAACAAAACAAGACTGCTAGTTGTTCGAAACGTTGATAGGCTATTTGTAGGAAATGCAGGCCAAAAGTTATTGAGGTCTAGCCATATAGTTGGTGCTTCAAAATTCTAACCTCTGTTCGTGAAGCTATTCTTACAAAAACAAAGCACAGAACAGAATATGAACAGAGATACAGTAAAACATCAAAACACGAAACAGAACAGGTGCTTGGGGTCATTCTAATTGATAGTTACATGTAATGGTACCAGACTTGAGCTAATTAGGAATGTTGGCTCTCGGAATCGAAATCACAATCAGAACGCCAATGAAATTAATTCAAACACAAAACGAGCTAAGAATGGAGCTCAGTAATGGCTTCTATTAATCTGTAAAAGAATACAGAAATGGCGGGAACAATAAGAAGGTGGAAGAGAATGAAGGAAATTTTAAGAAGGAAAAAAGCAGAATGAGATTTGATGCTCACTTCTGTTGAATTACAAGACAAATTCCTACCTGCTACGTTCCCTTAATTCCCTATTTATAACTATCAATCTATAACTAACATCTGGTCCTCCAATCGCATTTGTCCAAGTGGCCAAGTGGCCAAGTGGCTGTGAATTTGGTTACACGAAACTGAAAGTTGTTGCAGAACTTCAATGGCTTCCTTCGCGTGGTTGCAGAGTTGGTTTCCAGTAAAGGCGTGGTCCTTGATTCACGCCTTGGTTTCTTCCTCTTAGATCACGCCTTCTTCTTTGCTATCTTCACGCTTCCTTTTATTACTTGATTTACTTGTCAGCTGCTCCATGACAATAGTTCCCCCTTCGATTGAATCTTGTCCTCAAGATTGAAACCCAGGAAATTTTCGTCCTATCTCCTCTGCATCTTCCCAAGTGGCTTCAGCAGGTGAAGTTCCCCACCACTGTACCAGCCACTGTACTATGGCTGCATTTTTCCTTTTAACCAGCCTCCTGTCTAAAATAGTTTCAGGTTCGACCCTCAAATGTCCTAGTTCATCCGTGTTGGGTAGCTGGAGAACTGGTGTAGCGTTTTGTCCTACCTTCTTCTTGAGCAATGAGACATGAAAAGTTGGATGAATTCTGGAATCTGCTGGCAGCTGAAGTCTATAGGCCACCTTGCCTATCTTCTCAGCTACCTGATAAGGCCCGTAATACTTTGCTGAAAGTTTGGAATTCTTCCTTACCTCGATTGATGTCTGTCTATAGGGTTGCAACCTCAGATAAACCCAATCTCCAACATTGAATTCTCTTTCAGTCCTCTTTTGGTCAGCATATATCTTCATTCTGTTCTGAGCTTCCTGCAGGTTCTTTTTGAGTAAAGCATCCATCCGCTGCCTATCCTTCAAATGGTCTTCTACTGCAGCCAGCCTGGAGTGTGAATATGGCCCCAAGGCTAGTTGTGGTGGTGGGATTCCATATAGTGCCTCGAAGGGGCTCATATGAATGGCAGTGTGGTAAGTGGTGTTATACCACCATTCAGCAAGGGATAGCCAAGCATTCCATTTCTTAGGCTCTAGATGTGTCATGCACCTCAGGTACATCTCCAATACTTGATTCACTCTCTCCGTTTGACCATCAGTTTGGGGATGATATGCAGTGCTCAGCTGTAACTCTGTCCCCAGTAGGGTGAACAATTCTGTCCAAAATTGACTGGTGAAAATTCTATCCCTGTCAGACAACATGCTCAAAGGCATTCCATGCAGCTTGTAGACTTGATCTAGAAAGATCCTGGCTACAGTAGGGGCATCAAAGGGGTGTACCAGACTGATGAAGTGGGCATATTTGGTGAATCTGTCCACTATCACCATGATAGTATTCTTCCTTTCTGAGCTGGGCAGTCCTTCAATGAAGTCCATGGTAATATGGCTCCAAGAGTAGTGAGGAATAGGGAGGGGTTGTAGTAGGCCAGGGTATGCTGTACGTTCATCTTTGCACTTCCTACAAGTATCACATTGTAATACAGTATCCCTGATCTCCTTGTACATTCCAGGCCAGTAAAACAGCTGTTTGGCCCTGTAGTAACTAGCTTGGACTCCAGAATGTCCTCCTAGCTGGGAGTTGTGCAGGGCATGGATGATCTTTCCTCTAATTCCCCCCTTGGCCCCTATGACTATCCTTCCCTTATACCTGGCCACCCCATCCTGGTAAGAATATTCTGGTCTGGAACCAGGTGCGAGTAATAATTCACTGATCAGCTTCTGCATCTGTTCATCCTCCTGGTAACTGTCCATCACCTCTTTCATCCATTCAGGAGTGATACAAGTTAGCTCAACAAGTTCACCTTCTTCTGTATCAGTCCTTCTAGACAAAGCATCAGCAGCTACATTCTCCTTGCCCTTTCTGTACTGTATTTCGTAGCTCAGTCCTAGTAGCTTGGTCAGCCACTTCTGTTGGAGAGGGGTAGTGATTCTCTGCTCCAGCAAGTATTTGAGGCTTTGATGGTCTGTCTTGATGATGAAATGGTGTCCTTCCAAGTAATGTCTCCACTTGGTGACTGCTGTTACAAGAGCCAGGAGTTCTTTCTCATAGATAGATAATCCCAAATTTTTGAGTCCCAAACTCTGACTTAAATATGCAATAGGCCTTCTATCCTGCATTAGCACTGCTCCTAAACCTCCATAGCAAGCATCAGTTTCTATAACAAAAGGTTTACTGAAGTCTGGTAATGCCAAAACAGGAGTGCTACACATGGCCATCTTAAGTTTCTGGAATGCTTCTTCAGCTTCCCCATCCCAGTGAAATCCCCCCTTCTTCAGAAGGTTGGTGAGTGGCTTAGCTATTGATCCATATCCTTTAACAAACTTCCTATAATAACCAGTCAGCCCCAAGAACCCTTTCAGCTGCTTGACATTTCTGGGTTTGGGCCAGTTCACCATGCTGTCCACCTTCCTTGGGTCAGCCATTACTCCTTCTGCAGTGATAATGTGTCCCAAATATTCTATTTGTGTTTGTGCAAAAGAGCACTTACCTCTGTTAGCATATAGCTGATGTTGTCTAAGGATGCTCAGTGTCTCCTCCACGTGCCTCAGATGGTCTTCCAGGGATGAGCTATATACCAGAATGTCATCGAAGAACACTATAATATGTCTTCTCAACTGCTCACTGAAAATCTGGTTCATTAAACTCTGAAAGGTTGCCGGGGCATTAGTCAAGCCAAATGGCATGACTTTGAATTCATATAACCCCTGGTGAGTCCTGAAGGCAGTCTTATGCCTATCCTCCACCCTGACTCGGATCTGGTGATATCCTGACTTTAAGTCAATTTTTGTGAAGAATCTGGCTCCTCTCAGCTCATCCATCAGTTCATCAATCAGGGGCATTGGAAATTTGTCCTTCACAGTGAGCTCATTGAGCTGCCTGTAGTCCACACAGAACCTCCAACTGCCATCTTTCTTCTTGACTAGTAATACTGGGGAAGCAAACGAGCTATTACTGGGTTGGATTATTCCCATCTGCAGCATTTCTCTCACCAGTTGCTCTATTTCTGATTTCTGCACATAAGGACACCTGTATGGCCTAATCTGGAAAGGTTTGGCTCCCTCCTTCAGAGGAATCCCATGGTCATGGCTTCTGGTGGGGGGTAGCCCTTGTGGTTCAGCAAACACATCCCTGTATTGCTCCAGTACTCCATTCACCTCTGCTGGAATCCCCTGCGAGTCAACCTGCCCTTCCTCCACTAAATACAGTTGAGCAGTGATTCCATATTCCTGTTTCCTCCTCCATTTGGCCAGCCTACTCCCTTTGATAGCCTTGAGTGTGATCTTCCCAGTTTCTCCCCTTAATTCTATCAGCTCCTTCCCTCTGTGGAACCTCATGTTTAGGCCCCGGAAGTCAAATTCGATAGGACTAAATTTAGCCAACCAGTCCACTCCTAATACTGCATCACAGCTCCCTAATCTTAGAGTATTAAAGTGATGTTGAAATTTATGTCCCTGGATCTCCCATTCTAGTGGCTTATTGAGCTGTCTGGACCCCAATCTCTCCCCATTAGCTACCTTAACCACCAAAGGAGTACCCGTTACCTGCAGTTGCAGATGAGTAGCTAGCCTTTCATCCAGGAAGCAGTGTGTGCTTCCGCTATCTATCAACATCAAGACTTCTTTACCCCCTATATTGCCTTTCACTTTAAAAGTTTTGTGTTCAGTTCCTCCTGCCAGAGCATGAATGGACACTTCTAAGAGCTCCTGACTTACCTCTCCCTCAAGGCAATCACAAAACTCCTCTACTACCTTTCCCATTCCCTCATGGTGATCATCCACCCCCCCAGGTTCTTCTACCAAGATATACTGCATCTGAGCTAGTTTGCAAACATGGCCTAAAGTGTAAGGTTCTGCACATTTGAAACACAGCCCTTTCTCCCTCCTATAACTGAATTCTGAGGGAGTAATTTTCTTATACTGGTCTGCTACATGTCCTCCCGGCCTGTCCCCCTTTTGGAAAACATTTCCTATCCTTCTGGAGTTGTCATTAGTCCATTTAGGTTTGGTCTGGGATGGAAATCCCTGCCCAATGGTTGGCTGCGGGCTGGAATATTTCTGTGTTATAGGTTTCTGTACTCTTCTGATGGCCTCCAAATTTTTCTCCTGTAACTTGGCAACTTCTATAGTGTCTGTTAAGGTGTGTGGTTTAGCCATTTTTACCATATTCACGATTTCACTCTTCAGTCCACTCAAAAAACAGGATTTATAGTATGAATCAGTCTGTCCAGGAAGTATAGGCATTACCAGTGATTTTAGTAGCTCGAATCTTTCCAGATATTCAGCAACACTCCCTGTTTGCGTGAGTTTGTTGAATTCCTCGATGGTCTCCTCTGGTGAGCCTCCTCCAAATCTTCCACATACTGCCAAGGACAACTCCTCCCAATCGACATATTCCCTACCATGGTACCTCCCATGGAACCAGATGTCCGCCTTATCTCTGAAGTGAAGTTGAGCCAAGTCAGACTTCACCTCCTCAGCTACTCCCTGGATCTGGAAGTACTTGTTGGCTCTCCTAACCCATTCCCTAGGATTATCCCCCATCAAACATAGGGAAATCAATCTTAGGTAACTTAGTTCCCCCCCTAAGATCCTGCCTCTCAGTTTTTTCCCTCCTCAGTTCCTTCCTCTGTTCATTCCCAGAACTGCTTCCCTCATCCCTTCTCCCAGGTTCATTCAATTTGGCCATCATTTGAGCCATCATCGACATCATGCTCTCGTACTTCTGGTCCAGGTTTTTAATGGCCTTCTCCGTGCCTTCCTGCCTATACTCTATCGCCCTGACCGCCTGTTCCAATCCATCGTTTTTGTTAGCAAACGTCCTCACAACACTCCCTAGCTCAGTCAGGTCCTTCCTTATCAGCTCCTCCTGTGCTTTCGTCATCCCAATGGCTCGTAGTTAGCTCTGATACCACTGTAATGGTACCAGACTTGAGCTAATTAGGAATGTTGGCTCTCGGAATCGAAATCACAATCAGAACGCCAATGAAATTAATTCAAACACAAAACGAGCTAAGAATGGAGCTCAGTAATGGCTTCTATTAATCTGTAAAAGAATACAGAAATGGCGGGAACAATAAGAAGGTGGAAGAGAATGAAGGAAATTTTAAGAAGGAAAAAAGCAGAATGAGATTTGATGCTCACTTCTGTTGAATTACAAGACAAATTCCTACCTGCTACGTTCCCTTAATTCCCTATTTATAACTATCAATCTATAACTAACATCTGGTCCTCCAATCGCATTTGTCCAAGTGGCCAAGTGGCCAAGTGGCTGTGAATTTGGTTACACGAAACTGAAAGTTGTTGCAGAACTTCAATGGCTTCCTTCGCGTGGTTGCAGAGTTGGTTTCCAGTAAAGGCGTGGTCCTTGATTCACGCCTTGGTTTCTTCCTCTTAGATCACGCCTTCTTCTTTGCTATCTTCACGCTTCCTTTTATTACTTGATTTACTTGTCAGCTGCTCCATGACATTACAAGAGTATTACTATTATGTTGTAAGGAGTAAATGAAGAGCACCAATATTTTGGACCTAATACGAAATGCTAATGCCGCAGCTTTGAAAGATAATAAATAGGACGATAAAAAGGGAGAAGAGAAAATTGCGAAAATAACCATGTGGACTTTTTAGGTTTTCTCACGAGAAGGTTAATCAGAGGGGGAGGTGAAGAGAAGGGGAGATTGATTGTAAAGCAAATTAAGAAAGGAGGTAGGAGGCAATCTTACACGATTGAATTTGATCTGAAGATGAGTGGTTATTAACCGGTTATGATTAGGTCTTGAATGTGAGAAACTTTGGACCACTGGGAGTCGGGGCCGCTGCTCTCAGGAGTGCATCTTTCTTTTAACAGAGGAGAACCATAAACCTCCAGACGTTTTAGTTTGGTGAGAGTTCTCATGGTATCCTCAGAGGGTAGACATCGAAGCTCTTTGAAACCAAATAAATATAGTTTTTCAAGAGCAGCGAGGTTTCCGAACCAATCTGGCAGAGCTTTTACACCTCCAAAGCCCTCTAGCATTAGTGACGTGAGAGTGGTCACGTGTTGGATCTGATGTGGCAGTGACTCCATGTGTGGCAACCCAGCTAATTCTAATCGACGGAGTGCAGATGATGAAGAGGAGGAGGAGGATATCAATCCAGACCAATCAAACTCATTGTAAATTGAAGAATTTTCATGATCATCTAAGAAGGGACCAATTGCAAGATTCCTTAAGCTGGTTAGGAAACCAAATCCTTTGGGCGTCATGCTTGTTTTTAGTTTGGGACACCTGTATAATTCCAGCTCCAAGAGAGAAGGCGTTTGTTGCAAATCAAGCGGAAAGGAGATAAGATTGTCGCAACCAATCACCTGAAGCTGCTGGAGAGAGGCACAAGAGTGTAGCATGTCACCTGGCAGATTCGTCAACCCATCACAACTCCAAATCACCAGCTCTTTAAGAGACGTAAAGTTTTGCAGGGGATGGAGTTCTCTGCATCTGTTGCAGCGATAAAACTCCAAACGCGCTAACTTGGGGAGCGTTGTTGGCAATTGCATTAACCATCGTGGAAATTGATCGCCCATAAAATCCTTAATTACCAACTTCTCCAAATTTGGGTGGGGTCGAAGGCCATCTAACACATCTTCATCGTTGTAATTGTCGCCTTCTCGATTAGGGGCCCACTTAAGTTTCAGCCGAAATAGATTTGCCTTTTCAGATAGTTTTGCTTCCTCAACTCCTTCCTTATCCTTTACTAGTTGAAGATTGCGTATCTCCAATTCGCCTTTGAGGTTCTTCAAGCTTCCAAGCTCTCCAATTCGCCGACCCTTCTCTCGACCCACCTTAAAGAACTCTAGCGTCTGAAGGCAAGTCAATCGTCCCATCTCTAGCGGCATTTGAAATTCTTCATCACTGGTGTTATAGTGGAGATGTCTCAAGCTAACCAAATCGCACATCCCCTTCGGAAGATCTTCAACACCCGAGTGACTTAGCGTCAGTGTCTGCAGATTATAAAGCTTGCAAAGGGAGTCCGGCAAAATACTGATTGAAGACTGCTCAAGGTTAACGTACCGCAAATGTATCAGTTTGCCAATTGAGACTGGTAGCTCTCGAGTTCTTGTACGAGACAAATTCAAAACATACAAGTTCTTCAACTTCATTAACATATCACCAGATAAGTCACCTTTTACAAACAATGTATGAAGCGAAGTTGATAGACTCTCCAAAAGTTTTTCTCCGTCTTCTCGACCACTAGACAAGTCTATTGCAAGGTAACGAATCTGATTACCATTGTCTACTGTATGTGTATCCCTATCAATAATGACTTTGGTAGACTTTGACATTGACTCGGCAAGGTTGTGCACCATATCATGCATTTTATAACACCTTCCCCAATATTTTCTTATTTCTTCCAGCAAAGAACTCTGCAATAAAATTTCCAAGTAATACTCTCCAATTTCCTCCATTGTTTTGTTCTCGAGACCTGCATGGAGGAAACCTTCTGCCATCCAAAGTTCGATCAGCATATCTCCTTCCATCTCAGTATCCTGGGGAAAAATAGAACAATATGCAAAACATTTCTTGACGGCTGGTGATGGCAAATTATCAAAACTCAACTTGAGTATTTGCATCACATGATCTCCACCTGCACTCAAACTCAAAAGCCTATTCTCCAAAATTGATCGCCACTCCTCTTTTCTCTTTAAAGATAATAGACCTCCGATTACACTTGCAGCCAATGGCAGACCGTCACATCTTTCGATTACTCTCTCTTTAATTGCTTTTAGTTCATCAGGTTCTTCTTCATCTCCAACTACCTTTTCTTTTACGATGGACCAACAATGATCATCAGGTAGTTTTCCTAATGGATAGGCTTCATTTTCCATCATCCTCAGAACTCTAGACACACACTGCGCCACTGGACCTGGACGAGTAGTGACCAGACACCAGCTTCCATTAGTTGGATTTAGTCCCTTCAAGGTGGTGAAAAAGTCATCCCACAATGCCTCATCATCATCCCACACATCATCAAGGACTAGGAAATATCTTTTTCCCCCTAGTTGATTTTGAATTTTTCCAACGATGACATTCCTATCATCCCCGTCAACCTTTTCTCCCGTCAATTGCAATAAAATGAGTTTGAAAAGCTCCACCCTTGGAACTTTTTTCGATACACAAACCCAAATCTTTTTGTTAAAGTGCCCGTCAATTTGCTGATTGTTGTATATCGATTTAGCCAAAGTTGTTTTGCCTAGACCTCCCATACCAATTATGGGAAGAACAGAAACAACCTTCTTAGACGGGCTCAACAATATCTTCACTATCTTTGATTCATCATCGGCTCTTCCAATTATTCGAACAAGAACAGAGTCAGTCTGCCGATTTCTTGCGTCTCCAACAGCAGCAGGGAGGGCAGCAGGCACGACTGACTTACTGTCCAGTCTAAACTCACGGGCTTGTTGATTTTTCTCCTTCAACTTCAGTTTGACGTCCCTGACCTTAGAAGCCATTCTCCAGCGAAAAGCAATATTAATGTTAGAGAAGGAGAAGAAGCAGCATACCTTGAGCTTGTGTCGGTTTCGGGACTCCACCTGGTGACGAAGAGATTCATAGTGGAGCTCATCCAACACATTCTGAGCATCATAAGCCACCTCCTCGAGACTATTCAACCATCGTTGCACTCCTCTGCTTTGGTTTTGCCATTCCTCGGCATCAGCCAGGACATCTTTGATAAAGCCGAGAGAAAGTGTCATGCTGGCCACATCCTTCTTGAACCCAACTAGCAAACCAATCCTATCAGAGGCAAGAGACAGTGCCCTTTCCAAGGTGACCTGACTTGCGGCACCGATAACAGGGTCAGCCATTGGTGCTGCCTTGGATTCAGTGTTGAGAACAAGATGGTTTTTTTTTTATGGAAGGTTTTTTGCAGCGAGGAACTGGTAATCTTATCTAGGCTAGTATAATTGGTTATGAAGAAAGGAGCATTAATAATTATTGCGCGTAGACGTGGAGTTCTTCTCTGACAAATTTGTAAGCTTTTGCATTGGCATGTTTACAGAGTAACTTTCTCAATTATTGGTAGTTGTTGGGGCACCATGTTTTCTGATTAAATGCTGGGGCCTTCAGAATTTTGGGTTGTGGACCATATTTGTTTTTGTCCACGATCAAATCGTAAAAAGGAGAGTGAGATTCTGTTTTGGTTACATGCTTGTCATTATTGTTAAATCCTTGGAAAATGAATTTATGACATACAGTAATTTGGTCTGAATTTTGTTCGGTTTTGGGAAGCGACCACACTGGGAAGCAATAATAAATGTTCTTCTCTGTTTTCGCACTGCCTATGATGCATTTTGCTTCTTGGCTTCGTAATCAGGCTTGAGATTTTAAATTACCTTTTGTACTTTAGCGTTTCAAGTATATTACATGATCGGTATATTACACTTTACCTTTTGTACTCGCAGGTCGTGGGATCGAACCTCACTTAACGCCTGAGTGCAATTGGGGTGGCGCTGTATTCCAGGCGCAGGGGATTAGTCGGGCCGCCTTCGGGTCTTGACCCGGACACCCCTGTGTTGACAAAAAAATAAAAAATAAAAAATAAAAAATGATCGGTATGAAATCCCTAGCCTTCTACTCCTCTCTTTAAAATCTGATAGTCTTTAATTCAGATCGGTATTAATCTTTTTTGTTATATTATTTCTTATTACTTTCTTTTTCTAGTTGATTCTTTTATTACTTTTCTAACTTTTTTCTTTAGCTTTTGCTGACGCGTATATTGGTTTCTCCTCAAACTGGATGTCTCTCAATCTCTCTTGTGGGAATTCAACGTACTTTAAGATGAATTTCATTTTGCCATTATCAAGTTTGCACTTAAAGAATTAAAGCTCATATCTTTGACATTTATTTATCACAAACCTCAATTCTTCTTTCCTCTAGTGTTTCTTTTCTATATCAACTCTCTTTAATTCCGTTATTGTCTCGCAGCATAATCCAGAAAGTGTCAGTATATAAGAATTCTTTTGAAGTAATTATTACTAATATATAGTTTCCGTTTCTTGTGGAATGTTCTGAATCTTTCCTAAAGCAACATTTTCCAATTTGAGTTCCAGAATTGTTCCATACTTTTTTGGTTTGCGCATCACTTTGCATGTAAGAATTCAAAATTTCACCACCAATTAAATAGTTTTCCTCGCAACTTGTCCCATTTAAATTCCTATTTTTAGGAATTTTTGTAAAAAAAATATACTATAGAGATTTGATGTATATGAGGTAAAAAGATCATTGAGAAATATATTTACGAAAAAATACTAGTTTCCTTTTCTCTTCTATTTCATCTTTTTCTGATTGAAAGCTGGCTGGTCTTTGGTTGTGGAAAACATCTCAATGGTTTGTCGGAGTTGTGGTTTGACCCAAGACTGACCCCGCAAAAAAAAAAAAAAGAAGAAAAAAAACCATAGCCGGTGATAATCATAGCTGGTGACTTTGCAATATTAATATAAAGACCGATAAAAATGTAAAGGAGAAAGAGGAAATGACAACCATAGCTGGTGACTTTGCAACATCAATTACCTCAGCCATTAATCCTTGGGAAATAGACTAAAAATGTTATTTTGTGGGGGGAAAACTTAAAAAATAATCCGTGGTTCACTTATCAAAAACATGGAGTGGAGTTAGCAATTAGGTATGGCATGTAGCGACATAATTGGCCAATGGTTGGGTGCTTTCTTAGCTTTTACACTTGTGAAATCGCCAAAATGTTCACTCGTAATTCCACAAGCTTTCTAGCACTTTAAAAATTCAAACATTTTGTGTCAAAATGTCTTGTTCATGTACAGTATACAAAATTTAAGTGGTGAAAGTTTAAGGAGTTTCTTTATTACTATTTTTTTTTTGGAGTACAATATACAATCAACTGAAGTTAGAAGTGAAATAGACCTTTAGCTCACACTATGATTATACACTTGACTGAATTGGGATGTTTTGGGAAGGGGGAAATGAGCGTGTTCTTGTGGATTTCAATTTTTACAATTGAATTATTTGCCTATGATATGTTCACAAGTTTAACTTAAATCGAGTTGTGATAATAGAAGATTGTCGAAAGAAGACTTCAAAAGGTGGAAATTGATGGGGAATTAACCGGTTATTTGGATACTTGAGTTTTCCCCATTTTTGTATCCGATTCTTTTATAATTAATTTTTCTCGTCCTAAAAAATTTATCTTTTTAGGTAAATTTGAATTATTTTTTCTTATGGTTCCTCTTTCTTCTAACAATATGATAAATTTGTTTAATTTTTTTTATCCATATGGACTAACTTAGTGTCAAAAAACTTTAACTATTAACTGATAGATTTATTAATATTGCTGGAAATTGAATATCTGTTGATGCATAAATAAATTGCTAAATTTTTCGTACTTAATTAAGTAGGAATATGTAACTATGTTTATGGTTAATATAAAAATTGCAATAATGTAAAAACTATCCATACACAAAAGGGTAGAGAGAAGAGCATTGATATTTGGTCGCTTAAAAGTGCAGAGTTATTATTAACTTTGATGCCTTCCTTTGCAATGGAAATATATATTCCTTGCTTGGCATCTTCGCTTTAAATTTCTTGGATGCTTTGAAATGCAGAGTTATTCTTGACTTTGATGCCTTCCTTCGCAATGGAAATATATATTCCTTGCTCGGCATCTTCACTTTAAATTCCTTGGATGCTTTGAAATGGAAATTCCTCGCATGGGATTTTCACTTTAACTTTCTTGTTGGGGCCTTCATCTTTACATTTGCTGTTTGCTTAACATATATTTCATTCATTCGTTAATCCTTGAAAGATGAACTAATTAGAACATAATTTGGCCTTAACGCACACCTTAATCTGTTAGCTAGAGACGTATATTAAGTGAATAGTCAATACAAAAATCTATTAGGCTTCTAATTATTTGTTAATTCAAAATTTGATATTGTTGATGTTGAGCATCGAGCCTTTTCAACTTTGCATAATCAATGAGTACCCCACATTCTGAACTGTGGTGAATGAAGTTTGGCGAAGAATAACTTGAAATGTGGATTTGCTTCAAACAGAACTCTAATCATGTAGGACTCGAACAGAAGCATTAGAAAAATTAGATTAGATGACCAGTATGAGGAAGGGTATTTTAAGCATTACAAAAATAAAAAAAAAAGGAAGAAATACCATTATATATAGCACCTGTGGAGCTCCAGTCCTTAAAGTTTTGACAAAAACAAATTTAGTCCTCAAGCACGATTGTAGTCCCTAAAGTTTCTATGAGAACAACTCTGGTCTCTAACGTATCCAATATAAAGTAGATTTAGCAAAGTACAAAAAAGAAAAAAGAAAAAAAGAAAAGCCCCAACACTTGGTTTTTGTGCATAATTAAACAAATTTCCTTTTTTCCTGTTTTCTGGGTTAATTAATAACTCACGTTTCATCACATGAGTTGCTCTTACTGTTTAAGGTTATCCATTGATTTGCTTCTTTCTTACAAAATTAATTAATAATTTTGTACTTTCTTTTCAATCATGTGCACCGAGCGTGCCAGCAGACACCCAAAATTCCTGCCTAAAGGTAAATGCCACCCACATAGCTATCATTTCTGGGCATTAGTGTGATTTCTTTCAGTTTTTGGACCTAATCTTTGTGTTAAACATTTTATACAGTCATCCTTAGCGAGCAAAGTGTGTATATCTTAAGCTCAAAAGCATAAAGTGTTGCATCTCAGCCCCAAGTTCAAGAGTGTAAAATGTAGTTAGCCCTTAAATTCAGTCATCATTCTCTTAGAATCTTCTTGGTCAGCTTCTCAAAGCATAAAGAAGCAGGGCCAAGAATCAGAACAAAGAACACACGAGATTTTTCTTTGCTAAAATATTTGAGAAGGTTGGGCCGTAGCTCATAAATCCTCAATCAGATATGCTACAACAGCTTTCAATTGAAGATCAGAGAGGAAGTTTTATTTGTTCTTAGGCCTAACTTCAGCATTAATACAGATCTAGAGTCATCACTAGCTAGAAGTAAGAAATTCAAAGAAATATGACAAAACATATTAATCCGGTATTTACTATGGGCACTCGTTGACATACTTAAATTAAGCACAACTTATTATGTTAATACACACAATCACAATTAATGTACTCCTTGTATTATATGCTTTTTCGTATTAACTACATTTTTTAAAAAGACTAATGCAGAAAACAACTCTAAATGAGTGTCAAATTGGGCACCCATTAGCCAAAGTAGGTTAAGCCAATTAAGTTATACCAAAATGCGAGCAACTTCAAGCCTTCAATTAATAATGGGTGAATGTGAAAAGGCTTCATCAAACACGATTATATATATATATATATAACAAGACAATTTCATTCCAATATTAGTACTAATGGCAGCAAATACATCAATCATAACATAGATTTATATAGATCTGAGAATCAAATAATATAACAGATTTAAAAATCCATAAACTTGACCATAACATTGAAACTCCAAGAATATCTTCCATCAAATAAAGCTCTAAGTATAGCCAATCCTTGAGAGAGAAGGGGAAAGCTCTAAGTCTTATCTGCTCCTCAGTGACCCCAGGAGGTTTCATGCTGGAGCAAACTACCTCGAACTCCTTGACATGTTTGTGGGGTTCTTCGCCAGAGAGACCATGGAAAGAAGGTAGAAGGTGAATCAACCCCGACTTCAGCTCGAAAGCAGTATTCTCTGCCAAAGTGGGGAATGTGATGCATAAGGGCTGATGAGTCAACTCCGGGGCAGCCAGTTCCCTCAATGTTTGGGTGTTGGCCATGCTTACTTCGTCTTCCGCTGACTCGTCTGCAGCAAATAAGTGCCTTTCTTTTTGTCTCTTGGTCTCTTGCCTCCGCCTACGCGCTGCCTTCTCAACCTCAGGATCGTATACCAAGTCACCTGTGCGAGAAGAACGGGGCATAAACTAGCAAAAATACCAAGAAAAATAAAATAAAATAAAATAAAAATAAAAATAAAATAAAAACTAAATTTGAAAAGAAACAAATAATCCAAATGCCAACTCCCCGGCAACGGCGCCAAAAATTGACAGGTGCCGAACCTGTGCAATAATAATTACTAAAAAGTCCTAATTACCACCTCAATTAAATAATTATAGAACAAATCCAAGTACTGGAGCAGGGACCCTAGGTGTGCAATGGGTTACTTGATTCACCCTGTTCCCGAAGAGTTTGCTTGATCCGAAATACCGGGGTTGTCTATAAAAATACTAATTTTGCGTACAATGGCAAGTAGGGTCGATTCCACAGGGAGCAGGTAGGAAATTATTTCTTTCCAAATCAGCAGAGCAAAATTTGGGGGATTTTCAATGGGAGAGGAATAAATAAAATAAAAGTAAAATAAAAACAAAGCGAACTAAATTCAAAACCAACTCACAAAGCACAATTCACTAAAAATAGCAATTAATAAAAGTTCTACCCAAAGGATCAACTGCTCAGGCACTGTCCAATTAAATGATCATCGATGCAAAGATATTTCACACATTCATCACTAGATTGGTTATAGCTATCAATAAGCTCTGACAACCAATTCTTCCTTACCTTTTCGACAGTCAAGGTACGACCATTGACTGCTTCCCTAACCAGATAACAACCCTAGGTACGACCTTAGGAATTTAATTACCCATTTGCATTAAAGTTAGAAGAACCCAACCCTAACCAATAAACACGCTAAGAGGGTTTATTTAAACTAGATCTTGCATTTCCCCATCATAAAACCAATTATGGTGGTTGCCACGGGGTGTTAACTAAATGAACAATTACGGATTCTATTTAATTAACTTGGCAGTAGGCTATTAAATTAAATCAAATACCCGGCCGTTGATATTCAATTAATAAAATACCCATGAACAATTAATTCAGGAAATGCACGAATAGCAATTAATCGGAGGAAATAATGAAGATTCGGTTAGATCTCACAGATATTATGGACCGCGCCTTCGCGTCAACCTTTGGGTAGAGGAGGAAATTAGCCGCTCCTCATCGTTTCAATCCCGCGTGGTTTAATTGACTTCATTCAATTATTTGCCAAGGAATTGGGAAAGGGAAATTAACTGCAATAACAACCGAAAAGGCCCTGCCTTCGTCCCTGCTTCGGAGTCCCAATTACAAAGCCAAAGCTACGAATGAACTGTCCAGCGGAAAAGTTGAAAGTCAACAGAGAAAGGGGCGTCTAGCGCCTGGGAAAAGGAAAAAAACTAAAGCTAGCGTTTTTTATTCGATGTCAAAATTCCTATCTAATTTGCTGCCCCCGAAGAAACAAAAGCGAAGGGCGGCGTCTGACAAAAAGTAGCCAAAAAGAAAACTAAAGCTAACTCCCGATTCTGAATCTCTTTTTCCTTTTTATATGCAGTGCCGCCCAAGAGAAGTCAAGAAGCAAACATACGTCTGGCCCAATTGATTGCAAAAGGTATCTCCTTTGGAGTTTTGATCCCACGCTCCGAGTTCACGTGGACCACGGTCCGTCTTTCGGTTTCGTCCACCTTCCAAGGCGTGGTCACGCTCTGGGACGACAAGTCTTCTGGAAATTTTTCCCCGCGATATCTTTTTAATGCTAACCACCTACAATTCACACAAATGTCAAATATGAGTGAAATCCCCTTCCTTAGCACCATGAATAGCCAAAATTAGGACAAGATGACAGTGCAAAACGTGCCAAATAACGGCTCTATCAAATCCCCCCACATCTAGACAATGCTTGCCCTCAAGCATTTCGAAGCTCAGACGTACAACCAAGAGAGCGGAGGTCATGCAGCAGTCTATACTAACACAAACATTTCAGATCCTTGACAATGTTGCCAAAATTAAAACACATCGGACAGGCTGTAATTCAAAGAAGATATATGAATACTAGGAACGCTCAAATCAACATCACGAAATGTCATTACCATAGGCTTGCACATTCATCACATCTCCACCACTTGAAAGTGAACTAAACACATAAATCAAAGGGACTTTAATAGGGTTGTAATGGGGCTCAGGTGAAAGGTAGGTTAAGAAGGTATGGATAGGGGGTAAAGTGTCAAGAGAATGTCCGAAACTCCCCAGTAACCACAGTGCTTTATCGAAGGAGTTTAACTAATAGGGCAGTTTCCATTTGCTGTACACCCCGTACAAGTGCCCAAATTTTTTTTTTTTTTTTTTTTTGGGAAACTGCTTGCAAGGCGTGGGCACGCCTTGTAGCTCATAGTCCTCTGGTCACGAGGGCTTCTTCAGGTGTTTTTTTTTTTTTTTTTAATTTCCCCTCCTTTACCCAAGGATAGCACTATATAGCTCCTAATCTATCAGCACTTGCAACCCCAATTTGTTTGCTTTTCACAAATGACGGAGTTCAGGCATCCCTTGACAACACAGGGGTAAACAAGAAAGTTTAAAGAGGTCACGGGTTAACAAACACGGATAACAACCAGAAATGAAGGACAAAAACTCAAATTGGTTCACTATTGGGAGACAAGAAGAGGGCTTGATTTTTTTAGACAGCTAAAGAGGGTTAAATCCTAAATGCCCTTATCATTTCAAATGCATCCAATTCAACAAAAATGTGGCCTCGACATGCATAAACTAGCAAGTTCTACAATGCCAATACCATGTGTGATACCCACTCAATCAAACAAAATAGAGCAAACATGAATAATATGCTCAAGCAAGGCTCAAAAGCTCCCCAAAAGTTACAAGATTGGGTCAATTCCAGCATATTCAACATTCTACGACATTGCCAAGGGGAATAAAATGCATAGCTAGCATACTTGACCACATAACCACTCACTTTGATTACGTCATTCATCACAGCAACATGCCCCAACATTGGCAAGCATAGACATAATTAACGAACCGACTAATTACAATGATTTTCATTACTATTTTTTCCTTCTTTTTCATATATATATATATATATATATTTTTTTTTTTTAACGAAGCAAAAAGCACAGAACTGATGAGACAAAGCGAAAAGGACTAGTGAAAGCCACTCCCCCCACACCTAAGACCGACATTGTCCCCAATGTAGGAAAGACAAATGAAGTATTAGGAGAACTGAGAGGAACTTCCCTGATCACCGGGGAGTGAAAGCGAGACACTAAGGTGAAGGGGGATGAGGCGGCGTGAATCCAATGTGAGCGTAGAAGGCCGCCTGATTTTCTGCCTGAATGCGGGCGAAGACCTGGAGCGCCATAAGACGGCCATCTATCTGTGATAGCTGGGTGTTGAGCTCATGAACACCCTCCTGGAGGTCCGGGTAGCGGGGGTCTCTAGCAGGAGGAGGATGCGAGGAGGACGGTCCCGCCTGATCCGGATGCGGTGGCAAGTCAGTGGAGGGTGCAGTGGTGGGCACCCGAGGCTGTGGACCGTCATAACCAGGGGGCGTAAACTGATAGTCATCGCCCACTTTGCGAATAACCCCCATTCGCTCCAAACTGCCCAAATCCAGTGGCTCGATCTCTCGAGCTAGCGCGAAGTTGTGCTCCTTGTCGAGGTCTAGCACTCCCAAACGAATGGCCAAGTGAGTAATGAGCGAGCCTAGGATAATCGGTTTATTGCGCTTGTGAATGACTGACTCCATTTGAGTGGCTATCCAACACCCAAAATTAACCTTAACATTGTTGCGCATGCACCAAAGGAAGTAGAACTCTGATTTGGTAAGGGTGCCGGAGGAATCCTTCCGCCCCGAGAAATTGTAAGCCAAGAACCTGTGGATGACTTTTAAAACCGGATCCTTCAGTTCATAAGCCTTGGACTGACTCGGATTATAAACTTGCCGATCCGTGGACCACTCTCTCCAGATGTCAATGTATTCAGTTCTGAACGGTCTGGTCTAGTCAATAGCACTATTAATATACTCTCCGGAGGCAATGGTATCCGCACTGACAAACCCCAAAGTCAGATTAAACTCGTTGATTGAAAAATCATAATGTTTGCCCTTTAATCTAAACCGAATAATCTCCGGCTCATCCAAAGTGATGTGTTCATTCCTGATAAACTCAAAGGAGCAGTAGAATTCGCAACAAAGCTCCTCGAACGTGGGGTAGTTAATGGTGAGATACTGCTCCCAGCCTATTGCCGAGAACAACTGTTCAACCTCTCGTGCAATTCGCAAATGGTCCAAGGCCGGGGCGTGAAAGCACTTGCAAGGAGCAACCGGGCGATACACCAAGGTGTTAAACCGGTCCTGTTGGGCCCTTGTAAGATTAGTTATCGGTTCCCCCCACTCTCCAGGAGACATGGTGCTCTTATTCAGGCCCAAACAGGACCGAATGGTGGGTTGTACCGGGGCTCGTCTCTTCCGAGGTTGGGACCCAGACGGCCCAGCAGTAGTTGTCTTCTTAGGGGGCATTGAGGGACCACAGACAGAGTAGATTAGCTTAGATATAGCCAGCCAATCACCAAGAGCAGATATGGGACCACCGTCAACAAGAATTACTAAATACTCAGCAGCTCAACAACAAAAGGGGACACGGTTACCCCACCAAACAGCGACCAGACCACACATCAACCAATGCCCCACTGTCGCCAATTAGCCAACAACAATAAAGAAAATCGAACTAACGCCCTTCAAATCAAGATATTGGTCAATCAAAGGCAACAATCAGAGGGCTACCAACCACGTGTTCCAAATAATAAACTCACTAGAGCCCACAGATATCTCCAGTATATAATCACAGGGAAGCAGATATAAGGTTTCTTCCTTCAGATAAGCAAATAACTAGTCTCCCGACAATACTAACAATTATAGCAACCCAACCGGAGGCACAAATTCAGCAATTAAAATTCTCAATCGAAGTCACCAGTTCAACAAGAAAGGCAAATAGGGTTACCACAGTTTCTCTTGGTCCACGCTGGAGAGGAGAATGGCAAAGAGGGAGAGGCGCGCGCGTGCGGAAAGGCGCGCTGTTGCGGCGGCAGCGCACAAGCGCTGGGCATGCTGTTGCGCGCGCGGGTGCTGCTGCTGGTCGCGCGCGCTGGTACTGCGCTGCTGGTGTGCGGCTGGCAGAGGAAGGAGGCTGCGCTGGTGGGCAGGCTGAGGTCGCGCGCTGAGTGGGGCAACCGTCGCGCGCGGGCTGGCGTGCTGGGCGGCGATCTGGCGCGCGTGGGCTGCTGCTGCTGGGTAGGGGCTTGCGCGCTGGGCTGAGGGGTACGCGCACGGTCTGGCCTGGAGCGCGCGGGCTGGTCTGGCGCGCAAGCTGGTGCGCGCTGTTGTAGATCTGGAAGGCCGCACGCTGGAGTCGTGGTGGGTCGCGCGAGCGGCGGCGGCGGACTGCAATGGAAGGCGGCGGCGACGGACGGCAGCGGCGAGCTTCACAAGCAAGGGAAGAAAGTGAAATCAATATTTTTAGAGAAATTGGAAGACCAATTGCTCAAGTCACGGACAGGGACAAGACTAGAAAAAGTGAAGACAAGTGAAAAGTGAAAAGGTAGGGTCTTGGTCAAAGTTTTTTTTTTTTTTTTTTTTTTTACTTTCGCTATCGTAGGGGTTGGAAGGCGTGGGCACGCCTTGAAGGACCCAGTTCTCTGCCCAGCGCATCCAAATGATACTCAAGCGATTTTTTTTTTTTTTCGCTATCAGAAGGATTGGAAGGCGTGGGCACGCCTTGGAGGATATAGTTCTCTGACCAACGTATCCTAATGATACTCAAGGGAATTTTTGTCCAAGCGCGGGCACGTCTTGAGACTGCTAGTTTCCAATTTGCTCAGGGCACCTGGCGCGACCCTTTCAGGACGTGGGCACGCCTTGAAACCTCTACTCTTCTGTCCAACACCACAAAAACAGTCAAAACATTAAAATAAAACTGGAAAATCGCAGAGTAAGTAAAAAAATGATCACAACTAATATTGTAGTTCTTGGGTTGCCTCCCAAGCAGCGCCTTTCTTTAACGTCTTTGGCTAGACATGGCCTTCAATTGTTTAAATCTCTCCACTTGGATCATCAAGGAATAAAACCTCCATTTGCTCATTATTAAACCCTTCGTAATAAGGCTTTAGACGGTGACCATTGACTACAAACCTTTTCTCCGTCTTAAGACTTTGTATTTCCACTGCACCATAATGAGAAATATTAGTAATAACAAATGGACCAATCCAACGGGAGCTGACAGGTCGTCAGCCTGTGCAACAATAATAATAAATATAGAACCTAGATACCACTAAAAGCAGTCAACAATCAATCCTAGGTACTGGAGCAGGGACTCTAGGTGTGCAATGGGTTACTTGATTCACCCTGTTCCCGAAGAGTTTGCTTAACCCGATATACCAGAATTAATTAATTGACAAAAATTACTAAATAGTAGACAGTGGCAAGTAGGGTCGTCTCCTCAGGGACTGGGGATATCTGTCTCTTTTTAAAGTCCAATTGATAAGGGGGGATTTCACCGGAATGAAACTAAAAATAATTACACAATTTAATTAAAAATAAATAAATCACTAGCACAAGTAAAACAGGAATTAAATCAAGAATAAATAAATTCTAGCCAAGGATACAACTACTCAGGCACAGTCCAATCATCCGATCATTGATGCAAGAGAGGTTCACTTAATGTATTAATAGGCTAGTTATAGTCTGACGACCAATTTTTCCTTAAATTATAGATGACCAAGGTACGACCATTAATCACCTCTAACCAAAAAAGTACTCCTAGGTACGACCGTAGGAATTAATTTTCCAATTGCATTAATAACTAGAAAAACCTAGCCCTAACCAATAACACGCTACGAGGGTTATTTAAATTAGATTGCACGTTCCCCTAATGTGTAAACACACCAGTTGCCACTAACATTAATCAATCAAACAATTACGGATTTAATTGACTAAATTGGCACGAGATTAATAAATCACATTGAACATCGGGTCCTTGACATCCAATTAATAAAATAATCCCATGAAAATTCAAGCAGATAACGTGCAAATATTAATAAATAAAGGAACACGTGAAAACTAATTAGATCTCACAGATTTTCGGGACTGCGCCGTCGAGTTGACCCTTGACTAGATGGAAGATTTAGCCACGCCGCATAATTAAATCACCACACGAATTAATGGATTGCAAAGGCATAGCGTTTTCTATTAAGAAGTAAGGAATAAAAGGTGTTTTTTCCGTTGGGGAATTTTGTCGAACACCTGGCGTGTGTCAGAGGCCAGTCAAAAGAAGGAAAAACTTAAAACTACACTAAAAGCCTAAAAACTAGAGATGTCCCTGCTACTCTACGTTATCTCTATTTAAGCAATAAAAGAAAGATGGCTAAAGGCTATCTAGGTGGTCCCCACACATGTGGACAAAACCTTCAAAGTACTTCCTTCCCCCAAGTCTCTTTCCGTAGCTTCCTTTTAAGAGCCCAAAGGAGTAGATGCCTTCCACTAGCTTGTGGTCCCCCACCAATTCAAGGGCCCAAGAATTGAATCCCTTAGAAGTCTCCCTATTTTCCATAAAGTCCTTCCTTTTTGATGATTTTCTGCTTCATTCCTGAAATTAAGTCCAGATACCAAATATGAGTAAATATCAGCAATTAACACAATATTTATCAGGGATAAAAGGGGAAATCAATAATAAAATTACTAACAAATTGTACCCTATCAATTCCCCCCACACCTGAATCATGCTTGCCCTCAAGAATGGGGACAACCCAACTCAATAATGACTAGCTTTCACATTATCATTGCCAGCAGTGCTTATACCCAAAATCAAGATTTAGCGGCTAAATGTCAAGTCATATCTCACTCGGTTAGCTTCTAAGTTCATAGACCTGTCCAATTCATGGCTAATTCGCTTAGGAAATCCAAATACTAACTAGCAATAGTCAGTAATTAAGTCAACTGGCAACCAAAATCTCAACAATACGACCCAAGGATCGGCAGGCTAACATGATCATAAACTCACATATTCTGCACTTCTGATTTCCTTTTTTTTTCTGTTTTTTTGGATTGCAAGAATAATGCTTAGTCCCGAGCTATTCAAGTCTTTTGACGTGAACGCTGACATTTTTAGATGAAAGAGCCCAGTTACTCGACCTTTCATAGCTCCAGGACTTTTTTACTCATAGATATCGCTACTTTTTGACGCGAGAGCCGACACTTGTGGTGAAAGCTCCCGGTTACTAGGTAGCGACACTAGCGGAGTACAGCCATATGTTATTCACCATAAAACACCAAAACACCAAGTAATTACAGATCATAGCCCGCGTCATGTCCTAAATATGGAGAACTAAGGTAAACAGGAGACCAAACTACACAACAATGCCGGTAAAATATTTATATTGCCTAAACAAGTTAGCCATAAATTGCACCAAGTCGTTAATACTCAAAATATTCACCAAGAAAGCATGCTTTTACTTGCCACTGCAACTCAACTCATAGTACAAACCACCATTAACAAGAAAAAAGTGAGCTGCCAAAAATATTCACCAAGATAGAAACAAGGGAAAGACACTCAAAAGGGATAAAGGAGCAACACCTAAACAGAAAACAAGAGGAAAAATAATAAAGAAACGAGAACTAGCACCCAAATTGAGACCCCCCCTACACCTAAACGACACATTGCCCCCAATGTGAAAATATAATAGCAGGAAAACGGAGAGGGGCAACGGTACTTCCCTGAAATCGTCAAGACAAGGGTGGATTAGGCGGAAACTGAGGTGGGAACCCGGCTTGCTGCATAAAAGCCGCGAGATTCTGCGCCATATTGTGAATGTTAACGTCCATGTGTTTTTGCCGAATCTCAAGCCGCTCGACTGTGTTGCGTAGCTGGTTCCATTCCTCATCCGTATGGCCGGAATGGGGGGGAACGGAGGAAGACGGTCCAGGATCGCCATCCTCAGTGGAAGCTCGGGCAGAAGATGACCGAGGGGGGGGTTCTAGAGGCCCCGGGGGGACAACCTCCCAACCATTGTCGCCCTCCCGAACTAAGCCCATTTTCTCTAAGCACGGGATATCCAAAGGCTCCATTGGCAGGCTATATGCAAGTTATGGTTAGAAATATCAAGTACATGCAAATTAATCGCCAAGTGAGTAATGTAAGACCCAAGAATCAAGGGGCGTTTCTTTTTAGGCAAAATAGACTTGACTTGAGACGCGAGCCAACACCCAAGATTAACCTTAATATTGTTTTGCATGCACCATATAAAGAAAAACTCCGGCGTAGACAAAACGCCCGAACTATCTCGCCTACCCGAGAAACTGTAAGCCAAAAAACGGTGGATGTAGCGAGAGGCCGGGTCCTTCAGATAGGACCCCTTTGATAGACGAGGGTCATAGTTTTTTCTGTCTACAGACATATCATCCCAAAGAAAGCGATAGCGGGAGAAAAACGGCTGGACATAGTCACATGCACTCTCGGCATACTCCCTAGACTCAGCATAGGCAGGATCAATGAAACCAAAGGCCAGATTGAAGTCGGTTATGGAATGGTGGAATTCTTGGCCCATTAAACGGAAGCGGATGACATCAGGGGTAGAAACTGTGTAATTAGTGGGAAGGTCAAACTCAAACGTGGCATAAAACTCCCTGACCAACTCGACAAAAGCCGGGAGGTCAGTGATACGAGAATAGGGGCGCCACCCGATGGTTTCAATCAAATCGTGAAAGGGGACGCTAATATTCAGAAGGCCCAAGGTGGCGGGGTCCCGATAACGACAAGGAATAATCCGTCGTTCACAAGCCGCTTCATAGCGCCGCTTGTCGGCGGCCCTGGTGAAGTCCAAATGACCCCCAAAATGTGCAGGGTCAGAGATATGGACGCCTCTTTGTCGCCCAAGACGAGCCCGCCTCCCAGAGGAGGAAGGATCGTGCGAGGGGTCAGAGGCGGGAATGGAATGCTGGGGTGGAGGGGGCTGAGGAGTCCTAGGGGTCCTAGTCTTAGAAGAAGATCGAGGTTTCACCATGGTGACCAACAGGCAAACCAAACAACCAAGTAGCAATTATAAGCGTCACGGGCGCCCCCAAATTCAACCAGCAATCTCAGCAATTCACTCAAACTTGGACACAAAAAGTAAACAAAAGGCTAGCTGTTCAACAAACTGTAGAAAATACCCCCTATTGGCAGCAATTAAACTCAGATTTGCCCAAACAGTTCCCCCCGAAGATAACTAAATCACCCCCTGCTCTATCCAACCTCTCAATCACAGGGTGGACCCACTCACAAATGCCCAGAACACAGATTATCAGATGTTAACAACTACCCTCACCAGTACCACTGGTGAGTATAAAGGGAGAAATTAAATCAAATAACCAACCTAGTGAGCAAAACAGATTTGAACACCCAAGTAGCCCAAAAATGAGCACAAATTAAATCCGGAAGCAATTGGCTGCAGTCTAACTCAACTACAATTATCAACAAATCTCCCACAGATGGCAGCAATTACCCCCAAATTAGTCCCAAAAATTACCCTAGAAAATGCCCAAGTCAACCCTTGTGTTTACCCAGCAAGAAACCCACAAATAAAATCCAAAAAGTAATGCTAATCGGGGGAGAAATCACAATACCTCCACCTGCTAATTTAAGCAGGTGGTGATGCCTAGCAATAGAGTTACGTTCGGCAGCGGCGGCGCACGGACTAGGGTTGCCTGGGGGTTGCGCGCGCGCGGTGGAGCTGGCCGTGGGCTGTGGCCGACGCACTGGTGGTAGCCGTGCGCAGATGGGGAGCAGACAGCAACGGCAGCGGCGTGCGGCGGCTGCGGATCGCGGCTGGAGAAAAATAAACGCGCGGGCTTAGCGAGATGCGGTGGTGGCGCGCTGGAGTCGTGCGGCGCTGGTGGTGACGCGCTGGAGTCACGGACAGACGGCGGGCTCGCGGGGTGCGCGAGGAAGCTCTGGGCGGTGCAGCGCGCGAGAGGTTGCGCGCGTGACTGCTGAGATCGCTGCGGCGGGCGTTGGTGGCCTGGGCTGGAGGGAGGCGCTGAGAGCTGGTGGCGCGGCTATGGCTGCGCGGTTGGCGAGGTGCGGCGGTGGCGTGCGATGCAGCCGCGCGGGAGGAACAGATCGGCCAGCGGCTGAGCGCAGCTCAGTGGAGAGAGGCGGCGCCTGCAGCTCGTTCGTCGATTGGAGAAAGAGCAGAGGAGGACTGGAGTGGCGGCGGTCGAGCGAAGGAAGATAGAGAAAGGGAAAAGCAGCGGGGAAGAAGAGAAGAAAGAAAGAAAGAAAGAAAGAAAGAAGAAAGAAAGAAAGAAGAAAAGAAGAAAAAGAAAATTTTTTTTTTATTTATTTTTTTTTATAAACAATGCTTACGAAAATCTGAAATCTGAAATTGTTTATTTTAAATTTTAAAATTTTTTTTTATTTTTTTTTTATTTTTTTTATTTTTTTTTTATTTTTATATTTTTTTTTATAAAGGAATAACAAAAACAAAAAGAATAATAATAATAATAACAATAGTAATAAATTTTTAATTTTAATTTTAAATTTTTTTTTGTTTTTTTTTCATGTTTTAGGTCGTCAAACACCGCGTGGGCATGCCAAGATTATAAAACATCCACTGACCTCAGGAGACACAAACACCGCGTGGGCACGCCAAGATTGCAATTCATCTACTGAGCTCAGGAGGCACCAACACCGCGTGGGCACGCCAAGATTGCAATTCATCTACTGACCTCAGGAGGCACCAACACCGCGTGGGCACGCCAAGATTTCACTTCCTGATTCAGTGAAGGAAATATTAGTATTGATACTACCCAACGAGTAAATGACCCAATGCAAAAGAAAAACAACTAGAAATACCAAAACAACTAGAAATAACAAAACTAATATTCGGGTTGCCTCCCAAACTAGCGTCTTTCTTTAGTGTCTTTGGTTAGACATAGCCCATAATCTGCTTAAACCAAGCAAATTGGGTTCTCCAAATGCATCATCTCTACCCGCTCAACTGGAACCTCATCATAATATGGCTTGAGGCGATGACCATTCACCACAAATTTCTTCTCCGTCTTTAGACTCTGGATCTCTACTGCACCATAATCAAAGACATTAGTTACAACAAAGGGACCAATCCAACGAGAACGTAGCTTACCTGGAAACAACTTCAATTTGGAGTGATACAGTAGAACTTTTTGTCCACATTCAAACGTCTTCCTAGAGATCTGTTGGTCATAAAAAATCTTGTTTTTCTCCTTATAAATCACAGCATTCTCGTAGGCTTCATTGCGAATCTCCTCCAATTCTTGTAACTGTAGCTTCCTTTGAATTCCGCCCTCTTCGATATCCATGTTGCATTGCTTGACCGCCCAAAATGCTCTATGCTCGAACTCGACAGGGAGGTGGCATGACTTCCCAAATACCAAACGGTAAAGGGACATGCCGATTGGTGTCTTGTACGCCGTTCTATATGCCCACAAGGCATCTTCAAGTCTCACACTCCAGTCCTTCCTATCTGGTCGAACCATTTTTTCCAAAATCGCCTTGATCTCCCGGTTCGATGCTTCCGCCTGACCATTTGTCTGCGGATGGTAAGACGTGGAGACTTTGTGCAAGACACCGTACCTCCTAAAAAGTGCAGCAATTGTCTTGTTGCAGAAATGGGTACCCCGATCACTTACAATTGCTCGCGGCATCCCAAATCGGACAAAGATATTAGACTTGATGAATTCTGCAACTACTTTGGAATCATTAGTACGGGTGGCCTTTGCTTCCACCCATTCGAGACATAGTCTACAGCAAGCAATATATATAAAAAGCCAAAAGATGAAGGAAAAGGACCCATAAAGTCAATACCCCAAACATCAAAAATCTCAACAAAAATCATTGGGGTCTGGGTCATTTGATCCCTTCGAGAAATATTACCTACTCGTTGACACTTATCACATGACTTACAAAATAAGTAGGTATCCTTAAAGAGGGTCGGCCAATAAAATCCACTCTCTAAAACCTTACGAGCAGTCCTCTTTGGTCCAAAGTGACCTCCACATGCGAAAGAGTGACAATAAGCTAAAATAGATTGGAATTCATTTTCACTTACACATCTACGAATGATTTGGTCAGCACCACGTTTCCAGAGGTACGGGTCATCCCAGATGTAAGACTTTGCGTCACTCCTCAATTTGTCCCTTTTTGCCTTAGGCCATCCTGCAGGAAACTTGTCAGTAACTAGAAAATTAACCATATCCGCATACCAAGGCAAAGACAAATTAATAGAAAATAAATGCTCATCGGGAAAAGTTTCTCTCAATGGGATATTATCTTCTTCGACTTGCACTCGACTTAAATGATCCGCTACCAGATTTTCAGCCCATTTCTTATCCCTGATCTCCAAGTCGAACTCTTGGAGCAGTAGTATCCACCTTATCAGTCGCGGCTTCGCCTCTTTTTTGGTCAACAGATACCGCAGGGCTGCATGATCAGAGAAAATAATAACTTTAGCACCAAGTAAATATGACCGAAATTTCTCTAACGCAAAAATTACAGCTAAAAGCTCCTTTTCGGTGGTCGAATAGTTCAACTGAGCCCCGTTCAAGGCTCGAGAGGCGTAGTATATAGCATAGGCTGCCTTCCCCACTCTTTGACCCAGGACCGCGCCCACGGCATAGTCGCTGGCATCGCACATGATCTCGAACGGTAGGTTCCAATCAGGGGGTTGGATAATAGGTGAGGAGGTCAGTAGCTCCTTTAACCTATCAAACGCCCCCTTACATGACTCATTGAACTCGAAGGGTACCTCTTTCTGCAAAAGTTGGAACAGGGGCGCTCCAATCTTGGAGAAGTCCTTTATGAATCTCCGGTAGAAACCTGCGTGACCCAAAAAAGAACGTACCTCCCGCACACTCGCGGGGTAAGATAAAGTAGATATAACATCTATTTTTGCCTTATCAACCTCAATACCCCTAGACGATACCACATGACCCAAAACTATCCCGTGCTCGACCATAAAATGGCATTTTTCCCAATTGAGTACGAGATTAGCTTCTATGCACCTTATTAGAATTAATTTCAGGTTATCTAGGTAGTTATCAAAACTATCCCCATACACACTGAAATCATCCATAAAAACCTCAATAATCTTCTCAACATATTCTGAAAAAATACTTACCATACAGCGCTGGAAGGTGGCAGGTGCATTGCATAGCCCAAATGGCATCCTCCGGTATGCGAATGTTCCAAACGGGCACGTGAAGGTAGTTTTCTCCTGGTCCTCAGGTGCGATAGCAATCTGGAAATAACCTGAAAAACCATCCAAAAAACAATAATAAGCTCGACCTGCTAATCGCTCTACCATTTGATCAATAAAAGGAAGGGGAAAATGATCCTTTTTCATGACGGCGTTCAATTTCCTATAATCTATGCACTGCCGCCACCCAGTGGGCTTCCGGACTGGCACGAGCTCACCCTCTTGATTTGATTCTACCGTCACCCCTGCCTTCTTTGGGACCACCTGTACTGGACTTACCCAGGGGCTATCTGATATAGCAAAAATTATCCCCACATCCAGTAGTTTTAGGATCTCTTTCTTCACTACCTCCATCATGAGAGGATTCAATCTCCTTTGAGCCTGCCGAATAGGTCTAGCGCCCTCTTCGAGTCGAATCCGATGTGTACATACCGCGGGGCTAATTCCCTTGATATCGGCGATAGTCCATCCTATCGCCTGCTTATGGTCCCTCAAAACTCTAATCAATTTGTCTTCTTGGACTGTTGATAAACTGGCGGAGATAATCACTGGGAGTGTCTCCCCCTCGCCTAAGTACGCATACTTTAGGTGTTTTGGCAGCGGTTTCAACTCTAAGACAGGCGCCTGCACCACAGATGGAAGTAGCCTTTGGTGAGGTTCAGGTGTAAACACGGGTGCGAGGTCATACCTTATCTTTGTGGTTGGCAACGTCTGCAACGTTCCAATCACACATTTGAGCTCTTTACTCAACTCTATCTCAGCGGTCATCTCTGACTCGAAGTGCCTGGTCAAGGCAACTTCCAGCTCATCCCTGCCTTCAATTTCGAAAACTTCACGTACAGTAGAGTCAATAGCATTTATAGAGAAGACAGAGCTAGCATGTGATTCTGACGGATACTTCATAGATTCGAAAATGTTAAAATGAACAATCTCACCATCAAATTCCATAGATAGGGTGCCCTTATTAACATCTATTTTAGTTCGAGCTGTGCTTAAGAAGGGTCTACCTAATAGTAAAGGTGATAGGTCGTGAGAGTATTCATCATCCATATCAAGCACGTAAAAATCAGCAGGGAAAACCAATTCATTAATTTTCACTAAAACATCCTCAATCAACCCGTCAGGGTATGCATTGGTCCGGTCAGCCAGTTGGATTATTATTCCAGTGTCTTTCAGAGGTCCTAACTTCAACGAGGCATATATAGACTTGGGCATCACATTAATTGAGGCTCCTAGATCTAACATAGTCTTTCCAATCAAGATATTTCCTATTCTACAAGGAATAGTGAACATACCTGGGTCACCGCATTTCGGTGGAAGCTTTCGTTGCAGGATCGCTGACACATTTTCTCCCACTACCACTCTCTCATCTCCCTTCAATCGCCTTCGATTGACACACAGGTCCCTTAAAAATTTTGCGTATTTGGGTACCTGCTTAATCGCATCTAGAAGAGGAATGTTGATCTCCACTTTGCGAAAGATCTCTAGGACCTCTTTCTCCTTGTCCTGCTTCCTTGGTTTCTCCAATCTGCTTGGGAAGGGAGGTGGGTTGGATCTAACTGGCATGAGTGGGTCCGGGATTACCTTTGAATTTTTATTGTCACCGCCCTCCTCTTCCAGCTCTTTTTCAATTCGATTTTCGTCCTTGTCCTTAGGAATCATCGGGTCAGGTCCTTGGACCTCCTTGCCACTTCTCAAGGTCATGGCGCTAACATTCTTCGGGTTTAATTCGGGCTGAGACGGCAATTTACCTTGGTTTTGGGAATCCAAACGATTGATTGTTATGGCCATTTGACTTATCTGATTCCTCATGTCCTGCATTTCAGAGTCCGTCCTCTGCTGATTTTGCGTGAGGGTTGCCATCACTTGTTTCATCATCTCCTCCAAAGATGGACCAGATCTTGGGGGCGGAGGTGGTCGGGGTTGGTACTGCTGCTGGTACCCTGGTGGCTTATTTGGCACGAAATTAGACTGCCTGTTCGGTGTATAGTTGGGCTGCCTATTTCCTCCATAGCTGAGATTTGGGTGGTCCTTCCAGCCGGGATTGTACGTATTCGAGTACGGGTCATAGGCTCTTCTTGGCGCGGGCGCGTGGCCAGCCATGTTCACCTGTTCTGCAGTTTCTTCCTGAAGCATTGGGCACATGTCTGCAGAGTGTCCCATACCAGTGCAAATCCCGCACACCCTGGCCTGAGTTGCTCTCTCTACAGCCAGTTGCCTCACAAACGAGGTCAACTCAGTTAGCTGCTGCTGGACAGATGGTGTCTCTATCTCGTTCACCTTGCGTATTGGGACATCCTCTCTCGTACCGAATTGTTGTGAATTTTCTGCCATCCCCTCTATTAGCTCCCGTGCTTCCTGAGGGGTCTTGTTCACCAGTGCCCCTCCACTTGCAGTATCAATTATGCTCCTGTCTCTGAATAGGAGCCCCTCATAAAAATACTGAATGAGCAACTGCTCACTTATCTGGTGCTGGGGACACTTGTGTAACAAGTTCTTGAACCGTTCCCAATACTCATAGAGTGATTCTCCTGGATGTTGCTTGATCCCGCAGATTTCTTTCCTTAGGCTTGCAGCCCTGGATGCAGGAAAATATTTATCTAAAAATTTTTTCTTCAATTGGTCCCACGTGGTGATGCTACCTGGTGACAGGTAGTACAGCCAGTCCTTCGCAGAATCTTTCAGGGAGAAGGGGAACGCCCTCATTTTTATCTGCTCTTCAGTGATCCCCGGGGGTTTCATACTATTGCACACGACATCAAACTCCTGCAGATGCTTATACGGCTCCTCACCTGGTAAGCCATGAAAAGAAGGTAAAAGATGAATTAGACCTGATTTCAATTCAAAGGAAGTGTTATCACTCAAACTCGGGAAAGTAATGCATAAAGGCTGCTGATTTAAATCAGGAGCAGCCAACTCCCTTAATGTTCGTGCATTAGCCATGAGAATTTCTTCTTGCTCTGAGTCACTCGAAGAATCACCAAATGAATCTGTTGGTTCAACTTCTGACTCAGGTCTCTGAGATGTAGCACTGGAGTGCTCCTCTCTGAGCTGTCTGGTCTCTTTCCTTATCCTACGCGCAGTCTTCCCTACCTCAGGGTCAAAAACCAAATTACCTGTACGAGAAGACCGAGGCATACACTAGAAAAAATACCAGAAAATTAGAGCGAAAATGAACGTAATAAAGAAACAAATAATGACGCCAGTCCCCGGCAACGGCGCCAAAAATTGACAGGTCGTCAGCCTGTGCAATAATAATAATAAATATAGAACCTAAATACCACTAAAAGCAGTCAACAATCAATCCTAGGTACTGGAGCAGGGACTCTAGGTGTGCAATGCGTTACTTGATTCACCCTGTTCCCGAAGAGTTTGCTTAACCCGATATACCATAATTAATTAATTGACAAAAATTACTAAATAGTAGACAGTGGCAAGTAGGGTCGTCTCCTCAGGGACTGGGGATATCTGTCTCTTTTTAAAGTCCAATTGATAAGGGGGGATTTCACCGGAATGAAACTAAAAATAATTAAACAATTTAATTAAAAATAAATAAATCACTAGCACAAGTAAAACAGGAATTAAATCAAGAATAAATAAATTCTAACCAAGGATACAACTACTCAGGCACAGTCCAATCATCCGATCATTGATGCAAGAGAGGTTCACTTAATGTATTAATAGGCTAGTTATAGTCTGACGACCAATTTTTCCTTAAATTATAGATGACCAAGGTACGACCATTAATCACCTCTAACCAGAAAAGTACTCCTAGGTACGACCGTATGAATTAATTTTCCAATTGCATTAATAACTAGAAAAACCTAGCCCTAATCAATAACACGCTATGAGGGTTATTTAAATTAGATTGCACGTTCCCCTAATGTGTAAACACACCAGTTGCCACTAACATTAATCAATCAAACAATTACGGATTTAATTGACTAAATTGGCACGAGATTAATAAATCACATTGAACATCGGGCCCTTGACATCCAATTAATAAAATAATCCCATGAAAATTCAAGCAGATAACGTGCAAATATTAATAAATAAAGGAACACGTGAAAACTAATTAGATCTCACAGATTTTCGGGACTGCGCCGTCGAGTTGACCCTTGACTAGATGGAAGATTTAGCCACGCCGCATAATTAAATCACCACACGAATTAATGGATTGCAAAGGCATAGCGTTTTCTATTAAGAAGTAAGGAATAAAAGGTGTTTTTCCCATTGGGAAATTTTGTCGAACACCTGGCGTGTGTCAGAGGCCAGTCAAAAGAAGGAAAAACTTAAAACTACACTAAAAGCCTAAAAACTAGAGATGTCCCTGCTACTCTACGTTATCTCTATTTAAGCAATAAAAGAAAGATGGCTAAAGGCTATCTAGGTGGTCCCCACACATGTGGACAAAACCTTCAAAGTACTTCCTTCCCCCAAGTCTCTTTCCATAGCTTCCTTTTAAGAGCCCAAAGGAATAGATGCCTTCCACTAGCTTGTGGTCCCCCACCAATTCAAGGGCCCAAGAATTGAAGCCCTTAGAAGTCTCCCTATTTTCCATAAAGTCCTTCCTTTTTGATGGTTTTCTACTTCATTCCTGAAATTAAGTCCAGATACCAAATATGAGTAAATATCAGCAATTAACACAATATTTATCAGGGATAAAAGGGGAAATCAATAATAAAATTACTAACAAATTGTACCCTATCAGGAGCGCAACTTACCAGGAAAAAGCTTAAGTCTTGAGTGATAAAGTAAGACTTTTTGCCCTACGACAAACGACTTTCTCGAAACTTGTTGATCATGGAAAACTTTGCTTTTCTCCTTATAAATTGCGGAATTCTCATAGGCTTCATTCCTTAGCTCTTCCAACTCTTGTAATTGGAGCTTTCTGTGTCCTCCGGCCTCCATGAGATCCATGTTGCACCGCTTGAGCGCCCAGAATGCCTTGTGTTCAAATTCTACTGGTAAGTGGCACGGCTTCCCAAAGACTAACCTGTAAGGAGACATTCCAATTGGCGTTTTATACGCAGTGCGGTAAGCCCAGAGAGCGTCTTCCAATTTCACACTCCAATCCTTTCTATCAGGCCTCACCATCTTCTCCAGGATCGACTTAACCTCTCTATTCGATATTTCGGCCTGACCATTCGTTTGGGGATGGTAGGGAGTGGACACTTTGTGGAGCACACCATACTTACGAAACAAGGCGGTGATCGTTTTATTGCAAAAGTGGGTGCCCCTATCACTCACTATGGCTCGCGGCATTCCAAAACGGACGAAAATGTTAGATCTTATAAAATCTGCAACCACTCTAGAATCATTAATCCGGGTGGCTTTTGCCTCCACCCATTTGGAAACATAGTCAACAGCAAGTATAATGTACAAGAAACCAAAAGACGAGGGGAAGGGACCCATGAAATCTATACCCCAGACATCAAAAATCTCAACAAATAATATGGGGGTTTGACTCATTTGGTCTCTTCGAGAGATATTCCCCACCCTTTGACACTTATCACAAGATTTGCAAAACAAATATGCATCCCTAAACAAAGTAGGCCAATAAAAACCACTTTCTAGCACTTTACGAGCTGTCCTCTTTGGACCAAAATGCCCTCCACATGCAAACGAATGGCAGAAAGTCAAAATAGAGTGAAACTCACCTGCACTTACACACCTTCTTATAACTTGGTCTGAACATTGCCTCCACAGGTAGGGGTCATCCCAAAGGTAGTGTTTGGCATCACTCTTTAACTTATCCCTTTTAGCTTTTGACCACCCTGCAGGTAATTGATTTGTTACCAAAAAATTAACAATGTCCGCGTACCAAGGTATTGACGAATCAATGGCTAGAAGTTGCTCCTCAGGGAATGACTCTCTCAACGGTAGATCATCTTGATTTGTGAGCAACCGGCTCAAATGATCAGCCACCAAATTCTCAGCTCCACTCTTATCCTTGATTTCTAGGTCGAACTCCTGCAGGAGTAAAATCCACCTGATCAGCCTTGGTTTAGCATCCTTCTTTGCCAGCAAGTACCTCAAGGCTGCATGATCAGAGAAAACTATTACTTTTGCATCCAATAGATATGACCTAAATTTTTCTAGTGCAAAAACAACAGCTAGTAATTCTTTCTCCGTCGTGGAGTAATTAAGTTGGGCTCCACTTAAGGCCCTCGACGCATAATAGATCGCGTGTGGTGCTCTTCCAATTCTTTGGCCCAACACGGCCCCCACGGCATAGTCACTTGCGTCGCACATAATTTCAAACGGAAGGTTCCAATCTGGGGGTTGAATGACAGGCGGCGATGTCAGTGACTCCTTCAATTTATCAAACGCCACCTTACATTCACTTGTGAAATCAAACGGCACGTCTTTCTGCAGTAGTTTGAACAGGGGTGCTCCGATCTTCGAAAAGTCTTTGATAAAGCTCCTATAAAAACCTGCATGACCCAAAAACGAACGCACTTCCCGGACACATACGGGGTAAGGTAGAGCAGAAATAAGGTCAATTTTAGCTTTATCTACCTCTATGCCCTTAGCTGACACGACGTGCCCTAAGACAATGCCATGATCTATCATAAAGTGACATTTCTCCCAATTAAGCACCAAATTCGTTTCTATACATCTTTTCAGAATTAAAGCCAGATTCTCAAGGCATTCATCAAAACTGTCCCCGTACACACTAAAATCATCCATGAATACCTCAATTATTTTTTCCACATATTCTGAGAAAATACTTACCATGCACCTTTGAAAAGTTGCCGGAGCATTGCAGAGACCGAAAGGCATCCTGCGATAAGCAAATGTACCGAACGGGCATGTGAATGTAGTCTTCTCCTGGTCTTCCGGTGCTATCGCGATCTGAAAGTAACCTGAAAAACCATCCAAGAAACAATAGTAAACACGACCTGCCAATCGTTCTACCATCTGGTCAATAAACGGGAGAGGGAAATGGTCCTTTTTAGTCACAGAATTGAGCTTCCGGTAATCGATGCACTGGCGCCAGCCAGTGGCTTTCCTGACCGGGACCATATCACCGTCCTGGTTCTCCTCCACGGTCACTCCCGCCTTTTTCGGGACTACCTGGACAGGACTCACCCATGGGCTATCCGAGATAGCAAAAATGATCCCCACTTCTAGGAGTTTGAGTATCTCCTTTTTCACAACTTCCATCATCAGGGGGTTCAATCTTCTTTGAGCCTGTCTTACCGGCTTCGCATCTTCCTCGAGTCGAATTCGGTGCATACATAAGGATGGACTTCTTCCCTTGATATCTGCTATACTCCACCCAATTGTCTCCTTATGCTCCCTCAGGATCCGCACTAGTTTGTCTTCTTGACTTGGAGACAGGTGTGCAGAGATGATTACCGGCAGTGTCTCCCGGTCTCCTAGGAATGCGTACTTAAGATGCTTCGGCAGAGGCTTTAATTCTAACTCTGGTGCCTGCACAACTGAAGGAAGCAGCTTTGTTTGAGCCTCTGACATAAAAAGTGAAGTAAGTTCATACCTTGGGGATACGGGTGGAAGTGAGTGTAAGGCTTCCACAGCATGGAGCAAATCTCCCCGTAGGTCCACATCAGGAGTTACACCCAACTCCAGATGCTTGACTAGAGCCACTTCCAAAGCGTTTTTGCCATCTAATTCGAAAATTTCCTGCACAAAAGGCTCAATAACGCTCAAAGCAAAGACCGAGTTAGATTCTTCTGGATACTTGATCGCCTCAAAAATATTGAAATTCACAGTTTCACCATCAAATTCCATTGACAAAGTACCCTCATTCACATCTATTTTAGTCCTGGCAGTGCTAAGAAATGGTCTACCTAACAGGATAGGTGACGGGTTTAATGATTTTTCATCTCCCATGTCCAAGATATAGAAATCTGCAGGAAAGACCAATTCATTTACCTGAACCAAGACATCTTCAACTAGCCCCTCTGGATATGCATTTGTGCGATCAGCTAGTTGGATTATGATGGCTGTTTCTTTAAGTGGCCCAAGGTTTAGAGAAGCAAAAATGGTCTTTGGCATCACATTGATTGACGCCCCTAAATCTAACATTGCTTTCCTGATCGGTGTATTCCCTATCTTACAGGAGATCGTGAACATACCTGGATCTCCACACTTGGGTGGGAGCTTTCTTTGGAGCATTGCTGACACATTCTCTCCCACCGCTACTCTTTCGTCCCCTCTCAGTTTCCTCTTATGGGTGCACAGATCCTTGAGAAATTTAGCATATTTAGGTATCTGCTTGATTGCATCCAGTAAAGGGATGTTAATTTCCACCTTTCGGAACACATCCAAAAGCTCTTTTTCCTTCTCTACCTTTTTTGTCTTCTCCAGCCTGCAAGGAAAAGGAGGTAAGTTAGATTTAATAGTGGGCGGAGAAGTGAAGGCTACCTTAGGATCCTTGCGAATACGCCCTTCCTCTTCAATTTCCTTCTCTATCTCCTCTTCATTTTTGCTTTTTGAACTTTCCACTTTAGGCCCTTCCAGTTCCTTGCCACTCCTCAGCGTCATGGCACTTACATTCCTGAGATTCACCTCGGGTTGCGATGGTAGTTTCCCATAAACGTGGGACTCCAAGCGGTTGATGGCAGTTGCCAGTTGACTTATTCGACCGTCTTGGTCCTTCTTGTCCGCTTTGGTGTCCTGCTGGAGCTGCGCGGTATTCGCGGCCAAGGATCTGATCTCCTGTTGAAGCTGGGTAGTAGTCGTGGCCAGGTTAGTAGTAGTCGTGGCCGGGTTTTTGACTAGATCCTCCAGGGAGCTCCCTGAATTGGAGGACGAGGGTTGAGATTTTGGTTGCCATGGCTGGCTGAATCCTGGTGGACGATTTGGAAATGAATTTTGCTGCCTGTTCCCATAACTAAGATTGGGATGGTCCCTCCAGCCCGGATTGTACGTATTGGAGTATGGGTCGTACTGCCTGCGGGGCGCGGGCACGCCTCCGGCCATGTTTACCTGTTCTGCCCCGTCCTTTTGCAAAATGGGGCACGAGTCTGTGCAATGGTCCATGCTAGTGCAGATTCCACATACTTTCGCTCGCGGCATGTCTCTCATGGCTAATTGCCTAACAACCGATGTTAATTCTGACAGTTGCTGCTGTAAGGATGAAGTCTCTACCTCGTTGACTCTACGGGGAGGGTTGCTCTCACGGAAGCCAAATTGTTGGGAGTTCTCTGCCATGGCTTCGATGAGCTCTCACGCTTCCCTCGGTGTCTTGTTTGCAAGTGCTCCCCCACTGGCAGCGTCAATGATACTCTTGTCTGTTGATTGGAGCCCCTCATAGAAGTATTGGATTAACAGTTGCTCACTAATTTGATGCTGTGGGCATCTAGTGCACAACTTGTTAAACCTTTCCCAGTATTCATACAGGGACTCACCGGGATATTGTTTGATGCCGCAAATCTCCTTCCTCAAGCTTGCAGCCCGGGATGCAGGGAAGAATTTTTCCAAAAATTTCTTCTTTAACTGTACCCATGTGGTAATACTACCCGCTGGTAGGTAGTATAGCCAATCCTTGAGAGAGAAGGGGAAAGCTCTAAGTCTTATCTGCTCCTCAGTGACCCCAGGAGGTTTCATGCTGGAGCAAACTACCTCGAACTCCTTGACATGTTTGTGGGGTTCTTCGCCAGAGAGACCATGGAAAGAAGGTAGAAGGTGAATCAACCCCGACTTCAGCTCGAAAGCAGTATTCTCTGCCAAAGTGGGGAATGTGATGCATAAGGGCTGATGAGTCAACTCCGGGGCAGCCAGTTCCCTCAATGTTTGGGTGTTGGCCATGCTTACTTCGTCTTCCGCTGATTCGTCTGCAGCAAATAAGTGCCTTTCTTTTTGTCTCTTGGTCTCTTGCCTCCGCCTACGCGCTGCCTTCTCAACCTCAGGATCGTATACCAAGTCACCTGTGCGAGAAGAACGGGGCATAAACTAGCAAAAATACCAAGAAAAATAAAATAAAATAAAAATAAAATAAAAATAAAATAAAAACTAAATTTGAAAAGAAACAAATAATCCAAATGCCAACTCCCCGGCAACGGCGCCAAAAATTGACAGGTGCCGAACCTGTGCAATAATAATTACTAAAAAGTCCTAATTACCACCTCAATTAAATAATTATAGAACAAATCCAAGTACTGGAGCAGGGACCCTAGGTGTGCAATGGGTTACTTGATTCACCCTGTTCCCGAAGAGTTTGCTTGATCCGAGATACCGATGTTGTCTATAAAAATACTAATTTTGCGTACAATGGCAAGTAGGGTCGATTCCACAGGGAGCAGGTAGGAAATTATTTCTTTCCAAATCAGCAGAGCAAAATTTGGGGGATTTTCAATGGGAGAGGAATAAATAAAATAAAAGTAAAATAAAAACAAAGCGAACTAAATTCAAAACCAACTCACAAAGCACAATTAACTAAAAATAGCAATTAATAAAAGTTCTACCCAAAGGATCAACTGCTCAGGCACTGTCCAATTAAATGATCATCGATGCAAAGATATTTCACCCATTCATCACTAGATTGGTTATAGCTATCAATAAGGTCTGACAACCAATTCTTCCTTACCTTTTCGACAGTCAAGGTACGACCATTGATTGCTTCCCTAACCAGATAACAACCCTAGGTACGACCTTAGGAATTTAATTACCCAATTGCATTAAAATTAGAAGAACCCAACCCTAACCAATAAACACGCTAAGAGGGTTTATTTAAACTAGATCTTGCATTTCCCCATCATAAAACCAATTATGGTGGTTGCCACGGGGTGTTAACTAAATGAACAATTACGGATTCTATTTAATTAACGTGGCAGCAGGCTATTAAATTAAATCAAATACCCGGCCGTTGATATTCAATTAATAAAATACCCATGAACAATTAATTCAGGAAATGCACGAATAGCAATTAATCGGAGGAAATAATGAAGATTCGGTTAGATCTCACAGATATTATGGACCGCGCCTTCGCGTCAACCTTTGGGTAGAGGAGGAAATTAGCCGGTCCTCATCGTTTCAATCCCGCGTGGTTTAATTGACTTCATTCAATTATTTGCCAAGGAATTGGGAAAGGGAAATTAACTGCAATAACAACCGAAAAGGCCCTGCCTTCGTCCCTGCTTCGGAGTCCCAATTACAAAGCCAAAGCTACGAATGAACTGTCCAGCGGAAAAGTTGAAAGTCAACAGAGAAAGGGGCGTCTAGCGCCTGGGAAAAGGAAAAAAACTAAAGCTAGCGTTTTTTATTCGATGTCAAAATTCCTATCTAATTTGCTGCCCCCGAAGAAACAAAAGCGAAGGGCGGCGTCTGACAAAAAGTAGCCAAAAAGAAAACTAAAGCTAACTCCCGATTCTGAATCTCTTTTTCCTTTTTATATGCAGTGCCGCCCAAGAGAAGTCAAGAAGCAAACAGACGTCTGGCCCAATTGATTGCAAAAGGTATCTCCTTTGGAGTTTTGATCCCACGCTCCGGGTTCACGTGGACCACGGTCCGTCTTTCGGTTTCGTCCACCTTCCAAGGCGTGGTCACGCCCTGGGACGACAAGTCTTCTGGAAATTTTTCCCCGCGATATCTTTTTAATGCTAACCACCTACAATTCACACAAATGTCAAATATGAGTGAAATCCCCTTCCTTAGCACCATGAATAGCCAAAATTAGGACAAGATGACAGTGCAAAACGTGCCAAATAACGGCTCTATCAAGCATGCTAATGGTGGTGGGAAGCAAAACTTCAGCATAGTTAAGAATTGATCATTTTGACATGAGTAGTTAGAATTGCAAGAACAATAATACAATCAATGGGAAGGGCCATAAACTTCAGCATATTCTCACGCCACGTTAAAATTAAGAAACAAGATGCAGAGTTGGGCGTGCAAGGTAAATTTGGAGAGCACATTGAAGTTTCCTCTGTTTATGCAGCCTGACTTAAAGCCCCAGTTTGTAAGGTAGAGGGATTCACTCGGAAGAAGATCAGCATCTCAATCCAGTTAAAACACCGTGGTAGATGGAAGCTAGCACTTGGAGTTTGATTAGTATCAAAAGCATATTCAATGACCTAATTTGCATCTAAATTCTAAATACATGCAGCTACCAATAGATTTCGGTTAGATAGTCATTAGCTTGACATCTTTTCACACTGTTAAAGGACACTCTGATTGTTATCTGCATCCATGCAAGCCATCTTGACAGTTAAGAGGTACTAACATTTTCAACATTTGCAGCTAGTTTGGGAGTTTTAGACAGAAAAGAAAAGAAGAGAAAGCTCAAGTCATGAAAGAAAAGAAAAGAAGAGATTTAGTTTTGATATTGTTTGGGATTTTAGTAAAGAAATAAAATGATATTGGATACATATGCCAATAAAATTTTGTTTAATAGACATTTAAGTATAAATTTGGTATTTTAAACAATTTCAGAAAGCTTGCTTCAACTCTGTTTTGTTGGAAAAGTATTATTAACTGTAAATGCATCCAAAATCTTCTCATTTTCTCTTTTTTTTTTTCCATCACTCCACAACTCCCAAACATCATAAAAGAGCTATATTCTCTCACTTTCTTCTCATTTCCTGTCAAATCTAAGCTCCCAAACAAAGCATTGGTCTCCACATGATTTACAATTACCTAACTTAAGCTCCAGTGTGCAAAATCTAATATCAAAGGATGAATTACGTAAATGTAACTTCAACGTCTACCAATCTTTTATTTCCTTTCTTTCATTACTACCTCCATTTGCAGCACCCTTCATATTTGAAATTTTGCAATTTTTGACAGCTATGGTGAAAAAAAAATAATGGCTCTAATGTCACAACACAAATTTTATTTCCACAATAATTTTTTGCATAAACTACTAAATTTGCCCTTCTCAGGTCCAAATGTAGTTTGGACGTAATGCGTCATTTTAACAAAATTTGCTCGGAAAATAAATTTTGAGCTATGGCAATATGATTTGTCCTTGCTATTGCTACTTAAGCAAACAATGACTGCAAATCATTAGCTTGTCCTCCCTCATCTATTGATACATGTGTCAAATATCTTTATCATTCCATTATCCAAGAATTAGAGTAAAATATATGCTTTAGTTTGCTATGAGGGACTCAATCCGTGCAAACACAAACATTAGAGTAAAATATATGCTATAGGATAGTAATTTTTTTGGAATTTTTTTGTAGGAAAATAGACTGTAGCACTTGTTTTAATATGATGCGTATGAGCTAAAAATATTATTAGAAAATGTGTCAAGATATATTCTTGGAAAAATCTGAAAAAATTTTCTACAAAAGAATACAATCCAAACAAGGTCTAAAGATGCCTAACTGACAAGTAAGCTTCTTTTTTTTTTTTTTTTCTCAGAAACAACAAAAGTTATATTGATAAAATCAGAACTTTACCCTTGTAGAGCAACGGTTCCGAGAGGCAATACAAAGGTGTTAAACACCTTGAGAATTATTCAATTCCTCATCACTACAAATACCTACTACATAAGTACTAACATATTTACTTATATTGTCATTTGCTATATCTAAACAAAAAGAGCATTTTTGCAACAAAGAGCTTAAATTGTTGATGTCATCCATCAGAGTGGCCAGCCTAATGTCTTTGGTTTTTCTGGGGATTAATACCACTTTGTCCCCCCAAACTTTGGACGATTACCCACTTCAGTCCCTAAACTTCAAAATGGGACACTTAAATCCCTAAACTTATACATACCTCCCACTTGGATATGTAGTTTGATAGATAATGGAGGTTCCTTGGTATATAAGTTCTAGAGTTTCCTAGCTCGAGGTCTCTGCTGTTTCCACACATTTTTGGCACAAGCTCAAACTACTCTAATGCTTCTTGTCTTAATATAACTACTGAATGTTGATAGCTTGAGCAGAGTCTATTGGAAAACAACTATGAATAATCTGGAGGGGTCGTGGTTTGGAGGCCTGATGTTTTCTTTATGGCTGTTTAGATGGGTAGAACCTGAAAAGGAAGCACGGAGAGGAGCTATAATGGATGTACCATTATCTAGGACGAACAATGACATTGTCCATTGGGCTACATCAAAATCTATAATGCAATCTTTAACATATTTCAGGTTTAATCATTTGAAGAAATTGTATCCACAGTCAGCATTTTCGTGATCAATATGTCAAAACCTACATTGATTTGTTGTTAAAGCATCTTCATTTACATATATGCATTACAGGGAGCTCATCCTTCTAATCTTTTAAAAAAAGGACTGGTCTCAGTATTCCTCTGAATCTGAAAGTAAACATAAAGAAGTATTCACAATCTTCTTTGATCTAAGACAAGGATTTTCAGATTCACATTTCCCCCGTTCATCTCTTCTTCCTTAATCTCTTGAACCAAACTTCCAACATGGCCCGGACAGCGATGCACCTGAATCAATTCAAGAGTTGGAATTTCCCCCAAACAAGAAGGAAGCTCCTCCAAGTTCAAGCAGCTTTCCAAAACCAATTTCGGAAGACAGGGGAGATGATCACCGGAGCACGTCCACCTGACAATGCACAACAATTCCAATTTCAAGAATTTGAGTTTAGGGAACTCCCCTTCTTCCATGTTCCATATTTCTTCCCCACCAGCTTTTGTACCCAGTAATTTGAGAACCTCAAGATTAGGTAGTCTTCCTATTGAGGAATCATACTCCAGGGAAATACTTCCAGGGTCAACTTTTTTAGATTCATGGGGAAACTGAACTCATAATCCTTCTCTTTCACACCCTAAAAAGACAGCTTCACTGACTCCAGTCGTCTCAGAAAGTCCATTGCCACAATCCTGTTCCAATCCCCACAAGATTTTTCTGTTTCAGCGAGACCGCATTTCAGTTTGCGGATATTTGGAAACTTCTTCATTATCTTATCCATGCTTTGCCCCAAATCAAGCTCAAGACAGTAAGAGCCATCGATGAGGTTCCCTGTTGAGCTTTGGGCCTAAAATCACTGCAAAGCACAAATACTCAAACTCAAGACGGCATATAGCATAGAATAAAGCCAAAAGAAATTTTCAGATAAGTGCAGGTTCTGTGTCATTGTAACCAAAGCCCTAAAAGAAAAAACTCACCATAAAAGTAGTAGCACCAACAATCATAAAAGCAGAGAGAGCTTAAGAGCCTTTATCAAGATGGATTCATTAAGAGCAGCAAGCAGGGTTGACTAGCTACTGGAATGCTTCAAAATAGTACAACTTCATTGCTTGAACAGTACATCTTCCTTGGCTACCTCAATAATATCTTCATCATGACACGATTTCTTTTGTTTTATGCATAATATGAAATTTTGAACCAATACATGAAATTGATGACCAATAGCTGCAAAACCTCCTCGATTGACCGTTGTCTTCATGGGGAGAAAGCCAAAACAAAGGAAAAATGTGTCAGAAAACCATCATATGTGACTCTGATAGCAATTACTAATCAAATGGTTCAGATAAGATTGCAAGTTCATTATCAAGAGGTAAAAGTTCAGAGAAACCATTTCATCGCCTTAGAATCACAAGTTTAAATGGAATGAGCTGACTTTAGCAATAATACAGAATTGGACATGTAAAATCAACAAAACTAGACTGCCAGTTGTTTTAAACGTTGATGGGCTATTTGGAGGAAATGCAGGCCAAAAGTTATTGAGTTCCAGCCATAAAGATCGTGCTGAAGAGGCTTCAAAATTCTGTCCTCTGTTCGTCTAAGCAAAAGACCACAAAAATCAGCTAGGAAAGTACTGGAGAAAGGAGTGTGCTTTGGCATACAAAATGCAATTACATTTTCCACAGGTGAAAGTTCAGAGAACCCGTTTCATCCTCATACAAATCGCGAGTTAAAGAGAGAGCTAATCTTAGAAATCATAATGTACAACAGATTGGCTGACATACATGATAAGCAAAGTCAAGTCAAATCTTAATTTCTTTAACATGTTGCTTGATTAGTTGATTGTTTCACTTCTCTTTTAAGCAAAACTTGCTTTGGTCACCCAAGAAAATCTTGTGCATTTGGTTATTAACTACAGAAACGAGATAATAACTCAAGCTTCCAATGAAGTCATGTAACCATCGCCTGTTAATGGTAATGTTTATAAAGTACCTATAACTTTGAATCATGATGCAAAAACCTAAGAAAGACACCAATCAAAAATGAAAAGAAGTACTTCATGCAATTCTTCAATTTTTGTTAAGTGACCACCAACATAAGATTTACTGAACATCATATAGACCAAGAAATTTTGGAATAACTAGGAATCTTATGGCAACAGAATCATTCTAGACATGCTATTTTTAGCTACAAAGAGAACATGAAAACTCAGAAAATCATGTTGTATGTAATGGAGCTAAGATGCAGCTTCAAGAAAGGTGGTGAGCAAAGCAATGCATATATCCTTGGAAGCAGACCCTCTAAAACTTTCAAACTCTTGTTACTTAATCATTTTTGTCACAATACATATATCACCTCAACTAAGGCAATAAATAAAATTCTTCTTAAGAGTTTCACTGGAGTATGTTCTCCTACAGAAAAAAGGAGAAAAAATCTACAATTTAAATGGTCTGAAATCTTTCTATGTTAGCAAACCCACATATTTCTGTGCTGGGACATACATTCATCTGACGCTTTATTCCAGAATATAACACATTATTTGTTTCTAGCAAGTAAATAAGTAAATAAAACTTTTCACAGTTAATGGTGGTGAGTACCTGAGTTGGATGAGCTCAGATTTAAAAATCCCAAGAAAGCATGCTGCCTGCATTATAAATAAGATTGAACAAGAAGTTCCATTACGTTTTTGAGCTGGAAATCTTACAGAAAGTAAGAGTTTCTTTTTGTTAGTTTTCACCCTAACAATAATGAGCAGGTAATAAGACTTGATACCATACACAAATATTTATTTGGTTAAAATAAATGTGCTAACCTCAGTGTTACTCTTGAAAGTTGGCAAAAACTCCAATGGTTAATGTGTGACTCTAATACGAGCTCTGTTGCCAACAAGATGCCAATAATGATCATCAGAAGGCCATGGTAATGATGGTTTCATAAAGTACTCCAGATAAGTTGGGGCAAGAAATTTTTGGCCAGCAGCTTGTACGGGCCAGTTACAGTCACTGAGCAATCAAAATCCAGACCTACAACTTCTGTAATTTAGCGTCAGTTAGTTTCAAAGATAAGAAGCCTGGAAAAAATAAGCAAATGCACAGTGTTATAGCATGTTAGTTTGGACAATTGCACCTCATGATTAAAAAGGCACATTGAGAGTGTGCAAGCTCCCAAGATAAGGACATCAGGCGTTGGCTAACTAAGGCACCAAGATGAAAGAAAAGAGTGCCAACATAAACATTTCAGTCTAACTGAAACAGGATCTGGTTCAACACAATTCTCAAAGATGCATGCTCTGTAATTATTAATTACCAGCCATTGTAGATTTCCAGTTGAGCTTTGAGCCTAAGGTCACTGGAAAATAGAAAATTCGATCTTAGACAGTATGTAGTGAGCAAGATATTTCAAATAGTTCAGTCAATCCAATGAAAAGCCAAAATCTGTGTCTTGTTGGCTTTTAAGCTAAATAAATAAGCAGTCACGTGTACAATTTGCCCTACTCTTAGTCTACTCTTGTTCCAAGCAGGAAGTAAGTAATTACAACTCATAACCTGAAAAAACGGTGGGCAATTTGTAACACAATCACAGCAAAAATAATTTAATATCAGCGATATGTATGGTGCTGAGGAAGATTAAATACAACAAGAATTTACTTTAGTTTTGCATGCAATAGACAATCATAATCCACTTGGCAGGAACTGGAAAAGGAGCAAGGTCAAGAGTTGCTGGTATGAATTGGAGGTCCAAATCTGTGATAAAAGAAGTGTGCTACTGCTGTATGTGATGGGAACATGAAACAAGAAAAGTATCTTCAAGAGATTAAATTTCAAAGCAGCCATTTTTCCCCTGTAGAATCTCAATTTTGAAGAGTTTTTTCTGAGGTTTTATGTTGATTTGGTTGACCACTTGTTTATGCGTACATCTTTGGGTGACCCATGAAAATCTTATGCATTCAGATGCTAGCTAGTTTAGAAAATATAACGCAGACATTCAATAAATTGGGCCATCACTTGCTGTTATACTGAGAGATAAAAGTCGGAACAGTGGCTTGTTTTCATGCTAATTCATGGTTACAGAGTATTAAGTTGTTAAGAGGGGGAAAATGAAGAGCACTAATGTTTTCAACCATATAAGATATGCTAATTACTGATACAATAGGACAAGAAAAAGGGAGGAGAGAAAATTGGGAAGAATAACCACTGGGAATTCAACTCTCTTGTTTTTTTCACGAGATGGATAATCAGAGGAGGAGGAGAAGAGAAGGCATATCTCAAAACGACAAAGAGATTGATTGTAAGGTGAATAAAAAGAAATAGAGAAGAAGCAATCTTACATGATTGAGAAGAAGCATTGGGATTTGATTTATTGACGAACTAACGGTTGACCATCTATGCTTATGTTTTGAATACGAGGAGGAACCTTGGACCACTCATCGGGGCTGCTGCTCTGAGAAGTGAACCTTTCCTTTAATAGTGGAGAACCATCAATAGACAGATATGTTAAATTGGCGAGGCAACTTATGGCATCGGGTAAGGTTTCTACTTCACCAAAGTCATGTAGAGCTAGTGATTTGAGGGTGGTCAAATCTCGGAGCTGACCTGGCAGAGTCTTCATGTGTGGCAACCCACGTAATTTTAGTACCTCAAGTGTGGATGAAGAGGAGGAGGAGGAGGAGGATGTCAATCCAGACCAATCAAATTTGTTGTAAACCAGAGAATTTTCTTCTTCATCATCATCTGAGAAGGGACCAATTGAAAGTGTCCTTAAACCAGTGAGGAAACCAAATCCTCGGGGCGTCGTACTAGTTTTCAGATTGGGACATCCCCACAACTCCATCTCTAAGAGAGAAGGCGTGTGTCGCAAATCAAGCTGAAAGGAGGTAAGATTGTGGCATTCAGTCACCCGAAGCTTCTGGAGAGAGCTACAAGACTGCAGCATATCAGCGGGCAGATTCGTCAACCCACCGCATTTATGAATCGTCAGCTCCTTAAGAGACGTAAGGTTTTGCAGAGGAGGAAGTTGTCTGCATCTGTTGCAGTTATCAAATCCCAAACTCACTAACTTGGGGAGTGTTGTTGGCAAATCCATTGACCATTGAGGAAATTGATCCCCCATGAAACCTCGAATTTTCAACTCCTCCAGATTGGGACATCCCCGTAACTCCACCTCTAAGAGAGAAGGCGTGTGTTGCAAATCAGGCTGAAAGGAGGTAAGATTGTGGCATTCAATCACCCGAAGCTTCTGGAGAGAGGTACAAGACTGCAGCATGTCACCGCGCAGACTCGTCAACCCACCGCATTTATGAATCGTCAGCTCCTTAAGAGACGTGAGGTTTTGCAGAGGAGGAAGTTCTGTGCATCTGTTGCAGTTTTCAAATCCCAAACTCACTAACTTGGGGAGTGTTGTTGGCAAATCCATTGACCATTGAGGAAATTGATCCCCCATAAAACCTTGAATTTTCAGCTCCTCCAAATTTGGGTGGGGTGGAAGGCCATCCAACACATCTACGTCGTTGTAGTCGTCGCCTTCTCGATCAAGGGCCCACTCAAGATACAGCCTAAATAGATTTGCCTTTTCAGATAGTTTTGCTTCCTCAGCTCCTTCCTTATCCTTCACCAATTGAAGATTGCGTATAACTAATTTGCCTTTGAGGTTTTTCAAGAATCCAAGCTCTCCAATTCGTCGACCCTTCTTTCGACCGACGTTGAAGAACTCTAGTGTCTGAAGGCAAGTCAGCCGCCCCATCTTCAATGGCATTTCAAATTTATCATCAGGATTCTGATAGTGGAGATGCCTCATGCTGATCAAATTGCTCATCTCCTTCGGAAGAGCTTTAAGAGTACCACTATTTAGCCTCAGCGTCTGCAAATTATAGAGTTTACAAACAGATTGGGGCAAAGTCCCACTTCCAGAATCTGAAAAGTCAATAAACCGCAAGTGTATCAGTTTGCCAATTGACTTTGGTAGCTTCTGATTTCTTACGCCAGACAGATTCAGAACGTACAAATTCTTCAACTTCATTAGCACATCACCAGATGAGCTACTGCTCCTTACAAACAATGTATGAAGCAAAGAAGTTTTTAGACTCTTAAAAAGTTCTTCTCTGTCTTCTCCAAGTGAGTCTACTGCAAGGTAACGAACCAGATCACCATTGTGTACATTACCAGTCTCCCTATCACTAATGACTTTGGTAGACTTTGACATTGACTTTGCATGTTTGTGCGCCACATCTTGCATCTTATAATATACTTCCCAAAAATCATGTCTTATTTCTTCCAACAACCAACTCTCCCATAAAATTCTCAAATGATTCATTCCAGTTTCCTCCATCATCGTTTGGTTATTAGGACATGTTGGGAGGAAACCTTCTGCCATCCAAAGTTCGATTAGCATATCCCGTTCTATCTTAGTATCCTTGGGAAACATAGAACAATATGCAAAACACTTCTTAATGGATGGAGATGATAAATTATCCAAACTCAAAAGCTTATCCAAAATTGATCCCGACTCCTCTTTTTTGTTTAAATCTAAGTTACGTAACTGAAGTCCAATTAGACATGCAGTAGCTGGTAGACCATCACATCTTTGAAGTATTCTCTCTTTAATTTTTTCCAGTTCATCAGGTGCTTCTTTTTCTCCAAATGCTTTCTTTAATAGGATATACCAACAATCCTCATCATGTAGTTTTCTTAAGGCATAGACTTCATGTTCTCTCCTCAAAGCAACAGACACACTACGTGCCACTGAATCTGAACGAGTGGTGACAAGACACCAGCTTCCAATGGTTTGATTGATTCTCTCCAAGGTGATGAATAAGTCATCCCACAATTTCGGATTATCATCCCACACATCATCAAGGACTAGGAAATATCTTTCTCCCTGTAATTGACTTCCAATTTGTTGAACAATGGCATTCCTATCGTCCTCGCCAAATCTTTTTCCCCGTCGTTGCTTCCCAATTTTTCCAACGATGCCATTCCTATTTTCCCTGTCAACCTTTTCTACCGTCAATTGCAATAAAATGAGTTTGAAAAGCTCCTCTATTGAAACTCTTTTCGATACACAAACCCACAACTTTACGCCAAATTTCCCCATTCTCTGGTGGTTGTATATTGATTTAACCAAATTTGTTTTGCCCAACCCTTCCTCGCCAGTTATGGGAATAACGGATACAAACTTATGATTAGATTCGTCCAACAACATCTCCAATATATTTGATTTGTCATTGTCTCTTCCAAATATTAGCTCAGGAGGAACAGAGTCGGTGGGCTGCCGACTTCTTGTGTCTCCAACAGCAGCAGGGAGGCCACCTCTCACCAATGGCCCCCCGAATACCCTGGCTTGGTTATAGATGTTATCCAAGTTAAGTTTGATGTCCCTGAACTTACAAACCATTCTCCAGCGAAGAATTGGATTAAACTTAGAGAAGGAGAAGAAGCAGCGTACCTTCAGCTTGTGTGGGTTTCGGGACTCCACCTTGTGACGAAGAGATTCATAGTGGAGCTTATCCAACACACTGCAAGCATTATAAGCAAACTCTTCGAGGCTCTTCAACCATTCTTGAGTTTCCTTAGTTGTCAGGTCCTGGTCTTGTTGCCTTTCCTCAGTTGCCAGGCCCTGGTTTTGTTGCCTTTCCTCGGCACCAGCCAAGACAGCATTGATAAAGGTAAGAGATTGTCTAATGTTGTCCACATCCTTCTTGAACCCAAGTAAACTCCCAATCCCAGAAGAGGCAAGAGACAGTGCCGTTTGCAAGGCGACCTGAACTATTGCACCGGTAACAGGGTCGGCCATTTTTTCTGCCCTGGATTCAGTGTTGAGATCAAGATGGTTTGGAAGGTTTTTTGCAGCCAGGAACTGGTAATATTATCTAGGCTTAGTATAATTGGCTATGAAGAAAGGAGCATTAATAATTACTCCGCATAGACGTACAATTCTTCTCTGACAAGGTTGTAAGCTTTTGCTTTGGCATTTTAACCGTAACTTTCTCAATTATTGTAGTTGTTGGGGCACCACGTTCTCTGGTTGAATGCTGGGGCCTCCAGCATTATTTTTTGTTGTAGACAATTTGAATGGTTGTTCCATCCAACGAGGACACTTACTTTGGTCCACAATCAAATTGTAAAAAAGGAGAGTGAGAATCATATTGCTATTTTGGTCACATGCATATCCTTATTGTTAATCCTTGGAGGATGAATTTAATACATAATTTGGTCTGAATCTTGTTTGGTTTTAGAAAGTGACCACACTGACCCATGTATATATAACTAAATTACATATATATATATATATATTAGTAAATTTATAAAATATTCTAAAATTCTATGATCATAAATCAAATACACTAAAACTTCATGATTGTTTTCTTTTTTCAACCTAATTCGAGTTATCATTATAATTAGTACATACAGTTAAAGTTTGAAAAATAAATAGAAGCAGTCAATAATAGTTATTTTTATCAATTCATAATATTGTATTCAACTTCTTGAATATTAATTTTATTATTTAAAAATAAAATTGGATGGTGTTTAAATTTTTTTTAAATCTATATATTTTTAATATATTTTTACTTTAGCATGTTTAGAAAAATACAATAGATACACATTAGATTACTTTAGCATCTTGGATCTGGGTTTGGATTTATTTTTTTATACCCCATACAGGTTTGGATCTCGATCAAGGTTTAATTAAATTTAATGAATCTGGATCTGAATCAAAGGAATCGAATCCAAATCCTATCCATTGAGACGGAGGTTAAGGGAAGGTGGGGGCATTATTTTTCCCTGCCTTAAAATGATGCTCCCCCATCCCATCCCCTGCTCCGTTCACTGCAAAAATAAAATAAATTCAATTAGTAATGAGCTTAATTATAGCTAATTAGTAATAGATAGAGAACACAAGACACAATTCAAATAATTTCTTGGAGGATATGATTTCAATTTTCAACTTATCATTGAACTAATCAACCAATGCACACGCTGCCGGTAGATTTATATGAATGAATGAAGCTTTGACTAATACCTATATTACTAGATAATATCTCTTGCGGAACTGAACATACTTGGGATTATATCTCTTGCTGGATAAGAGGAAGATAGTTGAGATAGGAGAATAGTATGATGAAGAGAGACCGGGAAAGCTGGGGTTGGGGGTGAATCTCCTTAGTTATAGTGTCATAAAACATAATATATATCTACCTATATCATAAATTGAATAATGTGATATTTTGTTGTGGGAAAATGATCCATTGTTATCATCAATTTATTACGAGAAAATATTTATTTCTTCTATCAGTTTACTTCTTTTTTTTTACATATTGTATGTTGTTTATAAAGAAAAATAGCAATTAATTTAGATTTTATGTAATATCAAATATGGATAAATGAATTCAAAAGATCAAAGCAATATTTAACATTATTTCACATTCAATTTTTGTTTTTACTAAAAATTAAAAGAATGATCAATTAAATCATTATTAGATATATATATATATGATAAAGTATAAAAATTATACAGCAGCCCCAAAGAAGTCACTGGCGTATACTGTTGTTGCTTCACCAGTTACTCGTGGACGAGGGGCTGGAGCGGTTGTCAAACAACCGCTCATAAACTTTTCATGGCCAAGATGTGGTGGGCCCATCATCAACAGCCAAAACGAAATCGAACAAAATGGAGATGAGTGTAGAGGATTGTTGCTTTAATACAAGCTTAACTTTTAACTCCGTTTGGTCTAGCCATTAAGGGTATGAAAAATTCAAAATCAAAATTTGAAAATCAACTTTTGGTACGATCGGCGAGGTTTAAAACTCTTTCAACTTAAAAAGATGTGGGAAGAAAATGGCGGTAGTGGATTTTCTCTGAATACAATACATTGTCGTTGTAGCTCCTTTTGTTCTTCTCCTCTCAATAAGCTCCTTCTGTTTTTCCCCTCTCAACAAATTATTTCGCATAACATAGACATAAATTTTTGTCTTCTTCTCTTCCAACTCTTAAATAAATCCTATCAAAACGGGCATCTTGTCTAAGGTGTGCACAATATAATTGTGAAGATCCGCTACAGCAACAATACACGCCGATTTAAGTAGTGGATGACTGAGATAGATATTCATCGAGTAACAAATGCATAACTGAGACTTGTGAGTGGCCCATCTGAAATTTACTGCATGGTGAACTCTGTCCAAGGTAAACGCTAATATTATATGTAATTTGATTGTAATAAATGTGTTATTTAGTGAAGCATGATTTAAAAATTATAAGAAGTATGTCATTATCCTTTTAGAGAGAATGGCTAGTTTGTACAATAAAGATCCCGTACAAAATTTTAAAATATAAATGAGGATGTGTACAAATAAAATAACATAAGCGTAAAAATAACTTAACAATGTGACCAACTTAAATAACTACACAAACGGTATAGATGACAATGTATAGATTTTGAGAATTCTGTCAAACCTTACGCTATGTAAAAGTGTATGAGGCATACATGCATTTGTTATGTTACAAGTTGATATAAAGGGTGTACACATTGTTATAAAGTGTGTACATATGATTGTAAAGTTTGTAAATACTGATATTATACACAAATTGGTTATAATATTTGTTTGAAATGTATATATTATAAAGTGAAATATGCTATGCAAATTATTAGAGTTATGTGATTACCTATTACAGAGAAGATACATATCCATAAAAATTATTTTACAAAATGTTGTAAGGTGTGTACACGTCGTTATAAAGTATGCACATATGTGAATACAAATAATTAAGTGCTTATGATGTGAATAAAGAAATAAAAAATAAATATAATTGTTTGTCCTGAAAAATAATAGCAAAAAATGCTTTTTTCGAATACAGCACAATGGAAGAAGCATTGTGTCCTAAGATCGGCATGGAGTTTCAGTCAGAAGATGAGGCATACAACTTCTACAATAGGTACGGATTAGTTATTGGATTCAGTGTTCGGAAAGACTACTTGAACAAGGATAAAGACGGTGTAGTTACATCGAGAAGGTACACATGTTGCAAAGACGGTTTCAAACCACGGTACGAAGGAGATGTAAAATCAAAGAGAACTCGGGCTGAAACAAAAACCGGATGTTAAGCTAAAATGGGGATAATTTTGAACAGAGAAACAATGAAGTATCAGGTTTGAGATCTGGTAATCGAGCATAATCACACACTACACATTTCAAAATGTGCTCATATGATGCGTTCGCAAATAAAAGTAAGTATTTTTCAAGAAACCCAAGTTGAGATTGCAAATGATGCAGGAATATCCTTGAAACAATTCCATGAATTCATGGGAAAAGAGGCAGGTGGATTAGGCAATATTGGCTACACTCATGATGACTTAAAACGCTATCTACGAACAAAAAGAGAGAGGGGATTAAAGTATGGTGAAGCTGGTGCAATGCTACGATACTTTGAAGAACAAAAATTGAAAAATCCGTCATTCTTCCACGCAGAGCAGCTTAATTGTGAAGAACAAATTACAAATATATTTTGGGCTGATGCATCAATGCTGATGGATTATACCTATTTTGGGGATGTGGTTACATTTAACACCACATATAAAACTAATAAGGAGTACAGACCATTAAGCGTATTTGTGGGATTCAATCAATTTAGACAATTGGTTATTTTTGGAGCAACTCTATTGTATGATGAGACCATTGAATCATTCAAGTGGGTGTTTGGTACATTTGTAGAGGCAGTTTGTGGAAGACACCCAAAAACCATCTTCACAGATCAGGATGCAGCCATGGCCGCTGCAATTTCGGCTGTTATGCCTTCAACATACCATGGTCTGTGCACTTTTCATATTAGAGTCAATTTCATGAAACACCTTGGGAACTATTACAAGGATGGTAGTAATCTTCCATATAGATTTGTTGAATGTATGTATGAGATAGAAGATGAAAATAAGTTTATCATGGCCTGGGATGCAATGCTAAAAGAACACAAGCTCGAAACAAATGAATGGTTGTGTGGCATTTATGCATGTCGAAAGAAATAGGCAAAATGCTTCATGAAAAGCGCCTGGACTGCAGGTATGCGTAGCACCCAACTAAGTGAGAGTCTAAATGCTTCCATAAAAAATATCTGAAACTTGATCATGATCTGGTTCAATTTTTCAAATATTTTAATCGAGTTGTGGATGAAAAAAGATATAATGAACTAAGAGCTGAGTATCACAGTCGACAGAAGCTGCCAATGTTGGGATTGCAACAGACTCCCGTACTGATCCAGGCAGCTTCTATATACTCTCCATACATGTTTGTTGCATTCCAGAATGAATACGATGAATCCACTACAATGGTGATCTTGGACCAAAAGCATACTGCAATGCATGTGGAATACAGTGTTAGTCAGTATGATGGAGAAAGGGTGAGAAGAGTGACATTGAATCCAATAACTAAATACATTACTTGTAATTGTAATCTTTTTGAGTAAGAAGGAATCCTATGCTCACATGCTTTAAAGGTGTATGATATGGTTGGAACAAAATTTATTTCTGATCAATATGTGATAAAGAGGTGGACAAAGAAGGCAAGGTCAGGAGGCAGCGTCAATTGCAAGGGTAGAGAAATATCATCAGATCCGTCTTTCTCTATTTCCCATCGATATCGACTATTAGCACCCGAAATGGTAAGACTTGCTACCAGGGCTGCCATGTCAGAAGCCGCTACAAAGTTAGTCAGTAGCGTAATGTCTGAATTGTCAAAGAGAGTCGAAATGCTATTTTGTGGAGAAATAGATGAAATAACACAGAATAATGGCTCAATGGATCTATGTAAGGAAATACAGGTGCAGAATGCAACTGGCCACTTTGTGACTCCAACGGGTTTGAAGAAACGAAGTGGCAAAAAACCTAAGAAAGTATTGCGTAGTTGGGTGGACAAGCTTCATAGGCAAAAGAAGAACTCTACATTGTCCAAGGCAAGCACTCCTGAGATGGTTAGTACTGAATCTTATTTTTTGACTTACATAACTATATCATTTCAATTGACTCTACTATCATAAGCCAACTCAGTTGTTGTATATTTTTGTCTTGTCAGTCATCAGAATCCTATCAACCCATCTAAAGCCAAACATCAAGTAAATGTTTGTCATCGAAATTCTGTGGCAGTAAGTAGTTATTTTTATACTTTACATAATGTGCATTATAGTTCACTGTTCGTTATTTCGATGTTACAAATTAATGTTTTACTTGTACACATTGGTTCTTAAGGTATGTATATTAGTGACAGGATGTTCATCACATGTTATTTATTTTTGACATAGTAATATCACTTTTTATACATATTTTATAGATTATTAATTTATTTGCTCACATTTATTTTTTAAATCGTACAAGTTACAATTATTTTTTACCCGTTGTTTATTAGTTTTGACATCGTGTTATTATTTTGGTGCACGGTGTATTTTAGTTGGTACACATTACAGCGATCTCTTAATTTAATAGCATTTACATGTTGTTATTTTATGTGTACAAACTGATATATATGTTGTACGCATTTATACATACCATGTACTACTGGTTACTTTGTTTTGAAATATCATTATTTTATTTGAACACATGATTACACCTTTGCATAAAATTGTTTACATATTATTCATTTATTTGCTCACATTTATTTTTTAAATCGTACAAGTTACAATTATTTTTTACCCGTTATTTAGTTTTGACATCGTGTTATTATTTTGGTGCACGGTGTATTTAGTTGGCACACATTACAGCGATCTCTTGATTTAATAGCATTTATGTGACGGCCCCACCTCCCCCTAGGGCGTACCCCAGGGTTTAGCGGACCGCTTGCCCAACTTTCGCCAGGACTCACTCACTCGTATCTCAAGAAAAAAACTAAGAACGTATATCCATAGAAAATGAATAACACATCCACTTAATAAATACATTGATACTCAAATCCAGATACAAAACTTCTACACACTAAAATATTCCAAAGTGTTTACAAATCGAGTACAATCAACCCTAGTCGGGTACTAGCGTGAGTACATATTCAAAATTCAAAACAACTAAATTACGCTAATCTGTACATGTCTCATGCCTCGCTCGTACCCCCTGTAAGGAAAACAAATGGCGTGGAATGAGTTAAACCCTCAGTGAGATTCCAAATAACAAATTGACCATTTTGAAAGTACGAATATCAACGTAACAAGTTAATGGGCATCAAAAGTTCATAAAAGTGAACAATAATACTTCAAGTAGCAAATCTCAAAGTGAGTGAGTGTAAAAGTTTTTTCAGAAGAAACAATAATCCAATAAATAATAATTATTCCAAAGTATAAGGATACGGATGGCTCTCAGGAGCCAAATTCCCATCACATCACCAGAGTTTGATCAAGTAATAGTTGACACTCCGTCAACCTTCAAGTAAGTAACCAATCCAGTAGAGCACCACTTACACTACTCTCCACCCACCATTCACACCCCCTACTGGGCCCAAAATCCTCAATAAACACGGGTGGTAATACTCGAGTATACCGATTAGTCGAGAAGATATCACTCCACTCGACATAACTAACGACCCATGGTTCGTTATCTAATCGACCAAACCCTTGCCAACTCGACTCGATTAATTAGCCAATGGGGTTTGGGTCCCCAAGAAATCGATGAGATAACCTCTCCAATCGACGGAATTAAGATAAAAGTATGGAGACGGGAATGAGAGGCACCTCCCACTCGGATTGAATGTGGTATATACTTCCGCTCCATACTTACAAATTAAGTACATGTATATCAAGTTAATTGCAACTATAAACAAGTATAGATCATGTTAGGGCAAGTGCGATAAAGTACACTCTTGCCCGATCAACAAATCTCATATCAATTATGTACAAGTATTGTGAATAAGTGTCCAGGTCAACCAGGTATTTGGAAGCACTCACCCAAAATGCGGTGCCTTTACGAGTTACGTTCGGGTATTACTCTGTGTGCGGAGTCCAAATCTGCGATAAAACATTGTTTAAGAACTTTTAAAAGTAACTAAAGTTCGAAACTTAAACGTTTCGTTCAATAAGAATCAAGAAATTGAAATTCACTTGGAGAATATTCGTGAAACACTCGCTCGCTTTTCAAACTATATAACTTTGTAACATTATACTTGGAAATGTCATTTGAGTCAAAAGTGCAAGGAAAACGTATTCCGAGCAGTCATTATTTTATTTCTAAAGGGTACAAGTTCGGCCAAATCCTTACTGATATACCTCGGTAAAAGAACATGCAAATATCCTAGATGGTTCAAGAAGTAATCACTCTTAACCCTTACTCAAGTTGCAAGTATGTCTACCTAGCCCTTGAACGTAAATTTGGGCAGCACGCCCTTTGTATTTTCCTATTTTTCAGCTATTTATGGATTCATTCTTTTCCTCAATCAAACCCAAAGTTACACACAAACAATCTCATTTCAATAGCCGTTCAATAGGCTCAAGGTAATACAAGTACAAAATCAAGCTAATGACATGTACGGAAATGAGGTTTAGCAAAAGACAGATTTGACGTGTTTTTACGTAATAGACACAACCAAAGCTACGCTTATCGGATTGGAATGCAATTTATACCGTTTCGAAGCTAAGACATAGGGCTACAATTTTGATGAAGATCACTTAGTCCAAATTCCAGTGTAACCCAGTCAAATTCCCAATTCACAGAACCAAATTCTAACTAACCGGCTAATTAACCGTACTACATTTAAATGGACATATCTCAAGCTACCAAAGTCCGCTTAAGACGTTCTTAGAGGCGTTAAAAATCTAAGACAAAGTACTAAAACTTTTATGTTTTGACTAAAAGCTAGTTCAGTACGTATCAAGGTGAACAAACTCAACTAACTTAGTGTACTGTCAAAACTGTCCACTGACTTTACTCCTATGGCAGTCGGGGTATTTTCGTCTTTTCACAAGCTACATTGATCCGATTGAACTGAAATTTTGTAGATAACCATAAAATATCATTCTCTACAACTTTCCTGTTTTGTAGCAAGCCTAATTCAGCCTCTAAAATGATGAAATAGAATCGGGCAGAACTTAAGCTAAATTTTCCAGAAATCTGGAATTTGTATTATTTTAAGCTATAATTCATATTTTCACCTTGAAACTACCACTACTATCACCTTTACAAGATCATATACCACATATATGCATCATACAACACCTAACCCACAAGAAACCCTAACTCAAAAGTCATTCATTCAATCATCAAAATCACTTGAAACAAGCATCACAAACACAATACCAACATTAATACCCAACTTAATCATGATTAATGGAGAAAGAATGGTTGATCAACCATTATACCTCAAGACACAAGCTTGCAAGGATGATCCTTCACCTCTCCTTGAAATTCTTGGTTCCTTAAACTTCCCAAGCTTCCAACTAGTGATTAATCGGTTTAGTTTTTTTCTTGGTTGCACTCAAATGGTTGGATTCAAGGTAGAAGATTGAAAACACTCCTCACTCTCTTCCCTCTCCTTGCTCTCGGCCAAACTAGAAAACAAATGAGGGAAAATGAAGCAAGATGAGAGATAAGAAGGCAAGACAATGGTTGGTCAAGACACCATAGGTGGTTGACACTTGTCACCACCAAGACCAACTAAATTTTCTCTTTCTTTTCCTTGCATTTTGGCCACAATTTTCGGTCACATGGCTGAGGATAAGGGGGGGATATTTTGCACAAATATCAAGGGTATGTGGTGGTAAGGAAGTGGTGGGTTCAATCGGTAGTGATCGATACCCGTCGGTTTGAGCCGATTTTTTTCTTAAATCGCGTATACTAGGATTTTTACCTTCTAATCACTATCTTGTTATTATCACTTCTAATCATATAATATTTCCTCATCCAAAATTCACTCTTACCTACCAAATTTGATCCCCAGTCTGTACCGAAAAATCACACTACGAAAAAATGTGAAAACCCTAATTCGCTCTAACTGGAAAACGGACAACGAAACCCTTACTTCTATATTCATTTACACTTATTGTGGGGTGATTGGGTAGTAGAGTTATTATAAAATAATAATTTTCAAATAAAAGAGCATTTTTAAGAAAATATAAGGAATTTGCAAGTCCTCACAATTTACATGTTGTTATTTTATATGTACAAACTGATATATATATATTGTACGCATTTATACATACCATGTACCACTGGTTAATTTGTTTCGAAATATCATTATTGTATTTGAACATATGATTACACCTTTGCATAAAATTGTTTACATATTATTCATTTATTTGCTCACATTTATTTTTTAAACCGTACAAGTTACAATTATTTATCACCCGTTGTTTAGTTTTGACATCGTGTTATTATTCTGGTATACGATGTATTTTAGTTGGTACACATTACAGCGATCTCTTGATTTAATAGCATTTACATGTTGTTGTTTTATGTATACCAACTGATATATATGTTGTACGCATTTATACATACCATGTACCACTGGTTACTTTGTATTGACATCGTGTTATTAATCTGGTACACGATGTATTTTATCTTGTACACACTACAAAAAGACCTTTGCAAATCTGTTGCATAGTTACTTCAATTTTAATGCATTGGTTATGTGTTATATTCATAGTAACCCATAAGCTTGTAGTATAACTTTACAGTGTATTCATTTATGGTGACGTATGCACTGAATTTTGGATTTTCTTTAGATTATTGTCGGTTGATCTTTGTTTACATATTGTTAATTCAGTTGAACACGTTGTCATACATTTTGTACACATTTGTTTCATAATTTCCGTACATCATAGCATCTTAAATTTTGGACACAATGTGTATTTATTTTTTACGAATTAGTTATTTTGCTGTTTTACACAGTGTTAGTATGACTTTGCAACTAATGTAATGTGCCACTCGTGATAACAGTCATTTAGTGAATCAAATTTTGGATCATCCCCAGTTATTCACTCAGATATGCAGTCTTGTAGGATGGTAAGTGAGAGATATTGCATTTGTGTGGATAATCAAGATTTTGGACAAATTTACAGTATCTTATTCAGTACAATACTGAAATCTAGCCCGGTGAACCTGGAATCACTCCCCAAATACTGGCTGCTCATAACATCCGTATTGAAGATTGTAACAATCTTTCACTTTTGATTCCTAACGATCCTGTGAGGAAGACAAAGTACAGCTCATTCACCGAATTCTTAATGGTCAGTAATTCTTTGAAAAAATTTATTTAAAGTTATTATCTAGAAGTATTCGTACCTTGCTACAAGACTATTGTGTGGAGAGGTTTTTATGAACACTGAATATTTGATTTAAATAATTTATTGCTTGTTTCAATGATTGCCAAACCCCCATTGTGGCTTCTGTGGAAAGGTCAAAGAGCAGTACTCCCATACATATAAGCGACGAAGAAGTGCAACTACCTACGATATAAATGGGTAGAAGCTAATTGCATTCCATGAATATGTATGCTAAGATGTCAAATCTTGCGACCCTTTTGGAACTAGATTGGATCAATGTAATACTAAAATGATTGTTTTCTTTTTATATTAGATAGTAATTTGACAATTGCAATCAATGCAGACTAGATTTAGACAATTTACATCTCTTTAATTGAGTATAAGAAGTTATATATTAACCGTGGTGTGCCAACCCTATCTACTGCAAAAGGTCAAAAAATTCTAAATGTACCTACATTATGTACCTACTAATAATATAACTTAGTTTTTAATTATATTCCAAGATAGAATATAAATAAACTCTTATTCACAGTACATATACCTATTGTGTGGAGACTGTTGAGGCACATCTGCAACTTGCAATATAAATTCTTTGAAATCCACCATCCTATCAAATTGTTTTGCCATTATTAATCCCAAGGTTCGCTTCTGCAACATACAAATATAATTGTACTGATTACACTTTCACACTAGTTACATAATTTAAAGCCATGGAACAGATATATTAAAAATGCAAGTTATAAATAGTATTTAGATTTCACCAATCGTCGCAAGATGTTAGTCTCTCGAACCCGTGACGAATCAACTCGTGAGTCAAGGAGATGAACAATGCCTTGTGCAACATCAAATGAGTATACAAACCAGTGATTTTTGTTCACCACTGGAACCAGTATCTAAAAATATAACGTGTTAGACTTTACAAATGCAACACATTTGATATAGAGTAAAAGATATTTGATCCAGGAGTTATAAGAGATTGATCACAATATCGGCATTTGCTAGACTTGAAGCATTATCTGCTCTTATTTTGAACCACTTGTTCAATTGCGAATATAAGTCATTATCAGACATTTTCTCAAATCGGTCCACACGTTGAATGGCAGCCTGCCCAACAAATCAATGAAATTGGATCGAAACTTATAGGATAGTTAGAAATTGCAACACTGGAACCAATACTACTTATTAAATATTGGAATCAAATTTTCTAACTTAACTAACAATGAGTGCAACTGTATATGCATGGTGTTAGTTGGTTGTTAAAAAAAAGTTGACCATTATACTCACAACAACACATGGCTCGACAATGTACCACTTAACCTTCATCAGTCTTTTACTCGCATCCATATTCAACAACTTTGCATACATATCAATGACCTAAAAGAGAGGTGAGTATAAGTGCAAAATTTTTTTAGCATTCCAAAAGGTGAAACTATCTCCAAAACTACAATAAGTAAATTAGTGAAATAAAAAAATTTTGATTTTTCTCTTGGCTTACGCTATCTGATACCCATTGGTTCTCCCGCAAGGATTGCATATCTTTTCGATTAAGGCTAAATTCGAACATATCCACTAATATCTCACTACATTGAACATTTGAGTCAATAATGTTAAGTTGAATTATCAACAGTTTTTGAATAAAAAAGGCATATAACTCCGAATATTATCACACACTAATGATTTTACCTCTGATCTCCTGTGTCTTGCCATGTGAAATTCGCAATCTTCCTTTGACATTGTGTCAAAGTAACCTGGATTTGGAGCTGATAATCAGTAGACCTAATGAGGGTGTTGTGCCTTGTCGTCCGCAATGTCTTGTGCATTCGACCATCTTCCGCATCTATATTAAGTCAAGAATAGCAAATGTTTTTGTAATGATCAATTTTCATATCATTTACAAAGTGCAATAACAAATGGAAGCTGAATTTTAACTATAACATATATAACTTGCCTTCGCGCTCTCTTTTTTCATATCTAGACCGACCCTTCCATTGTGTTGCAGCACATAGCGAATGTTGCTCTACTGCAGCTCCTGATGGGGAAGTTATACCTGCATCCAAGCAATAAACTTCTGCAATTGCCTTGGCATCATCTTTTTTTTCTTTATCTTCGGGCTCATTTGCCACATTTTCACCAAAATCATCATTCCTATCCCCAACACATGTCTCGTCTTGGTCGTTTTCATATTCAGATTTATCTGTATCAGACTTTATAACAACCGTTGCCTTCTCATGATGGATCATTCGCTTTTTTACCTGTTTTCTTGTGATCTAACGGCTGGCTGGGAAGATAATGCCATGGCACTACGTTGCGAGCAAAGGATACTTGCTATATTCATTACACTCTGTTGACACTCAATCGCTATCTGCTCGGCATTTGCAGCTTTTGTATATAGAGTCGCTAGATGAACCTGAATATAAAAAAATTAATGCAATTAATCCTTATATTGGTATAACTTGGGACATATTTGAATTCGTATTAGATTTAATTTATCATCTTACAACAATATCTCCATGTCCATTATTCACCATCTGGATAATCACATCCGATAGAAGCTCAGTAGGTTCCTCTTCCTCATCTTCTGCTCTGTCCGTTTTGTTTGACCCTACTTTTGTGGACCAAAAAGTATATTGTAAGTTTGACAAAATAGTTAGTTGTGTAACATAATGTCTTACTAACTCAAATTATAAAAATATCATTGTTTCAGCAATACTTACTAGTTTTCCTTTGCCAAATTTTCCAAGACCACCCAATTCTAGTGTTTCTCTTTCCATTATATTAGCATCAGTCCATGCTTTTGCTACAGGGCAGATCCTATGAACACAATGATTGAGTATACTTACTCGATCATAATAATGTAGCTGTAAAATAATAACAGCTTATCCTTGTTACATATAATTAACAAATATAAGGTAAGTCACCCAATAGTTGAGATTTTCTTAACTTACCAGTAAAAATAGGATGCAACCTCCAACATTTTTGTGGGCATTGCTTTGCATATTCAACAATTTTTTGCATAAATCAACTCTCACGAACTCAGCCCAATTAAATTTTGCTATTTCTGAAGTTGATTGTAAACTCTCCCATAAATTGGCTTTAATTTCAACTCGTGTTGTTGGAGCAAGCAAGCACTTACATGCAAAAATAACAAATAATCTCTTGAATTCATCCCCAACCTCCATGGATATTAGCTCATCTTCTATATCATGCCAATTATACTTCTTCTTCCTAGGATAATGTGGTTCGCTATCAATTCCATCATCTCTAGTATCTTTAACCGGCACTGGCCCTTCACCTGGAATTCCAAGAGGCTTTGCTATATCCTCTGATGTTACAGGCAGTACACGTCCACCTTCAAGTTGTATATATGAGTGAGTTGGATTGAAATTATTCACCAACCACATGCATATAATACTTGGAAGGATGTGGCATTGGATCTCCAATAATCCACCAAAACCTATTTCTTTTATTGCAGCTATTTTTGCCCCATCAATACGCCCCACAAGCTTTAAAAATTTAGCTGGTGTGCACCTAAACCTGTATGCCTGTAAAACAATATAACAATGTTGATAAAAATTAACAAATAACAGCCCAATACTTGCACTTGCACTTTGAAACTTCTAAATCATTTAATTTAAAAAATATAAAATTTGATGCTACGTCCTTACTTGTTTCGTTTCATCACTTTTTATGCTTTTTCCCGTGTCTGCTATAGACTCCTTGTAGATTTTCATCAGCTCCTTATATTTCTTCATATCTGCTTCATTCTTCCATACAAGCTTCTCCTCATCACTCAGTTTGTTCCATGCATTTCTAGAGGCTATGTTTAGCTCCTTCATTGTTAATGCATTTCCCTTTGTTTTTTGCTTGCGTGCGAAGTCAATCCTACCATGATTTAATATGATTAGATGCATCACATAGACTTATGATTTTATCATGAGTTTTTTAGCTAATTAAAAGCCCCAAATGTACACAATAATCCTTCTATAAAGCCATATATACCTGTACGCAATGAAATCACTTGGTGGCCTCACGGGTTTTACTGGATTATTGTCATGAAGTTCCTCAACCTGCTTGCCTTTATCTTTTGTAACATTCATCTTCTTGGTTCCCTGACGTCCCATTTCAAACTGCAACAAAATAAATGACATGACAAAAGCATAAGGGATAATTTCAATATCGTATCCCCTGAGGTTTCTTCACAGAAGTGTGACACGCTTCTGTTGTTACAAATGTACAAGAGGTTTACATAAAGTTATAAAATGTTCAAAATGAATTTTTTCAGAAAGAAGAAAGATTAAGAATTCCAAAATATTATAATACATCTTTGCTGGATAAATATTAATTAAACATTATTTACACTAGTGTAACATTATGAATTTCCTCTGCAGAAAGAATATAAAATACACTTATATCTTTCCAATTTCAATCATACAACTTAAGAGAGACAATGTATTCCAAAAATAATTGTCTGAGTTTGGATTTTTTTTTCACAACACACTAAATAGTCTGAAAAACAGCCTCCAATGTTGACAAAAGTATAAGCTGTTTTTAACTTAATTATGGCATTCAAATTTATTAAGTTCGAAGACACGTATATGTATAAAAATATAGTGTTATTCCTCTTAGTTGATATTTCATTACTAGGAAATGAAAATTCAAAACTCAATATGCAATGCAATACTTAACTTCAAAAAAATAATAAAATAAAAATCATACCTCAAATTTTGGTATGTTCCTCCTTGTTCCACCTTCAAATGCAAGTATAGGCAAAAATGCCAAAGTTGGTCCTTTAATGTCCACAAGAAAGTTCTGCCATGACAGTTATAGTCAAATTCTGACACTAGACATATAGCTAGTTTACCAACTTAAGAACCCAATTATCAGCTAAGACATTAGACATATCATCTTCACTAAATGTAACCATTATCATAGTGCATTATGAACCAGAACACACTTATAAAGAAGACAAAGGGATTGCAATGATGCATAACATCACCCTTCCACACTCTTTTCCACCATGAAGCCCTCAATCCTTCCCAGTTACTCAACTTTTGCACTATGTTGCATGATACTTCCAACAATATAATGGATAAAAAGGGAAGAGAGGAATCCCCTGCCTTTAACCTGTATAGTTATCATATAGATCCTTGGTATCCATTCAAACTGGCTTGTAATCTGATGGTACAGATACAAAAGCAAATCATTGGACCTACTCTTACCGATTCCTTTGCAGCATTAGGCTTGAAGTTTCCAAATTATGCAGTCAACTCACCCCCTCTTTTTTCTTCCCATCACGTCCTCTTTGACTGAACATAATACACTTAGATTATAGATATCAATGAAGACATCCCTAGATAGTTTGTATACAAAATAAGATATGCAAAGAAACATACATGCATAAAGTTAACAAGAACATTTTTGTGTCAGTTCAAAACTTAATATTTCAAGTACCCAAACAAGTTTATTTCTTGAGCGTTTGAAAACCTTGTCTAGTCTTCTTTTATATGACAAAAAACCCGGGGCAGGGGCAATTAAGAACGCTGCAGCCCAGATGTTCATGGGAAACCAATACACATGCACATACTGCAAATAAGTCACATCTTCACTACACATAATGAAATAAGGTTAAAGTGTTATGTCCATGCCTACCATATTCAATTAGGTATAGATAATTTCAAAGGGCTGTCTGGAAATTTTGGAAAGAAACATGTATAAGTTATCCATATGGAACATTAAAATCACCTACTCTACAAGTGATATCAAACTTTCTGTTACTACACAAATCAGATGCAAGTCAAAATATAATAAATAGTGCTCTAAACGATTACTAGTGTAGAACTCGAGGCCCATATTATAACCACATAGGATGTTCCGCCCATCACCTCCATCTAGTAATCCTTTATCTAACAAATAAAACCAGGAGCTATATTTGCTGAAACTGTGTCATAGCCATGCATTGATCACTGAAAACAAAAAAGTACCGCCTTTATGTTACTATATTTTCTTTTAATGAAGATTTTACTTCAGAAATCTGAGTCCTAAGTGGCTTTATTATATCACAACTTAGCATCAACAATTCAATACTCCACTCAGAAGCCAACATCACCTTCAACAAGATCATTGTAAATGTCATTAATGTGATGGACCACCAGGTTACTCAGTCTTGCTACAATGATATTAGGCATATATATCTATGTAGAATTTGAGTATTCTCAAACTCTTAGATATTAGACCCACATAAACCTTATTCTGTAAATAACGAAGAATATAGTTTCAGGAAATATAAGGACATATACTAAGATATGGTGGCCTGGATTATCATGTTTAAAATGTTTTAATGATTTGAAACAAATTTTCCCACAACTGATAGAAGAAGAACAAAACTTCTCCTAATTGAAAACATTTTCACTAAACTGCTTTGCACAAAAAAATAAGTAATCATCTATCTAGATAAAGTCCACAACATCAGCCTTTCTCAGCAAGCTCATGTCTGAGAAATTTAAGCACAAAACTTACCCTTTTCTGCGAGCTTTCAACCCAATACTTATTTGGCTTTGAAAACCTTAGCACAACATCAGCATCCTAAAAATGATAGCAATGCAGCTTAAGTTCTCATTTTCATTCTCCTTCCGCATCTTCACTTATAATTTTGGGCTCAGGCCACTACGTTTTTAGATAGAGTTTAAGTTGATTTAATCTACTACTCGAAAATTTTAAAATTTAATGAACAAGACAACAACGACAAAGGCAAAGGAAACTTTTTGAGCTTCTGGAAACCTTAAATTCAGCTTGCCCATCAATAGGCAAAAAACCAAATATTTTAGCATATCATGATTGCGAAAAGAAAAAAAAAACTTACAATTAGCTTGAACAGAATATAATGCAAAACTGAACAAAACAAGATCAGATTTTTTTTGTCAATTTCTCATCTTTTCCTTTTGTTCTTCTAATATTGCGGGTTCTTTTGATTGATTACTAGATTTTCAATAATTTCGCAATTAAATAAATTAATTAAAATCGAAATTAACCACAACAACTTAGGCAGAAAAGAATTGACATTAAAAATCGAAAAATTCAACCAACATAATTGAGAGGGGTAAAGAAAAACCCTAGTGAAAACGGAGACATTACAGGAGACATTAAAGAGAAATTACTAGTTTGTTATAAGATAAAAATAAAAAATCAGGAAGAAGACGTTACGAACCTGTAATATCTAGTTAACAACGAAATTATTATTGATTACGAACTAGTAACAACAAAATTACTAGTTCGTAACAACAAAATTACAGAGACATTACGAACCTCCTCAAAAGGTTTGTAAGCAGGAAGAAATTACAAGGGCAACATAGGAGCAGAGAGTGTAAAAGATCCCATCTTGCCTTGCAGAGAGTGTAAAAGGAGGGGGTTTGTGGTAAATAAAAATCTGACACTTTATATGCTTTCTAAACTACCCTTGATGACGATGGAACTTTTGGTATAAACAAAAACTTATCTATCTTTGACAACTAACCACAGCCAATATATTTATTTTTTTTACCAAGTAATACGTATTTTTTCATATTCTGTTTTTCAACTTATTTAGTAAATCTTAATTTTAATTAGCAACTACCAATTATGGTTATGAATAACTAGAAAGCAACTACTTTTTATAACTTTTATTTTGGTGAATTTTTTATATATGTATTTTCAAAATATAAAACCAATTTTCATGAAAATGATTTTAATAAATATGTTCAAAATATATTTTCTATTAGTTGCAGGCGCATTAGGGTGTGTCTTGAATACTAGTACATATTACGACATGAAATCTTAATAATTTGTACATAAATTTGTATTAATTCATAATTATAAAATATATATTGTATATAAGCATGTATTTAATTATGAGTTTGGATCAAACCCGATTTGAGACTAAATCTGAAATCCGAAAGCCCAAAATTAAAAAATTCATGTAATTTATGAGCCAAACTCGTGCTCGCTACCCGACTCAAATCCCGGGGCTGTTCATGTAATTGACGCCACCTTAAAACCCGGGGCTGTTCGGACCTTCCAGCTGTAACACTGTGATGGAACGCCAAAGTGATGCACCACTTCTTCTTTTTCTTTTTCTTTTTCTTTTTCTTTTTTTTCCGTTACTAGTTATTGTAACGGCATCGTTTTCGTCCAACCGCAGAACCCGTAGGCGTGGCCCGCTGCGGTCCCCCCACTCCTTTTTGTTAGAGGACCGCCGACGAACGGTCTTCTTCTTGAAGGCGACATGATTGGGGCCCAGATCCAATTGGTGTAGCGCTTCCTTCACAAGCTGTGGGAATGCTTTTGCAACGGAAGTTGCTTGGCAATTTCCCGTAGACCTTTCTTCGTTGGTGGGATTCTTCGTCTGCTTTTGATCTACGAGCTTGGGGCCCTTGATCGTGGAAAATTCCACCCAAGAAGGACAAGAAACTGGGACATAATAATTAGTTTTTTTCTTTTTTAAAAAAAAGACGGCAATGATCATTTGGAATCTCACTCGTTAATTCTTGCGACATAAACGTAAAATTAATTTCACGATCCTTGGGGATCAGATTTAAAACATATATAAGTACTCCTTATCTGGTTTGCTTTCTGCAAGGGATTACGCTAACACAATAATATCGTGGCTTAAAATCCTTGAATTTATTTGCAGTCCAGAGACCTCAAAGTTCCCCATTTCCACGCCAGCTGGATGCTTTTATTTGCTTTTCCACCGCTGTAGAAGACTAGAAGTGCTGCAGCAGTGCATCTTTGACAAACTTGGATGCCATTTTGACTGCCATAGACAAGTTTGCTTGGCAATTTCACTCTCTATGGGTCCGTTTGGATTCTTGTTTTTGGGCCTGTTTTTGAAAAACTGTTTTTCACAATCCAAATGCTACAGTAAATGTGTATTTCAAAAACAACTCCAAAAACACCAATATCCAAACAATATATCAAAAACAACTCCAAATACATATTTAATATGTTTATTTCAATTTATATATTTCAATTATGTATAGGATATATATATATTATATTAATTTAAATATATTTATTTATACATATTATAAATATTTTACTTTATATAAAATATATTTTTATATATTTATATAAATATTATATATTATATAAATTGTATATATTATAAATATGTTATTATACATTTATATAAATGTTATATATTATATATATTTAATATATACATAATATATATTATATATATTGAACATTTATATAAATGTACATTTAAACATAATATATATATTTATGTATATTTATAATATACATTTATATTATGTATTATATATAATATATTACATTTATACATTTATATTAATATACATAATATTAATTACACATTTATACATAATATTAATAAATGTATACATTTATATTTATTACATTAATACATTTATACATAGTATTAATATATATTTATAATATATTAATTTATACATTTATATAATATTCATTTATAATTTATACACATTTATAATAATATACATTTATATATTTATAAATATATTTATATTATGTATTATATATAATATAATACACTTATAATACATTTATATATTTATTTATAAATATAATACACTTATTTATTTATATATAATATATAAATTTATTTATAAATATAATATACTTATTTATTTATACATAATATATAAATTTATTTATTTATAAATATTTATAATTGTATTATAAATGCATAAATGTATATAAATAAAAACATAAAAATTATAAATTATAAATTATAATATTCATTTATATAATATTCATTTATAATTTATACACATTTATAATAATATACATTTATACATTTACAAATATATTTATATTATGTATTATATATAATATAATACACTTATAATACACTTATATATTTATTTATAAATATAATATATAATAAATAAATAAATATAATACACTTATTTATTTATATATAATATATAAATTTATTTATAAATATAATACACTTACTTATTTAGAATAATATATAAATATATTTATTCATAAATATATAAATATATTTATTTATAAATATTTATAATTGTATTATAAATGCATAAATGTATATAAATATAAAAACATAAAAATTATAAATTATAAATTATAATATACATTTATATGATATTCATTTATAATTTATATATTTATAGTAATATACATTTAAACATTTATAAATATATTTATATTATGTATTATATATAATATAATACATTTATATATAAATATATGAATATATTTATTTATAAAAGTACAAATATATTTATTTATAAATATTTAAATATATTTATTTATAAATATTAATAAATGTATTATAAATGCATAAATGTATATAAATATAAAATTTATAATTTATAATTTATACATTTATATAATATTCATTTATAATTTATGCATTTATAAATATATTTATATTATGTATTATATATAATATAATACATTTATATATTTTTATATAAATTTATTTATTTATAAATATTTATAAATGTATAATTATATATTGTTATAAAAATATAAAAATACTCGAAAATATGTTTTAAAAATACATCTAAAAATAATCCATAAAACATCTACAGTAAAAGCTTTTTATATAATTTTTGAAAAACAACCCAAAAAACAACTAATCCAAACGGACTTGTATTTGAAAAACGAAATGCTACAGTGTTGTTTTTGAAAAACAACCCAAAAATAGCTAATCCAAACGGACTAATGTTTTCAGAACCGGACCGGGTGCCGATTCGATCAAGTTCAGGGGTCAGGGGTCAATAGGTTCAACTGGATTCGATCGGCGTTGAACCTGATGACGTTATAAATAAAAATTATTTAAAAATTAAAATATTATTTGTAAAATATCTAATAACATGTTAATATTAATAAAGGTATATTCATATATATTTGATGTTTCAAATATATTTAATAAGAAAATACAAAGAAATTAGAACAATCAAGTAGTAATTTATATTATTTAATGAGTATTAACAAGTTTAGAATTAAAATTATGGACTTAATTGAAAATAACACCAAACTTTAAGACAACATTTATAAAGTATGAAATATTTGACGTATATTAATAATTTTTAACAACCCAGGGGTCAAAACATAATATTAAAAAATTTTGAAATTTTTTAAAAGTGTTTGATTGAACCGGAAAATCGATTTTTTCAAATCAAACCCGATTTTGACCGGATTTGACTGGATTTTTACTTACCCGATTTTTTAGTATAACTCGGATCGGACCCTTGGCCGGTTCCGATTCGACCGGCCGGTCCGATCCAAGTTTTAAAACACAAATTTCACTTGGCGTTTGTTGATCAATGCTTAGTTGAAGGTTTCATCTTTTTTTTTTCGATTGAACACTAGATGGGGCCTTTGATTGTGAAAAATATCTCTGGGGGTTGTTGGAATGGTGGTTCAGAACATCCTTCTTGGATTGTTATTTTTTGAATTTTTTTGTAAAAAAATTATTACAGTAATTTGATATATGTAAGGTAAAAATATGATTGAAAAATTTGATCACGAAAAACATAACAATTTTTTCGAGAAAAGCTTCAATCTCATCATTGGAAATTTAATTCTTCGCTTTTTACATTTGTCAAATTGTCAAAATAGTCACTTGTATTTTCAAAAGTTTTCACTACAAGAAATTTGACCTTTTGTGACAATAGAAAGTCATCACTAAAAATTAGAAAGTCGTCATTATATGAGTACAGTGACGACTTTTTCTATTGTCACCTCGTTGTCACTAATTCTATGTCACAAATGGGTATGTGTGACAACCTCTACAAAGTCGTCACTAAATATTATTATTTAATGACGAAGACTAAGTCGTCACTAAAGAATAGTATTCTATGACGAAGTTTCTTGTCACTGTTTCCAAAATTTTTTTATCATAAAAGATAGCAGAAGTCGTCACAAATTTGAACGCGCACAGTGACTACTTGAACTTGTCACTCTCACTTCTAGTATTCAGTGACAAGAATAATCGTCACTTAGTGAACTTACAACTTTGTCTACTAGAGCTGCAATTCTATTGCATTTTCAACAACCATAGCAGAAAATTGTGGCTCGACTAATGCAAAAAACGATAGTAATTAATGTACAATGAACCCTCAAATATATATATATGGTTATAAACATCTCTAAATTCATCACAACACACATTAACCAAAATGGGTTCCAAAGCCCACGTTAGTTCAAGTACTAACAACCATTATCCATCCAAACAATAGAGTACTAAATTCACATCAATTCCACTAGTAACAGCCATTACACATCCAAAAAAACAAAGTACTCTTTCCAAACAAAAACATAGACTAAAGCAACAATTTGTGTCAAACTGAAGTCATCTTCATGAGCATATCCAAATGCCAACCTTTTTCATCTCCTCAAGAGCATTTAATAGCATTGTACTGCATTGAAAGAAAAGTATCATATGCATTAGAATCGATTTCAGTCAAAAAATATGCCATTACAAGCATACACTATTGAATTTGAATGAATAGTCATATTGAACAAAAATCCAATTAAGTCAATATGATAAGCTCCCACCAACATCACGTACAATGTCACACCACAGGACCATACATCCGCAATCTAGAAATTAAATAGACAGCAATTACAAAATGAATGAAGAAAAAGCGAGCCTGCGTTTTAACAATAAGAAAGTCCCATAAGTATCTCTCTATAAAATCAATGCCCAAAGAAAATGAGATCAAGGCAAACGAAATATATTTTGCATGTGTTTACACCTCATCTTCATTGAATCCACCAGCACTATAAATTTTTGCAAAGAGCTCTCCACCAGCAGCATATTCCATCACAATAGCTAAATGTGTCGGAGTTAGCACGACCTGCAGACAAAAGTATGCTTCAAAACATGGCTCCATCATTTTTATCACAGACATCTCCCACTAAGGAAGTTGAAAGTACAAACAATAGTTTCTCATCCTGATTCATAATCTAGTTCCATTTTCTATCTTGTCAGCTCTCATCTATGACCTCGAAGACAGCGCACTTTTCTATTTAATTGAAGCCGAAAACAGGGCCCATTCCATTCCCTCTAGAAAAAGTGTAATATGAGTGCCAAAGTCTTGAACTACCGATTAGCAACCAACTTCGGCCGAATAAAAATGGTACTCTTTTATGCTACTACTGCCATTGTCAAACTAAAACATGTTAGAAAATAGTAGACATCATTGCAAAGTAGAGAGTTTCTGCAGCAAAATTAATCAAGTGCAAGAACATTCAACCATTGATTACTTAGACTATCTGAAAGAAAAAAAGAAAATACCCTTACAACCTCAAATGTTTGACAAATCCAGTTAGTAAATGTTCACATCATTTGCTGCAATTAAAACTATGTACAATTAAAACTAGGCACTGCTTTAATAATATTATAACTATTTAGTGCATCGAGTTAGTCTAAAAATGTCCAACATTATTTGGAAATGCACTTTGGCGGTAGACAAAATCTGACTCCTTTAGGCATTAAAGCAGTAGACAATAGTTTAGGCACTAAAGATGTTTACCAGTGCTATGTAAAGGTAAACAATATCATTTTAGTTGAATAAAGACTCCAAAACTAAAGAGGCTACATTTTCATGCAATAGTTGAGATGGATAACCAGTTTGGATTGCCAAAAATGTTAAGAACCAAATGATACTTGAGTCTTTAATCATCCTCAGAAACAAATCACCAGGAAGGAGATGCAAAATGTGTTACACCAGAATTTACCTTTTACCAGATTTGATAGACCATTTTCCTTCAAACTTCTTGAAATCACCATCAACCATGGAAAACTGGAGTTCACGGTCATTTGCCTAAATAAATTTCATTTGCAAATAGTTAACTGAGATAAAGTTATCACATAAGAATGCCTAGTTACTGCTACCTACTCTATCAGAATGAAAATGCAGTTTAACATCTCACATTATATTACTTGCAATAACTGCTTTGTTGTCTTTGCCTTTTGTAATCTCACAAAGGTTTAACAAATCACGTATCACCATCACAAGAAATCTGTTTTCCTGCCACAGTTGATGCAAAAAAATAAAAGTAAGAAAATGGTGAAAAAGAAAAAGAACCACAAAACTGAAAGTTATCCAAACACAAGGTCTCATTTTGAGTAGAAAGAAGCCAGAAAATAGTCACTCAGCGAAGAAAGACTAAAAAATAGGAAAAATATACAGCATAAAGCAATACACTTGTTCCTCCATCATTGATCCTAATATAGATCCTATTGCCCAGCACAAGGTATTTAGGTTGTTCCACATCCAATCCTCACCATTCAGCTGTTTACTTAACTTCCTCAGCATCTGTTAACAAGATTCATCATACACGTCAACACCTTTTTTAAAAAAATTTTACATGTCAACTCCTTGAACAAATATAGAAGAAAATCATAATAACTATAGCAGTTTCGACAAGGAAAGATTTGAGCCCCATCATTCATTTATAACCAAGGTTGCCATAGACTTCTAGTTCAGCTTGTCTCAACTATGGATATTGGGTGGTTCTTTTAGTGAAGATCTTAACAGCATTGAAGTGACGATCTTAATACATTCAAGTAAGTAAACCAAAGAAAGCAGAACATTCATTAGTCCATGCCAAAAATACCATTCCTATAATTGCATTAACATGACTACAAGCAACTCGATCACCAGGGCAAATTATAATCTAAGTACACAAGAGAAAGCATATTAGTAGAAAACTTATCTGATTATTCTCATAATCAGATTGAAGAATTCAAAAAATCACATCTGATATCTAGAAATCAACCACTCAATATTTATAGATTAGCGCTTCAATATACAAATGCAAGGAATTCATAGAGAATCTAGGATGCCAAGAACGAGCAAATTATCTCTGCCTTATGACAAGAATAAAAAATTCTTACTTTGCAATCTCCTGCTTATCCTTTTTTTTTTTTATCAGTAACAAGAAGCACCAGCATATAATCCATTAAACCCAGAAAAAAGGTGCTACCACATGTTTTTAAGAAATTCCTTAGATTGATTTGAAGACCTAGAGCAACCAAAACTATAGATAAGTCTCAATCAACTACGTATCTCAACATGCATAACTTTCAACTGCAACATCTGAGAGCCTAAATTGCAAATAACATAATTCAGCTCTCAAGAAGGGTCTTATCACTCACTCAAGTTCTGAGCTTTATGCCAATTCGCACCACCAATTGCTAATAAAAACCTAAAATGGATTTTGTCAAACAGTCCTTGAGTTCTCAGCTTTCTGGCAACCCAAATCATCAATTCGTGGGTGGGATGGGGGAAACAAGAGGGATTAGCTACAACTTCGAGAAGACAAAAAGTTTTCGTCCAAAATAGCCAAATTTGAAGGATTTCGAATAGCAATAAACGGGTTAAAGAGATCCAAAAATAAATAAATAAGAGATAAGTAATCCAACTTCAAGTGCTGATATACGTGTAACAGATGTAAATGAAACTGAGGATAGCAAATTCTTGCAGAATTACAAAGAAAGAAGGATACAAACCAAGTAGACGTCTAGCCAAAATATTCGCGCAGGGGAAAAAAAAATCCCGGGCCCAGGCAAAAAGTGGGTGAGAATTAGATCTCTGCAGTGAAACTTAACAGGGGCGGCCTTCCCTTGTAGAAGGAACGTACACCAGCTGCAAAGAAAGATCCAACAGGATGAAACAAAAAAATTGTTCCCAAAAAAAGAAAAAGAAAAGCTTAAAATGGTACAAGTAAACGGCTGTGCTCAAACGGCCAGGTTAAGGGAGACGAAAATGGAAAAGCAAAAAAAAAAAAAAAAAAAATTGATTGAATGAGAAGGATTCTATCTCAGATAGGATTTGCGGTTTGCTGTGCGTTCTCTTCATCTTCTTTCTCTTTTATGTTTGTTTTTTTTCAATTTTTTTTTTGCAATCAACGGGAAATATTACTACTAATATAACATGGGAGCAATATAAATAATATAATACTGGTTTACTACTTCCCATTTTTTCAATCCGGCTCTCACCACCAAACTCATCAGAAGGTCCACGGGACCAGCACGATACCCCTCCCTGTCACCAAATCTGGGCCTATCCCCATCAAACCTTGGTGGTCCGCGAGGGCGGTCACCAGGAGGTCCACCCATAGGACGACCGAGGGGCTTGACGGACTTCTTAAGAGTAGCAGGAACAATTTCAGAGGGAAGATTGAGGTAAGTCCTCAGGAACTCGATGCCGTCGTTCGTAAGATACCAGTAGTAACACTAGGCGGCCTCCGGTGACCCGATTGTGCAGCAGCTCCTCCTCCTGATTAGGGATTTTTGCTGCACCGATCTAGGGATTTTTGCTATCTGCAACTCCACAAAATCTACACAAATCTTTTGGGTAGCTCAAATTAGGGATGAAAATGGTGGCTCAAAGTGATTTTTTGGATAATTTCAGTGTTATGGTATTGAACCAATTAGCAGCAATGGTGACAGATTAGTTGCAGCAGAAGTGAATTAACTCCTGACGAATTTGAATGGAACAGGGAATGGAGATGATTATTGGAGCTTCAACTTCTCATTAACAATAGGTATGTCAAATACAGGAACAGAATCAACGGATTTAGGATTGAAAGGGAAAGATTGAAGGAATTAAGAGAGAAGAGAGGAGGAAGTTGGCAGGGCCAATTCCACTTTACAAACAATGGAAATAATATGACAAAAATCTATGCTAACTCTCGGATTCTTCAGCCTTTTATGGCATTTCCAGACTAACTAACTTGTAAACTAGCTAATCAGGTGAGGCCACGTGGAAGTTCTGGAATCATCAGCTCCACTTGCGCCAAACAGAAGTATAATTCTGTTATATCAGGTAGAAGGCGTGATTTGTAAGTCACGCCTTTCTTCATCAAGTTGAGCAGCTGCGCCTTCAATGCAATCTAGAACACGCCTCCTGTTTATTCTTCATACTCCATGACAGAGCCTCCCCCTTAAACAATCCTTGTCCTCAAGGATGTCGAACAAAGTTCCAAGCTTCCAAACAAAGTCTTCGGATTGATATTTGGCAATTCGCAGCAAGCAAGTAGTATAAGAAAATGGCAAAGCTTGCTGATTCTTCTGTTTTAGCTGAGCAACAAGAGCTGAAATTCTAGAAGTAGCACCACCAACCATATATAATCTTTTAAGAGCAACTTGATCCGGATAATGCAAACCAAGGAATTTCTCTACTGCCTTTAAAAGGTCTTGCATGTTAGCATCAACACACCCAAGCAAGGTTTGAAGTCCTGCTGTTACTCCTGGATTTGAAACAGATAGGAGAATTCCTATGTAGCCATTACAGGCCAAGCCAGCCAGAAATTGCAGACCAAAGTACCTATTTGCAGAAATTGCAGAAATTGGTACCACTGTTCTAGTACCAAGTAAAGAGTTCATGTCAAATGATGACTCAACTTCCATCTCTTCTATGTCAATAGTGTCATATGTCATCCGCTCCTCAAATTTCTCATCAGAACAATTAAGGAACCAAGCAAGAGAACATTTCAAACCCTTCTTTCCAATCATTGCATGTCTTGGTTTAATAGTTGACTCAAGACCATAAGTGAAAAAGGCTGGGAAAGAAACCAAGTCATCCAACGGTCTTGCCATTTTTCCCTGGAAGTAATCAAAGCTTACTTTCATGACATCAAGATTTAGAGCAAGCAGTTGGGGACAGGCCATCACCATCTTTCTCACTTGTTCCAAGGAAAATCCGCATTCCTTGAGGAAATCCAAATGCTTCAATATGGCAGTATTATTGAGGCTGACAATCTGTGGCATCTTCTCTACAACTCTCCCAAAACCAACAGGATCCAATTGGATGATTGAATTAAGAAAGTCCCTTCGAGTGCAAAGTCTTGTTTGAACATCTACTCCTATAATTTCAGGATACTGTGCAATGACAGATGCAAGCAACGATTTCCTAACATTGAACTCTAAAAGGGACTCAACATTTGGCTTGATCCTGTCTTCAAGTCCAAATCCAAGAATAAAAGGTCTTTTCTCTATTAGTCTAGCTATGGCTAATTGTGGTATTCCCAAGCTTTCTAGATAATCCACAAATGGTTTGACTGTACGGCCAACTCTCACTCCTAATATTTGGGGGTATCTAGTTAGTAGCCCACCAATTTCTCTCCTTGCGACCCCTATTCCAACCAAGTAAGCCACTAAAGTACTCATGGTGCCTTCCAGCTTAAACCCCAATACTTCAGGATACTTCTCCAGAACCCGAGGAATATCATTTGGCTTGATATCCATTCCTTGAAGATACTTAACTACCGGTGCAAGATCGACAACAACACTAGAATGGAGGACTTGTGGGTATCTACGCAAGAATTCTGTAAACGTAGATTTTTTAACACCCAACTTGCCGAGGTAATCAAGGACGGGAACCATGTTTTTCTTGACACTGTAGCCAAGAACCAGTGGGTAATTGTTTATATCCTCAACAGTGAGGCCTAATCTGTGAAGAAAGTCCACACGTTCGCACATTACATCTACAGTGACAGGGAGCTCCAATCCATCAAGCTCATCAGGGAAAACACCAATTCCCCTCAAGAAATCATAAACAGGGGCTCGATTGGCTGCCTTCTCACTCCTAATCTGTGACAAACTAGGATGAGCATACAAAGAGGAAGAAGCCTTTTGCCTTTGAAGCCCTTCATTACCAGAATTGTCCTTGGACAAAGATAAGTCTAGAGAAGTAGATGAAACGGTTCTACCAGAAACTGAACAACTAAACCGCATGAATCTACATCCATTCATGGAAGAAGAATACAGTTGAGGCTTACAGAAGGAAATGGCAGGCACGTCACAAATGACAAGGGAGAAAGTAGGCCGGGCAATGGCCCTGTAGCCTATGATCATCATGATTGGTCTTTTAAATAAAATCTCAATGAACTTTTGCTTTACCTCACGGCTGACCGAAGACCAATTTCTGGGACAGTGGAGCGGTGAAGCAGAGTTAAATATTTCCTTGTCTATAGAGCCTTGTTGCCAACCTAGCTCCCCTGTAAGCAATTCATAGCTAAGCCCTTGAGAGATAACACAATCGTTGTGAGCCAATCTATCACACACTTGGTTTTTAGCTTTTTCTTCTTGATATTCCCTTGCTGATGTTTTATGTTGGTTCTCCTCTAAAAAATCCATTGGAGTCCTTTGGCACAACCCATCAAACATGTGGCTGACTACACTTTCATCCTTCAAGTTAGTGATTATATCATTGTGTTCAGCCTCTACACCCTCATTTTCTTTCATAAGCTGCTCTCCTTTTGGTGAATCAAGAGCAGAATCATGCTTCTCCATCACGGCTTCCTCGATTTTTGCTCGGAGATATGCTTCATACAAGATCTTGGGTGGACTCCTAAATCTCTTTAGCTTCATCTGGATATTCCAATCAAGCCCAAAGTTAAAACCATCAATAAAGTATTCCTCACTGAGTTCTGGTTTCAAAGCCAACATCTCGTTTCTCCACTCTTCAAATTCCTCATAGTACTCTACTACGTTAGTTGCTTGTTTAGGCTTATTATGCTCTACCAGGAAGTAATTCAGCATTTTAGAGATTTCTTCAAGGGTCTTCATATATATATATATATATTGATTGGTCAGAAAAGAGATGAAGATGGATAGGGATGAAGGTGAATCAGAAGTGAAGGAAAAATTAGGAGGAAAGATTTCTAATCAAGCAGCCAAACCCAGACGGACCGTAGCTGCTCTGATACCACTGTTATGGTATTGAACCAATTAGCAGCAATGGTGACAGATTAGTTGCAGCAGAAGTGAATTAACTCCTGACGAATTTGAATGGAACAGGGAATGGAGATGATTATTGGAGCTTCAACTTCTCATTAACAATAGGTATGTCAAATACAGGAACAGAATCAACGGATTTAGGATTGAAAGGGAAAGATTGAAGGAATTAAGAGAGAAGAGAGGAGGAAGTTGGCAGGGCCAATTCCACTTTACAAACAATGGAAATAATATGACAAAAATCTATGCTAACTCTCGGATTCTTCAGCCTTTTATGGCATTTCCAGACTAACTAACTTGTAAACTAGCTAATCAGGTGAGGCCACGTGGAAGTTCTGGAATCATCAGCTCCACTTGCGCCAAACAGAAGTATAATTCTGTTATATCAGGTAGAAGGCGTGATTTGTAAGTCACGCCTTTCTTCATCAAGTTGAGCAGCTGCGCCTTCAATGCAATCTGGAACACGCCTCCTGTTTATTCTTCATACTCCATGACATTCAGCAAGATGGCAGTGGAGAGAAGAAGAAGATGATAGTGTCCAAAACTGGCAAGAAGAGGGAAAGAAAATTTTGTCTGAAATTTTTGCTAAGTGTTGTGAGTGTTTTTATCAAACAACAAAGCCAAAACTATGTCGTTTCTGTTTCTTTTGTTCACCCTCATGTACTTCTTCAATTTTCAGCTTCCCGCTTCCATTTTAGCTAAGACCAAAAAATAACACTTTCATCCTCTTTTGTACGGCTAATTGATCAAATTATTGTTCGAAAAAAATTGCAACAATAAGGTTATTATTTTGAGCTTTTTTACTTCACAAGTTGTATTTGGAACTTTATTTGTTACATTAAAACTTTGAAAATTTAGTGTTTTTGGATAATTTTTGGAAAATTTAGTGTTTCTGGGATTAATTTAGTGTTTTTGAAAATTAATGTTTTTGGAATATTTAGTGTCTTATTATGTTTATGATTCAAAAAAATCTTTTAATGCAAATATTTTTGGTATTAATTTAATAATTTTATTAATTATGTACGAAATTGTGGTCTGACAAGGCCTAACAATCTGTTTAGTTGATCAATTAACCAAAATAGTTTGCTAATACATGCATGAAACACTAAATGTATTTAGTACAAATACCGATTTATAAACCATAAATAATGTGACTATTGTAATTAATAATAAACTCCAACCATGCTATTGTCAAGATTTTACTTAATTTCATGTTGAATTTTATTGTTCTTTGCCATTATTTTTACACTATGCTAGTCAATAATTTTTCATGTGTTGTCAAGACAATTAGATAGGGAATCCAGGATATTTTTTAACCTTAGCTAAGTTCGGTACAAGTTATTAACTAAGGTTGGAACAATTTTAAAAATATGTATATATATTTTATTACAATATCTTTCTCATTTTGCTAATGAAAAACATCAACTAAAGTGTAAAGGATAGGGCACCATAATAGAATTAACGAAATCGGTTTATCACATACGAGGCTAAATTGTAAAAGATAAGGTGTCATGATAGAATTAATGGAATCAGTTTATTACATATGGGGCTAAAATGTAAAATTTAGGGTGTCATAATAAGATTAATAAAATTTATTTATCACATATAAGCCACATTGAAAAAATTAGGGTGGCATAGTAGAAATAATGAAAGTGAGTTAGGAACAAGCACTTTAAAAATATGTTTATGATTCTAAAAAAGATATTTTAATGCAAATATTTTTTGTATCAATTTGATAATTTTATCAATTATGCACGAATTATGGTCTGACAAGACCAAACAATCTGTTTAGTTGATCAAATAACCAAAATGGTTTACTAATACATGCATGAAACACTAAATCTATTTGATACATGTACTGATTCATAAACCATAAACAATTTGATTATTGTAAATTGTAATACATAACAAACTCCAGTCATGGAATTGTCAAGATTTTTACTTAATTTCATATTAAATTTTATTATTCTGTTCCATTTCACACTATGTTAATCAGTAATTTTCCAAATGTTTCAAGAGAACTAAATAAAGAATTCATGATATTTTTTAACTTTATAACAAGGTATTAGCTATGTTTAGAATAATTGAAAAATAGGTAAACATTGTTTTTTACAATATATTCCTAATTTTGCTAATGATAAACACAACTTAAAGTGTAAAAGCATAGGGTGGCATAATAAAATTAATAAAAATTTTCTTTATCACATACGAGACTAAATTGCAAAAGATAAGGTGTCATGGGAGAGTTAATGAGATTAGTTTACCAAATACGGGGCTAAAATGTAAAAGTTCGAGTGTCATAATATAATTAATTAAATTTACTTGCAGCGTATGGGCCATATAGAAAAAATTAAGGTGGTATATGGGGTTAAAATATAAAAGTTAGGGTGTCATAGTAGAATTAATAAAATTTGTTTACAACACATGGGTCATATTGAAAAAATTAAGGTGGTATATGGGGTCAAAATGTAAAAGTTAGGGTGTCATAGTTGAATTAATAAAATTTATTTACAACATATGGGCCATATTCAAAAAATTAAAATGGTATATGGGGTTAAAATGTAAAAGTGAGGGTGTCATAGCAAAATTAACAAAATTTATTTACAACACATGGGCTATATTAAAAAAATTAAGGTGGTATATGGGGTCAAAATGTAAAAGTTAGGGTGCCATGGTAGAATTAATAAAACTTATTTACAACATATGGGCCATATTGAAAATATTAGGGTGACATAGTAGAATTAGCGAAAGTGAGATGGGAATAAATGATTTGGACAGTGACGACTAGTTGTTGTCATTAATTTAGAACTGACAACGATATTGTGACGATATTTTAAGTTGTCACTGTAGGACGAGTTTCAGTGACAACATGTTTTCTAGTCGTCACAACGGTGATCTCCCGCCACACTGAATAGTTGCGCGCCATCCATATTGTGACGACTTATCTCGTGTTGTCACTGTTGACGGGTGAAACCACGATCAAGTATGACGATATTAAAAGTCGTCACTAAAGTTTTCAATAGTGACAACTTTCTCTCTTGTCACAGAGAATGTTGTCACAAAAGGCCAAATTTCTTGTAGTGTTTCTAGCACTTCGAACTTATAAAATAGGTAGTTAAGAACTCACATTTTGACACAAAAATGTCTTGTTTATGTCCCATATACACAATTTAAGTGGTGAGACTTTGAGGAGTTTCTTCATTATTATTATTAGACTACAATATGCAATCGACTGAAATTAAAAGCAAAATGGACCTTTATCTTATGCTGTATTTATATACTTTGCCTGAATTTGGATGTTTTGGAGAGGAGGAAGTGAGCATGTTCTTGTGGATTTTGATTTTTTACCATTGAATTGTCTACTTTGAAATTAGCACAAGTTTAACTTAAATAGAGTCGTCAAACAAACTAGAATATTGTCTAAACCTGACAAAAGACTTTTGAAGGTCGAGACTGAAAATGAGTGGTTGCAATCAATTGAATCTAATTCAAATTAATGATGGAAATGTACATGAGTCACAAATGCTTATAAATTGGATAAATTATATGTAGCTCCCATATAATTTCAACTATTGCCGCATGACTCCTTTCTAACGTTTCAAAATCTCCACTTCACTTCCCTCCAAATGATTTTATGTAAAGTGAAAACTTGATAGAGAACTATATAATTTCGTTCACTAAAATACCAATAGTGCCCTTATTTAAATGCTAATCAATCGACAGCTTAACCACTTTATATAAAAGCATAGGGAGATTACGTGGATAAATGTGAAAATCACAAGGGGATAAAATGAATATTTATACAAATCATAAAGGGTTTACATGGATATTAAGATTTCACAAATGCCGTAACTGATTCTGTATTCCATTCATTTTCCACTATACATACAATCACAGGGGGAGTTATGTGGCTATTTTAAAATCTTGAAGGGTCATTTGGCATTATGCAAAATCACAGCGGGGTAATAAGTGCTTATTGATTAAAATTTTCATATTTTAATACAATTCTACTATAATTAAGCAACTGATAATTAGCTAGAATAAAGATAGGATATAGTTTAAGAATTGATAGATAATTGGCTAGAATAAAGATATGATATAGTTTAATAATCCCTAGATAACTAATCCTGTATTAATGATAGACTCTTTGTTGTAGTATCAAGGATTTATATTTTACAAAAACACTCCATAAATTAGGATATTTTATATTATATAATTATCCACGATGACAAAGGAAACACATCTTTTAATATACCACTTTAATTAAGGGCAAATGAGGGATATCAAAAGAGTAAAAACATCCCTATGTAGAGCATTCAACACACTTTTATATAGAGTATAGACTAGTAGGAATGGGTGGTGCATAAGTGCTCATGGAGATGTACTCATTTCTACCAAGAAGTCTGGAAATTTTAGTTATAGAATAAAGCACCAAACATTTATGTAAAGAAGCGTATTGTAAAGTTAACAAATAATTGAATAAGTAGCTAAATAGATGAGCAATGCAAACAAGAGCTCATCAAGTAACATGAAAAGGAGAAAGTTCACAATTTGTGTTCATTGTTTTATGGTGATGACCAAGAAGGAAGCTATGAGAAAATAATGGAATAAAAGCTGGTGAGTTTTAATGTGCGTCTTCAAATGTAACTTTTTTCTTTAATTTTATAAAATAGTTCATTTTAAAAAGTAGTAAATGGTAAGGAAACCATTCTATTGAATTATGGTTGAAATTTAAGCAAAGATATCAAAATTATTTAAAAGTTTTGATCAAAAAAGGAAACTATTCTATTTAAAAGTTTTATCATAATTGAACCGCTTGAATTTTAGAAAATATCTTTTTTCTTTATATTGCCCTTTGTAATTAAGATGACCTTATCAAAGATAATCATCATGTGCATATGTAGACGGTAGAAGAAATATACTAACAAAAATTTGATTATCTAAGAACGTAACATAAAAAGAATGACAATTTCTACATAATCTATTTATTTTAGTCTACAGGTTAAGGAAAGATTAATGTAGTCTTAGGAAGAAAGAAGCAAAAATTATCAGCCTAAATAGAAACGATATTATTAGTTAAGAGATACATAACATAAAAGTATAGCAACATAGCTAATGTAGTCAACGTGTAAGTAGATAGAAACTATAGTATTTATGCAGGTATCAGGGCTCAAGAATCAACAATCTTGAGTTCTGAAACAAAACATCATTGTACTTAATATAGGCTCCTTATGAGTAGCAAAAGTTAGACAATTATAGACAAAAATAGAATTGTCTACAAGCTCCATGGTAAGCAGTATTTTTGGTTTCTATCAAGGGCATTGAAGAGGTGCGACTTCTTCTTCATTGTAGCTTGTAATTATAACATGACCGGTGCCCTTGATTGTTTTTTCATATGGACTTGATGTTTTGATGTAATAAAGTAGTACTCTGCCTTGGATAGCTTAAGTAATTTGATGTCACAGATTCATGTTCTATTCATGGAAAATAGTAAATATTTTGTAGATAAAAATATTAGTAATGAATGTGGCTTTAGATTAATATTGTACCTTATTGTCAATTTGTTGCAAGTGACTGGCATTGATGCACATTAGCGTTTCAGCTGCTTCTCCCAATGAAACAGCGTGTATCTTAGCAGTTGAATTAGTTATGATAAGGGAAATGCAGGCTCTATATGATCAAGTTGGTTTGTTAGTTATGAAAGTGATAAATATTTTGTGTTTATAAGATGTATGCAAGTATCAAGTATATCACTGTGGTAACTACATTTGCTACTTGCTTTCGAATAGGGTTAGTTTCCACATCACATGATTGGCATTTCATTCCCCATGTGTCTATGAAATCATTAGGCTAAAGATGCAGAGGGCAGGCTAAATACCAAAATGGTCCTTCTATGCAGTTAATTTGAGCTCTACCTTTAATCCAGGCTATTGGTTTCTGCTGCTATTAATACAAGAAATGTTTAGGTGATTGTGATGCAGCAATTGTAGGTGTCAAATGGACATTTTGAGCTCTTAAAAGTTTACCATTCTTGTTGGATGAAAGACTATCCAGATTTGTGTGATTTCACTGTCCTGTACTGGAGAAATAGCTTTTGGATTTGCAAAGATTCTTTCATGAATGAGATGGGCTAAATATGACAGATTGTTGTGGATCCTGTGATAGTGTGCGTATAAATAGCAGAAGCTATAGTGTGAAATTGTTAATGAAATATAATAGTAAGGCTTTATGGTTACCAATGATTAAGTTCCATTGATTCTTGAAGATCAAGTGCTACCATTATGATAGATGTTGACTGTGTTACGAATGACAGATCTAGGTAAAGTATAGGAGGAAGAGGAGAATTTCATTGTCAAATTAAACAACAAATGCAAAATTAGAAATTAATAAAACTTTTAGTTTTCTGTAGTCACTTTAAGCCTCAATGCTAGGATAACAGGTGATTCTTCTCTTGCTGCGATAGAAGCACCTTCATTAGTTTGGAAATCATTGTAAAGTGTCACAAGTAGTGGTCTTCTTTTGAAAAGGAGAAAATCTTATGGTTAGTAGATGATTATTACAGTTCAAGTAAACTATAAATGTTTTTATAATGAATGATGTTGTACTCTTGTTTGATGATAATATAATCTCCCTAGCTAGAATTGTCTGTCTCTGAACTCAAACCTCTTTCACTAGTAAAGCATGGATCACGATCCCAAATATATCTAAAGTAATTTTTAGTTAAATGTGTAATCTAAATATAAACAAAAGTACTGAATTGAAAAGATGTACGATACTTATATATCTATCAGCGCGTGCATGGGCATGCAGGTTAGGGATGTTGTCCAAAGGCAAATATGGTAGAATAGTTGGAGTTTCAAGTGCATTGATTGGTTGTATGAGAGTTGTAGATGTCAAGATCCAATAGGATAGATATTGTTCTGTTGAGCATGCTCGCTGATTGAAACGAACTGTTGCATTAGATATATAGTATTTTCTGAATGGGACAAGTAAGCCATCAACAAGTGGAATGTCATTGTCAATTATGATCGCTTGAACTGTGATTTCCTGAAGAATTTGAAGTTTATTAGTGTATTTCTAGGAAAACCGGTTCTCTATATAAAGGGAAAATGACATGTTTCATCCCTCACATTTCACAAAAATATTCTTTTCGTCCCTTACTTTTAAAATGAAGCAATTTCGTCCCTGACATTTAAAAATTAAAGCTATTACATCCTTGAACCCAATTTTCAATCTGAATCAAATCAACTATCAACCTGATTACAAATTTTGGAGGTTTAATTGGTAGATCAATTAGTTAACTCAACTTGAATATAACTCAAATTGAATTCCTATATTGTCACTGTATACACTGATGGTTTTATGTACCTACCATATCATTTCAATTTAAATTTAAACACCAAATTTTTTATTTATGATACACATCTAGACTTGCAAGCGAATATACTAACAATGCATTAAAAGATTTACCCAAAAGAAAAACCCGACTATTCCAAGACAAATAATGGCCTTTATGTTATAATGTTTATTTTTTTGGTTTGATAAATGTCATGTGAATATGATGAAATCGACTGAGTGACCTATCAATTTTATCTCCGAAATTTATTACTGGGTTATTGGATGGTTTGATTCAAATTGAAAATTAGGTTCAGGGATGTAATAGTTTTAATTTTTAAATGTCATGGATGAAATTGCTTCATTTTAAAAGTGAGGGATGAAAAGAATATTTTTGTGAAATGTGAGGGATAAAACATGTCATTTTTCCCTATATAAATGATGTAATGTTTAAACGCGTGCTATGTAATATGATATATCTACTTGTGAATTTGAGAGCAAGAATTGACAACATCCTTTGACTCTTAGGAATTTGCTGGTGGTGCGAATAGGGGTTGCTTCAATTACTTGTATGATTGTAATCCAATTGGCAGAACAAGGTTTGATTTCAGTTAACTTGCAAGTTGCCATTGCCATTGTTTCCTACTAAGATATTAGCATGAATGCAAAAGAAGAATAGAAAAACTGGTTGTGTAGAAGAATTTGTTGTTTTTATATGTTGCAAGTTATAAAATTGTAGAAGAAGAATGGAAGGAAAAATATATGTACAACTTGAGAGTGAATGCAGACCTGGCTATTTTTTTCATGGATTGAGTGTGAATACTTGGGAGTAATAAATGCTCATTTGTACATAGGAAAGTCTTGGGTATATATAAGGACAAATATAGATGGCAGGAGGTCGGTGTATTAGGTAAGAATTGAATGAGTAATATGCAATACTAACCTTGTAGGTCACGTAAAAAGGTGTTGGAGTTAGCTTGTTAGTCATATGATTATGCAACTAAATTCACTGTGGTATAAGTTATGTCATCTACTCTATCTCAAAGTCAGTGAATCACAGTTTGTTTGTAATGATTCTTTACAAGTATAATTGTCCTTCAAAAATCTTTTGTTTGAATTTTTTGCGTAAGTTGACATGTATGCAGTAAGGTTAAATAGACTTAAATAATGACTTGTTTGATTTTTTTCAATTTAATCAGACAAATGAGTTTGCTTTTTCCATAAGTTTGCAGAATCTACAGGTTTGTCAAATTATTATTTTTTATCATGTTTATCTATGTAGTTTAAATGTTCAGTTTATGTAATTTATGCAGCTTATATTAAAGACTATGCCTAATGTGTTAGCATTTGGATAATTTATGAAATATAAAATGCTGAAGCAGACTTCAAGTTTTATAGGTTCAGATAGATCCACATTCATTTTTTCAAAGAATACAAAAGATTATTATGATCCATTAAGTTTGTCAAGCAAAGATAATGGATCATAATATGTCAACAAAAGAAAGAGTTTAGACAATGTGACAAAAGGGAACCTAACAATCTTTTGTTTTTGGTTTAGACATGGTGACTACTCAGATTCAATGATGTTGTTTAGCTTCTTTGATGGACTTGGTTCTACATTTTTCTTTGAAGAGTTGCTTTCTAGTAGCAAAATGGAAGAATGCATGTCAGGATGGTTTTGTGGAAGTTTTACTGATGTTTCATGTACAGAGGGAGTTAAAATGGCTCCGATTTCTTGCTCAAAGTACAGGCTTCTTTTGTTGAAATCTTCAAGCTTGACTTATCATGGACACCAGAAGCGGGCATAGTAATTTCTTCAAGTACTAATTTGGTTGTTAGAGAAAACATTTGTTCTTCTGGTTTGTACTTTCATTCCAGGATTGCTGGTGTAAGAAGATTGGTTCGGATTTCTGAGAGTCAGTCAGCAAAAATCAACGAAACTGCTTGTAGGGTGCAGTGCATGCCACATGTACATTTCCTCTTTCAGCAACTTGAACAAGAATAGTCCATGGTCCAGTTTGTTTATTGACATTGAGCATCTCAAACAAATGTCTGCTCATCTTGTCCTGAAGTAATAACAATAGAATGAAGACAAGGCATATATGAATCTTCATTTGAGATTTATAGGTTTTATAACAGAGAAAATGCAGCAAGTAGAAATGGATATTTACTTTGAGATAAATAATAAGATTGGTTCAATATTTCTCCATAAACTATATTTTTATGCAATCAATATCATGAGAGCTAAAATATTTTGGTTTAATCAAAACTCGCATAGCATTGGATGTTTTGCATGGGATAAGGCAACATATAATTGTCCATGCAAAGTATAGGTTCCCTCAAATACATACCAACAAAATCAAGTATTTGTCCTTTAGATTTGTTGATAGTTATAGCAAAACATAATTGAACAGGAAACTGAATCCTTTTATAGGGAACAGGATATTACTCATCATTTGAAGGCTGCAAAGGAATCCTATGCATGAAGACTTCTTTGCTAGCAAAGTGACCATCTGCTATCTGTGCATGAATGACATTTTTAGCCAAAGATTTGCTGATTAGTCTTGTTCCATTGCATAACCCCTCTGTTGGATCAAGATTTTGTAACAAAATTATTGATGCATTTGGCTTAAGCACAATCCTATGAGGAGGTAAATCTCTTGGACTTATGTGTGTAAGGATCGAAGACAACCTAAGAGAGGGGTGAATTAGATTAATTAAAAAACTAACCAAATTATGAGACACCATTTTGGTTAAATATGAAATTTACCCCCTTTTTTTAGATGACCACACAATGAAACAAATAATGAGAAAGTACGAATGCTCGTGAGTAGAAGAGATGAACAATTTATATTGTAGAATAGTAAATAAAAGAGATAGAATAGCAAACCAAATATTTCCAAACTCCTCTTGAGCTTGAATATTACTTTATAGAACAAGTCTCTTCAAGTTGATCAAATACATCCAATCTTTGTGTACAAGAGAAGGATCACTTCCTCCTTACCCCAAGCTACACTCGATCAAGTTAATATCTTTGGACGTTCGGTGGTGGAGTTCTTCATGCGCCCGAAGTTGCGCAATGATTATCGGATGTTCGATCCAGTCTTCTTGAGCGTCCGACAGCTTCAGCATCACACTTTGTCTCTTTCAAATATGTTTAATCTTTGAACCTGATTTGCTTCATTTCTGAAAAGATCTTTGAGGAGATGTTAGTAACATCCATTTGTTTTGTAATTATCAAAATCTACGGACTGAGATTAACAATCTCCCTTTTTTTATGATGACAAAATAATGGATGAAGGAAAATAATTGAGTCAAGACTCCCCCTCACTTAATGCATCCTAAAAGTAGATATTCCCCCTCATAATAGCTCCCCTCACGCATTTACCAGATTATATTTCCTGGCAACAAACTTGTCATTTATTTTTCCCCCTTTTTGTCATTATTAAATGATTTTAATAGCCAGTGGCATCACTTAATTCCATTAGATTCAATATCATTAATTTCAAATCCAATATCAGATTCAATATTATCAGCAATATCTAATATCCAGTAATATCCAATATTTAACAATATAAACAATCATCAATATCAGAAATCAGCAATCACAGAATAAACCACATAGAGGATAAACAACAAAAGTAACCAATAGATAACCAAGAAATAGTTTACAAACCAATAGAGTTAACCAAGTAAGCAGAATCCTAAGTACAAAGTACTTGAAATGTCAAAATGCAAAAGATGCAAATGTCAATTCTGAAATGCCATCCCAAACATTTAGTGCAAGTACCTAGAAGTGCCTAAATTGTGATCTTGGTCGATCCAGGTCTTCTCCTTGCAAGGCAAAACTGAGCAGGATCCATTTCTTCCTCCTCAGTTTCCTCATCATCATCACTGTCTTCATTTGTTGGAGCCTTTCCCTTATCTTGTGACTGAGAACTGAAGGCACAAACCTCTGGAGTGGATTCAGTATGTGGAGTTTGCTCAGTAGGCTCTGTCCTGGGCTCCTTTTGATGTACATTCTCCTCTTCTGGAGGGATAGGAGGTACAAGCAAATTCCTTTTGTCAATGAAAGTGGCTTGTTGGTCAGGTGACATGGTCATCATCAGACCATCTTCAAGAAGTAGAATGTGCTGTTTGAGATCCTCAAGCAAAGAAATGACCTCAAGAGTGGATGAGGAAGGCTGAGTGAATGATTTTCTGAGATGAATAGTGAAGGGTGAAACAAACTAAGATTGATCTCGAGGAGTTCTAAGAGTGACAGGAGTTTCATGACGACTCTTTATTCTAGACTCCAAAACCATTTCCTTGTAACACCATTTACCATAAAAAAATCTCAGATTCTTTCTTTCAAAATAAACTTTTGAAAAGACAGTGGGGCACCCTTTTTTGGTGACACCCTAGTGAAAGAAATCTTAAAGTGAGCAAAGATTAGAGTTAAAAATTTTTCATATGAAAGTTTCCTATGACTATTAGTGCTGATTGAGTAGGAATTTACACATTATAAAATCAAAATCAATGCGGATTTTTTCAACAAAGTAGTAAAACAAGTAAAGTTTCATTTTGTTGGTATCTATCCTATGACCATCAGTAGGAACCAAGAAATTTGAAATTATTAAAAAAATGATCAGATTTTGGGAACTGAGATTCTCCAATCTAGCCTCAGCAGGAGTGTTAAAGTGTGTTTGAAAATAAGTCATCAACTTTACAATATGAAAATGATGATAGGCAGAGAAAAATTCTTCATATAAGAAAAAATTTACAATTTTTTTTGAAACCATCTTCAATTTTGGTTTTCAAAATAGCATTAACAATATCAGGATCAAAAGCAATATCACTGAATTGACTCAAGAAACAAAATCAGTGTGTGAACTACCCTTTTTAAGATTAACAAAGAATTGATAAAGCATATCATCAGGGTAATAGGCATTGGGAATTGTCAGAATGTGAGTCCATTTTTTAAATTCAAAGAATTTAAGGACAGGTTCAAGGTCAATCTTACGAAAATCAGAAGGGATAATGGTCCTTTATATGATGAAACTCTTTTGTGAGATCAAATCAAATCTCTCCCTGGCCTCATCATCAATGAATTTGGGTAATGGAGTAGGTTCACTTTCAGGTTGGAGTAGGTTCTCTTTCAAGTTGAGTCTCAAATTATTCTCTGGACAGGTCATTTCTTTTTTTCACTGCGTTGAGCAGTTGGTACATCAGTATGTATACTAGTCCTTGTTCTTGTTGATCTCCTAATGGGAGGCTCAGCAGTTTGTTGTTCCTCAACAGTTTGTTCAGCAGATTGCTGTTCTTCAGTAGTTTGCTCCTCAGTTTGTTCAACAGACGGCTCAACAATTTGAGCAGTCTGTTTCTCTCTGACGGACTGTTTCCTCTTCCCACCATGATTTCCAATTTTCTTTTTGAGTGATTTGAGGGAGGGTTCGACAACTTCAACATCTTCGTCAATAAGTCGTGTAGTGCGTCCGACACCAATAGATCCTCCTTTCATTCTCACCATGATGAAACACAGAGTATTTTTGTTGCAATGTATGAAACAAATGTATATGAGATTGACAAGAAATGCGGTATAGACAACAATGCAGGCTTGAATCATCTAAAAAAAGTGAATTTTAAGTGGCTAGGGTTTCGGGTGAGAATTGAAATTTATAGGGTAGTTGGCAGCTAGAGAAAGTTATGAGGGATGAAGATCGGGCAAAAAAAATGTAATGATTTTGGACAAATCAATTTCTTGAAACTTGTTCAGAAGAGAAACGAATTTTGAAATTTGAAAGTAGGAGAAGATAAAGAGTTGCGTCCGAGACAACGGTTAAAAAATGGATTGAATGAAGAAGAGGACAGACTTATAACAAGTATTTTTTGAGTGTCGGATGGTCGAACGAAATGAAGCGTCCGACACTATCGTCTCAAACAAGATTTTTTCGAAAAGAGACTTAGAACACTGATGAACGTGCATTCATCAGGCATCGGACGTCCGATAAAATGTGACCAGAGAATTTTTCAAAAATTCTTTTTCAAAACACCCAATTTTGTTCTCAAGTTTTCAAACAGTTCTAGTAGTAAGGGTTTTGTGAGGATATCAGTAATTTGATCTTTTGAACTGACACATTGAACACAAATTTCACCATTTTGGAGAAGATCACGAATGAAAAGATGTTTTATGTCTATGTGTTTTGTCCTAGAATGTTGAATTGGATTCTTTGTCAGATTTATAGCATTAGTTTTATCACAATACATAGGCATACAATCATACACTAAACCAAAATCATTCAAATTATTTTTTATCCATAACAACTGAGCACAACATGCACTTGCGGCAACATATTCTGCTTCGATAGTGGATAAAGAAATAACATTCTGTTTCTTACTAAACCACGACACTAAACAATTACCAAGAAAGTGACATGTACCTGTTGTACTTTTTCGATCTATCCTACAACCACCAAAATCAGCATCCGAAAAATCATATAAAGAAAACTCACAGCACTTAGGATACCAAAGACCATAGTTCAAAGTTCCTTTTAGGTATCAAAAAATTCTTTTAACAACATTTAAGTAAGATTCCTTTGGACAAGATTGAAAGCGAGCACACAAGTAAATAACAAACATAATATCATATCTACTTGCGGTTAAGTAAATTAAACTACCAATCATACCTCTATATTTCTTTTTATCAACATCTGTACCTTTTTCATCCTTGTCAAATTTGATAGATGTGCACATTGGCATACCAACTTCTTTAAATTCTTCATGCCAAATCTTTTGAGCAGCTGCTTGGTATATTTTGATTGATTGATGAATGTTTCTTCTTGAGTTTGTTCCACTTGGAGTCCAAGGAAGAAATTCAACTCTCCCATCATACTCATCTCAAACTCTTTTTGTATAATAGTGAAAAAAATCCTTACACAAACATTCATTAATGGCACCAAAGATAATATCATTAACATATATTTGTACAATTAATTAATCATTGGAGCTTTGTTTGGTGAAAAGAGTGGTGTCCACAATGCCTCTTTTGAAATCATTTTCAAACAAAAAATCACTTAAATGTTTATACCTTACTCTTGGAACTTGCTTTAATCCATATAAAACTTTGAGAGGTTAAACACATGATTTGGAAGCATTTCATTCTCAAAATGGGGAGGTTGATCAACATATACCTTTTGATCAATGAAATCATTTAAGAAAGCACTTTTAACATCCATTTGAAATAATTTAAAATCTTTAAAATATGCAAATACCAAAAATATTCTAATCGATTCTAGTCTAGCTATGGGAGCGAATGTTTCATCAAAGTCTATTCTTTCTTCTTAAACATACCCCTTAACTACTAGTCTAACCTTGTTTCTCACCACTTCACCTTTGTTAGTCATTTTATTACTAAACACTCATTTTGTGTCAATAATAGGATGATTTTGAGGTCTTTCAACTAATATCCACACCTTGTTCCTTTTAAATTGGTTTAGTTCATGTTCCATAGTTAAAATCTGATTTTCATCTTTTAATGCATCGATCACATTTTTTGGTTCAAAATGTGAGACCAAAGCAAAGTTGTTCATCAATTGTTTAGAAAAGGAGCGAGTCCTTACTTTTTTGGATGGATAACCAATGATGAGCTCCTTAGAATAATTTTGAACAAACTTCCAAACTTTCGATAGATCCCTAGGTGCATCATTATGATTGTCATTTTCTTCTGATGCTTGATTGTCTTAGGGATCATCTTCTTTTGAGTTTTCTTCTTGTGGAATAATGTTTTGATCATTAATTGTGAGTTTCTTAAGTTCTTTTTGAACACCTGCATCATCATCTTCACAACCACTCTTGGAAATATCATCATTAGATTCACCAAAAGTGATATGTATGGCTTCTTCAATAACAAGAGTCCTTCTATTATAGACTCTAAAACCTCTTTTGTTCTCACAATATCTCAACAAAATGCCTTCATCAGATTTCTTGTCAAAATTTTCAAGATGCTCATTGATATTTAAAATGAAGCATTTGCACACAAAGATTTTGAAATAATCAACAATTGGTTTCTTATCAAACATTAACTCATAAAAGGTTTTGTTTAAAATAGGTCTCAAAAGAACTCTATTCATAGCATAGCAAGCGGTACTAACAGTTTCACCCCAAAAATATTTTGACAAGTTACATTCACTCAACATGGTTCGTGCGGCTTCTTGAAGAGTTCTGTTCTTTTTCTCAACAACACCATTTTGTTGTGGTGTTCTAGCAATTAAAAATTCATGTGTGATTCCATTGTTATCACAGAATTTCAAAAAATCACAAAATTTAAATTCAGAGCCATTGTCACTTCTAATTTTAATAATTTTCAGTCCAATCAGATTTTGAACTTTTACAAATAATGAAACGAAATTTTTGAAAGTATCATCCTTGTGAGTAAGAAATATCACTCAAGTGTATATAGAATAATCATCAACAATGACTAAACAATATCTTTTACCACTCAAACTAACAATTTGTGTAAGACGAAACAAATCAAGATTTAGAAATTCTAAAGGTTTTGAAGTAGAGACACATTTCTTGGGTTTAAAGGTGACTTTGACTCATTTTTTTTAATTGGCAAGCATCACAAATTTTGTCTTTTCAAACTTGATTTTTGACAAATCTCTAACAAGTTCCTTTTTAGAGATTGCTTTTAATAGATCCATGTTAAAATGACAAAACTTTCTATGCCACAACCAAGGGTCTTTATTTACAATTTTAAGATATTTAAAGTTAGAAGGATCAATATTTTTCAAGAATAACTATATAAATGTCATTCACTCTTTTTCCCTTGAAGATAATGTTGAATTTTGAGTCAAGAACAAGACATTCATACTTTTTGAATAGCACAAATAGATTTTTATTACACAATGTTGAACTTTGAGTCAAGAACAAATTTTTCTCAACTAGAAGAATATTATGAACAAAAGTTTGACCATTCTTACCAACATTTCTAACTCCAACTGTTTTGACTCTGTTATCATTTCTAAATGTTATTTTTTCAGTTGATTTTGACTTGAATTTAATGAATTGTAATGGATCGCCGGTCATGTATCTTGAGTATCCACTATCTCTGAACCATTTTAATTCCTTAATGATATTCACCAAGTTCACCTACACAAAAGTTCACAAGATAATATTTTGGTGCCCTTTACTTTTTGGGTTCTTGAAAGTTAGTATTATGTCTAACTATCCACATGTATTTAATACCATTTCACATATTCTTCCTAACATAGCAATTATTTTTCATGTGATCAATTTGACAGTAGAAACTACACATGGTCAGCGAACTACTTGCATAGACAGGTTTAACAAACCAAACTTGCCTTCTCTTATAGATGGTAAATTCGTTTGCATCAGTGTTCAACCTTTTCTTATGCATGCCAAAATATGGTTTTGAATCATTTCTTTGAAAACAGTTTTGTTTCTTATGGTTAAGCAAATCATTTAGATTATCCATTTTTCTTTTCAAATTTTCCTTTTTTTTTTGAACAATTCGCAAAGTTTTGTTTTTCTATCAAGATTAATACGCAGATTAGTCTCAACCACTTTGATGTTATCATTTTCAGATTTCAGATTCTTATTCTGTCGAAAGAGACTTGCATTGTCCTGAATAAGAAAATTAATTTTTTATTTTAATTCCTTTTTTCTAGCATAGGAATCTTTCAAACTACTATGCAATCTTTCAATGAAGGAATTAACATCATCATCAGATTCCTCATCACTATCAGATTGAGAGTTGTAAGTGGTTACTTCATCATCACCACTGGCCATGAAAGTCATTTGAGCAAATTCTTCTTTTTTTTCGATTTCACCTTCTGAGTTGCGATTATTCCATTTGATTTGAAAGTTGTTGAACTTTGGTTTTCATTCAACTTTTTCTTCTTTCTTTTTCTTCATTGGACACTCGCTCACATAGTATCCAAATTGATCGCATTCAAAGCATTTGTCAGTTTATTTTTTTATTTAACTCTTACTTTCCTTTGTTTCTTACATTGTTGAACTGATTTGGAAATGAATTGTTGGATCCACCCTTTCTGAATCTCCTTTTATTGAGGATTTTTTTGAACCTTCTTGTGATAAGAGCAAGATCATTATCGTCTACTTTCACATCATCTCCATCCAACGAAGCCGAGTCGTCTTACTCTTGAGATGATTTTAGAGCAATGCTCCTTCTCACTTTTGCATCCTCTTCCTCTTGTACTTTGTTCTTAAGTTTCAATTCATAAGAGATTAGAGAATTAATGAGAAATTTAATAGGCATAGAATTCGGATCTTTTGTCTCTTCAATAGCAATTACCTTCTCTCCCAGTCTTTGGTCAAGACATTCAAGATTTTTCTATTTTTCTCACTTAGAGAATATTCCTTTTCCAGAACTTCTAGATCCTTGATGAGGTTATTGAATCTACAATACATCTTGTCAATGTTTTCATGAGGTTCCATTTTGAAGGATTCATACTTGATAACTAAGATGGACTTCTTTTATTCTCTCACATTCTAACTCCCTTCATGAATTTCCATAAATTTATCCTAAATTTCTTCAGCAGACCTATATCTTTTGACTTTTATGGATTCATTTGAATCTAAAACACTATATAGTACATTTATTGTTTTGGCATTCAAGGTGAGGTGAGTTCTATCTTCATCGGTCAATTCATTTCTAATTTTTGGTCTAGTTTTGCGAGCGACTTCATCTACTACAGAGGCATCGTAGGGACCTTCATTGATAATAACTCATAGTTCTATATCAATAGATTATAAGAAAATGATCATTCTTTCCTTCCAATTAACATAGTTGGATCCATTAAACATTGAGAGTCTAGTGACAGATTGTCCTTCAAAAAATATGGCATTGTTGGTTGTCATTTTTACTTCTAAACCGATTGAATTTAATGTCTAGGAAACCAAACTCTGATATCAATTGTAAGGATCGAAAACAATCTAAGAGGGGGTGAATTAGGTTAATTAAAAAACTAACCAAGTTATGAGACACCTTTTTGGTTAAATATGAAATTTACCCTCTTTTTAGATGACCACACAATGGAACAAATAATAAAAAAGTACGAATGCTCTTGAGTAGAAGAGATGAACAATTTATATTGTAAGATAGTAAATAAAAGAGATAGAATAGCAAACCAAATATTTTCAAACTCTTCTTGAGATTGAATATTACTTTATAGAACAAATATCTTCAAGTTGATCAAATACATCCAATCTTTGTGTACAAGAGAAGGATCACTTCCTCCTTACCCCAAGTTACACTTGGTCAAATTAGGAAGTTTTACTATCACTCGAATAATCCTCACAAAACTACAATATTGAGGTATTTTTCTCACACAAGAAGAGCTTACACGAAATTCACACAAACAAGAGTACAAATCTTCTTTGAAGAATATTTTTTCACTAAAATCACTCTAGATCTTTTGTAGTCTCAATGTGCAAAAGTTGATCTTCTGTGGTTGACCATTCTCTATTTATATGGGACCAAAAAATTTATCAATTAATGCTTCAAACGGATAGAAGGCAGTTGAAGAGTCAACTAGCCGTTAGTAGCGTCGGATGTCCAGTAGATCAATTTCTTGCATTTGACAGCAGGCAGTGAGTTAAAGAAGTTTTCTTAAATGTTTTCGGACGTCCGGTACGTTTAATGTTTGCGTCCGAAGGTAGATAGTGAAACTGAGAATTCTTCTTCAATTATTTCGAACGTCCGATGGTTCCAAAATTTTACGTCCGAAGTGCCGCAACATTTGTCGGACATCCGGTGCTCTAATGTTGTGCGTCTGATCGAAGTCAGTGAATTTGGATGGAATGACTTAATATCTTCGGGCGTTCGGTGGTGGAGTTCTTCATGCGTCTGAAGTTGCGCAATGATTATCGGACGTCCGATCCAGTTTTCTTGAGCGTCCGACAACTTCAGCATCACACTTTGTCTCTTTCAAATGTGTTTAATTTTTGAATCTGATTTGCTTCATTTCTGAAAAGGTCTTTGAGGAGATGTTAGTAACATCCATTTATTTTGTAATCATCAAAATCTACGGATTGAGATTAACAATGTGTTAATGAAATCAACATATTCAGTTTGATGATTTGGGTCAACCATTTGATCAAAATTGATGTATTCATTGCTTTCTCTTGGAAACTTTTTAATCATTGTCGCGCCCCACTTTTCGATTCGAGTTGAATGTGTATGGTGTGTGAGTGATGTGATGTGTGAAGTGTGGTGTGAACGTGTGCAAAATGAAAAGTAAAAAGGCCATGGGACTTTGGAAAGCGACGATTTGGCCAAATGAAATTTTAAAAAGGGTTTTTTTAAATATGAAAACGGAGTCGCCACTTGGTATAGATTTGGGGTGTACCAAGTCACCCAAAAAGTGTTTTTAAAAGACAAAGTAGCAAAACCCTTTTTAAAACGACTCCTAGTCCACGTAAGCCAAAGAAAAAGGTTCGGGGGTCACGTTTGACAAAGGGGAAGGCAAGGATAGAATCCAAGGCACCCCTTTGACCTAGCCAAGGCTAGTTGCGCGACTTAACCAATTTTTTCTAATTTTTCTACCCAAGGTATGTTCGCACGTTGGATATGACTATGTGCATGCAGAACGGAAAGAAAAATGCAATCCTAAATTCTACGATGTCTCTTGTGAGGCTTTTGGTCCCAAACCACATGAATTGTGGCGGCCAACAAAGGAAAACCCCATAGAGGTCGATTAATGCAAATGAGACTCAAATGTGCAAGTGTGGAAGTGTATGAAAGAAATTAAAAACCCAAGTGTTTGTGTGCAAGTGTATGAAATATAGTGATAAGTACATATAGGTGTAATTAGGTGCAATTTTGTGAAGTAGAAATCAAAATGAACAATAAGGAAAGGAAAATGTGAATTGAAAAGAATGAGTGAGCGATAAATGAGAATGAATGAACCTAAGGGAATGCATCAGGTCGGGTATGGGAATGACTCCTAACTTTTCGACTTCGATTTTCCCTTTGATTAGAAGGCAAAACTAGCGTGCTAAGGCTATCGAGTAGCCACACTCGCTCGTTTCCCTTATCAGAAGGGGACCCTCAAGCAAATGGACCCTACAACTATCATGATATGCAAAAATCCTAAAATGAAGGGAAAGGGGGTTCGAGGAGCATGCCAAGTGATAAAACTAAGAAAAATGCATGATATGTGGTGAACAAGCAAGTGATATGCTAATGAGGGGAAATCCCTAAGGGTCTAGCGTTGGACTAGCCCATTCTATGAATTCCGACTAGCGTTGGACTAGCGGAAACGTACATTCATCCATTCCATTCATTCATGGCTATGAAAGCAAGTAGACATGCCAAAGTACTCGTAAACACATAGCACATAGCATTTAGCATGCTCGACTAGATGCAAGAGCCTGATAAAGCAATTAAACATGTAGCAACAAAACAAGCAAACAAGGGGAAGGGGAAGTGGACCAGATGCTCTCCGAGCCCTATCTATTACAAGCCAAGAGGTGTACACATACCCCATAAAAGCATAAAGGGGAAGGGGAAATGGACCAGGTGCTCTTCGAGCCCTATCTATTACAAGCCAAGAGGTGTACACATACCCCATAAAACTTAAATAAAAGTAAAAGCAAGTAAATGCATGCAAGGAGGTAAGGAAAGCGAAGTAGACAGGCATATTCACATAACACGTAGGAGCACATAGGAAAAATAAAGTGCAAGTGAGGTATAGAGTATACCTCCCTTGAAGCGACGCCCTAACGTAGTGAAATTACTAACTTACCCTCCAAAATAATAAACAGGTCAAGGTACCACTTAAATTACCAAATAATCACATAAAACAACCATTAAACACATGAAACGAAAATTAAATATGGAACAGACCATGCATGTGCAAGCAAAACTCGGTCTCAAATAAAAAGTCTCAAGAATCTAAATTGGAGTGCTAAATTGAAATGCTGAAGGTGGAATCTATCGCAATCAAGTGCAAAAAAATCACGAAAGGAAGAAATGGAAAATTATTAAAGTTTTAGAAACAAGATTAGCTAAGCAAAATTTAAAACAAACAAAATCAAGACCACCAATGCTTCCAAGTTACCAAACTTTCATGATTTGATCCTAGAAATCTATTAACGTTGTCCACAATTCACATGAAAAAACATATCAAGGCACAATCACACAAAAGAGATCCAATTACGAAAATTAATCAACCATGCAAGCCCAATCAAAACATTTAAGGAACTTTAAAAGGTCAAATAGCAAAGAAAAAGTCAAGCCACGGTTCCAATTGCAACTATCCTAGGATCTAATTGCAAGAAATTTGAATGTAATTGGGCCTTAGTAAATCAAAAGGGGATTTGGGGGGTTAAAGTGCAAATTCCAGAACATATTTTCATGCAAAACATGCAGCTACGTGACTTATGCTTCTACCATTCTTTCTGCAATTTTAACCATTCTTTCGCTCCTGACCATCTCGCACAACAGCAGGAAAACATGAAACAGAAAACATGCCGTCTCAATCAGAAGATACAATCCAGCTCTCTAGCACCAAGAACATGAGCTAAACCTCCCAAACTGTGTGGTAAACCCAACTTCCGGGACATGAGTGTACAAAACAGGAGAAAAGAAAGAAAAGAAACTTAAAATCTGCTGCAACTTTGCCACATTTCTGCTGTAAGGTTGCAGCTCAAGGTGCACTATGCTCGCCATGAATGCGCACTGAGACAAGCAAACAAGGGAATTCGAGGGTAGAGAGGAATTGAAACATGCATTTTCCAGAACTTTATGCAGCCTAGTCGAAGCTCTCCTCTTCACAAGAGCTTCTGCAACTCTCAGATGCAATGTACAAACATTTTCAGCAAGACAACACAACAAACGTCTGCAAACAAAATCTGGGCAACGTTTTTACTGGCAGACTCTCTTTAAAGCATCAGATTTGAACAACAAATCAGGTGATGAACCAAAGCCAAAGAGCAGGAACATAGCTAATCCCAAAGACAGAAATAATCAGATTCACAAGATCATTAAACAAATTTGAATGTGTGAGCTTGAGACAGGGAGAGGGAAGTGAAAAACGCAGCTCCTATCAATCATTGCTGCGACAACATTCTGCTTCAACCTTGCAATTCAACCCACACTGATATTATATGAAAAAAGGTCAACTAAAACTTATTTTGTTTGCGGGTTAGAAATCTCACAAACCTTCAAATCCCCTTTGTTAATACAATCCAGGTACACAATTAATCATCAAACCAGATTTTGTTCAATCAAGACTTCCACTCATTTTATTATCAAGCATGCTTATCCAGAGAAACAAACTCCAAGCAAACAGCCAAAAACTCAACGTTTACTTTGCTTAACATCGAAGCCCAAACTCAAACGAAAAGAAACAACAAAACAACAGCCAAAGAAACATCAAAACAGACTTGTCTTTAATTTTGAGCCATTTTCTGTGCTTGCTTATTCAAACACCAAGATAATTGTAAATATTTGGCAGCAAATCATGGATTTGTTAGACAGCCATTATAGAAAAATCCTAACCCCATGTACTTAATCAGATTCATCTCATGGGTTTCTACTGAATCAGTCCTTAGCAGTAAGCAAAATGGCAAAGTCAGAGAATCAGCGGAAGATTAACCCAGTAGAAAACGAAAAATTCTCATCCGATAGTTTTATTTTCATAGCACATGTTGAAATCCATCAGAAACAAACATTTTTACCTGAGAATGCTAGCACGGTTGAACGGCTTTAAAATCTACCCAGCGGTGCGTACGGGCTCCCAAAATGCGATCGAGAACTTCTGCTGCAAAAATTGCCGCTTCGTCAAGCCGTTCTCTTGCTCTTGCTATCAGCTGCACAGACTTTTCCAAACTTTTCCCAGATTTACTTTGTACAAAGACCTTTTCTTTCTCAGCTTATTGCTGCCCAGCCATCCGTCCCTTTCTCTAGCCTTCAGCCGCTACTAATCCTTCCTCTCATTTTCTCTTTCAGTCCAGCCGTCTCTAACCTCTCTTTTCCCCTTTTCGTTTTTGCTTTCTAAAACCTCCCCGTAGCCTCTCTCCCTTTGCTGTTTTCCTGTTTCTCTTCAGCCCTCTGCCGAACCCCTCAACTCTCTCCTTGCTCTCCCCTCTGTCCAGTTTTGCTCCCGTTTTTTCTTTCCGCTGCCGTTAGCTGCAAAACTCTCTCCACGATGAAGCTCTCCTTGCGGCTGATGTCTTCTTTCCTTTTATATCAGCTTCCCAATCTCCTAAACCCTCATCTCAACGATGAGGATGAGGGGCTTGTTACCCTTGTAAGATCCAGCCCTCCAATTGTCTGCTGTGATGTCCTTTGCACGCTGCAAAAAATTGCAGCGTGCATGCCGCGACAAGCTATTATTTTTTTTTTTACACAACTTGATAATGATAAAATAAAATATAAATAAAAAAAATAACAATAACAATAATAACAAAATTACACAAACCAGGTAATAATAATAATAACAAAACAAAAATAATTTTAAACAAAAGAAACTAAACAAAAAAGGCCATTTTTAAAATTTCCAAATTCTCATTTTTCATCATTTTCTTTTTCTCAAAATAACTTAATAAAAATAATTAATGTGCCCAAAGATTGAATTTAAAGAAATAAACATATTTTTGTGAACAGTTTTCCCCTTTTTTCTTTTCCCTCTCTTTTTTTTATTTTCCAATCCATTTAAAACCTATTTTTTTAAATTTTTCTTCTTTTTCCCCTTTTTGTGATTTTCATTTTCATTTTTCTTTCAAGAAAGCATTGAATAAAAACAAAATGACTAAAATGATTTTTCTTTTCTTTCTAAAAACTCTATAAACTTAAAAACTAAAAAAAACTAAAAACTAAAAACTAAAATCCAAAACTTAAAAGTGATTAAAAAAACCTAAAATGACAAAAATAAAAAAAATGAATAGACAAACTAAAAGGGCAAAATGAATAAAACTAAAATAAAAATAACAACCAAAAATACAAAACACACAAAAATGAACAAATGCAAGCGATCTAAAATAAAAATCATGAAGTAGATGCCACATACAAATTATTCAAAATTTGGTGTCTACAGTTTGCCCCTCTTTGTCTGAGTTTTGAAAAAACTTAAGACAAAGAAGTGGACACCAAATACTTACCTGTATTATTGGGCTGCAAAAGATTCCAATGAACAAGAATTCTAATACGGGACTGACCCGAACATGAAAATTAAAAACGGGACTTGACCCGAACAGAATTTAAAACGGGACTGACCCGAACAGAAATTAAACGGGACTGACCCGAACAGAAATTAAACGGGACTGACCCGAACAGGAAAAATAAAATGGGATAGACCCAGATAGAAAATGTAAAATGGGATAGACCCACGGGATAGACCCGAACAGAAAATGTAAAATGGGATAGACCCAGACAGAAAAATGTAAAATGAAGAACTGTATAAGACTTGTTTGAAAAAATTATCTAAAAATTTGCCCCAGTGTGATGAATTGGTCGGTGGGATAACATCTGAGCCTGACGGGGTGTGGACGGTCAGCGGGATAGAACCCGGTCCTGCCGAAATAAGCGGTCAGCGGGATAAAACCCGGTCCTGCCGTAGATAAACGGTCAGCGGGATAGAACCCGGTCCTGCCGAAATAAGCGGTCAGCGGGATAAAACCCGGTCCTGCCGTGGTAAGCGGTCAGCGGGATAAAACCCGGTCCTGCCGAAGTAAGCGGTCAGCGGGATAAAACCCGGTCCTGCCGTGATTGGCGGGATGAAACCCGGTCCCAATTTGATAAGAGCGGTCAGCGGGATTAAACCCGGTCCTGCCGTGATTGGCGGGATGAAACCCGGTCCCAATTTGATAAAAGCGGTCAGCGGGATTAAACCCGGTCCTGCCGAGATTAGCGGTCAGCGGGATTAAACCCGGTCCTGCCGAGATTGGCGGGATGAAACCCGGTCCCAATTTGATAAAAGCGGTCAGCGGGATTAAACCCGGTCCTGCCGAGATTAGCGGTCAGCGGGATTAAACCCGGTCCTGCCGAGATTGGCGGGATAAAACCCGGTCCCAATTTTGATAAAAACGGTCAGCGGGATTATACCCGGTCCTGCCGAGATTAGCGGTCAGCGGGATTAAACCCGGTCCTGCCGAGATTGGCGGGATAACACCTGGTCCCAATTTTGATAAAAACGGTCAGCGGGATTAAACCCGGTCCTGCCGAGATTAGCGGTCAGCGGGATTAAACCCGGTCCTGCCGAGATTGGCGGGATAAAATCCGGTCCCAATTTTGATAAAAACGGTCAGCGGGATTATACCCGGTCCTGCCGAGATTAGCGGGATAAAACCCGGTCCCAATGTGATTTTTGTGATGTTGGTGGCACTAAATCCAAGCCCAACGTGACATTGTGAATGGTCAGTGGGATAAGACCCAATCCTGCCATCCAATTGGTGAAGAAATTGAATTTGATTTGTCAAAATACAAGAAATTAAATTTGATTTTCCAAGAAACAAGCATTTGAACTTGATTTTTGATTTTTGAATTTTCCTGATTTTTCGGGAGAATCTTTTTCCAAAAATAATTTGCCCCAGTGTAGGGCCCTTTTCCCCTTCTTCTTCTTGCTTCTCTTTGCAGTATCGGCCTTCCGCCTCACTGGATGCTTTTCGTCATTTTGAACCATGAATACCTGCACAGGGGGACTTAACAAAGCATTGCATGCACTTAAATTCCATGAAAAGAGCAGCGTGATTGATTCGAAAATGTATCATTTTGACTTTTGGACAAAAATCCCACATGTATTACAAAAAATTTGCCCCAGTATAGGCTTATTTCATGAAATCTCACAAATAAAATTTTTGCCCCAGTGTGGGCTCCCTTGATTGCAAAAAATTTGTTTGAATGACCCTCCATTTATTTGAACCGAGTAAGCAATCGCTTTTCCCCACATGTCATGCGAAGGAATTTGAAATGTCTTGCTTAAACTCATATAACAAATTTCATGATGAATTTCTCAAAATAATGCCAAATTACGAAAGATTTCTTCCCCACTTTAGCATCAATGCTTTGGGTAATGGGTCACCATTTCTGGTTGACTCATCTTTTCAGGACCAATCAGGTGACTTTATTTTTGAAATGGCTAAGGAAATGGGAGATAAGAATCTGTCTCATTTTTGTGCCCCAGTTGTATGTAATCCATTCAATGTCACATCTTAGTGAAAGCAAAGAGTTTGTTACCCTTATTTTCAAGAAAACTTAGTCAACGTATAAGCTTCATGGGCTTGCAAAATTTTTGGGTAGAAATGATAGCTAAACATGTGAAATCTGGTTATACCCTTATGATCACAAATGATTGATGGATTTCGTACGAGCATAATCGTCACTTTGGATTGTCATGAAAGAATAAGTCAACGATGGACTTTATTAGCTTGTAATTTGGCTTGAAAACGATAGCTAAAGAAGCAATTTTCAAAGGACATTGCACTGAAGATCGCATTTTTCAACATCGCCCTCATCTGGACTCCAGGTTCTTGGACTTGGTTTGACTTTTTATCATCACCCAACAGGGTCTTTCAACATCAAATCCTTTTGCATCTTTCTTTGCATTCATTTTGCTCATTTTTCCTTTTCTTTTTCCCCCTTCGCGGGGTTTCACATGAAGAGCAGTGTCAACCTCACACCTAATCAATTCAGAATACAGCAAAAACTTCCGGCATCAGAAATTTGCTTGACAGGGCTATTGCAAAGAACAGAAGTCAGGGCTTTCGGCTTTTGTACTGGGGTCAGGTGGGGTGCTTAGAAAAGTTAAGGCTTGAAAACGGATTTCAAAAGTGGTTTGAAGAATCTGAGATCGCATTGTTGCGCCAACCCTATTTTAGGGTTAAACCAAAGCTTGCCCCAGTTTATGCTCGATTGAGGCTTTTTACTTTCATTTTCTTTCTTTTTTGTTTTTGACTCTCCGGCTTTTGCCATTCTTTGAAATTTGCCCCAGTTTATTTTTGAACTGAGGTTCTCTTTTTCTTCCTTTGTTTTTGATTTTGTGGCCTTTCACCTTTCACCTTTTGAAATTTTCTTTTCAACTCAAACTCGCCCCCAGTGTGGGGTTTGCGATTCTCAGGGGTTGCCAAATGAAATATTTTATTCTGAAAGCTCAAAAAGGATAACTAGGGATAAAATGTTCGATTGGAAAAGAAGATGGCCTGACTTGTATTCCGTTCCTTACAATAACTCTGAAAGGAAATTTTCGCTAATGCGAAATTTTTTGCGTGTATCTGAATTAACTGACTGAGGAAGACCCTTGTTCGTCCATATTTGTGAAACGTAGGCGATCCGTGCGGACAAAACTCTTCCCTTTCTTTCTTCTTCTTTTTTTCAAACCTGGACCCCAAGTGGAATCAAATTTCCCCAATTTGCGGTTCCCTCCTTATTCTAGCATTTTTGCTTTTCTCTTTTTTCAAAATTCCCCAATCTCCTTCCCCAATGTGGGGTGCGATCATATGTGCAGTCGAAAAGAACCACCAATTTTTGCTAAAATGAGGATGCAAGGGATAAATAGTGTTTGGATTGTAGAAACGATGGCCAAAGTATCATTCTTACACTTCATGACAACCAAAGTAACGAAACGGTCATTGAAAATCCATTCCCCTATTTGATATTTGAAAATTTTCCAATATAGGGTAGAGATCATTAAGGCCTTTATTTGAAACGAAATTATTCTTTCATAGGCTCAAATGGGAGAGCAAGTGATAAAAATCTGTATAGGTAGTGAAACAAATGCTCAAAGTATCATTCCAAATTTTCAAAACAAACAAGAATAATGCACATTTTTGCTTTCACTTAGATGTGAATTGAATCCGGTTAAACCAATGGGGATTTTTCCAAGCAAAGAATGTCCCAATTTGCAATTTATCAATCAATGTGACTGATTTTATTTTGAGCTTAAATGAAGGAGAAAAGGTATCTCATTGGACCTTTTGAGTGACCATCTTTTTAGCACTCTTATTGGATGACTCGGATCAACAATCTGGTGTACATAAGGATTTTGGAAAGCAGACACTTATGATCATGAAGTTTCTCAATTTGGTCTTACTTCTTAAAATTCATCATGAAACCTCCAATGAATAAGAATAAAGAATGAAATGTACATAAATATACACAAAACAATAATTGTCCAAAAATTTTATTGCTGAAAAAGTTTGAAACAAAATTTCTCATTCAATTATGGTACAAATGAGAAGAGAGACTTGTAAAGAGCTCCACATATACACTTTTTGTCTCTTTTCTCTTGGGAACAAAATGTATTAACAAATAAAATATACAAAATTTTCCTTTGGAAAACAATTACAACATCTCTCAGAGGCTTTAGCGTAGAGCTTCCAGATAAATCATTTATGTTTTCGTTGTAGGATCTGCCCAAGAATCAAATAACACTTGCAGTTTTGACACTTTTATTAGATCAAAATTATTATCAGGTATAGAAGAAATATTTCCACCTTATTGAAATATTTTTATGAATGCAGGGGAGGGGGAAAACAAAAGAAAAATATCCAGAGTTAGTAATCAAGACTATAAAATCGGTATGCATGCCCTATGGGGGAACCCTTTTTATGCCAAGGGTAGGTCTAGCATGAAAATGCAATCCTCCAGAGCAGGCACTATACAATACCTGATGGATCCAATCACCTTATGGAGTGAAAAATAATTTGAAAAATTTGGCCCATTGGAATGAAAAGAGACATTTGTCCTAAAATGATGGAAAAAAGAGATTGCAATGTCTCAATTAATTTATTCGGTGACCCTTAGACTTAAACCCTAAAAAGGGAAAAAACGGGTCAAATGGATTGGATAAAATTGATGATTTATTTAAAAATGACCAAATTGCCCTAAAAATAGGTAAACTGGTCAAATGAATTAAATGAAATTTGATTTATTCAAAAATTGATCGAATCACCCTAAAAAGGGTAGATTGGTCAAATGAATGAAACTTGATTTATTCAAAATCGATTCGATTGCCCTAAAAATGGGTGAACTGGCCAAATGAATGAAAGAGAGATTGATGATTTATGCAAAAAATCGACCAAGTCACCCTAAAAGGGTAAATTGGTCAAATGAATTGAATGATTTTTCAAAAATCGACCGGATGACCCTAAAAAGGGTAAATTGGTCAAAAGACCCTAAAAAGGGTAATTTGATCAATTGAATTGATAATTTATTCAAAAGCGACCGAATGACCCTAAAAAGGGTAAATTGGTCAAAAGACCCTAAAAAGGGTAAAATGGTCAAATGAATTGACGATTTATTCAAAATCGACCGAATGACCCTAAAAAGGGTAAATGGTCAAATGAATTGACGATTTATTCAAAATCGACCGAATGACCCTAAAAAGGATAAATTGGTCAAAAGATTTGATGATTTATTCAAAATCGACCAAATGACCCTAAAAAGGGTAAATTGGTCAAATGAATTGATGATTTATTGAAGAATCGACCGGATGACCCTAAAAAGGGTAAATTGGTCAAATGAATTGGATGAAATGAATTTACTCAAAAATGATTAGATTGTACTAAAATTGAATGAATTGAAAAAAAATGGATTGGATAAGATGGATGATTTGTTCAAAAATCGATTGAATTATTCGCCCACTGGGTGGTTTCAAGAAATCATTACAATGCCTTGGTCTATGAGCTTCTAAAATCAAAATTTGGCCTCTATATTTATCGTCTCAACAATAAGGAATCATTTGTGAATTTTCTTCGAATTAACGTCCTTTTACGCAAGGGAATTTTACCAATTTTGAGAAAATGGCCAAAAAGTGATTATTAAATGCTCATATTCCAAATATCACTCTATGAACATGATCGGACCCTACCTTACCTTGTGCACTCCCCCTTTGGATGGTACAAAATGTAAACGTGCAAGTCTCATTGGATTAAGTATCCGAGACACAAGGTGGCTTATTCCTAAACACGGGATTCCCTATGTGGCATTCCCTTTCTATGGTTTATGCATGATGCCAGTTTATTAAAGCTATGTAAATATGTGACAAACATGGCCTAAAGGACATAAATAATGCATCGGGGGGAAAAGGTCTAAACATGAAATGTATTTACTGAAAAGTAAGTGCAAAGACTGAAATTTAGACATGTGAGCTATCTAGTGGGTGAGTCACTAAAAGAGTGCCAAAGAGGCCTCTTATTGCTAAGGCACATGAATGCAAACCAAGGAAACAATGAAATGGTTAGTGCAGTTGATAGTACACATAACACATTGGGAGCAATTAAGAAAAGAAATACGATAAAAGCCAATAAAAGGGGTGGAACCCCTTCCCTCGTGCCTAATTGTGCTTAAAATAGGGTGAGGCTGACTCTAACCTAGGCAAATGCTATTATGGATGCATGAGGTTTGGTTCACTAATGCCTAGACTCGATAAAGCTTCGGCTCCCAAGCCTTCAGACCTAAAGGCGAAGGGTCATCACTCCCAGGGCCTTCGGTCGGTGGCTCGAGTGATCCCCTAGGTAGCGCTATGGGCGCAGAGCACACCATCCGCCTACCCAAGGCAATCGGTCCTAGTCCTACAAGGCGGTGTGGGATGGCGCCCACGAAAAATAAAATAAAATGGGATAAAGCAAGTAAACGTGCACGTATGAAGTGTTCCCCTATTTTGAGGGAAAGGGTGAGAACCACGCGAGGCTCTAAAGGTGACACACACCCCCCCCCAAATGCAATGCAAGCACGAGATAATCAAGTAAATAACATCCAATCAACCAATCACACATACGTGAGTGAGGGAAAAGTTTGATACGCGCGCGAGGTGAAAAAGTCCTAAAATACAAATGCAACCCTAATATCCAAATGCAATGCATAAAAAGGGTAGAAAAAGGAAACGAATGGCTAAGTCAAATGCTCGGACCCACTTAGGAAGTCCCCAGTGGAGTCGCCAACTGTCGCGCCCCACTTTTCGATTCGAGTTGAATGTGTATGGTGTGTGAGTGATGTGATGTGTGAAGTGTGGTGTGAACGTGTGCAAAATGAAAAGTAAAAAGGCCATGGGACTTTGGAAAGCGACGATTTGGCCAAATGAAATTTTAAAAAGGGTTTTTTTAAATATGAAAACGGAGTCGCCACTTGGTATAGATTTGGGGTGTACCAAGTCACCCAAAAAGTGTTTTTAAAAGACAAAGTAGCAAAACCCTTTTTAAAACGACTCCTAGTCCACGTAAGCCAAAGAAAAAGGTTCGGGGGTCACGTTTGACAAAGGGGAAGGCAAGGATAGAATCCAAGGCACCCCTTTGACCTAGCCAAGGCTAGTTGCGCGACTTAACCAATTTTTTCTAATTTTTCTACCCAAGGTATGTTCGCACGTTGGATATGACTATGTGAATGCAGAACGGAAAGAAAAATGCAATCCTAAATTCTACGATGTCTCTTGTGAGGCTTTTGGTCCCAAACCACATGAATTGTGGCGGCCAACAAAGGAAAACCCCATAGAGGTCGATTAATGCAAATGAGACTCAAATGTGCAAGTGTGGAAGTGTATGAAAGAAATTAAAAACCCAAGTGTTTGTGTGCAAGTGTATGAAATATAGTGATAAGTACATATAGGTGTAATTAGGTGCAATTTTGTGAAGTAGAAATCAAAATGAACAATAAGGAAAGGAAAATGTGAATTGAAAAGAATTAGTGAGCGATAAATGAGAATGAATGAACCTAAGGGAATGCATCAGGTCGGGTATGGGAATGACTCCTAACTTTTCGACTTCGATTTTCCCTTTGATTAGAAGGCAAAACTAGCGTGCTAAGGCTATCGAGTAGCCACACTCGCTCGTTTCCCTTATCAGAAGGGGACCCTCAAGCAAATGGACCCTACAACTATCATGATATGCAAAAATCCTAAAATGAAGGGAAAGGGGGTTCGAGGAGCATGCCAAGTGATAAAACTAAGAAAAATGCATGATATGTGGTGAACAAGCAAGTGATATGCTAATGAGGGGAAATCCCTAAGGGTCTAGCGTTGGACTAGCCCATTCTATGAATTCCGACTAGCGTTGGACTAGCGGAAACGTACATTCATCCATTCCATTCATTCATGGCTATGAAAGCAAGTAGACATGCCAAAGTACTCGTAAACACATAGCACATAGCATTTAGCATGCTCGACTAGATGCAAGAGCCTGATAAAGCAATTAAACATGTAGCAACAAAACAAGCAAACAAGGGGAAGGGGAAGTGGACCAGATGCTCTCCGAGCCCTATCTATTACAAGCCAAGAGGTGTACACATACCCCATAAAAGCATAAAGGGGAAGGGGAAATGGACCAGGTGCTCTTCGAGCCCTATCTATTACAAGCCAAGAGGTGTACACATACCCCATAAAACTTAAATAAAAGTAAAAGCAAGTAAATGCATGCAAGGAGGTAAGGAAAGCGAAGTAGACAGGCATATTCACATAACACGTAGGAGCACATAGGAAAAATAAAGTGCAAGTGAGGTATAGAGTATACCTCCCTTGAAGCGACGCCCTAACGTAGTGAAATTACTAACTTACCCTCCAAAATAATAAACAGGTCAAGGTACCACTTAAATTACCAAATAATCACATAAAACAACCATTAAACACATGAAACGAAAATTAAATATGGAACAGACCATGCATGTGCAAGCAAAACTCGGTCTCAAATAAAAAGTCTCAAGAATCTAAATTGGAGTGCTAAATTGAAATGCTGAAGGTGGAATCTATCGCAATCAAGTGCAAAAAAATCACGAAAGGAAGAAATGGAAAATTATTAAAGTTTTAGAAACAAGATTAGCTAAGCAAAATTTAAAACAAACAAAATCAAGACCACCAATGCTTCCAAGTTACCAAACTTTCATGATTTGATCCTAGAAATCTATTAACGTTGTCCACAATTCACATGAAAAAACATATCAAGGCACAATCACACAAAAGAGATCCAATTACGAAAATTAATCAACCATGCAAGCCCAATCAAAACATTTAAGGAACTTTAAAAGGTCAAATAGCAAAGAAAAAGTCAAGCCACGGTTCCAATTGCAACTATCCTAGGATCTAATTGCAAGAAATTTGAATGTAATTGGGCCTTAGTAAATCAAAAGGGGATTTGGGGGGTTAAAGTGCAAATTCCAGAACATATTTTCATGCAAAACATGCAGCTACGTGACTTATGCTTCTACCATTCTTTCTGCAATTTTAACCATTCTTTCGCTCCTGACCATCTCGCACAACAGCAGGAAAACATGAAACAGAAAACATGCCGTCTCAATCAGAAGATACAATCCAGCTCTCTAGCACCAAGAACATGAGCTAAACCTCCCAAACTGTGTGGTAAACCCAACTTCCGGGACATGAGTGTACAAAACAGGAGAAAAGAAAGAAAAGAAACTTAAAATCTGCTGCAACTTTGCCACATTTCTGCTGTAAGGTTGCAGCTCAAGGTGCACTATGCTCGCCATGAATGCGCACTGAGACAAGCAAACAAGGGAATTCGAGGGTAGAGAGGAATTGAAACATGCATTTTCCAGAACTTTATGCAGCCTAGTCGAAGCTCTCCTCTTCACAAGAGCTTCTGCAACTCTCAGATGCAATGTACAAACATTTTCAGCAAGACAACACAACAAACGTCTGCAAACAAAATCTGGGCAACGTTTTTACTGGCAGACTCTCTTTAAAGCATCAGATTTGAACAACAAATCAGGTGATGAACCAAAGCCAAAGAGCAGGAACATAGCTAATCCCAAAGACAGAAATAATCAGATTCACAAGATCATTAAACAAATTTGAATGTGTGAGCTTGAGACAGGGAGAGGGAAGTGAAAAACGCAGCTCCTATCAATCATTGCTGCGACAACATTCTGCTTCAACCTTGCAATTCAACCCACACTGATATTATATGAAAAAAGGTCAACTAAAACTTATTTTGTTTGCGGGTTAGAAATCTCACAAACCTTCAAATCCCCTTTGTTAATACAATCCAGGTACACAATTAATCATCAAACCAGATTTTGTTCAATCAAGACTTCCACTCATTTTATTATCAAGCATGCTTATCCAGAGAAACAAACTCCAAGCAAACAGCCAAAAACTCAACGTTTACTTTGCTTAACATCGAAGCCCAAACTCAAACGAAAAGAAACAACAAAACAACAGCCAAAGAAACATCAAAACAGACTTGTCTTTAATTTTGAGCCATTTTCTGTGCTTGCTTATTCAAACACCAAGATAATTGTAAATATTTGGCAGCAAATCATGGATTTGTTAGACAGCCATTATAGAAAAATCCTAACCCCATGTACTTAATCAGATTCATCTCATGGGTTTCTACTGAATCAGTCCTTAGCAGTAAGCAAAATGGCAAAGTCAGAGAATCAGCGGAAGATTAACCCAGTAGAAAACGAAAAATTCTCATCCGATAGTTTTATTTTCATAGCACATGTTGAAATCCATCAGAAACAAACATTTTTACCTGAGAATGCTAGCACGGTTGAACGGCTTTAAAATCTACCCAGCGGTGCGTACGGGCTCCCAAAATGCGATCGAGAACTTCTGCTGCAAAAATTGCCGCTTCGTCAAGCCGTTCTCTTGCTCTTGCTATCAGCTGCACAGACTTTTCCAAACTTTTCCCAGATTTACTTTGTACAAAGACCTTTTCTTTCTCAGCTTATTGCTGCCCAGCCATCCGTCCCTTTCTCTAGCCTTCAGCCGCTACTAATCCTTCCTCTCATTTTCTCTTTCAGTCCAGCCGTCTCTAACCTCTCTTTTCCCCTTTTCGTTTTTGCTTTCTAAAACCTCCCCGTAGCCTCTCTCCCTTTGCTGTTTTCCTGTTTCTCTTCAGCCCTCTGCCGAACCCCTCAACTCTCTCCTTGCTCTCCCCTCTGTCCAGTTTTGCTCCCGTTTTTTCTTTCCGCTGCCGTTAGCTGCAAAACTCTCTCCACGATGAAGCTCTCCTTGCGGCTGATGTCTTCTTTCCTTTTATATCAGCTTCCCAATCTCCTAAACCCTCATCTCAACGATGAGGATGAGGGGCTTGTTACCCTTGTAAGATCCAGCCCTCCAATTGTCTGCTGTGATGTCCTTTGCACGCTGCAAAAAATTGCAGCGTGCATGCCGCGACAAGCTATTATTATTATTATTTTTTTTTTACACAACTTGATAATGATAAAATAAAATATAAATAAAAAAAATAACAATAACAATAATAACAAAATTACACAAACCAGGTAATAATAATAATAACAAAACAAAAATAATTTTAAACAAAAGAAACTAAACAAAAAAGGCCATTTTTAAAATTTCCAAATTCTCATTTTTCATCATTTTCTTTTTCTCAAAATAACTTAATAAAAATAATTAATGTGCCCAAAGATTGAATTTAAAGAAATAAACATATTTTTGTGAACAGTTTTCCCCTTTTTTCTTTTCCCTCTCTTTTTTTTATTTTCCAATCCATTTAAAACCTATTTTTTTAAATTTTTCTTCTTTTTCCCCTTTTTGTGATTTTCATTTTCATTTTTCTTTCAAGAAAGCATTGAATAAAAACAAAATGACTAAAATGATTTTTCTTTTCTTTCTAAAAACTCTATAAACTTAAAAACTAAAAAAAACTAAAAACTAAAATCCAAAACTTAAAAGTGATTAAAAAAACCTAAAATGACAAAAATAAAAAAAATGAATAGACAAACTAAAAGGGCAAAATGAATAAAACTAAAATAAAAATAACAACCAAAAATACAAAACACACAAAAATGAACAAATGCAAGCGATCTAAAATAAAAATCATGAAGTAGATGCCACATACAAATTATTCAAAATTTGGTGTCTACAATCATCAGATCATTGATTTCATCAACAAAGTGGTTTTTTGTTATGAGTATTATTTTGTTCAAAGATAAAGCTACATTTTCTGATATATCGTTAATATCAAGATAGACAACATCTATTAGTCTTTCAAGTGCACCAACTTCATTGGTGTACTTGATCAAATTTGAAAATGGTATAAGAACTGAATCACTACTATCTGCTTATTCTAAACCATCTCCTATTTTCAATAGAAATTGAGTAAATAATGGATCTAGTTTTGCTCTCATGTCTTCAGTTAATTGTAACTTTTGTAGCTGTGGCCACAAGAGAGAATTAACTAAGCAAGCATTAACTATTTTAGCCTTAGTTCCACTATGAACAATCAATAACGTTTGCCTGAAATCTCTTCCAAAAACCACCACCTTTCCTCCAAAAATTTCACTTGAATTCATGGTGTCTTTAAGTAAATCATCCAATGCTTCAATAGTTGCTCATTTACACATTGGAGCTTCATCCCAAATGATCAACTTTGATTCTCTGATCAAAGTTGCTAGGGAGCTTTGCTTACTTACAAGACAAGTTGCTCTATCAGAAATATCTATTAAAATTTTGAATCTTGAGTGAGCCATTCATCTTCCAGGAAGAATCAAAGTAGTTATGCCAGATGTTGCAGTGGCTAGTGCAATATATCTTTTTGACCTTATATCTGTCAGTGATGCACGATATAAAAAGGTTTTTCCGATACTTCCTAGACCATCAATGAAGAAAGCACCACTTTTGTTGCTGTAAACTCTTTCAGAAATGAGATTAGATGCTTCTTTTTGCTTCTGATTCAATAAAATACAAAGCTTCCAAATCAACTGTTACAACAACTATGTTTCTTTCTGCATTTAACTCTCTTGTTTGACTTTCCATATCATCCATTGAAAAATCATGGGGCACAAGTTGAATGAAGAAATAATTTTTCCCGTAGATTGTAAGAAGCCATTTATTTGATCAAGTACCTTTGTCCTAACTTGCCTTATTGTTAAGGTTTTACATCTAAGAAAATCTTCAGATATAACACCTTCAAATTTAGTCCACAATGCTGGTGGATCGTTGGGGCATGAATAAACTAGCAGGGTTGGAAACAATCTTCTCATTTCATATGGTATGTGAAAGTGAAAATCTTCTTGCAAACAAGTTCCTGACTATTATCATGCTCCAATAATCCCTTTAGTAGTGCTGCTTCACGGAAAGTTTGCACTTGAACTCCACCAAAAGTTTTGAGATCTGCAAATGAGCTAGGACATTTGATTTTTGTCAACAACAGTCTCAGTAATATCTCTCACTTTCACCAGCATGCACAGCAACTATTTTATCTATAGAATCTCTCTGTTCATGAATTTTTCACATTCTTTTGCTTGGTTTCCAAATAAAATATTCTAACAATTGCACATAGCTGTAATTTAGATCTTGAGCTTCCTTGTTTATTCTGTTGATGCAAAAGAATTCAGTTAGCATTGTTCTTCCCAATTGAGTATTGAGAAAAATTGACAGGTGTCGAACCTGTGCAATAATAATAAATAAAACCTAACTACCACCAAAAGTAGTCAATAATCAATTCTAAGTACTAGAGCAGGGACTCTAAGTGTGCAATGAGTTACTTGATTCACTCTGTTCCCGAAGAATTTGTTTAATTCGATATACCAGAATTAATTATCTGACTAAATTCACTAACTAGTAGACAGTGGCAAGCAGGGTCGTCTCCTCAGGGACTGGAGAGAAATTTGTTTCCTTTCGAGTCAAGATAAATGGAGGGTTTTAGGATTAAATGCTAATGAACTAAATAAATCAAATGCGAAAAATAAATAATTGACAGAAATAAATGGGGAAACTCCAGCCAAGGGTACACTTCAGAAATTGTTCATGCGTTGATCATCGATGCAAATATAATTCCCACAGTTATCAATAGATTGGTTATAGTTGTCATACATGCGATAAACAACCAACCTTTCCTTAATTTTTCGATAGTCAAGGTACGACCGTTAACTATTTCTCTAACCAAGAAACAACCCTAGGTACGATCGTAAAATTTAATTTCTAGATTGCACTAAGAATTAGAAAAACTCAACCCTAACCAACAAACACGCTACGAGAGTTTATTTAAATTAGATCGTATGTTCTCCTAACACAAACCAATTGTACTAGTTGCTACCGGAGTGGAAGTAATCGAACAATTACGGATTCGACTACCCCCAACTAGCAAATAGCCTACGTGAATAATTAAATATTGCGCAGCTATTCAATCATACACAATAGTCATAAATATTAAAAGTAGAAAACATACAAATACCAATAAATGAAAGAAACAATTAAAATAATTTAGATCTCACAATTATTGTTAAACCAAATCTTCAGTTGTCCCTTGACTAGAAATACGAAATTAGTTCTCCATTAATGGAGAACAAGCCACGTAAAAATCTATTTGAAGCTTCACACTTGTTTCTCTCAAAAATTGGTAAAAAGGAAAAGTACCAAGACCAGTCACGGCCCTACTCTCCATTCCTATTTTGTAGCTTCTTAGCAAAACTCCTACAGACTGTGTTGCTGGCCGAACTCTTCATCACGCGTGATCCGGCTTGCTTTTTCCTATTTTCTTGCTATTGATTGGTAATCTAATACCAATCCAATTCCTAAAAAGATTCCTATCATAATTTAATTTCCTAAAAACTCTCCCAATCACTTGAGAATGATCCTGCGAAATCAGGAAGGTCCTGATAGCTATCAAATTAGGAAATTGATTCGGATTTGGAGATTGCCCAATATCAATCCCGACATTCCGGCTTTGAGCAGTGAACTTAGGCGCGCCCATGTGCAACCATCAGATGTTTTTTACTAGAAAATCTTCATTTAAGCACTTTTCATTCCCGCTCCTGAAATAAGCACAAAATATCAAATATAAGTAGAATCTATCAAGTAAGAAGATAGTTGGCAAAAATAAGGGGAAAATAATTATAAATTTAGTAACAAATTATAACCTATCAGTTACACAAATTAGTATTCTTCTTGAAACTCATTGGTTGCTGGTTTTCTAGATGCAGCTGTAAGTAGATAAAAGCTGGCTTTATTTCACTAGTTGGAAATCTATAGATTCTCCAAGTAGCCTCTGGAGGAGATATCCATCTTGTTGAGATATACTGCTTGATTTCATCAATCTTATAATCTAGACTATCAGCAATAACTCAAAAACTGGTTCTGTCATGTCCCTTACAAATGTACTTGTATATACGTATTTGACTACTTTTACTGTCAAGTATATCTCAACATTGATATGGCAATCAATTTTTGCAAGTAGATATGGGTTATGAGGGACAACCCAATGATGATCGAGCCATACATTTCTCAATTTAACCTTAATGCCATTATCTCTTTGTCTATATTTTGGAAATGCATCAGCTGTTTGAATAGTTGCATTGCAGAACTCTTTTTGGATAAGAGTTTTTACAGATTTCATTTTTTGATTCAATGCAAGCATTTTGTGGTTTTGCTGAACCACATGGATCATGAAGCATATGCCTAACCACCATTTTATAGAGATGTGGAAATTTTTGCTTGTCATGTATCTCAGCACAAACTATCTTGTCATATTCATTTGTAGTATCTAGCTTGTACTTAGATTTGAGAATCAAAAGGAAATGCGCATGAGGTATACCTGCTTTTGATACTCAATTACATATATATAAGTAGCAAACTCATCAAATATGTGTTTTTTTAAAAATTCATCTTTCAACTTTTTAGCTTAGCATGAAAGATTCTTGAAATTAAATCTAGCCGATTTTGTATTTCATCCGTGGGAATCAAATGCTTCTTTATTTCTGGCCAATTGGGATTACAGGTCATTGTTAAAAATAGATCAGGCTTTCCAAGTTTTTTCACCAAAGTCATCATGCCCATGTATTTGCGATGCATATTTCTAGGACCTCCTATGAAACTTGGCGGCAATATAACTCGTTAGCCAATATTTGACCCTCAAGTTTCTCCAATAGCCACTACATCAATTATGCCATTCAAAAACTGTCTCTTGATTTCTTCTTGTTGTGAATTAAAAAAGTCAAGTCTTTGTTTCTCAATCTTCACATAGCCATCAACCACATATTGCTGAAATAATCTACAAAAATGCAGAAGAAGAGATTCATTTGAATCTCTAATCTGAAGCTTGTACACGTAATATTTCGTCAATGAAACAATTGCTGGATCCTTTTCCAATCTATGCATTGCTATAAGGTGACAGCATATAACTATTTAGAATGACTAAAAATTCTATACTTCTAATACTACATAAACTAAATTTTAGTTTTTACTTCTTCATTGTAGAGCAGTTCATCAACACTTAATGCACTAGCTAGTGCAATCATTTTAATTGACTCTTTTTTCCTTCTTTCTTTTGTGTTTCTTAATGCACGGCTATTCTCACCATTTTCTTCTCATTCTACCCATAATATTGCAACCTGTGATTTTGTTAGCCTGTTGTATACTCTCTAGTGTAGACCAGGAAGTGTACGCAGCATTATTTTGTAACTGTCTAAGTCAGGAATGTGACATAGACTCCTAAAGAATCGAGCATATAGATTATGCTAGAGAACAATGATTAACTTCTTTATCACACTTTTAGACAATCTAGGACAAGAAGCAAGACGATTAGATATCTCATCTCAATATCATGAAAGTATAGCTGCATATTTGTGCCTGAACCATTAGTTGGTATATAGTCATTTAAAATATGATACACTTGTCCTTGAATTCTAAACATCTAGACTCCATTATTTCATCTACACATATTCTTATCACACACTACAACAAAAATGACATTTAACGGCATTTAAAAGTGTTAGTATAGATAATCTAACCCGACACTTTACCTTTCCTCACACCTCGGACAAGTGTCGTCCCTTCCAATGTGGGGATAGGTTCGTACTATTCAAATGTGTCAGGAAAATTATGCTGTTATAGTATCCCATTTGCCAACAAAAACTGCTTTTCTGATAATCGAAAGTATCAGGATAACCGTAATCAGTAACAAGTAGGAGTTTTTTAAACTAAACTATGCTGACACTTTTAACTGCCAAGAGTTTTTTTTTCTTTTTTTTTTTGATATAGAAGCAACCTACATGTTGTACTCCTTGCAATACATTCCGTCAATCAGAAACCCAAAGGACTTGTAAAATTATCCCCAAAAAACAGAATGCATATAGTAATCTAAAAGCAAAACTCAATAGTTAAATATAATTTATTGAATTAAAAGCTAGTAACAAGTACTAACATAGCAAATCCCTAACAAATACAAACTTGAAAGATTCTCTTGTGCACAAATTAAAAGATTCTCATCCCTCACAAGTAGAAAGAACTTGCAGTAGCTTCCAAACTTTCCAATGAAATGAGAGCCTTTCGGCATAACCACGAATACCCCATCAATCTTCAATTGGTTCCACCTATGTACAAAGTTTGTTGGGATCATTAGATCATCGTAGCTAGCAATAAAATTCTAGAAAAGCCACAATATAAGTAAGTGCATATATTACCAAATGACAAGGCCAAGCAATTGGTGCACCAAGTGCATCTTGAATTGTTTGTTGCAAATCATACGGTCTAATCAATTGCTCACTTGGACTTATTGCAGTAATCAAGTACTTACAAGTTCTACTTGTCTGTCAGCTAGGAATGTGATAAAAAGTGCAGAATTTTCCAGCCCGGAATAAATAGAGGGAACCTAACATCCCATGCATCAGGGATAGATCCAGAAATTGTCTAGATTAGAAGGGACCTAAAAAAAATGAAGGTTGATTTGACAAGTAGATACTGTACGAAGATTCAGCAGGGCCTCCTTCAAGGGTAAGATAAGGATTCTTGCCTCTTTATGCTATCTTTGGTACTGAGATACATCACATAAAACAAGGAGGTAAATAGAAATTTTCTACCCACCTTTTATTTCTCAGCTAGAATACTTCTAATACAGAAAAGGCAATTCTGAAATGTCCTTATACTATGACGTAACCTATGAACCATATGCAAGCAAAATATTTCTGCGATCAGGTGATTTTAAGGTTGCTTTCAGAGATAAATAATCTATAGCTCACAAAAAGAGTGAATAAGAGTGGCATTGCCATTTTTTTTCCCATGTTGTCAGTAATGAACTCTCAGCTATTCTTCTTTTATCTTCCTGCAGCTATCACATAAGAGTTTAGTTAACGTTTAAAGAAGATAATAGATTCATTATGTTCAGAAAAGCACGTGGATGGCTTTCTCTTTTCAATGTGAGACCTGAGAATTTGTGGAAGTCTTTCACGTCAGTCCAGAGTTCAAAAGTTTGTCCCCTTGCTTAAGTAGAAGGTCAAATTGTTGCTTTGGCAGTCTACTTTTGAAATCAGCTGATCGTCAGGATAAGAGCCTAACTGACAAGTGTTAAGGTCTTATTAAACTGGCTACTAATGTAGTCACATATGAAGCTATTACTCGTACTTTCCATTCCATCACTATAATGAGACTTTAGCATTTACGTCCCAAACTAAAGCTCCTTATTTTCCCAGATTGGATATAGGTTAGACTGATTAGACACTACTTGCAAGGAATTCATACTAATAAAACACTAGAAAAGATATTTCATTGTGGAGAAAGTGCACTTCTTCTGTCTCATTAACTAAGGTATTCAAATAGAATTACAGCTTTCTGTTTTGGCGTAAAGACAAAATAGTTAAACCCAAAATGTTCAAGAAACTAAGATGAGATATTTCGATGACAGAACAACTTAATCTAAGTCCTTCACTTGTTCTGTCACTAAACCAACAGCATAACCATAATCATATTCCAACAAGGAGATTGCATTTTTTCATAGATTAATCAGAAGATAACAAAATTTGAAATACAGTAAAAAACAACGGAATATGTGTATCTACCAACTTATAAAGCAATGATCATAATACTTGCACATTAAAAAAAATTACAAGTTCAGCTCAACTTATCACCTTCGAGTTCACAAGAAATCATACACTTATCAGCAACAGAGTCTTATGTGAGTATATATATTGACACAATTCGTTTACTCATCCTAGATTGATTAAATTGACGACTATATGAGTTATTTCAAGCTACAGTGGAACATAGCAGTAAACATTCATTGTTACACAAAATCAAAATGATCTCCATGCCAAAGTAGCCAGTAGAATGAGAATACTGGCTTCTAAATAGGGATTTACTTCTTGTGTTATTGTCAAAGCTACAAATTAGTGTAATATCAATACTAGAAAATGAGTTTCTTTTCACTAAATTTCTATTAGTGTATATATTATTGAGTAAATTAATATCAGTACCAAAGGAAAGAAGGTTGACATTTTATCGAACAAGTTATGGACAACAAATCCATAAAGCTGAACACGTACGAAAGACAAGAAAAATCGCGTAGCTGTGTGTATTATTACCTTGGCTTGGAGGACGACGACCTTATATCAACAATATTTACAGTAGCAGGAAGAAGGACAAAAAGAGCAAAGTAATTTAACAGGGGAAATTTTAACCTTACCCTGAAGCTTCATGTCCCAGAATTCGACTATACACTCTTTGAGCTTCATTCTTTTTTGATTCCCAGGATTGACGATAGAAACGTACATGTCAGATCAGATGGCGGCCAATACCCAAGAGTCAATTCAATTCAATTCAATTTACCATTTACGCAATCACAAATCTATCTGTGAATCAATTCAACAAAGCGAAGTTGTCGTTATAGGATGGTTTGTCTCATACCGTGCCCAGCCAAGCGCCAAGATCGGTGTGGCAAATTGAAGTGCAGAGGATCTGGATACGGACCTCCATTTTCTTTGGGGGATCCACTAAAACATCTTGTATCACCAGAGGTTGCCCCAGACTGTAGACCACCACAGCTTCAAAACAAACAAAAAAAACCATGAGAGACCGTACATACCTTCAATAGGAAAGCAAGGGTAGTTTGATTGCAGAGAGATTCAGTAGAAAAAACTTTGTGGAGAAAGGAAGATTTTGGCCGAGAGTTTTGAGAGATAGCTTGCAGAGAGAGAGAGTTTGTGAGAGAGATGAGAGGAACCAAAATTTCATTGGCCGGCAAAATGAAAGTTTTGAGATTTCACTAAGTGTTTTGGCACAAGAATCTTCCACCAAAACCAAAATCTTCCGCCAAAACGACATGGTTTTATGTTTTAATGTTTTTGGTGTATCTTACATTTTATTAAGTGTCATGATAAAGGATCTAAAGACACATTATTATTTTTATATCAGATAAAATAAAAAAATTTTAAGTATATATTATTGAGTTGATAATAAGTGTGATGATAGAAGTGCTATAATGACAGAAACCAGCAAATGTCTCTATAGTTGTGTCAGGAAAGGCATTTTTTGTTGTAGTGACACTTAACACCAAAAGATGTAAATCCAAATGAATTGTTGTAAGTCTTAATGAGCTCCCTGAATGCTTTTGCTTCTTCTGAAGATGAAGTCAGTAACTCTCATAGAATATCAGGAACTCTATTCGCTGCAAGTACAATATCACCATTAGAACAGCAAAAGTTTACTATTTCTGAGAAAAACTTTTTAGCACCATAGTGTGGACAATCTCTCTGCTTTGGCAAAATGTCAGGAGTATCAACTTATATCCAATAATTCTGTTCGTTCCTTAGCAGTCCTTCCTAAGAGAAACAGAAAATAATAGCTAAAGCAATTTCTTGTTAGTGTTCTTTACATTTCTTGTTAGTGTTTTTGCATATAATTGCAGAATTATTAATTGAGATTAAAATACAAATTTATAAATTTGCTTGGTGCTAAAGTTTTTATAAGTTGGTGAAGAAAATCTTTACATTTCTTGTTAGTATTATCTTAGATATAGGATCTTTTCTGTGATCATAAAGATATAATTTTCCAGTGTTTTTTCTTTTTCTCTAAATCCCAAAAATCAAGAAAATCTAAAAGAAAAAGCTAAAACACAAAATCTCATAATGCTACGTTCATGTGATGACCAGCCTACGCGAGGAACCTTGCAGCCCATAGCCCCAGTCATCACACTCCATGATCCAAAAATCATTCACATGGGCCAAACTTCAATTAAATATACTGGAGACAAATTCAACTTGCACTGCTATTTGAAGGCAGAACCAAACATTGAAGTTCTTCTTCTTGCGTGCCACATGGTAGCACCAGGAGTAGCTACACTAAGAACCAACTGATTCTTATATAATAGTTATTAGATAGACCGGAGGTACCTCGGCTGTGCAAGGCACAACCAGGCCTCCTTTAACATTAGTTGAATACATGGTAACAAATATTTTAGATACATAATGAATAAAAATATAGGGAAAAATTGAGTATAAAAATAATTAAAATTTATTGTGAAAAGAAATTCCATCTATAAAGTTAACCCCAATTTATTGTGATTTAGGCAAACAAAAAATCTTTAACCAATATTACGTGTACATAATGATACCACAAAAGAAAAGAAAGCAAATCCATTATGAGTGCATTGTCGGTTTAATAGCAGTATAATTTTGGTTGTAATTAAATAAAAAGTAGTCATAATGTTTCTAATATTTTAATAATTAGAAAAAATTTAAAAAGCCACCAAAACCTGTCACGATCTTTAACATCAACAAAAACATACAAACTTGCATACTTTTCTTTCTTGTTTGAGAGAAAGAGCGAGTTAATTTATCCATTCAAATCATGCCTAATAGCATTACAACAGATGAGAACATTATCTCACCAAACAGTTCTAGAATACATATAGCAACTTTAAATAAAAACATGAATTGCCATGTTTCTAATTCTACGTATGCAAATTCAAATTCAAAATTTGTTTGATTGCAAAAATATCTTCTCAATCAAAATAGAATTTTCTAATTATATTTTATCGAGTGACACTTTGAACTAAAAGTCTTAATGCTAACTTCTACCACCAAATGCATTCCTTTGACAAATGCAATCGTTTTAGAATGATATGTCCAATTCTATGCCTAACAATCATCTCAAACTCTAATTACATTATCTATCATTTCGGACAACAAAAAAGGATAAGAGTACAAAGTCATATAGAACTAATTTAAGTAAAAGATTCTGAAATCTAATTTTACACTTCTTTTATTCTCAAACTATCATTTGCTAAAATTAAACCATGAAAGTAAACTACCTATCATGGATACAAGCTAGCAATTCAAAATGTTGAATGAAGAGATACAAAATATAATCTTTACATTCTAAATTGCTAGCCCCAACAATTATTTTACACGTCATCCACCATATCCAGTTTATAACCACTTTTCACCATTAATAAACTTTATATAAATCAAAATATAATTACCTACCCATAAATTAAGAGACTCTAATTCATTTTTATTTTAATAGGCATCATTATTTTCTTCCTGATCATCATTTACCTTGGACGTTCATTTGTCAGATTCTTTGTCCTCTATTCTAATACTATCACCATATTATCAAATAACAATTTTAATAAATAAAAAATTAAAATTAGAATGAATATGTATAATGGTATTATTTATTTTATAGGAAAAAAGTAGTTACAGTTCTTTCATTGTTAGCCTAAAAATTCTTCATGTAATCACCACTCGTCTTCTTGTTCGCCTTAGGAAATTTTTTTTCCAGAAATAAAAGGTCTAAAATTAGTTTCAAAATAAACAAAATATAAAAAACTGAAAAAAAAGGTTTCCTTAGATTTGGGGGAAAAATATTAATAACATCACATACCTCTTTTAGGCGAAAAAGAAAGTCAGATGAAAAAGGAAGCAGCGAGAAAAAAAAAGTACATACCAAAGAGAGACAGTAAAAATAGAAGATCATGAATTATGATTATTAAACTATGAAAGAAAGGAAATATCAAACTCATTCTTGATCTCCTATAATGAAACCATTCATTTAGTTAATTATGGGCAAAAATGAAAGAAAATGCATCAACTAATCCAATAGAGAAAAAACAGAATAAATGATTAGGATAATGGGGGAAAAAAGGAAAGGAGTACAGATCAGAAACTAATAAGAAACCTGCAGTGTATATGAGTGTTTGTTTATTTGTCTTTAGTCAAAAAGGAGAAAGGAAACAAGGTGAACAAAAGAAAAAAAAAAACAAAATGAAGAAAAGAAAAGGAATGAGCCACATGTCAAAATGAGAAGGATCCACTTGGTAATTAATAGGGTTGCTACAGTAACTCCACTTTTCGAAAAATACAGTGAATTGTTTGTAACTTTTTATTTTTACATTTAGCGTATAAATAGTTTTATAATTTTGGAGTTGATAATGTAGTTAATGTTAAAAGTAAAAAGAACAATGTGTATAATCCAACGATGAAAATGTCCAAAACTATTTTGATTTGTTAGAAGTTAGAATAAAAATTTTAGATTAACTTTTTTGCATCCTAGTAGGTGCCATTTAATATTTAGAGATAGATATCCGTTAAAGCTTCAACAATAAGTTATCGTTCTTCAAAGAAACTTAGAAAATAAAGTAAAGTGCTTCTTCTAAAATATCTCCAGGAAAAAAAGGTGAAAAAAAGGTTACATTCCATGTTAAGGAAAAAATAGAATATAATTCAGAAAAGTAGGACTACTTTTAGTTGGGCTCACATAACCCTCACCTCAAAAGATCGAATATAGAAGCAAATTTTGTATCTATTTCAAATTGAAAATTTTGTATAATCGTTAAAAATGCAAAATCAAATTAAAAAATGTACTAAGTTGAATGTTCAACTCATGATGTTATGAAATAGAAAATAATCCAACTCCTTTCAGAAACCTTGTTGATTATAACTTGCACAAAAACCTGCAATTGAGGGGGGAAAAAAAGATATCCAGTATATTCATGGCCAAAATTTGTAACACTTATAAGGAAAGTACAAATACATATATCCACAATTTATAAATAAAAAAAAGAAATTTGCATCAATTTCTATGCTGGCTGAAGAAATTGCGAGCTAACCAGAGCTACTTTTTTTGTTCGTTAATAAGAACTACTTTTTTTCCAATAAGAGCTAGACCTACCATTTGAAGACATTCTATGATGCCTAGAGCAAAATATATCCAAGCAAAGTAATTTCTAGTTGGGAAAAAAATTATAGAAAGAATTTCACCAGAGAGATGGAGACTTATACATGACAAAAATCGAGCAAAGAGGGTGAGTTGCAATGGTTGCAATTCCTATACCGATCTATTTCTTACCTACAGGCAAGTAGGTGGTTCAAACTAAAACAACAAATAATAACTGAAGAATTAAAAAAAACAGAGAGAGAAAGAAAATAGTAGGCATAGTCATCTCAAAATCATAAAAACATCAACTCATCTACGAAAATAAATAAATAAAAGAACAACTTATAGAGGAATTCGGTAGAAATCAAACATAAGAATATAACAAAAGAAAACAATTTTGTTGATTTACATAAAAATCACAAAAAAGAAAAACCAAAAAATGGGAAAGATCTCCCAGCAAATCTGATTCCTCCAGCATGCATATAAAAGAGTTAAACATAAAATATATGTCAATTACTTCTTTAGCTTCAAAATAAGAAAAAGCAGGAAGACAGAGAGCTTACCCAAACAAAAGCACTAAGAAGAATCGAATGACCAGAAAGCTCAAATAATTGGGCATTCTCTCTTATATATAAGAAAAATTTTGAATGAAAAAAGTAAACATCACATCATGATGAATTTTTTGAAAAAAAGTTGTAACTGAGACAATCGAGACACAAAGCCGTTCATGACCATGAATTTTAGTACTCATTGCAAGCATGAATTATGACCATGAATTTTTCTTGGATGGCTTGAGACAATCAAGACACAAAGTCATTCTTAGATGTACTCATTGCTACCAAGAAGTCTAGAAATTTTAGTTGTAGAATAAAGCATCCAACGTTTATGTAAAGAAGCATATTGCAAAGTTAACAAATAATTGAATAAGTAGCTAAATAGATGAGCAATGCAAACAAGAGTTCATCAAGTAACATGAAAAGGAAAAGGTTCACAGTTTGTGTTCATTGTTTTATGGTGATGACCAAGAGGGAATCTAAGAGAAAAAAAAATGAATAAAAGCTTGTGAGCTTATGTGCATCTTCAAATGTAACTTTTTTTCTTTAATGTTATAAAATAGTTCATTTTAAAAAGTAGTAAATGGTAAGGAAACCATTCTATTGAATTTTGGTTGAAAGTTAAGCAAAGATATCAAAATTATATAAAAGTTTTGATCAAAAAAGGAAACCATTCTATTTAAAAGTTTTATCATAATTGAACCGCTTGAATTTTAGAAAATATCTTTTTTCTTTTATATTGCCCTTTGTAATTAAGATGACATTTTAAAGATAATCATCATGTGCATATGTAGACGGTAGAAGAAATATACTAACAAAAAATTGATTATCTAAGAATGTAACATAAAAAGAATGACAATTTCTACATAATCTATTTATTTCAGTCTACAGGTTAAGGAAAGATTAATGTAGTCTTAGGAAGAAAGAAGCAAAAATTATCAACCTAAATAGAAATGATATTATTAGTTAAGAGGTACATAACATAACAGTACAGCAATGTAGCTAATGTAGTCAACATGTAAGTAGATAGAAACTATAGTACTTATGCAGGCATCAGGGCTCAAGAATCAGCAATCTTGAACTATGAAACAAAACATCATTGTACTTAATATAGGCTCCTTATGAGTAGCAAAAGTTAGGTAATTATAGACAAAACAGAATTTGTCTACAAGCTCCATGGTAAGCAGTATTTTTGGTTCCTGTCAAGGGCATTGAAGAGGTGCGACTTATTCTTCATTGTAGCTTGTAATTATAACATGATCGGACTTGATGTTTTAACGTAACAAAGTAGTACTCTGCCTTGGATAGCTTGAGTAATTTAATGTAGCAGATTCATGTTCTGTTCATGGAAAATAGTAAATATTTTGTAGATAAAAATATTAGTAATGAATGTGGCTTTAGATTAATATTGTACCTTATTGTCAATTTGTTGCAAGTGACAAGCATTGATGCACATTAGTGTTTTAGTTGCTTCTTCCAATGAAATAGCGTGTATCTTAGCAGTTGAATCAGTTATGATGAGGGCAATGCAGGATCTATATGATCAAGTTGGTTTGTTAGTTAAGAAAGTGATAAATATTTTGTTTTTATAAGATGTATGCAAGTATCAAGTGTATCAGTATGGTAACTACATTTGCTACTTGCCTAGGAATAGGGTTAATTTTCACGTCACATGATTGGCATTTCATTCCCCATGTGTCTGTGAAATTGTTAGGCTGAAGACACAGAGGGCAGGTTAAATACCAAAATGGTTTTTTTATGTAGTTAATTTCAGCTCTACCTTTAATCTAGGTTGTTGGTTTCTGCTGCTATTAATACAAGAAGTGTTTAGATGATTGTGACGCAGCAATTGCAAGTATCAAATGGACATTTTGAGTTCTTAAAAGTTTATCATTCTTGTTGGATGAAGGACTATCTGGATTTGTGTGATTTCACTGTCCAGCACTGGAGGAAGAATAGCTTTTGGATTTGCAAAGATTCTTTCTTGAATGAGCAGGGCTAAACGTGACAGATTGTTGTGGAACCTATGATAGTGTGGGTATAAGTAGCAGAAGCTAGAGTGTGAAATTGTTAATGAACTATAATAGTAAGACTTTATGGTTACCAATGATTGAGTTCCATTGATTCTTGAAGATCAAGTGCTACCATTATGACAGATGTTGGTTGTGTTACCGATGACAGATCAAGGTAAAGTATAGGAGGAAGAGGAGAATTTCATTGTCAAGTAAAACAACACATGCAAAAGTTTGGAAATTAATAAAACTTATAGTTTTCTTTAGTCACTTTAAGCCTTAATGCTAGGACAACATGTGATTCTTCTCTTGCTGGGATAGAAGCACCTTCATTTGCTGTGATTCTTCTCTTGCTGTGATACTTGAGATGGCAAAAGAAAGGATGGGAAGACAATTAGAATTGCAATCCAATGAACTTCCTACAATAGGAGAACTAACATCAAGTGAGAAAAAGGAATGCAAACTTGAAGTCTCAAGGTGCCATGTGGCAACAAGTGGAAGTGCTATAGTAGCAAGCAACTGGAACTTATATTATAGTTAGACTAGTTGAGGTTGGTTGTATAACGAGTGCCCACTCGAAAGCATTTAATTACAATCATATTTTGGAAAATATAATAAATTGTTTGTGCCCTTTTACTTTTACATTTGTCATATAAATAGTTTTATAATTTTGGAGTTGATACTATTGCTAGTGTTTAAACGTAAAAAGAACAACGTGTATATCTTTTAATAAATATTATATTTTTTGTTAGTTTTTAGTAGTCAAAAGGAAAAATATACGTGGCCATTTAAAAAATTTAACTGGTTTATTAATTTTTGAGGAAGTACTTATTGATTGTTAAGCTATGTTTTGTTTTATAGTATCAAAGAATTCAATTATGCGATGAAATTTTTCTATTAAGTTGGAATAGTATATTCCTTTTTCTTAATGAGGTTGCACTGTTGGATTATATTGTCCAGAAATGAAATAATCAGAAGGTTATATCTATAATAGATTAATGTTGTTACATGAAGAAAAAAGATAAAATCATCAAAATGATTTTTTTATTGTTTCTTTCTTCTATACCTATCTATAGATGGGTAGTTGCAGAATCATTAATTGAGATTAATATACAAATTTATAAATTTGCTTGGTGCTAAAGTTTTTATAAGTTGGTGTCTTGTTAGTGTTTTTGCATATATATGATAGTAGGAAATAAATTATCTTGGATATAGGATCTTTTCTGTGATCATAAAGATATAATTTTCCTGTGTTTTTGCTTTTTCTCTAAATCCCAAAACGCAAGAAAATCTAAAGAAAAACTAAAACACAAAATCTCATAATGCTACGCTCATGTGATGACCAGCCTATGCGAGGAACTTTGCAGCCCATAGCTGTAGTCATTACACTCCATGATCCAAAAATCATTCACATGTGCCAAAGTTCAATTAAATATACCGGAGACAAATTCAACTTGCACTGCCATTTGAAGGCAGAACAAAACATTGAAGCTCTTAGTCTTGTGTGCCACGTGGTAGCACCAGGAGTAGCTACAGTAAGAACCAACTGGTTCTTATATAATAGTTAGATAGACCAGAGGTACCTCGGTTGTGCAAGCCACAGCCAGGCCTCCTAGAACATTAGTTGAATACATAGTAACAAATGTTTTAGATATATAATGAATAAAAATATAGGAAAAAATTGAGTATAAAAACAATTAAAATTTGTTGTAAAAAGAAATTCTATCTATAAAGTTAATCCTAATTTATTGTGATTTACACAAAAAAATCTTTAACAAATATTATGTGTACGTAATGATACCACAAAAGAAAAGAAAGCAAATCCATTATGAGTGCATTGTCGGTTTAATAGCAGTATAGTTTTAGTCGTAATTAAATAAAAAGTAGTCATAATGTTTCTAATATTTTAATAATTAGAAAAAATTTAAAAAGCCACCAAAACCTATCACAATCTTTAACATAAATAAAAACATACAAATCTGCATATTTTTCTTTCTTGTTTGAGAGAAAGATCGAGTTAATTTATCCATTTAAATCATGCCTAAAAGTATTACAAACAGATGAGAACATTATCTCACCAAACAGTTCTAGAATACATATAGCAACTTCAAATAAAAACATGAATTGCCATGTTTCTAATTCTACGTATGCAAATTCAAATCCAACAATTTGTTTGATTGCAAAAATGTCTTCTTAATCAAAATAGAATTTTCTAATAATATTTTGTCGAGTGACACTCTAAACTAAAAGTCTTAATACTAACTTCTACCACCAAATGCATTCTGCAGTGGCCCCGTCCTGGGCCTGGACACGTGGCAGCCCAAGAAGGGCAGAGTTGGGCTTGGACCCCGGGTCCCTGACAATCGACCTGGGTCGCACCGCCACTAGGGTTCCGAGAGGCTCCAGGGAGCAGTTCCGCAGAGGGCGGGGAGAAACCCCCTCAGTGCGGGATTGAGGCTATACCGGGCAAGTCCAGAAACGTACGGAGGTTGGACTCTCGAGCAGGTATAAATGGTAACGCACAGCAACTACACAAGGTACGTTCACTATTGGCAAATTACTCCCGACTGTTTTACCTCCCGTGAACTACACTCACCGAAAAACTAACTTGATCGTCGGAGTGTTCTCGGGGACGACCTCGGGGCTCCCCTGTTAGATCACTCTCCTGTTTGCTTTGCAGGCTTGGGACACGCTATTCCCGTCAGCACGCCGAGCTCGTCAGGTCAGCTCGGTCCGGGGAAGCTCAACGCTTCTTCAGTTGGCGCAGTCTGTGGGAAGCGAAAGGTAGTCGAAGTGGTGTTGATGGCGAGAACGCGTTTCAAGCGAACCGTAGAGAACACCGGCCCTGGAGCCGGCGAAGGGTCCCGGCGAATGGAGACCGAGGCGGCTCAGGGCGCCGGGGGCTCAGCCATTTCAGGGGAACGGAGGCAGCAGATCTTCCAGTTCGTGACGGAGAACCTCCCCATGCCGGAAGATATAATCCGGCAGGCGAAGGAGGGGGCGAAGCCGGGGGCGTGCAGACCTCCAAGGCGAAGGAGAAGGAGAAGGAACCCCCGCTCATTCTCTCTGAGGACGAATCGCGGGACCAACCTCCCTGAAGGAAGCGGCCGAGGACCCCCTCTCGGCCACGGGTCTCAGTGGTCGGAGATAGTGAGAGATACTCCCCCGACCGGTTCACAGGGAGCCGTCCGAGAAACCTCTCCCCACGAAAACCCACGCGGAATGGGCCTGAACGCTCCCCCGCCGATCTGTCAAGAGCCGGCCGCGCGACCTCCAGCAGTGGAAACCTGTCCGGCACGAATTCGAGTAGATCCTGCGGCCGCGATTGTACAAGAACAACTACACGACCTCGCCCTTTACCCGAGAGATAGAGGACTACCCGCTACCCCGGAGATTCAAGATCCCGAACATCGAGTTGTACGACGTCTCGACCGACCCGGAAGACCACCTCTCGGTCTTACTGACGCACATGCGTCTGCAAACCGCTGCGGACGAAATTCGCTGCAAGACCTTCTCCATGTTCCTGAAGGGGAAAGCCAGGCTCTGGTTCCAAGGTCTGGCACCGGGGTTTATCCGGAGTTTTTCCGAGCTGGCCAGGCAGTTTATCGCCCAGTTCGTTTCCTCGAAAACTTATTCGAAGAACGTGGCATACCTGATGGCAATCAGGCAGAGGCCCGACGAGTCACTGAGGAATTTCATGACCCGTTTCAACACGGAGAGCTTACAGATCAGGGACAAGGACGAGAAGGGGGTCATGGCCGCCTTCATGAACGGGTTCAGGGCGGAGAAGCTCTTCTACAAGCTAGCCGAGAAGCCTCCCGGAGACCTGAAGGAGCTCTTGATCAGGACGCACGCGGCCGCTAATGCAGAGGAGGCGGCCCGCCTGAAGGGAGAGTCAGATCGGGAGCTCGGAGATCGGAGAGAACGGGAAAACCCCTCCGAGAACAAGGACGGCCAGGGCAAGAAGAATGTTTTTAACCGCCTCTCAAAGGAGAAAACCCCCGCGCAACCGCCGCTTCCAAAAAAGGGGTACACTCCCCTGACTCGACCCAGGGCCCAAATCCTGGCCGTTATGGAAGCGGAGGGCCTAGGGGAGCGGCCGCTCAAGATGGAGACGCCCCGGAACAAGAGGAATCAGGACCGGTACTGTGCCTTCCACTGAGATGTTGGGCATGACACGGAAGGGTGTTGGGCCCTGCGAAAGGAGATCGAGAATCCAATCCAGCGCGGCTTCCTGGGACAATTCGTGCGGGGACAGGGGCCGGGACGCACCTACCGCGGAGACAGGGGCAAGGGCCAGCGTCGCGACCGTCCGGATCGGCGCGACATACCTCGGAGCCATTCCCCCGATCATGACACCCAAAACTTAGCAGGGGTGATAAACACTATTGCTGGGGGCTCTACGGGGGGGACAACCATGCAACTCAGAAGAACAGGGGACCTCCCCCCGAAGGGGATGATTCCCTGAAACGCCTGCGCATGGACGAGTAGATTACCTTCGGACCAAGGGATGCGGTTCCCCTAGCATTCGGGAACCACGAGACCATCGTGATAGATGTTGTAACCAACAACTATCGGGTGAAAAAGGTGTACGTCGACCAAGGGAGTGCGGTTGACATTATGTTTTATCAGGTGTTCAAGGAGCTCGACTTGGAGGACGGACAACTGACCCCGGTTCGGACACCCCTGGTGGGCTTCACCGGACCACCCATTAACCCGGAGGGAATGATCACCCTGATGGTCACGGTAGGGCAGACCCCCAAATGCCGGACCATCCCTGTAAATTTCGTGGTGGTTAAACAACCATCCCCGTACAATGTGTTCTTGGTCGGCCCTCCTTGAATGCCCTCCGAGTCATTCCCTCTTCGCTTCACCTCAGCTTTAAATTCTCCACCCCGGGAGGAATAACCGAGGTGCACGGTGACCCGAAGGTGGCCAGAACTTGCTACCTGGCCATGCTCTGGGGGCAGGAGAAGGTGGTCGCCCAGAAGACCAGCTTGGAGCCCTACATTCCGGGAGAGGAGGCTCGGCAGCTGGGCACCCAAGACGAGATCGAGGAGTTCCCCCTGAGAGAAGATAGGCCTGACCGGATCCTCCGCATAGGCGCGTCGCTACCTTCCAAGGAGAAGGAGGGCTTGAAGGCCCTGTCAAGGGAGTACTCCCAGGTCTTCGCATGGACGGTTGAGAACATGCTTGGGATTCCGACTGACCTGGCCGTCCACCACCTCAACGTAGATCCCCGCTTCAAGCCGGTGAAGCAGAAGAAGAGAAGTTTCGTCCCAGAAAGGAATGAGGTGATCAAGAAGGAGGTCGGCAAGCTGTTGGAATCTAAGATCATCCTGGAGGTATACTACCCGACCTGGCTAGCCACCCGATCCTGGTAAAGAAGGAGGACCAGTCCTGGAGGATGTGCGTGGACTTCACATATCTCAACAAAGCCTGCCCGAAGGACTGCTTTTCTCTACCAAGGATCGACAGGTTAGTGGAATCTATTGTGGATTTTGACGTCTTGTATTTTCTGGATGCCTTCAAGGGATACCACCAGATAGAAATGGCCGAGGCAGATAGGGAAAAGACTTTCTTCATCACTGAGGAAGGGACACACTGTTACCGAACAATGCCGTTTGGCTTGAAAACGCTGGAGTTACCTACCTGCGCCTGGTCAACAAACTCTTTCAGACTCAGATCGGCAGGAGTATGGAGGTCTATGTGGACGACATGATCGTCAAGAGCCGAACCGACCGGTAGCTCATTCCCGACCTGAGGGAAATCCTGAACATTATATGGGAGAGCCGGATGCGATTGAACCCGAAAAAATGTACCTTCGGAATTCGGTCGGGAAAGCTCCTGGGCTTCTTGGTCTCCCGAGAGGGGATCCGGGCCAACTCGGATAAGTTCCGGACCATCATGGATATGGCCCCTCCGAGGAACGTCAAGGAGGTCCAACAGCTCACGGGAAGGACGGCCGCCCTGAATAGATTCCTCTCGCGCTCCGCGGTGAGGGTGTTACCCTTCTTTCGGATCCTAAAAGCACCCAAAGACTTTCAATGGACTGACGAATGCCAGAAGGCCATCGCCGACCTAAAAGCCTACCTGGCTTAGCTGCCTGCTCTGACCGCTCCGGAGCAGGGAGAGACCCTGTTCCTATACTTGTCTGCTTGCAACGAGGTCGTTAACTCGATTTTGGTGCGGGAAGACAGGGGGGTTCAGAGGCCCATATACTATGTCAGCTGAGCTTTGCAGAGGCTAGAGACGCGGTACACACAGGCGGAAAAATTGGTCCTTGCCCTAGTGCACGCCGCTCGAAAACTCCGACCTTACTTCCAGACCCACAGCATTATAGTCATGACCGATTAACCTTTACGACAGATACTCACAAAGCCTGAGGTCTCGAGCAGGATGACCAAGTAGGCCGTCGAACTGGCCAAGCACGACATCGGCTATCAGCCTCGCACTGCTATCAAAACTCAGGCCTTGGCAAACTTTCTTGCTGAGGGAGCCAGTTTGTCCATGGTTGAGCCGAACTCTTTACCCACGAACATACAGCCGGAAGAGCCATGGGTACTATTCGTGGACGGGGCTTCGAGTAAGGAAGGAAGCGGAGTCAGACTGCTGCTCACCTCGCCCACCGGGGAAGAGCTGACCTACGCGCTCAGATTCGACTTTCCGGTATCCAACAATGAGGTTGAGTACGAGGCCCTATTGACAGAATTGCGGATAGCCCAACGGATGGGTATAACAGCGATCAGAGTCCGGAATGACTCTCAGCTCGTAGTCCACCAAGTTCGCAGGGAGTACGAAGCCAAGGAGGATGTCATGAAGAAATACCTGGTTAAGGTACGAGAGGCAATAACCCTGTTCGATACTTTTGAAATCGAGCGGGTGCCGAGATCCCAGAACAAGCGCGCTAACGCCCTGTCGAAACTGGCGTCCTCCTCGTTTGCCCACCTGAGCAAGGAAGTCTTGGTAGAGATAATCAAGTACAAAAGCATTGACCAGGTCCAGGTCTTGGTTATAGACAGCCCGGCCTCCTAGATGACTCCCCTCGTGAACTTCCTCAACTCGGGTGTCCTTCCTGGGGATAAAATCGAAACTCGCCGACTCCAACTCAGAACTGTTAAGTACGCCTACGCTGGGGGGACCCTCTACAGGAGGTCGTATCTGTCTCCTTGGCTAAAGTGCGTGACTCCTGAGAAGGCGACTACGTCCTCCGTGAAGTTCACGAAGGCTTATGCGCGGCACATGTAGGATCTCGGGTATTGGCCAAAAAGTGCATTCTCTTGGGCTACTATTGGCCTTCGGTGTTCCAAGATGCCGCAACACTGGTTCAAAAATGCCGAGCCTGCCAGGTGCACGCCACGCTACGCCATCAGCCGACTCGGGAAATGGTCCCCATCCATAGTCCTTGGTCTTTTGCTCAGTGGGGAATAGACCTTCTGGGACCTTTTCCTCGAGTGCCCGGGAGAAACGAACACCTCGTGGTGGCCATCGACTATTTCACGAAATGGATAGAAGCCGAACCCCTGGCCACTATCTCCGGAAAGGCAGTTCAGAAATTCTTTTGGAAGAACATAGTTTACCGCTTTGGGATCCCGCATGTCTTGATATCCGACAATGGGCGACAGTTCGCTGAGAACCCCTTCAGGAGTTGGTGCGCCGAGCTCGGGATTAACCGACATTTCACATCGGTCGGCCACCCCCAGGCCAATGGCCAGGTGAAAAACGCTAATCGAACCATTCTGTAAGGACTAAAGACTAGGTTGGAACTGGCCCAGTCTAATTGGCTAGATGAACTTCCTAGTGTCCTCTGGACCTACCGCACTACGCTGAGGACGGCCACTCACGAGACCCTGTTCTCCTTGAATTATAGGACAGAAGCGGAGATCGGCCTCCCATCACTTCGGACACAGAACTTCGTTGCGGCAACCAATGAAAAGGAGTTGCGGTGTAACTTAGACATGCTAGAAGCCAAATGTGAGGAAGCGGCGATATGGATGGCTAAGTACAAAAGCCAGCTCGCCCGCTATCATAACGCGAGAGTGAGGAACACACAGTACCAACCGGGAGATCTCGTCTTAAGAAAGAACTCGATTAGCCGAGCTCATAGTTCCAACAAGCTCGACCCGAATGGGGAGGGGCCGTACAAGATCCTGGAAGCGAGCCGAACTGGTTACTGTAGGCTTGCGACATTAGATGGACCAATGATACCCCGCACTTGGCACTTCTCGAATTTGCGATTGTTCGTAGGATAGATTGGGCCAAAGTGTCTTACTGTCTATTCTCCGGAATCCGCATGCAAGTTCATCATTAAATAAATGTTCGATTTTCAAGTTATAAGTTCATTGCTATCAATATTGTTTACCTTTCAACGCCCGCTTGTTAATTCTACACTAGCACACTCTGACAATGCTCAGTGTCCTAGTGGGGGGCTCGGGTAAGGATTGATGTTCTGGAGTAGTGAATAGGATGTCTTTAAAGTTTGAGGATTGATGTTCGACCCAGGAGGTCGGCATGACTTAAAGCTTTGAAGTCCGACAATCTGATGCTCGACCTAGGAGGTCGGCACGCCGCGACTTACTTTGAAGCAGTTGATTAAAATCCGGGAGCCTGACGCTCGACCCAGGAGGTCGGCATGGCTGCCTTGAAAGTCTGATGTTCGGCCCAGGAGGCCGGCACGTCATCAACTATTCTGATGCAGTTTGGTAAAATCAGGGAGTTCGACGCTCGACCCAAGAGGTCGGCATGGCTGCCCTGGAAGGGTGGTGCTCGATCCACGAGGTCGGCACGCCGTGACTTAATTTGATTAAGTTTGTTCGACCCGGGAGGTCGGCGGGGTTTAAACCTTTAAAATCGGGGGCTTAAACCTTGTGAATGGCAATTTGATGCTCAGCCCAGGAGGTCGGCACGCCGTGACTTAGTTTGATTAAGTTTGTTGAAACCTGGGGTTCGACGCTCCACCCAAGAGGTCGGCATGACTGCCTTGGAAGTGTGGTGCTCGGCCTAGGAGGTCGGCACATCGCGAATTGATTTTATATAATATGTTAATGCCCTTGGTTGTTGTCCCTGACAATTTAGTTGTTAGTTTAAAGGGGGAAAGCTTGACGTTCGACCCAAGAGTTCGGCACAGTTTAAAACCTTAAGGTTTGATGTTCGGTCCAGGAGGTCGACAAGGCATTTAGGTTGTCAAAATTTGATTGTTACCTTGGTCTGATAGCTTGATGGTGCCCCAGTTTTGTGTCCTTAACAATTTAATTGTTAGCTTAAAGTTTGATAGATGTTCGACCCATGAGGCCGGCACGCTGCCTTGGCAGATCCATTCAATGCTCGACCCGGGAGGTCGGCGTACGGTTTTGATTGTTAAGTTTTGACGCAAGCAAGAATTGAAAGTCAGAATTAGGCAGCTTTTATCGAATGCTATTTCATATATACATTCAAAACCTATCTATTACAAAGCCTACCGAGCCATAAAAGAAAAATGGAAAGGGTCCCTGGAGTGGTCACTACCCTTAGGAAGTACAACCCATCTGTTACAAAGCCTACCGAGCCATAAAAGAAAAATGGAAAGGGTTTTTGGAGTGGACGCTACCCTTAGGAAGACTCCCCCCTTGTAGATGACTGCTGACATGAGGAAAACACAGCAGTAGGTTTCATATATTGGGAGAGTTGGTGATGCTAGATATCTGCACCCTTCACACTGGGGAAAGATATGCTTTCTCTCTACTCCAGATGGAGATCTCAGCGCCTCTTCAGTGCAGCCTGGCCCCCCAGAAGCCCCTAAGCTACTGGCTCCTTCCCGGAAGCTCTGGCAGGAGCCTTGTCCTCCTCCAGAGGAACCTCTGCCAGCTCGGCTCCCACGTCGCCTCTGCCCATCAGGTTCTTCAGGGCATGCCCCTTGCAGTACTCATCAAAGAGCCAGTCTATCTTCTCCTCGGCGGCAGGATTGTAGTCCTTGAACGTGGCCAAGTCGAAACCGGGCAGGCCGAGCTCCTTGACCTGGTCCAGGGCTCGCGTGAAGCCGACCTGAAGGATGGGCTGGTTGAGGAGAGCGATGTCCTCGGCAAACCGTTCGGAGGAGATGAACTCCCGAACAGCCTTCTTCCGCTCCCGGCTGACGGTGCCCGAGAGCTCGAGGGCGTGGTCCTCCTTCAGGTTCGTCACGCCTGCCTTCTCTTGGTCGATTTCCAACCGGGTGAAGGCGAGCTGGATTTGGACAGCTTCCAACTCCTTCTCGGCCTTGCCTATTTTGGCCTTAAGGGAGTCTGCCTCCTTAAGGGCCTGGACATGCCTCTGTTCTGTCTCCCGGTTCTTCTTTTGCAACTTCTCCAAGTCGGGAGACAGTTCGGAGAAGCGGATCGCGAGGGCAGCTCCAGCGGCATTGGCCTGAGAAATAGAAAAAGAAGTCAGCGTACTGCGCAACCAAGCTGGAAGGCGAAAGCACAAACGGCCTAAAAGGTAGAAAACTTACTTGGGTCTGGGCGGTGTAATACGCGTCCTGAAATTCGGAGGGGCTGGCCAGCTCCATCCACCTCCTATCCCGCGGGAGGACCGAGCCCGCAATCAGTTCGCGAGCCACCTCGAGGAATTGGGCTCGATCATTGATGGAGAGCCCCCAGGACTGACAGAAGCGACGGGGGTCGTGCATAGTGGGGGTTTGGCCCAGTTTCAGGGGGGCCACATGGCGGAAATGCCACAAGCTGGGGGGAAGCGTCTCCCGCGCATGCTCCTCCGCTGAGCCGACCCCTAGGTGGATCGGACCCCCCAATGTCAACAGGAGGGAGGGAGGCTGTGCTGACGCGAGCTTCTTCCCGGGTTGGGAGGGCTCGTTCCCTTGACCCCTCTTCTGCCCGGTCGCCTTCTTTTTGCTAGCGACTTGCTTGGAAGGGGAGGAGGAGAGTGACGCTTCTTTCTGGGGGGCTGAGCTGCCCCCTGGGGCCGGAAACGCCCCAGAGGCTTCCTTGGCAGCTTCTGGTTGAGGGGTAGGGGCAACCTGCTCGGGAAGCGCGTCCAGCAGCTTGGAGAGTCTTTTAACTGCAACAAATACCACCAGGTCAGTCAGAAACAGAATAATAACAGAAAAGAAAAGGCGACAGACAACCAGGGTACGGAGTCGGCATTACAAGTGTTATAGTCGAAGGGGGAGGGCTCCATTTCCCCAGGGGATCCGGACAACGTCCCCATCAGCCCGGCCGCAGAAATCTGCTCGGTGGAGAATCTGGCGGCATAGAGTTTCACCCTGGAACTCACCAGTTGGCCGAGAGTTTCGGAGTCCAGATCCTCCGGGTAGGGTCGGAGTCGACTTCCCCAACCTTCCACACGTTAGGGGGAAAGCTGGTGGATTTAACAAAGAAGAAGTCCCCTTTCCAGTTCTTCACGAAAGAGGGGACCCCGAAGAACTGGTCCTGGGTGCCCTTTCCACTCCGACCTTTGCTAGTAGTTCGGCGGGAGAAGTAGTACCACCCAGGAAGGGAGAGTTTGAGAGTGTAGGAAGCTCGGAAGAGAGAGAGAGAGAGAGTAAGGGATGGAGCAGATCTGGCAGTAGATCAGGAATTCGATAATGATCCTGATCGAGTTGGAGTGGACCTGAGTGATCCTAAGCCCCCAGTAGCTCAGGATCTCTGTCAGGGTTGAAGGAATGGGGAGCCGGAGCCCCGCGAGCAGCTGTTTCCTGTAGATGGCTACCAAGTCAGGGGGAGGTCGGATGGCTCGGTCGTTGGGCCCGGCAGCCCGCGGCTCGAAGGCCGGAGGAATGGAGAAAGACCCGACCAGCTCGGCCACTACCTCGGGTGAAAGGGTGATCTCTTGCTGGTCAGGATAATCGAAATCAAGTCCAGGATCATTCCCCTGTTCGAAGGCAGGGGTCCCCTCAAAGGAATCCCTGTCCTCGCCTACCCCACCTTGGGATCTGTCGGGAGAGTCATGTGGGGACTTGGGGGAGGGAACAAAAGTGGCCTGCTGCTCGATGAGGGCATCGAGCTCGGCCACCACCTCCAGCATTCGGGCAGAAGGAGAATGGGCAGATGGAGAGCTCATGATGACTATGAACTCGAGCAGGTCGGGATTAGAAGCAGAAGAGGAAGAAAGCGGGGAGAAGGGGGGTGGAGACGAAGATGAAGATGAAGATGAAGATGAAGATGAAGAGAAGGAAGAAATGAGGATCCTAAGGGCTCTACGGTGGACAGGAATCCGAGAGGCGGTGGAAGTGACGTTGGAACGATCTGACATAAAAAGCAGAAGGTGGCGAAGGAAAGGAAAAAGTGCGAAGGAAGAGGGAAAAGGACTTACTGATGAACAGGGTAAGAAAATATGGAGAAATCGCCGGAATCTGGGCACTGGGAGCCGGAAGTCTTGTTGCGGAGGATTGAAAATGCACTAAGGAAGGAAAATGGCAAATAGGGTCAGATGAAATCTGGTGACCCCTATTTATAGGAGGTGAAATGGGGGGAAAACGGTTGCTTGAATTTGAACCATTCCATGTGAACGTATTTAAGAGCGGTACGGAGACCAAAGAGACGCGACAACTGAAAGGACATGGGCGCGGCTTTTCAGTGACAGCACTATACCAGAGGTGACCATGGCAGAGCAGTGCGTGACGCTGGCCTCCCACGTGGGTAGATTGGGTCCGCCTGGAAACCCTACCTAATCTAGGGGGCTAGTGCAGAGATCTCGTCCTAGGTCTGGACACGTGGCAGCTCAGGAAGGGCAGAACTGGGCCCGGACCCCGGGTCCCTGACAATCGACCTGGGTCGCACCGCCACTAGGGCTCCGAGAGGCTCCAAGGAGCAGTCCTGCAGAAGGCAGGGAGAATCCCCCTCAGCGCGGGATTGAGGCTATACCGGGCAAGTCCCGAAACGTACGGAAGTCGGACTCTCGAGCAGGTATAAATGGTAGCGCACATCAACTACACAAGGTACGCTCATTATTGGCAAATTACTCCCGACTGTTTTACCTCCTGTGAACTACACTCACCGGAAAACTAATTTGATCGTCGGAGTGCCCTCGGGGACGACCTCGGGGCTCCCCTATTAGATCACTCTCCTGTTTGCTTTGCAAGCTTGGGACACGCTATTCCCGTCAGCACGCCGAGCTCGTCAGGTCAGCTCGGTCCGGGGAATCTCAACGCTTCTTCACATTCCTTTGAAAACTACAATCGTTTTAGATTGATATGTCCAATTCCATGCCTAACAATCGTCTCAAACTCTTATTACATTATCTATCATTACGGACAATAAAAAAGGATAAGAGTACAAAGTCATATAGAACTAATTTAAGTAAAAGATTTTGAAATCTAATTTTACACTTCTTTTATTCTCAAGCAATCATTTGCTAAAATTAGAACCATAAAAATAAACTACCTATCATGGATACAAACTAGTGATTCAAAATGTTGAATGAAGAGATACAAAATATAATCTTCACATTCTAAATTGTAGGCCCCAACAATTATTTTACACATCGTTCACCTTATCCAATTTATAAACACTTTTCACCATTAATAAACTTTATATAAATCAAAATATAATTACCTATCCATAAATTAAGAGACTCTAGTTCATTTTTATTTTAATAGGCATCATTATTTTCTTCCTGATCATCGTTTACCTTGGACCTTCATTTGTCAAATTCTTTCTCCTCTAATCTAACACTATCACCATATTATCAAATAACAATTTCAATAAATAAAAAAATTTAAATTAGAGTGAATGTATATAATGGTGTTATTTATTTTATGGGAGAAAAGTAGTTACAATTCTTTCATTATTAGCCTAAAAATTCTTCATGTAATCATCACTCGTCTTCTTGTCAACGTTAGGGAATTTTTTTTTCCAAAACTGAAAAGGTCAAAAAGTAGTTTTAGAATACATAAAACATAAAAAACTAAAAAAAAGTTTCTTTAGATTTGGGGGAAAAATATTCACAGCATCACATACCCCTTTTAGGCAAAAAAGAAAATCAGATGAAGAAGGAAGCACCGAGAAAAAAAATAACACATACCAAAGAGAGATAGTAAAAGTAGAAGATCATGAATCATGATTATTGGACTATGAAAGAAAGGAAATATCAAACTCATTCTTGATCTCCGATTATGAAACCATTCATTTAGTTAATTATGAGCAAAAATGAAAGAAAATGCATCAACTAATCCAATAGAGAAAAAATAGACTAAATGATTTGGATAATGGGGAAAAAAAGAAAAGGACTACAAAGAGAAAACTGAATCAGAAAGTATATGAGTGTTTGTTTAATTATCTTTAGTCAAAAATGAGAAAGGAAACAAAGTGAACAAAAATTGAAAAAAAAAAGCAAAATGAAGAAAAGAAAGGAATGGATCGCATGTCAACATGAGAGAGATCCACTTTGTAATCAGCAGAGTTGCTACAGTAACTCTACTTGTTTTCTTATATAATAGGAATATATATACCTATTATACCGTCTGGTATCAGAGCCAGAGGGGGAAGTGGGGAGATGACTATCTTTCTTTACTTCTTATGATGTTGGTAGTGTAGATCTACAAGATTAAATCTTCTTGATGAGATTTATTAACTTCGCGATTACCATCTTTCTTTATTTATGCTACTGATAGTGTAGATCTACAAGTTTAGATCTGATTAGATGAGACTGGTTAACTTCGTGATTACTATCTCATTTATTCAAACCTATTATAATTTTGATAGTACTGATTTCACAACTTTGGATTTGATTGAATGACATGGATCTAGTAAGTGCCAACGGCCGGTCCAGGTAAGACCATGAGGGATTTGGCTCTGTAGGGGCGTTGAGATTCTTAAGGTGTGATGCTCTAGGACGGGGAAGTGTCACAAGATCAGATCCAGAAAAAATGGGTTTTTACTATCAATCTTATGATTTTGTTTGGAAATATAGTCAAAATGTATAGTTAATCTGTGACGCCCGAAGGAAAAGAAAGGGAAAATTTTCCTTATTTATTTTATTTTCTGCGTGCATTTCTCTTACTTTATTTTATTATCAAAAATTTTCAGAGACTTTTATAAGTGAATATAGTTTTTCCAACCATTTTTCTAGTATAAATTAGTTCCTGAAAAATAAATAGTGTATGTTGGATGTGGGACCCGCTAGTGGCGTTAAGTGCGATAAATTCGATCAATTAGATTACGCTTTGTATACCGGGATTAATTTAGTAGCTGTTAAGAGATAATTAGAGGTTACTTAGATGGTTAATCTTGGAGAGACAAAGGGATAAGAATAAACTTAAGAAGGGCCAAGTGTCGCGATCCGATTGGAAGTTGACTTGCCTAACTTTTCTTTAACTTTACTAAAACCCTAATTTTGACCAAGATCATCTTCATTTTTGCTTGGGATGGCCGAACCTCTTAGGGGAAGAAACAAGAGAAACCTTTCAACCTCAACTTCAATTCTTGCTTCAATCTTGATTTCCAACCATTGGAATTGTAAATTACTCCATCAAAGTTGCTTATTAAGGAGGATTAAAGCTTCTAGTGGAGGGATTTGTGAATGGAAAACCCTAAGTTATCATCTTTCTTGAGATGTTAAGATACTTTGCTTACAAACTTTCTCTTTGTTCTTGCTAATGTAAGATTAGTGGCTCTAGTGGCTAAATATGTTGATTTGTGGTAAGTTTTATGGTTGAAAGTGGACTTTTGATGGATTTTTTATTTCTTAGTGATTTTTCTATTTTTATATCATAATTATTGTTTAGTCATGGATTGATGGCCTGTTATGGTGTAAAATGGATATTGGTATATGTTGGATATGATTGGTTGCGGAAAATTTCAAAGTTTATGCGGAATTTCCAGTTTAGGGTTTCATCCTACCCTGTTCTGCCCGAACCTATTATGCCATGATGGAGGCCGAATCAGCCTTTTCCCAAAATATGAAAGTTGTTGGTAATTGCGTTATCTAGCTACCTGTATATTTTCAGCCCGATCAGAGCACTGTAGCATGTGAAATGACCGGAATACCCTCGACTACCCATGAGCCCTGTTTCGCGCCCAGATTTCTATTTTCGTGGAGTATTCCATTTTTTACCATAAAAATGTATGATTTGGCTTTGGAGGTCTCATAAGAAATTTAGGTATATGTCTTGGTTTTGAAACGCCATAAGATTCGTTTCAATCCGATAAGGGTAACTTCAGTTATGGATATTGTGCCGAAAGGTGTATTTGATAGTCTATGATGTGTATGTGATTAATTTGAGATGAAATGGTGTTCCTTGTAGGATGGAAAAGTAAGGAAATGTAGGGAAAATGCTGTCCGATCTTTGAAAGCATTTGATTGCTTTGAGTTTGAGTTGAAGGCCTTGGACTTGATCGAGGAAACTGTCTATAATGGATGAGGATTATGAGCCGTGGTTGGTGAGTGATTCCCAAACTATTTTCAAAAGTTACTCTTGAACTATTTCTTGTATTGTTACTCGATTTCATATCATGCATGCTTGCATGTATTTCATGACATGTTTTGGCTCAAATGAGTACTTGGGAAGTCTTGTGCTTAGAACCAACGTCTCCACCACTGTTTACTGTTTATTTGGAGTACAAATGACTCCCTATTCCTGTTTCAATGTTACTGGATCTATTTGAGCGTTGGAAGTCTAAGTACCATGATTTCACTGGCTCACAAGAGCAATAAACGTACATTTGATTACTGATCCATGACATCATTGAAATGAACTATTGTGAAACTTACTTGATTACTGATTTTACTGGACACTCGTTGAGCTTCTAGCTCACCCCAAAAATATTTTATTTCCCCTCCATAGGGCTCGAGGCGAAGGAAGCATTTATATTAAAGTTCTCCATGTGAATGGTTGGATTATCTCATGTACCATTGGAGTTTTAGATTTATCTTGTGTAATATTTGAGATTGTACTTGTACTTGTACTTATATGAGAACTGGGGACCTTTGTCTTATGCTGGAAATTAGTATTGCTTGTATCTCTTGAAGTTCTAGTTTGTAGTATATGTAAATTGTGGAACATTTGATGTATATTTGAGAGTTATCTTGTAATTTATTTGAGAACTGTAGTGAACGACTGAGTCCCAGCGAGAGTTGGGCAGGCAGTCCGCCGAACCCTTTGGTTTGCCTTAGGGGAAGGTGGGGCTGTCACATAATCTTTCTCAAAAGATTTAGATCTATTCTCATAGGTTTATTTTACTATCTTTATTATGATGGAAATATGGTCATCATGTATAGTTAATCTTTCTCAAAAGGTCAGATCTTTTCTTGTAAATTTTCACACTATCCTTTATAATATGATTAAGAAAAATGGTTCATCCTCCATGGATCCCGAAGGATTCTGTGCCAAAGGGAAGAGGATTATAAGTTTTTTAATCATTTAAGTGTTTGTTTATTTATTTTCTTGTTTTATTTTCCAATGACTTCTCCAGTTAAAGCATACTTCGTAAATTCTAGTTCTTTTTCAAACAACAAACCTTTGAATAAACTTCAAACTAGAATTGCTCAAATTGAGCAATCAATTCTTATACAAAGAAAACTAGAAAACAACCCTTCTGAATTCCAGATTAATGAACAACACATTAGATCTGAATTCTTTGCAAACCACAACCATTCTAAAAGAAAACAATTTTTTGATAAATACCAGGGAGAAGCCCGGAAAAATATTCAAGAAAATTTTTATGACTTTTTGACAAAAACAAAACAAAATATTCATTTCTTTGACTGGTATGAGTCTCAAACACCTCAGGAGTCATCCACACCAGAATTCATAAACCCAATCCAAATTAAGCCAAAATCCATAGATCTGTCTCAAACAACTCATATACAAAAATCCTCTCATAAACATTTGGAATCCACAGATCCATCAAAATCTATCCATATAAATCCAGCAGATATAGATCTACCAAATTCTCCCATAAATCTATCAAACCCAATAGATTTGCCAAACCAAGAGTCTGTTGGAACCTCAAAACTTTTGATATCCGGTCAACCAATAGATAATTCTGATAATACCACTAGTTTTGGTATTAGAAAAGACATAGGAAATTCCTTAGACATAGGATATTCTTCAATAAATGTCTTGACTAAAGACCAACCTAGTGTTAAACCTATCACTGTTAAGGACCTTCAAACAGAAATTGCTTCTCTCAAAAAAGAAGTTAAAACAATTGAAAAAACAGCCACTGAAGAAGAAAATATTAATCCGCCTCAGTCAAACATAATAACTTACAAAAAACATTTTGTTTTTATAAGATTAGTTATTGATAACAATTATGCTGCAGAAATAGAAGCTTTATTTGACACATGGGTTGATCTTAGCTGTATTCAAGAAGGTCTCATCCTAACAAAATTCTTTGAAAAAACAAAAGGAAGCCTTAGAGGAGCCAATGGTTCCCAATTAAACATTCAGTTCAAACTTTCAAACATCCAAGTCCAATTTTCTTCTGTATCCATTAAAGAAACATTCCTCTTGACAAAAGACCTAACCAACAATGTTATTCTTGGAACAACCTTTGTCACCAAACTTATCCCTTATTTGACTACTAATGAGGGAATCATACCCCAGAATTATGGGCCAAATGCTCTTTTACCTTTCTCTAGAAAACCAATTCAAAAAACATTAAACTATCTATCCATCAAACATGGCCAAATTAATTTCCTAAAAGAGGAAATTATTTACAAAAGGATAGATGAGCAGCTCAAAAGACCAGAAATTCAACAAAAAATCTAGAATCTGCAAACAAAAATTCAAGGGAAATTATGTGCAGATATTCCAACTGCATTTTGGACAAGAAAACAACATACTGTCCACCTTCCTTATGAACCTGACTTTGAAGAAAAAGATATTCCAACAAAAGCCAGACCTGTACAGATGAATCAAGAACTGCTCCAACACTGTCAAAAGGAAATTAATGACCTTCTTTCAAAAGGCATTATTAGTCCAACTCAATCTCCATGGAGCTGTCCAGCATCCTATGTCAACAAACAATCAAAAATTGAAAGAGGAGTTCCCAGGCTTGTAATCAATTACAAAGCCTTGAATAAAGCCCTTTGATGGATCAGATATCCTATACCAAACAAGAAGGACCTACTTCAAAGACTTTATTCTGCCAAAATATTCTCAAAGTTTGATATGAAGTCAGGATTTTGGCAAATTCAGATTTACATTTCAAACAGATACAAAACAGCATTCACAGTACCATTTGGACATTACGAATGGAATGTAATGCCATTTGGACTTAAAAATGCTCCCTCTGAATTCCAAAGGATTATGAATGATATATTCAGTCCTTATTCCTCTTTCATCATCGTCTATATTGATGATGTTCTGGTACTCTCAGAAAATATTGAACAACATTTTAAACATCTAAATACCTTCCTACATATTACCCAGAAAAATGGTCTGGTTGTCTCTCAAAAGAAAATCAGCCTTTTCCAAACCAAAATTAGGTTTCTTGGACATCATATTCACCAAGGAACCATCACTCCTATAAATAGGTCAATCCAGTTTGCTGATAAATTTCCTGATCAAATTCTTGACAAATAACAACTTCAGAGATTTTTAGGATGTTTAAACTATGTCTCAGACTTCATTCCAAACCTCAGTAATCTGGCCAAACCATTATATGACAGACTAACAACCACTCCGCCCGTATGGACAGATATTCATACAGAGACAGTCAGAAAAATCAAACTTGAGGGCAAAGCCATTCCTTGTCTTGGTGGTATTCTTAAACAAACAAAAGATAATAAAGAGCAGATTATTGCCTTTGCTTCTAAACACTGGAATAATTCTCAACAAAATTATTCTACTATCAAGAAAGAGATTTTAGCAATAGTTTTATGCATTACAAAATTTCAAGCTGAATTACTAAACCAGAAGTTTTTACTTCGGGTTGATTGTAAATCAGCTAAAGACGTTTTACAAAAAAATGTTTAAAATCTTGCCTCTAAACAAATATTTGCAAGATGGCTAGCAATTTTATCAATCTTTGACTTTGACATTGAATACATTAAAGGGTCTTCAAATTCTATTCCTGATTATCTAACTCGTGAATTCTTGCAGGGAAGATAAGATGCCCAAGAAAAAGAAACAACAGGAGAAATCCTCTAACAAACCAAATCCTTCTTCTCAAACAACTAAACAGGACTCTTCAAGTTTTCTGGCTCATCCCAAACAGAAAGAGGTTGTCTTCCTCTTTAACACCAAACAGATTTCAAACTCTTTCTTCACCCAAACCAATATCCATAGCCACTCCAAAAACATGGGCAGATATTGCCGAAGAAGAAGAACAAAAACCCTTTGATCTTCTAGAAGAAGAAAACCAAAAATATTTTGACCATCTCAAACAATGGGTTGAAACTCATGGTTATCAACCCACTTCTTCAGGGTATCCAATTTGTGATACACCTAGCCAACTCAAAATGGTTTTGGACTAGAAACCTAGGCCCAAACTCCTAGAACAAAATACCCAACCAATTGTTATCCAAGCATCCAAAACCTTGGCTAACTATGAACCAAAATCAAACAAAATTTCATGCCCATATGTCAAAAATGGTACTCATATTTCTATGGTTCAAACAGAACCAAATTATTGGCATGAAAATCTGATCTACAAAACAGGAACATGCTCCCGGATACAATGTTATTCAATATCATATCTATTGGTTATATCCTAGATATATTCACATTTGATGATAATGATGGAATAACCCAAGAGGATTCATTTGAACTATTCCCAAGCTCCAGAAGATATCAACATATATTCCTGACAGGATCAGATAAAGAGAAAGTTCACAAAAAAGATTCCTCAAAGGCTTTATTGGATCCCAATACAAGAAGATCAAGCCTTGGGAAGAAATAACTTGTGAACAGAACCAACAAGCAGGCTGGTTGCCCAGACAACCTGTAGAAGAACATTCCCAAGAGAGAAATCTTGGACCCTTTTACAAACAGATTGGGCTATCTAGCTACCATACAAGGCCCAACAAACAAGTCAAACCTATAAGTCTTAGAACCCTTGCTTCTTTCACAAAACAGCTAGCCTCATCCATTTCCAAAACCCATCCACCTAGATACACAACCCAACATTTCCAGAGCAACCAAAAAATCAAAATTTTAAGATTGTCAAATCCTCTAATCGATTCAGATATTGACAAATCTGGACGAAAAGAAGATTATGACAATTATATTTCAACATCTTCTTCTTCATTTACCAGTGATGAAGATAAAAAAGAAGAAGGTTCTATAGTCAATCCATTGACTAATGACCAACATCTTCTTCTTAACATCATTGGAAATATTTTTGAAACAAGGCAACCTTATAAGTTCAAAGAATTCTTGAACTTAACCTATTCTTTAAACAAAAGCCTTCTCTTTGATATTCTAGAAATCCTTGATAAATCACCTATTCAAAATCCTCAAACCAATCTTGAAAGCCTGAATAACAATCCTCAGCTATTTCAGGAATATTCAATCCAAATACGATTGCTAATTGTTGGCAATTATGTAATCAAAGCCTTAGTCAATACAGGATTAGACCAAAACTACATTATCCGGCTCTTAGGATTCCTTAGAGTAACCAATAATGCCAAAATCAAACTTTTGAATATCCTAAACGAATTCTCAGATACCTTCTTTTTTAAGTATATGACTAATCATATTATTTTGGGAGCATCATTTCTCAATCATTTGGCTCATCTTCAAATTATCTATAAAGGGACAATATCCCAACTTTTTGAACTAACTATTTCTTTTTACAAAAACATGGCAGGTGAAGGGAGTTCATCATCATACAATTCAGAAGAGAAAAACTATCTCTTCAATGGGTACTCTACTTGGGAACAAACTTCCCATGAAGAAATATCCAGTAATCAAACTAATCAGACATCATCAAATGGGGATTGGAAATGGATCCCTAAACAATCATCAAATCAGAATTGGGAATGGATCCCTGAACAATCATCCTCAAACTAGATACCCCTACTTCAGATTGGGTACCCAATGAAATAATCTCAAATCAATTCCAAGCAATTGATGAGACTTCAGCAATAGACTGGATCCAGGGAACTGAAGAAGATGAAAATCCATTTCTAATTCCTGAAGACCCTACTACTTAATCCTTCCAGCTCAAACTCAGAGATAATAGATTCTCACAACTCTGGACAGAATATCACTACCTCGAAAACGAGCACAAAGAGTCCAAAATCAGAAACATTGATAGTATATTCTTTGACCAAGACACCGGTGAAAGGATTCCTATCTATCATATACACAAATACAATCACGTTGGAGTAAGAGAATCAAATTGCTCCATACAAACTCTAAAGGAGCAATGCTTCATGCAAAGAAGATACATACAAAGAATGGTTCTCAACAAGTATTTACTTGAGAAAAGAGGAGTAAATACACGACATTACAAACAATGGATCAAAGAAGCATCAGAAGAATTATCAGCAATGATTTGCTGAACAAATGCTTCTAGAAACATTCAAGCTGGCTCAATCGGAACAAAATTCAGAAAAAATCATTTTTACTGTAGCACGGGAAGCATTGTAGCAGTCCGGCAAGTTACTGAGCAAACACGGCAACAAAAGACAAACGTTGCACTGTAGCGGTACTGTAGCAGTACTGTAGCGGGTACTGTAGCACTACAGAAATTTTGCTATAAATACCCCTCAAACCCAACACATTCCACACATCATTCTTACACCATTTCTTCAAGACTACTTCTCTCTCTAGTTTGAAGAAACTCTCCTCCCTCTCTCTACAAACAAGTTCTTAGTTTTTAATTTTTAGTTTTTAAGATCAAACAAAGGAGCCTGCGAGCTTTATATCTGTAAGTTCTTCCTTATTCCCATATTCAATATCATTCAATCAAATGGTCGGCTGAGCTGCCTCATATCCATTTAGTTTCTTGTTTTTAATTTCTGTCTTTACATTCTGTTATACATGGCTGGTTTAAAAGCCTATACCAACTAAGTGGCAGACCGGCTCTGACCCACTTCCTAATTCTCTATGCTTTCCTCCTCTTAATTCTTTACTTGTTCCTGGTTTAAGGGGCTAACCCCTCGTCCCGTCTAGTAACCCCTTTAAGTGAGAGAGGCGGAAAGCTTATATCCGTGGATGACATGAAAGTTCAATGGAATTTCTAGTGAAGCTTTGCTGAGGCCTACACCGATTGAGACCTACACTGATTGAGAGACGTTAATTGCTGGGGCCTTCTGTTGTGGGAAAAGAAATCTCAAAAGGGTTGTTGGAATAGTGGTCTGACCCAAGAAGCACAACAAATTACTGTCCCTAACAATTAAAATGTACTCAAAAAAAAGGAAAATGACAGTGATATGTCACTTCAGCTACATTGCTCGTCCCATTTTCTAGTTCTTGAGAAATACAACAAAATCAATTGACTACGTCTGTCTTTTGCAATGGATTGGGCTGAGCTTGCTAAAATCTGGAGACCTTTAAGGTGTTCATTTCCCTAGTATTATTTATTTTGCTTCTCGTTTGGTTCTGTCATTCTATAGAGAAATATATATTGTGGATTGTCATCTCAAATATCAGGCTTGCCCATCTAATCACGTAATCGGCTAGAGACTGGTTGCTAGTGTTTGCATCTTCCACTCGTGGAAATAGTTCTAATCGAGTCAAATATATTAGGAAGTTTTCTTAGCACTTCAAACTTAATAGAATTTAACAACTCATATGTCACACCGTTTTTGTTGGAGAGCATTGGTCTCTAGAGATCTTCAAAATTCTGAGAATTAGTTTTTTGCTCTCTCATTAACAGATACATTGCCAATAACATAGGCATTTTGAAGTGGTTGATTTCTTAGCATCCAATTGTTTTGACTGATTTATATGTAGTTGCTGTATCGAATACCCATTAGTTTCATCAACCTTGGGATCAGAAATAGTCATTACATTCATCAACCTTCTGATTAAAAGTTCTCATTACATGATTTTGATTTTTTTTTCAAGAAGATTAGTCATTATGTGACGCCCCCACTTCTCCCTAAGGCGAACCAAAGGGTATCCGCGGGATGCCTGCCCAACTCCCGGCAGGACTCACTACAATCCATCATTCAAAAGCTCGAAATACTTTAAGTAACTTCAATACATAATTAAAGTATTTCAAATATTTCACACGTACAATTATGTAACTTTCAATCTTAAATACAACCCAACGGAAAAGGGTACAATAGCCATCCGTTATAATATAACTTGAAATCTTCAAAAGAAAACAATCTAGTACTACTCACGAGCACCCTTGGTCTCGAACCCTGTAAAAGAAAATCACAATGTGGGATGAGCTACACAGCCCAGTGAGGTTCTAAGACACTCTAACAGTTCAAATAAATCAAGTAGGTTGGGCATATCATATGCATGGTTCAAGGTTACACAATGACATATTATCATGAGGTGATAATCATTGTACGGGTAATTTGAGACAAGTATGAGACATTTATCATGAGACAGTTATCATGGTTCAAGACATTGGCATGTATAGTTCATGAATGATTGGAACTTATTACAGGTGCGAGTAATTAAGCATGTTACAGGTATGGAGCATTAACATGAAACAGGTATCATGATATGAGTACATTGGACAGGTAATAGGTAGGGAGCATATCACAGGCATGGCTCAAGATTTCATGTTGACATTTTAGCATGAAACAATTATCATGATACAAGTTAAATATATACGGTAGGATACGGTGTTCCAGTAGAACTCTGTCGGTCATCTGCACCTTATGACTTCCGGATCCCCTCGGTTTGACTGACTATCACCTTATCCCTTCAGTGGTAATACTCGAGTATACCGAAACGGTGGTCCAGGATTCCAACCTACCCGACCGAACCCAGTCCTGGCTCGAGTAGGTCAGTAACCAAGGGCAGGACCAAAGTTCAGCTTAGAGCTTACAACATGCACAGGTAACCAAGTAATTCAATAAAAGGTAAAATTCATCATTTGAGTAGGTCGAGTGAGGTAAAGTACACACTCACCAAACAATGATGGACAGCTTCATATAACATGTGATTCATGATAATCAAGTAATCAAGTGGATACTTAGCACGTAAGCACGTAAGCAATACAAGTTGATTTCATGGGAGCATGTAATTCACGGATATCGAATAGTCATATAGATTGAAAATCATGTGAGCAAATAGTCAAGTAATCAGGTAGTCACGTGGGTTGGTAAACGGTTCACGGTTAACGGTTAACGGTTGAGTAGTGACGGTTATTTGACAGACATTTGCCATATTAATAGGCCATCATTGGCCGTTATCCCATTTTTACCATGTGAGAGTCGAGGAGATTCAATCGAACGACGTATGCAACCATAGCATACCAAGTCATATTATTCGAGCATTTCCAAGCATGAGTTATTCATCTCAAAAAAGAATGGGTGCGATAAAGTACACACTCGACCTCATTTTTTCAAAACCAAGTAGGCTAAGCAAGCAATCTAGCAAGTTAAGCATGTATCGAGTTCATATGGTCATTTGATATGGTTAATCATTTAACCAATTCATACCGATATGCAACGCAAGTATACATTACTTAAATAGGCATGAGTATGGTAAATACTTAACACATAGTACTTAACACTTAATAATCATGAAATGAGCATGTCCTAGACTTATTCAATTACGTATTCCTATATGGAACACTCACCTAGTCAAAACAAGCGAGTAGTTCTCAAACAACCGTTTTAGGTGTCCGCTCCGAAATCCTCTTGAAGGTCCCCTTGAGTGCCTGAGCAAACAATAATCAACTACCACTCAATATTTCTACAAATCTCTAATTATCGAGAAAGATTGTACACTAGAGCAATCTAAGAAAATCTTATGAAAATGAACCTCAATTACTCGTAAATCAAGGTTCAAGAGGAGTTTCTTAAAGTAAATGAGCAATCAAGTTTTCATTTTGGAAATCAAGTATAAAATGTTCGAGTAACATCGAAGGAATAAGGAGTATTTGAAAACTCCCTTCCCTTGGAATTCAGAAAATTTTCAGGTTTGATATGATAATTTGAAAAATCGTATCTCACATTTTACATGTCAAAAATTGGAAAACTTGGTACCATTGGAAACCTCTTTGAAAGTACTAAAAGTTCTTAGAATACACTTTTCCACGAATGTAAGTGAAAGGCACTCAAATTTTGGCTCAAAATTGGTAACTTGAATTACCAAGACAGATTTAAGTTGGTTTTTGGCCAACTTTGGAAATTTGGCAAAATTCACTTGTTTTGAACTAACCTTTGAAATTAGGAAATCAATTAGTGTTGCAATCCAAGAGTATAACAAAACAAGTGGAACGAGAAACGGAGTTTCGAGCACCAAGAAATGGTGACTCAAAGTTACCAAAATTTCCTTGTTAAACAAGGGTTTTCAAACTTAAATCATGAACTTTGGAAGTTTGATTGAACATCAAAACGACCTCGGAATAGCACCAAATTTGGTATGTACATATGACCATATAAGGGTTATTCCTCTACTAAATTTCATAGAAAAATATGCACGGGAATTCGGTTAATGAAACCACAAGAAATTCTAAGGTTATGTTGTCTTTGAACTTCCGTTTTGCCGTTTTTCAAACGTTTGGCCAGGCACATTTCAAACATGGTCCATTCCAGTAAGAAATGTATAAAATATGTCCAAGGTGCATTTGATAGGTGATTTATACCAAGAATCTTCGGAAAACAAGTCCCAAATCATTGTTAGTTACAAATCTGTCCAAGTGGAAAATTCTATCACTGTAGCAGTTTCAAATTTTGGCCACAACTCACTCAATTCAACTTGAAATTGGGTGTGGTTGATGGAGTTGGAAATCCCTCTCATAAAGCTGAATTTTATCAGAAGAGACCATTTTCAAATTCTATCCACAAGCAGCTCGTTTTTGAGCATCAAGAAGTAATTTCTGTCCTGTCTCCTGGAGAGCAACGAAACAGGGCAGTGATTTTCAAACGAATGGTGTGGCTCACTCAAGTAGAACCTGAATGTACATTTGATACCAATGGAAAGCTGGGAATGTCTAGTTTCAAATGCCACTGACGGCACTCAATTTCGACATCGGAGTACAGAGTTATGAACGAAACAATCAAGCTGTCTGAGCATTATGGGAACAGTTCCCAGGTTCACTAGCTTCATGAAAATAATTCATTTGACCAACCAAACCTCAATATTTTTCAGTGAAATTTTATACACCATCTATACAACATATAAACATCATATACAAGCCATTAAACCCTCAAAATTCTGCAGAAAAGGGTACGATCAAAGCAGGGGCAAAATCGGAACTTTTTACTCCATGCACTCCTTGAAATTTCTACTAGTTATACACCATTAATCTACCATTTTGAACACTAAACAAACATTGAATCCATCATCAAGCATGAGATCAGTCACCAAGACAAAGGTGGGAGTTCATAGAGCCTACCCATTTCATTTTACACCATCAACAAATTAACCAATGGCATAAATGAACTTAACTAGGTAAGATAACCTCCAAATGACAAGTTTCTAAGGTTGGATCATCACTCACTTGGTTGGAGGTTCAAGAGCAGAATTTCGGTCACTCTTTGCTCTAGAAAACCGTGGCTTTTCAGCTCCCTTTTGCAGCTCAAAATACTCCTCAAATGTTAAGCTAAGTGTGGTGAAATTTTGGTAGGATTTGAGTGAAGATTTGGTGAGGTTTTGTGAAGTAAAAATTGAAAGAGCAATGGTGGTTTGAGAGAGAGGGATGGCCGGCTGAAATGGTGAGTGGAGGGAGAAGAGAGTGATCAGATTTTAGCTTCCAAGAGAAGCTTCAAGTGTGTGGCCCATTTGTGCAAAAGTCAACTCTACTACCGCGCGCACTCGCGCGCGTTTCGTGCTCGATTCCTCTCGCATTTGTTTCACTAGTGTACTAAACCACTAATGCGCTTATATTTATATAAATATTATTCACTCTTAATTGTCCCAAAATAAGGGTCTAAAGTTCCTAAATTTAAATCGCGCGTGTGAAAACGCGTATCTCCAATTTAAGCGTGATAACGCGAAACTTCCAAGAAATTCTTATAACGATAGTACTAATAACTATCACTTGAGTATTGAAACATTAATATACCTAATTTAGGTCCATTACACAAATCTCCAATATTCCAAACTCATTGTACTCTCAATCGGTCAAGATTTCCAAAGACGTGTTCACTATTTTCACTAAACGAGCTCCCGAAAATTAATTTTTGAAACAAGTCACTTTAAAAATATAATGAAACTATATTTCCATGTAATTAGGTCTCAAGAGCTTAGAAAATAATATTCTGAGTAAAAGGCCAAATAAATAATTAAATAAGCTAGAAATAGGAGATTAAATAAGTAAATTTTGCGAGTCCTCACACATTAGTCCTAAACTTTATATACTTATGAGGTCATACTCAGATTACTATTGAAGTTTGGAGAGGAAATTATCATCTGCAACTGCTAGGAAGTATTATCTAAATTGAAGCCTTAAATGAACAAAAAAAAAGATAGAGAAAAGAACCAATAAGTGATGATAAACAATTCATCAACTTCTGTTTGAAATTTGTCATTAATTATAGTGTTTACAAACTTATGCACTCATGTTCAGATTGTCATTGAAGTTGGGAAGGAGTCATCGACAACGGCTAGAAAATCTATTTTCTAGATTGAGGCACTAGTGACAAAAGAAACAGAATCCATAAGGATTATAACCTAAACTTAACATGCTATACTATGGACCACATCACTTTATCTGCATATTTTCTAAAGGGAAAAAGTTACCGAGGGACAAGAATTGTAAGTCTTTTAATATTGCAATACTAGGAATAGGGCTGCTGTCGAGTCGAGTCGAGCTAGAGTCGAGGCAAATATAACTAAGTTCGAGCCCGAGCTAGCTTTTAAAATTGGAATTCGAGCTCGAGTTCGACATCAATTTATGGAACTCGAGCTCGAGTTTAATTAAATGTAATCAATTCAAATCAAGTTCAGTCAAGCTTATTCGAGCTCAATCAAGCCATATCAAGCTCAAGTATTAAAAATTAATATTTTATATATAATTTTAAATAAAGGATATTATTGACATTTCACAATAATAAAAATTAAAATATATATTATAAAAAGCTCGATAGAGCTCGTCGAGCTCTCGAATATCATATTTCCAAAATCGAGCTGTACTCGATAGCTCTAATGAGCAGTTCGAACTCGAGATCGAACTTAGTCAACTGAGTTCGAGCTCGAGCTGCTGACCAAGTAACTCGCGAGCTCGAGCCGAGCTACTTGGTTCAGCTCCATCCCTAACTAGGAACATTCTTTATAGTATATTAACTGTTGTCATACCGTCAATTAGAACAATAACAATCTTATATATTTTCTATTACTAGATATGTCTAAACTTTAAATTTTACCGACATTTAAAGTGCATAAATTTTCCATCGTTGAGTTTGAATTGGATATGTCAGGATATGATGGGTGTCAAATCACCAAAAATAAAATTACTACTTAAAAACTTAAATTCGAATATAGTTGTGTGTATAGTCGTCTCCTCAGAGACTGGATGATTTATTTTCTTCCAAATAAGAATTAAGTAGGGGTTTGAGAAATTGAAATTAAAATAATTAAACTGAAAGAAATTAAATTTAAACCAATAATAAACAAGCTCTAGCCAAGGATATAACTTTAGAAATGGTTCATACAACTGCTCATCGATGCAATAATTATTTCAACTATTCGTTAATAAATAAGTTATAGTTACCAAATACATGATGATAACCAACTTTTCCTTACTGTTTTGATAGTTAAGGTACGCCTGTTAATTACTTCTCTAACTAAGAAGCAATCCTAAGTACGTTCATAGAATTTAATTTCTTGATTGCATTAAAAACTAGAAAAGTCTAATTCTAATCAATGAACACACTATCGGGGTTTATTTAAATTAGATTATATATTTTTCTAACATGAAACCAATCACAATAATTATCACTAATTTAAGACAATTAAATAATTACTGATTTAACTGTTCTAACTGGCATTAGTTTCTCAAGTTGGTTTAATTATTAGGGCCCCTTGATATTCAAACAATAAAACAACCATGAGAAATTAAATCAAAAAATATACGAATACTAACAAATAAAAGAAATAAATAAAAATAATTAGATCTCACATATGTAATAAATAAATAAATCTTTCGCTGTTCGTTGACTAGAAAAGGAAATTAATTGTTCATCGCATGGAAAATCTCCACTATAAAGGGAGGGAAAAGAGCAAAAGACATGCGGTTAAGAGAGAAAAACCACTAACAAAGTTTGTCGTGTTGTGAAACTAATAAAATAAACTCCCAAAAGTAGGGATTGAAATAGTAGAGTGAGAAGAAGAGATTATTATATTTACTGATCAAAGTACTTCTAGGTTTCAAGGTTACAAATGAAGTAGAATTCACCCCTATAAATAGGTGATCCAAGATAAAAGGTACATGAACCCTATTAAGTACTAATACATGAATTTAGTACTTCAAGTACATCCATAAAAGGTTTCATCCAATATACCAATGAATCTAGGGAGAATACATGTGTCTATCATCTAGAGAATACAAACGGACTTCCACATCTTGTAATTCTTCTTGAGAATATCAACGGACATCCACATCTTATCATTATTTCATAACACTCCCCCTTGGACGTCCATTACACAAAGAATATGCCTCGTTAAAACTTTACTAGGAAAAAACCCAATGGGACAAAAACCCTAGTGAAGGAAAAAGAGTACTCTATTATTGTGTAATAAATTCTCCCCCTGATGCAAACATTATATGAGATCTTTTAGCCAACGCATACCAATATTCTCCACCAGTTTCCCAAACGTAGCAGTCTGCAAAGCCTTGGTAAACAAATCTGCCAAATTACTTTGGTAAACAAATCTGCCAAATTATTATCCGATCGGATTTGTAGCACATCAATCTCACCATTCTTCTGCAAATCATGAGTAAAGAAGAATTTCGGTGAAATGTGTTTTGTCCTATCTCCTTTAATATATCCTCCTTTTAATTGAGCTATACAAGCTGCATTATCTTCATATAAAATAGTTAGAGGATTTTTCTTCTCGGAGGATAACCCACAACTCTTCCGGATGTAGTGGGTCATTGATCTTATCCAAATGCATTCTCGACTGGCTTCATGAATTACTATTATTTCAGCATGATTTGATGAAGTGGCAATTAAGGATTGTTTTGTAGAACGCCAAGAAATGGATGTTCCGTCACAAATAAAGAGATAGCCAGTCTGAGATTGTGCTTTATGTGGGTCAGACAAATACTCAGCATCAGCATATCCAAGCAACTCAGGTTTAGATTTATTTGAATAAAACAAACCAAGATCAATTGTTCCTTGGAGATAGCGAAAAATGTGTTTAATACCATTCCAATGTCATTTTGTAGGCGAGGAACTAAATCTTGCTAATAAATTCACAGCAAATGATATATATGGCATTGTACAATTAGCAAGATACATAAGCGCATCAATTGCACTGAGATATGGTACTTCAGGACCAAGTATCTCTTCATGTTCCTCTTGTGACCTAAAGGGATCCTTATAAGGATCTAATGATCTGATGACCATTGGGGTACTTAATGTATGTGTTTTATCCATACGGAACCGCTTTAATACCTTCTGGGTATAAGCAGTTTGGTGAACAAAAATTTCACCTTCTAAATGCTCAATTTGTAAACCAAAACAGAATTTTGTCTTTCCAAAATCTTTGACCACAAATTCTTTCTTCAAATATTCGACAGCCTTTTGGATCTCTTCAAGAGTTCCAATCAAATTGAGATCATCAACATATATAGCAATAATCACAAAATTTGACCCATTTTTCTTAATAAAAACACATGGACATATTGGGTCATTGGTATAACCTTCTTTAGTTAAGCATTCATTGAGGCGATTATACCACATACTTCCAGATTGCTTGAGCTCATACAAAGACTTTTGTATTCTAATAGAATACACATCTCTAGGATTTGGTTTACATGCTTCAGGTATGTTGATTCCTTCAGGGATTCTTATGTAAATATTATTTTCAAGATTCCCATACAAATAAGCAGTGACAACGTCCATCAGACGCATATCAAGTTTTTCATGCACTGCAATACTCACAAGATATCTAAATGTGATCGTATCCACTACAGGTGAATACGTTTCATCATAATCAAATCTAGGCCTTTATGAAAAATCTTGGATTACAAGTCTTATTTTATATCTCACTATTTCATTTTTTTCATTCCTTTTCCTCACAAAAATCCATTTATATCCAACTGACTTTACATCTTCAGGTGTTTGGACTACAGGTCTAGAAACATTCCTTTTAGCCTGTGAATTTAATTCAGATTGTATCGCATCTTTCCATTTTGGCCAATCATTTCTATGCCGACATTTAGCAACCGACCTTGGCTCATGATTCTCGTCATCTATCATAATATCAAGTGCTACATTATATGCAAAAGTACTATCAATAATTATTTCTCTTCGGTTCCAACCTTTTCTTGTAGTGACAAAATTTATCGAATTTTCTATAATTTTATTTTCTTCAGAAGTTGGCTCTTCGAGAGCTGGTTCTTCAAGAGCGACCTCTTCAGAAGGTTGAATTTTGTCACTAATTATTGATTCATTTAATTCTCTTTTCTTTCGAGAATTTTTATCTTTGGAACCAAGAGGTCTTCCACGCTTCAAGCGTGCTTTGGATTCATTAGCACTTGTGATTTGTCCTTCAGGGACATTTATTTTAATCGGAACATTTTCAGCAGGAATATGTGATTTGGTGACTTTTCTGGAGTCACTAAATGCATCCGGCAATTGATTTACAATATTTTACAAATGTATGATCCTTTGAATTTCTAGTTCACATTCTTTTGTACGAGAATCCAAGAAATCTAATGAGATTTTTCAAATGATTTCTTTTTTCGGGATTTCCTTTTTCAGTTGATCTGTTCCTCCCCCTAATGTCGGGAAATGTGATTCATCAAAATAACAATCTGCAAATCTTACAGTAAATAAATCACCTGTTAATGGCTCAATATATGTAACGATAGAAGGTGATTCATACCTGACATATATTCCCAACTGTTTTTGGGGGCCCAATTTACGACGTTGGGACGGTGCAATAGAAACATAAACCACACACCCAAATATTCGTAAATGAGAAATATTGGGTTCAAAACCAAATATTAATTGTATGGGGGAATAATTATGATAACTAGTCGGTCTGATTCTCACAAGTGTTGCTGCATGTAATATAGCATGTCCCCAAGCAAATAAGGGAAGCTTACACCTCATCAACAATAATCTACCAATTAATTGTAACCTTTTAATAAATGATTCAACTAGACCATTTTGTGTGTGAACATAGGCTACAGGATGTTCAACAGATATCCCAATGAACATGCAATACTCGTCAAAAGCATGTGAGAAATATTCATCAGCATTATCTAAATGAATTCTTTTAATAGGATAATCAAGAAACTGTGCTCGTAATTTAATTATCTGAGCAATCAATCTCGCAAATGCTATGTTGCGAGTAGATAACAAACATACATGTGACCATCTAGTTGATGCATCAATTAGCACCATAAAATATCGAAATGGTCCATATGGTGATCTACAGGTTCACATATATCACCATGAATTCGTTCCAAAAATGTTGGAAATTCAGTCCCAACTTTAGCTGGTGATGGTCTAACAATTAATTTTCCTTGAGAACAGGCAACACAGGAGAATTCATTTGATTTCAATACCTTTTGATTTTTCAATGAATGGCCATACGAATTCTCAATTATTCGTCTCATCATAATAGACCCAAAATGTCCGAGACGATCATGCCAAATCATAAAATCATTGGGATGAGCAGACTTCTGGTCTGCTAGGTGATGAATTTCAATAGCACTTATTTGTGCATAATACAAGCCAGAAGAAAGAGAAGGCAATTTTTCTAATACACATTTTCCTCCAAAAATGGTATTTGTAATTAATAAAAAATTCACCATTTGTCTCATTCATTGTCTCGATGTGATATCCATTATCGCGGATATTTTTAAAACTCAATAAGTTTCTCCGAGACTTGGGAGAGAGTAGTGCATTATTTACGACAATTTTAGTTCCTTCAGGGAGAAATAGAGTGGCTCTTCCGGAACCCTCAATTAATTTTACACTACCACTGATGGTATTAATATTTGTCTCTCCCATTGTTAAACAAGAAAAATATTTTTTATTTTTCAATATGGTATGCGTAGAAGCACTATCAACGAGACAAATATTATCATCACCATTATTTGATCCCAAATATTTGGCATTCATTTCTTCCTGAGGAAGAAAAATTCAAACATTAATAAAGATACGAAGATAAATATTAAATGAAAAGAAAATTACATGAAATATATAAAGCATTATAAAAATATCTAAACAATCATGGGATATTTGTTGACATCTTCAGGATGTTCAAAGAAATCAGCTACATCGAGGTGTGTCATATCAACATCATTAGCATCATCATAATCATTCTTTTGATCAATGAAATTTGTCTCAACACCTTTGTCTTTCTTTTTCAATGATGCTTGATAGAAGCCAACAAGATGCTCAGCCGTACGATAGGTACGGGACCAGTGACCTTCCATACCACACCGGTAGCATTTTTCTTCATAAACTTTCTTTTCTCCATTTTTCGGATCATAGTTATTTTCTCTGTTTTGGAAAATATTTTGTTGCTTGCCACGGCTATAATTTTCATGAGGCACAAATCTACTACGATCATGTCCACGGGCACGGGCACGTCCACGGTCTCTTCCACAGCCACCTCTACGGCCACGTCCACGAGCTCGGCCAAAATTTTGAAATTAAGTCCCATTCGCTTCAGGGACTCATGATTTTTCAACAATAATTCATTATTTTGTTCATCCAACAGAAGACATGCAATAAGTTCAGAATACTTTTAAAATCCTTTCTCTCTATATTGCTGCTGCAGGAGCATATTAGAGACATGAAAAATAGAGAATATTTTCTCTAACATTTCTTCATCAGTGATTTTTTCACCACACAATGATAATTGAGAAGTAATTCTGAACATAGCTGAATTATATTCGTTGACAGATTTGAAATCTTGTAGTCGTAAGTGAAGTCAATCATATCGGGCTTTTGGAAGAACGACCAATTTCAGGTGGTCGAATCTTTCTTTCAAATCTTGCCAAAGGACAAGAGGATCTTAGACAATAAGATACTCTACTTTTAACCCTTCATCTAAATGACGACGAAGGAAAATCATGGCCTTAGCACGGTCTTGGTTTGAGGCATCATTCTCATCAACAATAGTATTACCAAGCCCATTGCCTCAAGATGTATTTCAACATCTAAAACCTACGATAAATAATTTTTTCCAGAAATATCAAGAGGTATGAACTCTTGTTTTGTGAGATTAGCCATATGACTATGCAATAGATTCGTAGAAAAGAATTTTACCTTGATAAGTAGTCAAAAGTTGTTCGGGCAGAATCTTGACACGTCTCGTGCTTTACTTTTGCTTCGCGCCTTTCTTTCGTTCAAAGTAGAGACTCATGCTTTTCCTTAGCTCAAGGTAGAAGCTCGTGCTGATAACGTGTTATGAAACTAATAAAACAAACTTCCAAAGTAGGGATGGAAATAGTAGAGTGAGAAGATGATATTATTATATTTACTGATAAAAGTACTTCTAAGTTTTAAGGTTACAAATGAAGTAGACTTCACCCCTATAAATAGGTGATCCAAGATAAAAGGTACATGAACCCTATTAAGTACTAATACATGAATTTAGTACTTCAAGTACATCCATAAAAGGCTTCAACCAATATACTAACGAATTTAGGGAGAATACATGTGTCTATCATCTAGATAATACAAACGGACATCCACATCTTATAATTCTTCTTGAGAATATCAACGGACATCCACATCTTATCATTATTTCATAACATGTCGTTTCTTTCCTCTCTTTTTAGCAAAGAGTCCTGACACCCTTGTTTTCTTGCTTCCGAAGTATTAATCAATCGGGAAGCCAACCGACTCAATTCCAATTTTTTCTCCTACTTTTTAGCTACTACTAATAATAAAGCATATTTTCTAATTAGAATAAAAGAAACTACAAAAGATAATATTCTTTACTTCCTAATCAAATACTACAATTAATAAAGATAATTTCCCAATCTTCAATCAAAGTCTGTCGAGAGTTTCACTCAAACTAGAAAACCTCTATGTGCAAAAATTCCCGAGTGTTCCGGACTTAACAGCAATTCTCAAAAAATCACCTCTTTTATCATTTTTTTGCTCCATCTACTAACAGTCAGCACCAAATACAAATATGAATAGAATCTACCAATTAAAATAATATTTAATAAAAATCAAGGGAAAAATATCCACAAATACACCAACAAAATACACCCTACCAATTTCCCCCACACCTAATCCATGCTTATCCTCAAGTATGATAGCAACAAATCAATAAATTGAATTCAAACAATGGCTATCATTCAATTCATTTATTGTCAGGAAACAAGTAAAACACGTATCAAGCATTAGTGACTATGTTCCAAGAAATATCTCTCCGATTAGTTTTAAAAATCAAGAACTTTTTCAATTCTTGAATAACTAATATAACAATATAAAATATTCAACTAGCATTCATCAGCAAATAGTTGGACTATTAAGTAAAATTTCAACATTAAAACTCATGGATTAGTAGGCTAGCATAATCATTCACATTCTCGTATATTTTTTCACTATTAGTACGACTTTTTTTTCTTTTCAAAGATATTCCCCATACTTTGCTTCTTTGTTTTTCAGGGCAAATGCTTAGTTCTTAGCCATTCAAACCTTTTGACATGAACTCCAATATCTACCTAATGAAGAAGCTCGATTACTCAACTTTCATCACTTAAAAACCACAAATTTACAGTTGTCGCCACTTTTTGATGCAAAATCAACACGTGGTAAAAATCCTCGATTACTGAGCAGTGATAACTAGTAGAGTATAGCCAAATACAATTCACAATTAAGCGCAAAATACAATTAAAGACCACAAGCCTACTTTATTTCTCAAACATGAAGAACTAAAATGAATAGTTGAACCAATTTACACCAAAAATGCTAGTCAAATATTTACAACACTTATAAAAGTTAACAAAGAATTGCAAAAAATACAAAATCTTAACTATTCACCAAAAAGAAGTCCTTAGACCTTATCACATCATACTTGATCCATTAGCGTATAAAACTTTAGCAATAGAAAATTTTGAAATATCTAGCTATTGTTGATTAGGAATAACCACAAAACTATACAAGAGATGACAAAAATTGGATAAAATTTGACAAAGTCGAACATAAAATTTTAATAAAAATGCCTACACTTATACTTTTCTAATATAGTATCCTCATAGCTAAATCTTATATTGTCCCCAATGTAAGTAATAAAAAACAAAAGATGAGAAAAGAGACAACGAAACTTCCCTGATCATCAAGGTGGGCACAAACAGCTACGCATGAGGGGCAAAAGGATGCGTGAAACCAACATGATGGAAATACACCACCAAATTCTACGTCATCTGCGACATGTGGAGCTCAATATTGGCCAACCGACCATTCATGTGAGATGAGTGTAGTGTGAGCACTCTTTGCCATAATGGGTGCCTTTTTCTTAGCCATGTAGTCAAGGAAATCAACAAATATTGTTCAAGTTTCAAGCTTAGTGACTAAACACAAGTTCCAAATTGACTCGAATATGACCAAGGATAATTGAGGAGACTTATAACAAAATCTATCAATAATGAACCAAGAGACCTATCTCGTGGAATGAGTAAAACTACTACCCAATTTTAGCAAAGAGCAAGGGCAAAAGTCACCCTCAAAATTTACAATGCAATTTCCAAGTGATGCGGAAGCCACAGTAGTGGTAGTGACCAATATCTTCTCTAACCATAACCAACAATGAGCAATGCATCCATATTCAACTGGTATGCCAATGTAAATTAGCCATCACCATAAGAAAACAATTTGAATCTCAGGCAGCACCAACCCAACAAGTCATAGAATATCCAATAATCGAACCAAGAACCCAAAATAATTGTTTGATGCCGATTAAGCAGGCAAAATTAAGCACTGGAGGAAAGAATTTTTTTTTTAAGAAGACCAACAAGAACCCAGCGGGACGGTGGACAATAACCGGAAAAGAAATGATTGTAAAACTGGCCAGCAAATTAATGGTGAAATAGATCGACGATGAAGGACAATGGTTGACAGCTAATGGTTGATGGCTAGCATCGACGATAGGAGCAACGAGTGGCAGCAAAGTAAACAAAATTAGAAATCCTAGGGTCTCAGTTATACTGCTGGCGAGAGGAGAAAAAGGAAAGGGAAGAAAGAAAGAAGAAGGAAAGAAGAAAGAAAAAGAAGAAAGGAAAGCGAAATAGAGAAAAAGGAAAAAAAGAAAGGGAAGATAAATAGAGAAGGAAGAAGGAAAGAAAGGGAAGAGAAATAGAGAAGGAAGAAAGAAAGAAAAGAAAGAAAAAGAAACAGAAACAGAAAAGGAAAGGAAAGAACCTTTTTGTCATTTTTTTACTTCCCCTTTGGTGGAACAAGACGTGGGCACGTCTTGTTAGTCCGTAGTTTTCTGATGGTGGAGTTGGGTTATTTGTGAGTTTTAGCACGCCCTCAAGACGTGGGCACATCTTATCACCTAGTCGTCCTCTAGAATTTTTGCAATTGAAATATGAGCTCTCCAGTTAGCTAGGCGTGGGTACGTATTGTCAAGTCAAAGCCTTCTAATCACTAAAACAGCAAAACGAAAAGCAAACACACCAAATACAAATAAACTAAAATAATAATAATAATAATAAAATGTACTAAAATAAATTGGGTTGCTCCCTAATAAGCGTCTTTTTTTTAACGTCTTTGACTAGACATTACCATGTTTGCTTAAGGAGGATAAAATATTGTAACTCGTTTCAATGTTTCATCCTCTATGTAATTCTGTTAACCCTCGTAAATAGATTGATCCTTAAACACATGAGTTACTTTCTTCCAATGACTAGTAGATGGCCTCAATCAAGCAACTAATGACGTTAATTCTTCATTCACTCCTCCATTACGAGCACTTACCGGTTCAAGATATTTGGCCATAACAACTCCTAATTTACTCCTGCCATAAACTCAAAAATTTCTGGTATAACAAAATCAATCTCACTAACAGAAATTACAAAATAAAAATCAGGAGAATGTAGGTTAGGAAATGGAGGAAATGTCACCACATTTGAAACTTGTTCATTGGATTCATTCATTACAACAATTTGAGGTTGGGGTTTCTTTTCTTCATTTTTAGCTTCCTTTTCAACTGCATCTTTAGATCTTTATTCTTGAGACTCTTGCAGTTCTTTGCCACTTGTCAAGGTAATTACACTCTTATCTTCCTCAAGGTTGATAATAGTCTGTGAGGGTAATTTTTCACAAATTGGAGAAACTAATTGCCTCATTGTAGATGCAATAGACACATTTAGAGATGGTAATTCTCAACACGATTCGAATCTAACACGAAATTAGCAGGTATGGGTTACTATTTATGGGTCCGACTCAAATTCAAGTCAGGTTCGAATGACCCATTAAGCAAACAAGTTGAATTCGAGTCAACCCAAAGGTTGACCCAATTGACTCGTCTGACCCGTTTAATATATAATTTTATAATTTAATTAATAAATTAGAGACATAAAGTAAATAAAAAGAAAGCTAACTAAGACTATAAATTAGTAGTACGAGAATGGAATCATGTATATTATGCGAAATAAGGTATTTTTTTTATGAAAGTGTCGTAGTTTAATTTTTGTTCATATTTTTTTGTTCAAAAAGAAAAATCAAAAAATTACTATTAGATTGGGTTGCAATTTTGTATATTCTTATGGAAACTCCATCATAAAAAAAAAATCACCATACTACCAAAGTGAGAAGGTTAAAAAAATAAAAGAAAATTAAGCAAGCAAATTATTCAGGTCGAGTTCAAGTAACCTACGAAATTGATTGGTCAGATTCGGGTCAAGAAAGTTGATCCATTTAAATTTTTGGGTCAGGTTCCAGTTAGCGTGTTGGCCAAGATACCTCAATCTCAACCCGACCCACCAACCCGTCACCCGACCCGACCCGACCCCTAGACACATTCAATTTTCCATTCTTCTAATCCTCGTTTCTATCTCCTATTGAAATTGATATATGTTAATATTTAATGATTTCATCATTTTTTCAACAGACATACCTGACATGGATGATGGTTGTTGCTGTTGATATTGATGTTGAAAACCTGTTGGCCTTACTGCATAATTAAAGTTGAAGTTGTCACACCGTCCTTGATCATACACGTTTGGATAAGAATCATATCATATTTGAGACAGGGTTGGGAAACCTCCAAAAGTATTGAATCGAGCATGCAGCTCATTTTGAAATGCGAGGCACATATCGATTGAATAATTCGAGGCATAACAAATTTCACAACAACAACCATAAAAATTAAATCAGAAAACATACGAATACTAATGAATAAAAGAAATAGGCAAAAATAATTAGATCTCATAAATGTAGATGAATCAAATCTTTCGTTGTTTCTTGATTACAAAAGGAAATTAATTGTTCATCGCGTTGAAAATCTCTAACGCAAAGGTACAGAAATGAGCAAAAGACATACGGCTAAGGGAAAAAAACCATGAACAAAGTCTGCCATTTTTTTCCTCTTGTTTTTAGCAAAGAGTACTAACACCCTTGTTTTCTCACTTTCAAAATATTAATCAATCGCGAAGCCAGCCTACACAATTCCAATCTTTTCTCCTACTTTTTAGCTACTACTAATAATAAAGCATAATTCCCAATTAGAATAAAAGAAACTACAAAAGATAATATTCCCTATTTCCTAATAAAATATTACAACTAATAAAGATAACTTCCCAATCTTCAATCAAAGTCTGTCCAGAGTTAGACTCGAGTTAAGAAACCTCTGTGCGCAGAAAATTTTCAAGTCTTTTGGGTTTGACAGCAATTCTTGAAAAATCACCCATTTTATCACTTTTTTGCTCCATTTCCCTACAATCGGTACCAAATACCAAATATAAATAGAATCTAACAATTACAATAATATTTGGCTAAAATTAATGAAAAACTATCCATAAATACCTCAACAAAATACACCTTATCAATTTCCCCCACACCTAATCCATACTTATCCTCAAGTATGAGAGCAACAAATAAAAAATTCGAGTTCAAACAATGGCTATCACTTAAATCATCTATTGTCAAGGTATACTTAAAACACACATCCAGCATTAGTAATTAGGTTCCAAGAAATATCTCTCCAATTAATTTTTAAAATCAAGGACTTTTCAATTCTTGACTAACTAATCTAAGAGTATAAAATATTCAACCAGCATTCATCAGCAAATAGTTCAACTATTAAGCAAAATTTCAATATTAAAACTCATGGATCAACAGGCTAGCATAATCATTCATATTCTTGTACATTTTTTTCATTTTTTCACTATTGGTACAACTTCCTTTTCAAAGATATTCCCCATACTTTGCTTCTTTTTTTATTTTTTTTCAAGGAAAATGTTTAGTCCTTAATCATTCAAATCTTTTGACGCAGATTCTGATATCTACCAAATGAAGGATGTGACAGCCCCACCTCACCCTAAGGCGAACTAAAGGGTTCGGCGGACCACCTACCCAACTCTCACCGGGACTCACTCATTCACTACAGTTCTCAATTTAATTATGGAATAAAACCACAAGAATAAGTATAACTTCGATTCGAAACTTAAAGCGAAACTTATGTACAATTCTATCTCAAAAGGAGTACAGACTCAAATATACAAAGGTTCTCAATTCTGCATACATCCAGCCCGTGCCAAGCACTACGGCGAGAACCATTACAAAATTTCAAGAAACTAGTCTATACCGAGCTCTCGTCCTGACTCGCCTTCTCCTGTTAAGGAAAACAAAACTAAAGGAATGAGTTAAAAACTCAGTGAGGTTCCGAACACATAATCAAACAATCAATCCAATACATTAAACATAGAGTAACAATAATTCAAGAAACATTTACAATGGAAAGCGATAATAACACATACATTAAAAGGATACGGGCTCACAGGGAGCCATTTATTCGTTCGTTCGTGCGTTTTCCTGTCATTCCCCTTATTCCTCCAATCATTTGAAAATACATTTTTGCAAGTGAAACCCTCGTTCATTAATTCATTTCATTCACCCCCTCCTGGATGTTGGCCAGGCTCCACCCGACAACAAGGTAATACTCGAGTATACCAAACGTTCACCCAAGGTCACCATATCGCCCGACCGAATCCACTTCTGGCTCGAGTCGACAGGTAACAAAGGGCAAGGGCCCAGTTCAGCCAAACGGCTTACATTTATGTGCAACTAGCATTTAATCATTTAATCATTGAAAATTTCACATTTATTTAGGTCGAGTGCGATAAAGTACACACTCGCCTAGAAAACTCGTTTTGGAAATCATTGAAAGCACTTAACACATTATCAAACAGCAACAACAAGCCATGAAATCAAGGAAAATATAACAAACAAGGAACACTCACCTATTTACGCAAAATAATGTCCAAAGTGTTCTTCCGAGTATTACCCCTAATCACCAAGGAACCCTAATAGTAATCAAAAGAACACATTATGTTTCAACCATCAAAACCTAAGAGATTCAAAGAGAATCCGAATACGTACTAGTGCAATACATAAATAAGAGTTTTAAGGTGAAAAGTGTATATTTAGATTAGAGGACATTAGTAACTAAGAGTTTTCCCAAATCAAACACAAAACCATACCAAAAAGGTTTTTAGAAAATTCCATTGAAAATAAATTAATAGTGCCACTTCAAAATACGGCTGGATATGAAAAGACAGTTGTTCCAATTTTCGTAAAGCTCTTCGTTTGGTTCGAAACTAACTCGTATGCAAAGAAATAACGTATAACAAGTGTCTTGGGTAAAATCATATGAAAAGGAAGCTAAACAAACCCTAATAACAACCAAGAGAAAATATTACAGGTAAATCCTCAAAGTTTAGGTGAACCAAAGAAAATCCAAATAATTACTTGTACAAAGTATAAATATAGTTTTGGAAGTGAAAGGAGTACATCTCCCTAGCCCTCTAGTGCAAATTTGGGTAGTACGCCCTTTGTATTTACCTAGTTTTCAGTCATTTATGACTCCATTCTTTTCCTCAATCAATCCCACAGTTACACACAAAATAATTCTCCGTTCAATAGCCATTCAATAGGCTCAAGTCACACAAGTACAAAATCAAGCTAAGGACATGTGCGGAAATGAAAGACAGATTTGATGTTGTTTTACATAACGGACACAACCGAAGCTACGCTTATCGGATTGAGGTACGATTTATACCGTTTTGAAGCTAAGGCAGAGAGCTACAACTTTTATGAAGACCACCTAGTCCAGTTCGTAGTGTACCTAGGTCAAAATTTGAAATTACTGAACCAGAATCGCACAAACAAGTCAGTTAACCGTGCTATGTTGAAACGACAATAACTTAGGCTACCGAAGTCCAATCGAAGTGATTACAGGGGCATTGGAAAGCTAAGCCATAGCACTAAAACTTTCATGTTTTGGTTAAATACTAATTCAGTACTCATCAGGGTGAACAGGCACAGTCAAATTGGTGAAATGTCAAAACTGGCCCTAAAGTTCAACCTAGGGCAGTTTCAGGGGTAATTTTGTCTTTTCACGAGATACAGTACTCCGATTGAGCTAAAATTTTGTAGGAAGCTATAAAACATTATTCCCTACAACTTTTATATTTTGTGCTAAGACTGATTCGGTCTCTAACATACTCAAACAGAAACGGGCAGAACTGAACCATAAGAAATCTCAATTCTGGAATTTCAAGAATTTAATGTGCAACTTCACATTTCTAGCTTAAAACCACTACTACTACCTCCTATACAAGCCTACATACACCATATACCATCCAAACAACCATCATTCCAACAACCAAAGCTGAATTTTTTTACACTATAGAGCTGGAATTTACCAAAACTAATACTAAAACCATGAAAGTTACCTAACAAGCCATAACTTTCACTTGTAAACCAATAAGTAGCACAACCATGAAATAATACCATCCTTACCTAGAATTGGAGAAGCACAACAGCCATAGGAAGCTTGAACCACCAAAACTCTCCACTCCAAGATGATAATCCACCCTTCTAAGCAACTTCTATGGATTATTTGGTGAATCTATCGGTTAGTTTGCAAGATTGAGCAAGAAAGCAAGCTTGAATGAAGTGGTTTCTTTCTCTCTTTTTCCTCTCTAAATTTCGTGCACAATGAAGCTTAGAAGACAGAAATTGAGCTCCAAGAAAAGGATAAGAAGCTTAGACTTGAGTTGGTCAAAAATGGGTGGATGCTTGCCAAGTGTCATCACAAGATTACATCTCACTTTTTTTTCTTTCTTCTTGTTTTCTAGGTCAAATATTGTGGCTGATGTATGAGATATTTTGAGGGTTAATTAGTTGAAATAAAATGAGAAGATTAAGGTAATAAAGTATGGGTCAAGTGGTGTGTTTACCCGGTAACAAACGGTACCCGTCGGTTCTAGCCATTTTCCCTTAAATTGCGTATACTAGGGTTTTAACTTATAATTCACTAACTTATTATTATCACCTCTAATCCCATACTTAATATCATCTAAAACTCACTTTTAATCACCAAATTTGATCCACACTTCGTGTCGGATAGTCACACTACGGATAGACGTAAAAACCCTAATTCGTGCTAACTTGAAATCGAAAAGTGAAACCCTACTTTCTAGGTTCATTTGCACTTATTGTGGGGTGATTGAGTAGTAGGGCTATTATAAAGTAATAATTTCCAAATAAAAGGGATTTTAAGAAAAAATATAAGGAAATTTTTTCAATCGCCACAAAGGAGCTCGATTACTCGCCTCTAATCACTTAAAGACCACAAACTCATAACTATCGTTACTTTTTTATACGAAAATTGATACTTGTGGTGAAAATCTCTGATTACTAGGCAGTGATAATCAATAGAGTGTACGATTCACAATTAAGTGCAAAATACAATTAAAGACCACAATCCCACTTCATTTTTCAAACATGAAGAACTAAAATTAATACCTGAACCAATTTACATGAAAAATGTCAGAAAAATATTTACAACGTCTAGAAAAATTAACTAAAATTTGTAAAAATTACAAAATCTCAACTATTCACCAGAAAGAAGCCCTTAGAGCTGACCACATCATACTTGACCCATTAGCATATAAAAGCTTAACAATAAAGAATTTGAAACATTTGTTAAAGTGGTTTTGTCCTATATCGGCTTTTGTATAAGGGAACCTTTCCCTTAGTTGCTTATAAATATAGTGGCTTGTGATGGATTAAGTGCATCAAATCAAGAAAGTTTTAGTGGGCTATTTGAGTCTTTTGAGTCATTAAGTCTTTTGTTTAGTAAAATATTTTAGTCTCTCTTGTGTTTTAAATATTAGATGTTTTGGGTCTAGAAATACTTTTGTGAGAACTCGAGAAAATCATGTGTGTGCTTTGCATTTATTTTATTTTATTTACCTTGATATTGGAAATATTATATATAACGAATAAATGGTTAAATTAAATGCCTAATTGAATCCCTATAAAATTGAGAATTTAGAAAATATCCTAAGATGGTGTGAGAAAATTCTTATAGTGGTATGCAAATTGGAACAAACTAAAGTTTGAGGCAATATTTGAAGATGATAAAATTTCAACTCCTTAGCAAGTAAATAAAGTAATGTCAAAAGACCATTTTAACCTGCAACTGAATTGATCATTCTCGAATAAGCATAAGACCGAACAGAGGATTAAAATTCGGTGGATTCCAGTTGGTATCAATTTGCTAAGAGCAAAAGAAGAACAACCGAGAGCAAAGTGAGGACTTAGCTCATTTTCTTGCCTGACTTCAAGACCAACCGAGAAAGTGAGAGAGAGAGATTTCTGGTTCCATTCTTTCCTTTCCAGCCACAACTGAGTGAATAAGAGGGCAAGGTAGAAAAAAGAGGGAAGCTTGGGAGCATTTCACCATAAGGAATCGAAGGAGGAGAAGGAGGAAGGGGACTGCTTGCTTTTTTCTTCTTTTCCAGCTTTGATTGTGAGGAAAAAGGGAGGTAAAATCATCATAACCATCTTATTCTTCTAATATCTCTGATTATTCAAGTTGCATGTTAGATTTTAGCTTAGAAAAGTGAGTTTGGTTGAAGAAATCTTAATTAATGATTGACCATTTGCTGGAAAGAAAATTCTGCTATGGCCGAGGAAAAGAGCAGGTTTGCAGCTTAGTATTCGAATTTATGGAGGAAATTTTCTTCTAGGAGTTAAGCTATATGTTTACTCTCTTGTTTTATCTGAGAATCCAGAGCAAAGATGATAGTTGAGTGAGAATTTTTGCAAGAATTAACTGGTGGTTCTGTCTAGCTAGCCGAGAGATGAAGAAAGAAAATTTTCCAGATTTCTTGACAGATTTCTGGGTTCCAATTTCCTTCGTTGAAGCTGAACACCTTGCATAATCTTTTAGTTTTAGCATGCATGTTTTCACTTCAGTGTTTAGGTGATTGCATGTTAGATTGGAGTAGGAAATGAAGTAGTTAATGAGAGAGTTCTTGCTTAAAAGCTGATTGTTATACAAAATATTGTTCCAGCATGACCGAGAGAGAGAAATACACTTTAGATCAGCTTTTTCTTTGAAATTTTGGCTGTAAATTTTTATATTGATGATCAAGATTACTCTGTAGCTGGAGAATCATCTTTAATATGATGAGCTGGAGTTAAAACTGAAGAAGTTATGGTAAATGTTGCATATTAAACTGCTACTCTGCTGGAAACTTTAGTTATACAATGCCATAGCTGATGACAGATTGTTGTGCGTAGCTTTTGGGTTGAATAATTTGTTAAAACTAGATGCTATTTGCCTTGGTATATGCTGGACTGAATGTACTTCAAATATTTAGAGCTTTAAGCAAGTGAAAGAATAGAGTTTTCGTCGAAAGCTTGAAGTGACGTTACTAGTTTTGGTTGCTGTCCGAGAAAATGAAACAGATTGTGCTTCTAACCATCCCCTTTTGGCCTTGAAAACACGATAACTGGATGTCGATGTCTTCAGAAGAAATATAGGTCTATGTCTTAGCTTCGAAACGCTATAAAATTTACCTCAATCCGATAAGTATAGCTCCAGTTATGCTCAGAATACCTGAGGATGGCAAAGCTGCCTTTCTCCTTGCCTTTCCTTTTGTTCCCGAATGCACTTTGCTTTGATAATGGCCGTGAGGAACCAACTTTGAACCAGTATTTCCTCTAATTTCCAACTTCGCAAGCTTTCATAAATGGTAGCTACGGTTACCCTGAGATTTAATGGCTATATACAGCTCCACAAGTAGAGTTAAACTAAAGCAAAAGAGAGGAAAACTCAGGATAATTATGTACCTAAATTGGCTTCTAATTACTTAATATTGTCTTCACAAATATTTTAAAGACTATAAAATTTGAGGGCCTGGTTTAGTAGAATAAAATTCAACTTACAAATAACCTAGAGTTTAATTAATTAAAAAGGGGGACCAATGAAGTACTCCTAAACCATAATTTTAGAATCTTGAATGAACAATGATTTAATTCTAAAATAAATATCTTCTAAATTATTAACTTGGGAAAATAGGTATAATTCTTGATTAAAACAATAAATTCAATAAGTTTCAACATAAAATGATAAATGAATATTGAATATATTATATTTGTACTTGAAAGTCAAACTAGAATCTGTTTTAGCCTAGACGGAAGAAATGAAACGTTTGCTTGTCTTAATCTTTGCACATTAGATTGGAAATGAGTGATTCTTAGCTCAAGTATTTTATATGATATTAAAATTTGGTGTATATATACATTAACCTTGTTTTAAAGCTACCAAACTTAATAATCTTGAAGACAAACGTAAGGAAGGTTTGCGAGATTTTGGTGATTCGTTTTATAAGCTTAGGAACTTGGATTTTAGTTACTTAAACCTTAAAGTATGTAAGATTAGTGGTTGTATATAAAATGAATATTCACTTTAGAATTATTAACTTGTACCAGGAAGTAGCCGTGAACCAGGAAACCAACTCGAGACTCAAGAATAGTCATTTGAACCTTTGGTGAGTGTTTTCCGAATTTATGTGTTAAACTGCTTATGTGTACCTAAGTGCAATTATATGGCAAATGTACTTATTATGAAATATTGCTAAGTAATTCACTGTGAAGTGTTTTCAATTATCCCTCGCCTTCTAAGTCGAGAGTGTACTTTATCATACTCGACTTAGTTGAGCTTGAAGGTTGATAATTGATCAAGTGATATTATAAGTGTGCATGATTGTAAGCCATGTGTGTACTTTATCACACTGGCTGAACTGAGCCCCAAAACCCTCTGTTCAACGGACTATTCGAGCCAGCAAAGGGCTTAGTCGGGTAGGACGGTAGCTTTGGGTAAGTGTTCGGTATACTAGAGTATTACCACGGAGTAGCATATTACTGATATTGGTATGGTCATCCAAGTGAGGGAAGTGTTTATTATTTTGGAGGTTATAAGGAGGAGTTCGGTGGAGTGTGTAGTGCATTGAAATGGATCTAATGCGAGCACCGTACCCTTTTAAAAGTGATTGTACGGTGAAATGTGCACTACTTGCTTAATTGTACTGATTTAAGTGCTTATTGATTGTTGCTTGCATGGAAACCTCACGGGCGTAAGCTCACCCTTTTAGTTTTGTTTTCCTTACAGGAGTTGGAGATTGAAAAGTGATTGGATGAAATTGAAAAGTTGTTTTGGAAAAATCCATCACTATGTGTATATATTGGAGTCACGTTTTCTTTTGTATTTTAAGATGGTTGAATTTTCTGTTTTGAGTTGATGTAATATTAAGAATAGATGTTTAGAACGTGTATTTTGTTTCTTTTAGTGGACAAATCTATGTTTCAAGCTGATTAGAGTGGTACTTAAGAGTGAATGTTCAGTTGTTCAATAATAATGTTATATCTGAAGTTAATATAAGTGAGCGAGTCCTGACGAGAGACAGGCAGGCGATCCGCTAACTTCTAGGGTAGGCCCTAGGAGAAGATGGAGTCGTCACAACTTTCCTATGATATTTTTGTACTCTGTTATTCATAGTAAAATATTGCTCCACCTCTACCCGTAGATGTAGGTCAATTTGACCAAATCACGTAAATTCTTGTGTTCTTGTTTTATTTATTTTTGCTCTTTTATTTGTCTTTTTGGGATTATCAAAAATTCTATTGTCAATTTCTTGGGGCAAGACCTAATAAACTGGTATGAGAGATTCTTTGAAAGTTTTAAATTTTATGGCAATAATGACAATAACAAAAACTATTGTCGAGAAATTTGATAGAAATATCAATTTCGGAATGTGGCAGTTCAAGATGGGGGATATTTTGTTCAAGACGGACTTGATTTAGCAATACAAAAAATTGAAAACAAGCCAGAAAGTTTGACAGATGCAAAATTTACTGAGATGGATAAGAAGGCAAGGTCCAATATTATTTTATATCCACTGAAAATTTGACAAAAGTCATGTGGAATAAGTTTAAGGCCTTGTATATAAAGAAGATAATTGAGAATTGGGTTTATTTAAAACAATGTAGGTATATGCTTCGCATGACTGAAGGTACATCTATACTCTCACATCTTGATAAATTTGATTTCATTATTATGGATTTGGAGAATATAAATTTGAAAGTCAAGCGGAAGGTCTGGTTGTTAGGGACAGAACCGAGAAAAAAAATTTGACAATAATAGATCTAAATCTAGACATAGAAATTTGAAATGTAATTATTGTCATAAAATAGGCCACATTAAGACAAATTGTTTTAAATTAAAAAATAGATTGAAACAAAAGGAAAAACTTGATGAAAAAAATATTGAGACTGCCGAAAATAATATTGCAGCTGATGAGAATAAAGAAAATATTTTCTTTATGACTAATGACAGGACAAGACCTAAAAATAAATATATTTTAGATTCGGAGTGCTCTTATTACATGTGTCCCAATAGATATTTATTTTTCACTTATGAATCTTGTAATGGTGAAATTGTTTTGATGGGTAATAATACTGTTTGTAATATTGTTGGTAAGGATACAATCCAAATTAAAATACATCATGGTATTGTGAGGACGCTTACTAATGTTAGACATATTCTCGATTTGAAAAAGAATCTCATCTCTTTGGGTATCCTGGAGGCTCTTAGGTGCAAATACACGATGAAAATGGCGTTATAAAGGTTTCTAAACGTGCTCTCGTTGTAATGAAAACTTGCGGGGTTAATAGTTTATATAGTTTACAGGGATCTACTGGCACAGACTCGACTGCAATTAAGTCATCATCATCTTTATCTGATTCTGATATTACTAAATTATGGCATATGCATTTGGGATATATGAGCGGGAAAAGTTTGGACATACTAAGTAAGAGGGGACTTCTTTGTGGTTAAAATACTGGATCATTGAAATTCTACGAACACTGTATCTTTGGAAAGCAAAAAAGAGTTAACTTCAATTCTCTAGCAATTTGTCGCGCCCCATTTTTTCGCGATGGAAAAAAATTGTATTTTATAAAAGATGTGATTTTTATAAAAATAAGTGAAAAAGGACCTAAAATGAGACTTTAAAAAATGCGACAATTTGGGTCTAAAATTTAGTCTAAAACAGGTTTTTAAGAAAAATTAGGAGTTGCCACTTGGTATTGAGTTTTGGTGTACCAAATTACCAAAAAATATTTTTTAACAAAAATAAAATAAAATAAAACCCTTTTAGACAATTTCAGATCTTTGAAAACAAGAAAAAATGAATTCGAAAGTCACAGTTGAAGAAAGGGAAGACAAATGTTCAATTTATTCAAACCTAAGGCACCCTTTCAATCTAATCTAAGCTAGTTGCGTTGTTTAGTCAAAATTTTCTTAATCTAACTCTTAAATTTATCACATTTGGATGTTTGCTATATGGATGCAAATAAAAATGTCAAGAGGGGCAAAATGTCCATTCAAGGTTTAATTGATACCAATCGCATTGATTGCGAAAGGCAAAATAATTCCTTGAAGGGGTCACGAGTATGCAAATGATGAAATTAAAAGAGAAGAAAAAGAAAATTAAATTATATATTTAGATATAAATGGTCAAAGAATAGAGATACAGCATAATGGGTACGGGAGGCAAAAACTCGTGACATAATTTTCTTATACAAAGATTAATGGGGTATTTAAACTAAAAAGTTATAATCATCCATTTCCCATGTTTGAAGAATAATTCTCCTAATATAGACAAGCAAATGAACTAATTTAAATGAGATGCAATTCTAAATGATATGATTAACACATATAAAGGATAAGAGATAATATAATAGGCAATATCATGCAAATGAGAAAATATCCTAAAAATAAAAAAAAATATGCATAAAAATGTAACGAATGTCATACAAAGATGAATCTAACATAGGAACGATCTAAGGGTCTAGCGTTGGACTAGCCCATTTCTAAAAATCCTTACTAGCATTGGACTAGCAAGTAAACAGAGGGAGAAACCACAACTAACCTTGGACTAGTGTGGTGACGTCATGTATTAATAATATATAGTAAAACAAATGAAACATAAATTAAAACAAATAAACACAAAAGAGCACGTAGCACATAACACGTAAGCATGATATCTAGATACAAAGATCCTAAGAAGGCGAGTAAACACATAAACACACGGGCATGCAAACACAAACAAATAAAAGCGCATAAAGACCTGACTATTACATTCGGGGCCCTAACTACAATTTAAAGGGGTAAAGAATGAAAAATAATAATCTAACTATTACAATTTGGCATTTGAATGCCTCTCAAATAATCAGAAATTAAATTAAAGTAAATATACAAAATTAAATAAAATAAAATGAATGATTAAATAAAATAAAATAAAAACATTCAGAAACATGCAATTGCACACATAAAATCATATAGGAGCACATAGGAGAATTTAAAATGACACAAGAAGATACCTCCCTTGACGTAGTAGCTAATGGGGAATAGGATTTGCCCTATTTAACTTCAAAATTAACAGAATCATCAAGGCACCAATTTAATTAACAAATAAATCATAAAAAATGAAAATAACATGAAATCTATCAATTGAAGTATTCAAATGAAATATAATTAATAATCTAAGAAGAAAAGTAGCTTCTATTTAAGAAATCAAATCTGTCAGGGATCTAATTATAAATATTAATAAAGTTTTGGGGTCAAATTATAATTACTACAAAATTTTGGGATCCAAATTACAAAAAAATAAAGTCTAGGGACCTATTTTGTAATTAATTAATGACCTAATTGAAAGAAATCTAAGGCATTTAAGGTCACAATATAATAAAGTAAAAGTACAAGGACCAAACAGCAAATTCATTTCTGGTTTTTCCTAACCCAATAGGCCACTTGGGCCATTTTATTTATTTCTTTGGACCGAAGCTCCCTAGCCCAACTGAAACCCAAAGGAGAGGAGCGGGCTACGCCTAGCTCTTTTATCCAACAAACCCAATGAAAAAGAGTGAGCTTCAATTCCCAAACCCATACTAAAATCCATAAAAGTAAGCCAAGACCCACTTCCTAAAACCCAACAAAATGAACCAGATTTTATACCAAAACCCAACCAAACAAACCTCAACCCACAAAACTCTGATTATTTCATTAAAACCCAATAAGACAACAAATTCACTAAAACAAATTAAGGTTTAATTATAGCTCCCAAAAACAACATGCTTAGAAATACACTTAAAATATGAAAAGAAGATGAAAACTCAATAGAGACATGACTGGTTCAATTACAAAAGCTTTGGGGCCATAATGTAATTATTTGAAAGTTAGGGGGCTAAACTGCAAAATTTTCAGATTATCATGCAAAGCTTCCGAAATCATCTTCTGCAACTTTCTCCTACAACATTCTGTCAGCGGTAATGGCTACCGCTGACGGTGCCTCCGGTTACTGATCGCCAACAATTTTTTCGGTTATCAAATTTCACAAAAATAGACACCTCAACTCGATTTTTTGCGTAGATCCCATTTTTTAACTTAGTTTTTACAAAAAATGAATCAAAAGTGGCGAAATTGCCAAAACAGTCTGATTTTTTATTATTTTTTTTAAAACACTATAATCACTACTAAAAATCATAAAAATTATAGTACAACATTCATTACAACTTCATCAATGCAACTATGATTTTAATTTGATAAGAAAACAACATGAAAGGGCTAAAATAAGGCAAAACAGCCCCTAAAATTCTTTTTATCCATTTTGCCATATTTTCTCAAACATTTATTTCCTTTTCCCTTAATCTAGTTTATAACTTATCCCACAAGACAATAATAACAAGACCAGCAAAAGAAAAAACATAAAAACAGCCAAACATGCATTAAATCTAGTTAATTAAGAAAGAAAGAAAGAAAACTAGAAAAATAAAAAGAAAGAAATATCTTCTCTTGGCCGAGGCTTTGATGCAATTTTTAGCTCCAATTGTCCAGTTGTTGCCTTCCTTTTTGTTGTGCAAATGTGTTGTCCAGTTGCCAGCCTTGTTTTTCTTCTCCTGTCTTTTCTTTCTCCTGTCCGATGACGAGAGAAGGAGCCAGTGGAGACCAAGGACTTATGTAGCAAATTTGGAGAACCCCTTTCATTTTGTCTGATGCCTTGGAGAGAGCCGAGAGGGAGAGTTTTTTTTTTCGGTTGAGAGCTCTAACCGAGAGAGAAAGGAGTGGAGGAGTGGAGTCAAAAGAGCGAAGTTGAGAGAGATTTTTTTTCTTCTTTGTGTTTTTATCAATGTTTTAAAACCCGGACCGTCAATTGAACCGGTGAAGTGAAAGGGTTGATGTTCAACCGGTCGGACCGGTCCAACCCCGGTTCAATAAATTTTTAAAAAAATAATTTATATAAATATATATATACACAAAATAAGACATGCAATAGACTAATTTAAAACTTTATATGATGAAAAGTTTACTATTTTTGAATAACTTGGATTTTCAAAAATAATTTTTTTAAATTATAAGTTAAAACAAATAAATTTCATTTCAATTTCAATTATATCTACCAAAATAATCTTAAATCCAACCCAAAAATATCACAATATTGTGAAATTATACAAAATTCAAGTCTATGAGAATTTGACATTGTAAACTTAAATTTTAATTTACGTCTCTGGGATTTAGAGATTAGAATTTAAAAAAGAAAGTTTGGAGTTCGAAGGAAATTAAGAGAATCGAACATAGAAATGCAAACTTGATAAGAAACAAAAAATGAGATAAAAGTGAGTGGTTGTAGCATTAAATAATTTAGGTTAAAGAAAAATAATTCTTTTTTAACTTTTTTCAATTTAATGGACAAAAACAAAATTAAAAAATGGAAGAAAACATCAATAAATTAAAACTAAAGATGTTTGATTAAAAAAGGAGTGACAAAAAAAAGAGGGGGGAGAGAGAGAGAGAGAGAGAGAGTGTGTGTGTGTGTGTGTAGAAGATTAAAAAGAAAGAGTCATGAAAAAATGAGATTTTGTAAGAAAAATGGAAAAAAGAAATATGGATATTTGTTATATATATATATAAGTTATCAAAAAAAACAAATAAGATGTGATAGTGCAATGGTCACTATATTGGTCTTGTATTACAAAGGTCTTGAGTTCGAATCTTGATAGAAACATTTTGCAAAACTTAAAAAAAAAAAAGGGGGGGGGGGGAAACTTGAAAACCGGTTCGATCCGGTTCAGCGATTTTTACGGTTTTGACCGGTTTTCTAACAAAGTCAACACCAACATAGAATCGGACCGGTGCCATGGCCGATTCGCGGTTCAACTGGTCGAACCGGCCGATCCGATCCGATTTTCAAAACACTGGTTTTTATGCCCCTGCCGCCTGGAAGTTGAGAGAGTGAGGGCCTCTCTACAAAAACCAATTCCTTTCTTTCTTTTGTTCCGTTGCTTGGTCAAAAAAACATAGGATCATGATGTCTAGACATCATGATGGCTAGAGACATCATGCTGCCTAGACATCATGATGTCCTACACCTTTTTTTTAATTTAATTTTTTTTACAAAAAATCAATTTTTCTTTTTATTTTGTTTTTTTTTTGCTAAAAGAAACATGCAAATATAAGAAAAAAATACACATTAAAATGCATGAAAATAAATAACTCATTAAATAGAAAATATTTAAAATTTGACAAAAATTTGGTATCTACACAATCCATAAGACGAAAGGTATTCTTGATTATATTCATTCAAATTTATAGGATCCATCTCGTGTTCCATTTAAGGGTGGTATCAGGAATATGTTGACTTTCATTGATGATTATTCAAGAAAAGTTTGGATTTATTTTTTTAAACATAACAATGATGTTTACCTCACTTTCAAACAATAAAAAGTTTTGATTGAGAAATAGATAGATAAACAAATCAAGCGGTTTAGAATAGATAATGAAATTTTGTGAAAGAAAATTTGATAAATTTTGTAAAAATGAAGGAATTATTCGGTATCACACTGTCAGAATGATACCTCAGGAAAATGGTGTAGCCGAACATATGAATAGAACACTTTTGGAGATAGCGAGGTACATGATTTCTAATGCAGGGTTGACAAATCACTTTTGAACAAAGGCGATCTTTATGGCATGTTATATTGTCAACCGTACTCTTTTTACTGCTCTTAATTTCAAAACTCCTAAGGATGTTTGGTTAAGTACTCCTGCTGATTATTTTGGTTAAAATTTTTTTGGATGTCCAGCATATATGCATGTAAATGATGAAAAATTAGAGTCACGAAATAAAAAGTGTATTTTCTTGGATATGCTTTTGGGGTGAAAGGGTAAAAATTATGGTATCCTGATCTCAAATTTCTAAAATTTATAATCAGTAGAGATGTTACTTTTGATAAGTTCTCTATATTATCTTTTAAGAAGGAGTCTTATAGTTCTTGTCAAATAGATGACAGTATGTAAAAGCAGGTGGAGTTTGAGATTTGTAGTTCCGGTCCTTCTATTCAACAAGTGTCAGTAGATACATCTAAATCTACTGATGAAAATAATTTAGAAGAGAAAGAATATTTCATTATCAAAGATAGACCAAAGAGGGATATTCGACCACCACAAAGATATGCAAATTTGATGCATATATTTTGTCTGTTGCAAAAGAAACTGATGTAATTTTTTGTGATGGAATAGTAAAAACTGGTGTTGTAATTTTTTGTAAGCAACTGGTGAGCCTACTACCTATTCATATGTAAATTTTTGTGATGATTATGCTAAGTGGTTGATTGCAATGAATGAAGAAATTGAGTCTCTCCATCGAAATGAAACTTGAATTCTTATGAAGACGTCTCCAAACAAGAAAATTTTTGGATGCAAATGGTTCTTCAAGAAGAAAGAAGATATTCCAGGGGTTGAAGATCTAAGGTATAAAACACGGTTGGTTACAAAGGATTATAGTCAGGTACAAGGTATTGATTTTAATGAAATATTTTTACTTGTTGTTAAGTATAGCTCGATTCGTATTTTACTTGTTTTAGTTGCCATGTATGATTTGAAATTGGAGCAGCTTGATGTTAAAACAACTTTATTGCATGGTGAACTTAAAGAGAAAATTTATATGAAGCAACCTCAAAGATTTGAAGTTAAAGGAAAGGAAGACCATGTTTGCTAAAAAAAAATCCTTATATGAATTAAAACAATATGCAAGACAGTAGTATAAGAGATTTGATATTTTTTTATTGGGTCATGATTATTCAAGGAGCATGTATGATAGTTGTATTTACTTCCGAAAGTTAGATGATAGTTCTTTCATTTATTTGCTATTTTATGTTGATGACATACTCATTGCTGCCAACAATTTATCAGAAATTCATACTTTGAAATTGCAGTTAAGTAGTGAATTTGAAATGAAACATTTGGGTATAACTAAGAAAATTCTTGGCATAGAGATCAAGAAAGACCGAAGAGATGAAAAGTTATCTTTTATCCAAAAAAATTACCTTGAGAAAGTCTTGAAAAAATTTGGCATGAAAAATACTAAACCTGTGACTACTTTTTTTGCTAGTCATTTTCTACTATCTACTACTCAGTCACCACAGTCAGTTGAAGAGAAAGAGTATATGGCATGAGTTTCTTATTCCAATGTAGTCGGCAGTATTATGTATGCAATAGTTTGTACTCAATATTATACAAACAGTCAATATGGTTAGCGGATTTATGTCTTGTCCTGAAAAAATATATTGGCAGGTTGTGAAATGGATTGTCAGACACTTGCGAGGGATTTCAAATTGTTGTTTAGAATTTGGAAGAAATAATAACATTTTGGTTGGTTTTGTAGACTCTGACTATACTGGGGATCTTGATAGAAGAAAATTACTTTTAGATTACGTATTCTACATTGATGGTTGTGCAGTTAGTTGGAAAATTACTTTACAACCTGTTATAACTTTATCTACTATGGAGGCAGAATATATGGCCATGACCGAGGCAATCAAAGAACTCTTGTGGTTAAAGAGTTTGTTTGGTAAACTCAGTCTACATTAAGGTGTTACTACTATTTACTATGACGGTCAAAGTGCCATTTATTTGACTAAAGATTAGATGTATCATGAGAGGACGAAACACATTAATGTGAAATTTCATCTCATTCGAGATACTCTTGCTGATGGAATAATTCTTGTTTAGAAAATTAGTATGAAGAAAAATTCTCCTAACATGTTCACGAAGCCTCTTCCAATTTACAAGTTCAAGCAATGCTTGAATTTGGTTGGTACCATTGGAGCTTATGTGAAAAAGGTGGACCAAATTTGCTATTGTCGATATTGTGGACACGTCAAAGTGGAGATTTGTTAAAGTGATTTTGTCCCACATCGCCTTTTGTATAAGGAAATCTTTCCCAAAATTGCCTATAAAAATAATAGGCGTGTGATGGGATTAAGTGCACCAAATCAAGAGAGATTTAGTAGGTTATTTGGGTCTTTTGGGTAATTAAACCTTTTGTTTAGTAAAATATTTTGGGTTCTCTTGTGTTTTAAATGTAGATGTTTTGGAGTTAGGAACACTTTTCCAAAACATTTTTGTACTCTCTTTTTCATAGTAAAATATTGTTCCTTCTCCGTTCGTAGACATAGGTCAATTTGATCGAACCACGTAAATTTTTGTGTTATTGTTTTATTTATTTTTCCTTTGTTATTTGCCTTTTTAGGATTGTCAAAAAAATTTTCATCAATTTCGCAGGACGAGACCTAACAACATCTAACCATTTTTCATCAAGAATAACCATAAAAATATACAAGAAATGGCAAAAATTGGATTATATTTGATAAAGTCAAACAAAAAATTTCAACAAAAATGCGTACACTTGCATTTTTTTTTAATATACTATCTCCTACACCTAAATCTTACATTATCTCCAATTGATAGGGTACAATTTGTTAGTGATTTTATTATTAATTTCCCCTTTTACCCCTGATAAATATTGTGTTAATTGCTGATATTTACTCATATTTGGTATCTGGACTTAATTTCAGGAATAAAGCAGAAAACTACTAAAAAGGAGGGACTCTATGGAAAATATGGAGACTCCTAAGGGTTTCAATGTTTGGGCCCTTGAATTGGTGGGGACCACAAGCTAGTGGAAAGCATCTAGTCAATTGGGCTCTTAAAAGAAAGTTACGGAAAGAGACTTGGGGCAAGAAGTACTTTGAAGGTTTTGTCCACATGTGTGGGGACCACCTAGATAGACTTTAGTCATCTTTCTTTTGTTGCTTAAATAGGGATAACGTAGAGTAGGAGGGACATCTCTAGTTTTAGTCTTTTAGTGTAGCTTTACTTTTTTCTTCTTTTGACTGGTCTCTGACACACGCCAGGTGTTCGACAAAATTCCCCAACGGGAAAAACATCTTTTATTCCTTGCTTTCTAGTAAAAAAAACGCTATGCCTTTGCAATCCATTAATTTGTGTGGTGAATTAATTATGCGGCGTGGCTAAGTCTCCCATCTAGTCAAGGGTCAACTCGACGGCGCAGTCCCGAAAATCTGTGAGATCTAATTAGTTTTCACGCGTTCCTTTATCTATTAATATTTGCATGCTGCCTGATTTAATTTTCATGGGATTATTTTATTAATTGGATGTCAAGGGCCCGATGTTCAATGTGATTTATTAATCTCGTGCCATTTTAGTCAATTAAATCCGTAATTGTTTGATTGATTAATATTAGTGGCAACTGGTGTGTTTACACATTAGGGGAACGTGCAATCTAATTTAAATAACCCTCGTAGCGCGTTATTGATTAGGGCTAGGTTTTTCTGGTTATTAATGCAATTGAAAAATTAATTCCTACGGTCGTACCTAGGAGTACTTTTCTGGTTAGGGGTGATTAATGGTCGTACCTTGATCACCTATAAATTAAGGAAAAATTGGTCATTAGAGTTCATCAATGGCTATAACTAGCCTATTAATAAATAAAGTAAACCTCTTTTGCATCAATGATCGGATAAATGGACTGTGCCTGAGTAGTTGCATTCTTGGCTAGAATTTATTTATTCTTGATTAAATTCCTGCTATACTTGTGATAGTGACTTAATCATTTTTAATTAAATTGTTTAATTATTTTTGTTTCATTCCGGTGACATCCCCCCTTATCAATTGGACTAAGAAAAGAGACAGATATCTCCAGTCCCTGAGGAGACGACCCTACTTGCCACTGTCTACTATTTAGTAATTTTTGTCAATTAATTAATTCTGGTATATCGGATTAAGCAAACTCTTTGGGAACAGGGTGAATCAAGTAACCCATTGCACACCTAGAGTCCCTGCTCCAGTACTTGGAATTAATTGCTGACTGCTCTTAGTGGTAGCTAAGTTCTATATTTATTATTATTATTGCACAGGCTGACGACCTGTCAATTTTTGGCACCGTTGCCGGGGACTGGCGTTATTATTTGTTTCTTTATTAAGTTCATTTTCGCTCTAATTTTCTGGTATTTTTCTAGTGTATGCCGCGATCTTCTCGTATAGGTAATTTGGTTTTTGACCATGAGGTAGAGAAGACTGCGCGTAGGACAAGAAAAGAGACCAGACAGCTCCGAGAGGAGCACTCCAGTGCTACATCTCAGAGACCTGAGCCAGAAGTTGAACCAACAGATTCATTTGGAGACACTTCGAGTGACTCAGAGCAAGAAGAAATCCCCATGGCTAACACACAGACATTAAGGGAGTTGGCTGCTCCAAACTTGACCCAGCAACCTCTTTGCATAACTTTTCCTCGCCTTAGTGAGAATGCAGCTTTTGAATTAAAACCTGGCTTAATACATTTGTTGCCTATTTTTCATGGTCTGCCAGGAGAGGAACCCCACAAACACATGCAGGAATTTGACGTGGTATGTTCGAGTATGAAGCCTTCGGGAGTAACTGATGAACAAATTAAATTAAGGGCCTTTCCTTTTTCTCTCAAGGATTCGGCAAAGGACTGGTTATACTGTCTACCTGCAGGCATTATCACCACGTGGCCAGAGATGCAGAAAAAAATTTTTGAAAAATATTTCCCTGCATCCAGAGCTGCTAGTTTGCGAAAGGAAATATGTGGCATCAAACAATTTCACGGGGAATTCTTGTATGAATATTGCGAGAGGTTCACCAGGCTGCGTACCCAATGCCCGCATCACCAAATAAGTGATCAACTCCTGATTCAGTACTTCTACGAGGGACTATTGATGAACGATAGAAATATCATTGATGCAGCAAGTGGTGGTGCACTGGTGAATAAGACTACCCAAGAGGCATGGGACTTAATTGAGCGAATGGCAGAGAATTGCCAGCAGTTTGGTACGAGAGCAGATGTTCCTACGAGAAAGGTCAACGAGGTAAGTTCATCTTCCATTGAACAGCAGTTATCTGAATTAACCTCATTTGTTCGACAGATAGCTGTAGGAAATGCACAGCAGGCCAAAGTGTGTGGGATTTGCACGAATATTGGTCATACCATTGACTCGTGCCCACAGTTACATGAAGAGGGAATTGAGCAAGCAAACATGGCTGGTAACATGCCCATGCCACGTAGACAGTATGACCCCTATTCCAACTCATACAATCCGGGTTGGAGGGATCATCCAAATCTAAGCTATGGGGGAAATAAGCAACAAAATTTCATCCCCAATAGACAGCAGGGCTTCCAGCAACAATATAAAACAAGGAATCAACCCGCCTCTGCCTCAGGTATGTCCCTAGAAGACATGGTTAAAACCATAGCCTCTAATACTATGAAATTTCAACAGGACACTGAGGCCAGCAATCAAGAGATGAAAGCACGTATGCAAAACTTGGAAAATCAGATGAGTCAATTAGCCTCAATTGTCAACCGACTAGACTCCCAGGGAAAGGGAAAACTTCCATCCCAACCTGAGGTGAATCCTAAGAATGTAAGTGCAATGACCCTCAGGAGTGGGAAAGAGGTTGAAGGACCAGCGCCAGTGGCTCCAAAGGACAAGAATGAGGACTGCATTGAGAAGGAGCTTGAGGAAGAAGGAACGCCCGGCACAAATAAAGAGGTAATACGGAACCCAATGGTTCCAGTTAAGCCTAACCCACCACCTTTTCCTAGCAGGTTGGAAAGGCCTAAAAAGCAAGACAAGGAAAAGGAAATTTTGGAGATGTTTAGGAAGGTGGAGATAAATATCCCCTTACTTGACGCAATTAAGCAAGTACCCCGGTATGCCAAATTTTTGAAGGACCTATGCATCAATAGGAAGAAATTGAGGGGAGATGAAAGGATAATTGTGGGAGAGAACGTATCTGCAGTGCTTCAAAGAAAACTTCCACCCAAGTGCGGAGACCCAGGTATGTTCACTATTCCTTGTAAAATAGGGAACACTAGCATTAGGAATGCCATGTTAGATTTAGGAGCCTCTATAAATGTGATGCCCAAGGCTATTTATGCTTCTCTGAATTTGGGCCCCTTAAAAGAAACTGGCATTATAATTCAATTGGCTGATAGGACTAATGCTTATCCTGATGGGGTGATAGAAGATGTGTTAGTCCAAGTGAACAATTTAGTGTTCCCTGCTGATTTTTATATTCTTGATATGGGTGATGAACGTTCTCCAAATCCATCACCAATTTTGTTGGGGAGGCCCTTCTTGAGCACGGCTCGTACAAAAATTGATGTTAGTAAGGGCACCCTAACGAGGGAAATTGATGGAGAAATAGTTCATTTCAGTATATTTGAGACCATGAAATATCCGTGTCATTCTAATGCTGTTTTTGCTGTGAGTATAATTGACCCTTTGGTGCAAGAAGTATTTGAGATTGATGGCAGGGATGAATTGGAGGTAGCAATCACCAAACCTTTAGATCTGGAAGCAACCTGCGAAATGGAGTTAGACATCAATTTGCAAAGAATGGTTGGAGCCTTGCATTCACTAGGCCAAAGTCCTCTAAGGTATGATGTTGCTCCCATATTTGTGCCTGAACCACACCTAAAGCTATTACCTTCTATTGTGCAGGCACCTGAAGTGGAGTTGAAACCCCTGCCCGAGCATTTAAAGTATGCCTTTCTAGGTGAAAAAGAGACGTTACCAGTGATAATCTCATCCAAATTATCACCCACAGAGGAGGACAAGCTGCTGCGGGTTTTAAGGGAGCATAAGGAAGTTATAGGGTGGACAATTGCAGACATCAAGGGTATAAGCCCGTCTGTGTGCATGCATCGAATTCGCCTGGAAGAGGATGCTAGGCCGATAAGACAACCACAAAGGAGATTGAACCCCATCATGATGGAAGTGGTCAAGAAAGAGGTAATCAAGCTTCTGGACGTAAGAATTATTTTCTCTATCTCAGACAGTCCATGGGTGAGTCCGGTCCAAGTGGTGCCAAAGAAAGCAGGGGTAACTGCGGAAGAAAATCATGAAGGGGACCTTGTTCCAATTCGAAAGCCTACGGGTTGGCGCCAGTGCATCGATTACCGTAAATTGAACGCAGTGACCAAGAAGGATCATTTTCCCCTTCCATTCATTGATCAAATGGTTGAAAGGTTAGCTTGTCGTGCCTATTATTGTTTTTTAGATGGTTTCTCTGGTTATTTTCAGATAGCAATTGCGCCAGAGAATCAAGAGAAAACAACTTTCACTTGCCCCTTTGGCATTTTTGCCTATCGAAGGATGCCTTTTGGATTGTGTAATGCCCCTGCAACATTCCAGAGGTGTATGATTAGCATTTTTTCTGAGTATGTGGAGAGAATAATTGAGGTATTCATGGATGACTTCAGTGTCTATGGTGATAGTTTTGATGATTGCTTAGATAACCTGACCTTAAAAAGAGATGCATCGAGACTAACCTAGTGCTCAATTGGGAAAAATGTCACTTCATGGTTGAGCACGGGATAGTTCTAGGACATGTAGTGTCACCTAGAGGAATTGAAGTTGATAAAGCTAAAATAGATGTGATATCTGCTTTACCTTACCCCGTAACTGTACGGGAAGTTCGTTCTTTTCTAGGACATGCAGGTTTCTATCGCAGATTTATCAAGGATTTCTCAAAGATCGGGGCACCACTTTTTAGGCTTTTGCAAAAGGATGTCAGTTTTGAATTCAATGAGGAGTGCAAAAAAGCGTTCGAGAAGTTGAAGAAATTACTCACTTCTCCACCTATCATCCAACCTCCTGATTGGAATCGCCCATTCGAAATTATGTGTGATGCCAGCGACTACTCCGTGGGAGCAGTTTTGGGACAAAGCGTGGAGAAAGCGGCGCACGCAATATATTATGCCTCTAGAGCTTTAAATGGCGCCCAACTCAATTACTCTACCACGGAGAAAGAACTCTTAGCTGTTATTTTTGCTTTGGAAAAGTTTAGACCTTATTTGTTAGGTGCTAAAGTAATTGTGTATTCTGACCATGCAGCTTTGAGGTACCTACTGACCAAGAAGGACGCTAAGCCCCGCTTGATAAGATGGATATTGCTCCTGCAGGAATTTGACTTGGAAATCAGAGATAAAAAAGGAGCAGAGAATCTAGTAGCTGACCACCTAAGTCGAATACTGGTAGCAGAGGAGGAATTACCATTAAGGGAGTCTTTTCCTGAAGAGCATTTACTTTCTATTAATTTAACTTTGCCCTGGTATGCAGATATTGTTAATTTTCTAGTTACTGACAAGTTTCCTGCAGGATGGCCTAAGGCAAAAAGGGATAAGTTAAGGAGTGACGCAAAGTCTTACATCTGGGATGACCCTTACCTCTGGAAGCGTGGTGCCAACCAAATCATTCGCAGATGTGTAAGTGAAAATGAATTCCAGTCTATTTTAGCTTATTGTCACTCTTTTGCATGTGGGGGTCACTTTGGACCAAAGAGGACTGCCCGTAAGGTTCTAGAGAGTGGATTCTATTGGTCAATCCTCTTTAAGGATGCCTACTCATTTTGTAAGTCATGTGATAAGTGTCAAAGAGTAGGTAATATTTCTCGTAGGGATCAAATGACCCAAACCCCAATGATTTTTGTTGAGATTTTTGACGTTTGGGGTATTGATTTTATGGGCCCTTTTCCTTCGTCTTATGGTTTTCTATATATATTGCTTGCTGTAGACTATGTTTCGAAATGGGTGGAAGCAAAACCCACTCGTACTAATAATTTCAAAGTGGTTGCAGAATTTGTCAAATCTAACATTTTTGTCCGCTTTGGAATGCCTCGAGCAATTGTAAGTGATCGGGGTACCCATTTCTGCAACAAGACGATTGCTGCGCTTTTCAGGAGGTACGGTGTCTTGCACAAAGTCTCCACTTCTTACCATCCTCAGACAAACGGTCAGGCGAAGGCATCGAACCGGGAGATCAAGTCAATTTTGGAGAAGATGGTTCGACCCGATAGGAAGGATTGGAGTATAAGACTTGAAGATGCCTTGTGGGCATATAAAACGGCATACAAGACACCAATCGGCATGTCCCCTTACCGTTTGGTATTTGGGAAGCCATGCCACCTCCCTGTCGAGTTCGAGCATAGAGCATTTTGGGCGGTCAAGCAATGCAATATGGATATCGAAGAGGGCGGAATTCAAAGGAAGCTATAGTTACAAGAATTGGAGGAGATTCGCAATGAAGCCTACGAGAATGCTGTGATTTATAAGGAGAAAAACAAGATTTTTCATGACCAGCAGGTCTCTAGGAAGACGTTTGAATGTGGGCAAAAAGTTCTACTGTATCACTCCAAATTGAAGCTATTTCCAGGTAAACTACGTTCTCGTTGGATTGGTCCCTTTGTTGTAACTAATGTCTTTGATTATGGTGCAGTGGAGATCCAGAGTCTAAAGACGGAGAAGAAATTTGTGGTGAACGGTCATCGTCTCAAGCCATATTATGATGGGGCTCCAGTTGAACGGATAGAGACAATGCATGTGGAGGACCCAATTTGTTTGGTTTAAGCAAATTATGGGATATGTCTAGCCAAAGACACTAAAGAAAGGCGCTCTTTCGGGAGGCAACCCGAATATTGATTTTATTGTTTTTAGTTGTTCATTTCTTTCATTCTGTCGTTTCCTCGTTGGGTAGTATGAGTATTAATATTTCCTTCACTGCAATCAGGAAATCCAATTTTGGCGTGCCCACGCGGTGTTGGTGTCTCCTGAAACCAGAGGACGAAAACCAATCTTGGCGTGCCCATGCGGTGTTCGGCGACCTAATCCATATAAAAAAAAATCCACTTTTATTATTAGTATTATTAATACTATTTTTATTCTTATTAGTATTATTATTCTTATTCTTATTATTCCTATCTTTAAACGAAGAAGAAGTGATTATTTTTCAAAAAAAATATATATATATATATATACATATATAATACAAAAAAATACAAAAATAAAAAAATAATAATAAAAAAAAAGAAATTTTTCAGCAATTTCCAGCTGAAACGATTACATTAGCGTATTGTTTAAACAAAAAAAAAATCCCCTTTTCTCTTTTCTTTTTCTTCTTTTCTTCTTTCCTTCTTTTCTTTCTTTCTTTCTTTCTCTTCTTTCTGTCTTCTTCCCCGCTGCCCCTATTTCCTTTCTTCTCCTTTTTTCTTCTTTCGGACGCCGCCCTTTTCTCTTGTTTCTTCGACCATTGCGCGCCGCCTCCACCAGACGCCGCCTCCACCAGACGACGCCTCCACCTGCAGCCCACAGTAGCACGGGCCGCCGACACCATCTCCAGCCGCGATCCGCAACCCCCAACCCGCGCGCCGCCGCCACTGCTGTCCAGCACCTCGCGCGGCCAACAACTCCAGCTTCGTCCGCCACTCCCAGCTCGGCCCTGTCCTCCCTCGTTCACCCCACCACAGCCAACACCAGCTTCCTCCACCGCTGTCCGCGTGCGACAGCAGACCAGGACGCCACCTCTTTCCTCCGCACACCTCGTACGGCCCTCTACCTCACTCACTCCCCGTCGCTGGTCGGCACCACTGCCCAGACGCCGCAACTCGCGCCACAGCACTAGGCCTGACCAACCAGCGCGCCGCACGCAGCTCCTCGTGCGCGACAGCCGTGCGACGCCGCGCCTCCCTCAGCAACAGCTCCAAGCTCCAGCAAGCGCCACCACCAGCTCACTGCTGTCCAGCACCTCGCGCGGCAGCAACTCCAGCCGACAGAGCACCGCCTCCTTGATCACCAGTTCCGCGGCCACGCACTTCACCACCTGTCCAATTGAGACAGGTGGAGGTATTATACATTCTTTCCCTAATTAGTTTCAATCTCTGAAATTTGTGGTTGAATTTCTTGTTGGATTTGGGGGAAATTGCTGCTATATGTGGGGTTATTCTCTGATAATTATTGAATTTTTTAACTTGTGGGGTTAATTATGTGGGGTTAATTTTTTTACTTGTGGCCCTTGAATTGACATTGGCTGGGCATTTTTCTGCGTCTGTTTGTTGAATTGGAGGGCTACTGTGTCCCTTCCTTTGCTAATTGCTGATTGATTGTGCCTAATTAACCAACTTGGGTTATTTTGAGTCGTATTGCACGTTTGGGCTGTTTTGTTCTTATATTGGATTCTATTGGGGCTGTTGCTCTTTATTAATTGCATTTGCTGTCTTGTTGGGGATTGTTCTAGCCTAAGGGTGCTTGCATTGCTTTCCTGTCCGTGCACCAGTGGTACTGGTGGCAGTATTGCTTTCCATTTCTTCATTCTCTGTGCTGAACTGTCTCTCAATTCTCACCATTTATTGCTGCAATTGCTGGTTAAAATTGGGGGCACCCGTGACGCTTATATTTGCTACTTGGTTGTTTTGGGTTGCTTGCTGGTCACCATGGTGAAGCCTCGATCTTCTTCTAAGACTAGGACCCCTAGGACTCCTCAGCCCCCTCCACCCCAGCATTCCATTCCCGCCTCTGACCCCTCGCACGACCCTTCCTCCTCTGGGAGGCGGGCTCGTCTTGGGCGACAAAGAGGCGTCCATATCTCTGACCCTGCACATTTTGGGGGTCATTTGGACTTCACCAGGGCCGCCGACAAGGGGCGCTATGAAGCGGTTTCTGAACGACGGATTATTCCTTGTCGTTATCGGGACCCCGCCATCTTGGGCCTTCTAAATATTAGCGTCCCCTTGCACGATTTGATTGAGGCCATCGGGTGGCGCCCCTATTCTCGTATAACTGACCTCCCAGCCTTTGTTGAATTAGTTAGGGAATTCTATGCCACATTTGAATTCAACCTTCCCACTGGTTACACAGTTTCCACCCCTGATGTCATCCGCTTCCGTTTAATGGGTCAGGAATTCCACCATTCCATAACTGACTTCAACCTGGCCTTTGGTTTCATTGATCCTGCCTATGCTGAGTCTAGGGAGTATGCCGAGAGTGCATGTGACTATGTTCAGCCGTTTTTCTCCCTCTATCGCTTTATTTGGGATGAGATGTCTGTCGATAGGGATAACTATGACCCTCGTCTCTCTAAGGGTTCTTATCTTAAGGACCCGGCGTCTCGCTATATCCACCGTTTTTTAGCTTTCAGTTTCTCGGGTAGGCGAGATAGCTCGGGCGTTTTGTCTAAGCCGGAGTTTTTCTTTATATGGTGCATGCATAATAACGTTAAAGTTAACTTGGGGTGCTGGCTCGCTTCTCAGTTCAAGTCCATTTTGCCTAAAAAGAAGCGCCCCTTGATTCTTGGGTCTTACATTACTCACTTGGCTATTAATTTGCATGTCCTTGATATTTCTAACCACAACTTGCATATAGCCTGTCAAATGGAGCCTTTGGATATTCCGAGCTTGGAGAAAATGGGCTTAGTTCGGGAGGGCGACAATGGTTGGGAGGTTGTTCCCCCGGGACCGCTACACCCTCCCCCTCGTTCATCCTTTGCCAGTGCCTCCACGGCAGGCGGTGATCCCGGTCCATCTTCCTCCGTTCCCCCCCATTCCGCCCATACGGATGAGGAATGGAACCAGCTCCGCAACACAGTTGAGCGGCTTGAGATTCGGCAGAAACACATGGACGTTAACATTCACAATATGGCGCAGAATCTAGCGGCTTTTATGCAGCAAGCCGGGTTCCCTCCTCAATTTTCGCCTAACCCACCCTTGTCTTGACGCCTTCAGGGAAGTACCGTTGCCCCTCCCCTTTTTCTGCTATTATCTTTTCACATTGAGGGCAATGCGTCATTTAGGTGTGGGGGCGTCAGTTTGGGTGCTAGTTCTCGTTTCTTTATTATTTTTTATCTTATTTTCTGTTTAGGTGTTGCTCCTCTATCCCTTTTGAGTGTCTTTCCCTTGCTTCTATCTTGGTGAATATTTTTGGCAGCGCACTTTTTCTTGTTAGTTGTGGTTTGTACTATGAGTTGAGTTACAGTGGCAAGTAAAAGCATGCCTTCTTGGTGAATACTTTGAGTTTAACGGCGTGGTGCAATTTCTGGCTAACTCGTTTAGGCAATATAAATATTTTGCTGGCATTGTTGTGTAGTTTGGTCTCCTGTTTACCTTAGTTCTCCATATTTGGGACATGACGCAGGCTATGATATGTAATTATTTGGTATCTTGGTGTTTTATGGTGAATAACGTATGGCTATACTCCGCTAGTGTCGCCACCTAGTAACCGGGAGTTTTCACCACAAGTGTCGGCTCTCGCGTCAAAAAGTGACGATATCTATGAGTAAATAGTCCTGGAGCTATGAAAGGTCGAGTAACTGGGCTCTTTCATCTAAAAATGTCAGAGTTCACGTCAAAAGACTTGAATAGCTCGGGACTAAGCAATCCAAAAAAAAAAAAAAAGACAAAATCAGATGTGGAGAGTATGTGAGTTTATGATCATGTTAGCCTGCCGATCCTTGGTTCGTATTGTTGAGATTTTGGTTGACAGTTGACATAATTATTGACTGTTGCTAGTTAGTATTTGGATTTCCTAAGCGAATTAGCCATGAATTGGACAGGTCTATGAACTTAGGAGCTAACCGGGAGAGACATGTCTTGACACTAAGTCACTAGATCTTGATTTTGGGTATACGCACAGTTGGCTATGATAATGTGGAAGCTAGCCATTGTTGAGCTAAATTTTCCTCATGCTTGAGGGCAAGCATGATTCAGGTGTGGGGGGAATTGATAGGGCACAATTTGTTAGTGATTTTATTATTAATTTCCCCTTTTACCCCTGATAAATATTGTGTTAATTGCTGATATTTACTCATATTTGGTATCTGGACTTAATTTCAGGAATAAAGCAGAAAACTACCAAAAAGGAGGGACTCTATGGAAAATGTGGAGACTCCTAAGAGCTTCAATGCTTGGGCCCTTGAATTGGTGGGGACCACAAGCTAGTGGAAAGCATCTAGTCAATTGGGCTCTTAAAAGAAAGCTACGGAAAGAGATTTGGGGCAAGAAGTACTTTGAAGGCTTTGTCCACATGTGTGGGGACCACCTAGATAGACTTTAGTCATCTTTCTTTTGTTGCTTAAATAGGGATAACGTAGAGTAGGAGGGACATCTCTAGTTTTAGTCTTTTAGTGTAGCTTTACTTTTTCCTTCTTTTGACTGGCCTCTGACACACGCCAGGTGTTCGACAAAATTCCCCAACGGGAAAAACATCTTTTATTCCTTGCTTTCTAGTAAAAAAAACGCTATGCCTTTGCAATCCATTAATTCGTGTGGTGAATTAATTATGCGGCGTGGCTAAGTCTCCCATCTAGTCAAGGGTCAACTCGACGGCGCAGTCCCGAAAATCTGTGAGATCTAATTAGTTTTCACGCGTTCCTTTATCTATTAATATTTGCATGCTGCCTGATTTAATTTTCATGGGATTATTTTATTAATTGGATGTCAAGGGCCCGATGTTCAATGTGATTTATTAATCTCGTGCCATTTTAATCAATTAAATCCGTAATTGTTTGATTGATTAATATTAGTGGCAACTGGTGTGTTTACACATTAGGGGAACGTGCAATCTAATTTAAATAACCCTCGTAGCGCGTTATTGATTAGGGATAGGTTTTTCTGGTTATTAATGCAATTGAAAAATTAATTCCTACGGTCGTACCTAGGAGTACTTTTCTGGTTAGGGGTGATTAATGGTCGTACCTTGATCACCTATAAATTAAGGAAAAATTGGTCATTATAGTTCATCGATGGCTATAACTAGCCTATTAATAAATAAAGTGAACCTCTTTTGCATCAATGATCGGATAAATGGACTGTGTCTGAGTAGTTGCATCCTTGGCTAGAATTTATTTATTCTTGATTAAATTCCTGCTATACTTGTGATAGTGACTTAATCATTTTTAATTAAATTGTTTAATTATTTTTAGTTTCATTCCGGTGACATCCCCCCTTATCAATTGGACTAAGAAAAGAGACAGATATCTCCAGTCCCTGAGGAGACGACCCTACTTGCCACTGTCTACTATTTAGTAATTTTTGTCAATTAATTAATTCTGGTATATCGGATTAAGCAAACTCTTCGGGAACAGGGTAAATCAAGTAACCCATTGCACACCTAGAGTCCCTGCTCCAGTACTTGGAATTAATTGCTGACTGCTCTTAGTGGTAGCTAAGTTCTATATTTATTATTATTATTGCACAGGCTGACGACCTGTCACTCCAATGTAAGAATTAAAGAACAAAAGGTGAGAAAAGGGACAATGAAACTTCCCTGATCATCGAGATGGGCACGAACAACTATGCATAAGGGGCAAAAGGATGAGTGAAACCAACATGATGGAAACACGCCACTAAATTCTACGTCTTCTGAGACATGTGGTGTTCGATATTGGCCAACCGACTATGCATGTGAGATGAGTGTAGTGTGAGCGCTCTTAGCCATAATGGGTGCCTTTTTCTTAGCCATGTGGTCAAGGAAATCATCAACAAATATTGTTCAAGTTTCAAGCTTAGTGACTAAACACAGGTTCCAAATTGACTCGAATATGACCAAGGATAACTGAGAAGCCTCATAACAAAATCTATCAATAATGAACCAAAAGACCTATCTCACGCAATGAGTAAAACTACTATCCAATTTTAGCAAAGAGCAAGGGCAAAAGTCACCCTCAAAATTTACAATGCAATTTCCAAGTGATCGGAAGCCACAGTAGTGGTAGTGACCAATATCTTCTCTAACCATAACCAACAATGAGCAATGCATCCATATTCAACAAGTATGCCAATGTAAATTAGCCATCACCATAAGAAAACAATTTGAATATCAGGTAGCACCAACCCAACAAGTCATAGAATGTCCAATACTCAAACGAAGAACCCTAAATAACTGTTTGATGCCAATTAAGCAGGCAAAATTAAGCACCAAAGGAAAGAATTTTTTTTTTCTTTTTAAGAAAACCAACAAGAACCCAACGGCACGGTGGACAATAACCAGAAAAGAAATGACTGGAGAGCTAGCCTGCAAATTAATGGCAAAACAAAATTGACGATGACGAACAATGGTTGATGGCTAACAGTTGATGACAGATAGCGTAGGCAGGATTAGTGAGCGGCAGCAATATAAACGGAATTAGAAATCCTAGAGTTTTAGTTGTACAGCTGGCGGTGGGAGAAAAAGGACAAAAAAAAAAGAAAGAAAGAAGAAAGAAGGAATAAAGAAAAAGAAGAAAGGAAGAAAGAAAGAGAAAGAAAGAAAGGAAGGAGAAAGAAGAGAAAAAGGAAAGAAAGAAAGTGAAGAGAAATAGAGAAGGAAGAAAGAAAGAAAGAAAAGAGAGACAAAAAGAAAGAAAGAAAGAAAGAGAAACAGAAAAGGAATACAAATAATCTTTTTATCATTTTTTTTACTTGCCCTTTGATGGAAAAATACGTGGGCACATCTTGTTAGTCTGTAGTCTTCTGATGGTGAAGTTGGGTTATTTGTGGGTTTTAGCATGGCCTCAGGATGCGGGCACGTCTTTTCGCCTTATCGTCATCTAGAATTTCTAAAATTGAACATGAACTCTCCAATTAGTTAGGCGTGGGCACGCCTTGTCTAGTTGAAATCTTCTGACCACTAAAATAGCAAAATGAAAATCAAACATACCAAATACAAGTAAACTAAAATAAAAATAATAAAAATGCACTAAAATAAATTGGGTTGTCTTCCAATAAGCGCCTTTTTTAACGCCTTTAACTAAACATTGCCATATTTATTCAAGGAGGATAAAATCATGTAATTCATTTCAGTGGTTTATCCTCTATGTAATCCTAATAACCCTTATAAATAGAGTAATTGTTAAGCACACAAGTTACTTTCTTCTATTGACTAGTAGATGACGCCAATCAAGCAACTAATGACTTTAATTCTTCATTCATTTCTCCATTACAAGCACTTACCGGTTCAAGATATTTGACCATAACAACTTTTAATTTATTCCTGCCATAAAACTCAAAAATTTCTGATATAATAAAATCGATTTCACTTATAGAAATTACAGAGTAAGAGTCAGGAGAATGTAAGTTAGAGAATGGAGGGGGTGTTATCACATTTGAAAATTGTTCATTGGATTCATTCATTAGAGCGATTTGAGATTAGGGTCTCATTTCTTCCTTTTCAGTTTCTTTTTCAACTGCATCTTTAGATCCTTATTTTTGAGACTCTTGCAGTTCCTTGTTACTTGTCAGCATAATTGCGCTTTCATCTTTCTCAAAGTTGATAATGATTTGTGAGGTACAAATTGGAGAAACTAATTGCCTCACTATAAATGCCAATAGACACATTCGATCCTTCGTTCTTCTAATTGTCATTTATGTCTCCTGTTGAAGTTAATATGTGTTAGTAGTTAATGATTCCATTATTTCTTCAAGAGACATACCTGATGTGGATGATGGTTATTGCTATGGATAGTGATGTTAAAAACTTATTGGCCTTGCTGCATAATTAAAATTAGAGTTCTCCCACCATCCTCGATGATATACGTTTGGATAAAGGTCAAACCACGTTTGAGTCAAAGTTGAAAAACATCCAAAAGTATTGAATCAGGCACGCAAGTCATTTTGAAATGCGGGATACATATCGGTTGAATGATCCAAGGTATAATAAATTTTACAAGTTGCAACAATCAAATTTTCTATATGAGAGATTAGTATATCTAAATGTTGATCATTAGAAAAAATACAAACCTCATTACCCCTCCCAGAAATAAAATTCAGTCTATTATCAAAATATTAAATGTTAGCAACCATAAACTAATAAAAAAGTAACAGAAAAATAAAAACAAAAAATTTGAAGAAAATAAATCGAAAAAGCACCAGTCCCAGACAACGGCACCAAAATTTGATGGATGTCAAATCACCAAATTAAAATTTCTATTCTAAAAATTTAAATTCGAGTATAATGATAAGTAGGATCATCTCCTCAAAAACTGGATTATTTATTTTCTTCTAAACAAGAGTTAAATGGGGGGGTCTGAGAAATTGAAATTAAAGTAATTAAACTGAAACAAATTAAATTTAAATCAATAATAAACAAGTTCTAGTCAAGGATATAACTTTAGAAATGGTTCATCTAATTGTTCATCGATGTAATAATTATTTCATCTATTCGTTAATAAATAGGTTATAGTTGCCAAATACACGATGACAACCACCTTTTCATTATCGTATTGATAGTTAAGGTACACCCATTAACTACTTCCTTAACCAAGAACAACCCTAGATACGTCCATATAATTTAATTTCTTGATTGTATTCGAAACTAGAAAAATCATGTTCTAATCAATAAATGCACTACCAGATTTTATTTCAATTAGATCATCTATTTCCCTAACATAAAATCAATCACGTTAATTACCACTAATTTAAGACAATTAAACAATTATCGATTAACTGTTCTAACTGGCATTAGTTTGTCAAGTTGATTTAAATATCGGGGACCCTTGATATTCAAGCGACAAAACAATCATGAGAAATCAAATCAGAAAACATACGAATACTAACGAATAAAAAAATAAATAAAAATAATTAGATCTCACAATTGTAGATGAACCAAATCTTTCGCTGTTTCTTGACTAGAAAAGGAAATTAATTGTTCATTGCGTGGAAAATCTCCAATGCAAAAGTATGAAAAAGAGCAAGAGACATGCGGTTAAGGGAGAAAAACCACTAACAAAGTCTATCGTTTCTTTCCTCTCTTTTTAGCAAAGAGTCCTGAGACCCTTGTTTTCTTGCTTCTGAAGTATTAATCAATTGGGAAGCCAATCGACTCAATTCCAATCTTTCGCACAAAAATAATTCCAAGTTAAGGGAGAAAAACCACTAACAAAGTCTATCGTTTCTTTCCTCTCTTTTTAGCAAAGAGTCTTGAGACCCTTGTTTTCTTGCTTCTGAAGTATTAATCAATTGGGAAGCCAATCGACTCAATTCCAATCTTTTCTCCTACTTTTTAGCTACTGCTAATAATAAAGCATATTTTCTAATTAGAATAAAAGAAACTACAAAAGATGATATTCTCTATTTCCTAATCAAGTACTACAACTAATAAAGATAATTTCCCAATCTTCAATCAAACTCTGTATGGAGTTTGACTCGAACTAAAAAATCTTCGTGCGTAAAAATTCCCGAGTCTTCCGGACTTGACAGCAAATCTTGAAAAATCATCCCTTTTATCACTTTTTTGCTCCATCTCCTTACAATCAACACCAAATACCAAATATAAATGGAATCTATTAATTAAAATAATTTTTGGCTAAAATCAAGGAAAAAAATCCAAAAATACACCAACAAAATACATCCTATTAGGATACATACTATGTTGTAGCCTTAGTCAATGTTTTGATTAAAGGTAAAATACACGGAACCACCCTGTGATTTCGTTAAAAGACACCTTATCCCCTTATTGTTTGGAAATCTCTATATAAACATCATGAACTTCATAACTAAAGTAGAATTGACCTTCTGAACTAGCTGAATTGCAGGCAGCATGTTGAATACCCAAAATACCTTTATTTATAATATCAGAGTAGTAGAGAGAGAGAGAGAGAGAGAGAGAGTCAAGAATTGCTCTCTCATTCATCCTTTGTAGGGAGACAAAAACCCTAGAAAAGTGAAATACAAAATCGCATTCAGAATAATTGCTGAAACATTGTGGATTTGAGTGTGACGACGGCATGGTTGCATCTGATCGTGAAGGAAGAAAGGTCGAATTGGTAGCTGCATCTAATCAAGAAACTTGTTCGGCATTTTGAGGTAAGAATCAGAACCTGATTTTGGATATTCATTCCATATGATGTTTAGGATTTCTATGTTAAATTACCTACTCTTGAATCCACTATATATTAGCATTTAAACATGTGATTTTTGTGAATTTTCTAGTAGGTGGTCTATATGTTGGTAGTTTATCAAGGAAAAATGCAAAAATGTAAACTTCTAAAAAAATTTTACTTTTTTGGAGTATGTGGTTGATGGTAGGAGGAAATAATATGTGTCGATATGGTTGATAATCTAGATTTGACTACTATATTAGATTTTACTATATAATCTGACTAATTATTGTTAAATCCAATGGTGTGATGTAGCTTAATATACTTTATTAATCTATATTTGAATTCTGAAAGTGTTGATTAAATAATTTAGGTTGGGGATCATGTTATCAGCTTTTAGGACAGTGGATATCCACATGCACTATGGTAGGCGGTTTACACACCATCACAAAATTAGGTATACAAGTGATTTAGTGAGAGTGTTTGAAAGATGCTACTCTGATGAATTATCATTGTATTCACTGTTGAACCTGTACTCCAAAATTGAAAAAAACACAACATGTGCAAATTTTTGGTACTCTATTCCAGACCATGATGTGGACGTAGGTGTTATTCCAAAAAATGATGACGTGAACATAGAATTGTTGACTACTTGTTATGAAGAGCTTAGCTATATGCATATTTATGTTGAGGCAAGTCAGACCCCTATCAAAATTGTCTCACTAGATGGCATGCTCTTATTCGAAAAAATGACAAATTATGATCCATTTGCTTTACCGTATAATGAAGGTTCTTCAGAAATCAATTCAGATCTGACTGGAAACCATGTTGCAGCTTCACGTCGTATAGATCTAACTGTAAATAAACCACATGTTGGTGATATAAGAGGGCAAGAAAATAACTTAGATGGCACTGATGAAGAAGCTAATGATGGCATACAAAATCCCTTCGAAGCAACTAAGAAGAACAAAAGAAAGACTGGTAAAATTCCCCTGAGAAAAAGACAAACCGTGATGCAACCTGTGAAGAGGACAACTAGGAAATCTATAAGAAAACTATTCTAGCATAATACTAGAATAGATGTAGTCCACAGCCAACAAAAGGCTTCTTTAGTGAACCAAACTGCAGTAGAAGGTGAAGAGCAAGGTACATTTGACAGAGAAGTAGATGTAGTAAATAGAGAGCAACAGCAAGGTAATTCTAAGAAAGAACCAAAACAGCATCACAGTGATGGGAATAAAGAACCTGATCTACATTGGTTGAAAAAGGGCCTAGAATTTCCATATGATGAGGACATATTTGCAATTGCTGGTTCAACTATGCATCAAACAAATTATCAAACTAATAACTTGAATGAGCTGCAGCAAGAACATCAGGATCCAGAAGTTCAGGACTCCATAGCACATGAAGAAGGAGGAGAGCAACCTATTGGCCCTGACACTAAAGAATGGAATGAACCTATGACTGCAGATGAAGACTTCCTGTATTTTGGTGATGAAAATGAGCATGACTACTCATATTTCAATGCTGTAGTGGAGTTTAACAAGCCAAAGTTTGAATTAAAGATTGAGAAGAAATTCACTCATTTTACAAAGTTTAGAGAAACACTTGTGGAATGGAACATTAGAGAGGGATATGAAGTTTTATATGTCAACAATGACAGCTGGAGGATAACTTGTGCAAAGGGATGTTCTTGGGGGATTCATGCTAGCAAAGTTAATGGGACTGATACTTTTCAAATTAAGACACTAAAAGGAGAGCACTACTACGACAAAAAGTATAGTAACAAGCATGCAACCTCAACTTATCTGAGGAGAAAGTTCCAAGAGAAGGTTTGAGAAAACCATAATTGCAACCTAGATGGCAATATTAACGATGCTAGGCGAATATTCATGGTTAATATAAGTAGCAAAAAAACATATAGAACTAAAAGGAAAGCTAGGGAGGCAATGAAAGGCTGCGATATGGAGCAATATGAACGACTATGGGATCATGCGGCCACAGTTAAAGAGTCAAATCCAGACAGTCATATAGCTAAACAAATAGACAGGAGAACTGTTGAGCAAAGGGCAATATTTCAAAGGCTGTTCTACAGCTTGAGTGCTCTTAAAAAGGGATTTCTTGCAAGTTGTAGACCAATCATTGGTCTAGATGATTGCTTTTTGAAGGTTAACTTTAGAGGTTAGCTATTAGCAGTACTTGGAAGGGATGGGAATGACAATATGTTTCTCATAGCCATTGCCATTATTGAAGCAGAAAACTATGACAGCTGGACTTGATTTTTTAAGGAGTTATTACACATATTGGAAGAGGCAATGTAGTGCCTTATACCTTTGTTTCTGACAAGCAGAAAGGCCTAGTGCATGCTATAGAGGAGCTGTTTCCTGATACAAAACACAGGTTTTGCCTTAAGTATCTCTTTGAAAATTTCAAGGCAAAGTTCAAAGATAGTGAATTAAGAGAATTGTTCTAGACTACTGCATCAACAACTAATGTTGATGACTTCAAAAGAGCATTGAATGCTTTGGAGAGAGCTCGGCCATAGAATCGAGAGAACCTTACTACTGCTGCTTGGTTGAAAAGGCTACCATATCACCTATAGTCTAGAGTACATTAGCTAAACTAATATTTCAGTTAACAACTTGACTGAGAGCTTCAACAACTACATTTTGAAAGTAAGAGATGAGCCAATTGTGACTCTTCTTGAATATTTTAGAAAAAAGTTAATGCAGCGACTAACATTGAAGAGACAAGGCATGGAGAAATATGGAGGCAAGTTTTGTCCAAACATTGTTGAGAAGTTAGCCAAGAGTGTAGAGAGAAGCAAGCATTGTATTGTTGTATTTGATGGTATTGACTCATTTGAGGTTGATGGTTTCAACAAGACCTCTATTGTGAATTTGCAACATAGAACCTATTCATGTGGTGCATTCCGACTAATTGGAATCCCATGTGTGCATGCAATTTTTGCCATTCAAAGCATGCAAATGAAGTTTGACGACTATATTGATAAGTGTTAGAGTAAGTAGGCATACTTGAGGGCATATGCTTATAGAATTGGAGCTGCTCCTCCCAAAGAACACTGGATTCATAGTGGAATGCAGTTGTTGAATCGACCATTTGTGAAGAAGCAACCTAGGAGACCTAAAAAATTTAGGAGAAAAGGTCCTAATGAATTGAGAAATACATAAAAAGCTTCTAGAAAGGGCTTGACAATATACTATAAGAGTTACTTAAAAGCTGGTCATCATAGGAGAACTTGTAAGAAACCTCCCCACCCTAAGTCCAAGTTGTACAAGGTACATTTAAGTACATAAATTTTCAGCACTATGTACTACTGATTGTAAAAGTAAATCTTGTATATTTACTCCAGTAGTAAATTTTCTATTTTGTTATAGGCTCAAGCAAGCAATAACCAACTAGGGGCAACAACAACATCCACTTCAACCCCAACCACAATAGCACCGGTCCATCAAGTATCTTAGCAAAGCAGCACTATTGCAGTTAGTGATAACAACCCCAATCCTAGGTCCAAAAGATCTAATTAGCATTGGGAATTTATGGATGTTTTTAGGATTTGTGTCGATGTAAACAGGTTGTAATGGCATATATGCTATTTTTTGGTCATGCCATATATCTTGGATTAACATGTTTTGTAAGTAATGTTATTTTCTTGCTTTAATATTAGTGGGATTGTTGCTAGTTATGGCAAGCTATTTCTAGTGACATTATTGGCATTGTTGCTCTTTTTCATGATGCCATATATCGGATTGTGGCTATCATATTATGACTATGAAATTTACTAATCATGAGTAAACAAGTTGTATACCTATTATCTTTCTTTCATTAAGGAATACAAATCTTGACAAAAATTGAATTTTTTTTCATAAACCAAAACCATTACATTATATGGTACATCATTTGTTGCCACTAACCAAATTACTATCTTCTATAAGCAGTAATAACTAGAAATAAACAACAATCAAAAAAGGACAAAATCATTATCACTTTCAACATCCCCATCGTCCCTTCAACCATACTCAACTTTGCGTGCAGCCCTAACAAAACCTCACCATTGTTCACAGCCAGTATACCTTCATTACTCTTCACTCTCGAAGGGGACCCACAACTTTCTTCTACTTGTTTCTGGACTTTGATTAGTAGATTCATTGCAAATTTCTTCCTTTCTTATAGGATTCATTGCAAATTTCTTCCTTTCTTATAGGATTGCACCATGCTCAAAAGAAGCAAGATTCATTTTCACACACGTAGTACAGCCTACATTGTGTGGGTTTGTTCGATTCCACTATCTTGATTTTTGCTCTTTTCTTACAGAAACGCCAACACCATTCGTACCTCAGATCTGTCAAACCTCCTCCAAAAGTTGTAGAAGTGGATATGGCGACTTTTGATTCTCCCTAAGATCCGTCAATCCTCCTCCATTTTTTGCTCTTAATTTTTCTTCCTTTTTCCTTTCACTCCTGGATGGCTTCAAATGTCTTCTGTCCTAAAGTCACTTCTATGTGGCAACTCAAGGGTAGTTTGAGAATGAAACTCAAGGTTTTTCCAAATGAAACTTACGTACCCATCACCACTAGGTTTCACTCCTGGTTCAAGTCAATTTCTACTTTAGTTATGAAGTTCAGGGTGTTTATGTGGAGATATCTAAACGATAGGGAGGTAAGGTGTCTTTTAGTGAAATCACAAGGGGGTTTCGTGTATTTTACCCTTTGATTAATAATTTGTCCCTTCATAAGCTTGATTTCTTTCTAAATTCGTTATCTATTATGGAAATATTTGAGCTATTATTTTAAGTACCAAGGATCCAATGTACTATCCTGTCCAAGTTATAATCCCAAACTAGATTTCTAAATGGTTTTTTTTAGTAATTTTGCATATTAACATTTTCTATCTACTTTGCAACTTATAACATTTATTTCATTGATTTTTCAACTAATCAAGAAGTGGTAATCATGAGTAAAAGATTTTGATGGTTTTGGACTAAACAAAAAGTAGTATGGAGGCCACTTATATTTCTCTCTACGGTGGAAACAATCTACAATCCATTACTATTGAAAGCCGACAAAGTGAGAAAATTATAAGACAAAATATCATCTAACCAAATATCACTAATCTGAATAATAATAATATTTATTATTATTATTATTATTATTGTATCACTACTTTTAGATGAAAAGGTGCATTAAGATATACATGGTCAACAGTAGAATTGGTAACTGATAATAGCACATAGAACAATAAGAATAAAGAATGGAATCAAAATAATTCTAAAACAATTAGGAAATAAGCCTAAACTAATTAATAATTCAAGAATATACTAAAAATGTACTATCATGCACTTTTATTTGGTTCTTACATGTTCATATCCTTTCTAAATTTAATCATGTAATTGGATATTCTATACTTGTAAAGAAAGAAAATACATGAAGGTACCAATTTGAAACTAATATGTACTATTAATAGCTCCTGAGCGTGAAAATAGAATTTAGCAAAACCTATGATATGTAGACTTTCTTCATTAATTTTGTGGCAAAAATTTTAATCCATAGATCGTATTTATGTGCTTTTTAATGGTAATAATTAAGATTAACTACTCAATTGGTAATGGTAGGAAAAATAATGATATCATGATATTGAATTGTTACCAAAACAAAAAAAGTGATATTGGGCTGTTAACTTAAATATCATAGCCCAGCCTGCAATATAGTCAAAGCTTTGAACAGAGTAGTGTTAATAGAATTAACTAAGTAATATTTGTTTGCACCTTTTCTTTATCATACATAAGCTTATTACTGATCATCAATGTAGATGTCGTGCAATCTCTTGATTTTAGTCCGCCGCCCACTGAGTACTTCAATTGTCTAAAGTTTCAAAACATTATTCGAATTTCTGCCCTAACGTCTCTTGTGGGGTGTTTCAATGTTTTTTGCCTTTTATCTACATAAAGTAGGCAGCCATTCTCTTACTATTTATTTAGTGACAATATGCTCTTATGTGAGAGTTATTTGTTGTGTAATGTATACAATAAGAATAGATAGGTACAGTGGAATACCCATTGGATACAAAATTTTAGTGAACCTTTATTCTTGAGAAGAACATAGTGTGCCGATCCCTGAATCTTCATAAAGTATTTATGAATAACAGACATATTCTATAATTTAAAAAATGAAAGTGCATTATATATTAAAAGAATAGACTATTTTGTCAAATGTGGTCCAACGTAATTGGCCTAAATCATTACTTGCAAAGAATTGTTTCAACGTCATTTCTATTTTAGATTGAAAATGTACCTTTTATTAGGTTATTTTCTTGATTGCAAGAATAACTTTCTCCTTCTTTTAGTTTTACATTTTTTCCATGGAAAAAAAAGTCAAGAATTATCTTGATAAAAAACCAAAAGAGTACAAGTAATTAGCAAAGCACAATTTGGCCCAAAGACACGGAAGGTTGGAACCATTAAGGTAATTTTGATTAAGATTAGCTTTATTTGGAAGTTTAGAGTTTTGGTGTAGTGATGCAAATATAATACTATCTGCATTTACATACTCCTATTTGAAAATTTTTTACTTTCTTTATTTCAAGAAGTTAATAGTTATCCATGAATCATAACTTAAAAACTTTAGTAGGGAAAAAATTTTAATCCAGTAAGGTTTTCAAATAGTTTGTAAAACATATCATATATACTGAATGAAAAGGTCAAAAACATGATAATTTAAATCTAACTTTAAGGATACATGTTAAAAAAAAAAGATGAAGAGATGCAAAGTTTTCTAATAAAAAGCTATGAGTGGTGTTTAATGGATTTTAATTTCTATTGAATATAAACAAAAAAACGCATCATAAATGTAATTGCGTATATATTTGCAAGTATGGTACAATTTCATGCAGTAGGTTTATGAAAGCAAAGAAACATAATTTCATTTTAGATGACACTTAAAAATTAACATGTAGAACAGAAATAGTAAAGAAAAGTAATATAAACAAGAATTTAATAGTTAGAAAGATAAAGTAAATAGAACTAGTATTAGATCATAAGAGAATTCATTAGGTTGTAAAGTTTCTATTGTATATCTAGGTGTTATGATCATCCCATTTATCCATTAAAATTCAAAACTATATTTTTTTTTTAAGTTTCTTTTGAGGAAGAGTATTAGGGAAGTGATCTTAAAAACATACCTTTTCTTTCACATATTTTGGTTGTAAGTTGATAATAAAGATAGAAATCATAATATCAAAACTTGACTTAGTGGAATGAATACTTCTTTGCATATCCATTTTTGGACAATAATTGCCTTTCACAACATATTAATTTTTTTCACGTTAGAAAAAAATCTTATGTTCCTCCATTTCTATTTGTTCTCAAGCGATCACGTATTGAATAAGTTTTGAAACTATATAACTTAATCAGGATACATATGTGATTATATACTAACTACTATAAGCTTTTGGTCAAAGTACAAAGCCAAAACAACAAACAAAAATCACATATATTTATGTATATGCTTTTGTTCTGGAACGCTCGGATATGATTATATAATTTCTTACCAATGAATTTTCTATTGATTAACCTTTTTGTTATATCGAAAATGCACGTAAGGTAAATAGGTTTATGCATTTTTATATAAAATTACAAAAAAAAAAATCTCAACTGGCAAGCCTAATCTATCTTTTTTCCTTTAAACCTATATGTCCAAACAAAAATTGTGATTTACAAGATACAAGCAATCAGGCTTTATACATTTCCCAACCCACCTTTTTGGATAGTGAAATTATCCCAAATAATATTTCGTTTTGTATCATAAACACATTTCCCAACCCACCTTTTTATATTCCCAACTACCTTTTTATCTCACATACATCACATCATAAAAAAAAATTACAGTAATTATTTTAAATAATATTTCAAATAATATTCTATCCAAACAAACCCCCAAAGGACAGTTTGGACAGTTTGAAAGCCACCATACCCCCAATGGAAATCTCAGGCTTTGGTCATCTCAGGCACGGAGCTGAACCAGGATCTTGTTCAGCAAAGGAATCATAGGACTTTCGAAAAGTAAAGGCAGTGAGTAAGAGCCATCGACGAGGTTCCCCACTGAGATTTGGACCTAATATCACTGCAAAGCACAAAAAGTCAAACTCAAAACAGCATGTAGCGTAGAATAAAGCTAATAGAAATGTTCAGATAATTGCAGGTCTTTCGTCATTTTAACCAAAGTGCCGAAAGAAGAACCTTAGCATTAACAAAACAATGATAAAAGCAGAGAGAACTTAAGTAGCCACTAACTACTGCAATGCTTCCAAATATCCTGCTTAGACTTGACTGTGTTGGAAGATACCCTACCAAGTGCCAAGCGTTATGCAACATCACTCTATGAACAGTACATCTTCCTTGGCTGCCTCAAACATATCTTCATGATGACAGAACATCTTTTGTTTTACATGTGGTATGTAGTAAAATAGAAATCAAAGTGGTTAAAAGTCAAAATTGAGTAGTGAAAGAAGACAAGTGCATCTAAAATTACTGGAAATTTTGAACCAAAACACAAAAGTGATGACCAACAGATGCCAAAACTCCTCAATGGACCATTGTCTTCATGGCTAGAAAAACTACCCGAGGAACAGTGAGTCAGAATACCATCATTTATCAGATTCATAGAGCAATTACTAATCAAAGGTTTCAGAGATGTAAATGCATTTTCAAGAGGCAAAAGTTCAGAGAAACTATTTCCTTCCCTTATAATCACACAATTAAAAAGAGTGAGCCAACTTTAGCAGTTCACAGAAGCAGATATGTAAAATCAACAAAAACTGGACAGCTAGTTGTTATTAAAAGTTGATGGGCTATTTGTAGGAAATGCAGGGCAAAAATTATTGAGCCATATATACAGCGAAGCTTCAAAATTCTAACCCATGTTCAGCTTGGAAAGTATTGAAGAAAGGAATGTGTCAGAATTGCTGATCTAAAGATATGTAGAAAAGGCTTCACGAATTTGCGGCATGTGATATGGAAAGTAAAATGCAAAATGCATTTTCAATAGATGAAAGGTCAGAGAAATCATTTCAACCTGATGCAATTCGTGAGTTTAAAGGGAGTGAGCTAATATTACCAATCATAACGTACAACAGATTAGCTGGTATACATGATAAACAAAGTCAAATCTTAACTTCTTCCACATTGTGACTTGACTAGTTGATTTGCTTCACTTCTGTTTTATGCCAAATTTGCTTTGGAAACCCAAAAGAACTTTGTGCATTTGGTTATCAACTACTGAAACACGATATTACCTCAAGCTTCTAATGAAGACATGTAACCGTTGCCTATTGATGGTAATGTTTATGAAGTACATTAAACTTTCAATCATGATACAGAATACCTACGAAAGACACCAAACAAAAATGAAAAGAACAACTTCATGCAATTTTTGGTTAGAAGACTACAAAGATAAGTAAAGATTTACTCAACATCATATGGACCAAGTAATTTAGAAAAACAATGAATCTTAAAGTATCAGCATCATTCTAGGCATACTACTTTAACTGCAAAAAGAGAACATGCAAACTCAGAAAATCATATTGCATGTAATGGCGCAAAGATGCAAAATTAAGAAGGGTGGTGAGCAGCTTGCAGTGGCTAACAGATATTAAGTGGTCACAAGACAGACCGACATTTTTCTGCAACTAAATTGCAGCAAACATGGGAGACAAGCAGTCTGAGACAGAAAAGCATATTGAGGTCCATAACCAGCGAATTACCACCTCATGTCATGACCCCAAAAGCTACAGCTAATTGATGGTTTGAAGGGACCACTTTCACAATGTGGATCTCAGGCTTTGGCCATCTGTGTCACTTAAAAGCATAAGAGAGTGCCATTCTAAAAGTTTGTCTCAAGTTTAAAAATGATGTGGTCCAAGAAGGAAGCAGAGGATATTCAAGGGTTGCGGCAGTAATTAAGAGGTATTGAGGTCCCCGGAGAGCTTTGAGACTAATGCTACTGCAAAACGGAGAAGTCAAACTCAGGACAGTGTATAGAAGATCATAAACCTAAAAGAAAAAATTTCAGATAACTGCATGGCATCTCTGTTCAATTAATCTGACGGAAAGCTAAAGACATGTTCTTGTCATTCTTTTCCAACCTATATCAGAGAGAAGATTTGAAATCTTTCTGCTGAGTCTACAGGTACAAGTAGTGTCATTAATGCTTTTCTAGTTTGTGTCCAGAACATTGAAAGAAAATCAGTTGAGTAATCTAAAAAGTAAAACATATAGCAGCTAACAAGCATGACTGGCATAGACAGATCAAAAATCTTCATGAAGGCGAATTCCTGGAGAGCAGCAACCCTTACGATTTGATGCTTAAAAGTTCAAATCATCACAGTTAGATTTAAATTTTAGTAAAAAAAATAATCTACGAAGTTTGTGCAGCTTCATTGCAAGAACAGCATTATTTTCCTTGGCAAACTCAAAAATGACTTGAATATTCCTTTTATTTTTCCAAATTGAGAATCAAACTGCTTAAATCTCAATATTACATAGTTGAACAAGAAAAATTGTATCATAGATAAGCACATTTCTTATAAAAAAAAATTGGTATTTTAGATTAACAGTCCCTTTACCAACACAAATTTGACAACCGAGCAGGCAGTGAGAATTTTCGATTGACCATTGTCCTCATGTGGAGACATCATAACCAGGGAAAGTTAAGTCGAACCCCGTCTCTAAGAGACATCAGAGTCAGATAGTTCAGAGCAAGATGATAAGATGTTGAGTACATTTACTAGAGGTGAAAAATAAGAGCTAGTATTTCGTCCTCACAGAATCTCACGTTTAGGAATCAATGTACAAATCACAGTAGCAGACATATGCCATGAACAAATATAAACTTCTACTCTATATTAAAAGATAGCAAAGATATCAAACTAACTACTAATAGTCTTTAGCCACCATATTGTGCTTGACTTTCCAAACCAAATAATCTGTTAAATATCTGCATTTTGTAACTGAGGAGCCAAAGGTTAAAAGTGAAGTGGAACTATATGCCAGAACCAAAATACCAAAATGCTCATCAGATGGATCCTTTACATCGGGAAGAGACCCCTGAAAAAGCCAAAATTATACCCAAAAAATTTTTTTTTATTGATGATGAATTCGGTCTCTTGAGGAGGAGCTAGTAGTATTAAATGAGAGCCATGATGTGTATTTTATGCGCTATGAGTGTGTCTTGACATTATGGTATGTGCTAGTGATTTCTTTGCTGACAGCAGTTAGAAAATTTTAAGACTGCCTAAGACGAGGAAAGTTCAGCAAAGCAGACTTCAGCCTTGAACAAACTAAAATTCAGTAGTTGCGTCATTCCTCCAGCTGCCAATTTATCTCCATGGTTAAATCAGCTTACAAGAGAATACAGTCAACAATTGAGATCTCTGAATGCAACCTACAATCAGTTTGAAGAAGCACACTGAAATCCTTTCAAATCCTTGCTATTAGGTTGGTAGACAACATCCTCGGAAGCAAACCCTTCAAACTTCCAATTTTTGTAGCTTGATCATTTTAGTTTCCATCTATATCACCTCGCATAAGGTAATAATTAGAAATCTTCATGAGGGTTTCCTTGGAGTATGTCCTCCAACAGGAAAAAAAGAAGCTACAAACTAAAAAGTCTAAATCTTTTGTCTGTGTTTGTTAATCCACAATTTTTTGTGATTGGACATGCTTTCATTTGAGGTTTTATTCCATGAATATAACACACTGTCCTGTCTTATATTCAAGCAAATCAATAAGTAAATAAATTTTCCACAGTAAATGTTGTTGTGTATACCTTAGTTTGATGAAAGCCCTCAGATTTAAAATCTCATTTAAGCTTGTTCCTGCATTAAAATTAAGACAGAACCGTAAGTTCTATTACATGTATTTGAGCTGGGAATCTTACAAAAGTGAGCATTTCTTTCTGTTACTTTTACCCTAGAGATAATGAGCAGGTAATTAAGACTTGATACAATGTAGATAAATTTATCCAGCTGTGACATGCTAACCTGGGGGTAATTCTTGAAAGTTAGCAAAACCTGCAATGGTCAATCTGCTTCTCTAGTAATGGTCATCAAACTGCTTCTCTAGTAATGGTCATCAAACTGCCAATAACGGTCATTACAAAGTCACGGTAACGATGGTTCTTTAAAAACATCAGATGAGTTGGGGCAAGAAATTTTTTCTGAGCAGCTCGTATGGCCTAGCTGACAGTCATTAAGCAATCAAAATACAGACAGAAAACTTTCTGCAATTAATTAACAGCTAGTTTCAAAGACAAGAAGCTAGGAAAAAAATAAGCAAATTCATAGTAATGTAGTAGGTAAATTCTTACTGCCGGACATCATGACTAAAAAGGCAAATTGACAGAGTGCAAGGTCTGACAATAAAGATATCAGGTGTTTGCTATATGGGGCACCAAGACAAAGGAAAAGAGTGCCGTCATAAACATTGCTGTCCAACAGAAATAGGATCCGATTCAACATGATTCTCCAAGATACTGGCTATGAAATTCAATGAGTAATTAAGAGCTAATGGAGCTTTCCCGTCAAACTTTGGGCCTAAGATCAGTGCAAAACAGAAAATTCAAACTCAGACATTATGTAGTGAACAAGAAATATAACATGACAATTCAGATAATTTTGCAAACCAATTGTTCTGTTAATCCTACGAAAACAAAGCATGGAACAGAATATGAGAAGAGTTATACTATTACACAATGCATGGAACTAAATGGTTGCTTGTTTTCATGCTAATTGATGGTTACAGAATATTACTTAGTTGTTAAAGGGTGGAAACGAAAGCACCAAAGTTTTTGACCTCTGATAAGACATGCTAATATGTGGCTTTGCAAGACGATAAATAGGACAAGAAAAAGGAAGAAAAGAAAATTATGAATAATAACCACAGGGAATTGTTTCATTTTTTTTTTTAAAGGAGAAGTGGTAGACAGAAGGCGTAGCTTGAACTGACAAAGAGATTGATTATAAGGTGAATTAGAAAGTAGGAGGTAATCCTACATGATTGAGGAGAAGAAGCACTTGAGATTGAGATATGATGTGATGATGAACTATTAACCAGTTTTAGTTAGCCATTGAATATGAGAAACTTTGGACCACTGGGAGTCAAGGCCGCTGCTCTGAGGAGTGCACCTTTCTTTAATAGTGGAGAACCACAAACAAGCAAAGATGTTAATTCTCCACAAACAAGCAGAGATGTTAATTTGGTCAGGCATCTCATGGCATCCATGGAGGGTAAACGTCGAAGCTTTTCAAAATAAAATAAACATTTTCAGAGCAAGATAATAAGATAATAACATTTTCACGAGGTGAAAGTTCAGAGCAACCATCTTGCCCTCATAGAATCTCAGGTTTAGGAATCAATGTACAACTTGCAGTAGCGACACATATGATGAGCAAATGTCAACTGCTATTCTTTATTGAAAGCTAGTGAAGGCATAAATCTGAGTGCAAATGGTCTTTAAATATACCAAAAAGGATTGATTGGATGATGAAGTCAGTCTCTCAAGGAGGAATGAATAGTGCTAAGTGTGAGCCATGATGGTGTTCTGTGTGTGACTGTGCACTGAGTGTGAGTGTGTGTGTTGTGACGTTATAGTAAGTGATAGCGTTTACTTTGCTCACTTGCAGGTTAAACGTTGTTAGACTGCCTGAGACAAGAAAAGTTCAGGAGAACAGACTTCAGCCTTCAAGAAACTAAAGTTGAACAGTTGCATCCTTTCCAAGACTACCAATTTACTTCCATGTTAAAATAGCTTACAAGATTGTACAATCAACAATTGAGATCTCTAATTGCAATCTATGACCAATCTGAAGGTGCACAACAGAATCCTCTCAAATTCTTGCCATTACATGGCTAAACAACATCCTCGGAAGCAGACCCTCTAAAACTTTCAACATTTGCTACTCAATCATTTTAGTCACAATATCTATATCACCTCATCAAAGGCAATAAATAAAAATCTTCATAAGAGTTCCGCTGGAGTATGTTCACCTACAGAAAAAAAAAGGAGAAAAAAATATATAAATTAAATAGTCTGAAATCTTTCTGTGTTAGCAAATCCACAAATTTCTGTGCTAGGACATACTTTCATTTGATGCTTTGCTTTATTCCATGAATATAACACATTATTTTTTCCTAGAAAATCAATAAGTAAAACTTTTGACGGTAAATGGTGGTGCGGTGTACCTGAGTTGGATGAGTTCAGATTTAACCATCTCAAGATAGAATGAGAAGTTCCATTACGTTTTTGAGTTGGAAATCTTGCAGAAAGTAAGAGGTTTCTTTTTGTTAGTTTTCACCATAAAAATAACGAGCAGGTAATAAGACTTGATACTATGTACAAATATTTATTTGGTTCAATTAAATGTGCTAACCTCAATGTTATTCTTGAAAGTTGGCAAAACCTCAAACAGTTAATGCGTAACTCTAGTTTGAGCTCTATTGCCAACAAAATGCCAATAATTATCATCAGAAGGTCATGCTAATGATGGTTCATAAAAGACTTCAGATAAGCTGGGGCAAGAAATTTTTGGCCAGCAGCTCATACAGGCCAGTTACAGTCACTGAGCAACCAAAATCGAGACCTACAACTGCAATTTAGTGTTAGTTTGTTTCAAAGACAAAAAGGCTGGAAAAAACAAGCAAATCCGTAGTGTTATAGCATGTTAGTTTGTACTACTGCACCTCATGACTAAAAAGGCACATTGAAAGTGTGCAAGTTCCCATGATAAGGGCATCGGCTGTTGGCTATCTGAGGCACCAAGATGAAAGAAAATAGTGCTGAAATAAACATTTCAGTCCAACTGAAACAGGATCTGGTTCAACATGATTCTCAAAGATGCAGGCTCTGTAATTAGTAATTACTAGACATTGTAGATTTCCAGTTGAGCTTTGAGCCTACGGTCACTGGAAAGTAGAAAATTCAAACTTAGACAGTATGTAGTGAACAAGAAATTTCGGATGGTTCAGTCAATCCAGTGAAAACCTAAAATCTGTGTTTTGTTGGCTTTTAAGCTAAATAAATAAGGAGTTGTGCTTACAGGTTTTCCTACTCTTAGTCTACTCATGTTCCAAGCAGGAAATAAGTCATTGCAACTCATAACTTGAAAAAATGGTGGGCAATTTGTAGCACAATCACAGCAAAAATAAGGATATTAGGTCTTGGCTATCTGAGGCACTGATACGAAAGAAAAGAGTGCCATCATAAACATTTCTGCCCAACTGAAACAGGATCTTATTCAACGTGATTGTTAAAGATACTTGCTTTGCAATTCAATGAGTAATTAATAGCCTATGGAGATTTCCAGTTAAACTTTGAGCCTAAGATCACTACAAAACAGAAAATTCGAGCTCAGACATTATGTAGTGAACAAGAGATCTAACAAGACAATTTAGATAATTTCGTGAAGCTATTCTTCTGTCAATCCTACAAAAACGAAGTGTGGAACAGAATATTAACAGAGTCATAGTAATACATCAAAGCACGGAACATGATAGGTTTCATGCTAATTGGTGGTTACAGGAGCATGATGTTGTTAGGAGTAAATGAAACGCACCAATATTTTGGGCCTGATAAGAAATGCTAATGCCGCAGCTTTGAAAGACAAGAAAAAGGACAAGAAAAAGGAAAAAGAGAAAATTGTGAAGAATAACCATGGGAACTTTTTAGTTTTTCTCACGAGAAGGTTCATTAGAGTGGGAGGTGAAGAGAAGGCAAATCTCAAAATGACAAAGAGATTAATTATAAGGCGAATTAGGAAAGTAGGTAGGAGGCAATCTTACATGATTGAATTTGATCTGAAGATGAACTGTTAACCACTTAGGCGTAGGTATTGAATGTGAGAAACTTTGGACCACTGGGAGTCGGGGCCGCTGCTTTCAGGAGTGCATCTTTCTTTTAACAGAGGAGAACCATAAACCCGCAGATCTTTTAGTTTGGTGAGACTTCTCATGGCATCCTCAGCGGGTAAATGTCCAAGCTCTTTGAAATTATATAAACGCAGTTCTTCAAGAGCAGCTAAGTTTCCGAACCAATCTGGCAGAGCTTTTATACCTCTGAAGTCAAGTAGTGCTAGTGACGTGAGAGTGGTCAAGTATTGGATCTGATGTGGCAGGGACTCCATGTGTGGCAACCCAAATAAGTCTAATCGACGGAGTCCAGATGACGAAGAATTGTAAATTGAGGAGGAGGATATCAATCCAGACCAATCAAACTCATTGTAAATTGAAGAATTTTCATGATCATCACCATCATCTGAGAAGGGACCAATTGTAAGCTCCCTTAAGCTGGTTAGGAAACCAAATCCTTTGGGCGTCATGCTTGTTTTCAGTCTGGGACAGTAGGATAATTCCAGCTCCAAGAGAGAAGGCGTTTGTTGCAAATCAAGCGGAAAGAAGATAAGATTGGAGCAACCAAACACCGTAAGCTTCTGGAGAGAGGCACAAGAGTGTAGCATGTCGCCGGGCAGATTCGTCAACCCATCACAATCATAAATCCTCAGCTCTTTAAGAGACATAAAGTTTTGCAGGGGAGGGAGTTCTCTGCATCTGTTGCAGAACTTAAACTCCAAACGCACTAACTTGGGGAGTGTTGTTGCTGTTGGCAAATCCATTAACCATCGAGGAAATTGATCGCCCATAAAATACCAAATTACCAACTCCTCCAAATTTGGGTGGGGTTGAAGGCCATCTAACGCATCTTCGTCGTTGTAGTTGTCGCTTTCTCGATCACGGGCCCACCAAAGTTCCAGCCTAAATAGATTTGCCTTTTCAAATAGTTTTGCTTCCTCAGCTCCCTCCTTATCCTTTACCCGTTGAAGATTGCGTATAGTTAACTTGCCTTTGAGGTTTTTCAAGAATCCAAGCTCTCCAATTTGTCGACCTTTCTCTTGACCCACGTTGAAGAACTCTAATGTCTGAAGGCAAGTCAGCCGTCCCATCTTTGGCGGCATTTGAAATTCTTCATCCCCTGTGTAATAGTGGAGATGTCTCAAGCTAATCAAATCGCACATCCCCTTCGGAAGATCTTTAACATCTAATTCACATAGCGTCAATGTCTGCAGATTGTAAAGCTTGCAAAGGGAGTCTGGCAAAATGCTGATGTAAGACCATGAAAGGTTAACATATCGCAAATGTATTAGTTTGCCAATTGAGACTGGTAGCTCTCGAGTTCTTGTATGAGACAAATTCAGAACATACAAATTCTTCAACTTCATTAGCATATCACCAGATAAGCTGCTGCTTCTTACAAACAATGTACGAAGCGAAGTTGATAGACTCTCAAAAAGTTTTCCAAACGAGTCTACTGCATATGAGTCCATTGCAAGTTCATGAACCAGATTACTGGTAGACCTTGACATTGACTGTGCAAATTGGTGTAGTAAATCATGCATCCTATAATATGTTCCCCCAAAATCATATCTTATTTCTTCAATCAACGAACTCTGCAATAAAATTCTCAGATAATTCATTCCAATTTCCTCCATCATCATTTGGCTGCTGATGTCTGCTTGGAGGAAACCTTCTGCCATCCAAAGTTCGATTAGCATATCTCCTTTCATCTCAGTGTTCTCAGGAAATAGAGAACAATATGCAAAACATTTCTTAATGTATGGAGATGGCAAATTATCAAAACTAAACTTAAGTATTTGCATCACATGATCTCCACCTGCACTCAAACTCAAAAGCCTATTCTCCAAAATCGACTCCCACTCCTCTTTTCTCTTTAAAGATAATAGACCTCCGATTACACTTGCAGCCAATGGTAGACCATCACATCTTTTGATTACTGTCTCTTGAATTGCTTTTAGTTCATCAGGTTCTTCTTCCCCTCCAAGTACTTTTTCTTTTACGATAGACCAACAATGATAGTCAGGTAGTTTTCCTAATGGATAGGATTCATTTTCCATCATCAAAACTCTAGACACACTATGTGCCACTGGAACTACACGAGTAGTGACCAGACACCAGCTTCCATTAGTTGGATTGAGCCCCTTCAAGGTGGTGAAAAAGTCATCCCACAATGCCTCATCATCATCCCACACATCATCAAGGACTAGGAAATATCTTTTTGCCCCTAGTTGGTTCCCAATTTTTCCAACGATGGCATTCCTATTTTCCACCTCAACCTTTTCTTCCGTCAATTGCAATAAAATGAGTTTGAAAAGCTCCATTATTGGAACTTTTTTCGATACACAAACCCAAATCTTTTGGTTAAAGTGCGCATCAATTTGCTGATTGTTGTATATCAATTTAGCCAAAGTTGTTTTGCCTAGACCTCCCATGCCAATTATGGGAAGAACAGAAACAACCTTCTTAGACGGGATCAACAATATCTTCACTATATTTGATTCATCATCTGCTCTTCCAACTATTGGAACAAGAACAGAGTCAGTCTGCCGATTTCTTGCGTCTCCAACAGCAGGAGCAGCAGGGAGGGCAGCCGTCAAGACTGGCCTTCTGACCAGTCCCAATCCATCGGCTTCTTGATTTATCTTATTCAACTCAAGGTTGATGTCCCTGACCTTGGAAGCCATTCTCCAACGAAAAGCAAGATTAATATTAGAGAAGGAGAAGAAGCGGCATACCTTGAGCTTGTGTTGGTTTCGGGACTCCACCTGGTGACGAAGAGACTCATAGCGGAGCTCATCCAACACGTTGCGAGCATCATAAGCGACCTCCTCGAGACTCTTCAACCATTCTTGCACTGCTCCGTCCTGATTTTGCTTTGCTTCAGCGTCAGCCAAGACACCAGTGATAAATTCAAGAGATCGTTTAATGCTGGCCACATCCTTCTTGAACCCAAGTAACCTGCCAATCCCATCAGAGGCAAGACACAGTGCCGCTTCCAAGGTGACCCGAATTGTTGCACCGATAACAGGGTCGGCCATTTTTTCTGCCCTGGATTCAGTGTTGAGATCAAGATGGTTTTTTCGCTGGAAGGTTTTTTGCAGCCAGGAACTGGTAATATTATCTAGGCTTAGTATAATTGGTTATGAAGAAAGGAGCATTAATAATTACTCCGCAATAGACGTGCAGTTCTTCTCTGAGAAAGCTGTCAGCTTTTGCTTTGGCATTTTACAGTAACTTTCTCAATTATTGTAGTTGTTGGGGGATCATGTTCTCTGGTTGAATGCTGGGGCCTCCAGCATTATCTTTTGTTGTAGACTTTTGCCCACAATCAAATTGTAAAAAGGAGAGCGAGAAACATATTTGCTGTTTTGGTCCCATGATTGTTAACCCTTGGAAGATGAATTTAATACATAATTTGGTCTGAATCTTGTTTGGTTTTAGAAAGTGACCGCACTGATTTAGTAAAATCTAAATTTCATTCCAGATTCTATTTACATCCATGTATATATAATTAAATTATATATATTAATAAATTTATAAAATATTATAATATTCTATGGTCATGAATCAAATACAGTTAAACTTCATGATTGTTTTCTTTTTTCAACCTAATCCTAGTTGTCATTGTAATTAGTACGTACAGGTGAAGTTTGAAAAATAAATAGAAGCCATCAATAATAGTTAATTTTTTGAGTTCATAATATTGTATTCCACGTCTTGAATATTAATTTTATTATTTGAAAATAAAATTGAATGGTGTTTAAATTTTTTTAAAATCTATATATTTTTATTTTTGTATGTTTAGAAAAATACAATGAATACACATTGGATTTATACCCCATACAAGTTTGGATCTCGATCTGGGTTTAATTAAATTTAATGAATCTGAATTTGGATTAAAGGGATCGAGTCCAAACCCTATCCATTGACATGCTTGACGGAGGTCAAGGGAAGGTGAGGGCATTATTTTTCCCTGTCTTAAAATGATACTTCCCCATCCCATCCTCCGCTCCGTTTCCTGCAAAAATAAAATAAATATAAAAAATTATATATGTAATATTATAGCTTAATTAGTAATAGACAGAGAACGCAAGACACAATTCTAATAATTTCTTGGAGGATATGATTTCAATTTTCAACTTATCATTAAACTAATCAACCAATGCACACACTGCAGGTAGATTTATATGAATGAATGAAAAACCTATATTACTAGATAATAATGTCTCTTGCGGAACTCAACATACTTGGGATTATATCTCTTGCTGGATAAGAGGAAGATAGTTGAGATAGGAGAATAGTATGATGAAGAGAGACCGGGAAAGCTGGGGTTGTGGGTGAATCTCCCTACTTATAGTGTCATAAAACTTAATATATATCTACCTATATCATAAATTGAATAATGTGATATTTTGTTGTGAGAAAATGATCCATTGTTATCATCAATTTATTACGATAAAATAGTTATTTCTTCTATCAGCTTACTTTTATTTTTTACATATTGTATGTTGTTTATAAAGAAAAATAGCAATCAATTTAGATTTTATGTAATATCAAATATGGATAAATGAATTCAAAAGATCAAAGCAAAATTTAATATTATTTCACATTCAAATTTTTTTTACTAAAAATTAAAAGAATGATTAGTTAAATCATTATTAGCTTTATATATATATATATATATATATATATATATATATATATATATATATGATAAAGCATAAAAATTATACAGGAGCCCCTGAGAAGTCACTGGCGTATACTGTTGCTACTTCACCAGTACTCGTAGGACTGTCAGGAGTCGCATACGAGCCAAGCAGATTAGGGGCAAGAGCGGTCATCAGATCAACCGCTCCTGAACGGTTTCCTCACAAGCACAAACGTGAGGCGAAAAATGATCCATATCAAGAAGCCCTATGTGGAGGTAAAAAATGATGGCGTCTAAAAAAAAATTTTGTAGCTCAAACGGTATCAAACAGAGCAAACGGAAGAGTTGAAATTTTGAAAGTTGAAAATTTGAAGTAGCCGCACAAAACAAAATTGAGGGAAGAGAACTTGAATTAGCCACACAAAACAAAACTGAGGGAAGAGAGTAGGCGTCCCGCTGAAGGTAGCAATTAACAGAAAACTGAGTGGAGAGAGTTGGGGTATGGTATTGCGTGAATAAGAAAGGAAGTAAACATCATGCAGTGAGAGTGTTGTATGCATTTTGAAGCTGAGCATGAGAGTGTTGTATCCATTTTGAATGCGTGCAAGACAGGCGGCAAGATAAAAGCAAACAAAGAAAATTCATCATCTCACGAACTTGGTTTAGTCGTGCAACTTAATAGTAGAAGCAACTGCGCTTTCTGAGTTCGGTGAAACATAAAGCGTATTAGCAGACCAAGGTAACGTGACTGAATCATATCAACAACTGTGGCCAATCATTTGTCTGGCACATCGGTTAAATAAAGGATGAAATTAGAGTCGCTAAAAACATAATATTGGTTGTAAAGAATAGTGAAGTTGTACCATATGTGTATGTGTGCGAGCATTTAACTTTTCAGTGATGGACTGTAATAAGATAGTCATTATCCGAAGACCCAGGGGTATGTATTGAAATAAAGCGTAGAGTGGAATTAGGGAAAGATGAGAGAAACAAAATCACATTTAACAAGTGAATGAATGTACATCATGTTGTAAATAAGTTACAGGTTATGGCCACCACATTACAATTGGTATGAATCATTGTGCATCCAATAGTTGATCCATGCTCATCACACAATCTTAGTTTGCCCCTCTTTGGACCATGCAGTGTGTATAAAATGAAGGTGTAGAGTTGAATGAAGTGAAGCAGAGGAAAAGAGGCAATTAGATGTAAATAATAAATGGGTGTACCTGGTATTGTAAATAAATTATGTGATGTAAGAAATATATTACAATAAGTAGAAAATACTTGTTTGACCCTCAAAATGTAGAAATAGTAGAAAATGCGGAGTTGGCTTAAGCGATTGTCATTAACGAATGACATAGGTCCAGTGAGCTAAGAAACCTAGAACCTAAATATAATCAGCAGAGTGGATGTACATACAGTTAAATTAGACTTATATCGTGTGACTAACACATTACAGCCTGTATAAATTAGTGCACATGGAGTTGTATTTGTACATAGATAATGCCGTTGTTTTAAAGTAAAAGTAAAAGTGATGTAAATCATTAATCATATTCATAAGCATAATCAGAGAATTTGGTATACGAGTAATGTGTGATTCATAACACATTATGAATAGTAGTTGACAGGTGCCGAACATGTGCAATAATAAATATCTACTCGAGAAAAATACAGATTTTGTATATAGCGGTGAGTAGGGTCGAATTCACAGGGATTGGGAATAATTCGTTTCTTCTAGAGTTCAAAGTATGGGGGGATTTTTGGATTAAATGCTAACTAAAAAAATTAAATGCAGAAAATAAATAAAAGAAATAATTATTGAAGAAACTCTAGTCAAGGGTACACTTCAGAAATGGTTCATGTACTGATAATTGATACAGAAATAATTCCAACATTTAGTAATAGATTAGTTATAGTTGTCATGCACGCGATAAACAACCAACCCTTCCTTAATTTCTCGATAGCTAAGGTACGACCGTTAGCTATTTCTCTAACCCAAAAACAACCCTAGGTACGACCGTAGGATTTAATTTCTAGATTGCATTAATAATTAGAAAGGCCCAATCCTAACCAACAAACACGCTACGAGGGTTTGTTTAGACTAGATCATATGCTCCCCTGACATAAACCCAATTACGCCAGTTGCTACTGAGGTAGAGATAACGAACAATTACGGATTCAATTACCCCAATTTAGCAAAAATAGCCTATATGAATAATTAATTATTGCGCACTAATCAATCATACACAAGGCCATAGCAATTAAAATCAAGGAACATATAAATACCAATAAATGAAGAAAATAATTAAAACGGATTCGATCTCACAGTAATTGTCGAACCAAATCGTCAGTTGTCCCCTTGACTAGAAATACTTAGCCACGCCTCATGAGAAAATCTCCCCGTTGGGGAATATTGTCGAATACCTGGCATGTGTCAGAGGCCAGTCAAAAGAAAGAAAACTAGAACTGAACTAAAAAACTAAAACTAAAGCCGTCTAAAAAGATCTCCCCTTTTGCTTCTGTACGTCTTCCTTAAAAAGCCAAAAGAAAGAAACCTAAAAGCTATTTCCTGTGGTCCCCACATATGTGGACAAAGCAAACAAATTACTTCTTGGTCCAAGTCTCTCTACGTTGCTTTCTTTGAAAGGCCCAAATGACTTAATGCCTTTCACTAGCTTGTGGTCCCCACCAATTCAAGAGTCCAAGGTCCTTAGAAGTCTCCATTTTTCCATAAAAGTCCCTCCTTTTTGGTAATTTTCTGCTTTGTTCCTGAAATTAAGCCTCAATATCAAATATAAGTAAATATTAATAATTAAAACAATATTTGGCAAGAATAAAAGGGGAAATTAACAATAAAATTACTAACAATTAACACCCTATCAATTCCCCCCACACCTAAATCATGCTTGCCCTCAAGTATGGGAACAACAATTGAACACCAAAATTTGACCATGGCTGTTACTCCAACTACCGTATTGCCAAGACACTAAGAAAATCATATATCAAGCGACACAGGTCAAGATCCAAGAAAAATCACCCCGGTTAGCATCTAAACTACCAACTCCTCCAATTTAAAGCAAACTAATCTAAGAAAACTGAATGGTTGCTCACATTTATCAGCAAACGGTCCAATTACTAACCAAAATCTCGACATTAAGATCACAAATAGGCAAGCTGACTTTTTTTTTTTTTAATACTAACACAAACTTTACTTTACTCTTTTCACATTCTTCCATTTTTCTTTTTTTTTCTTCTTTTTTTTTTTAATAAATGACAAAAGACTTAGTTTCTAGCCATTAGAGCCTTTTGACGCGAACTCCAACATTTGATAGATGGAGGAGCCCGGTTACTCAGCTCCAATCGCTACGGGACCACGTACTCATAGCAATTACTACCTTTTGACGCGAGAATCGACACTTTAGGTGAAGATCCTCGGTTACTCAGTAGTGATAACTAGCGGAGTACAGTCACCCCTTATTTACAATCATATAGCACGATATCTAAAAGCAACACAAGATTAACAGCAGCCAGCCTCAAATTTCTAGACATGGAGAACTAAAATTAATAAATGGACCAATTTACATGAAAAATGCTAACAATCATTCCCCATGCCTAGAGAAGTTAACCAAAAATAAGAAAAGTTAAGCAATTATTGATATTCACCAAAGAGATATTCCTGAATTCAACCACATCAACTTGATACCTTTTTATTAATAAATTTGGCAATAGCAGAATTAGAGACAACAATCCGGTATCAAAACTTGATATTCATATGAAGACTGACCACTAGAAGAAAAGAAGAAAAGAAAATAAACGAAAAAAAAAGATAAATATCAAACTAAAAATAAAGGAAAAGCCCTTAGAAACTAAAAATAAAAATACTAGCACCACAACGATCCCCCCCCACACCTAATTCACACATTGCCCTCAATGTGATAAATAAATAGTAATAGCAAGGCGAAGGGTAACGAAACTTCCCTGAAGTCGTCAAAATAGGGGCGGATCGGGCGGGAACTGAGGAGCAGGACCTGCATGGTGCATAGATGCTGCCAAATTCTGCGCCATGTGAGGTTCTAGGTGTCCTAGACCTAGAAGATGACCATGGCCTCACCATTGGTTCTAAAGATCACTCCACTTGACAAGAGACAACAATGGCCAACAAATAATGGAAACAGGAAATTCAAAGCAATAAGAATTGAAAAGCCACCCCAACGAATAAAATGCACAATTCAACCACTCAGAGGTCATACAAATACCCCAACACTTATAGCAAATGCAATCAATAAGTACTTATGGACCCCATGTAGTCAAATTCAGAATTAAGGTCGTCCAAAGTGCAACAACTGCTCCAAATACCCCAAGCAAGTCAATTAAAGGCAACCGACTTCAACAAGCAAATGCAAACGGCACATTCATGCCCCAATTCAACAAATAAACGCAGAAAAGTAGCCACAATACTAGAGCACAGCTCCCAATAATGCAACAGAACAGCAACTCGAACAAACTAGGAACTGTGCTAGTGTCTTAATAAATCAACAACTTTCAGCAATTAGACACAATCGGACCCAATATCGTAACAACTGTCTCCAATTGGACAGTCAATTACCCACATCAACCTGCTAAAATTAGCAATTGACCCAAGAAAATGGCAACTCCAGCAACAACAGTTCAGAAGTTGGACATAAACAACTCAACCACAAATGCCCAGTAGTCGATTAGGCAACCAATAACACAGGAGTAACAAATATTATGTAAACTACCCTCACCAGTACCACTGATGCATGCATAAGGAAAATTGAAATCAAATGGCCAACCCAAGACATGTGATAACGCCAAACACACCACTCAGTACCACTGAATAGCAGAGAGTAACACGGGACCCAATTGACAAGTAACTCCCAAATTACCCCCAACAATTTCCAAACAAATAAACTGGCACAAAAGTCATCCAATTTTATCCCCCAGATGCAATAGAAATCTCAAGTAGTCAAAGCCCAAATAATATTCAACAATATAATCAATACCAGAGAGCACCCCCAAATGGGGTAGCAAATAAATTGAATTCCACCCAAAATCTCAACAACTGTCTCCAATTGGACAGTCAATTGCACAACTCAACCAACCAAATGAATTGGGATAGTAACTATGGCCATGAAATCAACAATCAATGCACTAAGTATTATAGTTGCTGGATTGAACAAAGAAATGCACAACTCTGCCAACTACAATTCAGCAGAGGCCCGAATACCTTAGCTACTTAAATCAACGGTCATAGGGCATCAAGAATTCAGCAAAATAATTTAGCAGGGGCCCGAAAACCAAAATTCAACATAGAACCCAAAGTCTGTGCCCAATTCAATCTAGAAATCTATTCCAGAAATAGTACTCCAAATATAAGTAATTTACCTTAGAAAGTTGGCCAATAAATTGAGAAAAACAAGTACCTCCGCCTCATACCAGAGACACCAAGCAGATGGCCATGGGTGGTGGAGCAGTGGAGCAGCGGAGGAGCTGTTGGCCGTGAGCTGGTGACGAGGTGGAGAGAGAGCAGAGGGAGGTGGCGGCGGTTGGCAGGAAGAGGCGGTGGGCGAAACTTCGTGGGCGCGAGCAGCGCGCGATGGTGTCTCTGGTCACGGACGAAGCTGGAGGAGAACTGATGGTGGTCGCGCGTGGTGGAGCTCGTGGCGCGCGGTGGTGCGAGGTGGTGGCCGCGGCTGTGGAGCGTGGGCAGGCGGTGGTCAAAGGCGCTGGTGAGTGGAGGTGGCGGGGATGAAGCTTGGAACGGAGGCGGCGGCGATGGCAGCTGGTCAGCGGCGTGCGGCAAGTGGGTAGCAGGTGGTGGATGGCGGCTAGTCAGCAGCTGAGCGCGCAAAAGGACAGGAAACTTGGAGCTTGGAGGTGGTTGAGAGGGTGGCAAGCTGGTGGTGCTCGCGTGGTGGTGGCGGAGACGCGCGGTGTGAGCTCGCCGCTGTGTGGGCTGTCGTGCTCGGTGGTGTGCGGAGGATGGAGGGCAGCCGAAAGAAGAAATAAAAGGAAAGGAAAGCAGGGCAGCGGGGAAGAAGGAAGAAAGAAGAGAAGGAAAGAAGAGAGGGAAAGAAAGAAAGAAAGAAAGAAAATAAGGAAAAAGAAGAAAAGAGAAAAGGGAAATTTATTTTTTTTTTTCGAAGTTACTCCAACGTAAATCGTCCAAATTGGAAATTACTTTAAAAAAAATTTTATTATTATTATTTTTTTTGTAATATAAAATTTAAATTTTTTTTTTTTAGAAATTTTTGGGTCGTCAAAACACCGCGTGGGCACGCCAAGATTAGAGAGCATCCACTGACTTCGAGAGTTACCTTATGCACTTTAACGCGTGCCCTCCTCGCGTGGGCACGCCAAGATTACCTATCCTGATCAGAGTTAGAAAACATCAAGAGTGACTAATACCCACGTGAAAAACGACATAATTTAATAATTAAGCACTAAAACAATAAAATTAACAATTGGGTTGCCTCCCAAAAAGCGCCTTTCTTTAATGTCTTTGGCTAGACATGCTATGCTTGTTCACGGAGGATAAAATCTTGTAGCTCGTTTCAATGCTTCATCTTCAATACGATCCTGGTAACCCTCATAGATGGAGTAATCTTTGAACACACGAGTTGCGGGCTTCCATGGACTAGTAAATGGTGCTAAACAAGTCAACGATAATTTGAATTCTCCATTCACTCCTCCATCACATGCATTCTTCGGTTCAAGATATTTTTCCATTGCCACTCTTAACTTATTCCTGTCATGAAATTTCAAATTTTCTGGTATAATAAAATCAATTTTAGTAACAGGAATTGAAGAATAGGAGTCAGGAAAATATTGATTAAGGAGTGGAGAAGATGTCACCGCATTTGGAGATTGTTCACTGGATTCATTCACTTGAATGAGTTGCGGTTGGGGTTCCATTTCTTCATTTTCGGCTTCTTTTTCAACTGCATCTGTACATCTCTCTTCTTGAAAATCTTGCAGCTCCTCATCACTAGTCAGGCAAATTGCACTCTCATTTTCTTCAAAATCAACATTGATTTTCGAGGGCAATTCTTCAAATTGAGAAGCCAATCGATTTATTCTGAATGTCAATAGACACATTTGATCTTCTAGATTACTCATTGCCTCCTTCATCATCTCATTTCTCCTTTGTGTCTCCTGTTGGAATTGATATGTATTAATAGCTATTGATTCAACTATTTCTTCAAGAGACATACCTGATATAGATGATGATTCTTGAGACTCATACTGCTGAAAATTCATTGGCTCTGTTGTATAATTATAACTGGAGTTATCCCACCATCCTTGATCATACCCGTTTGGATTAGGGTTATACCACGTTTGAGACCAGGGTGAAAAATCTCCATAATTATTGATTGGGACACTCAGATTATCTTGATATTCGGGGCACATACCGGTTGAATGATCCCTGGCATAACAAATTTTACAGGTTGCAGCAGCCATTCTGTCTCTAATAGAGTTTAGTGCCTCTGAATATGCAAATTTAGCAAAAAAACTAGCCTCATTGCCTTCCCTGGAAACAAAATCCAGTCTATCACCAAAATACGGAGTGTTAGAAGCCATAAACTATATTAAAAAAAATTAAGAGAAAAATAAAAAATAAAAAAAAATGAAAACAAGATGAACTCCAAAAGAAACAAATAATAACGCCAGTCCCCGGCAACGGCGCCAAAAATTGACAGGTGCCGAACCTGTGCAATAATAAATACATACTCGAGAAAAATACAGATTTTGTATATAGCGGTGAGTAGTGTCGAATCCACAGGGACTGGGAATAATTCGTTTCTTCTAGAGTTCAAAGTATGGGGGGATTTTTGGATTAAATGCTAACTAAATAAATTAAATGCAGAAAATAAATAAAAGAAATAATTATTGGAGAAACTCTAGCCAAGGGTACACTTCAGAAATGGTTCATGTACTGATAATTGATACAGAAATAATTCCAACATTTAGTAATAGATTAGTTATAGTTGTCATGCACGCGATAAACAACCAACCCTTCCTTAATTTCTCGATAGCTAAGGTACGACCGTTAGCTATTTCTCTAACCCAAAAACAACCCTAGGTACGACCGTAGGATTTAATTTCTAGATTGCATTAATAATTAGAAAGGCCCAATCCTAACCAACAAACACGCTACGAGGGTTTGTTTAGACTAGATCATATGCTCCCCTGACATAAACCCAATTACGCCAGTTGCTACTGAGGTAGAGATAACGAACAATTACGGATTCAATTACCCCAATTTAGCAAAAATAGCCTATATGAATAATTAATTATTGCGCACTAATCAATCATACACAAGGCCATAGCAATTAAAATCAAGGAACATATAAATACCAATAAATGAAGAAAATAATTAAAACGGATTCGATCTCACAGTAATTGTCGAACCAAATCGTCAGTTGTCCCCTTGACTAGAAATACTTAGCCACGCCTCATGAGAAAATCTCCCCGTTGGGGAATATTGTCGAATACCTGGCATGTGTCAGAGGCCAGTCAAAAGAAAGAAAACTAGAACTGAACTAAAAAACTAAAACTAAAGCCGTCTAAAAAGATCTCCCCTTTTGCTTCTGTACGTCTTCCTTAAAAAGCCAAAAGAAAGAAACCTAAAAGCTATTTCCTGTGGTCCCCACATATGTGGACAAAGCAAACAAATTACTTCTTGGTCCAAGTCTCTCTACGTTGCTTTTTTTGAAAGGCCCAAATGACTTAATGCCTTTCACTAGCTTGTGGTCCCCACCAATTCAAGAGTCCAAGGTCCTTAGAAGTCTCCATTTTTCCATAAAAGTCCCTCCTTTTTGGTAATTTTCTGCTTTGTTCCTGAAATTAAGCCTCAATACCAAATATAAGTAAATATTAATAATTAAAATAATATTTGGCAAGAATAAAAGGGGAAATTAACAATAAAATTACTAACAATTAACACCCTATCAGTAATATATATTTATGTCGTCGTTTATGTACATACTATTCATGAAATGTTGCAAATTAGGGTGTTTGATGCATAATTGGTAGGAGCAGAAGTAATGGATTGCAGCATATTGGCAGAAGATGGGACCCCTGAATTAGAAATGAAGTTCAACAATGAAAAGAATGCGTGCAAGTTTTGCAAAAAATATGCCTTTAAAATGGATTTTAGTGTATGCAAAGACTATCTAAATAAAGACAAAGACGGCGTGACGACATTTAGAAGATATAGTTGCTGCAAGGAAGGTGTGAAGCGCAAGTACGAAGGTGATGTGATGCCAAAGAGGACACGAACGCCGACGAAAATAGAGTGCAGAGCTAAAATGGTTAGCGTGTTACTTAAAGGGACAATAAAGTACCGTGTGCATGACCTTGTCTTAAAGCATAATCATGAGTTGCACATTGCTCAATATTCGCACATGATGCCATTACAAAGAAAAGTGAGCGAGTCTCAAAGATTCCAAGCTGAAATAAGCGAGGATACTGGGTTTTCATTGAAACAAAGCCATGAGTTTATGGGAAAGGAGGCAGGTGGGAAGGGTAATGTGGGATATACTCAAGATGATTTTAAACGATATTTTCGAACGAGACGGGAAATGAACTTGAAATATGGAGAAGCAGGTAGCATGCTGAATTATTTTCAAGAGTAAACACTCGAGAATCCATCCTTTTTTCATGGCGTACAACTGGACTGTGAAGAGCAGATAACAAATATATTTTGGGTTGATGCAGGAATGTTAATTGATTACAACTTTTTTGGAGACGTAGTCACATTCGATACAATCTACAAAATAAATAAAGCATACCGGTCATTTGGAATATTTGTGGGTTTTAACTAACATAGGCAAATTGTGATATTCGGTGCTGCCCTTATGTATGATGAGATGATAGATTCTTTCAAATGGGTGTTTGGTACATTTCTAGAAACAATGTGCAGAAAGCGTCCAAATAGTATACTAACCGACCAAGATCACGCCATGACAACTGCTTTTTCACTTGTCATGCCCCAAACGTTTCATGGTTTATATACGTTTCACATAAGGCGTAATTTTATGAAACATCTTGACAATCACTACAAGGAAAATATTGACCTTTCATACATGTTTGGTGCTTGCATGTATAAGATTGAAGAAGTGGAACAATTCAACAGGGTGTGGGAGGCGATGGTGAAGAAATACAATCTTGAAAATAATGAATGGCTTTTCAGGATATATCAAATTTGTGATAAATGGACAAGATGCATGATAAAAGAAAGATGGACCGCGAAAATGCGAAGCACCCAACTAAGCGAAAGCCCAACGTGTGCATGATCTTGTTTTAGAGCATAACCATGAGTTGCACATTACTTAATGTTCGCACATGATGCCATCACAAAGAAAAATGAGTGAGTCTCAAGGATTCCAAACTGAAATAAGCGAGGATGATAGGCTTTCATTGAAACAGAGCCGCCGAAGGTTCCAGTGTATTATCAATTTTCCACTATATTAAACAATTATTTCAACCAAAACTGCAACAAGTATAATCAATCTATTTGTTCACAACGATGTATACAACAAAAGACAACTACAAGTCAAATCGATCCACAATTTATATGATACCATTGATGTTTTCTTACCTGTATTTCTTCTGCTTTATCTCTTCTCCGGATCTCCCAACATTGTACTTCACAATTCCCATTCACCTTTCTCAAGTGTTCTGATATTTGAGTGTCAATCCTAAACTCTCTCCTTCTGCCACTACTTATTGCTTCTCCTCACCGTGATTTTCCTTCGTAGCCACTCTATTTCTACTACTTCTTCCTATCACTTGTCTACTACGTGGCAATTTCCAATTCTGCGATGTTATTTTCCCCTTGCTTTTCTTTCTTGCTATGTTTTGTACAATTGTGCATCAACGAATATGGACAATTATTTTGGAGGGAGTGCAACTTACATTTTCATTTTGAGGATTCCTTTGGGCGGGAACGGACCAACACTTTATGAAAAGGTCCGTCAACTCTTTTTCTTTTTGTTTTTCCCGTTTCTTCTCAACATGGCATCGTTCTAGCCCCTACTGAAGCCTTCCTGATGTGGTTGATTGTGGTTCATGCGTTGGGTCTTGTGAGGAGACCGTTCAGGAGCGGTCGGTCTGATGACCGCTCCTGCCCCTAATCCCAAGCCATGCGCAAACACTAAAAGTAGTTTAGTAGCATATGGATGCAACAAACGTTCTTAATAGTAGATTAGTAGCATGCGGATGCTACAATGCGCAATGTTCCTTCTGGAGTGGTGTGAAAGTTCTACCCATTCCACTAACACGTTGATAGAGTCGGCAAACTGACAACATTCACACGGGCCCTAAAAATTCCCCCTTTTGCATTTTTTTCTTTTTTTTTATTACAACGATAATATTTTTATACCCTAATCTATCATAATTTAGGGTAGGAGGAGCCGACGGGAGTTGAATTACCATAAGAGAAGATGGTGAAGGTCACTGAAGACAGCCACATATAGTAATAAATTGGTGAAAAGTAAGGGTTGAACTTTTAATCTCCCATACCACTAAGACTTAAAATTTTGGAGAGTCGGGTGGTGACCACCAACCCAAATCCACTAAAAACTCCTTACTTAGAGAAAAAAATCTTGGGGACGATAAAGCAAGATATCCAGGGTAAGACTGTGAATGGAGTCGGGTGAATCTGAGCTCCGCCCATTCGACTTGAAAAAAGTTCATTGGGTTTAAGTTTCAATTGGGGTCGAACAAAGTTTGAACTTAAATATTAAATTCGAACTAAATGTAAGTTGAGTTTTGGTCATACTAACTCAAGTCCAATTAAATTTCGGCTCGTATTTCAGTATAATTATATATGTAGAATATATATATATATATATATATATATATATATATATATATATATATATATATATATATAAAGGAGGGGGTTTATGGTAAACAAAAATCTGACACTTTATATGCTTTCTAAACTATCATTGATGACGAGGGAACTTTTGGTATAAACAAAAACTTATCTATCTTTGACAACTAATCACTGCCAATATATTTATATATTTTTTTTACCAAGTAATACGTATTTTTTCATATTCTGTTTTTCAACTTATTTAGTAAATCTTAATTTTAATTAGCAACTACCAATTATGGTTATGAATAACTAGCAAGCAACTACTTTTTATAACTTTTATTTTGGTGAATTTTTTATATATGTATTTTCAAAATATAAAACCAATTTTTATGAAAATTATTTTGATAAATATACTCAAAATATTTTTTCTATTAGTTGCAGGCGCATTAGTGTATGTCTTGAATACTAGTACATATTATGACATAAAATCTTAATAATTTGTATGTAAATTTGTATTAATTCATAATTATAAAATATATATTGTATATAAGCATGTATTTAATTATGAGTTTGGATCAAATCCGATTTAAGACCAAATTTGAAATCCGAAAGCCCAAAAATAAAAAATTCATGTAATTTATGAGCCGAACTCGTGCTCGTTAAAGCCCGACTCAAAAAGCTCAGTTGACGCCACCTTAAATCCCGGGGCTGTTCGGACCCTTTCCACCTGTGACACTGTAATGGAACGCCAAAGTGATGCACCACTTTTTCTTTTTCTTTTTTTCCGTTACTAGTTATTGTAACGGCATCGTTTTCGTCCTACGGCAGAACCCGTAGACGTGGCCCGCTGCGGTCCCCTCACTCCTTTTTGTTAGAGGACCGCCGACGAACGGTATTCTTCTTGAAGACGACATGATTGGGGCCCAGATCCAATTTGGTGTAGTGCTTCCTTCACAAGCTGTGGGAATGCTTTTGCAACGGAAGTTGCTTGGCAATTTCCCTTGGACCATTCTTCGTTGGTGGGATTCTTCGTCTGCTTTTGATCCACATGCTTGGGGCCCTTGATTGTGGAAATTCCACCCAAGAAGGACAAGAAACTGGGACATAATAATTAGTTTTTTTTTTTTTTTGAAAAAAGATGGCAATCATCATTTGGAATCTTATTCTTTAATTATTGCGACATAAACGTAAAATTAATTTCACGATCCTAGGGGATCAGATTTAAAACATATATAAGTACTCCTTATCTTGTTTGCTTTCTGCAAGGGATCACGCTCACATTATCGTGGCTTAAAATCCTTGAATTTATTTGCAGTCCAGAGACCTCAAAGTTCCCCATTTCCATGCAAGCTGGATGCTTTTATTTGCTTTTCCACCGCTGTAGAAGCCTGGAAGTAATGCAGCAGTACAACTTTGACAAACTTGGATGTCAATTTGACTGCCATAGACAAGTTTGCTTGGCAATTTCACTTGGCCTTTGTTGATCAATATGCTTAGCTGAAGATTTCATCTTTTTTTTTTCCCTGATTGAACGGTAGATGGGGCCTTTGATTGTGGAAAATATCTCTGGGGGGTTGTTGGAATATTGGTTCAGAACATCCCAACTTGGATTGTTATTTTTTGAAATTTTTATAAAAAAATCACTACAGTAATTTAATATATGTACGATAAAAATGTGATTGAAAAATTTGATCACGGAAAATATAACAATTTTTTCGAGAAAAACTTCAATCCAATCATTGGAAATTTAAATCTTTAGTTTTATGCATTTGTGAAATTGTCAAAATAGTCCCTTGTATTTTCAAAAGTTTTCTAGCACTTCAAACTTATAAAATAGGTAGTTAAGAACTCACATTTTGACACAAAATGTCTTGTTTATGTCCCACATACACAATTTAAGTGGAGAGACTTTGAGAAGTTTCTTTATTATTATTATTGAAGTGCAATATGCAATCGACTGGAGTTAAAAGCAAAATAGACCTTTATCTTATGCTATATTTGTATACTTCACCTGAATTTGGATGCTCTGGAGAGGAGGAAGTGAGCATGTTCTCGTGGATTTTGATTTTTACCATTGAATTATCTACTTTGAAATGAGCACAAGATTAACTTAAATAGGGTCTCGAACAAACTAGAAGATTGTCTAAACCTGAAAAAGACTTTTGAAGGTCGAGACTGAAAATGAGTGGTTGCAATCAATTGAATCTAATTCAAATTAATGATGCAAATGTACATGAGTCACAAAATGCTTATAAATTGGATAAATTATATGTAACTCCCATATAGTTTCAACTATTGCCACATGATTCCCCCCTAACGTTTCAAAATCTCCACTTCACTCCCCTCCAAATGATCTTATGTAAAGTGAAAACTTGATGGAGAATTAATATAATTTCGTTAATTAAAATACCAATAATGCCCTTACTTAAATGCTAATCAATCAACAGCTTAACCACCTTATATAAAAAAATAGAGAGATTATGTGGATAAATGCTAAAATTACAAGGGGATAAAAAGAATATTTATACAAATCATAAGACATGAATATTAAGATTTCACAAACGCCTAACAAATTGTAAGCTTTGCTGAGGCCTACTCTGATTGAGAGACCTTAATTGCTTAGGCCTTCTGTTGTGGTAAAAAATCTCAAAAGGGATGTTGGAATAGTAGTCTGACCCAAGAAGCACAACAAATTACTGTCCTTAACAATCAAAATGTACCCAGTCCCGTTTGGATTGCATTTTCCGTAATTTTTCATGAAAAAATTACTATAGCGATTTGATGTATGTGAGGGAAAAAGATAATAGAGAAATGTGATCACGAAAAACGATACAATTTTCTGGGAGAAAATTGCAATCCAAACAGTATTACTTATTTGACTGCGTCTGCTTTTTGCAATGGATTGGGCTGAGCGGCAGAAAATTGCAATCCAAACAGTATTACTTATTTGACTGCGTCTGCTTGTTGCAATGGATTGGGCTGAACTTTATCAGATGCTCCATTTTTGCTAAAATCTGGAGACATGTAAGTTGTTCATTTCCCTAGTATTACTTATTTTGCTTCTCGTTTGGTTCTATCATTCTATAGAGACATGTATATTGTGGATTGTCATCTCAGGCTTGCCCATCTAATCACGTAATCGCCCAGAGAATGGCTGCTAGTCTTTGCATCTTCCACTCGTGGAAATAGTTCTAATCGAGTCAAATATATTAGGAAGTGTTGTAGTATTTTAATAAAATAATTAAATTCTCAATTAAATGTACATGTTACAAGGGAAATAAATTGGTAAAATTTTTTGAAATTTATAGGTGTTTAAATGGTTTTTGCTAAAGATTTATTATATGAAATTATGGCCTTTCAATTACATTGAGGTTTTGTAACTTACAATTCAAATTTGGATTGAATGAGTATTGATCAAAAAATTATTATGTGTTTGGACTGTAAATTATTTGAGATATTTTTACTGTAGCACTTTTTGTGATGCGATGTATGTGAGATAAAAAGATAATTAGGAAGATAAAAAAGTGTATTGGAAATTGTATTGATGATGTAAGTAAATATATTTGTGCAAATAATTTCCTGTCCAAACACACTCGATTTTTCAATTACAATAAATTTTTGTAACCTATATATACACATTTCATGTGATACCATGTTATAATTACAACTTGTGGGTGTGAATTTTAAAGTTGCAATTAAGTGCAATATTAAATGACATTGAGTATCATGTTTTTGGATTTCTTAATCCTTTCTTTGAGTTTGTGCAGATGGATACACACTGAAAAATGTGAATATAATGTGAAAAAACTTGAAATAAGTATTTCATATTCTTGCAAAAAGAAGTTCTATGGAAATTTCATGGAGATGGTGACAATGGTTCCTAGTATGTTTATAGACTGCTGGCCCACTAGATGAAATTGAGAATTATTGAGAAATAAAGTAGCCCTAGTAGTAAATTAGTGATCATCTATGTTGATGATTTATAGTGAAACTACTGGCTACTAGGATGAAAACATTATAAACCTAATTTAAATTATTTAAAAGTTTGGGGTTGCTTGACTTATGTATGATTAAATGATCCTAGAAGACCAAAGTTGGGTGTTCGAGCTTCTACATGTGTTTTTGTTGGTTATTCTTTAACAAGTAAAGCCTATAGATTTTTAGATTTGGAAAATAAAGGTGATTGAATCTTTAGATGCTATTTTTTTATGAAAACAAGTTTTCCTATGTGTCTAGAAATAGTGGGGGTGAAGAAATTACTAAGAATAATTGCTATTGCTTCTATTCATAATTTAGTTATTCACTAAATGGATGTAAAAATAGCTTTTTTGAACAGCAATTTAGATGAAGAAATATATATGGATCAACCAGAAGGATTATTGTATGTGGCCAAGAAAATAAAGTGTGTAAATTAAATAAATCCTTGAATGGTCTTAGACAAACTCCGAAACAATGGTATGAAAAATTTGATACTTATTTATTTGAAAATGGTTTCAAATGTATAAATGTTTATATTTCAAAAATATTGGTGATCTGCATGTGATTATTTGCTTATATGTGGATGATTTATTGATATTTGGTTTCAATTTAGGTGTAGTTGAGAAAATAAAAATGTTGCTAAAAAGCTATTTGACATGAAAGACTTGGGTGTAGCTAATGTTATACTTGGAATGAAAATTTGTAAATTAAATGACAGTATTTCTTTAGATCAGATACATTATATTGAAAAAAATTAAAGAAATATAATTATGCTAATACTAAATATGTTAGTACACCGTTGATGCTAGAGTTCACTTATTCCCAACTGAAAATGAAAATGATGTGTGCAACCAAAAAGAATATGCTAGTATAATTGGAAGTTTGCATTATGCAGTTGATTGCACACAACCTGATATTGCATATGCCGTAGGAGTACTTAGTAGGTTTACTAGCAAACCAAATATTACTCATTGACATGCAATTGACCGTTTGATGAAAATAATCTGACTCGAGTGCCAATGAGATCATATCTTTGTTTATATTTTTGTGATAATAGTAAACAACTCAAAGTTGAGACAATGATATGATAAGCCATGAGAGGGATGTGACTAGGGTTCATGAATCATAAATCACATGTAAGGATACCCAATCTAATGGTTGGAGATCCCAAAAGTTAGGTTCAAAGGGAAAAATGAATTACGTGGTGATTTGAAATGGGTATGCACCAATTTTGATAAGTATAGTACATCCCTATGATATATGTGGATACATTCTGTACTGAAAGAAAGGTTGAGCTATATTGCTCTTAATGAAAACTATAGCTCTTATGAGTGGGGTGTTTGAGTTACTGGAGCACCCTTGATGGATTTCACCTATACGAGTGTTAAGGGTGGGGCCATCCTAAAGAGAATTGGGACTTGTTCTTTTATACACTCATGAAAAAACTGGGATTGAGCACAAGGCCATAAAGTGCCAACTTTATTTGCTCATGAGAACACCTGAACTATTATGTGTGTAAGGTGATATCCAATATCCAAAAGCAGCTATAGTTCAAGGTTGTAGTTCACTACTGGCTCAAGTATTAGAAATTACTACAACACTAAATATAAGTTCAAGGCACTGCTATGTATATTATGTATGATAGTCCCTTCTTGTCATTTAAATTTATATTATTTTATTAAAATAAGTGGGGGATTGTTGTAGTATTTTAATAAAATAATTAAATTTTCAATTAAGTGTGCATGTTACAAGTGAAATATATTGGTAAAATTTTCTGAAATTTATAGGTGTTTGAATGGTTTTACTAAAGATTTATTATATGAAATTATGCCTTTTCAATTACATTGAGGTTTTGTAACTTACAATTCAAATTTGGATTGAATGGGTATTGGCCAAAGAATTATTATGTGAAATTATGATTTTTCAATTACAATAAGTTTTTGTAATCTATAATGGCCAATATTTTTAGCATTTACTTGGTGTCTTATTATTAGTGTAGGTTATGTTTGTCTACACCTACAAATAAGCATAGTTGGGATGAAAAAAATATTATTACAACAACTTATGTCTTTTGAGTCTAAATTCACTATTTTCTATCTTACAGTTAGACAAGAAACAAAAGGCGTTTGTAGAGTTATACTCTTCTAGTTGTGCAGTCTAGAAAGAGTGCTAATAAGTGTGGTTGGGTTGTTGTATTTTGGGGGTGACAAGTTAGAGAACTTGCTGCACCGAAGTTGATTCTTCCGCAAAGACTTGAATCACATTAAAGAAAGCCAGATATCCATGCCTCAACCCTCCACATTTATGTATTATTATATTATTATTTTAACTATCTCATTATAGTTAATTTTATTATTGTTATAATTATTATTATAACTATTGTTAATTTTTCTATTTAACATTTATATTTTTATTCTAGCGGAACAACTGGAAGTTTTCTAAGCACTTCGAGTTTAATGGAATTTAACAACTCATATGTTACACCGTATTCTACTGTGAGTCCCCCTGTCCTACTTGATAATTAAATAGCTTCAGAGAAAAATGTCTTGTTTATATTCCACATACAAGATTCGAGTGGTGAAAGTCTGAGGAGTTTCTTTATACAAGTGCAATAAACAATTTACAGAGAAACGAGACAGACCTTTGTGGTCCGCTAAATTTATGCACTTCGGTTCACTTTGGTTGTTTTTGGTAGAAGAAACGCGCAATTTCTTGTCGAGCTTGGAGATTAAATTAATTCAGACGATCATTAAATATCTCAAGAAGAAATGGCTTTCAAAAAGTCTCTGCAATCAGCAAATGTAAACCCAATGCTCTTTATGCTTTCCAGTCTACTCAGCCAGATGACAATCTTGGAAGGATGCTAGTATTCCTAGTGCAGCAGGGCTTTCTCAGCATATTTCGCAGCCTCCTAACTCCAAATCGATGACTAGAAGAAATTCCAATCACCAATTCCTGCAAACTTGGTTAAGGTCGGAGGCCTTCCAACATATCTTCATCATACAAGTTGTCGCCTTCTGTGTATGTATAGATCCACAAAAACTGCAACCCAAACAGATAAGCCGTACAATTTTGTTTGCCTTTCCAGGTCCTTCTTTAGCCTTTTAACAGTTCAAGATTGCAATTTTCCAGCTTGTGTTTGAGGTCTTTTAAGCATCTAAGCTCTTCAATTCAGCAATCCTTCTCTTCACCTACGCTAAAAGAACTCTAGAATTTGTGGAAAAGTCAATCATCCCGCCTACATTCTATTGTCACCTTCACTTTCAACGGATAATCAAGTTCTCAAGCTTGTTGCTTGTGAGAGTTTAAGGGACAACTGTTGATTTAATAAACTACTAATATGTAACCATTATGACTTAACTTACTGTCTTTGTTTTGGATTTTGTTTCTTTTCTTTCTAGGGCTGAGCTTATCATGGATATTTTCCACTTTCATTAAATTCATCTCTCAAAGAGAAACCTTGGAATGATCCAACTACACTTGCTAAGAAAATTATTTAAAATTGAAGTCCAGAAAAAATATAATTCTATAGCATACTTCATGTATTATAAATTCTTGACCAATCTCTTAGATGAGCTTAAATAGCTTCAAGTGCTATAGCTAGATTATATCCATAATTGTTATTTTTATTTGACTTGGCCTTTACTTACGTTTTAGATATAAAGGGATTTTTTTGCCAAAATTATGAATAGATTTGACTTGGCCTTTACTTACTCTTCTCAACCATCATTTGGCCATGAATAGATTTTTCCTTCCAAAAAATTCCAAGGTTTTCTCTTGATCCTATTGTCTTCCAAGCCTATACCCAAAATCACATCAAGTTTTATGTAGTTGACTTGGCCTTTTAGTAGTGGACATGGGATATTTTTTTCCTTCCAAATGATTGCATGCTTAAAGGTTGCAAGATGAAGTTTTATTTACGATGCAATGGAGGGATAGGAGTTGGAGAGTATTGGTCTCTAGAGATCTTCAAAATTCTGTGATTTAGTTTCTTTTGTCCCATTAACAGATCCATTGCGAATAACTTAGGCATTTTGAAGTGGTTGATTTCTTAGCACCCAATTGTTTTTACTGATTTATATGTAGTTGCTGTATTGAAAGTGCATTAGTTTCATCAACCTTTGTATTAGAAAAAGTCATTACATTCATCAACCTTCTGATTAAAAGTTGTCATTACATGAATTTGAAATTTTTTTCAAGAAGTTGATTAGTCATTAGTCCTAAACTTTACATACTCATGCAGTCATATTCAAATTATTATTGCAGTTTGGAAAGGAAATAATCATCTACAACTGCTACAACCCAATTCTAAATTGAAGCCTTAAATGAACAAAAAAAAGAGAGAGAGAGAGAAAAGAACCTGTAAGAGATGATAAACAATTCGTCAAGCTTCTGTTTGAAAATTGTCATTACACGATTTTCATTATTTTTCCCCTTAAGTTGGTTAGTCATTAATTATAGAGTTTACAAACTTATGCACTCATGTTCAGATTGTCATTGAAGTTTGGGAAGGAGTCATCTACAACGGCCAGAAAATCTATTTTCTGGATTGAAGCATTAGTGACAAAAGAAATAGAATCCATAAGGATTATAACCTAAAGTTAACATGCTATACTATGGACCACACCAGTTTATCTGCATATTTTCTAAATGGAAAAAGTTACATTGAATTGTAAGTCTTTTAATATTGCTATACTAGGAACATTCTTTATTGTGTATTAACTGTTGTCATACCATCAACTAGAACAATAACAATCTTATATCCTATTACCAGATATGTCTGAACTTTAAAATTTATAGACATTTGAGGTGCTTAAATTTTCCACCATTGAGTTTGAATTGGATATGTCGGTATACATACTATGTTGTAGCCTTAGTCAATGTTTTGATTAATAATTTGACCCTTCATAAGCTTGATTTCTTTCTCAATTCGTTATCCATTTTGGAAATATTTGAACTATTATTTCGTGTACCAAGGATCCAATGTATTATCCTGTCCAAGTTGTAATCCCAAACTAGATTTCCAAATGGTTTTTTTACTAATTTTGCATATTAACATGTTTTTATCTACATTGCAACTTCTAACATTTATTTCATTGATTTTTCAACTAATCAAGAAGTGGTAATCATGAGTAAAAGATTTGATGGTTTTGAACTAAATAGAAAATAGTATGGAGACAGCTCATATTTCTCTCCGCGGAAGAAACAATAGACAATCAATTACTATTGAAAGCCAACAAAATGTGAAAACTATAATACAAAATATCACCTAACCAAATATGACTAATCTTAATTATTATTATTATTGTTGTTGCATCACTACTTTGAGATAAAAAGGTGCCTTAAGATATACATGGTAAAGAATAGAATTGGTAACTGATAATAGTACATAGAACAATAAGAATAAAGAATGGAATCAAAATAATTCTAAAACGATTAGGATATAAGCTTAAACTAATTAATAATTCAAGAATATACTAAGAATGTACTGTCGTGCACTTTCATTTGGTTCTTACATGTTCATATCTTTCCTAAATTTAATCATGTAATTGGATGTTCTATACTTGTAAAGAAAGAAAATACATGATGGTTGACAGGTGCCGAACCTGTGCAATAATAAATAATAAATCCTAACTACCACCTGAAACAGCTAGTAATTAATTCGAGTACTGGAGCAGGGACTCTAGGTGTGCAATGGGTTACTTGATTCACCCTGTTCCCGAAGAGTGTGCTTAATCCGATATACCTGAATTGATTATTTAACTGAACTCCCTAACTAGTAGACAGTGGTAAGCAGGGTCGTCTCCTCAGGGACTGGAGAGATATTTGTTTCTTTTCAAATCAGGATTAATGGGGGGGTTTTGGTATCAAAAGCCAACTGAACAAATTAAATGCAGAAAATAATTAATTAAAAGAAATAATTAAAAGAAACTCTAGCCAAGGGTATACTTCAGAAATGGTTCATGCACTGATCATTGATGCAAAAATAATTCCAACATCTATTAATAGATTGGTTCTAGTTGTCTCGCACGCGCTAAACAACCAACCCTTCCTTAATTTATCGATAGCTAAGGTACGACCGTTAACTATTTCTCTAACCCAAAAACAACCCTAGGTACGACCGTAGGATTTAATTTCCGGATTGCATTAATAATTAGAAAGGCCCAATCCTGACTAACAAACACGCTACGAGGGTTCATTCAAGCCAGATCAAATATTCCCCTGACACAAATCCAATTGTGCCAGTTGCTACTGGGATAGAGGTAACGAACGATTACGGATTCAATTACCCCTATATAGCAAAATAGCCTATATAAACAATTAATTATTGCGCACTAATCAATCATGCATAAGGCTATAACAATTAGAAACAGGAAATATGTAAATACCAATAAATGAGAAAAATAATAAAGAATGATCTAGATCTCACAGTAATCGATGAACCAATTCGTCAGTTGCCCCCTTGACTAGAATTAGAGAATTAGCCCTCCATTAATGGAGGACCAAGCGCGCGTGGAGAATTGGGATACGTCGCTGTATCGGACCCCTTCTTTTGGTCAAGAGCAGAAGACCAGAGCAAGAGATTTTGATTTCTTGCACTTGTCTCCGAAAACCCAAGCGTATGAAAGGCAGAGTGTTCAATGTAGTTGTCGTCAGCAAAAGTGAAAAACCAAAGCTTAGAAAAGTCAACAACGGCGGCTATTCTTTTTCTTCTCCCAATTGCTACCAAAACATCCGAGAGAAAAGTTTCTCACTTTTTTCCTTTTCAATTTGTCAAGTCAAAACATCAAGAGTTGGTTTCTCACAAGTCCACAATAATGGCTTCTGTCCGTTGCCTTTCTACCCCTCAGGCTGCGGCGCACCGTCTCCTCTTCAAAACAGAGAAAAACGAAGACTCCCCTCTAACCTAAGCCGCGCCAGAGATAAATTACAAATTGTTACTTCTCAAAATTGCAGCAAGACTCCCTAGAAATATATATTAAAATAAAATCTATTACAATTAGGTTTTTTCCGCTTCTCAAACGGTCCCCACTCCGATGAATCTTCTAAAAGTTGAATTTAAGCGCTTTTCAGCAACCATTCCTGCAATTAGCACCAAAACAAAATATCAGTAGAATCCACCCAATTAACGAAAATATTTAGTCAATTAATTATGCAATAATGCCCAAAATACCCACTAAAATGCAACCTATCAATCTCCCCCACACCTGAACTATGCTTGCCCTCAAGCATAATTACTCAGAAATACAATCGAGATACGAAGCTAATCACAGCAGTTCATACCAAAAACGGCATCCCAATCTCCCCACTAACCTCATCGAAATCAGAATATACCAAATCAACAATGCTCACAGTTCCAAATGCACTCGTTCACTCCAAAGTGTATATGAAATGTATATAAGATGGCTCTCAAATCAACACAATAGAATGACACTACCATAAGCTTGCTCATATATCATATCTCCACCACCTACTCATGAATTTAAATGCAGCAATCAAGGGACTTTGCAAGGTTGTAGTGGGGCTAGGGTGAGAAGGTAGGATAAAAAGGAGTCAAAAGGGTGCAAAAGTATAAAGAAAGTGCCCAGAAATTCATTACATAGATTCTTGCACATTTGAAATTTAAAGGCACCTCAACCATCACACAAGTGAAGCGAACTAGCACTTGCCACAGCCTTCGCCTTTTCTCCTTTTTCATTCATCTACTTCCCCTCTCGTTTTCTTTCCCCCCCTTTTTTTTTTCTTTTGCTTTTTTTTCAATACTCCCAACCAGCACCCTAAAGGTCAACTTGACTTGCTGGTTTCCTGCACTTTGTCTTCTTTTCACGTCCCTTCTTTTTTCTTTTGTTTTTTTTTGTTTTTTTTTTTTCGGTGCATAAATGGGTGTAATGCCCTTCGAATAATACTCCAAAAGTCTGTATAATGAAATCAAAGCACTTCTTCACACGAGGTACAAAAAGAAAGTCTAAAGAGATGTTTTACGGCTAGGAACTAGGGTCTCAAGCGAAGAGTAGGAGTTAAGGCTCAACTTGGCTCCCTAATGGTAGTAAATAATCCAAGGGTCGGTTTTAAGAAAGTCCAAAATGGCTCATTCCTAGGTGCCCTATCATTTTAATGCATTAAACTCATGTAAATGTGGTCTTGACATGCATAACCGAGCAAATTCTAGAATGACAAACCATGTGCACTAACCACTCAATCAAACGAAAAATTAGGCCCAAAAATCGCACAAGTGGTCAAATTTATGTCAAGTTCAGCATATTAATCAATCAATTCAGTATCAAGGAAAGTGGAACACCCCATGGCATGAACTTACTATGTACGCTTATATCCCAATTCGCATTCATCATCGTTCAAAGAAAAGACAACTACTAAGGCAAGGAAAAACTCAATCAGACAACGAAAAGCACAACCAAAGCATAGTTAACCCTCCCCCACACCTAAACCTTACATTGCCCTCAATGTAAGCAAAGTAAGACCAAATTAGAGGTATTGGGGCAACGACACTTCCCTGACAACGGAGGAGGGCAGAAATTCAAATCATGGCTGCGGAGGGAAAGGCGGGCGGAAGCCCACGTGATGGAGATACTGCGCTATATTCTGGGCCATCCCGCCCATTTGACGCTCCATCCGATCCATACGAGTGTCCATGTGCTCTTGCCCTTATTTTTTTGGTTTAGTCATTGGAAATCAGAGGGCAAGGTGGAGGCAAGGAAATGGGATTCCAAAGAGGTCAACAAACAGCCAACAAAGCAAATGACAACTAAATACAGCTTCCAATCACAGACAAGTGCAGAAACGGCCGATGAACACATCCCCAAGAATTAGTTAAACCTGTCAGCAGCAAAATTTTCCCCAAATACCACAAATTCAACCCAAAAACTAATTAATTAGACAAACACAGCAAAATTCCCCCAAAAACTAATTAAACAGACAACTAGAGTAAAAGCTTTCCCCAAATATCACTGGGTGGGCACAACGTTAACCAAATAATCAACAATCAATCCACAGATATGCCACAGCACCCAAACAAGCACCAATTTTCTGTCCTCAGCTAGCAAATCAAAAATCTGGCCTCAGCTAAGAAATTAAAATCTGGCATTAGCTAATAAAAGCTAGTAATCTGGCCTCAGCTACTTAGAGACAGAAAATGAAAGAGGGATATCACCGGAGAAAAATTTTTCAGCTCATTTGACAGGTTGAGGAGGGACGCGCGTGGCCTGCGATGGTGGTCTTGATGATCGCGCGCAATGACCTGCTGGAGATGCGCGCGCCTGGTTGGTAGACTGTGCGACTGCAGGCGGGCAGCGGACTGGGCAGCGGACTGGAGCAGGGTGGGCGCGGAGGAGGCTGGCACGCAGAGGGCTCGCGCGCCTGGGCTGGATCGCGCGCTGGGGCGGCGCGCAGGGGCGGCATCGCTGGGCTGCGTCGCGCGCAGGGAGCGCGCTTGGGCGCTGGGGTGGAGTGAGCGTGGCGGAGGCGTGCGGTCTGCGCGCACGGTCTGGGTTGCGCGTGCGGTCTGCGATGGGCGGCGGCGGCGGGCAGCGACGGCTGGGGCCTGGCGTGGGCACGCCTAACTACCATGTAGCCCGCAGATTCTGAACGAAAATTTCCTCCGTCAGGCGTGACCATCTGGCGTGGGCACGTCTAACTACTATGGAGTTCGCAGAACCTGAGCGAAAATTCCTTTTCCTCAGGCGTGACCACCCGGCGTGGGCACGCCTAACCACTAATCTCCTGCCACAAAACATCAAACCATCAATCGACACTAATACATAACTAAAACTTCAAAAATGCATGAAAACTGCCACAAATAGTCTTGGGTTGCCTCCCAAGTAGCGCCTTTCTTTAATGTCTTTGGCTAGACATGGCCAAAACCCTCAAGCATGAGAAAGTGGATCGTGGAGGTGTTCAACCTCTACTTCTTCAACATAGAAACCCTCATAATAAGGTTTGAGACGATGGCCATTCACCACGAACTTTTTCTCCGTGTTTAAACTCTGGATCTCCACTGCACCATAATGGAACACATTAGAAACGACAAATCCGGTATCAAAACTTAATATCCATATGAATACTGACCACTAGAAAAAAAGAAAAGAAAATAAACGAAAAAGAGATGAATATCAAACTTAAAACAAAGGAAAAACCTTTAGAAACTAAAAATAAAATACTAGCACCCCAACTAATCTCCCCCCCACACCTAAATGACACATTGCCCTCAATGTGATAATGTAAAAGCAGAAGGAATGAGAGGGACGACGGTACTTCCCTGAAATCATCAAAATAGGGACGGGGTCACAGCGGCGGTTGAGGTGGAAATTGAGGTGCAAGACCCGTATGGTACATAAACACTCCAACAATGATGTGGGTCGAGGGGTCCTAGACAATTCAATAACAACTACAGCCACCAATAAGGACAATAAGCAAGTCAATATCCACTAATGTGTCCCACTTAACAATCCGACCAACAATAGAAACTGGTGTCCCAGCAAATGTATTAAACTAGTAAAGCAGAAGTCGCACCCAAGGGTAAGGCAACAATCAAGTGAGTAAACAATATTATCCCGCAACTGGACAATTAAATGCAAAATGCGTCCACCCAAGTACTCGACAAATGTCCCACCGGTCAATTTCTCCCAACAATAGCAAATTGTTCCCAACAAGTCAATGAAAATCAACCAATGGCAATAACCAAACAAGGGACACAGGTGCCGCGAGAGTCAATAGACAAACCCAACAGTTATTCTACTAACGGCACAACAGAAATTCCATGCAAAGTAGCACTTCGTCACAGCCCAAAATATTCCAACATATCACGTCAATGGACTCAATACAGAAATCAGCAAAATAGGACTCAAGTGATACCAAAAATGACCCCAACAAAGCAGTGAATTCAACCAATTCGAGCAAGTGAAACTCAACAAATGTCATCAATCGGACAGTCAACTACCCACATCAAACGCTCAAAAGTAGCACTTGAGCCACGGAACTAGCAATTCCAGCAGTAACCAAATAGAAATTGAGAATTAATAATTTTAAGTAACACTGCAACCAGTACCACTGGTGCTCAGACAGGAAAGTATTAAATCAACGGCAGCATCTCAACCACAAGAAATGAACCTTCAAAATAAGTAAGTGACTTCAAATAGAAGCCACAATTATAGGCAAAAGATCTCAACCAGTACCACTGGTGAGTCACAGGGAAAAGTAATCAAGCGGCCAATAATTCAATAAATAACAGAAGATACCCCCACTATGGCAGCAATTAAACTCAATTCTGTCCAAAAAACACCCCCAGAATATGCCTAAATCACCCCTGCTATTAGCCATAAAGAAACTCAAACACAGGGTGGACTGGAACGACTCAACCAAAAACGCCTACTAGGCACAACTCACTTAATTAGGCAATCCAGAACACAGGATTATCAGATGTTAAACAACTACCATCACCAGTACCACTGGTGAGTGCATAGGGAGAAATTAAAGCGAATAACCAATCCAGTGAACAAAATAGATTCGAACACCCAAACAGCGCCAAAAATGAGCGAAAATTAAAGCCAGAAGCAATGGTCAACTCACCCCCAAAGTACCCCCAAATTTCGCAGCAGTTTGACTCAATTGTACCCAAAATTAACCCCAGAAAATTCCCAAATTACTTCCTGGTTTCAGCCATCACAAAACCCCCGAAAAATGTGCAAAATCTAGCAATTGATGAACCAGGAAGACACTAATCAAAGAGGAAAATACAATACCTCCACCTGTCAATTTGGACAGGTGGGAATGGCTCGAGTAGCGGAGCAGCAACAGTGAAGGGGTTGGGGTAGAGTGGCGCGAGCTGGTGATGGACCTCGAGGTAGAGAGAGAGAGGGAAGAGCTGACGGCGGCCGCGAGGTGGAGTTTCGCGAGCTGGTCTAGTTGTTGGCGAGGTTGACTGCTGGCGGAGGTGATGGCGGCATGGATTGAATGGCTGGTGGTGGCGCGTGAGCTCAGGAGCTGCGCGCCAGGGAGATGGAGCCGCGGGCAGCGGCGAGGTGGTGGAAAGAGGGGATGTGGCGGCAGGCGGAGAGCCTGTGACGCGGCTGATGCCGCGCGGCGCTGGCTGCAGGCGGCACGCGCTGGTGGGCTGTGGTTGTGCTGATGCGGTGGTGGAGCTGTGAGGGAGATGGCGGGCCAGGTGCTGGTGAGTGGACTGCGTGCGCGATTGGAGGAGAGGGCGCGGCGCTCGGCTGGCGGTGGTGGACGGCCGAGGCGGGCTGGAGTCGCGGCGTACGAGGTAGAGAAGGGAGGCAGCGCCGTGAAAGAAAAAGAAGAAAAAGAGGGAAACACAGGGGAACGGCGGAGAAGAAGAAGAAAAGGAAAGGAAAGAAAGAAAAGAAAGGAAGAAAGAAAAAGAAGAAAGAAAGAAAGAAGAAATTTTTTTTTTTTTTTTTTTTTTTTTTTTACAAAGAAACCCAGTCTTAGGCGTGGGCACGCCTAACCGCTATGGAGTCCGCAGATCTTGAGCGAAAATTTTTTCCATCAGGCGTGACCACCTGGCGTGGGCACGTCTAACTGCTATAGAGTCCGCAGATCCTGCCACCAAATATCAAACTATTAATTGACACTAATACTTAACTAAAACTAAAAACAAAATGTATGAAAATTGAAACAAATAGTCTTGGATTGCCTCCCAAGCAGCGCCTTTCTTTAATGTCTTCGGCTAGACATTATCCTATTTATTTATGGAGGATAAAATCGTGTAGCTCGCTTCAGTGCTTAATCTTCTATGTAATCCTGATAGCCCTCGTAAATGGAGTAATTCTTGACCACCCGAGCTACGGTCTTCCATGGATTAGTAGATGGCGCCAAACAAACAAGTGATGATCTTAAATCTTCACCCACTCCTCCATCACGAGCACTTATTGGTTCGAAATATTTTGCCATCATGACTCTTAACTTATTCCTGGCATGAAATTCAAAATCGTCTGGTATAATAAAATCAATCTCACTAACAGGAATTAAAGAATAAGAGTCAGGAAAATATTGATCAAGGAATGGAGGAGATGTCACCGCATTTGGAGATTGTTCACTGGATTCATTCACTTGAACCATTTGATGTTGGGGTCTCAATTTTTGCTCTTCAACTTTCTTTTCAACTGCATCTTTAGATTCTTCTTCTTGAGACTCTTGTAGTACCATGTCATTTGTCAGAATAATTGCACTCTCATCTTCCTCATGGTCGATAATAGTCGGTGAGGGCAATTCTTCATAAACTGGAGAAATCAATTTGCTCGTTTTAAATGCCCATTCACGCCTTGCTTCTTTCATCTCTTCACTCATCCTTTGTGTCTCCTGCTGAATTCGAGATACATTAGCAGCTAGTAATTCTATCATCTCTTCAAGAGACATACCTGACACGGATGATGGTTCTTGAGACTCATACTGCTGAAAATTCATTGGCTGCTGAAAATTCATTGGCCCTGTTGTATAATCATAACTGGAGTTATCCCACCATTCTTGATCATACCCGTTTGGATTAGAGTTATACCACGTTCGAGACCAGGGTGAAAAATCTCCATAATTATTGATTGGGACATTCAGATTATCTTGATATTCGGGGCACATACCGGTTGAATGATCCCTGGCATAACAAATTTTACAGGTTGCAGCAGCCATTCTTTCTCTAACAGAGTTTAGTGCCTCTGCATATGCAGACCTCTCAAAAAAACTAGCCTCATTGCCTTCCCCGGAAATAAAATCCAGTATATCACCAAAATACGGAGTGTTAGAAGCCATCAAAAAAATAAGAGAAAACTAAATTAAAAATGAAAACAAGGTGAACTCAAAGAGAAACAAATTAATCTGACACCAGTCCCCGGCAACGGCGCCAAAAATTGACAGGTGCCGAACCTGTGCAATAATAAATAATAAATCCTAACTACCACCTGAAACAGCTAGTAATTAATTCGAGTACTGGAGCAGGGACTCTAGGTGTGCAATGGGTTACTTGATTCACCCTGTTCCCGAAGAGTGTGCTTAATCCGATATACCTGAATTGATTATTTAACTGAACTCCCTAACTAGTAGACAGTGGTAAGCAGGGTCGTCTCCTCAGGGACTGGAGAGATATTTGTTTCTTTTCAAATCAGGATTAATGGGGGGGTTTTGGTATCAAAAGCCAACTGAACAAATTAAATGCAGAAAATAATTAATTAAAAGAAATAATTAAAAGAAACTCTAGCCAAGGGTATACTTCAGAAATGGTTCATGCACTGATCATTGATGCAAAAATAATTCCAACATCTATTAATAGATTGGTTCTAGTTGTCTCGCACGCGCTAAACAACCAACCCTTCCTTAATTTATCGATAGCTAAGGTACGACCGTTAACTATTTCTCTAACCCAAAAACAACCCTAGGTACGACCGTAGGATTTAATTTCCGGATTGCATTAATAATTAGAAAGGCCCAATCCTGACTAACAAACACGCTACGAGGGTTCATTCAAGCCAGATCAAATATTCCCCTGACACAAATCCAATTGTGCCAGTTGCTACTGGGATAGAGGTAACGAACGATTACGGATTCAATTACCCCTATATAGCAAAATAGCCTATATAAACAATTAATTATTGCGCACTAATCAATCATGCATAAGGCTATAACAATTAGAAACAGGAAATATGTAAATACCAATAAATGAGAAAAATAATAAAGAATGATCTAGATCTCACAGTAATCGATGAACCAATTCGTCAGTTGCCCCCTTGACTAGAATTAGAGAATTAGCCCTCCATTAATGGAGGACCAAGCGCGCGTGGAGAATTGGGATACGTCGCTGTATCGGACCCCTTCTTTTGGTCAAGAGCAGAAGACCAGAGCAAGAGATTTTGATTTCTTGCACTTGTCTCCGAAAACCCAAGCGTATGAAAGGCAGAGTGTTCAATGTAGTTGTCGTCAGCAAAAGTGAAAAACCAAAGCTTAGAAAAGTCAACAACGGCGGCTATTCTTTTTCTTCTCCCAATTGCTACCAAAACATCCGAGAGAAAAGTTTCTCACTTTTTTCCTTTTCAATTTGTCAAGTCAAAACATCAAGAGTTGGTTTCTCACAAGTCCACAATAATGGCTTCTGTCCGTTGCCTTTCTACCCCTCAGGCTGCGGCGCACCGTCTCCTCTTCAAAACAGAGAAAAACGAAGACTCCCCTCTAACCTAAGCCGCGCCAGAGATAAATTACAAATTGTTACTTCTCAAAATTGCAGCAAGACTCCCTAGAAATATATATTAAAATAAAATCTATTACAATTAGGTTTTTTCCGCTTCTCAAACGGTCCCCACTCCGATGAATCTTCTAAAAGTTGAATTTAAGCGCTTTTCAGCAACCATTCCTGCAATTAGCACCAAAACAAAATATCAGTAGAATCCACCCAATTAACGAAAATATTTAGTCAATTAATTATGCAATAATGCCCAAAATACCCACTAAAATGCAACCTATCAATCTCCCCCACACCTGAACTATGCTTGCCCTCAAGCATAATTACTCAGAAATACAATCGAGATACGAAGCTAATCACAGCAGTTCATACCAAAAACGGCATCCCAATCTCCCCACTAACCTCATCGAAATCAGAATATACCAAATCAACAATGCTCACAGTTCCAAATGCACTCGTTCACTCCAAAGTGTATATGAAATGTATATAAGATGGCTCTCAAATCAACACAATAGAATGACACTACCATAAGCTTGCTCATATATCATATCTCCACCACCTACTCATGAATTTAAATGCAGCAATCAAGGGACTTTGCAAGGTTGTAGTGGGGCTAGGGTGAGAAGGTAGGATAAAAAGGAGTCAAAAGGGTGCAAAAGTATAAAGAAAGTGCCCAGAAATTCATTACATAGATTCTTGCACATTTGAAATTTAAAGGCACCTCAACCATCACACAAGTGAAGCGAACTAGCACTTGCCACAGCCTTCGCCTTTTCTCCTTTTTCATTCATCTACTTCCCCTCTCGTTTTCTTTCCCCCCCTTTTTTTTTTCTTTTGCTTTTTTTTCAATACTCCCAACCAGCACCCTAAAGGTCAACTTGACTTGCTGGTTTCCTGCACTTTGTCTTCTTTTCACATCCCTTCTTTTTTCTTTTGTTTTTTTTTGTTTTTTTTTTTTCGGTGCATAAATGGGTGTAATGCCCTTCGAATAATACTCCAAAAGTCTGTATAATGAAATCAAAGCACTTCTTCACACGAGGTACAAAAAGAAAGTCTAAAGAGATGTTTTACGGCTAGGAACTAGGGTCTCAAGCGAAGAGTAGGAGTTAAGGCTCAACTTGGCTCCCTAATGGTAGTAAATAATCCAAGGGTCGGTTTTAAGAAAGTCCAAAATGGCTCATTCCTAGGTGCCCTATCATTTTAATGCATTAAACTCATGTAAATGTGGTCTTGACATGCATAACCGAGCAAATTCTAGAATGACAAACCATGTGCACTAACCACTCAATCAAACGAAAAATTAGGCCCAAAAATCGCACAAGTGGTCAAATTTATGTCAAGTTCAGCATATTAATCAATCAATTCAGTATCAAGGAAAGTGGAACACCCCATGGCATGAACTTACTATGTACGCTTATATCCCAATTCGCATTCATCATCGTTCAAAGAAAAGACAACTACTAAGGCAAGGAAAAACTCAATCAGACAACGAAAAGCACAACCAAAGCATAGTTAACCCTCCCCCACACCTAAACCTTACATTGCCCTCAATGTAAGCAAAGTAAGACCAAATTAGAGGTATTGGGGCAACGACACTTCCCTGACAACGGAGGAGGGCAGAAATTCAAATCATGGCTGCGGAGGGAAAGGCGGGCGGAAGCCCACGTGATGGAGATACTGCGCTATATTCTGGGCCATCCCGCCCATTTGACGCTCCATCCGATCCATACGAGTGTCCATGTGCTCTTGCCCTTATTTTTTTGGTTTAGTCATTGGAAATCAGAGGGCAAGGTGGAGGCAAGGAAATGGGATTCCAAAGAGGTCAACAAACAGCCAACAAAGCAAATGACAACTAAATACAGCTTCCAATCACAGACAAGTGCAGAAACGGCCGATGAACACATCCCCAAGAATTAGTTAAACCTGTCAGCAGCAAAATTTTCCCCAAATACCACAAATTCAACCCAAAAACTAATTAATTAGACAAACACAGCAAAATTCCCCCAAAAACTAATTAAACAGACAACTAGAGTAAAAGCTTTCCCCAAATATCACTGGGTGGGCACAACGTTAACCAAATAATCAACAATCAATCCACAGATATGCCACAGCACCCAAACAAGCACCAATTTTCTGTCCTCAGCTAGCAAATCAAAAATCTGGCCTCAGCTAAGAAATTAAAATCTGGCATTAGCTAATAAAAGCTAGTAATCTGGCCTCAGCTACTTAGAGACAGAAAATGAAAGAGGGATATCACCGGAGAAAAATTTTTCAGCTCATTTGACAGGTTGAGGAGGGACGCGCGTGGCCTGCGATGGTGGTCTTGATGATCGCGCGCAATGACCTGCTGGAGATGCGCGCGCCTGGTTGGTAGACTGTGCGACTGCAGGCGGGCAGCGGACTGGGCAGCGGACTGGAGCAGGGTGGGCGCGGAGGAGGCTGGCACGCAGAGGGCTCGCGCGCCTGGGCTGGATCGCGCGCTGGGGCGGCGCGCAGGGGCGGCATCGCTGGGCTGCGTCGCGCGCAGGGAGCGCGCTTGGGCGCTGGGGTGGAGTGAGCGTGGCGGAGGCGTGCGGTCTGCGCGCACGGTCTGGGTTGCGCGTGCGGTCTGCGATGGGCGGCGGCGGCGGGCAGCGACGGCTGGGGCCTGGCGTGGGCACGCCTAACTACCATGTAGCCCGCAGATTCTGAACGAAAATTTCCTCCGTCAGGCGTGACCATCTGGCGTGGGCACGTCTAACTACTATGGAGTTCGCAGAACCTGAGCGAAAATTCCTTTTCCTCAGGCGTGACCACCCGGCGTGGGCACGCCTAACCACTAATCTCCTGCCACAAAACATCAAACCATCAATCGACACTAATACATAACTAAAACTTCAAAAATGCATGAAAACTGCCACAAATAGTCTTGGGTTGCCTCCCAAGTAGCGCCTTTCTTTAATGTCTTTGGCTAGACATGGCCAAAACCCTCAAGCATGAGAAAGTGGATCGTGGAGGTGTTCAACCTCTACTTCTTCAACATAGAAACCCTCATAATAAGGTTTGAGACGATGGCCATTCACCACGAACTTTTTCTCCGTGTTTAAACTCTGGATCTCCACTGCACCATAATGGAACACATTAGAAACGACAAATCCGGTATCAAAACTTAATATCCATATGAATACTGACCACTAGAAAAAAAGAAAAGAAAATAAACGAAAAAGAGATGAATATCAAACTTAAAACAAAGGAAAAACCTTTAGAAACTAAAAATAAAATACTAGCACCCCAACTAATCTCCCCCCCACACCTAAATGACACATTGCCCTCAATGTGATAATGTAAAAGCAGAAGGAATGAGAGGGACGACGGTACTTCCCTGAAATCATCAAAATAGGGACGGGGTCACAGCGGCGGTTGAGGTGGAAATTGAGGTGCAAGACCCGTATGGTACATAAACACTCCAACAATGATGTGGGTCGAGGGGTCCTAGACAATTCAATAACAACTACAGCCACCAATAAGGACAATAAGCAAGTCAATATCCACTAATGTGTCCCACTTAACAATCCGACCAACAATAGAAACTGGTGTCCCAGCAAATGTATTAAACTAGTAAAGCAGAAGTCGCACCCAAGGGTAAGGCAACAATCAAGTGAGTAAACAATATTATCCCGCAACTGGACAATTAAATGCAAAATGCGTCCACCCAAGTACTCGACAAATGTCCCACCGGTCAATTTCTCCCAACAATAGCAAATTGTTCCCAACAAGTCAATGAAAATCAACCAATGGCAATAACCAAACAAGGGACACAGGTGCCGCGAGAGTCAATAGACAAACCCAACAGTTATTCTACTAACGGCACAACAGAAATTCCATGCAAAGTAGCACTTCGTCACAGCCCAAAATATTCCAACATATCACGTCAATGGACTCAATACAGAAATCAGCAAAATAGGACTCAAGTGATACCAAAAATGACCCCAACAAAGCAGTGAATTCAACCAATTCGAGCAAGTGAAACTCAACAAATGTCATCAATCGGACAGTCAACTACCCACATCAAACGCTCAAAAGTAGCACTTGAGCCACGGAACTAGCAATTCCAGCAGTAACCAAATAGAAATTGAGAATTAATAATTTTAAGTAACACTGCAACCAGTACCACTGGTGCTCAGACAGGAAAGTATTAAATCAACGGCAGCATCTCAACCACAAGAAATGAACCTTCAAAATAAGTAAGTGACTTCAAATAGAAGCCACAATTATAGGCAAAAGATCTCAACCAGTACCACTGGTGAGTCACAGGGAAAAGTAATCAAGCGGCCAATAATTCAATAAATAACAGAAGATACCCCCACTATGGCAGCAATTAAACTCAATTCTGTCCAAAAAACACCCCCAGAATATGCCTAAATCACCCCTGCTATTAGCCATAAAGAAACTCAAACACAGGGTGGACTGGAACGACTCAACCAAAAACGCCTACTAGGCACAACTCACTTAATTAGGCAATCCAGAACACAGGATTATCAGATGTTAAACAACTACCATCACCAGTACCACTGGTGAGTGCATAGGGAGAAATTAAAGCGAATAACCAATCCAGTGAACAAAATAGATTCGAACACCCAAACAGCGCCAAAAATGAGCGAAAATTAAAGCCAGAAGCAATGGTCAACTCACCCCCAAAGTACCCCCAAATTTCGCAGCAGTTTGACTCAATTGTACCCAAAATTAACCCCAGAAAATTCCCAAATTACTTCCTGGTTTCAGCCATCACAAAACCCCCGAAAAATGTGCAAAATCTAGCAATTGATGAACCAGGAAGACACTAATCAAAGAGGAAAATACAATACCTCCACCTGTCAATTTGGACAGGTGGGAATGGCTCGAGTAGCGGAGCAGCAACAGTGAAGGGGTTGGGGTAGAGTGGCGCGAGCTGGTGATGGACCTCGAGGTAGAGAGAGAGAGGGAAGAGCTGACGGCGGCCGCGAGGTGGAGTTTCGCGAGCTGGTCTAGTTGTTGGCGAGGTTGACTGCTGGCGGAGGTGATGGCGGCATGGATTGAATGGCTGGTGGTGGCGCGTGAGCTCAGGAGCTGCGCGCCAGGGAGATGGAGCCGCGGGCAGCGGCGAGGTGGTGGAAAGAGGGGATGTGGCGGCAGGCGGAGAGCCTGTGACGCGGCTGATGCCGCGCGGCGCTGGCTGCAGGCGGCACGCGCTGGTGGGCTGTGGTTGTGCTGATGCGGTGGTGGAGCTGTGAGGGAGATGGCGGGCCAGGTGCTGGTGAGTGGACTGCGTGCGCGATTGGAGGAGAGGGCGCGGCGCTCGGCTGGCGGTGGTGGACGGCCGAGGCGGGCTGGAGTCGCGGCGTACGAGGTAGAGAAGGGAGGCAGCGCCGTGAAAGAAAAAGAAGAAAAAGAGGGAAACACAGGGGAACGGCGGAGAAGAAGAAGAAAAGGAAAGGAAAGAAAGAAAAGAAAGGAAGAAAGAAAAAGAAGAAAGAAAGAAAGAAGAAATTTTTTTTTTTTTTTTTTTTTTTTTTTTACAAAGAAACCCAGTCTTAGGCGTGGGCACGCCTAACCGCTATGGAGTCCGCAGATCTTGAGCGAAAATTTTTTCCATCAGGCGTGACCACCTGGCGTGGGCACGTCTAACTGCTATAGAGTCCGCAGATCCTGCCACCAAATATCAAACTATTAATTGACACTAATACTTAACTAAAACTAAAAACAAAATGTATGAAAATTGAAACAAATAGTCTTGGATTGCCTCCCAAGCAGCGCCTTTCTTTAATGTCTTCGGCTAGACATTATCCTATTTATTTATGGAGGATAAAATCGTGTAGCTCGCTTCAGTGCTTAATCTTCTATGTAATCCTGATAGCCCTCGTAAATGGAGTAATTCTTGACCACCCGAGCTACGGTCTTCCATGGATTAGTAGATGGCGCCAAACAAACAAGTGATGATCTTAAATCTTCACCCACTCCTCCATCACGAGCACTTATTGGTTCGAAATATTTTGCCATCATGACTCTTAACTTATTCCTGGCATGAAATTCAAAATCGTCTGGTATAATAAAATCAATCTCACTAACAGGAATTAAAGAATAAGAGTCAGGAAAATATTGATCAAGGAATGGAGGAGATGTCACCGCATTTGGAGATTGTTCACTGGATTCATTCACTTGAACCATTTGATGTTGGGGTCTCAATTTTTGCTCTTCAACTTTCTTTTCAACTGCATCTTTAGATTCTTCTTCTTGAGACTCTTGTAGTACCATGTCATTTGTCAGAATAATTGCACTCTCATCTTCCTCATGGTCGATAATAGTCGGTGAGGGCAATTCTTCATAAACTGGAGAAATCAATTTGCTCGTTTTAAATGCCCATTCACGCCTTGCTTCTTTCATCTCTTCACTCATCCTTTGTGTCTCCTGCTGAATTCGAGATACATTAGCAGCTAGTAATTCTATCATCTCTTCAAGAGACATACCTGACACGGATGATGGTTCTTGAGACTCATACTGCTGAAAATTCATTGGCTGCTGAAAATTCATTGGCCCTGTTGTATAATCATAACTGGAGTTATCCCACCATTCTTGATCATACCCGTTTGGATTAGAGTTATACCACGTTCGAGACCAGGGTGAAAAATCTCCATAATTATTGATTGGGACATTCAGATTATCTTGATATTCGGGGCACATACCGGTTGAATGATCCCTGGCATAACAAATTTTACAGGTTGCAGCAGCCATTCTTTCTCTAACAGAGTTTAGTGCCTCTGCATATGCAGACCTCTCAAAAAAACTAGCCTCATTGCCTTCCCCGGAAATAAAATCCAGTATATCACCAAAATACGGAGTGTTAGAAGCCATCAAAAAAATAAGAGAAAACTAAATTAAAAATGAAAACAAGGTGAACTCAAAGAGAAACAAATTAATCTGACACCAGTCCCCGGCAACGGCGCCAAAAATTGACAGGTGCCGAACCTGTGCAATAATAAATAATAAATCCTAACTACCACCTGAAACAGCTAGTAATTAATTCGAGTACTGGAGCAGGGACTCTAGGTGTGCAATGGGTTACTTGATTCACCCTGTTCCCGAAGAGTGTGCTTAATCCGATATACCTGAATTGATTATTTAACTGAACTCCCTAACTAGTAGACAGTGGTAAGCAGGGTCGTCTCCTCAGGGACTGGAGAGATATTTGTTTCTTTTCAAATCAGGATTAATGGGGGGGTTTTGGTATCAAAAGCCAACTGAACAAATTAAATGCAGAAAATAATTAATTAAAAGAAATAATTAAAAGAAACTCTAGCCAAGGGTATACTTCAGAAATGGTTCATGCACTGATCATTGATGCAAAAATAATTCCAACATCTATTAATAGATTGGTTCTAGTTGTCTCGCACGCGCTAAACAACCAACCCTTCCTTAATTTATCGATAGCTAAGGTACGACCGTTAACTATTTCTCTAACCCAAAAACAACCCTAGGTACGACCGTAGGATTTAATTTCCGGATTGCATTAATAATTAGAAAGGCCCAATCCTGACTAACAAACACGCTACGAGGGTTCATTCAAGCCAGATCAAATATTCCCCTGACACAAATCCAATTGTGCCAGTTGCTACTGGGATAGAGGTAACGAACGATTACGGATTCAATTACCCCTATATAGCAAAATAGCCTATATAAACAATTAATTATTGCGCACTAATCAATCATGCATAAGGCTATAACAATTAGAAACAGGAAATATGTAAATACCAATAAATGAGAAAAATAATAAAGAATGATCTAGATCTCACAGTAATCGATGAACCAATTCGTCAGTTGCCCCCTTGACTAGAATTAGAGAATTAGCCCTCCATTAATGGAGGACCAAGCGCGCGTGGAGAATTGGGATACGTCGCTGTATCGGACCCCTTCTTTTGGTCAAGAGCAGAAGACCAGAGCAAGAGATTTTGATTTCTTGCACTTGTCTCCGAAAACCCAAGCGTATGAAAGGCAGAGTGTTCAATGTAGTTGTCGTCAGCAAAAGTGAAAAACCAAAGCTTAGAAAAGTCAACAACGGCGGCTATTCTTTTTCTTCTCCCAATTGCTACCAAAACATCCGAGAGAAAAGTTTCTCACTTTTTTCCTTTTCAATTTGTCAAGTCAAAACATCAAGAGTTGGTTTCTCACAAGTCCACAATAATGGCTTCTGTCCGTTGCCTTTCTACCCCTCAGGCTGCGGCGCACCGTCTCCTCTTCAAAACAGAGAAAAACGAAGACTCCCCTCTAACCTAAGCCGCGCCAGAGATAAATTACAAATTGTTACTTCTCAAAATTGCAGCAAGACTCCCTAGAAATATATATTAAAATAAAATCTATTACAATTAGGTTTTTTCCGCTTCTCAAACGGTCCCCACTCCGATGAATCTTCTAAAAGTTGAATTTAAGCGCTTTTCAGCAACCATTCCTGCAATTAGCACCAAAACAAAATATCAGTAGAATCCACCCAATTAACGAAAATATTTAGTCAATTAATTATGCAATAATGCCCAAAATACCCACTAAAATGCAACCTATCAATCTCCCCCACACCTGAACTATGCTTGCCCTCAAGCATAATTACTCAGAAATACAATCGAGATACGAAGCTAATCACAGCAGTTCATACCAAAAACGGCATCCCAATCTCCCCACTAACCTCATCGAAATCAGAATATACCAAATCAACAATGCTCACAGTTCCAAATGCACTCGTTCACTCCAAAGTGTATATGAAATGTATATAAGATGGCTCTCAAATCAACACAATAGAATGACACTACCATAAGCTTGCTCATATATCATATCTCCACCACCTACTCATGAATTTAAATGCAGCAATCAAGGGACTTTGCAAGGTTGTAGTGGGGCTAGGGTGAGAAGGTAGGATAAAAAGGAGTCAAAAGGGTGCAAAAGTATAAAGAAAGTGCCCAGAAATTCATTACATAGATTCTTGCACATTTGAAATTTAAAGGCACCTCAACCATCACACAAGTGAAGCGAACTAGCACTTGCCACAGCCTTCGCCTTTTCTCCTTTTTCATTCATCTACTTCCCCTCTCGTTTTCTTTCCCCCCCTTTTTTTTTTCTTTTGCTTTTTTTTCAATACTCCCAACCAGCACCCTAAAGGTCAACTTGACTTGCTGGTTTCCTGCACTTTGTCTTCTTTTCACATCCCTTCTTTTTTCTTTTGTTTTTTTTTTGTTTTTTTTTTTTCGGTGCATAAATGGGTGTAATGCCCTTCGAATAATACTCCAAAAGTCTGTATAATGAAATCAAAGCACTTCTTCACACGAGGTACAAAAAGAAAGTCTAAAGAGATGTTTTACGGCTAGGAACTAGGGTCTCAAGCGAAGAGTAGGAGTTAAGGCTCAACTTGGCTCCCTAATGGTAGTAAATAATCCAAGGGTCGGTTTTAAGAAAGTCCAAAATGGCTCATTCGTAGGTGCCCTATCATTTTAATGCATTAAACTCATGTAAATGTGGTCTTGACATGCATAACCGAGCAAATTCTAGAATGACAAACCATGTGCACTAACCACTCAATCAAACGAAAAATTAGGCCCAAAAATCGCACAAGTGGTCAAATTTATGTCAAGTTCAGCATATTAATCAATCAATTCAGTATCAAGGAAAGTGGAACACCCCATGGCATGAACTTACTATGTACGCTTATATCCCAATTCGCATTCATCATCGTTCAAAGAAAAGACAACTACTAAGGCAAGGAAAAACTCAATCAGACAACGAAAAGCACAACCAAAGCATAGTTAACCCTCCCCCACACCTAAACCTTACATTGCCCTCAATGTAAGCAAAGTAAGACCAAATTAGAGGTATTGGGGCAACGACACTTCCCTGACAACGGAGGAGGGCAGAAATTCAAATCATGGCTGCGGAGGGAAAGGCGGGCGGAAGCCCACGTGATGGAGATACTGCGCTATATTCTGGGCCATCCCGCCCATTTGACGCTCCATCCGATCCATACGAGTGTCCATGTGCTCTTGCCCTTATTTTTTTGGTTTAGTCATTGGAAATCAGAGGGCAAGGTGGAGGCAAGGAAATGGGATTCCAAAGAGGTCAACAAACAGCCAACAAAGCAAATGACAACTAAATACAGCTTCCAATCACAGACAAGTGCAGAAACGGCCGATGAACACATCCCCAAGAATTAGTTAAACCTGTCAGCAGCAAAATTTTCCCCAAATACCACAAATTCAACCCAAAAACTAATTAATTAGACAAACACAGCAAAATTCCCCCAAAAACTAATTAAACAGACAACTAGAGTAAAAGCTTTCCCCAAATATCACTGGGTGGGCACAACGTTAACCAAATAATCAACAATCAATCCACAGATATGCCACAGCACCCAAACAAGCACCAATTTTCTGTCCTCAGCTAGCAAATCAAAAATCTGGCCTCAGCTAAGAAATTAAAATCTGGCATTAGCTAATAAAAGCTAGTAATCTGGCCTCAGCTACTTAGAGACAGAAAATGAAAGAGGGATATCACCGGAGAAAAATTTTTCAGCTCATTTGACAGGTTGAGGAGGGACGCGCGTGGCCTGCGATGGTGGTCTTGATGATCGCGCGCAATGACCTGCTGGAGATGCGCGCGCCTGGTTGGTAGACTGTGCGACTGCAGGCGGGCAGCGGACTGGGCAGCGGACTGGAGCAGGGTGGGCGCGGAGGAGGCTGGCACGCAGAGGGCTCGCGCGCCTGGGCTGGATCGCGCGCTGGGGCGGCGCGCAGGGGCGGCATCGCTGGGCTGCGTCGCGCGCAGGGAGCGCGCTTGGGCGCTGGGGTGGAGTGAGCGTGGCGGAGGCGTGCGGTCTGCGCGCACGGTCTGGGTTGCGCGTGCGGTCTGCGATGGGCGGCGGCGGCGGGCAGCGACGGCTGGGGCCTGGCGTGGGCACGCCTAACTACCATGTAGCCCGCAGATTCTGAACGAAAATTTCCTCCGTCAGGCGTGACCATCTGGCGCGGGCACGTCTAACTACTATGGAGTTCGCAGAACCTGAGCGAAAATTCCTTTTCCTCAGGCGTGACCACCCGGCGTGGGCACGCCTAACCACTAATCTCCTGCCACAAAACATCAAACCATCAATCGACACTAATACATAACTAAAACTTCAAAAATGCATGAAAACTGCCACAAATAGTCTTGGGTTGCCTCCCAAGTAGCGCCTTTCTTTAATGTCTTTGGCTAGACATGGCCAAAACCCTCAAGCATGAGAAAGTGGATCGTGGAGGTGTTCAACCTCTACTTCTTCAACATAGAAACCCTCATAATAAGGTTTGAGACGATGGCCATTCACCACGAACTTTTTCTCCGTGTTTAAACTCTGGATCTCCACTGCACCATAATGGAACACATTAGAAACGACAAATCCGGTATCAAAACTTAATATCCATATGAATACTGACCACTAGAAAAAAAGAAAAGAAAATAAACGAAAAAGAGATGAATATCAAACTTAAAACAAAGGAAAAACCTTTAGAAACTAAAAATAAAATACTAGCACCCCAACTAATCTCCCCCCCACACCTAAATGACACATTGCCCTCAATGTGATAATGTAAAAGCAGAAGGAATGAGAGGGACGACGGTACTTCCCTGAAATCATCAAAATAGGGACGGGGTCACAGCGGCGGTTGAGGTGGAAATTGAGGTGCAAGACCCGTATGGTACATAAACACTCCAACAATGATGTGGGTCGAGGGGTCCTAGACAATTCAATAACAACTACAGCCACCAATAAGGACAATAAGCAAGTCAATATCCACTAATGTGTCCCACTTAACAATCCGACCAACAATAGAAACTGGTGTCCCAGCAAATGTATTAAACTAGTAAAGCAGAAGTCGCACCCAAGGGTAAGGCAACAATCAAGTGAGTAAACAATATTATCCCGCAACTGGACAATTAAATGCAAAATGCGTCCACCCAAGTACTCGACAAATGTCCCACCGGTCAATTTCTCCCAACAATAGCAAATTGTTCCCAACAAGTCAATGAAAATCAACCAATGGCAATAACCAAACAAGGGACACAGGTGCCGCGAGAGTCAATAGACAAACCCAACAGTTATTCTACTAACGGCACAACAGAAATTCCATGCAAAGTAGCACTTCGTCACAGCCCAAAATATTCCAACATATCACGTCAATGGACTCAATACAGAAATCAGCAAAATAGGACTCAAGTGATACCAAAAATGACCCCAACAAAGCAGTGAATTCAACCAATTCGAGCAAGTGAAACTCAACAAATGTCATCAATCGGACAGTCAACTACCCACATCAAACGCTCAAAAGTAGCACTTGAGCCACGGAACTAGCAATTCCAGCAGTAACCAAATAGAAATTGAGAATTAATAATTTTAAGTAACACTGCAACCAGTACCACTGGTGCTCAGACAGGAAAGTATTAAATCAACGGCAGCATCTCAACCACAAGAAATGAACCTTCAAAATAAGTAAGTGACTTCAAATAGAAGCCACAATTATAGGCAAAAGATCTCAACCAGTACCACTGGTGAGTCACAGGGAAAAGTAATCAAGCGGCCAATAATTCAATAAATAACAGAAGATACCCCCACTATGGCAGCAATTAAACTCAATTCTGTCCAAAAAACACCCCCAGAATATGCCTAAATCACCCCTGCTATTAGCCATAAAGAAACTCAAACACAGGGTGGACTGGAACGACTCAACCAAAAACGCCTACTAGGCACAACTCACTTAATTAGGCAATCCAGAACACAGGATTATCAGATGTTAAACAACTACCATCACCAGTACCACTGGTGAGTGCATAGGGAGAAATTAAAGCGAATAACCAATCCAGTGAACAAAATAGATTCGAACACCCAAACAGCGCCAAAAATGAGCGAAAATTAAAGCCAGAAGCAATGGTCAACTCACCCCCAAAGTACCCCCAAATTTCGCAGCAGTTTGACTCAATTGTACCCAAAATTAACCCCAGAAAATTCCCAAATTACTTCCTGGTTTCAGCCATCACAAAACCCCCGAAAAATGTGCAAAATCTAGCAATTGATGAACCAGGAAGACACTAATCAAAGAGGAAAATACAATACCTCCACCTGTCAATTTGGACAGGTGGGAATGGCTCGAGTAGCGGAGCAGCAACAGTGAAGGGGTTGGGGTAGAGTGGCGCGAGCTGGTGATGGACCTCGAGGTAGAGAGAGAGAGGGAAGAGCTGACGGCGGCCGCGAGGTGGAGTTTCGCGAGCTGGTCTAGTTGTTGGCGAGGTTGACTGCTGGCGGAGGTGATGGCGGCATGGATTGAATGGCTGGTGGTGGCGCGTGAGCTCAGGAGCTGCGCGCCAGGGAGATGGAGCCGCGGGCAGCGGCGAGGTGGTGGAAAGAGGGGATGTGGCGGCAGGCGGAGAGCCTGTGACGCGGCTGATGCCGCGCGGCGCTGGCTGCAGGCAGCACGCGCTGGTGGGCTGTGGTTGTGCTGATGCGGTGGTGGAGCTGTGAGGGAGATGGCGGGCCAGGTGCTGGTGAGTGGACTGCGTGCGCGATTGGAGGAGAGGGCGCGGCGCTCGGCTGGCGGTGGTGGACGGCCGAGGCGGGCTGGAGTCGCGGCGTACGAGGTAGAGAAGGGAGGCAGCGCCGTGAAAGAAAAAGAAGAAAAAGAGGGAAACACAGGGGAACGGCGGAGAAGAAGAAGAAAAGGAAAGGAAAGAAAGAAAAGAAAGGAAGAAAGAAAAAGAAGAAAGAAAGAAAGAAGAAAATTTTTTTTTTTTTTTTTCTTAGGCGTGGGCACGCCTAACCGCTATGGAGTCCGCAGATCTTGAGCGAAAATTTTTTCCATCAGGCGTGACCATCTGGCGTGGGCACGTCTAACTGCTATAGAGTCCGCAGATCCTGAACGAAAATTCCTTTCCATCAGGCGTGACCACCTGGCGTGGGCACGTCTAACTGCTATAGAGTCCGCAGATCCTGCCACCAAATATCAAACTATTAATTGACACTAATACTTAACTAAAACTAAAAACAAAATGTATGAAAATTGAAACAAATAGTCTTGGGTTGCCTCCCAAGCAGCGCCTTTCTTTAATGTTTTCGGCTAGACATTATCCTATTTATTTATGGAGGATAAAATCGTGTAGCTCGCTTCAGTGCTTCATCTTCTATGTAATCCTGATAGCCCTCGTAAATGGAGTAATTCTTGACCACCCGAGCTACGGTCTTCCATGGATTAGTAGATGGCGCCAAACAAACAAGTGATGATCTTAAATCTTCACCCACTCCTCCATCACGAGCACTTATTGGTTCGAAATATTTTGCCATCATGACTCTTAACTTATTCCTGGCATGAAATTCAAAATCGTCTGGTATAATAAAATCAATCTCACTAACAGGAATTAAAGAATAAGAGTCAGGAAAATATTGATCAAGGAATGGAGGAGATGTCACCGCATTTGGAGATTGTTCACTGGATTCATTCACTTGAACCATTTGATGTTGGGGTCTCAATTTTTGCTCTTCAACTTTCTTTTCAACTGCATCTTTAGATTCTTCTTCTTGAGACTCTTGTAGTACCATGTCATTTGTCAGAATAATTGCACTCTCATCTTCCTCATGGTCGATAATAGTCGGTGAGGGCAATTCTTCATAAACTGGAGAAATCAATTTGCTCGTTTTAAATGCCCATTCACGCCTTGCTTCTTTCATCTCTTCACTCATCCTTTGTGTCTCCTGCTGAATTCGAGATACATTAGCAGCTAGTAATTCTATCATCTCTTCAAGAGACATACCTGACACGGATGATGGTTCTTGAGACTCATACTGCTGAAAATTCATTGGCTGCTGAAAATTCATTGGCCCTGTTGTATAATCATAACTGGAGTTATCCCACCATTCTTGATCATACCCGTTTGGATTAGAGTTATACCACGTTCGAGACCAGGGTGAAAAATCTCCATAATTATTGATTGGGACATTCAGATTATCTTGATATTCGGGGCACATACCGGTTGAATGATCCCTGGCATAACAAATTTTACAGGTTGCAGCAGCCATTCTTTCTCTAACAGAGTTTAGTGCCTCTGCATATGCAGACCTCTCAAAAAAACTAGCCTCATTGCCTTCCCCGGAAATAAAATCCAGTATATCACCAAAATACGGAGTGTTAGAAGCCATCAAAAAAATAAGAGAAAACTAAATTAAAAATGAAAACAAGGTGAACTCAAAGAGAAACAAATTAATCTGACACCAGTCCCCGGCAACGGCGCCAAAAATTGACAGGTGCCGAACCTGTGTAATAATAAATAATAAATCCTAACTACCACCTGAAACAGCTAGTAATTAATTCGAGTACTGGAGCAGGGACTCTAGGTGTGCAATGGGTTACTTGATTCACCCTGTTCCCGAAGAGTGTGCTTAATCCGATATACCTGAATTGATTATTTAACTGAACTCCCTAACTAGTAGACAGTGGTAAGCAGGGTCGTCTCCTCAGGGACTGGAGAGATATTTGTTTCTTTTCAAATCAGGATTAATGGGGGGGTTTTGGTATCAAAAGCCAACTGAACAAATTAAATGCAGAAAATAATTAATTAAAAGAAATAATTAAAAGAAACTCTAGCCAAGGGTATACTTCAGAAATGGTTCATGCACTGATCATTGATGCAAAAATAATTCCAACATCTATTAATAGATTGGTTCTAGTTGTCTCGCACGCGCTAAACAACCAACCCTTCCTTAATTTATCGATAGCTAAGGTACGACCGTTAACTATTTCTCTAACCCAAAAACAACCCTAGGTACGACCGTAGGATTTAATTTCCGGATTGCATTAATAATTAGAAAGGCCCAATCCTGACTAACAAACACGCTACGAGGGTTCATTCAAGCCAGATCAAATATTCCCCTGACACAAATCCAATTGTGCCAGTTGCTACTGGGATAGAGGTAACGAACGATTACGGATTCAATTACCCCTATATAGCAAAATAGCCTATATAAACAATTAATTATTGCGCACTAATCAATCATGCATAAGGCTATAACAATTAGAAACAGGAAATATGTAAATACCAATAAATGAGAAAAATAATAAAGAATGATCTAGATCTCACAGTAATCGATGAACCAATTCGTCAGTTGCCCCCTTGACTAGAATTAGAGAATTAGCCCTCCATTAATGGAGGACCAAGCGCGCGTGGAGAATTGGGATACGTCGCTGTATCGGACCCCTTCTTTTGGTCAAGAGCAGAAGACCAGAGCAAGAGATTTTGATTTCTTGCACTTGTCTCCGAAAACCCAAGCGTATGAAAGGCAGAGTGTTCAATGTAGTTGTCGTCAGCAAAAGTGAAAAACCAAAGCTTAGAAAAGTCAACAACGGCGGCTATTCTTTTTCTTCTCCCAATTGCTACCAAAACATCCGAGAGAAAAGTTTCTCACTTTTTTCCTTTTCAATTTGTCAAGTCAAAACATCAAGAGTTGGTTTCTCACAAGTCCACAATAATGGCTTCTGTCCGTTGCCTTTCTACCCCTCAGGCTGCGGCGCACCGTCTCCTCTTCAAAACAGAGAAAAACGAAGACTCCCCTCTAACCTAAGCCGCGCCAGAGATAAATTACAAATTGTTACTTCTCAAAATTGCAGCAAGACTCCCTAGAAATATATATTAAAATAAAATCTATTACAATTAGGTTTTTTCCGCTTCTCAAACGGGCCCCACTCCGATGAATCTTCTAAAAGTTGAATTTAAGCGCTTTTCAGCAACCATTCCTGCAATTAGCACCAAAACAAAATATCAGTAGAATCCACCCAATTAACGAAAATATTTAGTCAATTAATTATGCAATAATGCCCAAAATACCCACTAAAATGCAACCTATCAATGGTACCAATTTAAAACTAATATGTACTATAAATTCCTCTTGAGCGTGAAAATAGATGATAGGTTGTAATTTTATCATTTATTTTATTATTAATTTTCTCCTATTACCTGACCCGATGTGGATTAATTGTCAAATCCTACTCACTTTTAAAAATTTACATTTATTACAGAGAGTGGAACGAAAATATGATAACAAGTGTCAATTTGACAGAAAAAGAGCCCGAGTAACAGCGCGTATCTCAAGGGCATTTTTGGAAAAGGAAAATTTCTCCTCTTTTGGCGGTCCCCGAAAAGAGAGGAGAGGAAGCAAGCCTGGGGAGTCTTCATTTTCTTCACAGGAGCCGCCGCAAGTAGCAGTAAACTTAGATAGGAATTAAGAGCAGAGAACTAGCACTATCTTGTTACCTTTAGCTTAGCTTTTGACTTTTCTTCCTTTTTAGCTCTTATTAGTTCCTTTTCCTTTTCCGTATGTCAAGGCAAGTAGGAATCAAGTAGTCAATTAATCATCCTCTGTTGCTTTCGCTATTTCCTTGGTTATTTTCAAACGAATTGAGTTCGCCCAATCGGAGACCATGGCCGCCACTCTCTCTGCAATTTTGTGTAGGTTTTTCTCATCAACGATGAGCTAAACCCCTTTGTCTAGTCAAGAAACAACGGATGCTTTGGATCGCCTAAAAATTGTGAGATCGAATTAAATTCATCTTTTCTTTTTTATTTATTGGTATTCGCATATTCTCTGGTTACAGTGCTTGTGATTGTTCAATTAATTGATTGTCTTGGATCCGGATAATTAGTTAATTTGGGAATCTATTGTCAATTGGGGCGTTAAATCCGTAATTGTTTAATTACTCTGGATTAGTAACAACTGGCATGATTAGATTTGTGTCAGGGGGATACGCGGGTTAATCTGAAATAACCCTGGTAGTGCGTTATTTGCTTAGAGTAGGGCTCATCTAATACATAAGATAATTGGAGAATTAAATCTTACGGGCGTATCTAAAATTATTTTTCAATTAGAGCAGTGATTAACAGGCGTACCTTAATCACCGGAACAGTAAGAAGGGATTGACTGTCATCGCTTATTTGACAGTTATAACCTATTTATTAATAAATAATTGAAATTGTCTTTGCATTGATGATCAATTAGGTGAACCATTGCTGAAATTATTTCTTGGTTAGACCTTTAATTATCATTACTTTACTTTTAGTGAGTTGTCATTTAATTTCTAATTAGCTATTTATCTTTATTTGAACTCCTTTGATTGTCATCGTTTATACAAAAACTCCCATTTGTTACTGTGAATTTGAAAAGAAATGAATTTTTTTTCAGTTCCTAAAGATACGATCCTACTTCCCTGTTTATAAATTAATAATTATTTGTATAAAAGTCATCCCATTCGGGTATATCGGATCAAGCAAACTCTTCGAGAATAGGGTGAATCAAGTAACCCATTGCACACCTAAAATTCCTACTCCAGTACTTGGAATCGGGTTTTGGTTAATTTAATTGGCAATTAAATTTATTTTTATTATTGTACAAGCATCGACAACCTGTCAATTTTTGGCGCCGTTGCCGAGGACTGGCATAAGTTATTTATTTTTTTTTAAGTTCACTTTTGTTCTAATTTTCTGGTGCTTTTCGAGTGTATGCCTCATTCTTCTCGTACAGGTGAATTAATTTTCGATTCCGAGGTAGAGAAGACTGTGCGTAGAACAGGGAAAGAGACCAGGCAACTCAGAGAAGAGCACTCCAGTACTGCATCTCTGAGTTCTGAGCTAGAAGTTGAACCAACAGATTCACTTAGTGATACTTCAAGTGATTCAAACCAAGAGAAAGTCACCATGGCGAATGCACGAACACTAAGGGAGTTGGCTGCTCCTGATTTAAATTAGCAACCTTTATGCATTACTTTCCCAAATTTGAATGATAACACTCCATTTGAATTAAAATCTGATCTAATTCATCTCTTGCCATCTTTTCATGGTTTGTCAGGTGAGGAACCTTACAAGCACTTGCAAGAGTTTGATGTAGTGTGCAACAGTATGAAACCCCCGAAAATCACAAAAGAGCAGATAAAAATAAGGACATTCCCCTTCTCCTTGAAGGATTCTGCTAAAAACTGGTTGTACTATCTACAACCAGGTAGTATCACTACATGGGACCAGCTGAAGAAAAAGTTTTTAGACAAGTATTTTCCCTCGTCTCGAGTTGCAAGTCTAAAAAAGGAGATATGTGGTATCAAGCAGTACCCAGGGGAGTCGCTTTATGATTATTGGGAGCGATTCAAGAAGTTGTGCATCAAGTGCCCCCAGCACCAAATAAGTGAGCAATTGCTCATACAATATTTTTATGAGGGGCTACTTTTCAGAGATAGGAGCATAATTGATGCTACAAGTGGAGGGGTACTGGTGAACAAGACCCCTCGAAAAGCGTGAGAGTTAATTGAAGGAATGACTGAGAATTTGCAGCAGTTTAGTACGAGAGAGGATGTCCCAACACGCAAGGTGAGTGAGGTAGAGAAATCTTCTATCCAACAGCAGTTGACTGAGTTAACATCATTTGTTAGGCAACTGGCTGTAATAAATGCATCTCAGGCCAAGGTGTGTGGGATTTGCACTGGTATGGGTCATTCTACGGAGATATGCCCACTGATTCAAGAGGAAAGTGTGGAGCAAGTGAACATGGCTGGTCACGCGCCCGCGCCAAGACTGTCATACGACCCATACTCGAATACGTACAATCTGGGTTGGAGAGATCATCATAACTTCAGTTATGGAGGAAATAGACAGTCGAATTTTGCACCAAATAGGCAGCAAGGGTACCAACAACAGTACCAATCTCGCCCGCCACCACCCCCTTCAAACTCAAGTCTGTCTATGGAAGAAATGATGAAACAATTAATTGCTAATCAACAAAAAACGGATTTAGACCTACAAATTATGAGGAATCAATTGGGTTAGATACAAGAAATGCAAAGTCAAATGAGTCAGATGGCAGTGGCAATCAACCGCCTAGAATTTCAAGTTTATGAAAAATTGCTATCTCAACCTAAATTGAACTTGAAGAATGTAAGTGCAATGACCTTAAGGAGTCGGAAGGAAATTCAGGGGCCTGAACTCGTGACTCCAAAGGAAAAGGACGAAGAGAAGATTGAGAAAGAGCTTGAGGCAGAGAACACCAACACCAAAACTTCAGTGGTACTCCCTGACCCGATCATAGACGTTAAAACTAATCCCCCTCCATTTCCTAGCAGGTTGGAGAAATCAAAGAAACAATACAAGGGGAAAGAGATACTGGAAGTGTTTCGCAAGGTAGAGATCAATATCCTCCTACTAGACGCAATCAAACAAGTGCTAAAGTATGCAAAATTTTTGAGAGATTTGTGTGTCAACCGAAGAAGGCTGAGGGGAGATGAAAGGGTCATCATGGGGGAGAATGTGTCAGCGGTTCTACAAAGGAAACTCTTACCGAAATGTGGGGATCCACGTATGTTCACTATCTCCTGTAGGATAGGCAACACTTTGATTAGGAAAGCCATACTGGACTTAGGGGCATCGATTAATGTAATGTCGAAATTTATCTATGCTTCTATGAACCTAAATCTATTAAAAGAAACTGGAATAATAATTCAGTTAACTGACCGAACCAATGCATACCCTGATGGGTTGGTTGAGGATGTGTTGGTCAAAATTAATGATTTGGTATTCTCAACTGACTTTTATGTACTTGACATGGATGATGATCATTCCCCTGACCTCTCACCTTTGCTACTAGATAGATCTTTTTTTAGCACAGCACAGACAAAATTTGATGTTAATAAGGATATCTTGTCCATGAAATTTGATGAAAAAATAGTTAATTTCAATATTTTTGATACAATAGAACATCCTGTTAATTCTCACTCTGTGTTTGCTATTCATGCTATTAATCCCTGTGTGCAAGAATTTTCTGAGTTTGCTTGTAGGGATAAATTCAAAATTGTTGCGAACAAGTATCAGGAGATGAAAGCAATTTATAAGATGAAAAGGAATAGAAAATTAAGAAAGAAGGCTGCACTCAATGGGTATTTGGATCCCGGAGGAGGGCCATCGATTACAAGAAAAATTGAATTACATCCAAATTGAAGAGTGGTGTTTAACATCTAACCAAAGACGTTAAAAAAAGGCGCTCATTGGGAGGCAACCCAATTTCTTCTAATTGTTTATTCAGTTTTATTTGATAGTTTAAATATGTTTTTCATGAGTTTGACTGATTTCTGGTTTCAATTTTCGTTTTTGATGGCTCGTATGTATCTCTCTGATATGACGTGCCCGCGTCATATCGTATGGAGAGGTTATGGTCAGAAGAGTTCTTGCCTTTTTGACGTGCCCGCATCATGTCGTATGGAGAGTTCATGGTCAGAAGGGTTCTTGCCTTCTTGACGTACCCATGTCTCGTTCACAGGAAAGGTAAGTATTCAAATTTCGAAAAAAAATTTCGATTACCTGTTAATCTCTAATTTTTAAATCAAAAATAAAAAAAATTAAAAAAAAAACAAAAAAAATTTTCGTTTGACCGTAGCTTGGATTTTCAAATTTCAAAATTTTAATTTTAAAAAAAATCTATTTCTTTTTCTTCTTTTTTCTTTCTTTCCTTTCCTTTTTCTTTCTTTCTTTCCTTTCTTCCCTTCTTCTTCCCCGATCCCTTCTTCCCTTTGTCCGCCGCCTTCTCCTCCCCTCATCACCAGCACGACGCCGCCTCTGCTCACTCACCACTCGTGCGGCCACTCTATCCATTCGCGCGCCGCCACTCTGCTTTCCACCAACGCGCCGCCACTCTATCCATTCGCGCGCCGAAATTCTCCCACAGCCGACGCCACCAGCTTCTCCTCTCCCTATCAATCCGCCACTGCCGCCTCCTCGCTGCGCGCCACTCGCGAACGCGTCACTCACCAGCTTTCCGCCGCCCTATGCGCACGCCATCTAGCCAGCGCCGCTACCCCCTCTTCGCTTGCCGACCGCCACCGCAGCAACGCGACCGCCGTCAACAGCGCCAACCGTCGGTTCTCCAATCGAATACCAGTGGAGAGTTTTGCATTTGCTGGTTGAATTGAGTTGAGATGTCTCAGAATTTGGCCGTGTACTTCCATCACATCGGTTTCACTTCACTGTTCCCTCCTATCCCTTAGCCATTCGACAGGGAAGTTTCGTTGTCCTCTTCGCTTTATTTGCTTTCTACTCTCCATTGGGGACAATGTCGGATTTAGGTGTGGGAGAAATTGGACAGCTATGATACTTGTATTTCGAGTTTTTAGTTTTTAGATGTTTTTCCTTTATTTTTAGTTTGTTATTTGTCTATCTTTCGTTTATTTTCTTTCTTTTTAATGATCAGCTCTAATGTGAATATCAAGATTTGATGTTGAATTGTTGCCTCTAATTTCACTATTACCAAGTTTTAATAACAAAAGTGTATCGAGATAATGTGGTTGAGTCCAAGAATATCTCTTTGGTGAATATCGGTGATTGTTCGACTCTTTTGATTTTTGGTTAACTTTTTTAGGTTTAGGGAATGATTGTTGGCATTTTCATGTGAATTGATTCAATATTAACTTTAGTTCTCCATATTTGAAAAAATGAGGCTAGTAGCTGCTGTTTTTGTTTGTTTTGGATGTGTCATTTTGAGTTATCGTGTATCTGGCTGGGAAATAAGGGTGACTGTACTCCGCTATTGGTTACTATTGAGTAACCGGAGATTTTCACCTAAAGTGTCAATTCTCGCGTTAAAAAATAGCAATTTCTATGAGTACGTGGTCGTATAGCGATAGGAGTTGAATAACCCGGCTCCTCTATCTGGCAAATGTTGGGAGGTCGCGTCAAAAGGCTCCGATGGCTAGAGACTAAGTCTTTTGTGCTATTGAAAGAGGAAAAAAAAGAAGAAAAAAATATATATCGAAAACGTGAAGAAAAAAACAAGAGTGAAGTGAAGGTTGTGTTAGTGTGATATGAGTCAGCTTGCCGAATTATAGATTTAATGTCGAGATTTTGGTTGATGGTTGGCCCTTTTGCTGATAAATGTTGTGCGCCATTCCTTTTTCTTAGATTAGTTAACCTAGAATTGAAGAAGTTTGTGGTTTAGAAACTAACCAAGGGGATATTTCTTGAATTTTGATCACTGATGCTTGATATATGTTTTTCTTGGTATCTTGGCAAAATGGCAGATAGAGCAATAGCCATTGTCAAATATTGGTATTTGTTTGCTGTTCTTATATTTGAGAACAAGCATGGTTTAGGTATGGAGAGAATTGATAGGTTGCAATTTTATCATTTATTTTATTATTAATTTTCCCATATTATCTGACCCAATGTGAATTAATTGTCAAATCCTACTCATTTTTAGAAATTTACATTTATTGCAGGGAGTGGAACGAAAATATGATAACAAGTGCCAATTTGACAGAAAAGAAATCCGAGTAACAGCGCGTATCCCTGGGGCATTTTTGGAAAAGAAAAATTTCTCCTCTTTTGGCGGTTCCCGAAAAGAGAGGAGAGGAAGCAAGCCTAGGGGTCTTCGTTTTCTTCACAGGAGCCGCCGCAAGTAGCAGTAGACTTAGATAGGAATTAAGAGCAGAGAACTAGCACTATCTTGTTACCTTTAGCTTTTTGTCTTTTAGCTTAGCTTTTGACTTTTCTTATTTTTTTTAGCTCTTATTAGTTCCTTTTCCTTTTCCGTATGTCAAGGCAAGTAGGAATCAAGTAGTCAATTAATCATCCTCTATTGCTTTCGCTATTTCCTGGGTTATTTTCAAACGAATTGAGTTCGCCCAATCGAAGACCATGGCCGCCACTCTCTCTACAATTTTGTGTAGGTTTTTCTCATCAACGATGAGTTAAGCCCCTTTGTCTAGTCAAAGAACAACTGATGCTTTGGGTCGTCTAAAAATTGTGAGATCGAATTAAATTCATCTTTTTTTTTAATTATTGGTATTCGCATATTCCCTGATTACAGTGTTTGTGATTGTTCAATTAATTGATTGTCTTGGATCCGGATAATTAGTTAATTTGGAAATCTATTGTTAATTGAGGCATTAAATCCGTAATTGTTTAATTGCTCTGGATTAGTGACAACTGGCATGATTAGATTTGTGTCAGGGGGATACGCGGCTAATCTGAAATAATCCTGGTAGTGCGTTATTTGGTTAGAGTAGGGCTCATCTAATACATAAGGCAATTGGGGAATTAAATCTTACGGGCGTATCTAAAATTATTTTTCAATTAGAGCAGTGATTAACGGGCGTATCTTAATCACTGGTACAGTAAGGAGGGGTTGACTGTCATCGCTTATTTGACAGTTATAACCTATTTATTAACAAATAATTGGAATTGTCTTTGCATTGATGATCAATTAGGTGAACCATTGTTGAAGTTATTTCTTGGTTAGATCTTTAATTATCATTACTCTAATTTTAGTGAGTTGTCATTTAATTTCTAATTAGCTATTTATCTTTATTTGAACTCCTTTGATTGTCATCGTTTATACAAAAACTCCCATTTGTTACTGTGGATTTGAAAAGAAACGAATTTTCTCCAGTCTCTGAGGATACGACCCTACTTGCCCTGTTTACAATTTAATAATTATTTGTGTAAAAGTCATCCCATTCGAGTATATCGGATCAAGCAAACTCTTCGGGAACAGGGTGAATCAAGTAACCCATTGTACACCTAGAGTCCCTGCTCCAGTATTTGGAAACGGGTTTTGATTAATTTAATTGGCAATTAGATTTATCGTTATTATTGTTCAGGCATCGACAACCTGTCAATAGAATTTAGCAAAACCTATTATATGTAGATTTTCTTAATTAATTTTGTGGCAAAAATTTTAATCCATAGATCATTTTTATATGCTTTTTAACGGTAATAATTAAGCATGATTAACCACTCAATTGGTAATGGTAGGAAAAAATAAATGATATCATGATATTGAATTTTTACCAAAACAAAAAAAGTGATATTAGATTGTTAACTTAAATATCATAACCTTGCCTGCAGTATAGTCCAAGCTTTGAACAGAGTAGTGTTAATAGATTTGACTAAGTAATATTTGTTTGCACCTTTTCTTTATCATACATAAGCTTATTACTAATCATCAATGTAGATGTCCTGCAATCTCTTGATTTTAGTCTGCGGGCCACTGAGTACTTCAATTGTCTAAAGTTTCAAAACATTACTCGAAATTCTGCTCAAATGTCTCTTGTGGGGTGTTTCAATGTTTTTTTGCCTTTTATCTACATAAACTAGGCAGTCATTCTCTTACTATTTATTTAGTTATTTTATGACAATATGTTCTTATGTGAAAGTCATTTGTTGTGTAATGTACACGATAAAAATAGATGGGTACAATAGAATACCTATTTGGATACAAAATTTTAGTGAACCTTTATTCTTGAGAAGAACATAATGTGCCAATCCCTGAATCTTCATAAAGTATTTATGAATAAAAGACATATTCTATAGTTTAAAAAATGAAACTGCATTATATATAAAAAGAATAGTCTATTTTGTCAAATATGGTCCAACATAATTGGCCTAAATCATTACTTGCAAAGAATTGTTTCAACGTCATTTCTATTTTAGATTGATAATGCACCTTTTATTAGGTTATTTTCTTGGCTGCAAGAATAACTTTCTCCATCTTTTAGTTATACATTTTTTCCATGGAAAAAAAAGTCAAGAATTATCTTGATAAAAAGCCAAAAGAGTACAAGTAATTAGCAAAGCACAATTTGGCCCAAAGACACGGGAGGTTGCAACCATTAAGGTAATTTTGATTAAGATTAGCTTTATTTGGAAGTTTGGAGTTTTGGTGTAGTGATGCAAATATAATACTATCTGCATTTACATACTCCTATTTGAAAATTTTTTACTTTCTTTATTTCAAGAGGTTAATAGTTATCTATGAATCATACTTTAAAAACTTTAGTAGGAAAAAAATTTTAATCCAGTAAAGTTTTCAAATATTTTGTGAAACATATCATATATATTGGACAAGAAGGTCAAAAGCATGATAATTTAAATCCAACTTTAAAGATATACATAAAAAAAAGTAAACAGATGAAGAGATGGAAAGCTTTCTAATAAAAAGCTATGAGTGGTGTTTAATGGATTTTATTTTTCATTGAATATAAACAAAAAAACACATTATAAATGTAATTGCATATATATTTGAAAGTACGGTACGATTTCATGTTGTAGGATTATGAAAGTAAAGAAAATAATTTCATTTTAAATGACATTTAATTACATGTAGAACAGAAATAGTAAAGAAAAGTGTTACAAACAAGTACTAAGGGTTAGAAAGATAAAGCAAGCAGAAAAAGTATTAGATCGTAAGAAAATTTCATTAGGTTGTTGAAAACACCTAGATATACAATAGAAACTTCACAACCTAATGAATTTTCTATTGTATATCTAGGTGTTTTGATCATTTCATTTATCAGGTGAAATTCAAAACTATTATACTTTTGAAGTTTATGTTAAAGAAGAGTATTAGTGAAGCGATCTTAAAAACATGCCTTTCCTTTCACATATTTTGGTTGTAAGTTTTTTTCTTTTTTTTTTTTATTCCAAATAGCATGCCAATCCCATCAGAGGCAAGAGAAGGTGACCTGAATTACGGCACTGATAACAGGGTTGCTTCCAGGGTGGAAAATAGGCGGAAAGTAGAATGAACTTTCCAACGTAGGCAGAAGTGGTATTAATAAGACAACTCAGTATGAACATCTTTCTCATGTCAATTGGGGCCCAATTGAAATGAGGCAACCACCTGTAGGTTGGCTTAACAAACCAGGCCTTGATGATGGATGGAACTAGGGATGTACGCAAGTCGAGCTGCTCGCGAACTCGGTTAATGACTTAGCTCGAACTCGATTTGGTCAAACCGAATTCGAGTCCAGTCTCGAGTTACTCGAGTCGAGTTCGAGTCAGAATTTTGCAACTCGTGGCTCGACGAGCTACTCGTCGAGCCGTATAATTTAAATAATATATATATAATTTAAATAATATATATGTATTATAATTATAAAATAACCGTTATGGGTATAATTTATACTGAATTTACAAGCAAGGTGTCGAGTCAAAAAGCTTGATTACTCGACTTGATAAGGCTTGACTAAAGGTTGAACCTTATCAAGTCGAGTCTCGACTTTTTAAAGATTTCCTCGAGTCAAGGTCGAGTTTGAGATTTTCTGACTCGATCGAACTCGAGCTGAACTCGAGTATAGTTATTTATAGGCCGAGTCAAGCTCGAGTATAGCAATACTCGAGCTCGACTCGGCTCAATTACATACCTAGATGGAACCTGGAAATTCTGAGTGAATTAATGACCTTTTTGCATCAAAACCTGAGTTTTGTTATTACTGACAGGGTGTTTAACATACGAGTCTTGTTTTCAGTTTTCAGAACTACGATCCCGAACTTAACATACCATGTTGGTACCAAATGGATTATGGTTATGAAATTGGTTTCTTGATAATTATTATTACTCTTTCCGTCCCATTTTGATAGTCTGGTTTCCTTTTTCGTCTGTCCCAAATTGTAGTCCATTTTCCAATTAAGGAATGCAGTTATCTTTTAATTTCACTAAAATACCCTTATTCAATGTAGGTTGTTATTAGTATAAATTACCTTATTTAATATAGATTGTTAACCTACCCCATTTTATACATTTAAATTTAATGTAAAATAATATAAAATGAGAATTGATTCTTTCTTGACTATCAATTCAAGTTTCCATAAACCATCAATTCAAGTTTCCATGAATAATTAATATAAAGTTGTATTCTATTTAATGTAAAGGTATTTTAGAAAAATAGCAACCTAAATTTATTTTTCCAACAAAGTTAACTTCTTTTTCTTAAACTGTGTGAAAGAAAAATTAGGACTATCAAAATGGGACAGAGAGAGTATAAGAAATATTTACAATTGGAAAAGATTCAGTTCTTGCATACTAAATGATAAATATTTTTAGAAAAAATCGTTCAAAATGTGTTTCACATTTCGTTAAATGAATTTTTTCATCATTAACTTTTACAATATTAACTTTATACCCCTTACAAATTTAAGTTTACAAATTTTAGTTCCAACCTAAGATTCAACCATCTTTTAGCCTAAAATCACCACATGACTCATATGCAAAATTTTTATGTACAAAAATGTCAAATTTCACTTTTTCAGTGGTAAAAATAAATATGACTTGATAAAAATAAATATGGTTCGAGTTAGATCTTGCGTTTTAAGTGGAAAAATGAATATGAATTCGATCATTTGTTTAATTATAAATGGGATCTATCCTTTTGCCCATAAACAATGACCATGTGTTAAAAGATTCCTAAATTGAATTCCTAGTGATAATGCAATTTGTTTCAAATAGTGAATGTTTCACCTACTAAATAATTAGATTGTACTAAACTAGGTCCTAACTCTGCTACTAGTTATAATGAACATGACCAACTATAAATCACAAACTTGATAAGTGTAGTATCAAATTTTGAGTCTTTTTAACTATTAATATTTGCCACTAGCTATAATGAATATGATGAATTATAAGTCACAAACCTGACAAGTACAGTAAATTTAAGGTGTTTTAACTATTAATATTTTCCATTGATAAGGAGAAACCAAATTAAAGTTTAAAACATCATACATTTTAAAAGTACTAAATTTCAAGATTTTGTTGTCATCTGGACATTGATATGGATTACCTAATCGTACCAAATTGAATGAAACTAGGAAGCAACGATGTTTAGATGTCAAGTTAAACTCCCATGTTCAAATTAACGTATTTAGATAAGAATTTAAAGTATATATAAGGATAGGGGTGTGTATTCGGTGCAAATTTGGTAATTCGGTTATTTGAATTCAATTTTTTCGGTTATTTCACTTGTAAAACTCTAAACCGCTTTCAATTTTGAATTGGAAATAACCGAATTCACTCAGTTACCAAATTTAATTCGGAATCGATCATGAAATCAGTTATAACCAAATTAGATAGTAATTTTCACATAATTAAATGGCACTCACTTGTGTAGTTGTATACACTTAGTCATTTATAATTTACTAATGATGTATTGCATTACACTTACAATTATTTTTATTTTTTATATAGCTTAAATGCTTAATTTGCAAATAACTTGATTGTTTTCAATGGTAAATGCTAATACACTAATATATTAACATGTAATTCATATACACTCACTTAGACTGCTTAATCATACTACTTAGTTGTCTTCGTTTAAACAAGATTAATGATTAAAGAATATAAATTCACATATTGTATATGTAATATAAATTTAGAGTATACTAATACTTGCAAGTTAAACATTACACATTCAAATATTTAATAATCTAAACATGAATGATGAACCAATGTCTAAATTCTAATTACTAATTGTGTTTACTATTTAATACTATACTTATACTTATTATCTAATTCTAGTTATGTATAAAAGGGTAGGTATTATAGTTATGTATTATTGTATATTTATATTATTTTACTCATATAACAAATACTAAAATAATATATTTTACATCATTATATATTTTTATTGTTATAGGTACATGATAATACTATATACTATCTATTATTAATAGTCTGACCTATATAATGTATCAATATATAGCATTTATCTATATAATATAAATTAATTTGGTATTCGAATGCAATAATACAATACTCTATTTCGTTTTACTGATTTGATTTCGAAATCGATTATTACCAAATTAATAATCTCATTACCTATTTTATACCATATTAGAATTTGGTGAGTTTGGTAAATACCGCTTTTGTATCAAATAATTAAATACCCAATTTCAAATTACCAATTTGAATTTGAAATCGAGTATGAATTCGGTTCTTACCAAATTTGCTCACCCCTATATGAGGATCATCTTGATTTGGAACTTTTCAAGCACCCAATAACTTATTGCCACCTAGATTTCTTTAAGTGCTCTATCTTAATAATAATGTACATCTATTTAAACATTCTTCACATTTGCTATTTCTTTTTTTTCTTTTTTCTATTTAAAGTAATTTATCCAATTTTATCATTTAACTTTTTCCTTTTCTTTATTTGTTCAAAAGCAATTTTTTGTTCATTGCACTTACCTTCTTTTAATACCTTCTTTTAATTCTTTTTTTCTTTTGTTTAATATAATGTAGCCAACATTTTCCATTTTTTTAAACAAAAAACACCATTATTATGTCTTAGAACCATAGAGAAATTCAAGAAATAAGATGAAATACTGGTTAAGCTACACCAAAAGCACATGATTAGCATCTCAAATTTGAGAGATTTGAATGACAGGTATAACAGTAAAATTATAAGAACATACGCTTCTATATTGTGAATTTCATCTATGCATCGGGGATTTGCAAGAAGTTTACATACATTTGAATTATCAAGATTTCTTGGTTATTTGTGATTATTTATGTAGTAGAATAATTCACTAATGTAATCACTCAATTGAAAAACTTCATGCATTAAATACGAAGATTGTGTAAATGCACAACAATTCTTTTTCTTTTTCGTGTAATCATCAATAATTGGGATAGCCATCACAATTACAAATTATAAGAATAATGCTTTTTCTTAAAGGAAAAGGAAAAAGCTGTTTAAATTATATTAAAAAAGAATTAAAAAAGGGTAAATGCAATAAAGAAAATTTGATTTTGAACAAATAAACAGAATTAAAAAATTAAATGACAAAAATTGAATAAATTACTTTAAACAAAATGGAAAAGACACCACTTTAAAATGTCTTTGGAGTTCCCAAAGTAATAAGGACGCCACTTTAAAATAATTGGGGATGTTGCATTGGGTCAAGAAGATGTCACAGATGCTAGAAGCGAACATCTTTATTCCTTTATGAAGACAGGCTTTATTTTAAGGAAGTGCCAAAATTAAAGTGTGGCCCTTTTTTATTAGGGCAAATTATCCATTAGACCCCTGAACTTTTAGTTTAGGCAAAATTAAGCCCTTTAACTATTTGTAGTCAATTTTTAGCCCTCAAACTTGTAAAATTGGGAACCCGTGACCTTTTTTGCTAGTTTATCCGATTTTGCAACCAGAAAGCCAAATCACACGAATGACAGTATGCTTTGAAGAAGGGCATTTTAGTCCGCATCTTCTAAGCAAAAAGTGAACATTTCTCCATCTTCTTTCCTTTTCCTAATCCAACCAAATAAGTCGAACCACACCTCTTTTCCTTACCCCTTTTTATCTTCCCTTGTGGATCTTTGTGGAGGGAGAGGAGCAAGAGACAATCAGCATTGTTAGGTTCAACACTAGTTGGGTATCTTCAACATTGAAGCAACAATGGAGTGGCAAATCAGGCCGCAAAATGAATACTTTGATCCGATCCTCGCTTATGGTATGTAACTTTGTTGGAACCTTTAAATGTGAAATAACTAGCATATTCAGTGGTTGGATGGTTAGCAATATTTTGGTGGTGGGGGTTTATTGAAAGTGACATGGTAGTGGCCTAGATGTGGGGGTATGGTGGTGGGCACGTAATTTTGTTGTTTGGTTTTACAAATAATCTTTAAGCATTTGATTAAAAGTTGGAACTTGTTTATTGTTTAACTTGGATTTAGGTATTACATTAGGGTTATTTATTTAAAAAGCATGTGAAGCAGAAATTGAAAATTAATAAATTATAGTTTAATTTGGAATAGGATATTTATCTGCACTTCTTGTAAGCCCAACTTGTATTGAAATGAAAAATTCATATTGGTATGCAGCTCCAGAATCTGAAATATTTAGCATAATGTTACACCACGAGGGAAGAATAAATTGGGGAAACTACGTAAGCTATGAGAATGGAGAAGTGGACTATGTAGATATGTGTGATGCTAAGCATATGTCAATCCATGAGTTGAATAAAATGGTTGAAAAAGTTGGTCATCCTAATGCAGCCATTTTGTACTATTACCTTGAACCAATTGCAAACATGGGGACTAGTTTGAGAGAATTGTCTACTGATACTCGTGTTAGGACCTTTTGTGATTGGGCATATAATTTCAAGGTGATGGAAGTGTATTGTCATCATCTAATAGTAATAGAAATTGAAGAACTGAATAATAATCTAGTAATAGAGTCATCAAATGAGGGGAAAAAATCTGGAGTTGTCATAGAGGAATTAGATGAGCAAGAATGCATAACTAGACATGTAGAGACTCAAAAGAGTGCTAGAAGGGATTCTATAGTTGGGGTAATAGGGGGTGAAAAAAGAGCAAAATACAATCATGCAGCCACTAATATTGGGACAGCAGAGGGTGAAAATGTAGCAAACTGTAGTAATGCAGCAACTAATTGTGGGGCTAATGAATCAATAGGTATAGAAAACATTGAAAATGAATTTGAATCAAAATTAGACGAAGAAAATGATAGATTTAGTGGTGCCAATGACTATGGTGGTGAAGAAGAAATGCTGGACATTTTGTTTTCCAATGCTGATGGCAGTGGTAAAACTTCACAGCAACAACAGGGTGATGACACCATAGCTGACCAGACACGGTCTTCACAATAGGCAAAGGTTTTAGACAGGCAAACAAAAACTGATCTAGAATCACAACAGTAAGGTGTGAGAAAGAAACAAGTAAGGAGAAGGAGAACTAGACCAGCAAACCAATCTAGTCAGGAACCAGACGATATAGATTCACTCCAACAAGATTACATCCCTGATCACCTAAGTAGTGACAATGGCACATTAGATGATGAATTCAAAGGGAGATACAAGGACTTTGACCTAGAGAAATTCCTCAAAGATCCCAAATTCGAGATTGGGATGAAATTTGACTCAAGAGCACAATTCAAATTTGCTGTTACTGAGTATGGGATTAGGATGGGTAAACCTGTTTGGACCTATAAAAATGAACTCACCAGGGTGAGGGCCAAGTGTAGGGAGCCATGTAAATGGTTTGTATTTGCTTCAATAGAGAAAGCTCTCGGCACAAAGGATTTGGTAGTAAAGACTATGCATGATGTCCATGAAATATACAACCACGCATGGAAAAATAAGAATATTACTACCAAGTGGCTGTCTAACAGGTATATATAGAGAGAGGATAAGATCAAACAATAATCTGCCAACTAGAGAGTTATAGTCCACGAAGACTATTAGGCAGAAATTTCTAAGCATGTTGCTAGGACTGTCAAGGGGTTGGGCCAGCCCGAGCTCGACTCGTTCAGCCCGACAAAAAGTCCGATGAGCCCGATCATTTAGTGAGTCGGTCTGAGTTGAATCTAAAAATTAGACCCGAATTAAATGTGAGCCGAGCTTGGGCTTTATTAGGCTCAAACCCGATATAGGCCCGGCCCTTTAATTACCTATATATATAATATTTATATTTTGATATTATGTATAATTATATATCCAAATATATTTTTACTAAATACTAAATATATATATAAATTACAAAACACAAAAATACATCTAAAGACTCTTTCATGAGTTTTTTTGAGAGCCAATATTAGTAATGCATAACTAAATCTCTAATTTTTCTTATTGGTTGAGTAAATTTTTGTATTGGCATATTATTGGTTGATTTTTTTTGGTTTACAAACACAAAAATCATCAAGCATATTTGGATTTAAATCACAAGATTATAAAAAAAAGTTTCAACTTTTAAAGACGTATTGGCTTATGATCGCATGTTTTGTTACTATTTTTCATGCATTTTAAACGGATTAAATATAAATATTGTTGAAAAATTTTTTGGTTTATATACTTTTTAAGAACTATTATTTGTTCATGTTTAGTTTTAATATTATAGTCTTGTAAATGTTAAATTAGTTTTACAATTTAATAGTTATAGTAATTATATTAAGAAAATTAAGGAGTAATAAGTGAGTTTGGGCTAAACCCGATTAAGACTCACAATCCGAATATTATGTGAGTTGAGTATGAGTTTCATATTTACAAACCCAAAACTAATAGCCCGAAACCCGAAAATGTTTCAAATTAAATGAACTGAACTTGAACTCATCAACGCCCGACTCATTAGCCTCGATTGACAGGCCTACATGTTGCAGCTAAGGCAAAGTCACTAGCTATTGAGAAGATTAAGAGGTCAGTTGAGTCACAATACAAGAAAATATGGCAATATTGTGAAGAGTTTAAAAGGACTTATCCTGGCAGTACAATGGAGGTTATGTTCACTCCATTTAGAGAACCTGGATGTAATCCAAGGTTCATGAGGATGTACTGCTGCCTTGGCCCACTGACGAAAGACTTTAAAGATGGATGCAGACCTATTTTGTGTTTGGATGGGTGTCATATTAAAGGTAGATATACAAGTCAGCTATTAACTGCTATTGCAGTAGACCCCAACAATGGCTGTTGGTCAGTTGCATGGGCAGCTGTTGAAAGGGAGGCTACTGAGCAATGGAGATAGTTCTTAACCCTCTTGAATGGCAACCTGCAAATACAAAATCAGGGACATTATACTTTCATGCCTGATCAGCAGAAGGTAAAAGTACAAAATTACTAAAATGTTATGAAATTTTTTGGATATCTAACTTATACCTGTTTTGATATTTTGTGCAGGGACTGGATAGGGCACTTGCAGAGATTCTCCCAAATTCTGAACACAGATACTATATTCAACACATGTATAAAAATTTCAGGAAGAAACATCCAAGATTAGGTTTAAAGGATAGATTGTGGAGTATAGCAAGCTATACAACAGTTGAACATTTCAACAAAGCCATGGATGAGTTTCAAGAATATGACAAAGAAGCACATGCATGGGTGAAGAAGGGACCACACCCTAGTCATTGGTGTAAGGCCTTTTTTTTGCAGACATACACAGTGTGATATGTTGGTTAATAACTTGTGTGAATCATTTAATGACTATATTTTATAGGCTAAGGACCAGCCTATTATTTCTATGATGGAGGCCATTAGAGAATACCTGATGGGAAGGATTCAAAAGAGAAGGGCAGCAATGAAAAAAAACAAATTAGATGGTGGACCATTCATTAGAGAAATTGTGGAAGAAAAGGTCAAACATGCAGCACAATGAAAAATAATATGGAATTCAAAAACAGGTTATCAGGCAAAAGGGCCACGGTGAGCCCAATTTGCTGTTGACCTTAAGAAAAATGAGTGCACATGCAATTTGTGGGCCTTGAGTAGCATTCCATGTTCCCATGCAATTGCTACTATACATAGAGCTAATAAGGATCCACACAAGATGTTGGCTAACTGCTATCGTAGGAAGCTATTCTTTACCATATATGATAACGTGTTACAGCCCATTAATGGAGACATTCAATAGCCATAGTCAGATATGCTGGAGTTGGACCCACCAGCAAGTTTCACTCAACCTAGCAGGCCAAAGCAAGCAAGAAAGAGAGATGTTACAAAAGGAAAAGATCATGGCAAAAGGTTGCGAAGGAGGGTTGTAATCTATTGTACAAAGTGTGGAGGGATTGGACATAATGCTGCGACTTGCAAGAATCCTCCTAAGTCATCTAGTGTACAATAACTTTCTCAACAGCCAGCACCTATTAAAAACCATGTAATTAGCAGCAGCAGGAAGCTCCTATTAAAAACTATGTAACTTCCTTTTCTTTGAAATTTTTTTGTGATCTAAAATGGTCTCTTTAATGTGTAGGTAAGCAACAATCAGGGAGAAAGAAAGCAGCAAAAAACTTAGGAGCAACCAACACATCAACCTCAGTCTCAGCAATGCATCGCAAGGCCACCAGTTCATAAGCAAAAGAGAAGTACATCAAAAAGGCCATTGATAGATGCAGACAAAGGTTTTATCAATCTCAACTATGTTTATTTAGGTAAAGATCCACCTTTCAATGTTGGAAACTGGCAGGGAAGAGGTGAAGGAAGAGGAAGAGGCAGGGGAAGAGGAAGACGAAAGGGAAGATCTGTTGGATCTGGAACAAGTTCTTGATAGATTGCATCATCTTTTGTCACCAGGCCTGACAAAAGGGAAGACCTACTATTTTTGTGATTATTTTGTTGACTGTAAATGGGTGTAACTGAAAATATTGCTAGACTAGAAGATTTTTTGAATAGTCTTTTGTGGGGAATCAAAGCATGTGCCTCTGCTTGGTATCTAGCAATACGGACAAAGATCACTGCTTTTTGGGCATTTGTCTGTTTCCTATGAAAGTGATTATTCTATGTGTTTACACACAAAGATCATTGCAATTTTCTTTTGCTAATTATATTCTAATGTTATGCAGTTGCTATCTTATATTTCAATGGTTTGGTATAGCAATTTTTGTTGACTACTAAAATCAAATATATCCAACAAAGCCCATGACATGGGAATTGGGATAAATAATTCTCATCACATTACTTAGTGAAAATTATAGTTATCATTGACTGGGTTTCACTACACTTTTACACTAATCCAACATACAACAAAGACTTGTACGACTAAAGAATACAATACACTTCTCCCTAACCATGTACATCATATACCATACATCCATTTGCTCCATCCATTTTCCTTAAAACTAGTAGGACCGATGGCTATATATCACAGTTACACACTGCCTTTCATGTATCACCTTCAATTCACATCATCTCATTATATTTATCCCCAATTTGCAGCATCCCAACAGAGACTTCATATCTTTTTTTTTCTTTGTAAGCATCATTATTACAGCAACCAACCAACTCACTACAAGAACCCTTACAAGAAATTTATTCAACCATTTCTGCCACCGTAGCTGTTCCGCTGTTTCTCTTAATTTTTCCTTCAACTTCGCAGCTTTTGCCTCAGATGTTGATGATGCAGTTTCAAATTCCTCTTTTTGCTTTTCTGTTGAATTGATCCTCCTTAGAAGGCCTAGTATCAACTCAATAGAACGATGGCACATCTCGTCGTCAATTCAATTCCAATACCCGCAGTCACCAAATTCTTCTTAGCAAATTGCGTATCTTCTCTCTGGGTTTCTATCAGTCCATGAAATAATCATCTTTGTGATTTTATCGCAAGGACAAATAGGAAGCAGAGGGCTGCGATACTTGCACATTTTTTCTTGTTTCTTTGTAGACTTCTCTCTCTTCCCTCTGCAATTCGTTTATTGAATAAGTTAGTGATTTCAGATAGGAAAAGGGAAGAAGACGAAGAAAGATTCGCTTTTTGCTTAAAAAATGCGGACTAATATGCCCTTCTTCAAAGCATACTACCATTCGTGTGATTTGGCTTTCCAATTGCAAAACCATATACATTAGCCAAAAGGGCCACGAGTTCCCTATTTTACAAGTTTAAGGGCTAAAAGTTGACTACAAATAGTTAAAGGGCTTAATTTTACCTAAACTAAAAGTTCAAGGGTCAAATGGATAATTTGCCCTTTTTATTACCTGATTCTAGCCTGTTTTGAGTTACAATTTTCAATTTTTTCTATTATGTACCCCCGCTAGCTGTGTTGTCACGTTCCTATTACTTCTTCCAACCATGCAAAGATGACTCAACTTTGCACCATAGAAGCAACAACAAGGTCGGCCATTATTTCTACCCTGGATTCAGTGTTGAGATCAAGATGGTTTTTTCGATGAAAGGTTTTTTGTAGTCAGGAACTGGTAATATTATCTAGGCTTAGTATAATTGGTTATGAAGAAAGAAGCATTAACAATTACTTTGCTTAGACGTGCCGTTCTTCTCTGACAAGGTTGTAAGCTTTTGCTTTGGCATTTTAATAGTAACGTTCTCAATTATTGTAGTTGTTGGGGCATGATGTTTTCTGGTTGAATGCTGGGGCCTTTCACATTTTTTTTTCTAGTTGTAGACAATATTTGAATGGTGGTTCCATCCAAAGAGGACACTTACTTTTGTCCACAATCAAATTGTAAAAGGGAGAGTAGAATTATAGTTGTTATTTTGGTTACATGCATATCATTGTTAATCCTTGGAAGATGAATATAATGCATAATTTGGTCTGAATCTTGTTTGGTTTTAGAAAGCGACCATACTAATTTAACCATATTAAATATATCCTTACTGATTTAACCATACTGATTCAAATCCATATTAGACCCTATCCATATCCATGGTCATTATATATAATTTAATTATATATATATTAGTAAATTTATAAAATATTCTAATGTTCTATGGTCATTAGATCAAATACAGTAAGATTTCATAATTGTTTTCTCTTTTCAACATAATCCTAGTTGTCATTGTAATTAGTATAAAATTTTTCAAAAAAAGGAGAAAAATAAAGGCAAATAAATGAAAGATTGAATATAGATACAGTTGAAGTTTTAAAACTCAAGGGTCACGGGTCAATCGATTCGATCGGGTTTGACTCCCATGACGTCATAAATAAAATTTATTTAAAAATTAAAATATTATATGTAAAATACTTAAGAGCATTTTAATATCAATAAAGGTATATTCATATATAGATGATGTTTCAAATGTATTTAACAAGAAAATACAAAGAAATTAGAACAATCAAGTGGCAATTTTGATACAACTTTGGGCAACTCCGGATCTTCACGGCTAGGGTTTTTCCTAACGGCTAGGGTTTCTTCGGTCTCTTCTTTTCCGGTGGCCGAGGCTATGGCGGCCCCTTGGCCAATGGTCTCTACTTCTACTCCAGATCTTCACGGAGTGACTAAGTCCTTTGCAGATGTTACTGCTGGTGATGAGTCGCTAGCCGCTCCAAAACTTGGCTCTCTTAGGGTTCATAGTGGAGAGCCAGCCCTTATTATGTCCAGGCATGACTTGGCCGCTTTGGCGGCTCCCTTTCGCAATGCCCTCATCGGTAGGTTTGCCTTGCGCAGACCTTCAATGGATAGTATTTGCAAGTTTTTCGTATCCTTGGGTAAAAAAGGACAGTGTTCGGTAGGCTTATTGGACTCCAAACACGTGCTCATCCGACCTTCCCTCGAAAAGGATTATTCCAGGCTGTTTGTCTGCCGTACACGGTACATCCAGAATGCTCTGATGGATATTTCTAAATGATCGATGGACTTCAAGGCGGATCGGGACTGCTCCATCGTACCGGTTTGGGTAACTCTCTCAGGTTTGCCCCTCCCTTTCTTTGACAAGAGATCTCTGCTGAAGTTGGGATCGCTACTAGGCAACCACTTCAACTGGATGCGGCTACCATGCAACTGAAACATCTTTCTGTTGCGCGAATGCTGATCGAGATCGATGTTTTGAAACAATCGGTCAAGCAGGTCTGGATTGGCGATGAGGATTATGGACAATGGCAGCCAATGGAGTAGAAGTTTGGCCTTCCTTCTGTGGCTTCTGCAGGAAGTTGGGCCATGCAGAGGAGGGCTGCTTCAAGAAGTTTCCTGAGCTTCTGCCCCGACAGGAGAAGAAGGCGCCGCTAATAGCTCCAATACACTCTCGAGTGAACAAGGGTAAGAGTTTCCCTATGGCAGATGGGGCGGGTGAGCCTGCTATGTGAGTTCCAGACGCGGGAGGGGAATAAGAGGTGCGGTCTGGGTCATTGGTGTAGGTGCGTTCATCGAAGCAGGGGATAGGCGAGACTTCAAAACAACAGCTTGCTGTTGAGGTTGGGCACCTTGGCAACTGCCCGATGGGTGGGAGTGCAGACCTGCCAGAGCTGGAGGTGTGCGTCCACTCCTTGAAGCTGCAACCAGAGGCAGGGGCAGTGGGGACAATCCTGGCCAATGCCATGGCCTCGAACAATTTGGACCAGGCAGGTTCCCTGTCGGGGGACGTGAAGAAGCAGCACACAGAGGCCCTGCTCATCTCTAATCCATTTGCGGTCTTGGGCGAAATGGAGGAGGAGGTAGGAGGCAAGCTGAAAATAACAAAAAGGGGCAGGAGCTGCTCTCTAGGGCCTTCGCCTGTTTCTTTTCCACGCGCTAAACCCCTGCACCGGTCGCGCTCCTCTTCCATGGCGGTGACAGGTGACCCATCTTCTCAAAGCCTTCTGGAGTCTCATAGGTTATTAGAGCGTCGGTTCAAGGCCATTTTCGATGACCATCAGGTGCCTTCCAGGGGCGTCATTGACTCAACTGATGTTGAGCTACTGAATAGGTTATCTTGGAAGTCGGGTCGCCCAGTTAACTACAACAAAAAACTGCAGGTATTATTATCTCAAGCTAAGTCCTCTCACTCCTTTAATGATAAGTCAAATTAGTTTTCTGGTTTGGAACGTGCGAGAGATTGCACGTAAGGACTCTCAAAGATATCTCAAAAACTTGTGCGCTCAGCACCATATTCGGTTGCAGGTTCTACTGGAGCCGATGACGAAGGGAAGGCAAGTCGATGCTATTCGCCGTTTCTTGCGTTTTACGAAGGCCGAGGCAGTGCTAGGCGGCAAAATTTGGCTCTTTTGGTGTGATGACTTGGTGCTCTATTTTCATGAATTCGGTGACCAATTGGTGCATATGGAAGTTGGGTGGTCAGGCTCCACCTTCCAACTTTCGACGGTTTACGTGAAATACACAAGGGTGGGGAGGCACCAGTTATAGGGGTCATGGAGACGGTTTTCGCTAGGTACCAAGGCCCGTGGATGGTGGCCGGCGATTTTAATATTATTCAAACGTCAATGAGCGGTTAGGAGGTGCCCCGCCCAACTCTCGAAAAATGGAGGAGTTTAATGACGCAGTTTTTAATTATGGGCTTTCAGATGCAGGTTTTGAGGAGGCGCAGTTCACTTGGACTAATGGTGTGGTGTGGCAACGTTTGGATAGAACTCTGCATAATGGTGCATGGAATGAGTTGTTTAGGAGCTCTAAAGCTTTTCACCTGTCGCGCGGTCGCTCAGATCGCGCGACAGGTGAAATGGAGGAGTTTAATGACGCAGTTTTTAATTATGGGCTTTTAGATGCAGGTTTTGAGGGGTTGCAGTTCACTTGGACTAATGGTGTGGTGTGGCAACGTTTGGATAGAGCTCTGCATAATGGTGCATGGAATGAGTTGTTTAGGAGCTCTAAAGTTTTTCACCTGTTGCGCGGTTGCTCAGATCATGCCCCGCTATTGATTAGGTGTGGAGATGTCACCGCCATGGCCTCCTTCTTCCATTTTTTGAATGTGTGGAGGAACCAGCTCGAGTTCTTGGCAATCGTCTGGGAGGCCTGGCAGATTCCGGTGGGTGCCACAGACATGAGGGGCTTTTTCTACAAGTTGTGTAATACAAAAGTTAGGCTACGTCAGTGGAATCGGGACTCCTTTGGTAACATATCCCAGAAAATTAGGGGGGCCGAGGACATTCTCCATCAACGCAAAGTGGAATACGACGTTGCCCAGGATCAGGTAGCGAAGGCTAGGCTGGGGAAGGTTAGAGCGAATCACGCTCGTGCCCTGGCTGTTGAGTGTAAATACTGGCGATAGAAATTGGCAATTAAATGGATTCAGGCGGGTGACGTAAATACCAAGTTTTTTCACTCAGTGGTTAAACAAAGGCGGAGTATAAATTTTATTTCCCGAATTAAGGAGGACACAGGGCACTGGATTAAGGATATGGAGGGTATAAAGGTCTCGGCTGTGAATTTTTTTTAGCACCTTATTTTCCTCAGACCGAGAAGGGATGGTGGCCCCGCAATTGGACTTTCCTATCCCAAAATTGAATCTGTTAGAAAACTCGGAGTTCCACACTCTGCCATCGATGGAGGAGTTGAAGGATGTTGTTTTCTCTATGTCACCAGAGAGTGCGCCTAGACCCAATGGCTTTAGTGTAGGCTTTTATCAAAGCTGCTGGTCGATAATTTGTGAAGATCTGCTCAATTCGGTACGAGAATTTTTTTATAGATGGGCAACAACCTCGGGGGTTTACGAGCACGTCGATAGTTCTTATCCCAAAAGTAATGGGGGCTTCGCAGTGGAAAGAGTATAGACCTATTAGCCTCAGTAACTTTAGTTCGAAACTGATATCCACAATTTTAGCAAACCGCATCAATCGACTACTTTCCAGGTTGGTCTCCATTTGGCAGACGGGATTGTGCTAGGAAGGGGGATAGCGGACAATATTTTGTTGGCACAGAAGTTGGTTATAGATCTGGATCGGAGGCTGAAACACCCGAATCTGATACTGAAGTTGGATATGGAAAAGGCTTACGATAGAGTTGAATGGAATTTCCTTCTTTTCATGCTCTGCTAGTTTGGTTTCGATGAGAGGAACGTTGATTTAATTTTTCGATCTTTGTCGAATAACTGGTTCTCGGTTCTGGTCAACGGCTCCCCGGCGAGCTTCTTTAAATCTTCTAGGGGTTCGCCAAGGGGATCTATTGTCACCGACTTTATTTATTTTAGTGGCAGAATTCTTAGGTCGAGGGTTGCAGTGCCTATTTCAGCGTGAAGAGAGTAGATTTTATGTTTCCACCGGTAGCCGGGTTTCTTATCTCGCGTTTGATAATGATATCCTAATTTTTACCAGATGCTCTGAGGACTGTCTGGATGCGCTCTCCGACTTATTTGGTAGGTATCAGGCGTCTTTAGGCCAACGGATTAATGTTGCCAAGAGTTCGTTCATCATTTCGAACAAGGCTTCGGAGGATCAGACGCGATTCGTAATATCGAAGCTTCAATTCCGACAGCAGGTGCTCCTGTTCACCTTCCTAGGTGCGGCACTCTTAAGGGGACGAGCTACTTGTTGCTTATTTGATGGCCTTATGGCTAAGATGCTGGATCGGCTATTTCACTGGAGCTCGCGTCTGATTTCCTCAGGAGTCAAGTTGATCCTGTTACGTCATGTGCTATCCTCTATGCTGATGTACTTGCTGCAGGTAATGTGCCTTCCCAAAGCTGTGATTCAAAAATTGGAGAGGATCTGTAATGCTTTTTTGTGGGACAAACTCGGAGGGGAGAGGGGCATTCGATGGAGGTCTTGGGACAAATGTTGCTACGCTGTTACCGAAGGGGGTTTGGGTTTCCGATCGTTCGCGAATATGAGCAGGGTCTTTGCCTGTAAACTGTGGTTAAGATTACGGACGAGGGACTCCATATGGGCAGATTTTATGCACTCTAAGTACATAAAGGGAGAGCATCCCATGGTGGTTAAGGTTAGTCGACCGCCATTATCCTAGCGTCGATTGGAGAAGATTTGTGAGGTGGCTGAGAGCAAAATTAGATGGTGTTTGGGAAGGGGGTTCGTGGACTTTTGGTTCGATCATTGGTTAACGGATAGGCCCCTTGTTGAGATAGTGGCATTTACGAATCCTCCACATATACTGCTGGTTGAGTTCTATGGCGATGAGGGATGGATCCTGGGGTTGCTGGCAAATTGATTGCCCCCAATATGGTGTAGCAAGTCCAACAAATCCAGTTGTTCCCCGATCAAGAAGATTATATGGTTTGGGGGACTCGTCATCTGGTGACTTCTCCCTCAAATCAGCGTGGGCTGTGGTTCGCCAGAAACGAAATTTATCGGCAGTGGATAGCCGTATTTGGAATGCGACTGTTCCTCTGACAATTCCTTTTTTGTATGAAAGGCTTTACGGGGTCTGGTCCCAGTGGACTCGATTTTGCAGAATCGGGGGCTTAGCCTAGCTTCTTGTTGCTCGTGCTGCTCGGCCCAGGGGGAGTCTTTGGTACACATTTTCCTTGATGGGCCTGTTGCTGTAGAGGTGTGGCAGCATTTTAAAAGGAGATTTGGGATATTGTGCTCTAGCTTAGGGGTGAGCATCGAATTCGAATTCGGTAATTCGGTAGGTTGAAATCGGTAATTTTCGGTAAATGGTGTTGGGATATTTCGACCTAATTCGTATTCGAATTACCAAATTTCGAATTCGAATTCAATTCGGATTGAATTCGGTAAACACAAATTGACCGAATTGTCCGAATTCAAATTCGGTAAACACGAATTGTCCGAATTCAAATTGTCCGAATTGTCCGAATCTGAAATTGGACCAATATGAATATCGGACATAATGGATTATTTCCTATGTAACTTAATTCGGGAATTTCGAAATTGAAAACGGTATATTATTACCGTTTTACCGAAATTAATTCGAATTCGGTATATCCGAATTCAAAAACTATAAAACCGTTTTCGAACCTAATTCGATTTTAACTAGTACTATATCCCCGATTTACCGACCGAATTACCGAATTACCAAATTCGATTTACCAAATTGAAATCGATTTCGATCGGTAAATCGGTATTTACCATAATTGCTCACCCCTACTCTAGCTCTTACTCAATCTCGGATATGTGCTTGGCATGGTTTGACTCGTCGTTAGGTGTGGGGCGGGATCATATTAGGGTGATGCTTCCTTGCTTAATTTTGTGGTCCTTATGGACAGGCCGTAATAAAGCAAAGCTCGACGAGATGACTTTTGATGCTCGAGGTGTTGTTTGTAGGGTGGAAAGTCTTGTGGTACAGCTAGGCCTAGCGAAGGTGCTTAGGACGGCCTACTTCAGAGGGGACTCGGATGATCCATGGAGAGCTCTGGCTACCCCGTGCCGCTCAAAAGTTCAATATGTGGCCGTTGCATGGAAGCGGCCACCATTGCAATTCGTGAAGCTAAATACGGATGCGAGTGTCAGTCGTGGCCAGGGAACGGGAGGAGGCTTGCTCCGTGATCACGAGGGCAAGGTCATTTTTGCTTTCCATAAGGAGTTCGGGGAGACAGATGTCCTTACAACGGAGAGCCTGGCGCTACTACATGGCCTCCAGTTGTGCTCTATGGCGTTTAGGGGGAGGTTGCTGGTGGAAGTGGACTCGCTCTCCCCGATCTCTCTGGTTACCTCAAGGTGTTCCTCAAAATGGCCCCTGTGTAATTTTGTACGACAGATCCGGGAGATGCTTAAATCGTTATCTACTTCTATTCGACACAACTTTAAGGAAGCGAACAGTCTGGCCAATATGCTCGCAGGATCTAACTTAGGGGAGGACTGGACCGCTACATCCTTGGCCAACCTCCCAGGGGAAGTAAGGGCTGCAGTTGCACTAGATTGTAGGAAATTCTCAAATGTACGAGTCCAGCATGTTCGGGAATAGTGTCCCATCGCGCTAGCCTCGGGGTTTTGGCCCTCTCCATGTACTCTTCTCTGCTTGCTTGGAATAAAAAGTAAAATTTTTTTTAAAAAAGTGGTAATTTATATTATTCAATGAACATTAACAAATTTAGAATTAAAATTATGGACTTAATTGATAAATAACACCAAAATTTAGAACAACATTTATAAATTATGAAAATGTTTTTAACAACCTAGGGGTTAAAACATAATATTGAAAATGTTTTGATCCCACATTAACTGTGACGCCCCGAAAATTAGGGTCTCATTTTATGTATATTTTTGTTGGACGAGCGGAAGATTTCAGTTTTGAACTTGGAAAAAAAGAAGAAAAAATTTTGGAAAAAGAAGGGGCCAAATCCGGCCGGAAATCCGGCCAGTTTCTGGCCGGATTGCCCTGCAGTTTTGAAAAAAAATGGCCGAAGTCACTGCCTTGTATCCGGCCAGGAATCCGGCCGGAAATCCGGCCAGATTCTGGCCGGATTCTGACGTGGCACAGCCGGTCAGAAGCTTTGACCGGCTGTTTCCTCCATTTTATTTCCACTTTTGCACCCAAAATATCTCATTTTTCTTCCCTGGTTCTTCCGTGAGCTTTGAGAGAAAGAAACCTCTTCATTTTCCAACTTCAATTTTCTACCAAAATCTTGTGATTTCACCAATGGTTTTGGAAGATATTTCACACAAGGGTTCACTATGGAGGTTTAAAGCTTTTGATGGATTGGTTTTTGGAGGGAAGCTCTAAGTTGGTAGCTCTCTTGAATTGGAGGTAAGTTGGATAAACAAGTTCATTTTGTTCTAGTATTGGTTAATTAATGGTTGTAGTAGTTATGTGTGTTGTACTGTGGTAGTATTTCATGGGTTGAAGGAATTTATGGTGAATTTCTAATTTATTGAGTATTTTTCTGATTTTATATAATAGGCATGATTAATGTTGGATTTGATAGTTTGAAATGGTGTTAATAGAAGCTCTTGTACGTTATTTATGGTTGTTCCGGGAAAAATTCCGTATGTGAAGTGAATTTCCGGTTTCTAGGGTTTCAATTGGGGAAAATTCTAATGGTTGGCTTTAAGCTTTTAAGTGGCTTTGATTGAAGGACTTTGTGGCCTCTATGGATATGTTTTATTGCTTGAGAACTATATATGCAATGGTAGTTGACGGTTACGGATTTGGTGAATATTGGTAGGTTGGAAATGTGTAAAATTTAGGGGTTATGCCGGCCAATTTTTGAGAGTATGTGGTTGTTTTGAATTTGAATTGATCTTGATTCATTTTAAGGAAATTCTTGTGATTTGGACATTGGGAGGATTAAGTTCCATATTAGTGACATTTCTAAACTTTGTTTAAGTTAATTCATCCTTGTTTTGGCATGTACATGATTAGTATAGGCTAGTCTCATGTTAAGTGGGGATCACTAGCCTTTAATCGTATTTAGCAATGGCTATTTGCAAAGGTTGGTTTGGATTTGAAATTTCAGTTTTCCCTGTTTCTGGACTGAACTTGGACTGTCATTTTCTCTGTACTGAAGACCGAATCAGCTTTTGCTCAAAACATGAAACTTGTAAATATATGAGTTGACTACTTGCCTGCAAAATTTCAGATTGATTGGAGTACTGTGGCTTGTGAATTGACCGAAATACCCATGACTGCCCCGTAACCCCTGTTTTATGACAGTTTTCATTCCTTCTCTAAGATTTGGATTTTGACCCTGTATATGTATAAATTGGCCTTGGAGGTCTTCATAAGAAATGTTGGTATATGTCTTAGCTTCGTAACGCCATAAGATTTGCATCAACCGGATAAGTGTAGCTTTCATTATGATTAAAATGCCAAAAGGTGTCAGGAACTTGTTAAGTTAGAATTCCTTTGTTTGACTTGATATTTGTAATTTAGGACTCCGACTTGAACAAGCCAATGTGGTACGATGGATGGTTCCTGAGCTGTGGTTGGGTGAGTGAACTTTAACTATTTCTCCAAAAGTTACTTTTGAAATAATTCTTGCATTGCTTACACGACTGCATCTCATTGTGTATGTGCGTGTGCCATAACATTTTGGCTTTAATGAGTTCTTGGGAAAATCTTGTGCTTAGAACCAACCTCTCCATTACTGGGTATGCTTTATTTGGAGCACGTTGGCTCCTTGTTGCTGTTTATTTGATTACTTGATCTAAGGGAGTGTTGGATTTTAAGTACAAGGATTTTCACTGGCTCCAAAGAGCATTATTTGCACATTGGACCGTTATTCCATGATAGCATTTAAATACACTACTGTTAAATTTATTTAACTACTGCTTTTACTGTTCACTCGCTGAGCTTCTAGCTCAACCCCAAATGTTTTCTTCTCCCCACAGGAATCGAGACAAAGGAAGCGCTTGTAATTCATTACTTGTGTGCCTGGATGGCATGTATTTTGTATAGCTTAAGATTTGGATTCGTTTGTGTAATTGCTGGGCTAGGGTGACTGTTTGGAATTGGAATGGATGGATTCTTCCTTGTACGGTTTGAATTCGGATTGCCTCTTGTGTAATAGCTTAATATTAGGGTTTGTATTAATTGATTGGACTTGAATGGACGTACGTGTACATTCCGCTGTGTGTGAGATATGTAATTCTTGGAGAACGTGATGTAAATATTTGAATCTCATATTGTAATTTATTGGAGAACTGTAGTGATTGACTGAGTCCTGGCGAGAGCTGGGCAGGCGGCTCGTTGACCCCTCTGGTTCGCCTTAGGGGAAAATGGGGTCGTTACAAGTGGTATCAGAGCCTAGGTTTCCGATCTCTGTAGTGTATCCTAAGTTTGAAATTTAGGATGCCTGACTGTGGGATTATTTGAATATTATGTGAACAAGGATCTATTGTATCTTAGGGGTTAAAGAAATTGATTATTTGGGAGTTCTTATTTGGGACTTGCCGAAGAAACTGAAGAATTAGGTGATGTTATATTGAAGGAAGATATAGGATGAGAGATTTGTGGTGAAAGATTGGATAAATTGGAATTATCATTATATTTGTAAGTGTGGAAAGAATTGGGGATAATTATTAGTACTGGCTATGGAGGATAAGAGATCGAGATTTGATAGTCAAATTTCCTGCGTGATGATTTTGAACCAAGAAAATATACCAAAGGAATAAAATGCATTTATGCCACATACCTTTTAAAGAAGTTTTGCTTTGGAATTTTAAAGAAAAACTAGGACGTACTAGTTTTATGTACTAGTTTTATTTGCAAGCGATGATTGGAAATAAAATATATATGCTTTAAATATGTGTAACTTTCGATTTTAGTAAAAATGTGAATTTTGTTTGAATTTCAAATTTGAGAATTTGTGAATAACTGATGAGTTGTTGGATTTTGTATATGATGGGTGGATACAGTTAAAAGTTTATAACTAAGTTTTCTCCTTGATTGTATACCGGCATATTCTCGCACTTGGATTTGTCTATGCTTTACATGAAAAACAAATACATCTTGAGTTTTTGAAAGGATGGCGAGCTATTATAATTATAATGAAAATCCTGAACTTGAGAAGCTTCGGGTTACTTTAACTACTCTCCTTATGTTTTAAAATTCTTGACTTTCAAGGAAAGTGAGCCTATCGTTAAGTGTACGGACTGGGGAAAATTTGGAGATATAGAATAACTGTATTCAAGAGTACAAAGTTAATGTGAAGTGACTTGGTTTCTATTTGACACGTAAGTTGGCAAGTTGTACTTGTTCTTGGGTTTGAACTGGGAAATAGGGCTTTTACCTATAAAACCCTAAGACGGGTTATTCTTAGAGATGATAGTACTCTGGCTGGTGGCACTTAATTGCCTATATGCAATATATAACGTATTGGCCTTAATTTTGTGACTTTTAAGTCGTGCTATAACTTTTGATACCTGTAAAGATTCATGTCCTGATTCTAAATATTTTTATACCTTGTATCTGCATTAAGCTCTTTTATGCTTAATTATGACTTTCCTGTGCTTATAGACTGCTAATAAGTAGGGCGACAGGACTGGGAGAAAGAGATCGTGGTCGAAAGCTTAGACAACCCTACACTAGTGAGACAAATTGATGGATAGTTTTATGTAATGTAATTGGTCCCTAGTACTGAATATGAATCGAGAATAAACCAAAAGATTAGAGCTACTGGTGTACAGTGGAGCGACCTAGTCGGAAACTTGGTGAGATTTTCTTGTGTGCAACATATGTTATGATTGGATCTGTGCCAATATTTCAACCTTAGGAAGTTTGAACTCCGAAAGTAGTGTATTAGGTTGATAAGAGAACTCGAACTGCCTGAAACTGATTAGACTGAGCGTACTTGAGACTTGAACTTGTTTGGGCTAGTGTGCCCTTACGTATCCTTAATGGACCTAATGTGACTGAATATATGGAATGTGGACTTGGATTTGTGACTGCTTAAGAATGTGAATCGCTGGATAGAGGCTAGACCAGTGTGTTCTTACTTGAACTCGTGAACTTTGAACTTGAACTTGCACTTGAACTTGAACTTATACTCTTATTCGTACTCATGCACCATGAACCTGAAGTATTTGGCTCTTTGACCCTACTCTTGAACTTATTCGTACTGGTGTGATTGTAGACCGGCTACTACTCTTCTGTAGCGGTTGAACTGAACCTCTCTGGTGGGGCATTGCCTGTTGTGTTGTCCAGCACCGCCATTCTCCTGACGAGGCATGCCTGTTGTGTTGTCCATCACCGCCAGGGACAAATACTGGAACTGATGCTCTCTGGCGAAGTTTAGCCGTTGTGCTAACTTGTTGTGTTGTCCAGCACCGCCAGGGACAAATACTTGAACTGAGGCTTTTGGTGAAGCATAGCCGTTGAGCTAGCTTGTTGTGTTGTCCAGCACCACCAGGGCCAACTTACTGAACTGAAATTCTTTGGTGAAGCGTAGCCGTTGTGCTAGCTTGTTGTGTTGTCCAGCACCACCAGGGATGAATTTTCGATCTAAAGCTTTGCTATATCCTGAATTTCTTCCAAATACCTGGGACTTTACGTCCGACTTCCAGCCTTTTGCCTGTTTTATCTGGTTACGCGATTAACTCCCTATTGGACCATGACTATTGGATAAGTTGGATTGGCGTGATATTTAGTACTTGAATTTGATAGATGATTATTTGATAAGCCGTGCTTTACTGGATCATGAAAATACGATAAGTGAGATTAGAATGATTCATAGTATTTGACCGCCCTTGGAGGAAATTAATGGGACCGGGGGAATACAAGTTGGAATGGATTGAATCGCATGCTTGATTGGTTTCTGAGCGATATCTTGACCGGATGTATATGAGTTGGAATGTCGAGGACGACATTCTTTTAAGGAGGGGAGATTGTGACGCCCCGAAAATTAGGGTCTCATTTTATGTATATTTTTGTTGGACGAGCGGAAGATTTCAGTTTTGAACTTGGAAAAAAAGAAGAAAAAATTTTGGAAAAAGAAGGGGCCAAATCCGGCCGGAAATCCGGCCAGTTTCTGGCCGGATAGCTGGCCGGATTGCCCTGCAGTTTTGAAAAAAAATGGCCGAAGTCACTGCCTTGTATCCGGCCAGGAATCCGGCCGGAAATCCGGCCAGATTCTGGCCGGATTCTGACGTGGCACAGCCGGTCAGAAGCTTTGACCGGCTGTTTCCTCCATTTTATTTCCACTTTTGCACCCAAAATATCTCATTTTTCTTCCCTGGTTCTTCCGTGAGCTTTGAGAGAAAGAAACCTCTTCATTTTCCAACTTCAATTTTCTACCAAAATCTTGTGATTTCACCAATGGTTTTGGAAGATATTTCACACAAGGGTTCACTATGGAGGTTTAAAGCTTTTGATGGATTGGTTTTTGGAGGGAAGCTCTAAGTTGGTAGCTCTCTTGAATTGGAGGTAAGTTGGATAAACAAGTTCATTTTGTTCTAGTATTGGTTAATTAATGGTTGTAGTAGTTATGTGTGTTGTACTGTGGTAGTATTTCATGGGTTGAAGGAATTTATGGTGAATTTCTAATTTATTGAGTATTTTTCTGATTTTATATAATAGGCATGATTAATGTTGGATTTGATAGTTTGAAATGGTGTTAATAGAAGCTCTTGTACGTTATTTATGGTTGTTCCGGGAAAAATTCCGTATGTGAAGTGAATTTCCGGTTTCTAGGGTTTCAATTGGGGAAAATTCTAATGGTTGGCTTTAAGCTTTTAAGTGGCTTTGATTGAAGGACTTTGTGGCCTCTATGGATATGTTTTAATTGCTTGAGAACTATATATGCAATGGTAGTTGACGGTTACGGATTTGGTGAATATTGGTAGGTTGGAAATGTGTAAAATTTAGGGGTTATGCCGGCCAATTTTTGAGAGTATGTGGTTGTTTTGAATTTGAATTGACCTTGATTCATTTTAAGGAAATTCTTGTGATTTGGACATTGGGAGGATTAAGTTCCATATTAGTGACATTTCTAAACTTTGTTTAAGTTAATTCATCCTTGTTTTGGCATGTACATGATTAGTATAGGCTAGTCTCATGTTAAGTGGGGATCACTAGCCTTTAATCGTATTTAGCAATGGCTATTTGCAAAGGTTGGTTTGGATTTGAAATTTCAGTTTTCCCTGTTTCTGGACTGAACTTGGACTGTCATTTTCTCTGTACTGAAGACCGAATCAGCTTTTGCTCAAAACATGAAACTTGTAAATATATGAGTTGACTACTTGCCTGCAAAATTTCAGATTGATTGGAGTACTGTGGCTTGTGAATTGACCGAAATACCCATGACTGCCCCGTAACCCCTGTTTTATGACAGTTTTCATTCCTTCTCTAAGATTTGGATTTTGACCCTGTATATGTATAAATTGGCCTTGGAGGTCTTCATAAGAAATGTTGGTATATGTCTTAGCTTCGTAACGCCATAAGATTTGCGTCAACCGGATAAGTGTAGCTTTCATTATGATTAAAATGCCAAAAGGTGTCAGGAACTTGTTAAGTTAGAATTCCTTTGTTTGACTTGATATTTGTAATTTAGGACTCCGACTTGAACAAGCCAATGTGGTACGATGGATGGTTCCTGAGCTGTGGTTGGGTGAGTGAACTTTAACTATTTCTCCAAAAGTTACTTTTGAAATAATTCTTGCATTGCTTACACGACTGCATCTCATTGTGTATGTGCGTGTGCCATAACATTTTGGCTTTAATGAGTTCTTGGGAAAATCTTGTGCTTAGAACCAACCTCTCCATTACTGGGTATGCTTTATTTGGAGCACGTTGGCTCCTTGTTGCTGTTTATTTGATTACTTGATCTAAGGGAGTGTTGGATTTTAAGTACAAGGATTTTCACTGGCTCCAAAGAGCATTATTTGCACATTGGACCGTTATTCCATGATAGCATTTAAATACACTACTGTTAAATTTATTTAACTACTGCTTTTACTGTTCACTCGCTGAGCTTCTAGCTCAACCCCAAATGTTTTCTTCTCCCCACAGGAATCGAGACAAAGGAAGCGCTTGTAATTCATTACTTGTGTGCCTGGATGGCATGTATTTTGTATAGCTTAAGATTTGGATTCGTTTGTGTAATTGCTGGGCTAGGGTGACTGTTTGGAATTGGAATGGATGGATTCTTCCTTGTACGGTTTGAATTCGGATTGCCTCTTGTGTAATAGCTTAATATTAGGGTTTGTATTAATTGATTGGACTTGAATGGACGTACGTGTACATTCCGCTGTGTGTGAGATATGTAATTCTTGGAGAACGTGATGTAAATATTTGAATCTCATATTGTAATTTATTGGAGAACTGTAGTGATTGACTGAGTCCTGGCGAGAGCTGGGCAGGCGGCTCGTTGACCCCTCTGGTTCGCCTTAGGGGAAAATGGGGTCGTTACAAGTGGTATCAGAGCCTAGGTTTCCGATCTCTGTAGTGTATCCTAAGTTTGAAATTTAGGATGCCTGACTGTGGGATTATTTGAATATTATGTGAACAAGGATCTATTGTATCTTAGGGGTTAAAGAAATTGATTATTTGGGAGTTCTTATTTGGGACTTGCCGAAGAAACTGAAGAATTAGGTGATGTTATATTGAAGGAAGATATAGGATGAGAGATTTGTGGTGAAAGATTGGATAAATTGGAATTATCATTATATTTGTAAGTGTGGAAAGAATTGGGGATAATTATTAGTACTGGCTATGGAGGATAAGAGATCGAGATTTGATAGTCAAATTTCCTGCGTGATGATTTTGAACCAAGAAAATATACCAAAGGAATAAAATGCATTTATGCCACATACCTTTTAAAGAAGTTTTGCTTTGGAATTTTAAAGAAAAACTAGGACGTACTAGTTTTATGTACTAGTTTTATTTGCAAGCGATGATTGGAAATAAAATATATATGCTTTAAATATGTGTAACTTTCGATTTTAGTAAAAATGTGAATTTTGTTTGAATTTCAAATTTGAGAATTTGTGAATAACTGATGAGTTGTTGGATTTTGTATATGATGGGTGGATACAGTTAAAAGTTTATAACTAAGTTTTCTCCTTGATTGTATACCGGCATATTCTCGCACTTGGATTTGTCTATGCTTTACATGAAAAACAAATACATCTTGAGTTTTTGAAAGGATGGCGAGCTATTATAATTATAATGAAAATCCTGAACTTGAGAAGCTTCGGGTTACTTTAACTACTCTCCTTATGTTTTAAAATTCTTGACTTTCAAGGAAAGTGAGCCTATCGTTAAGTGTACGGACTGGGGAAAATTTGGAGATATAGAATAACTGTATTCAAGAGTACAAAGTTAATGTGAAGTGACTTGGTTTCTATTTGACACGTAAGTTGGCAAGTTGTACTTGTTCTTGGGTTTGAACTGGGAAATAGGGCTTTTACCTATAAAACCCTAAGACGGGTTATTCTTAGAGATGATAGTACTCTGGCTGGTGGCACTTAATTGCCTATATGCAATATATAACGTATTGGCCTTAATTTTGTGACTTTTAAGTCGTGCTATAACTTTTGATACCTGTAAAGATTCATGTCCTGATTCTAAATATTTTTATACCTTGTATCTGCATTAAGCTCTTTTATGCTTAATTATGACTTTCCTGTGCTTATAGACTGCTAATAAGTAGGGCGACAGGACTGGGAGAAAGAGATCGTGGTCGAAAGCTTAGACAACCCTACACTAGTGAGACAAATTGATGGATAGTTTTATGTAATGTAATTGGTCCCTAGTACTGAATATGAATCGAGAATAAACCAAAAGATTAGAGCTACTGGTGTACAGTGGAGCGACCTAGTCGGAAACTTGGTGAGATTTTCTTGTGTGCAACATATGTTATGATTGGATCTGTGCCAATATTTCAACCTTAGGAAGTTTGAACTCCGAAAGTAGTGTATTAGGTTGATAAGAGAACTCGAACTGCCTGAAACTGATTAGACTGAGCGTACTTGAGACTTGAACTTGTTTGGGCTAGTGTGCCCTTACGTATCCTTAATGGACCTAATGTGACTGAATATATGGAATGTGGACTTGGATTTGTGACTGCTTAAGAATGTGAATCGCTGGATAGAGGCTAGACCAGTGTGTTCTTACTTGAACTCGTGAACTTTGAACTTGAACTTGCACTTGAACTTGAACTTATACTCTTATTCGTACTCATGCACCATGAACCTGAAGTATTTGGCTCTTTGACCCTACTCTTGAACTTATTCGTACTGGTGTGATTGTAGACCGGCTACTACTCTTCTGTAGCGGTTGAACTGAACCTCTCTGGTGGGGCATTGCCTGTTGTGTTGTCCAGCACCGCCATTCTCCTGACGAGGCATGCCTGTTGTGTTGTCCATCACCGCCAGGGACAAATACTGGAACTGATGCTCTCTGGCGAAGTTTAGCCGTTGTGCTAACTTGTTGTGTTGTCCAGCACCGCCAGGGACAAATACTTGAACTGAGGCTTTTGGTGAAGCATAGCCGTTGAGCTAGCTTGTTGTGTTGTCCAGCACCACCAGGGCCAACTTACTGAACTGAAATTCTTTGGTGAAGCGTAGCCGTTGTGCTAGCTTGTTGTGTTGTCCAGCACCACCAGGGATGAATTTTCGATCTAAAGCTTTGCTATATCCTGAATTTCTTCCAAATACCTGGGACTTTACGTCCGACTTCCAGCCTTTTGCCTGTTTTATCTGGTTACGCGATTAACTCCCTATTGGACCATGACTATTGGATAAGTTGGATTGGCGTGATATTTAGTACTTGAATTTGATAGATGATTATTTGATAAGCCGTGCTTTACTGGATCATGAAAATACGATAAGTGAGATTAGAATGATTCATAGTATTTGACCGCCCTTGGAGGAAATTAATGGGACCGGGGGAATACAAGTTGGAATGGATTGAATCGCATGCTTGATTGGTTTCTGAGCGATATCTTGACCGGATGTATATGAGTTGGAATGTCGAGGACGACATTCTTTTAAGGAGGGGAGATTGTGACGCCCCGAAAATTAGGGTCTCATTTTATGTATATTTTTGTTGGACGAGCGGAAGATTTCAGTTTTGAACTTGGAAAAAAAGAAGAAAAAATTTTGGAAAAAGAAGGGGCCAAATCCGGCCGGAAATCCGGCCAGTTTCTGGCCGGATAGCTGGCCGGATTGCCCTGCAGTTTTGAAAAAAAATGGCCGAAGTCACTGCCTTGTATCCGGCCAGGAATCCGGCCGGAAATCCGGCCAGATTCTGGCCGGATTCTGACGTGGCACAGCCGGTCAGAAGCTTTGACCGGCTGTTTCCTCCATTTTATTTCCACTTTTGCACCCAAAATATCTCATTTTTCTTCCCTGGTTCTTCCGTGAGCTTTGAGAGAAAGAAACCTCTTCATTTTCCAACTTCAATTTTCTACCAAAATCTTGTGATTTCACCAATGGTTTTGGAAGATATTTCACACAAGGGTTCACTATGGAGGTTTAAAGCTTTTGATGGATTGGTTTTTGGAGGGAAGCTCTAAGTTGGTAGCTCTCTTGAATTGGAGGTAAGTTGGATAAACAAGTTCATTTTGTTCTAGTATTGGTTAATTAATGGTTGTAGTAGTTATGTGTGTTGTACTGTGGTAGTATTTCATGGGTTGAAGGAATTTATGGTGAATTTCTAATTTATTGAGTATTTTTCTGATTTTATATAATAGGCATGATTAATGTTGGATTTGATAGTTTGAAATGGTGTTAATAGAAGCTCTTGTACGTTATTTATGGTTGTTCCGGGAAAAATTCCGTATGTGAAGTGAATTTCCGGTTTCTAGGGTTTCAATTGGGGAAAATTCTAATGGTTGGCTTTAAGCTTTTAAGTGGCTTTGATTGAAGGACTTTGTGGCCTCTATGGATATGTTTTAATTGCTTGAGAACTATATATGCAATGGTAGTTGACGGTTACGGATTTGGTGAATATTGGTAGGTTGGAAATGTGTAAAATTTAGGGGTTATGCCGGCCAATTTTTGAGAGTATGTGGTTGTTTTGAATTTGAATTGACCTTGATTCATTTTAAGGAAATTCTTGTGATTTGGACATTGGGAGGATTAAGTTCCATATTAGTGACATTTCTAAACTTTGTTTAAGTTAATTCATCCTTGTTTTGGCATGTACATGATTAGTATAGGCTAGTCTCATGTTAAGTGGGGATCACTAGCCTTTAATCGTATTTAGCAATGGCTATTTGCAAAGGTTGGTTTGGATTTGAAATTTCAGTTTTCCCTGTTTCTGGACTGAACTTGGACTGTCATTTTCTCTGTACTGAAGACCGAATCAGCTTTTGCTCAAAACATGAAACTTGTAAATATATGAGTTGACTACTTGCCTGCAAAATTTCAGATTGATTGGAGTACTGTGGCTTGTGAATTGACCGAAATACCCATGACTGCCCCGTAACCCCTGTTTTATGACAGTTTTCATTCCTTCTCTAAGATTTGGATTTTGACCCTGTATATGTATAAATTGGCCTTGGAGGTCTTCATAAGAAATGTTGGTATATGTCTTAGCTTCGTAACGCCATAAGATTTGCGTCAACCGGATAAGTGTAGCTTTCATTATGATTAAAATGCCAAAAGGTGTCAGGAACTTGTTAAGTTAGAATTCCTTTGTTTGACTTGATATTTGTAATTTAGGACTCCGACTTGAACAAGCCAATGTGGTACGATGGATGGTTCCTGAGCTGTGGTTGGGTGAGTGAACTTTAACTATTTCTCCAAAAGTTACTTTTGAAATAATTCTTGCATTGCTTACACGACTGCATCTCATTGTGTATGTGCGTGTGCCATAACATTTTGGCTTTAATGAGTTCTTGGGAAAATCTTGTGCTTAGAACCAACCTCTCCATTACTGGGTATGCTTTATTTGGAGCACGTTGGCTCCTTGTTGCTGTTTATTTGATTACTTGATCTAAGGGAGTGTTGGATTTTAAGTACAAGGATTTTCACTGGCTCCAAAGAGCATTATTTGCACATTGGACCGTTATTCCATGATAGCATTTAAATACACTACTGTTAAATTTATTTAACTACTGCTTTTACTGTTCACTCGCTGAGCTTCTAGCTCAACCCCAAATGTTTTCTTCTCCCCACAGGAATCGAGACAAAGGAAGCGCTTGTAATTCATTACTTGTGTGCCTGGATGGCATGTATTTTGTATAGCTTAAGATTTGGATTCGTTTGTGTAATTGCTGGGCTAGGGTGACTGTTTGGAATTGGAATGGATGGATTCTTCCTTGTACGGTTTGAATTCGGATTGCCTCTTGTGTAATAGCTTAATATTAGGGTTTGTATTAATTGATTGGACTTGAATGGACGTACGTGTACATTCCGCTGTGTGTGAGATATGTAATTCTTGGAGAACGTGATGTAAATATTTGAATCTCATATTGTAATTTATTGGAGAACTGTAGTGATTGACTGAGTCCTGGCGAGAGCTGGGCAGGCGGCTCGTTGACCCCTCTGGTTCGCCTTAGGGGAAAATGGGGTCGTTACAAGTGGTATCAGAGCCTAGGTTTCCGATCTCTGTAGTGTATCCTAAGTTTGAAATTTAGGATGCCTGACTGTGGGATTATTTGAATATTATGTGAACAAGGATCTATTGTATCTTAGGGGTTAAAGAAATTGATTATTTGGGAGTTCTTATTTGGGACTTGCCGAAGAAACTGAAGAATTAGGTGATGTTATATTGAAGGAAGATATAGGATGAGAGATTTGTGGTGAAAGATTGGATAAATTGGAATTATCATTATATTTGTAAGTGTGGAAAGAATTGGGGATAATTATTAGTACTGGCTATGGAGGATAAGAGATCGAGATTTGATAGTCAAATTTCCTGCGTGATGATTTTGAACCAAGAAAATATACCAAAGGAATAAAATGCATTTATGCCACATACCTTTTAAAGAAGTTTTGCTTTGGAATTTTAAAGAAAAACTAGGACGTACTAGTTTTATGTACTAGTTTTATTTGCAAGCGATGATTGGAAATAAAATATATATGCTTTAAATATGTGTAACTTTCGATTTTAGTAAAAATGTGAATTTTGTTTGAATTTCAAATTTGAGAATTTGTGAATAACTGATGAGTTGTTGGATTTTGTATATGATGGGTGGATACAGTTAAAAGTTTATAACTAAGTTTTCTCCTTGATTGTATACCGGCATATTCTCGCACTTGGATTTGTCTATGCTTTACATGAAAAACAAATACATCTTGAGTTTTTGAAAGGATGGCGAGCTATTATAATTATAATGAAAATCCTGAACTTGAGAAGCTTCGGGTTACTTTAACTACTCTCCTTATGTTTTAAAATTCTTGACTTTCAAGGAAAGTGAGCCTATCGTTAAGTGTACGGACTGGGGAAAATTTGGAGATATAGAATAACTGTATTCAAGAGTACAAAGTTAATGTGAAGTGACTTGGTTTCTATTTGACACGTAAGTTGGCAAGTTGTACTTGTTCTTGGGTTTGAACTGGGAAATAGGGCTTTTACCTATAAAACCCTAAGACGGGTTATTCTTAGAGATGATAGTACTCTGGCTGGTGGCACTTAATTGCCTATATGCAATATATAACGTATTGGCCTTAATTTTGTGACTTTTAAGTCGTGCTATAACTTTTGATACCTGTAAAGATTCATGTCCTGATTCTAAATATTTTTATACCTTGTATCTGCATTAAGCTCTTTTATGCTTAATTATGACTTTCCTGTGCTTATAGACTGCTAATAAGTAGGGCGACAGGACTGGGAGAAAGAGATCGTGGTCGAAAGCTTAGACAACCCTACACTAGTGAGACAAATTGATGGATAGTTTTATGTAATGTAATTGGTCCCTAGTACTGAATATGAATCGAGAATAAACCAAAAGATTAGAGCTACTGGTGTACAGTGGAGCGACCTAGTCGGAAACTTGGTGAGATTTTCTTGTGTGCAACATATGTTATGATTGGATCTGTGCCAATATTTCAACCTTAGGAAGTTTGAACTCCGAAAGTAGTGTATTAGGTTGATAAGAGAACTCGAACTGCCTGAAACTGATTAGACTGAGCGTACTTGAGACTTGAACTTGTTTGGGCTAGTGTGCCCTTACGTATCCTTAATGGACCTAATGTGACTGAATATATGGAATGTGGACTTGGATTTGTGACTGCTTAAGAATGTGAATCGCTGGATAGAGGCTAGACCAGTGTGTTCTTACTTGAACTCGTGAACTTTGAACTTGAACTTGCACTTGAACTTGAACTTATACTCTTATTCGTACTCATGCACCATGAACCTGAAGTATTTGGCTCTTTGACCCTACTCTTGAACTTATTCGTACTGGTGTGATTGTAGACCGGCTACTACTCTTCTGTAGCGGTTGAACTGAACCTCTCTGGTGGGGCATTGCCTGTTGTGTTGTCCAGCACCGCCATTCTCCTGACGAGGCATGCCTGTTGTGTTGTCCATCACCGCCAGGGACAAATACTGGAACTGATGCTCTCTGGCGAAGTTTAGCCGTTGTGCTAACTTGTTGTGTTGTCCAGCACCGCCAGGGACAAATACTTGAACTGAGGCTTTTGGTGAAGCATAGCCGTTGAGCTAGCTTGTTGTGTTGTCCAGCACCACCAGGGCCAACTTACTGAACTGAAATTCTTTGGTGAAGCGTAGCCGTTGTGCTAGCTTGTTGTGTTGTCCAGCACCACCAGGGATGAATTTTCGATCTAAAGCTTTGCTATATCCTGAATTTCTTCCAAATACCTGGGACTTTACGTCCGACTTCCAGCCTTTTGCCTGTTTTATCTGGTTACGCGATTAACTCCCTATTGGACCATGACTATTGGATAAGTTGGATTGGCGTGATATTTAGTACTTGAATTTGATAGATGATTATTTGATAAGCCGTGCTTTACTGGATCATGAAAATACGATAAGTGAGATTAGAATGATTCATAGTATTTGACCGCCCTTGGAGGAAATTAATGGGACCGGGGGAATACAAGTTGGAATGGATTGAATCGCATGCTTGATTGGTTTCTGAGCGATATCTTGACCGGATGTATATGAGTTGGAATGTCGAGGACGACATTCTTTTAAGGAGGGGAGATTGTGACGCCCCGAAAATTAGGGTCTCATTTTATGTATATTTTTGTTGGACGAGCGGAAGATTTCAGTTTTGAACTTGGAAAAAAAGAAGAAAAAATTTTGGAAAAAGAAGGGGCCAAATCCGGCCGGAAATCCGGCCAGTTTCTGGCCGGATAGCTGGCCGGATTGCCCTGCAGTTTTGAAAAAAAATGGCCGAAGTCACTGCCTTGTATCCGGCCAGGAATCCGGCCGGAAATCCGGCCAGATTCTGGCCGGATTCTGACGTGGCACAGCCGGTCAGAAGCTTTGACCGGCTGTTTCCTCCATTTTATTTCCACTTTTGCACCCAAAATATCTCATTTTTCTTCCCTGGTTCTTCCGTGAGCTTTGAGAGAAAGAAACCTCTTCATTTTCCAACTTCAATTTTCTACCAAAATCTTGTGATTTCACCAATGGTTTTGGAAGATATTTCACACAAGGGTTCACTATGGAGGTTTAAAGCTTTTGATGGATTGGTTTTTGGAGGGAAGCTCTAAGTTGGTAGCTCTCTTGAATTGGAGGTAAGTTGGATAAACAAGTTCATTTTGTTCTAGTATTGGTTAATTAATGGTTGTAGTAGTTATGTGTGTTGTACTGTGGTAGTATTTCATGGGTTGAAGGAATTTATGGTGAATTTCTAATTTATTGAGTATTTTTCTGATTTTATATAATAGGCATGATTAATGTTGGATTTGATAGTTTGAAATGGTGTTAATAGAAGCTCTTGTACGTTATTTATGGTTGTTCCGGGAAAAATTCCGTATGTGAAGTGAATTTCCGGTTTCTAGGGTTTCAATTGGGGAAAATTCTAATGGTTGGCTTTAAGCTTTTAAGTGGCTTTGATTGAAGGACTTTGTGGCCTCTATGGATATGTTTTAATTGCTTGAGAACTATATATGCAATGGTAGTTGACGGTTACGGATTTGGTGAATATTGGTAGGTTGGAAATGTGTAAAATTTAGGGGTTATGCCGGCCAATTTTTGAGAGTATGTGGTTGTTTTGAATTTGAATTGATCTTGATTCATTTTAAGGAAATTCTTGTGATTTGGACATTGGGAGGATTAAGTTCCATATTAGTGACATTTCTAAACTTTGTTTAAGTTAATTCATCCTTGTTTTGGCATGTACATGATTAGTATAGGCTAGTCTCATGTTAAGTGGGGATCACTAGCCTTTAATCGTATTTAGCAATGGCTATTTGCAAAGGTTGGTTTGGATTTGAAATTTCAGTTTTCCCTGTTTCTGGACTGAACTTGGACTGTCATTTTCTCTGTACTGAAGACCGAATCAGCTTTTGCTCAAAACATGAAACTTGTAAATATATGAGTTGACTACTTGCCTGCAAAATTTCAGATTGATTGGAGTACTGTGGCTTGTGAATTGACCGAAATACCCATGACTGCCCCGTAACCCCTGTTTTATGACAGTTTTCATTCCTTCTCTAAGATTTGGATTTTGACCCTGTATATGTATAAATTGGCCTTGGAGGTCTTCATAAGAAATGTTGGTATATGTCTTAGCTTCGTAACGCCATAAGATTTGCGTCAACCGGATAAGTGTAGCTTTCATTATGATTAAAATGCCAAAAGGTGTCAGGAACTTGTTAAGTTAGAATTCCTTTGTTTGACTTGATATTTGTAATTTAGGACTCCGACTTGAACAAGCCAATGTGGTACGATGGATGGTTCCTGAGCTGTGGTTGGGTGAGTGAACTTTAACTATTTCTCCAAAAGTTACTTTTGAAATAATTCTTGCATTGCTTACACGACTGCATCTCATTGTGTATGTGCGTGTGCCATAACATTTTGGCTTTAATGAGTTCTTGGGAAAATCTTGTGCTTAGAACCAACCTCTCCATTACTGGGTATGCTTTATTTGGAGCACGTTGGCTCCTTGTTGCTGTTTATTTGATTACTTGATCTAAGGGAGTGTTGGATTTTAAGTACAAGGATTTTCACTGGCTCCAAAGAGCATTATTTGCACATTGGACCGTTATTCCATGATAGCATTTAAATACACTACTGTTAAATTTATTTAACTACTGCTTTTACTGTTCACTCGCTGAGCTTCTAGCTCAACCCCAAATGTTTTCTTCTCCCCACAGGAATCGAGACAAAGGAAGCGCTTGTAATTCATTACTTGTGTGCCTGGATGGCATGTATTTTGTATAGCTTAAGATTTGGATTCGTTTGTGTAATTGCTGGGCTAGGGTGACTGTTTGGAATTGGAATGGATGGATTCTTCCTTGTACGGTTTGAATTCGGATTGCCTCTTGTGTAATAGCTTAATATTAGGGTTTGTATTAATTGATTGGACTTGAATGGACGTACGTGTACATTCCGCTGTGTGTGAGATATGTAATTCTTGGAGAACGTGATGTAAATATTTGAATCTCATATTGTAATTTATTGGAGAACTGTAGTGATTGACTGAGTCCTGGCGAGAGCTGGGCAGGCGGCTCGTTGACCCCTCTGGTTCGCCTTAGGGGAAAATGGGGTCGTTACAAGTGGTATCAGAGCCTAGGTTTCCGATCTCTGTAGTGTATCCTAAGTTTGAAATTTAGGATGCCTGACTGTGGGATTATTTGAATATTATGTGAACAAGGATCTATTGTATCTTAGGGGTTAAAGAAATTGATTATTTGGGAGTTCTTATTTGGGACTTGCCGAAGAAACTGAAGAATTAGGTGATGTTATATTGAAGGAAGATATAGGATGAGAGATTTGTGGTGAAAGATTGGATAAATTGGAATTATCATTATATTTGTAAGTGTGGAAAGAATTGGGGATAATTATTAGTACTGGCTATGGAGGATAAGAGATCGAGATTTGATAGTCAAATTTCCTGCGTGATGATTTTGAACCAAGAAAATATACCAAAGGAATAAAATGCATTTATGCCACATACCTTTTAAAGAAGTTTTGCTTTGGAATTTTAAAGAAAAACTAGGACGTACTAGTTTTATGTACTAGTTTTATTTGCAAGCGATGATTGGAAATAAAATATATATGCTTTAAATATGTGTAACTTTCGATTTTAGTAAAAATGTGAATTTTGTTTGAATTTCAAATTTGAGAATTTGTGAATAACTGATGAGTTGTTGGATTTTGTATATGATGGGTGGATACAGTTAAAAGTTTATAACTAAGTTTTCTCCTTGATTGTATACCGGCATATTCTCGCACTTGGATTTGTCTATGCTTTACATGAAAAACAAATACATCTTGAGTTTTTGAAAGGATGGCGAGCTATTATAATTATAATGAAAATCCTGAACTTGAGAAGCTTCGGGTTACTTTAACTACTCTCCTTATGTTTTAAAATTCTTGACTTTCAAGGAAAGTGAGCCTATCGTTAAGTGTACGGACTGGGGAAAATTTGGAGATATAGAATAACTGTATTCAAGAGTACAAAGTTAATGTGAAGTGACTTGGTTTCTATTTGACACGTAAGTTGGCAAGTTGTACTTGTTCTTGGGTTTGAACTGGGAAATAGGGCTTTTACCTATAAAACCCTAAGACGGGTTATTCTTAGAGATGATAGTACTCTGGCTGGTGGCACTTAATTGCCTATATGCAATATATAACGTATTGGCCTTAATTTTGTGACTTTTAAGTCGTGCTATAACTTTTGATACCTGTAAAGATTCATGTCCTGATTCTAAATATTTTTATACCTTGTATCTGCATTAAGCTCTTTTATGCTTAATTATGACTTTCCTGTGCTTATAGACTGCTAATAAGTAGGGCGACAGGACTGGGAGAAAGAGATCGTGGTCGAAAGCTTAGACAACCCTACACTAGTGAGACAAATTGATGGATAGTTTTATGTAATGTAATTGGTCCCTAGTACTGAATATGAATCGAGAATAAACCAAAAGATTAGAGCTACTGGTGTACAGTGGAGCGACCTAGTCGGAAACTTGGTGAGATTTTCTTGTGTGCAACATATGTTATGATTGGATCTGTGCCAATATTTCAACCTTAGGAAGTTTGAACTCCGAAAGTAGTGTATTAGGTTGATAAGAGAACTCGAACTGCCTGAAACTGATTAGACTGAGCGTACTTGAGACTTGAACTTGTTTGGGCTAGTGTGCCCTTACGTATCCTTAATGGACCTAATGTGACTGAATATATGGAATGTGGACTTGGATTTGTGACTGCTTAAGAATGTGAATCGCTGGATAGAGGCTAGACCAGTGTGTTCTTACTTGAACTCGTGAACTTTGAACTTGAACTTGCACTTGAACTTGAACTTATACTCTTATTCGTACTCATGCACCATGAACCTGAAGTATTTGGCTCTTTGACCCTACTCTTGAACTTATTCGTACTGGTGTGATTGTAGACCGGCTACTACTCTTCTGTAGCGGTTGAACTGAACCTCTCTGGTGGGGCATTGCCTGTTGTGTTGTCCAGCACCGCCATTCTCCTGACGAGGCATGCCTGTTGTGTTGTCCATCACCGCCAGGGACAAATACTGGAACTGATGCTCTCTGGCGAAGTTTAGCCGTTGTGCTAACTTGTTGTGTTGTCCATCACCGCCAGGGACAAATACTGGAACTGATGCTTTAGCCGTTGTGCTAACTTGTTGTGTTGTCCAGCACCGCCAAGGACAAATACTTGAACTGAGGCTTTTGGTGAAGCATAGCCGTTGAGCTAGCTTGTTGTGTTGTCCAGCACCACCAGGGCCAACTTACTGAACTGAAATTCTTTGGTGAAGCGTAGCCGTTGTGCTAGCTTGTTGTGTTGTCCAGCACCACCAGGGATGAATTTTCGATCTAAAGCTTTGCTATATCCTGAATTTCTTCCAAATACCTGGGACTTTACGTCCGACTTCCAGCCTTTTGCCTGTTTTATCTGGTTACGCGATTAACTCCCTATTGGACCATGACTATTGGATAAGTTGGATTGGCGTGATATTTAGTACTTGAATTTGATAGATGATTATTTGATAAGCCGTGCTTTACTGGATCATGAAAATACGATAAGTGAGATTAGAATGATTCATAGTATTTGACCGCCCTTGGAGGAAATTAATGGGACCGGGGGAATACAAGTTGGAATGGATTGAATCGCATGCTTGATTGGTTTCTGAGCGATATCTTGACCGGATGTATATGAGTTGGAATGTCGAGGACGACATTCTTTTAAGGAGGGGAGATTGTGACGCCCCGAAAATTAGGGTCTCATTTTATGTATATTTTTGTTGGACGAGCGGAAGATTTCAGTTTTGAACTTGGAAAAAAAGAAGAAAAAATTTTGGAAAAAGAAGGGGCCAAATCCGGCCGGAAATCCGGCCAGTTTCTGGCCGGATAGCTGGCCGGATTGCCCTGCAGTTTTGAAAAAAAATGGCCGAAGTCACTGCCTTGTATCCGGCCAGGAATCCGGCCGGAAATCCGGCCAGATTCTGGCCGGATTCTGACGTGGCACAGCCGGTCAGAAGCTTTGACCGGCTGTTTCCTCCATTTTATTTCCACTTTTGCACCCAAAATATCTCATTTTTCTTCCCTGGTTCTTCCGTGAGCTTTGAGAGAAAGAAACCTCTTCATTTTCCAACTTCAATTTTCTACCAAAATCTTGTGATTTCACCAATGGTTTTGGAAGATATTTCACACAAGGGTTCACTATGGAGGTTTAAAGCTTTTGATGGATTGGTTTTTGGAGGGAAGCTCTAAGTTGGTAGCTCTCTTGAATTGGAGGTAAGTTGGATAAACAAGTTCATTTTGTTCTAGTATTGGTTAATTAATGGTTGTAGTAGTTATGTGTGTTGTACTGTGGTAGTATTTCATGGGTTGAAGGAATTTATGGTGAATTTCTAATTTATTGAGTATTTTTCTGATTTTATATAATAGGCATGATTAATGTTGGATTTGATAGTTTGAAATGGTGTTAATAGAAGCTCTTGTACGTTATTTATGGTTGTTCCGGGAAAAATTCCGTATGTGAAGTGAATTTCCGGTTTCTAGGGTTTCAATTGGGGAAAATTCTAATGGTTGGCTTTAAGCTTTTAAGTGGCTTTGATTGAAGGACTTTGTGGCCTCTATGGATATGTTTTAATTGCTTGAGAACTATATATGCAATGGTAGTTGACGGTTACGGATTTGGTGAATATTGGTAGGTTGGAAATGTGTAAAATTTAGGGGTTATGCCGGCCAATTTTTGAGAGTATGTGGTTGTTTTGAATTTGAATTGATCTTGATTCATTTTAAGGAAATTCTTGTGATTTGGACATTGGGAGGATTAAGTTCCATATTAGTGACATTTCTAAACTTTGTTTAAGTTAATTCATCCTTGTTTTGGCATGTACATGATTAGTATAGGCTAGTCTCATGTTAAGTGGGGATCACTAGCCTTTAATCGTATTTAGCAATGGCTATTTGCAAAGGTTGGTTTGGATTTGAAATTTCAGTTTTCCCTGTTTCTGGACTGAACTTGGACTGTCATTTTCTCTGTACTGAAGACCGAATCAGCTTTTGCTCAAAACATGAAACTTGTAAATATATGAGTTGACTACTTGCCTGCAAAATTTCAGATTGATTGGAGTACTGTGGCTTGTGAATTGACCGAAATACCCATGACTGCCCCGTAACCCCTGTTTTATGACAGTTTTCATTCCTTCTCTAAGATTTGGATTTTGACCCTGTATATGTATAAATTGGCCTTGGAGGTCTTCATAAGAAATGTTGGTATATGTCTTAGCTTCGTAACGCCATAAGATTTGCGTCAACCGGATAAGTGTAGCTTTCATTATGATTAAAATGCCAAAAGGTGTCAGGAACTTGTTAAGTTAGAATTCCTTTGTTTGACTTGATATTTGTAATTTAGGACTCCGACTTGAACAAGCCAATGTGGTACGATGGATGGTTCCTGAGCTGTGGTTGGGTGAGTGAACTTTAACTATTTCTCCAAAAGTTACTTTTGAAATAATTCTTGCATTGCTTACACGACTGCATCTCATTGTGTATGTGCGTGTGCCATAACATTTTGGCTTTAATGAGTTCTTGGGAAAATCTTGTGCTTAGAACCAACCTCTCCATTACTGGGTATGCTTTATTTGGAGCACGTTGGCTCCTTGTTGCTGTTTATTTGATTACTTGATCTAAGGGAGTGTTGGATTTTAAGTACAAGGATTTTCACTGGCTCCAAAGAGCATTATTTGCACATTGGACCGTTATTCCATGATAGCATTTAAATACACTACTGTTAAATTTATTTAACTACTGCTTTTACTGTTCACTCGCTGAGCTTCTAGCTCAACCCCAAATGTTTTCTTCTCCCCACAGGAATCGAGACAAAGGAAGCGCTTGTAATTCATTACTTGTGTGCCTGGATGGCATGTATTTTGTATAGCTTAAGATTTGGATTCGTTTGTGTAATTGCTGGGCTAGGGTGACTGTTTGGAATTGGAATGGATGGATTCTTCCTTGTACGGTTTGAATTCGGATTGCCTCTTGTGTAATAGCTTAATATTAGGGTTTGTATTAATTGATTGGACTTGAATGGACGTACGTGTACATTCCGCTGTGTGTGAGATATGTAATTCTTGGAGAACGTGATGTAAATATTTGAATCTCATATTGTAATTTATTGGAGAACTGTAGTGATTGACTGAGTCCTGGCGAGAGTTGGGCAGGCGGCTCGTTGACCCCTCTGGTTCGCCTTAGGGGAAAATGGGGTCGTTACAGTTTCTAAGGTGTATCATCACTCACTTTAAGGTGTTATTTTGCTCCCACTATTTTGCTAATCGGGTTGAAATGGCAAATTGCCTCTAGTATACAATGAAAACGAAAACTAACCTATAACAAGTTTAAACTTAGTTTTCACAAGAAAGGGATGCAAGAAGTTGGTTTTGCAAATGTAAGATACCTTAAGCATAAGTTGTCCAAGAGAGATTTAGACTACCTCTATTTATAGGCAATCCAAGAGCAAAAGTATATGAATTTCACTTAATGTTTATTTATGAATATAGTACACCAAGTTCATGAATTGAGCCGTTCCATGAATTAATGAACTTGAGAAAGATCATGTCATCACGTCACTGAATCATGATCAATTGTCATATTACAAACTAATTTCGAGCATCTTCTTGGTTAGCTCCTCGAAGCAAAAAGAAGCAGGGCCAAGATCAGAACAAAGAACAAACAAGATTTTCTTTTGCTAAAATATTTGAGAACTTTGGGCCATAGACCATATGTCCTCAATCATACCGGCTAACGTGTGACGACAGCTTTCGGTTGAAGATCAGAGGTGAAGTTTAGTTGTTTTCACAACAGACTTAATAGCATTTATACAGATCTCAACGGATAATAAAGTCATCACAATAAGAAATTCAAAGAAACGCAACGAACGTACAAATCCAGTATTTACTATAGACACTTGTTAACACACTTAAATTACATATAACTTATTATGTTAATACACATAGTCACAATTAATGCACCCCTTGCATTATAAGCTTGCAGTATTTGCATCCCTTGCATTATACGCTTTTTCAAATTAACTACATTTTTCTAAAGGACTAAAGACTAACTGGAAAAATACACTTTTCATCCCTAATACTTAAGATGTTAACCAATTTCATCCTTAAAGTTTCACGCAAAACACTTTTCATCCTTGTAATTTTATAATTTTGATTAATTTCATCCTTCAAGTTTTATGCAAACACATTTCATCCTCATAATTTCCTAAATTTGGCTAATTAAGGACAATTGGTAGATTGTCAAGCAATTTAAATGTGATAGCATCGTTTGATCACGACATGCCCATTAGTTAAAAAAATGGATCAACAAAAAAGCTCAAAAATCTTTTCTTAATTCACTTTCTCATTTTGGTACAAAAAAGACTGAGAAATTTTTAACCATCATTACTTTCTTCTTAATCACAATCGAACAAGAAGATCCAAAGAAAATGAAGTCAATGGGAAAGAAACAATCCCACTATAGCCAATTGAAGAAAAATGTCAAACAAACCCATTACAACTAATTGGAGAAAAATATTAATGCAAAAGAATGAATGATTTGGATCGTCATTTATTTGCAATATTTTGTTTTGTTGCATCATATACATGTTTTTCAATCATCTATTTATCTTTCAATCTATTTATTTAGTCTCAAATATATCATATAACAATTTAAAGGGAAAAAAAGGAGATAGTCTCCTATCCAAAAACACTTGTTGTTATTTCTATAATTTAATCAATAATTGAATTAAGTATTAATAATACAATTATTAATGGGACATGTGATGATATTATGTCTAAATTGGTTAACAATCCTTTAATTGTCCTTAATTGGTAGGAATTATAAAATTATGAGGATGAAATGTGTTCTACAAAAACTTTAGGGACAAAATTGATCAAAATTACAAAATTATGAGGATGAAATGTATTTTGTATGAAACTTTAGGGATGAAATTAGTGAACACCTTAAACATTAGGGATGAAAAGTGCATTTTTTCCAAAGACTAACACCCGAAAGCACTTTAAATGAGTTGGCACCCATTAGCCAAATTGTATTATTATTATTATTATTAAGCCATTTAAGTTATACCTATATGCAATCAACTACAACCTTTCAAGTAATAACGGATGAATGTGAAAAGGCTTCATACAGTTTCGTGATATCCACCTGATTTACTTCTATATTAAGATAAAAAATCTTATTACGGTCTAAACTTACTATGTGATAAGTATAGTAATTGGTTTTTGAATGATTTGATAATACCAATTAGAGAAATAAGAGCACCACAATCTTATTTGAACTGTGGTGATGTGAAATTAATGAGGTCTACGATTTTATTTAGAATATATTCATTATTTAAAAACTAACTACTAACGTGTCAAGTAGTTGATCTAGATCAAGATAAAATTTCTCATATTATATCTCTACTGCCCAACAAATAACTTTTCTTTGTTTTCTTTTGTGTTTCGAAAACCATTAAGGAACCTATATGGAGAGAAGTAGAGGAAAATTTTGAAAAGTAAACTGTATAGTATGCTAATGGTTAAATTAACTATTTTGACATAAGTAGTTGAGAATTGCAAGAAGAGCACTGCAATCAATGGAAGGGCCATAAAACTTCAGCATATTCTCTGCGTTAAAATTAAGAAACAACATGTTGAGTTGGGTGTGCAAAGTAAATTTAAAAAACACCTTCAAGATTCCTCTGTTTATATTCACAAATGAACTTGAATGCAGCCTGACTCAAAACCCCAATTTGTAACGTAGAGAGATTCACTCAGAAGAAAATCAGCTTGTCAATCTAAATTGGAGTTTGATTAGTGCCAAAAGCGTGTTCAATGACCTAATTTGCATCTAATACATGCATGCACCAATAGAAGTTGGTAAGATAGTCATGACCTTGACATCTTTTCACACTGTTAATGGACATTTGGATTGTGATCTGTATCCATGCAAGCCATCTTGACAGTTAAGAGGTACTAATAGTTTCAACATTGTTAAGATAATCATGACCTTGAAGAGTACTAATAGAAGTTGGTAAGATAGTCATGATCTTGACATCTTTTCAGACCGTTAATGGACATTTGGATTGTTATCTGTATCCATGCAAGCCATTTTGACAGTTAAGAGGTACTAATATTTTCAACATTTGGTCTCCACATCTAAAATTAAAGGATGGATTAGCTAAAAGTAACCTCATTCTATGCCAATCTTTTACTATTTCCTTTCTTTCATTACCACCTCCATTTGAAGCACCCTCCATATTTGAAATTTTGCAATTTTTGAAAGTTATGTTTAAAGAAAAAATGACTCTAAACTTCGGTTGCTGTTAATGCCACAGCTCAAATTTTATTTCTGGAGTAATTTTTTTTGCATAAATTACTAAATTTGCCTATCTCATATCCAAATGCAGTTTGGATTTAATGCGTTATTTTAAAAAAATTTGCTCTCAAAATATTAATTTACCTATGGCAATATGATTTGTCCTAATTGTCGCGCCCCATTTTTGAAACAAAAGAGAAATGGTGCTTAGAATGAGTTTTTGATTTTAGCAAATAAAGAAAAATGGCCTAAAATGGGACTTAGAATATGCGATGGTTTGGGTCCAAATAATAGTCTAAAAAGGATTTTTAGACTAAGAGAGTCACTACTTGGTATTGAATTTAGGTGTACCAATTCACCCAAAATATATTTTTAATGAAAACAAATAAAACCTTTTTAGATGACTCTAGATCTTTGAAAACGAGAGAAAAGAGTTCGGGAGTCACGGTTGAAAAAAGAAATTGCAAAGATTAAATCTAAAGCACCCTTTCAACCTAACCAAAACTAGTTACGATATTTAGTCAAAAAAATTTTCTTATTTAACTATAAAACTTATCACATTTAGATGGTTCTATATAGATGTAAAACTAAACTTGGGGGTATAGAGAGGGACGAAATGTGTCTTCAAAATTTAATTAGTGCAAATCACATTAATTGTGAAACCCAAGAGTGATCTCATGAAGAGGTCAAGAATATGCAAAATATAAGACTCGAAAAAAAGGAAGTTATAATATATAGATAAATATGCATGATCTAAAAGAGACGAATGCAACATAACGGGTACGGGAGACTAAAATTCGTAACACAATTTTTCTTCTTATAAAGGTGAATAAAGAGCGTGCTAAGATTAAGGAGTCATGCTCATTTTCTATATTTGAAAGGTGACTTTTTTAACCTAGACAAGCAAATGGATAAGCCTATTTTTATTTATCTAAATGAAATGCAAGTCTAAATGATATGATTTGCACACGTAGGGGTAAGGGAACAATATAAGAGAATAAATCATGCAAAATGAAGAATAACCTACAATGAAAAAAAATACATAAAATGCAATAAATGTCACACAAAGCATTAATCTAGCGTTTCGATGGTCTAAGAGTCTAGCATTGAACTAACCCATTTCTAAAGTCCTTATTAGCGTTGGACTGGTGAGAAATCGGGAAGAAAAATCACAACTAACGTTGGACTAGTGTGGTGACGTCATACGCTTATTATAAATAAATAATGCATATAGAGCATAATTAAAACAAATAACAACATAGATCACATAGCATATAAGCATAATATCTAGACGCAAAATTCTAAAAAAAACAAGTAAACATATAAGCACATAAAACACACAAACATGCAAGCAAATAAAACCTAACTATTACATTTAGGAACCTTAATTATAATCTAAAGGAAAATTTTGAAAATAATAAACTTATCTATTATATTCCCGATCTAACCACATTTTTGGCAAAAAATAGAATCTACCTATTGCATCACCAATCTAAATACATTTCTTTAATAAAAGGATACAATCTATCTATTACAATTTGACATTTAAATGCCTCCCAAATAAATTACAAAATTAAATAAATGAAAGTTTAAAATGAATAAATAAAAGAAAAAGTACTTAAAACATGCAATCACACATAAACACATAGGAGCACATAAAAAAGAGGTTAAAAGATAATAAAGGGTGTCTCCCTTGAAGTAGTGGCTAAATGAGGTAGAGTTTATCCTATTTATACTCCAAAATCAATAAAATAGTCAAGGTACCAATTTAATTGATGATACTTTAAAAGAAAAATGTAAACATATAGTAAATTCAACTTATTATTTTAAAGAAAAGTGAATAAACATAAAATTCCTAAAAATTACCAATTAGGTGCATTTAAATGGAGCATGATTTACAATTTAAAGAAGATAAACAATTATAATTAAGAAATAATAAATATTAGGGACTTAATTACAAAAATTAAGAAGCTTTTGGGATCAAATTATAATTCTCAAAAGATTATGGGTCAAAATTGAATAAAAATAAAGTTTAAGGACAAAAATATAATTAAATTAAGGGCCTAAATGAAAGAAATTCAAAATTTTAGGGTCAACATAAAATTACTTAAAAGATCAAGGGACTAAAATGCAAATTTCATTTCTGATTATGCAACAAACCATTTTGGGCCATTTTAGGGTAATTGGGCTGTATCACTTCGGCCCAATAAAATTAACTAGTTATCTTATTGGATAGAATATGCTAGCCCAATTCATTTTTACCCACTCAAACATAATAAAACTATTGGGCTTGAACTCCAAAATCCGGAAGAAGCCTAAGCAAAATAAAACACAAACCCAACTAATTCGGCCCACAAACACTAATAACAGCAGCCCAAATGGCCTTAAAGGATCAAACCATAAAAAACAAAACAAAACAAATGGAAAAAAATAAAAGAAGAAAGAGGATAAAGATTTCGGCGAGTCATCTCGCTGGAATCTGAGAAAATTCCGGTCAACATGGTCGGAATCTCGTCAAAATTCCTTTTAAGGGGATTTAAGGTTGGATCTTGATATAAACATACTCCCCATGGCCTCATGAGTTTATTTAAACACCAAGTCAATCCATTAAACATCACAAATCATGAGAAAATTGAGATATAAGCTTTAAATCCAATGAAAACTCATATGTTAGATTAAAACTTCATGAAAAACTTTAAATCAATGAAGAAAAGGAACTATAGTTACCTATGGACGTTGATAAACTCGAATCAACGTGAGAAAAGCTCCAGAAAACAACCCAAATGCTAGAAACGAAGCAAACAGGTCCTTGTCAGGAAGGGTCAAGTGCCGATGAGTTGGCAATTTCAGGCTTAAATTCGAGAGACTTGGAGACTTTTTTCAGGAAATTTTCAAGACAAAAGTTGCTCCCCTACAATCGCAGATGGTGTAGAAACAAAGATCTCACAAAACAAGCTTCAGATGAATTAATACAATGCAGACGAACAGGGCTAGTTTGTCAGCTCTGTTTTCATTTCTGCAGAAAAGTTTTTCAAGAGGGCAAGTTTGGGCTTCGATTTGAGGAATTTATGATAACCTCTGATGGTTATCAGAGAAAATTTTCAACATAAAAGTCATTACCCTATGTTTTACGAATACGCAGGAAGAAGAATCACCTAAAACCGACCTATATCGGAAGAGAAATTGCATCTGAACCAGGCTGGTTCATCAATCCTTTCTAGAACATTTTTGCAGAAAAAAAAATTCTCTCCCCGTTTTTCTCTCTTTCTCTCTTTTGTTGTTTTTGTCGACTTTCCTAATCTTTTTTTCTGATCCTAGAGACTCTTTTTCTACTTTTTAAATGAAACCAACGAGCTAAAACCCTAAGAGTAATGGCTGAGATGAAACCAGGGTTTGTTAGGTTTATCTGGTCCTTTTGATTGATTTTGCCAGCTGTTTCTTGGTAGATTTTGGGATGATGAGGTGTTCTCGAGCTGACCAAGCTTGGAGGGGAAGAAATCGGGAAGCAAAAATGAATCCAAATTGCCAACAAAAAAAGTCCAGCTGTTCCTCTGTTCCATTTGCTTGTTTTTTCCAGCTGAAGAAGAATGTGAGCGTGAGGCTACAAAATTATTTTTTTAATAAAACACATGGGCTAATGGGCCTTCTTCTTTCTTTCCTTTCCAGATTCTTGTTGAGGTTTTGGCTTGGGCTTTTTGGTGTTTTGGCATGGGTTTTTGTGGAGTTTTTAGGGGGAATTTTTGGTTGGATTTTGGGATTTTTTTTCCTTCTTTTGGATTGGCCTACAAGAATGAAGGATATTTTGAAATTCCATTTCTTCTTCCTTTTCCTACAAAAATAAGACAAAAATTAAAAAAAATTACTTAACCAATAATATAAATAAAGATATAACAAAAATCAACAAAATTTGTGGGAAAAATTTGGTGTCTACACTAGCTAATCAAGTAAACAATGACTGCAAATCATTACCTTGTGTTCCTTCAATCTATTGATAATTGTGTGAAATGTCTTTGTCGTTCCATTATCCAAGAATTAGAGTAAAATATAGGGTTAATTACAAAAACTCCCCACAAGGTTTAACCAGTTTACATTTTAGCCCATAATGTTATTTTTTTCTCACTTTACCCTCTAAATGGTTAGTCAACCTTAATATTGTGTAATGGAAATACCAAATAGACATTGATAACCCTAAGGATTAATTACAGTAAATCTTTTTAAGGTATAGCCATTTTGCATTTTACCCTCTAATATAATTTTTCTTTTAATTTGTCTATTTGTTCCTAAAACCATTAGTCAATTCTAATATTTTGTACCACTCAAGATAAATAATGTATAAAAAATTAATATCCCAAACATAATAATGGAAATTATTATATATTTATAGATATAGGTCTTGTTAAATTTATCTCCATAATTACAGGCCTTTTAGATAAAAGAAAATTTCTTGCTCATCTTACTTGATAAGGGAAAAAATTTTAGTGCAAAACTAAACTATGAAAATATTATTAAAGATCTATAGATAGGTTTGTTTGGATTGGAGTTTTTTTGAAAAACTTTTGTACAATAATAGCACTATTTGCAATTTGATATTTGTGAGATAAAAAAGTAGTTGAAAAAAAAAAGGTGATTGAAAAACGTGTTTAGATATAGTAAAAAAAATTAGCAATCCAAGTAAATTTTAATAGCATGTAAGCATAGTATACTAAAGGAACAGTCCTAGAAATTTTGAATTCCAAATCAACCATGTTTCTCTTTTTTTAGTAGTACCAGCAAAAAGAATGTATACTTTTATACAAAGAAAACATCTAGCTACCAAAAGAAAAGCTTTATTGTATACATATTCCCAAAGAGAAACTGACAATATCTTGGTCATTTTAGACTTTCAAAAATATTTTCACATTTAAATTTTTTAATAACAATTTTTGTTTATTTTTTCCATTATTAAGTCAAATTAGCATATTCTCCTCAATCTAAAAAAATTGCAATTATGGAATCAAATTTAACTAGGACCATATATATAAAAATATTATTCTTTTATTATTATGTTAGAAATATTGATTTTTTAGATATTATTTGTCATGGGTGTAATCAAATATTGGAGTTCACTAATGATTTTAATAACAAACAAACAAATTGATAAAAATTGATAGTAAGGGATAAAGTGCAAATCAAGCTATACTTTAAAGGAATTTACTATAGTTAACTCTGAAGGGTGTAAATGCCTTTTTGACATCATCATTACACAATGTTAGAATTGTTAGAATTGACTAACAGTTTAGAGGATAAAGTGAAAAAATAATAATATTATGGGACAAAATGCAAAAGTCGCTATACCTTAGGGGGAGTTTTTGTGATTAACCCTAAAATATATGCTTTAGTTTGGTATAAGGGCGCCCAATCCGTGCAAGCACAAACGATTCAAAGTTCATAAATTGTAATGCCTACTTCTTGAAAAGCGAGGAAAATCAAGCCTATCTAATCTAATGTTACCTCTAACCAGCCAAGGAAGGTCACTGAAGGAGTCATAACATAAAACTGAACCAGAATCCACTCCAACATTTGAAAGTCTATCAGCAGGCTTACTTACTTTTCAAAAACAATGTGAAACATATTTAAAATGTTGTCCATATTGAAGCAACTCTTGCAATTCCCTTTGCAACCTTCATGACAACTACAAATTCCTTCAATCCTTATACTATACTAGGAGGTGTGCACCGCGCATAAGCGCGGTGTGGATTTGAAAGATTGGCATGCCCAGTGTTGTTGAGTAAAGTAATAAGAAATTGGAAAGTTGAAAGTAAGAAATTTGGAAATTGTAATGAACAGCATATTTAACAGATAAGTAAAAAAACATTAATACTAATGAACGTAGATTTAGAAAACAGAATAAGTAGGTCTTCAGTGATTAATGTTGAGATCATTGATGTTGAGGTTGTCAACGTTGTGAACTTCATCCATAGTGTAGTAAGTGATCATTTGATAAGCTGAGCGTCTGATCATTCTGAACTTTGATGTGGAGGGTTTGACGTAGCATGTAAGTATTTTTCCGTGGAGAATTGTTTGGAGATGCTGAGTTATATTTATATTCTGGTGAGAATAAAGTGTGAAAGGAATATAATAAGTTGCTGGGAAAAAGAGACCGAAACAAGTGATGCATAAAAGAAAATAGGTACTTACCTCCATTTGCAAATAGAATAGTTCAGCAGTTGAAAATTGAACTAGCTTTTCGGCTTCAGAGCCCATAGCAGTAAGACATAGAGTGTCAGTTGAATCCGTGATCCAGATGGAAATGCAAGCCCTGGAATTAATGAGGTGATGTACATGCGATTGGAGGTATAGATTGAATAAGATAAACAGGGTATATTATTTATAAGTACCTGGGTTGGAGATCAACATTAGCTTGGCAGTATTTGCAAGTTATTTTCCGTTCATCTAAACAGTTGTTTGGGTGATAACAATTGGGACAAGCTATGTAGGTAAAATCTTGAGGTTTACAATCAAGCTCGACGACACCTCTAATCCATGCGGTGCTTGGTTTCTACATAAAATAATAAAAGCAATAGGAGCAGCAATAGGGAAATATTAACAAGGAAATATGAAAAAGAAGTTAAGATGTGAAATTGCCCAGTAGTATAAGAATTTTACGAAGTGAAGCAGAGCGGCTATGTCATGGATTTGATTGTAGTGAGGGGGAGGAAGAAGGATGTGCGGATTAGTATAACTGTGTTGATGTACCATCTGTGCTAGCTGAGGCGCGTTGTGATGATACCTAAAATAAGAAAGGAAAAGTTAAGGTGGAACAGAGTAATTGGAATGATGGAACATAGAGCGCCTAAAAAATTCTGACCAGTGATGCAGATCCGTTGCTTGTTGTACTATTGGAGATATCAAAATAGTGGTCGAATCTTGAGTTGAAAGACTAAGATCTGGGATATAAGGGAAAAAAAGGAAGAAAATATGAACAGCAAGATGGACGAAAAAGATTTTTTTGCTTATAAGTGTGATGGTGTTTTTTAAATAATAAATAGTAGGTATTTGGTTACAGTTCTGTGTTGTGACTTTCATTCTTATGCCAATGATGACTGGAAAATCGTTTTGAGCAGCTGCAATTGCAGGACCATTGACTTGTTCGAAGTCATTCTTCAAAGTTAAAATGAATGGCCTCATGCTAGCAAAAACAGGAAGAATAAATATTTATGTGAATAGTTTGTTGGGATATATGATGTATGGAATAACTAAATGAATTAGCAGGTAAGGTTATTACTCTCGATCGGCAATGACATAGTCTCGAGCAATGGATGTTTCTCTGTCAGAAGCGATAGTTTTCACAGGTAAAGCATGTAGTACAATTCCCATGACATCTAAGGAAGTTTTAAAAAGAAAATCAGGATGCTAGTAATTTGTTGGCAGGTGGACAAGATATTGCATGGTGTGAGGGCTAACTTACTTATAAGCTGATCAGTGTCAGCAATTACGGCTAATGTGGAGAAAGAATGTAGCTGGAAATGAAGAGGAAGAGAAGGCTGACCAGCCTCTTGAATTTCTTCAATTAAAGTATCTTCAGTAGCAATGAAATGAAATGGATATTGACTGATGGCAGTATCAGTAATTGGCGGAGAAAGCAAAGCTCCAGAGATGTGGTATGTTTTAAACGGTACAAGCAGTTCAGTTCTTTGATCGAGAATGCTCTGAGGAACATGCATTTCGACTGTCGTACCCTGTGATTAGCAAGTATTAAATTGTATCGAAGTTAGTTTGATGATTTGAAGGTAAAAGGGAGACTTGGATATATATTACCTCTGCGTCAGCAAGCACAAATGTTTGAAATTGTTGCTGAAGAATTGAGCTAGACTTCACATGTGTTGCTTCAATTGCTTGGACAGTGACTCCCCAGTGTTTCAAGGATGGATGAATAGCAGACAAAGGCATGGTAGAAGGGTTCATCTTGCGGGTATTGTTTAGCAGGATGTACTTTGAAGAGAAGATTGAGCGTGCTGGGTATTTGCAGAGGAAACTAAATGTGATTTATTGGTAGCAGGTGATGAAGATGTAGGAGAGAAATGGTAAATGATTTGTAGGGTGGTAGGAAATGTAAATATGAGTAATAAGTTGAGTGATGTGCTGAGAACAAGTAAAGAGATTGGCAGGCATGAAGTTGCAAATCTAGGCCTGCGGTATTTTGTCTGCTAGTAGCTCTAGAGTTTTCTATTTAAATGAAGAATTCCTTTTGTAATGCTTATAAGGTGAACGAATAATTTGGTGTAAAGTAAGATGGCTGTGGCTGGTACTGGAAAATTATACGAAAAGGAACAATAAGTATGGGCGCACAACTGTATATCTAAAGTGTAGAATTTGTAATATTTGTTATAGTAGATTGGTAAATACTGTAATTTAAATTATTAGTATATAAAAAGTATGAATTTTGGTGTTAAAGAGCGCAACTGTAAGGGTTTTTTTATCTTAGTTTTTATTATTCTTAAATTATACTTATATTGTCAATATTTGATATGTTAAAGTTTAAGTTATAAATGAAAAAGTATTTGGTTTATGATTTGAAATCAAATTTTAACGGATATGTGAACTATATTGGAATTTTTTTTGATTTGATAAAATTTTTAAAAGTAATTAGCTTTAGAAAATAAATAATATAAAAATACTATAACATGATATTGATGATTAAAGTTTAAAAAAAAATTAGTTATTTGGAATCAATGGGTGAAGCTGTATTATGACATAGAATAGATATTGCAAATAAAATGCACAGTGAAGGAATATTGTAGGGAGAAAAGAGTAGCTTGGTTGGTCAGTGTTGGGTCATGGGTGATGTTCAGTTCATGTAGGTCACTGCATTGTCAGAAATGTGATAAAATTTTGCAGCAAGGGAATATATTCCTGGGCAGAGTAAATTGTTGGATATGCATTGCAGTAAAAATGAGATAGAGCAGTCTTTTTTGTCGAGAAGCAGGTTAATAATAAACTGATTAAATATTTAATGAAGGATTACATATGTAAGTGGATATCCGTCCACCATAAAAGTACAGCAGAAAGATATTGTACCAAGGGAAAATCTTCTCAATTCCATCACTATTAAAGATTAAAACAGCAAAGCTTGTCTGTGATTCTGGAATGAAGACAAGCGTATCATTATGCTGCAGATGATGGTCCAGAACAAACTTTCTCCAATTTTGTTTGAGTCGGTTGCGCTTTATTCCAACTCGAGTGATGTTCTTGCCAGTTTTTAGAACTATAGTTGGAGTTCTCTGAGCATTTAAAAAGTGATCGACAAACCGAGGGAGTTTCTACAAATAAGAGAATGTAAGTTAGTTAATGAAGAAGGATAAATTATTCTGCCGGAGGAAAGGTGTTTAGAAACGGTGGATAGAAAAGAAGATTACCAAGGAATTTGGATATGCTGAGTCAAACGTCTGATAAAAGCAGATTGAATTGGATAGATGTTGAGAGAAATCCAGGCTTAGCGATGAGGAAACAATTTGCTGATGAAGTGATAAAAAGGTAGGATCTGACAAGACGAAAGAATAATATTGTAAAATATAGTAAGTGGTATATATTGACTGCTAAATTAGAAAGGAAAATATAACTTGCGAACCTATAGTGCTTTGCTGATGCAAAAGATTGGGTAGGGAAACTGTCCAACGGAGATAGACTTGCTTTTTCAGTTCACAGAAATGAATGATATCAAAAATTAGATCTCCAGCATGGCGAAGCAATAGCATATCATGCTCTTTGGTCATGTTCTGGTGACAATATTCTATCCATCCTTCTTCAAAGCAGCTATTTCTAACTGAGATAGTCCATCGTTGCAATCCATGTCTGAAGGTGATTGTAGTGTCATCGTGTTGGCTCAGCAATATTTGAAATTCATCAGGCAAAGGCTGTATGTTGCATAAAAAGGGAGGTCATGTTTGAACGCAAGTTCAGGAATAAACCATAAAAAAGCTATGATATTGGAGACAAATATTATTACCTGTCCTTTGTTTTTGCATCTAATAAAAAAGCAATATGTTTGTGGAGCATTGTTCGTGCTGTGAGAGGAATTCATAGAAACGATAGATGTTTGTGCCATGAAGGTGTTAAGACGAATGGATGAGAGCAGTTGGTCAGTGTAGTTGCATAAGTGTGAGCTATGAAAGTATAAAGAAAGAGATTTGTAGTAAATTGTAAGCAAAGGCATATAATAGGTAGTATATATATATACTATGAAGTGATGCCTGTTTATCACAGCAGAACAAATATAATAGGTTGCGTGTTGGGCCAGCAGTTTAGTAGATGACAATGCTGATGTTCAGAGAAGTACATATTATAATTGATACTATATCTGTTATATCCACTGAATAATGAATGCAGAAGGAGATAACTCTTCAGTAAAATTGTGACTAAAGTGTTCTGGTGTAACTGAAGGGTAATGAGCATCGGATTGAAATGTAAAGATGGAATAGCTGGAAAAAAGTAAATGACAGTAAAATGTCCTGTTAGAACAGCAATGGAACAAGAGATAAAAGTTATTTTCATTTTAGCTGCAAGTTCCAACAAAGGGAATCAAGCACTGGCAGCATAGTTCTCCTAGGACAATAAACTATCAAACAAAATAAAGTTCAAAAGAAGAGGATCAGATATGGGTAGCGTGGCTTCTGAGGCAGAATAAGGCGGTGAACAAAAAGGAATTGATAGCAATATACAGTACGGCTACCTATTTGGAGTTATCAACACAAAAGGAAATAACACCAGTCTACATGAGCCTGGCCTTCTTCTTAGAGCCTTCACCGACAGTACGGGAAGTATTATTGGCTTCATCAGCTAAGAGTTCCAATTTTTGAGTTAGAGATTGTCTAGCCTTGGAAGCTGGTTTGGTTTCTTCAATAGGTGTGGCTGCTGTAAGAAAATCAAATATGTTAACAAAGGCCAAAAAAAAGTTATATGTCTATATAGGCTACATCTAATAATGATAGATGAATATATAGTCAATTGTATAATAGAATCAGAAGAACAAAGGAGTTTTTGAACAGATGTTTATGAGGCATTATTATTTGACCTGAGAAGAAAATCAAGGTTTTATTAATGTCATAGATACCATTAAATGTTACTGCTAAACAGTTAATACCTGAAGCGAAGATGTCACTGGTGTCAGACTGCAACTCGATTAACAAAGTAGGATTTTTGGATTCAGCATTTTTAGATTCAGCAGGGGAATCAACAACATTACTATTGAGAAGTTCAGAATAGTAGATAACTGTATAGCGTTGTTTTGCATCAGACATTTGAGCTTGCACTGGTTTTATATGTATGAGAAACCACTTTGACTCCAACTCCTTATGGACAGCCTCCAGAGGGAGCTCAATGTTCTATAAAAGGAAAATATGGGCGAGAAAAATAGGTGAGTGGATAAGCATTATATTCACAATGCAGAAGTCTGCTACAATAACAATTAAATGGAAGGGATAATAATTTGACAGTTATTTTTTGCAAGGAAGACAGGCCTGCTTAAAATGGTCCATTATTTCAAGAGCAGTGAAGTTTAGGAGCTTTTCAGCTTGTTCCCCAAAAACAGAAGCTGTGATGGCACCAGTATCATCACATAAATCCATATCAAAGCGACACCTATAGATGTATGTAAATTTGAGTGAGGCATATGTATTAAAGAAGAGTTAGTAATAAATAAGTAGAATATATACATTAATGAATTTCAAAGTAAGTACCTAGGCTGAGCAGGATGTTTTTCTTTGCACGTATTACACATAAAAATAACTCCATCTGCAGCAGCAGTGCCCCGACAACATTTTTTACAGCTCATATAGCAGTATTTCTGGAATATGTGCTGAAAGGAGAACCTTGCTTTAACCCATATATTCTAAAAGACAGTAATGGAAGCCACAGTGTTAACTTATATGTTAATATGTAAATGGATAGTTAAATGACAGATTAGATGAAGAAATGCTGAAACCTTTTGTGATGGTCTGACATTTGAAATCAAAGTGGTTTTTTGATCTGGCTTTGCAGATATCTGAGGGTTATACTTAATATAGCTTTTTTCATCAATGATTGCTGCAAGTTGTTTGGTATTTCTGATCGCCCTGGGATAGAGGAAACAAAAAAAATAATCAAAACAAGTGACTATATATGATTGATTGCTAACATGATATAAATCGTTAATCAATACCAGTTTTTTAATTCTCTTGCTTCCTGTACAGGAGGATCAACAAGGATTGCAGAATCAAACCACGTCGACAGCGCAACTCCTATACGATTAAGAATGAAGATACATTGGCAAATTTTCTGTATGAGATTTTTTACAAAAAATGAAAATTAAAATAAAGATGTATAGAGGGAGAATTACCATTATAGTTGTTAACTTTGAGCCTGCGACATATGACGACAGGGTAGTTGCCTATTTCAGCTATTATCTGTTGCCCTTCATTTTTGATGAAATCATCCCACATAGAAAGTATGACAGCTTGTGATCTAACACGAAGGGAATAGGTAGCTGTTAAGACATGTAAGAGATAGACGTTGAATTATAAGAGAACTAACTAAGAGTCTGGAAAGCGGCACAAAGGATCGGTTACTGTTCATTGACAAGGACGAATTTCTGAACAACTGATTCTTTGAAATGTTTATTAATGATCCTTCTGTCCTGTGCTTCAATAACTATACCAAGGACATCTGTGAAAGGAAAAAGTTGTTGTAAAAGCTGTCCTGATTTGGAATGCATGATATATGTCTAACAGAGAACATACATACCTACAGATTTATCTTTACGATCCACATACTGTGCCAAGTCTGTGAATTGAGTATAGTTAAATTTGACAGGCATTATATCTTCATCATCGGCATCCTCTTCAATGACAGTTTTACTAGTGAGCATCCACTGCATTGTCAGTTCAGGCGTCTGATATTTGGAGTCGATTGGTCTAACCACAGCATTCGATATTTTGTACTTTTTGTAGACCTGCAGGATTGGTCCGACCCTAGAAATATCATGGTTGAAAATAATGCCCTCAACCTTTGATCCCTATTTCGTAAGTGAAAATGTTCAAGAATGAATCAGGTGTGATTATGAATATAATACAAAGGGAAACTTTAAATATAGAAATTGTATTGTTCTACCTCTGTATCAACAAAAATAAGCTTTTGCTTCTTCGTCGGCGTTGAAAGTGATTGGGTAATCTGCTGTTTTTCCTGAACAATAACTTTGCATGCCCAGTCTTCCATATCAGCCACAATTTCTTTCATGGGTAAGAGCTTCTCCATGCTAAATGGAAACCAATAAAGGGAATATCTATCAAATGTCAGTATGAATAAGGAATGGCATTGCAGACATTATAAGAACAAAATAATAATTATGGCTAACTAACCTTAAATATAAATAAGTCTAACATGCAGTCCTAGTGTTTAGTTAGTCGGAGTATTTCTTCAAAGACAACATTTCTAGTCCTGCAATCAGTTTTTATGCCATCAAAAGTTCCAGGCAGGATAAGGACTTTAAGTGCTGCAGAAGTTTTTACTCTGGATAAAGCAACGTATAATTGACCGTGAGAAAAAACTGGCTCGCGAAGGTAGATTCCAACGTAATCGAGTGTTTGGCCTTGGGATTTGTTAATTGTCAGAGCAAAACAGACACGGACAGGAAACTGTGTCCTTATAAATGGCAAGCCATTCTTGTCATTATCAGAAACTTGTAAAGGAATTTTAGGCAGAAAAATTCTTTTGCCTTGATGTTGGCCAAAAGCTATCTCTGCGCAGATAGTATTCTGCTTTAGCTCCCTGCAAATGAGTCGCGTACCATTGCATAATCCTTCTGTAGGGTTCAAATTTCTTATAAGCATGATTGGACAATTTTCTTTGAGCAGCAACTTGTGAGGAGGAAGGCCTTTTGGATTTTGAGAATTCAAGAAATCTTGATAGTCTCCTTGATGCCGTGGATCAACGGTTCTATCAGAACTGACGTACACATGAAGGTTCCCAGGAAATCTTTTGATCATCATGTCATTTATTTCATCAACCGAGCTATTTTTTGGAGCAAGGACACATCTATTGATCATACTATAAGGATTTTTTGAATAGGTCATTAAATCTGGAAAAACAGATTCGACCAACCTGTTTGTAAGAAATATAAGTGAGAATGTATGAACATTCAACTAGAAAGGAATGGATAAAAGTAATACGTTGGAGGGAAAATTCTTTAACCTGTTCAAAGATTCCTCTTTTTCAGTATAAGGAATGACCATGTCAAAAGGTAAAGTTATTTCGCCGTGTCTATCAACAGTTTCTCTTCCTTCTCCTAGTCTTAATAAGAAGTCTGAGAATGTTGGATCTAAAATGGCTCGCATATTGTGCACCAACTGCAGCTTTTGCAGCTGAGACCACAGAGGAGAGTTAGGGAGACTAGATTCTATAGAACTTGCTTTGTAGCTTGTTTAATAACTGGCAAAGTTTGACGAAAATCGCCACCGAAAACAACTACTTTTCCTCCAAATGGACGGTCAGAGTCCATTATATCCTTGAGCAAACCATCAAAGGCTTCAACAGTTTCTCGTTTGGCCATTGAAGCCTCGTCCCACAAGACTAACTTTGATTCAAAAAGTAATTTTGCAACACTGCCCTGTTTACTAATCTGGCAGGTTTTATTTCTAGAAAAATCTAATGGTATTTTGAATCTAGAATGAGCTGTTCTTCCTCCTGGAAGAATAGAGGCTGCGACACCCGACGTTGCAACTGCAATAGCAATGTAGCCTTGGGATCTCAAAGTAGCTAGAAGAGACCTATACAAGAAGGTCTTACCAGTTCCCCCAGGGCCATCAATAAAAAAACTCTGGCCAACAGGACAGAAAACTGACTGCAGAATTAAATCATAGGCATCCCGCTGTTCAGCATTTAATCTGAAAGGCATCATTAGATCCTCTGCTGGAACTTCAATATTTTTTTCACATTCAATTTCCTTTGTTAGCTGATCATAGTGAACATCTACTGAAGTGTCTGCAGCTAGATGGTAGTCACCAAAACTCTTACCCATTTGTTCGACCATTTTTTTAATTTCTTGCAGGGCCTTATTTCTTATTTCTTCAGGCGTATTAAAACAGAGATGTTGAGATCGGTGGTAATCTGCAGAAAGATCAAGCTGAAATTTGTTCCAAAGAAACCCAGGATCTGCTGGAGAACAATGAACAAGGATAGTAGCAAATAGCAGCCTCAAAGAGGATGGCATTTGAAAAAGAACTGCTTCTTCAAGAGTTTCTTGTATATATGTGTCAGACTGTAAAAGACCAAGGGCCAAAGCAGCATCTCTAAAGCAATTCATTTTTTTGCCATCAACATTCAAGAGGTCATCAAACGACGTAGGAGCTCGAACATGAGTTAGCAGGAGTCTAAGGTAGTATCTCTCTCCTTCATGAGGGCTGACCGTGACCAGCCTTCCAATGGCTCTCTTACGCTTTCTCTCAGTCCAAGTCTTAAATTTAAAAGACCAAACAAAATGCTCTGGAAATTCTCTATAAAAGCACTTCAAGGTTTTAGCCGTTCCATTTGCTTTGTTCATTTTGAAGAACTCAGTCAACATGGTTTTTGAAAAGTCAATTTTCCTCATCAGCTGTAAAAGGTCTGAGTTCTTGTTGAAAGTAATCAGTTGCTGGTCAGGTAAGTGAACTTGGAGAGTATAGACAGCTGGAGTCATCTCGTTTAGCCTAAACTCAAAGATGCGCCAAAATGCTTCAGGGGGTGAGATCCATCTTCCTTGCTGAAATTCTCTAATCTCATCGACATCAGCACGGGAATCATCAGATATAATTTTGAAGCTGATAAGATCATGGCCTTTGAAGATATACTTGTATAAATACTTGACCAGCTTCAAAGTGGAACAGATTTCCACATTCATGTGACAATCAAGCAAGGCTAAAAGATATGGATTATAAGGAATGATCCATCTATTGTCAAGTTCAAACCTGCGGACAGTTATTTTGCTACCATCATCTCTCCTCCTATAGTATGGATAGCTGTCTTCAGCATGAGTTGTATGTTCACAGAAATTTTTTGGATAATGATTTTTACAGCTACCGCCTTTCATACAAGGGCTATTCTTGCCCATGTCTCCGCAAGGTCCATGAACCATGTGCTTAAGAACAAGAGAATACAAATGAGGAAACTGCTTAGGATCAGGGAGCTCAGCGGAAACTATTCTATCATATGACTCAGGATTAAGCAATTTGAATTGTGGTTTCAAGATTAATAATAAGTGTGCATGAGGAAAGCCCCGTTTTTGGAATTCAATAACATAAACGCATGCAGCAACTTCTCCAAAAATTTTTCTGTCCAAGAGTTCTGCCTTGAGCATTTCAAATTTTGCTCTAAATACTCTAGACAACAGGTCTGGCCTATCCTGAGCTCTCTCTTTAAATTGCAGACAATCTTGAATTTCTTTCCACATTGGATTACATGTCATGGTCAAGAAAATATCCGGCTTTCCATATTTTTGTACCAATGCCATTGCATCAAGATATCTGCGCCTCATATCTCTTGGACCACCGATAAAAGATGCCGGCAATATAACCTTTCGACCAACTTTTGAGCCTTCGGTCTGACCAATAGAAACACTATCTAGCACTCCTTCAAGGATTTCTGTCCGAATTTCATTTTGCCTCTTACGCTGGAAATCCAGGCGCGATGTTTCAATTTTGACATAAGAATCAACTGAAAACTGCTGCAACAATCTAAGGCTATGCAATAGCATGGATTCATCATTCTTCCTGATTTGGAACCTATAGCAGTAATATTCTCTAGCTGATACAGTATGCTCATCCTTTTTTGCATGGTCAGCAGCTATAGGGAATCAAAAAGAAGTCAACGTGTAAAGGAAAGTTTATTTGATAACGGTTATGGCGGAAAATTATAAAACGCAGGAGATATACTTGCCTCTCTTTTCTAAATCGATAAGGTGAGATGGTTCCTGCACAGAAGAGGGATCAATGATAACCTCTTCATCACAGGAATGATCAGTTCGCTTTCTTTTATAGGCTCGCTTAATTCCGTGGTGCCAACCAGATTCACCACGGGGAAACAAGAGAGGATACTGCAAAGGATCATAACAAGCATAATAATGCTGGACCTTGTGAGCAGTATTTGAGTGGCTATATACGAGAATATGTGCTTGCCTATTTACTGATTCATCATCATTTTCAGTCCATATAGCAGCAACTTGAGAAGTAGAAGGAAGATTATAAATATGCTGGTCAAGTCCAGGAAAGCAATTAAGCACAATATTATGCTTTTCAAGATCAGGAATATCCCTTAGATCCTTAAAGAATCTAGCATAGGGATTATTAGAAAGTATGTCCATCAAAAGCTTTAAAGTGCTCTCGCGAAGCTTGTCAGAAGCAGCAACTCGATTGATTAATTGTTCATCAGTATCAAAAAAGTAGAGATGGATTCCACAAGTTCTATCATCGGGCTGTGATAAGCTGTTTAGAAAATGATAAACTTGTCCCTGGACACGAAAGGTATATACTCCTCTTGTATTCCTTGTCAATTCTGGATCATACTTTGCAGCAAATGAAGTGAAAGACAAGTTATTGTTGTAAGTACGAGCTAATTTTCTGAAATGGTCAGATTCTTCATCATTTCCTATAAATAGACGCTTTAGAGCGTAAGGCATTGGAGGAGCAACAATAGAAATTTCTCCTTGAGAGCAGCAGAAGCTAGGGGGCTCCAAATGGAATCTTTTAGCTCCACAATATTGACAATCAGGAGCATCAGGCAATAATAAAGATTCTTTAGGAATTTCATCAATCCTACAGTTTTTTGAGCGACGTTGTCTAGGAAGTGTCCCTGCAGTTTAGGTTATGTAACGGGAACGATACTCAAAAGGAAGTCCGAAAGAAATCTAATATGAAAGGAATATGGATGGAAAAGTCACGAATATGACAAACAATGAAAGAGCAACCTGATTGCCTCTTTGCTGGCAATATAACGGTTGAACAATTTGTTGCATTGGCTGTAAAACCAACAGGAGGAGCAAAGGATGCGCTGGCCTCATTTGTGTTGCCTGGCAAATCATTGTATTATTTTAAAATGAACAAATGTTTCTTGCTAAAGAAACAGGGTTTTGACAAGCTGGACATGGAAAGAAAGAAAAAGGATTAGCAAAATGAATGAATAATACCTGCAGGCTGAGCAGGGTTAAAAGACAGAGGGGTGAATGCGATTGAGGAAGACACTCCATGCTCACCTAAGTTGTTTAAGCATGAAGGAGCAGAAGAACGAAGGGATCCAAGATTTGGCTCATCAATAGATCCTAAGACGGGATCTGTACTTTCAGTATGGAAATGACAGGTTTGTTCATTTTCATTTTGACTATCCAAAGGCAGGAGCTTGTTTTTTTCCTTTTTGCGAGAGTAATTGGCTGTGGAGCGTTTTCTAGAAGGACGAGAAGGCTGAACAGTAGCCGAAACATGGGGGGAGAGACAGGTCTGATCTTGTAGCGTTGCAGTGCCACTATCGACCGCAGCTTGTCTACGGTGAACTGAACGACTTATCAGAGGTGCTGCAAACCGTACAAATATATGGACTCACTTGCATCAGAATAGTACGGAGGGAAGCGAAGACAATAAAAGATGTCAAGATGGGGAAGACAACTAAATAACTATAAAGGTCCTGGGGGAAGGGAGCTAGAATATTGTGATGTTATATACCTTCAGAAACTAAACTACATTGAACTAAATGTGGGACGATAGAAGAGGAAGAAGTTCCGCTAGATAGGCAGAGTGGGGCAGGGATAGTGGTAGACATATAGTCCAATGATTCCTGAAGCACAGCAGGACAACCACCAACAACTTCATTATGGCAGGCTGCTAGCTGGTTGTTACGAGCAGGAGCAGAACCAGAGAAACAAACACCAGTTTCAACATGTCCGAACGGTACACTACGCACGTAAGATCGAGAGGATTTGTCTTTTTTCTTAACAAGCCTGGCTTCACGTCTACGGCACAAAAGTGCAGCCTTGGCATCGGGAGGCATTTCCGCATAGCGCTTTCGGCGCAGAGCATTTTTATCCATTTCACTAAGATAACTAACGAAGAACATTCCAGGCATGATCAGTTTGTAAGAACTGACAATAAGCATAAAAGAACATAGCAGAAACCAAGGGAAAGAACAGAAGCACATGCGAATTGATGTAAGAAATTAAACATTGAAAGGATGAAGACATGCACGAAAACAATGTACAGCACAAAAATGCAGGGAGCGAAAAGAATAAAGAAAGTTTTTTTTTTGTTTTTTTTTTTAAATAATATGTTGATATCTGATTTTATCCAGATGTAATTTTTGTAGAAAAGCATCGATCTATACCATTGTAGTGGTGAAAAACATCCTAGTGATCAAGAACCAAAATGATGTAAGAAGTTCAAGTCGAGATTCTCTAAACAACTCGATTAGCTTCGCTACCATTCTCATCCTAACCACAACACCTAGCACATGTATGGAAAAATGCTTCATGCCATAGGCAAAAGATTGATATGAAAGCTCAGAAACTTTGACGTTTGCTATTTCATAATCATGTTGTAGCTTGGCTTTGTCCATGTCCACATAGCCAAAGTCTGAGGCACAGTCCAATAGAGCCCTTAACAAAGGAGAACGCTTATCAAATGCTGTAATGGCAGAGGGATTAAGTCGGGTAGAAGGCTGAGAAGGGAGCCTGATCATCATACCAGAGGCGGGATTCCAGGGCAGAGGATAAAGAAAGCTTAAACAATGCACCAACCAAAAGCACTAAAGAAAGCATGAAGATTCTGAAGAAGCCATGCATGCCGGGGAAAATACGTAAAGTACGGAATGACCAGGAAGGAGGCAAGAAATAGTCAGCAACTAATGCAGCAAGAAGGAGGGAAAAGCCAAGCAAAACAAAAAAGCAAGCATCTGACCTGCAACCAAGTTCCTGCCATAACACATTACAGAAGATCAGCTCCATAGCAGCGCCCTCGGAAGAACGAGAATGGCAGAAAATCCCAAGCACAACGACATCAAATAAAGCTGTAAAAGAGGAAATGGCAAGTACAGAAAGATCAGATATCGGAAAGAAAACAAAGAGGCGGGAAAAGGTTTTTTTTTTTGGTTTTAAAATGAGCTTACCACAATAGCAACGGCATGCATGGATCAGCATTCAGAAGCATGCAAACAAGGGAAAATAGAACAAAGTCAGCGAATAAAATAGCAAATGCCACCACAGCTGATAAGGAGAAGCAGTAAACAGGGCATAAACCGAAAAGGAAAAACTGACGAAGATAATTACCTCGAAGGTGGACAATAGAAATGAAAGCTCCAAAAGAACAGAGAACCAAGCAGAGGGAAAAAGAGCAAGCCAACCTTATAGGTGAAACAACGGAATGAAAGAGGAAAAATGATCAGCGGATGCATAAACCAACCACAAAGCATGATAGCATCTGCAAAATCCAGGACAGAAAGTATGGAATAGCTTCCCAAGACGTACGGAAGACAACGTTTTGAAAGTATAAGAAGCAAAGAAGGTACGCATGGCTGACAAGCTACAAAGTGACAAAGCATTATTTTGACATCTATAACCCAACAATAGCTAAACTAAGTCAAGGCAAAAAAAAAAGTAAATAAACATGTAAGACAAGGGCAAATAGGTAAAACATGAATTGTCACTTTGACCCAAATACACACTCTAACCTCACCAAAAACCTGACATTAGCTAAAATGGGAAGCAGAATAGCATTCTTATCAGCAGAGACAATATAAGCCGGGTCTGGTAATAGGTAAAACATGAATTGTCACTTTGACCCAAATACACACTCTAACCTCACCAAATACCTGACATCAGCTAAAATGGGAAGCAGAGTAGCATTATTATCAGCAGAGTAGCATTATTATTATTATACCAATACACAATATGAGCCGGGTCTGGTTCCATTAAAGGAGTTGGTTTTTTCCAGCCAGGGTTCGGTGGCTCACAAACGCAATCCAGAGGCCAACAATTGCAAGCAGCAGTTAACGTGAAAGGCGCATGGAGAACGACCACTTTGCAGCAAATCATCAAATGCCATGTCAGCAAACAAAACGCACAATCGGACAAGTTCCTAAGCACTTAGTCTATATATGGTTGATAAGAATGAGTTAAGGGCAAAGATTTCAACCGCAAGGGTGGGGCTATTTTAGGAATATAAAAGTATTTGAAGTGCAATTGGAGTATTGAATATGAATCATTATAACTAATTTGATTTTTTTTTATAATTACTTAAATGTCCTGTCAGACATTTAAAACTATGGGTAAGTTTAACATCCTAATACTATATAAGATTGAGTTTTGGTGAAAGAAGGGGTTACATTTCAACCGCATAGGCAGGGACTTTTTGGGAATGTGAAAGATTATGTAGTGTTTTACAAGCTATAGGTACAAGTGAGGGAAGCTTGTGGTTAGGTATATTAATTGAAATACCCTTATTTATAGACATTTAAAACTTTATGTTGTTGAAACATATGGATATTTATGGTATGTGCAATTAATTTGCAACCATTTGTTGCTTTTGGTACAACACACATAAGCCTGTGGGTTTGTGAAATTACTTAAATGGCCTTCACACATCATAAGTGCGGTCATTACGAAAAGAAAAAGTCATGACCATAAATACGGCAATTGAATTACACGGTCATTACTGAAGGGAATAAGAAAGGCCAACCTTGCTCAACTGTCACCGTGGTTAGAGCTCAGGTATGGAAGCACCTCCTACTCTATCATTTATACCTGAATTTAATAGCCAGAAACGTGGGCCTACTGCTGGCTCCTGAGCTAGTGCATAATATTGAATGGGAACAAGATTTTTCGATTTGGCTGATGGATTTAGTGAGGAAGGAACTAAGGGTAGTGGCCCCTTTTTGTAATTAAATCTTGTATTATCGAGGGATTATCATATATATATATATATATATAACTGTTAATGTTTGTGGAAAAAAAAATAATGGCTCCTGAGCTTCAGGGATTGGGTTTTTTCTTGCAACCTTTGTCTGAAACAGAAGGCTGCATCGTTTCCCCTCTCACCTGAGCTCATGGCCGAAACACTCCATTTCTTTCTCATTATTGCCTCAATTAAGTAGCCAAACGTTGGTAAGTTAATGCCCCAATGGCTGCGCGTCAGTTATGATTGTTTCCATGCCTCCTCTTCACCTTCTTCAGTTTCACCCTTTTCATATTCTGGGATTTGGGATATTTTTTTATGCGCTTATACTGCATAAATGGCATGGAAACAATCACCGCCCATTGAAGCAGGAAGTTGTGGAGGGCCTGACCGACAATCTTTACGAGGGTCATTAACTTAATTTGGGATTTGATGAGGCTTTCACTTGGCCTCCGCTTCATTTTGGTCCCATGGTTTCTTTTTCATTCTGCTACAGCTTGTCCTTAATCACCTTCTATTGGTAAGTTAATGACTCATTTACTTGAAGACCAACCAAATGTGGACATTAGCAGCGTGTAGTCCTTCACCACAGAACTCCCTTAGCTTACTTGCTTTCTTAAGCCAAAAGCACCACAAGTAGCTACTCCGACAAGAAAAGTCACCAACATCCCTGCGTTGCCTCCACTTTCAACTTCAGCAGTCAAAGTAATTGAAGCAGGAAGTTGCAGAGGGCCCTTGATCATGTATGTTCTACATTCATCATGTAGATGTTGAAGTTGGGACTAAAATGAAAAAACTGCCAAGAAGCAATGCATCCGACTGCTGTCTATTACAGCATCTACATGAGTTTACTATTATTTGTATCACTAAATAATTAGACATACATGATGTCTTATTCAACTACTCTGCTATCTATCTCATAGTTTTTACCTGAAACAATTTCATAAATATTTGTCCGTATACCTTTGGGAACTTGCTGCATCTAATTATTTGTCTTTGGGAACTTCCTGATTCTAATATTGGAAGACTCTTATGTTGTTTGTCTTATAATCATACCTGCTTCTAATTATTTATCGCAACGTATTATTCTCGCAATGTATTATTATTTGTCCAACCAAAAAACCTTCTTCAACCACAGGCACCAAACACCCGCGCGATGTGCGGGCACTCATCCCCTAGTATACTATATAAGAATGAGTTAAGGGCAAAGATTTCGACCGCAATGGTGGGGCTATTTTAGGAATATAAGAGTATTTGAAGTGCAAATGGAGTATTGAATACGAATCATTATAACTAATTTGATTTTTTTTTTATAATTACTTAAATGTCCTGTCAGACATTTAAAGCTATGGGTAAGTTTAACATGTGGCAGTATTCGATATCTGATTAAACATTGGGTACAATTGAATTCAGGTTATGTTTTAGTGGAATTACATAAAAATCCTTTTAATAATTTAATTGGATTAACATCCAAGTCTATTAATTTCTTAAAGCCATTCTTATCAGTTATTTGCAAACTTGTGATATATAGATGTTAATACACAATTAATACTGATTAGTAGAGAAGTTTGGTTTTTTGACCGTTACTATAGTAACCCTCATCTATTCAAATTCATTTCATTTACTTATAACTTTGTTCCATTACAATCATGTAGTCTATTGAATTCAGATGTTGCTATATTAGTTACTCCTCTTTCCCATTTTGCAACATCTTTTTCAATAGGCATGTTTTCTTTAGCTAATCTACTTTCTTTTTTTTTGCAAGAAATTTGTAATCTTGCAAGTTGTACGTGCAATACTTTTTTAGTGTTTCAATTCAATTGCCTATGTTAGATAGACTTGATAGGGAGGAGATCACATTTGTTAATTGTTATTTGTGGTTTAGAATAAGTTTATCATCATAAATTTTTTCATTTATAGATTGCATCTAACTTTTTTGTTGTTTCAACTATTAGTTACGGTAATTTTCAAATTGTTTGCTACTTTATTGATGATTCCAATTAGACAATTTTTCACTTCATTTGATTTGCCAATATGTTTAACTATTTACTTAAAACTATTTGGTTGCAAATCTAAAGTATGTACTTCATTACTTTTAATTGTTTTCTTGAATTGAGTGGATTAAGATGTTTTAGTACTTTTTGAGGTAATTATTCATCTAGATTAGCATGTTAGTTATTGTATATATTTGCAACTAGGTCAAAAACTGATGTTTTGTGATTGTAACTCCTACCGAGAAGAAGATGCTTTGCTATATGTTCTAAATCATACAATAAATCATAATTGATTGATTGGTCAATGTGGATGTTTCATGATGATATATCATTGGAATCAATATAAATCAAAGAATTTGGCTTGTGAGAACTGAAATTCCACTAGCAATGATTTCTTCAAGTATGCTAATTGTTCAAATCTCACTCATATGACAAGATAATGAGGTGGATTGTCCTCGTATCAAAATCAAATTCAAACTAAATAACAAATTTTAATATCCCTAAAATGCATGAGCAGATATAAGTAAATCTTTTATTCTATTAGATTAGATGCAAAGTGGTTAATCATGTTTTATAATTATATTTCATTGCATATTATACATTTTTACTCAACATGTAATTTATGATTTTTCTGTTTAATATCACAGAATAAAATTGTCATACTTCAATTATTATACTACAAAATACTAAATAATAATTATTAACTATCTTTAATTATAGGTATTAAACTCCCGCGCATGGTGCGGGCTTTTTCCCCTAGTAATATGAATAAGAACAAGAGAATCAAACTCGAAATGCAAGTTTAAAAAAACTAGAAGAAAGACCCAAACAAACACCATAAAGCAATGCTTTCAACTCTGCATGTAAGCTAGTTAGCTTTCCCAAATAACAAGAAAGCGCTAGTAGAAACCTACCATTGCAATCCATGGAACAAACCTCTGCCTTCACTCCTCCTAAGATTATACCTCTTGAACAATCATCTGTATTCAGCTTCGCTATCGACTGTAAAGGAGAAATCCATTCAACTCAATTAAAGAAGCACAAAAAACGGGTCAAGACTGAGTAGACGAAACAACATCCCAGAACCATGCAAGCACAAACATTAACTTGTTTGGATTGTAACTTCTTAGAAGTTCTTTGTAAGAAGATATTCTATAGCACTCATTTTAACATAATGCATATGAAATAAAAATGTAATTAGAAAAAACGATAAGGTATAATTTTAGAAACTTGAAAAAATTTACTACAAAAGAATACAGTCCAAACAAGGCCTAAAGAAGCCCATCTGAGCAGTAATAGACACGGGCTAACTTGACACCAAAACCCAATGTCGATTTGATCTGGCCCAAGTCCTGGTAGCCCTTTTTGATTTGATTTATCCAAGAAAAGATTGAATTTTCACCCGAAGTAAAAAGGGCCGGATCCTTGAACATCGGAAGTAGAAGAAGAAGAATTGTTCCATGGTTGAAACCTGAAACAAAACCAGAAAAAGCAACAGAGCACACGGTGTCGTTTTAGGGACTGGAAATGATAGTAGTTAGAAGAAGCTTCTCACCATTAAAGCTCAAGAAACTCTTGCAACCTGTTTCTTTCTCCACCTATACATACACAAAACCTGTATCTAATTCCCTCTCTTTAGCTTCCCCAACCCAAAGTCCTCCTAAAACCCTAAACCCATTGTTCTTCTTCAGACCCTTTTCCTCAGAATCTCTAAATATTCAATCTTTTCCAGTAAAACCCATATGCAGAGATGGAAATTACGATGATTCCTCCTCACAGGGCCTTCCCGTTTGTCCTGGCTGTGGTGTTCAAATGCAAGATTCTGACCCTAAACAACCTGGATTCTTCGTTGTACCCACCCCTAAAACCCCCAATTACAAGCTCCATATTCATAAAAACCCAGTCTTTGATGAGCCTGAAATCTCTGATTCCCTGAAGAAGGGCCTTTTGAATGAGACGGTGGAACCTCAAGATGTGGAAAATCTCGAAAACCCAGATCAGAAATTGACTGAAAAGCCTCTAGTGTGTGCTAGATGTCATAACTTGAGGCATTATGGGAAGGTGAAGGACCCAAGTGTTGAAAATTTGCTGCCTGATTTTGATTTTGATCATACTGTTGGGAGGAGGTTGATATCCATTAGTGGGGCTAGGACTCTGGTTTTAATGGTGGTTGATGCATCCGATTTTGATGGCTCGTTTCCTAGGAAAGTGGCTAAGTTAGTTTCTAAGACAATTGATGAGAATTCGCGGTCATGGAAGGAAGGGAAATCTGGGAATGTGCCTAGGATAGTGTTGGTTGTGACAAAGATTGATCTTTTACCGAGCTCATTGTCACCTACTAGGCTTGAGCACTGGGTCAGGACAAGGGCCAGGGAGAGTGGAGCAAGTAAGTTGACGAGTGTGCATTTGGTCAGTGCAGTGAGGAACTGGGGAGTGAAGAATTTGGTTGATGATGTGGTGGAGTTGGTAGGATCAAGAGGGCACGTGTGGGCGATTGGGGCGCAGAATGCTGGAAAGAGTACTTTGATTAATGCAATAGGGAAATGTATTGGAGGGAAGGTGAGTCATTTGACTGAGGCACCTGTTCCTGGGACGACTTTGGGGATTGTAAGGGTGGAAGGTATGCTTCCTGGTAATGCCAAATTGTTTGATACCCCGGGGCTTTTGCATCCTCATCAGATTACAACTAGATTGACTAGAGAGGAGCAGAAACTGGTGTGCATGAGTAAGGAGTTGAAGCCAAGGACATATAGGATCAAGGTCAGTCTGCCTTTGTTTTAGCATTTGTATGCTAAATAACATATGAAGGAACGAGAAAAAGAAATCAAATTGTCGTATATCCTGTGAGCCTGTAATTTCGAAATTTTGTAGTAACAAATTCATTTGTAGGCTATTATACATATTGATTTGTATATGCACATACTTTCATCACATCTGTGTGCAGTTGCTGATAGTGTTTTATTCAACACCAGGACTCCTTGAACTAAAAGTCAACATAAATAGGAAAGTCTATGTATAAACATGAGTTCTTGTTTTTCTCCCATTTACTGAAATAACTGTAGAGAAATTTGGTATTTTATTGAAAAAGTTTCATCACCAAAACTTAGTGGAATATTTAATTGAGGAACTCTTGGCTGCCTATCATATTACATGGCTGAGCTAGTTTCTTACAAGAACTATTACGTGCATAAGCTAGAGGTTGCATAGAGAAGGATAGCACTAACACGAGAAGCAGCCCAAAAAAAAAAGCTTTTCTAAGGCGGGAAGCGTATAACTGGGCTCTCTGCTGGTGCACTTCCTCTTTATCTATTTTTTTCACATCATACATGTTGAAAAGCTCATCTATGGACTTGAGCTGCTATTAAGTATGTGTGAGAGTCAAAAATTTGGAGAGGAATTGAAGCACTTCTAGGTGGTGCTTGAAGGTGTCTTTGAATGACTTTCGATTCTGAAGAGTTAAATTTCCATGCAATGAAGTTGTACAATTAGGAAAACTCTAAGAAACAAAACATGTCCTTATTCCCAATCAAATGTTCAAATCTTCCAGAACATATGTGCATGATACTGAAGATTGGTTTACCAATTTACGAGTTGGCATATGTCCTTGTTAATAATGAATTTGCATATGGTAAAAGCAGTGTTCGTTTTCTGTCTCCTTTTTTTCTTTTCTTTTGTGATGGTAGAAGAGGCAGGGGGAGAGGTTGGGTGATGGGGGAGGTGCATGGTGACCCCTTTTGTGCTTTCTGAATTGAGTAATCTTTACTGATCATATACTTTCATCAATGAGATGTGTTCTTCTTTGGATATCCAACTTTCTTCCTGTATTTTGGGGCCTACATGTGTTATATTTTGTGTCACAGGTTGGACATTCCATTCATATTGGTGGATTGGTGAGGTTAGATATAGAAGAATTGTCGACAGATTCTCTTTATGTTACAGTCTGGGCGTCCCCTCTTCTCCCACTTCACATGGGGAGGACAGAGAATGCTTCTACCATGTTGGAAGAACATTTTGGTCGCCAATTACAGGTACAATGTACATTTTTTTTGGGGAGGGGGATGGGGGAGAATGCAGATGGATCATAAATTAGCCAATGTTTGTCTTTTAGGAGAATTTCATTCAAGCTTTCCATTGTTCTGTTTCGGCACTCATAGCCATGGTGTCTATTGATACACAAAGCATGATCTCATCAACCAATTTTTTATGCTTCCTGCTTGTGGAATTGAAAATGAAGTTTGTATTGGAATCTTCATAGTTCCAGGAAAGTTTTAGCTAATGCATCTCAAAATTCAAGGTCTTGTATGTGCTTAGGATGAAGTAACCATTGCTGCATTTACCTAATTAGGTAACTTTTAAAGTTTTAGACTTTCAGACTCTTCTGCTTTTGTGTTATTAAGCGGAGCTTCCCGTCTAGAGGAGAATGTTTTTAAGCTAGAAAGAGATGTTGCAATAATTGTAAGTGTGGTTCATTAGACATCAGCTTTACGTAACCACTAAATTATGAAGTGAAATTCGTCATTTCTGTGTATGATGGAGGAAATCATCACATTATGGTTGCTGAATACTTGAAAATGATTTAGACATAGATGTACTTTGCTGGTAGCAAAACAACTTGTCAACCTGATTAGTCTCCTTATACCTAATAAAAAGACATCATGTGATGTGATTTGTAATATTTTGCAGTTTGTACCTCATTAGTTTGTTTACTTTTTGCTCTGATAAGCTTCTGATCTTGCTTGATGTTTCCTTCTTTCATACTGATTTGAAGGCTACGGTAAAAATATTCATAACAGACAATGTAAAAAATCCTCAATGAAAGCGTGGTTAAAATTTTTTTAAAAATTTTTCTTGACTTAAGAAAATGTTCATTCTACAGCCTGATGATCTGAATTTTAGAATGCTGCCTTAAGTTTACTAATGATTCTTGCATGGTTGGGGTAGGAATTGTCGGAGTTGTTTTTTTTCCCCCTTGAACTTTCTCTTATGTATTTGTCCACTACTGAGTGTCCTGTTGTATATGTTAATGTCCTTATCTCAGCCTCCTATTGGAGAAGAACAAGTTGAGAAGCTTGGGAAATGGGTGAGAAAGGAATTTCAAGTGAGTGGAAACTGTTGGGATACAAGTTGTGTTGATATTGCAGCTGCAGGTCTTGGTTGGTTTGCCATTGGACTTAGAGGAGAGGCTTTGTTGGGTGTTTGGACATATGATGGAGTTGACATTGTTTCCCGCAATGCTTTGCTTCCTCAGAGATCACACAATTTTGAAGTTGCGGGCTTCACAGTCTCAAAAATTGTCTCCACAGCAGACCGAGCATCCAATAAAAAGCGCAAGGATGAAAAGAAAAGAAAAGCAAGTGACTCCATAGCTGTAGCTGCTGATGCTCCTCCAGCATTAACTGTGGACGCTGCTGCCAGTTCTTGTTGAGACTGCAACATAAGCTACTGCAGAAATATGAAAATTTTTGGTTACCTAAACAATGAACGAGTAGAACAATTGGCCGATACAACCAAGAAAGAATGCTGTAGAGCAGGACTGAAAACGAGGCTTAATCTAAAGCCCTGCGGGAGTTTCTGAAGATTATCAAGTTTCAATGGGAGTAGAAGTCAAAGCTTCTCAACTACCCACCCTGCCAAAGATAGCATCAATCTTCATACATTCTATTTAAGTTAGCTGCATGCAGTTCAAGAGATATTACTGCATCGGCCAGGTCTCCAATTGAACCTCATGCGAGATCAACATGTTTGCCAGCGGGGAAACTGAGCAGAGACACATTGAAGTTCTGCTTGTGCATCATGGTTTGATCATGTTGCTCTTTTCAGTTGTTGATGGTAATCAAAGGCATCTGTTGTCATTGTTTGTGGTAAAATTGGTTATCTGATTTATAGGCCTCTCTCCAAGAAGTTGTATATTTAGCTGAAAAAGATTGTCTGTCTATCATGTCCATCATGGCCTGCTTTTAGTTATACATGCCTTTTCAAACAGGTTCTTGGAAGTGAAGTTTTTACATGGTTTTCCTTGATGAGTAATGGCTTTATTTTCATATATCCTTTTTAATATAGAAACTATTTCTAAGATGGATGGTGAATCCAACTTGTTCATTCAAGGAATTTCCTCTTCTTTCTGGTGGTGGTAATTTATTGGGCATGATTGTTTTACAGGCTGTTGCTCATATACAGTACTATGGCTGCACCTGCATTTGTGTGTGTGTGTGAATATTTTCCACTTCTATAGAGAACTGAGACATCTTCAGCCCTGCAAATCTAAACATTAGGTATACTTTTCTTCTATTTTTCAAGCATCAGTCTACATTTCATAGTTTTCTTGTTACTAAAATGAAGCTTCTTCTTGATTATACGCCATCTTTCCAAGCACATTTTATCTAAAATCTGACTTTGCCAGCGACCAAGTAAAATGTTCAAAACTAGCAAAACAAGGACTAGAGAGACGCATGTATGAACAGCCACTATGTGTATTACAGATGGCCCATGATAATAATTTCCATTCACCTGACCTATTATCACCAATTTATTAATAAAAGAGAAAAATGTTGTTTTGGTACCTAAATTTTGACATATGAACAGTTTTAATTCCCAAAATTTGGACAATGATAAATCTAGTACCTAATTTTTCAACTATTCAGCACATTTAGTACCCCTGATAGATTTTTCCTAAATTACTACTGAAAAAGGTCAAGTGATAGTCACGTCTAACAACTATTGTATAAAAAATGTCAAAGAAACGTAAAATATCCTTTTGACACTAGGTGTCATGTAAAATATCCTTTTGACATTAAGTACTAAGTTTAAGGACTAACAATTTTATTAAAAGGATATTTTACATTTTTTGACATTTTTTTATATAATAATTGTCGGATATGTAACTATCACATGACTCTTTCTGGTAGTAATTTGAAAAAAAAAAACTATCAAGGGTACTAAATGTGCTCAAAAGTTGAAAGTCTGGGAACCAAATTTGTTTTCGTTTAAAGTTTGGGAACGAAATCTGCTCATCTATTAAAGTTTGGTATCAAAACTGCATTTCTCTTTTAATAAAAAATATGGAGTATACAAATTATGATGGTGAGCTACCAACCCATATTTATTATAAATATTATATATATGTCATTTGGTTGATATTCCATGTGGGCTGGGGATAGGTAGTTAGAGGATGCATTTCTTCAAGCTTTAAAACACCCAGATCTACCTTCCATTTTCACAGCTAATCATTTTATTTGAAGGTTAAGTGCACTTTACTCCCTCAATTATAGATGCTTCCCCTCTTATATATGATCAACTTACCACCTCAGGGCTATTCAGTTTTTGTGAGATTTTAACATGTACCCATCCATGTACCTTACTTGATGGAGAATGTTTTTTATCAGATGAGTCACAATATCTATACATATCTTAACATGTCCAGTTGCCGATATATAGAATTTTCCCAAATCTCCCAAATGTTTTTTTGTATTTGGACCATTTATTACATTAAGCATTTGGATAGATTACCATATTGAATAGAACATAAATTCTTAACAATGGATTGATGAGAAGAAATGTACTGTGATTTTGACTAGAATCTGCAATCACTTAATGTAAGGGGCAAAAAAATTATTTGTACTTATCGCCTACTAATATATTCATCATGTTGTATTATAGTTTTGACACAACAAAACTATTTAATTGAATAATGTAATAAAATTACTAAGATAATGCCCCGGCGGGCAGCTCGAATGGTATCTTTCTTGGTCTTTACCTAAGGTCACCAATTCGAATCACATTGATTATTGTGCAATACATTTTTTAAAAAGCTTCTACACCACGGTAGAGAATTAGTCTGACGTAAATCAGGATACTTCCTGCATAAGAAAAAAAAAACAAAGATAATCCTTAGAAAAAAAAAAGTTACTAAGATAACATAATAGATGTGATTATGATTAAGGGTCAAAATTGCACTTTATCCATAATTCAGCACCATCTCAGATTCATTTAACTTTTAGGCACAAACATACTAATGCTATAAATCATATTTAAGACCATTTGACAGAACATTCAAATTTACACTGGTCAAAAAGGAGAAGAACATGGAAAATTCAGCTGAAAAAGTGACAAGAGACAGTAGACAGTATAGCAGGAGTAGTGGTGTACTTCTTGTTGGTGGTGTGGCCACTCTGGAGTCTGGACTGAATCTCTGAGGAACCAAATAAACACCAAAATCCCTTTTGTTTCAGGATACAGATAGATCAATGATTCCTTCTTCCTCTTGTCTGTAAATTCCCCATCTTCAATTATCAACCGAGCCACCCCAACACTTCTGCACTCGCAGAACACCGTCGCCAGTTTATGCTCTCTTTCTCTCTCTCCAGACAAAGAAATACGGTAACACAACTGCTATTTCTGCTTCAGACAAGCCTAGAATCTGAAGGACTTTGATCTTTCTTCCTTCTAGTAGGGAAACCAGCATCATGTCTACTAAATCCAAGTAAGTTTCTTTCTTGCAGATCTGATGTGGGACATTCTTTCTTTGTTTCTTAGCTCTGTTTTTACCCTCATTTTTTCTTGTTTTTGGGCTGTTTTTCATCAGCTGCTCCGCAGTGCCGCATTAGTCTCTGATATGGGATTTTTTTTCCCCCTTGCTGTCTTTATTTCTGTTGGGGTTCTGTAATTCTTTCCATTTTCTCTGTCTTGGTTGTTTGCTTTTGCTGCTTGTCCCTGCTGCGAAGCACGTGATTACGGAATTGTGGTCTGTTCGGTTAATCCCTTGGTTTGTGCACTTGTATATTTTTGAATTTAGGTTGCTTGCTAGAGTCCTAATTTGCTGATATGGATCTGGGATCTGAACTTCTTGCTTAAACTAAATAAATTTCGCTGGGGATTATTGTCATCTTTGCTTGTTTGTTTTCTCTGTTTCCTTTTCTTGGTCCATCGGGATGGAATGTGTCAATAGATCTTCATTCTTTGCTTTAAAGTTGTAAAGATTACATTTTGTTTATCTCTTTGTATTGAATGATAAGTCATGAATTGGATCATAATCTGCTGAATATGATATTCAACCAGTCATGTAATGGTGCCATTTTGTGAACTCCAAACAGATCTAGTGGTTTTTCTGAAACAACTCCAAATAGCAAAGTATCACCTGCAACCCCAAAGGTTAGTAAACTCAGCAGCAGGGGGGGAGTGACTAAATCTGCTACTGATTCACCTTCCCGCCTGCAAAGTACACGCATTTCACTTAATCTTTCACCAAGATCTGTTGCTTCCAAGCCTACAGTCGACCGCAAGCCCACGAAGCTTGGTACCCCTCCTGATGTAAGTTTTCATGAACTCCTTCCTGTTGCGTAGCCAAGCTCCTGTTCTATAAGTGATACGGTTATCATTCTGCAGAAGAAACCGACTGCATCTCCAACTCCAACTCGTATATTGAAGCCGTCAGAACTACAGGCTGAACTAAATATTGTCCAGGAAGATCTCAAGAAGGCCAAAGAAAAGCTAGTCTCATTAGAGAAAGAGAAATCGCAGGCTCTTGAAGAATTAAAGGAAGCCAAGAGTTTGGCTGACGAAGCAAATGAGAAGCTCAGTGAGGCTTTGGTGGCTCAAAGGCGAGCTGAAGAAGATTCTGAGATTGAGAAATTTCGAGCAGTTGAGATGGAACAGGCTGGCATTGAGGCAGCTCAGAAGAAGGAAGAGGAATGGCAGAAAGAGCTTGAAGCTGTGAGGAATCAACATGCATTGGATGCGTCCGCCCTACTTTCCGCTACTCAGGAGCTTCAGAGGGTAAAGCAAGAGCTTGCCATGACTTCTGATGCAAAAAACCAGGCACTCAGCCATGCTGATGATGCAACTAAGATTGCTGAGATTCATGCTGGAAAGGTTGAAATTCTGTCCGGTGAAGTTGTCCGGTTGAAATCTTTGCTTGATTCAAGGATGGAAATAGAGGCTGATGAGAATGCCAAATTAGTGGCAGAGTTGAAACTAGAGATAGAGACTTTGAAGCAAGAACTCAAGAATGCAAAAAGCTACGAGGAGATATTGGCAGAAAAGGAGGCTAGTCTTGAGCAACTTAATGTTGAGCTGGAGGCTGCAAAAATGGCAGAGTCTTATGCGCACTGTTTAATGGATGAATGGAAAAAAAAGGTTGAAGAATTAGAGCTTCAAACAGAGGAAACAAAGCGGTTGGAAAGATCAGCATCAGAATCTCTCGAATCAGTAATGAAACAACTTGAAGGGAGTAATGATTTGTTGCATGATGCAGAATCTGAGATTGCATCTCTTAAAGAAAAGGTCGGATTGTTAGAAATCTCAAATAGAAGGCAGAAAGCAGATTATGAGGAATCAGAACGTCATCTTCAGATGGCCAAGGAAGAAGCTTCTAATCTGGAAAACAAGGTTGAATCTCTTACAGCTGAGCTTGAAGCCGTGAAGGAGGAGAAAACTCAGGCCTTAAACAATGAGAAACTTGCTGCTTCCAGCGTGCAAACCCTATTGGAAGAGAAAAACAAGCTCATAAATGAGTTGGAAAATTCTAGGGATGAAGAAGAGAAAAGTAAAAAGGCAATGGAAAGCTTGGCATCAGCCTTGCATGAAGTTTCTTCAGAAGCAAGAGAAGCCAAAGAAAAGTTGCTCTCTGTCCAAGGTGAGCATGAAAATTATGAAACACAAATAGAAGATCTGAAGCTTGCTCTGAAAGAAACAAATGAGAAGTATAAGACCTTGCTTGATGATGCAAAACAAGAAATCGACGTTCTAACCAATTTGAATGAGCAATCTAAGCAGAAGCAGCAAAACTTGAAGAGTGAGTGGGCGCAGAAGGAACTTCAACTGATGACCTCTCTCAAGAAAATTGAAGAAGTTAACTCTTCAAGGGAAAAAGAGATAAGCAGATTGGTTAATTTGCATAAAGCGGCAGAGGATGAAGCTGGAGCAAAAAAGGAAGAAGAAATTCGTTTGACGACTCTGCTTAGGGAAGCAGAGTCTGAGGTCTCTTATTTAAAGGAAGTTCTTGGAGAAGCTAAGGCAGAAAGCATGAGCTTGAAAGAAAGTTTATTGGACAAAGAGAACGAATTTCAGAATATTCTTCAGGAGAATGAGGAGCTCCGAAATAGTGAAGCTGCCTGTCAAATGAAGGTCGCAGAGTTGTCTAAATTGCTTGAAGAAGCTTTGGCCAAAAAGCAAGCTGAAGAAAATGGTGAGCTTACAGACAGTGAAAAAGATTATGATATGCTCCCAAAGGTGGTGGAATTTTCTGAACAAAATGGAGGTGGAAGCCAAGAGAAGCCAAAGATGGAGCTCTCCACTCAGCAATCTGAGCATCATCTTGAGGAACACCTTCCAGAACTAGAAAAACTCTCACATGATGATGCTCTACAGACTGGTGCTGAGAAAGATGTATTAAATGGAAGACCAAAAGAAAATGAGAATAAAGATAAGGAAGACGATGACTCTGTAGAAGCTGATTCAAAAATGTGGGAAAGCTACAAGGTTGGGGAAAAAGACTTCTCTCCAGAGGGGGATGCTGAGCAGGAATCTATTGAGGAGGACTTGGAATCTAAGGCTGATGGTAGTGAGGGCAATGACCAGGCTAATGGGCTTCCTTCAAAAGAAAACTTTGATGACAGTGGAAGTTCACCAACTAAGCAGCAAGGTCAGAAGAAGAAGAAAGCTCTGCTCCGCAAGTTTGGCAGCCTACTCAAGAAGAAGGGCACTAGCAACCAGAAATAGTATACCTATGCCCATGTAACATCTTTGTAAACATGAACATGGTTATGTCACTTTGTGCGTGTGATTATTCTCATGTATGCATACTGATTGGTTTTGTAACAAGTTTTTACTGTCGAGATTTTGTTAATTACATTTCATTTCCAACCAATTATTCTTTTTTTTTCGTCTTTAATTGATTCTTAGATGAAACTGTAAGCAATTTTGGGAATGCTGTATTATAGAAGCTTCTAATTCTTCTACAATGCTCAAACATAACACGATACATGCTGGAACAAAGGGAAACTAGCATACTAACAAAAATTGAAGATGGGTATACATGGTGTTCCTTGCTACTAGGGCTTTATTCTGCCACCTTTCTTATTTTTGTTCTCAGAATTTGAAGATCCATAGCAGTATGAGAAACAGAATGCTATGAAAGGCATTGGCCACCTTCAAGGAGTTTTACACTACACTGGCTTGTGACTGCCTCGATGAGGAAGATCTTGAAGGACAAGTCAAACAAGAGCAAACAATGGGAATCTCTGCCTATGCAAACTTTTGCTGCTCAAACTACAGGTAATATATTGCTACTTTATGATAACCTTGTTTTCACTTTACATGGTCTGTTGTAAATTAGTCCTTTTATTGATTTCTAATGAATTTGTGGTGCATTTGCTGGTTTACAAGTGTTCATGTTGTCTTTCATCATGAAACTACCAGTTAAGTTGAATAAATATTAAGCAAAACAAACAAGAGTTTCATATTTTGAGAATGATGGAAGAAACTAAATTTCTCGAGTACATATTCCGTGCTTCATCATATGTATTTTATGTCCCCTAATCTGATAGATTTATTTGAGAAATATTTCTCTGTTTATAGAGAAGGTAGTATCTAAAACCTTTTCTATCTTGCATTTGGATGGTATTTCCGCACTGAAGCCTTACTTTTGAAATCATGTTGAACTCTAGTTTTGGGTTCTCAGATTTGGTCCTATCTGCAGAAACTGGTTAACAATAAATCTGCTAACATGATGACCTGAATTTTGCTGGCCTTAGGAGTTCTGTATCATGATAAATGCTGCTATAGTGAAAATTGCTTCAGATGTACTGTAGAAGCTCAGGAAAAGAGATTGTTCATGCATAGGAATAGGTATTCAAAGTGTAGTTATCTTTACCTTTTTCTTCTCACGCAAGTCAATTTTGGACTTGTTTGAGTTTCACTTTTCTGATGATCTTCAAAATCGGACGTGGAAATTAAGATGATGCTACTTAACTATGGTTCCTCATTTGCCTGGCTGTACCTATCGCGTGAGAGATTCTGACCCTAAAAAGCTGGAGTTTTAAATAATGCACACGCCTAAATCCCCAATGACAAGTCTCCTGTTGATAAAAACTCGCATGATTGATGAGCATAAGATTCCAGTATTTCGGAAGGTGTTTTTTCAATCAAGCTTCTTGTGCGGCTGTGCCTCATATGTTCAAAAATCCGGAAATTGTTATCAGAATTTGCCAATGCAATCTATTTTTTTGTAGATGTTACAATTGAGGCATAATGTGAAGTTGAAGGACATGACTGCAGACAAGTTTTCCTGACTCATATTTGTATCAGATGGTTGGACTATATCATTGTAGTTAAAATGGTGGTTTGATGCTTCAGATTTTCATTTTTATTTCGGAGGAGAAGGGCTGATTAGTTTTGAAGACAAATGATGAGAATTTGCAAGCATGGATTTAACAAGTGATGAGATTTTGCTTAGACTGACAAGAGGAGCAGGTATTTAGTTCACATGAATGACTAATTCGAAACCAGAATTTTTCTCAAATGGATCATTATGTTAATTTCTTCTAAAATACAAGTTTTAGTTTAACCAGTTGGATTTTGCACCTAAAATTATGTATGCTAGTCTTCTGTCCTCTGGTAATCTAGTTGTCGTTGTTGGACTGCTATCCTTCATATGCTGTTATGCAAAACCTGGAAAAGTGAAGGCTTAAAAAAGTCAAGGCCAAGGTCATTTATGAACCAGTCTGAAACTGTTGTAATTATAACATTTTTGAGCGATGAAGTTATAAATTTTCCTTCCGTAACATGCACAAGCATATGCGCATGCTCTTAGTATCTGATAGTGTATATTCCGACACTTATTCCGACACTTTGGACTCTTTTTGGAAAATATCTGACCACAATGGGAGAGCTACATAGAGATGTGCAGTCTCTTTTACATTTGCTTTTTACTAAAATATGTGCAGAGAAATTAATCACCTCTCTGAGAAAAGGTAGAGTCCCATCTTGCATTCATGCTCTTATCTATTCAGTTTACGCTTGCATAGGCTTGTCAAGTTGAGGCTTGTCAGGATAGCAGTCAGCAGGACAAGTTCTTCATACATATGGAGTCTTGAATTCTGAAGGAAAATGGAGATGCTTCTTTTTAGATGGAAACAAACACCTCACTCCTTAGTGTGTGTGTATGGTTCCATTCTATTTTCATGTGGAAGTCTTTTTTTTTTATCACAAAATTGCAGTATCAAGCCAAAAATGGCAAAGATGGTTGCTAAGAATCAAAGAAATCAAGTTCAATTAAAAGAGATGACTTGAGCTCTTTTGGGTAGTTTATTTATGCTGTTAGGATGTCTGATCAGACTGAAAGTTTAACCGACTGACAATGGATTTATAACATAATTTTCATCATTTCATAGTGTATAAATAATTTCATTCCATTTTTATTTTCATTAGGTATAGATATCGTATAACCTCGAGGGATGGATTAAGTGGTACGGGAAAAGAGAGCGTATGACCCTAGGGGATGGATTGGATGATAGGGAAAAAGGGAGCGTAAGAGAGAGGTTTCGAATTCGAGATCTTTCACTTGCACTAAAGGAAAAAAAAAAACGTAGAACAAAATATTCAATTATCAATGTCCATCCAAAAAGTAAGCAAATTTTCTGCAAATAAGCAGTGAACAGGAGAATTGAAAGTAAAATTACCCAAAAGAAAGTTGACAAACGGATGAGTACCATTATTATTTATTGCTTTCACAATTGTTACAATAGCTCCCTCCTATAACATGGATTTACCCAACGTAAAAATGTCCAAAAACAACATCTGCTCCATTTGCTTCATCAACTCAACCATCTTACACAGAAAAGAAAATTGAAGATAAAAAAAGGGCTCTATGATAAATTTATTTGGACCTTATTCTTTTTATGCTTTAGTTGTATCCTTAATCCTTCATCGTTAAGAGCAATCTTGTTTGCAACAATAGAAGCAAAGGCACGCATTTGCATTTGAGCAAAATCCACGAGCAATGTTGTGAAATTTCCCTCCATGTTGTCTCACACATTCTCCATTGCAAGTATCATTTTGGCAAGTTTTTCCAAGGGGAATAGTAACCGCACATTCTTGAGTTCCATCCACCTTTGATATTGATCCAAAGCCTATATTTGGATTCAGCAAAAAGAGTAAAGAGTTAACATCTCAATATACATATATATACATATATATAGAAAATAAATAAATGTATATTTGCCATGCAAGGATGTACAAGAAAATCAAAAACCTTCTAAAATATTTTTTTCCCATTTAATGCCAAACATAATTATGGCCCCTTTGGGCAAATGAATTTTTTGGTTGTTTGTCTAAAACTTTACTGTAACTTACTGTAGAAGTTTTTTAAAAAATTTTTGAAGTGTGTTTTTTTTTTTTTTGAATATTTTGAAGTGTATAGTTTAAAAACTTTGAAAAGTTTTTTGAAGTTACTGTAACTAAAGTTTTTAAAAAAACTTGTAACAGACAAATTTGGCAAAAAACTTGTCTACCAAACAAGGCCTAATTAACATCCTAATAGAAAAGCTATGTATGTGCATTGATGTACATAGAAATGATAAAGAATTTATTGACAAGGACAAAACTCAAGACCCTTTGTTTGGAATGGCAAGTACAATAAGGGAATAAATTTACCCTTGTCTAATCACAAAGAATGACCCACAATGGGGGGGGGGGGGTAAAAAATGCAAGACAGGATGCTCAGAGAATTGAAATTTTACCAAGTGAGACAAGGAGTAGAAGAACTGTGGTAGCAGCAATGGTGTAATTCCTCATCTTTTCTTTTCCCTAGTTTCTGAAATTTTTAAGTAGCAAGGTTATGGTTAACATATGTTAAATCTTGCATACAAATGGGTGCAAATCTAAAGGTTTTGAGATAACTTTTGAGTTTTGTCATAAAAGGAAGAATATCCTTGTGGTTATTACCAATTTGAATTGGCTTGTTTTGAAAAAGAAAAATTAGCTAAAATGACAGCCAGGTCATGTTTAGCTCATAGTTCATACTAGCTAACAATTTAAAGGGATAATATGAACAACAATCAAACTCATGTACTTACCATCTTTTATGTAAAAATTATACAGGAAAAGAGATGGTGGAAGTGCCATTAACAACTACCTTTGCCATGACATAAACTGACAAAGATCTTGTATGCCACAAAAAAGATACTCTAACTTTATGAATAGTATGATTAGTTATTCCTAATCATACTGTTTATTATCTTTCTATTTTGTAAATTTAATTGTCATATAATAAAACCATCGTTTGATTTTTCCTTTTCAATATTGACCGCTGGTCGAAATATTGAATTTCTCCTATACAATTTTCTCCTCATAAATCTTAATGGCTGTAAGCTGATATCTGTGCGTATGGCTACAAAGATTTTTTTTTTGTTAGATCATAAACACGTCTTTTAATTTTATTTTTTTTTAAATCACTTTGTTGTGTGACGAACAATTGCTTCCCAAAAATGCTTCAATATTTTCTCCGTTGAGTGAGAATTTTTTCCACCCCTCCTCCCCCCCCCCCCCCCACCCCACCAAAGATTAGGAGGTTTAATTTTTGTAATTTATTTAATTTCTATTTCTTTATGTTCTCAATTTTGGCTTCTGAAATTTTGTAGAGGCTGTCGCACCACATGCTACCGGGAGCATTGCTTTGTCATTAGTTGTGGAATCTAGGCCTATATTCAGATTTAGTAATATATACTCCCTCCGTCCCATTTTGATAGTTCTGGTTTTTTTTTTCACACCGTTTAAAAAAAAAAGTAGTTAACTTTGTTGGAACAATCAATTTAGGTAGCTATTTTTCTAAAATACCCTCACATTAATTAGAGTACAACTTTATGGGAACTTGAATTGATGGTAAAAAAAGAATCAACTCTCATTAAATGGAGTAGGTTTATAGTAACAACAACTTACATTGAATAAGGGTATTTTAAGAAAATTAAAATACAACTATATTCTTCAATTGGAAAGTGGACTACAATTTGGGACAGACGAAAAATGAAAACAGGACTATCAAAGTGGGACGGAGAGAGTATCATTTGCTAGTAAACACTTAATTATGCAACTTTGTCTTAATTTAGAATACTTCGGTGTTTGTTAGCGAGATATCCAGGAATCAACACACTGGACATGTTAATGTTATATCACATTCAATTCTCAAGCTAATTTGAGAATTGTCTTTAAAATTGATTAATTTTTGGGCTCAAATATCAATCTCAGTATCATATTTTGATGTGGATTTGCATATTTCTACCAGTTAGTGTACCTAGAAGCTATGTTCCTTTTTTCTTGATAAAATATTAGCTGGATTAGCTGTATTTGATAGGAATGTTCTACTTAATTATTACTATTATTACTCAATTTTGTTATAATTATTACTATTATTGGTTCAAAAGAAGTCCTACTTAATCTAAAGCAATTATTTGCTCTAGAGGCATCTTTGGTGTCACCACCAAAACCCTGGTCCTACTGTTCCAATTAGTAGACTAGTAGAGATCATAATTTCATATCTGTATTTGAACAGTTCATTTGGGGAGGCTCTTAGCACTGAAGAATCATGAATAATAGACAATAAAAGTTGATCAATTATAAACAATCAGAAATGCATAAAGCATACACTTCTGAGAGTTCTGGAATGGTTGCTCTTAGTCTGTCCATGCCTCTTTGGGATTCAAGTAGTACCTGTATCCATGAACATCAAAATATAGAAAAATTCAGAGAAGACTTTGAATTGTTCTCCAGAGTATTTATTTTGAAATTATTTTGAGGTCAGCTTTTTCAGTGTTTGTGTGGTGATGGACGAGCGGAATTTTCCTCCGAACTATTTATTGATGGAAGTGAAAGTGAAATAATTGGCTGTAAAGGTAAGTGAACTCTTGGAAGAGGACATAAAACTAAGAATACAATGTATAGTGGGCAGGGATGGATTGGATGGTTTGGGAGCAAGAAGTGAAAGTGAGAAATTTCGAATTCGAGCGCTCCCACTTACACTTAAATTAAAAAAAAAAGCTAGTAAAAAGAAAATAATACAATTTTTTGTAGGGTGGGGTTTTGGGGGAGGGTTTGGTGGTAAAGTGGGAGGGGTTGTAATTGAGAAATCTTGAACTCAAATCTTCTCACTTACTGGAAATATATACTGAAAATGTATATAGTTTATACTAATATGGTCCACTGATAGATAATCTTACAAGTAAATTAATCCTATACATAATTAATTTCACTTGATTGTAGTATGGTCTACTTGTAAATCATGTCCATATCAGAAGAAAACCTTACACAAGAGGAAGGCCTCTTTTTTTTTTTGGTGTCTTTTCATGCCTATTTTCTCCAATTTTTTTGTGGATGTTTGAGGTGTTATTTGAAACAATATGACTTAGGCCCTTCTGGGTAGTGAAATTGGCATTATATGGATCCCATAGTTAGGACACATAATTGTCACTCCCATGGTAGATAACACAGATCTGTTACAGAATTTTCAATCACCAATAGCGCATAAAGAAAGTAAGCTCTTATAATCAAGCAGTGAACAGAACTATTGAAAAGTGAAATTGGCCAAAAGAAAGTCATCCAAAGGATCAAATACCATCATCTTAAAATGCTCATATGTTGCTTTCCCAGTTGCCATAATAGATCCTATGAAATGCATCAACTAAAGTAGAAGTCCAAAAACAACATTTTGTCCATTTGCCTCGTCAACTCAACCGTGTTAGATAGAACACAAAATTGAAGATAATTAAAGGGATTGCTGAAAGACAAAATTTACTTGAATCTATTTTTCTTTATACTATAATTGTACTCTTCCTACGAGCAATCGATGGTGCAACAATAAAAGCAAAAGCCTGTCAATACAAGTTGATTCAATTGGTAATAATGAATCGCTTTCTTATAAAAGATTGTGTGTTCAAATCTTGCTGTCGACGTGAGAACTGTATTGCTGAGAGATCTGTAAAAATACCTATAAACAATCTATGATCCTGAAAGCATGCCCTAACCCGTGATGGTGACCGGAGTCGAATCCACTGAAACATTTCCTTATCAAAAAAAAAAAAAAGGCACGTATTGGCTTTGGAGCATAGTCCACGAGTAGAAAGTTGATATTTCCCTCTCAAACATCTTGCATTTGCATGCATCATTTTGGCAAGGTTTTCCAGTTAGAATAATGACCACACATTCTTTAGCTCCATCCACCTTTGATATTGATGCAGAGCCTATAATTGGACAAAGCAGAAAGAGCGAAGAGTTTAACATCTTAACGGAAACTGCAAAATCTACGTTTAGCTTGTGTACCAAAAATTTGTTTACGAAAATTCCGATTAAGGTTATATTGAAAGCACATACGTTATATCCAACGTTGGATTGAAATCAGACATGAATTTTTTTCTTAGTACACCTAATGTACACATAATTTGTCATTTAAAATGTATACATCACATTTATTGCCAGTTAGACACTTTTGCCATTAAACTTTATTTTGGTCAAAAGAAATTAACACCTAGAACTCCTCTTAACTGATGGCTATCTAAAATCGAATGGACATATCCAACATATATTGATAATTTCCCAACCAGCAAGGACACATTTTATTTGTACTTGTTCTCTACCAAACCCCGAGGCTTTTTTTTTTTTTTTTTTTACCCTCCCATCCCTCCACAAACCCTGTACAGTCAATCCTGAATGATAAATAATAGTTTAGAGAAAAGAATAATTATGTCAACTTTTGGAAGAAAAACTGTGAAACAATGCCTCCATATGAAATCTTAACATTGTTCTCGAAGTATTGATTTCATTTTATAGTTCTACAAATTTGTACCAAAAAAAAAAGCTTCTAAGAGGATTTTTTTTTTTTTTTCCTAATGCCATTTGACTGATAATCTTGTAATTGAAAAACTAATGTATGTGCATGGATGACAAAGACATGATAACGTAAAGAGTTTCATTGCCATGCACAAAATCCAAATTCCTTTGTCCTGAACTATATTGACAAGCGTTGAATAAGTGCATAACTTTTATGGATATGGGGCAGGTGCGGTCATCAAAAGAACCGTCCCTGGACAATTCACGGTCAAGATTTGATCACAAAAATTGTACGGTGCAAATTTTATCTTGTATCTCGATTTTAACATGTGTGGGAGACACAAAATTTTGTTCTAAAGTTACACGTTATCGAAAGTAAGTTACACCATGTGCAAAATGCACATAACTGCCAGCTTGTCCTAACTTTTACCCTTGTCTAATCACAAAGTATGACCCATATGAAATAAGGAAAAAAGAAATATAAGAGAGGATTGTTCACAAAATCTAAATTTTACCATGGAAGACAAGGATTAGAAGTATTGTCATATTTTCCCTAGGGGATGAATTTGTTTTGCTGGAGTTTCAAGTAGCAGGAATTATGCTTAATATATTTTAATCAGGCAATTTACAAATGCAAATCGTAGAGATTTTGTCATAAAAGGAAGAATTTCATTTTGATTATATATTGATAACGTGAATTGGCTTGTTAAAACAATAGAAAAAATTATTGAATTAGCTGAAATGAAAACCAAGTCATGGTTTTTCCGCCGAGTTCATACTAGATCAAAGATAAAAATGTAAAGGGAAAATATGAACAACATTAATATTCATATACTTACTATATGATTTCGTTTTTATTTTTTTTTCAATAATCAAATAGTAACACAAGATAATGAATTAAATCTTGGTGAGTTTATTTTGTATTATGTAGAACTGATGGTCAGACTCATAATTATCCACAACAGTCAAATTAAATTAATATATACTATGACGAAAAAAATGTGAGTGTTGTTCAAAAATAATTAATTTTTTTTAAAGGAAGTTATTGCATTCAAAATAATGGACAGAAAAAAGAGTTGAATACTTTGAACAAAAATTGTAAACGGAATCTTTTGATATGACATAAAGTGAAAAAAATTATATTCCTGCCAAAAAAAATAACTCTAACTTTATATAAATTCTGATTAGGTATTCCTATTCATAGTCTTCATTATCTTTCTATTTTGCGAAATCGATTGTCAAACAATAAAACCATAATTTGATTTTCTCATTTCTGTATTGATCTCTGGTGGAAATATATATTTGGATTTTTCCTGTACAATCAGCTCCTCGTAAATTTCTGAGGTTGTGAGCTGATATAGTGGCTGTTCACAAATTGAATTTCTTTTTTATTTTTCTTCTCAATTTTGGCTTGTTCTAATTTGTAGAGGCTGTCGCTGCAAACACTACTAAGCAACATGGTTACATATCATTAATCGTGGAATCTGTGACTATATCTAACTTCATTTGTTCATTTAAGTTTGGGTATAAAAAGGTTCGAGTGAATTCGACTCCAGTTACCACTCACCATTCACCAAAACAACAGGTCAAGATATCATAGAGTCGAATTAAAATTACAGGTCATGTACAGTTCAACCAACTTTAGGTGATCACTTTGTCTTGTTTAGAAAAACACATCAGTGTTTGTTAGAAAGGTTTTGTCATCCATGCATCAAGAAACAGGGTATTTTTTAATCAAATGTTCACTTCTCAAGTTAATTTGAGAATTATTTTTTAAAATTGTGTTAACTTCTGGGCTCAAATTGTCAATCTCAGTAGCATATTTCGATATAGTTTTCTTTACTACTTTTGTTTTTTAAGAATTAGGAGCTGGAATAGTAAATATTTGATGGGCATGTATCATTTGTCTTGCTTAATCTAAAGCAATTATTTGCTCTAAGAAGGCATGCTCATTGATGTCCACCAAGACATGCATCCTACTTTTCTAGTTAGTCGTCTAGTAGAGATCAAATTTTATATTTGTATTTGAACAGTTAATTTGGGCAGGTTCTGAGCTTTTTAGTCATGATTACTAGCCAATATATTTTGATCATTTATAAACAGTTAGAAATGCTTTACATTTCTGAGAGTTCTAGAATGATTGCTATTACTCTGTTCATGTCTCTTTGGGATCCAAATAGAAAAAAATATATACAATAAAATAGGGGGAAAATAATCAAAGAAATCTTTGTCTTAGATATGGGTCAACCATATATAAATAATACTAGTTTAAGGGACTAGTGGATTATCCTCATAGACTATTTCTTGATAGACATGGAAGTAAAATAATTGGTGTAAAGGAGGGTAGAATCCTGGAAGAGCACATGGAACTGAGATTTAATGTATAGATTGAAAAAGAGTTGTTGGTCAATGTTGTTGAACTAAATTACATTATTATATTACAAATTACAACTTAACGCTTTACAACTATATATAAGCAGGGAGCGAAGGATCGGTTAGATGGTTCAGCAGAGGAACGGTAGATCAGAGATTCCAAATTCACACCTTCTCACTTATTAAAAAAAAAAAAAACCTACGTCGAAGATTTGATAAGGATCAAGTCTAATAGTAGACTATCGTACAAGCAGATGAATTCTAAATTTATTAACTTCACTTAATTGTGAAATAATTTATTTGTAGATCAGGTCTAAAATCTTACATGGGAGGATGTGGGATTTTTTTTTTCATTTTTTTACTTTTCATGTCTATTTTTCAATTCTATGTGGCCGTTTGATGTGGTATTTGAAAATAAAATTGGTTGCCAACTTACAATTTTAGTGACCTTCTAAAATGGCTTGTTAACATGAGAAAACATACCTACCAATACCAAAAAAAAAAAAAGAAAGTATTTAAACAAGACTTTAATGTTCTTGTGGGGTAAATTTTTAGAACACGGAATTGGAAATTGTATATTTTCGTTCAAAGATGCTGTCCTAATCTTGTTACTAGCATTTATGTCGAAGTTGATAAATTATTCAAACTTTGAATTACAATAAATACAGATGCAGATAAGAAGAACCTTTGCAGCCACATTCAGATAGCAATTATTCATCGACTACACAATAGAAATTTAGCAGCTAAAAATTTAAGAAAAGTTGTAGGATAAGATTCTTAATTAATGTTTTATTTTTCTGGCTTGTTGCTGCCACGTTTATGCTGTCATAATTTCTTAATAAAAGTCGTGGGACCAAATATTTATGGCAACATTTTCGTAGAACATTTGAGGAAATATTTTCTGTAAAATTAGTGCAATTTTTTTTGTCAAAATAGTGTAAGTTTCAAATTTTACTTTTTTAAGGAATAGACAATAGATTGGCACGATATTTAAATTGCATTTCTCCTTGCCAATATCAAAATTTTTATTTTTTTTCAAGAATTTACTTTCCAAGAACAAGATAAAGAATACATTTTGCTCACTCATTCGTGCAGTCCTATTGAAGGAGTGGCAAGAATAAATGCAGCAAAAATCGCTTCAGATGATGAAGGATCAGATTCTGTCTAGAAAATTAATGTATATGTTCATAGAAAACGTAAAAAAATTTTGAGAAAAAATGTCAATCCAAATAAAGCATTACGAAGAAATTTCGACGTAATTTTAAAAGTGTAAGTGTAGGTTGCTGTTGTTAATGCATAAGGCTGTAAATTACATGATGTAGGTTGTTATTCAGAATATGTTCAAAAATTGTAGAATTTGTGAATCTACTATTTGTATGAAATAATATCCAATGGAAGACATTAAATCTACAATATGTTAGAACTAGGAACCTGTACATATAATTCAGATCCAATCCCTTAACAATTGCAAGTGGACAAATTGCCCACGGATTTGGAATAAGTATTTTTATTAATTGATATATAAAACACAATATTATTGTATGGCTGTAAAAATTGGTACAGATGAATAAAAAGTTTCACACGTACTCTATACAATCATATAAAGAACAATGCATCAACTTTTGCAACAAATTATTTAAAAAAAAAAAAAAAAAGAACGCTTGAAACAAATATAACAACTAGATTTCTATACAATAGTAACGAGCAAAGAAGTCACTCAACTATATAAGATTGCACTATTTGGTCACTGACGAGGTGGTTTCCGGGCAAGTGAGCCAAGTCGGCAGCAAGAACTCACTTGTCGAGATATAGAAATGTCTGATGTTTTATCCCCCAATCCCACTCCGAAGTTGAAGTCAGTTATGAGTCGGAAGTTATAAATAAAACCAATTGAATTAGAGTCTTTGCGTATCTTTTTCACAAATAGTAGAAGGGTATTTATAGTAGAAAGACCTATGGAAGAAATAATGAATTCTACTCCTTATCAACTGTAGTGTGACACTGTAGGGCAGTGGTATCAAAAGTAGGCCTAGACAGGAGGGTGGTGGTGGTCATATCAACCTGCCATGTATTAATCAGCTTTGCCTGCGGTGTCATGTGTCAGGGTGAGTGACCATACTCGAGAGTGAAACCGAATCAATAAATCGAGACAATACTCGTCTCGGGAAGGCGAGGATGAAATGCATGTTAGCGTTAAGGAGTCGAGGTAATCACCTCAGCATTGAAGATCCGATAAGGGTCAAGATGAACACCCACAGTCACCCTTTTTTTATAGTCAAAAAGGTCTATAAACTCGTAAAAGTGTACCTTTTTCAGTCATTTTGTTGAATTCTGATGTTTTAATAGCAAGAAATGCATCCGTGCAAGCAGTACACTTAAATTTTCAAAAGCAAAAGTATAGCACAATCTTTGGCACCAATCGAGAAAAAATTAAGGACCTTTTGCATTTTGAAACTTTACTAATGTTCATTATATATCGACCTAAATTCCTAAGCACCGTTGTTAAAGATTACAATCGTAATCTAGAGAAAATTGCTCAAGTCTGAAACTGAAAACGTCTTTCAATTTTCATTCAATGCACGCCATAGCTTGTGAGACATTTTTGCCGTTAAAAATCTAAGCGTACCAATCGCATAGTTACACCGGAATTCGACAAAATCACCAAAAAGAAAAAAAAAAACTCAATTGAATTTGGTAACCTTGTCGGTGACATTTTTACCATACCATCAACTCTAAAGTACTAATTGACTATCAATTATTGCAGTCTGCTCCAAGTCCAATAAGCAATTAACAAACACATAAAGTCACCAACTCTGGGGGGGCTTCACATTGAAAACACATGTTCTCGCTGTAGAAATGCATTAAACTAACAGTAAATTCAAGACATAAATATTACATTACCTGATCCGAGAATAGCTGATATTTGAAATAAATCATACACATGGCACCATGTCATTTCCGTTATGGAACAAAATGACTAAACAAGAAATCGGTAGCGTATTAAAGAAATGGTTTTAGTAGAAAAAGACACCTGAAAAGGACGCCTTTCTACTTTCTACTTTCTACTTTCTGCTCGCCGTTCTTGAATTCCATAACTGGCGCAAGAAAAAAGAGCCCATTTAATTTAATCAGTTAGTGATTAATTAAAACGCTAAGGTTTGACGTAAATAGAGTCAGGAAGGTAGAATTTTTGTTGGGTTTTGAAGAAGAAGAAGAAGCAAAATGGACATGAGTAATGGCAATGGTGATGGTGATGTAAAGGAGTCTTTGTTGGTGGAGGGGAAGACTCAGCTGGGCGGAGCTGGGTGGCGCAGCCGGTTGTACTCCGTGAATTCACTCAGGAATGAGTTTATCTCAAGGCTGCCTGATAAGGTCAGGGGTTGTGTTGATCTTGAGTCTTCTTCTCCTGTTGATCTCTCCAAAGCCTCTGGCTTGACTCAAGGTTTGTTTCTTCTTTCTTTCTGGGAATTTGAAATCTGTATCTTTGTGCTTCACTGCTTCTTTCAGAGTTCTTGAAGAAAGGTAAGTCCACAACGGGGGGAAAATGGAAACTTGGATATATCTAAAGCTTAAATACTTGGAATTCAAAGCTGGGAGAGAATCTTTGGGAATAGGAATAAACTTTGGCTAAAACTTTAAGATTTGTTATGTGATTGTATGGCAAGATTCCTGGGAAAGAAGAAAATTTTCTAGGAAAGGGAATAAGAAGAAAAAAGATGCTAATTTTGGAATAATGTGTGTCTGGTTGTGTGTTTACAGAATATAGTCCATGCATCTTGTCGTAGAAGATTTGATTAGGCATCGGATTTGCAAGTTATCCTTTTTCTTTTTCAGGTTTTTGTCTTTTGGTCTTTCGGTCATATCTAAAGTTTCAGAATGGTGAATTGAACCTTTATAAAACTGTTCTTTTGTAAAAAGCAAAAACTAGAAGGGGAAAAAGGGTTTGTGCTAAGAAATTGCGCGACCATAGTGATGGATTCTTAACACAATCTTTGCCTAGACAGGAATTAGTTGTTTTTCTAGTAGATGATAGATTAGATGGATTCGAAATTCACTTTCTTTATGGCTTTGCTTATTCTTTTGGTCATGACCTTGCTCTAATGATGATTGTAGTGCCAAACAATTTCATATTGCTTCATGTCAGTTGATGTCTTGTCTAGAGATAAGAAGGTTAAACAAATGGTTAAGGTTTATATACGTATACTGAACTTGCCAGCAGTAGCAGAAATTATTGAAAAAGTGGAACTTGTGACAAATCTTGAAAAGGGATGACAATGGGAAAAGAATGGAAAATCCTCATACAAGCATGAGTTACAGATTCAGGAGGAGAGATTAAAACCAAGGTAAATCTGGATGACCGTTAATTGAGAGTCAATGGCTTTCTGGTCTGAATTGAGCTTCAGATGCATACCAAGCATCTTGTCATCAAGAATTCATTATGAATAAGCTGAATTTCCCTTTTCACTTGTCATAAGTTCTTCCAAGCATCTTTCTGTTCTCTCTTTTTCTTTCCTTGTATGTTGGATTACCCTATGAACTTGGAGTAGATGTCATCACAATGATGGCAGAATCTTGTGCCATGGAATCCGTTAACATAATCTGGCAGAAGGGCCCTACAGAGGAAATTAACTGAAAAGAAAAAGCCGAAAGATTTGCACACTGCTTTTAGTATCACTTTTGTCAACAGCTTGTCTTTTCTTTTATTTTTTGCTTCTGCTTCCTTATATCTGGTCCTTTCCATAATCTGAGAAACCCAAAATGTAGGAGAAAAGGATTACTATGAGAGCCAATTTGCCAACTTAAAATCATTTGAGGAGGTTGACGCTATAGTGACATCTGACAGACTTGATGAGGATGATGTGGAAGAACAATCCAAACAAGAACGAGCTATGAAAATCTCTAATTATGCAAATATTGTGCTGCTTCTATTAAAGGTGACATCTTGCTACTTAATGATGAACTTTGTCTGAAGTTACCTAGCACAATGTAAATCATTTCCAATGTCAGTCTCCGATAGGATTTCAATTTTTGCATTGGTTAAAAGGTGTTCATTTAGGGCTTTATGCTGTACAATTTGCTGATTGGCATTTCATTTCAATTCAAATGCTACATGGCTGAAATTATTTGAATTAAAATGTCTATCCTAAATAAATCTATTTTGGAAGAACTTGTGAAGAAATGTTGACATTATGTGTTAGAATGGGTCGCAATTTGTTTTGCACGTTTGGCTTGTGATTTTTGGTGATAGGAACTTTATGCTTCTGATTACTCCCTGGTCCGTCTTGGACTACATATCACCTAGAAGGAGTATGGTACAAGCATTAATATGAGATCTCTAAGGGATGAGAAAGTATTCCGTCAAGGCAAGGCTGGTGGGAGTTCTTTGATGAGAAGTGAGATTACCGTAGCAGGTGATAGTGCACAGCAAGCATGTGAAGCGATGAGCCCCTTGCTTGAAGAGGATTTATCATACTTATGATATTTTCAAAGATGTGAAGCGGACATCTAAATTGATGTCTTAACCAGTGAGAGGGTGCCTTTGATCCAAATCATTACAGCTCAAATGTCAGTGCAACGAAACTTGGACTTTTATCTACATTGGGAAGGGCAAGCACCCTGAAGACTTCTCCTGAGGTCAATGTGCTATTGAAGCCTTAGCCATAACTACCAAAGAATGGTTCCAAACACTTTTGGACTTTCTTTTCCAGCATCTCGACTTGTTTAATTCTATGACTATTTGACCTTCCTTTCTGATAAAGACAAAGAAAAGAAGTCTGTAAGTGAGAGTCCTATTGCAGACATCATTCTGACATCTTATATCCAACTCTTTTTTTTTCCCCCCAATATGCAAGGAAGTAATGGTTGATTAATTTGTTCAACTACCAATGGTGAATCAATATTGTGCTTGTATAATACTCAATAACTAGATCAGGATATTAACACACTATTTTTGACTTATGTGGAAATTCCTAAACACAACAGAATATCAACATTAATCATGCACTCTGGGCATTCAGTATTTTTTCTTCTAATCTCAGCAGTTCCTTCTGCTACTACCTGCAGATTTTGCTAGTACTTGTAATTTCTTGATCACTACCTAATTGTCTCCAAAAGGCTCCTATCCTTATGATTAATACCAGCTTCTCTTTAACAAAGATGAATTTTCTTTACTTGCATAATGCCAGTGGTTCGTGTAGGAGCACCTGGTGCTGGAAGTCAAGCACATGCCTGTTGCGGGATTTGGTTTTTGTTCGTAATAAAGTAGGAGTACTGAAGGTTCATTTATTTGACCTAAGACCTGTAAATGCATCCAGAAGTCCACTTAAGCCATTTGTCTCTTGCAATGCATAAAGGGATGGAGGTTGCAAACATGAATACTTCCATTGTCTTTGTCGGGTTTCAAGAACAAAAGGAGCTTATTATCTATTCTGTAAAATAAAATTGTCTTGATTGTCTATTTTGCAGGCTTTGTTCCATAAGGTCTTGAGATAATATGATGTTGTTGGAACTATATCTGACACAAACACAATTACAGATATATGCAACTGTGGAGAGTCGGTCCCTGGCAATTGCTGCATCAACACTTGATTCATTGCTCGATCTGATGGCTGGTGGCATACTGTGGCTAACTCACCTGTCTATGAAGAGCATAAACATTTACAAGTATCCCATTGGCAAATTGAGGGTCCAGCCTGTGGGCATAATTATTTTTGCTGCCGTCATGGCAACACTTGGTACGTCCTCATCTAACTTTCCTTTATCCCTAAACAATTTTATCGTTCATGACTCACGAGGTTCATGTTGCTGTTATAATTCCTCCCAGTTGGTCAGTTGAAGCTCTGAGATTCCATAGAAAAACGAGGAGCAAGCAAGAAAAAATTAACGCTAATATCTTTATGAATATCATTGCATTAAATTCACTCATTAAAGTAATAATAAACAAGAGTTTCATGTTTAATACATTTCATTGAGGTTATCCTTGTGAAATCATGTTGTGCATTTGGTTATAGGTTTTCAGGTGTTGGTCCAGGCTGTAGAACAACTAGTTGAAGATAAACCTTCTGCAAAGATGACCGACGATCAGCTAGTGTGGTTGTACTCTATCATGATAACTGCCACTGTAGTGAAACTTGCTCTCTGGGTTTACTGCAAAAGCTCTAGAAATGAGATTGTCCGTGCATATGCGAAGGTATTTAAACTGTCTTTGACTGTACTCCTTTCTTTTCTTTTGAGCAAATTCCCTGACTTGTTTGAGTACCACTTTTCAGGACCACTATTTTGATGTGGTAACAAATGTGGTAGGACTGGTTGCAGCTATACTTGGTGATACGTTCTACTGGTGGATTGATCCTGCTGGTGCCATTGTTCTTGCTCTTTATACAATCACCAATTGGTCTGGGACTGTACTAGAAAATGCTGGTAGACTGTCTAACGAATTTCTCCTACTTAAGACGCATTTTTCTTCTGTGCCACCTGTAGAATAAGATAGAAATGTTAGCTTTAGTATCAGTTGAATTCAAACATCCACAATTCATTGATATTCTTTGTTAGCAAAAGAACTATCACTGGACAAGCAAGTGCTTAGGCTCGTTTGTGGTCATTGTCACTCATCCTTCTTAGCTTCTTGGACTTTTGTTTCTTGTACAAGGGTAGCCAACTCTAGAAAGTTAGAATCTAGAGATCATCCTTGCAAGTAATTTTATTGCTTATTATAATCTATTATTTATCTATGGTGAGCAATGCATCCCCTTCCATAGGAAATGACTCTTTGATGAGATCATTTGAGTAAAAATTTTGCAGCACTGTCTGTTATTCCAGATGTTGAGAGTGAAAATTGAACTGTTTAGTCAATATCACTATGAACATGTTTTTTGAGAAGAAATCCTTAACCTGATATGGGGTTTCTTAATGCAGTGTCACTAGTGGGACAATCTGCCCCTCCTGAAATGCTGCAGAAGTTGACATACCTTTCCCTCAGACATCCTCAAGTCAAGCGGATTGACACTGTCCGGGCATACACGTTTGGCGCCCTGTACTTTGTTGAGGTTGGTCATTTACAAGTCATCATCTCGCATTGTGAACTAGTTTCGTTGGTTTTGTAATTTCCTTTGTCCTCCAGATTAATTTTGTCGAATCTTTTGTCTGCCTGTTGATGAAAACAGGTTGACATTGAACTCCCGGAAGATTTGCCATTGAAGGAGGCACATACGATTGGGGAGACCCTGCAAATCAAGCTTGAGAAACTTCCTGAAGTTGAACGTGCGTTTGTCCATCTTGACTTTGAATGTACACACAAACCTGAGCACTCTATTCTCAGCAGGCTCCCCAGCACCGACCCGTGAATTTTCAGTTCGTGAAGTTAATCAGGGACAGGTCCTTTGGAAAGATCAATAGTAGCTTTAGAATCATCAAAATAGCGTTCTGGTTGAGTATCAAGGATCTTTCAAACATTGTGAAAGATGTTTTGGGCTGAAAGCGTGATTTGAATTTTTTCATCGGAGTCGCAGCAAATGGCTTTATAACTAGAAAAATTCCCGGCTTGAAACATGGTTTTTTAAGTGGAAATGGCAGGCAATGCAGGTCCTGCCTTTCTCTTTCCATCTAGATCTCTACTATAGCAGTTTTGCTTCGATAGCTGGCCATATTGAAAGAGAATCTTGTACAATGAGTTGGCTACCAAAACCCCGGAATCAGAATCTTGAGTATACTCTTGAAGTGAGCTTGCAATACTTTTTTTTTCGGATGCGATAAATTATATTCTAGACCTACTCTTACACCAAAGGGAAAGAGTGGACCCAAGAAGGTCAATGGGGAACTCGGAGGGGATTGAACCGTCATCGAACTAGACGAATGCCTTTGCACCTGCTAGTGAAATTTTTACAAAATTCTGAATAAAAATGCAAGTCAAGGGATTCAATCCTTTAACTTACATCTAAGGTCAATTACGTCTAAAGTAGTTGGTTTGGAACTTGCAATACTCTTCATGCTTTCTCTCAACATTAATAGTTACCTATCCTAGATTACTTTTGCATTGTGATTTTCTACAGAAAAAATTTTATGTTTTTTGTGAACATATTTTTCAATCATTTTTTTACTTCACATGCATCAAATTGTTATAGTACATTCTTCTACAAAAAGTCCTAAAAACAGCAATCGAAACGGTAAATTCTGAGCTAAAGCTACATGCCGACAAGATTTAGTCATTTAGATCGACAGAAATGTCAGTCTCTTTCAAAACTCAATGACTGCTATTTCCTTCTCCAATATCGAAAGCGTGTCCATTTGCGTTATTTGAAGGTCACAAACTATAAGCCCATAAGCAAGGAAGGCGTGGTTTGAGGTGTTGTTCAGGAATAGCGCCTTCAAGTTGGTTTGGCAGGAATCAACTTTTCCAGAATAAGCTTGGGGGTAACCGAAGTGAAAAAAAGTAAATAAATCACTAAGAAAAATACAGAAATTTGACATCCCCAAATTCATGGAGCCCTTCATTCAGAACATGGATGTACATATGTAATAAAGCATGAAAGTTAAAGCTTGGAAGATGGTTTGCTGCTTTCCTCCCTTTGCAGCAGTTCAAGATGATCATGTTCATCCCTTCTGCCTTGATGACCTTCTTCATTACCATTTTTCCCCTTTCTTTCACCCCTTCTGTTGCTTTCATTTCCTACCTCCTTTGTGTCATCCTGTTCAGCCTGAACAAGTATTTGCATAAGAAACAATATTGAAGAGATTATTCTGGGAAGAAAACTCCTTAAAGCAACTACTTGTAGCTTGCAAGGCTACTACATCTTGCAGGAACCAAATAGAATATGAATGCTATTAGGTGAGAGGAGATTGCCTTACCATCAACAATACGAATACCAATAGGAATAACACTCTTTTCAATTTTTTTGGGAGCAAGTCATTGATCCGGTTATGCAGATTTATCCAAATACCTAGTTGAATGAATGAGAATTATGGGTCCTAAACCCCTTAACCATACCATGCTTTTGCTCATAGCAATTAAACCAACCTTTTCTTTGGCTTTGCCTGGAGGATGCTGCTTCTTCTGTGGTCCAGTTTCCACTTTAAGTGCATATGCTGGACAGTATAACTCTCCCTGTCCCACTTCATCTGTTGATGAAGATTCAGAATTCCTCTTGGCTTCCCTCATTCTATCTTTGCTTTTCTTTTTCTGTATTCCTTACATAAAAACTACCATGGAAAATGGTTGCATGAGAAAGTCTTATTATAACACTTGTTTCTGAATTTCAAACGGTGCAAACATTAGCATGCAGACTCATCCCTTGCTGACACCACCTGTCCATTTGGCTGCTGCATGCTTTATTGGATTTTGTCTATTAGGTCTTTTCTCCTCTTGGGTTCTTTTTGGCTCTAGAACCTTGTGGTGAGTAGCGGTTTTTGCTAAAAATAGAGAAAATTTGATAAGGTCTTGGCCCTTTATATCCTACCAGTCATGCTCGAATGATTATTCAAGGTGTTTGACAAACTGGATTTCTGGTCTCAGCAATTGACTTTAAAAAAAATAAAAAGAAAAGAATTCTAACAAAGAGTGAAATGTAAGAAGTTGCAGGAAAGAAGAAGGATTTGAACTTAGGAGTAAGAAGCTTAGAGGGGAGGAGAATTTGAACTCAAGATCTCTAATTCCTGAGACTTAACCTCAACAAACGACTTTCCAAACTGCTAATATTAAAAATTTATTCAAGACAAGTAAGAATTACATTATATTTGCCTTGCACCAGTTGCAATGTGTGAGCTACAGAGACCAATTGCCTCTCTACCTCAATAATAAAAAAAAAAAATTTCTTGATAATCATCCTCGAGAATAAACTTAAAATGGACTTGAGCATAATCGGGACTTTGGTTGTTCAGATTGCAGTGCATTCTCATAGTGATCTTTGGCTGTCAACATCCCTGCCCAAATGTTTGTGCAAAGTAAAAATGTATTGATTTTTCATATAGAATGATACTTAAGATAGCAAAAGTCACTGTGACTGATCTAGAAAGCTTACAAAGCTTAATAACAAGAGGGAGTCTACAGCCTGCAGCAATTTTAGAAACTAAAAGACACATCTCTACATTTATGAAAAGCCTCAGGAAAGATCAGTTTATTTACACCGACGTGCTTGAAATATTAGAGAAAAATAAATTACAAATGTAAAGCCAAAACTGTAGCAAAATCGGGATACACAGGAGAGAACATATAGTTTCTCAAGAGGTCATGTTCAAAGTGCAACAACCAATATCTACTCTATCCACAGCCGTTTGCCCTCAGTTGTGTGCCATTCCACCAACTTGTTACTCTGTAATTCCACTGTTAACTGCATTACAAGTTCATGCCTTTGAGAGTAAACGAAGAGGCAAGAAAATTGATAATTGGAAGAAGAACAAGGAAAAGAAAAACGGACACACGGTTTAAGTAAAGAAAGTGTAAAACCACTGAATGAAAAAGACAATAGTTGATGAGCAGGGTTAAAATATAACAACTGATGGAAAACGTGAAAAAAAAGAATGATTGAAAAAGAAGTTACCTAAGAGTTCGGCAACAAGCGACCATTATACATCTTGTCAAGCAGTTGTTTAGCATCTGGCCTTCTGAGCAGACCTTTGTTGTTGGGCAAACCAGTCCCTAAACATACAGGACACACGAGTTTCCCTCTACCTGCAATGAAGTATCGAATATCAAAGCTTAACCAATGTCGACGCTGTTTTGGATCAGTACTCTTCTGTACATCTCAAAACCACCATTTTCCTTAAAAATTCAAAGTACCACTTTAATATATTTGTCACTCATTCCTGTTCTCTGTAACTTGGGACTCGATCAACGCTGTGTTTTTATGCAACCATACAAGTGTAAAACATGTACGTGATGTGTATATGGATACCTTTTTTTTTTTCTTGTATATGGATATCTGTTTTACATTGAAAAGCAACTTTCTCTATGACATGTCAGTATAGGAGGATGGTAGTGGACTCTGAAAGCCACCATAAATGTACAATATAATCTCTATTGATTATGTAGATTTTGGTTTGCAAATGGAAGATGTAAATTGCTGGAAAACAATTCAAGGAGATATTCCTTCAAAATCACCATTTTAAGGTGGTGAAACATTGATCACAAACAACCATGTTCACCAAACAGCTAACTTGTCTCTCCATGGCTAGTGGGTAATGTCATATTAGTGTAACTGCATAGTAATAACCATTCTACCAAGTAACTCCCTGACGCAAATGTTGTTTTTGTAATCTGTTGCAGTTCAATTCTAGTAAAATCTTTCATTGTAATTACAGGGTTTTCCTCATCAATCTTCTGAGGAACAATTCTAAAAAATTTCCATTGAGAGTTTAATATAGACCAGCATTGTTCTATTCTCATAACAATTTCTTTTTCCTTTTTTAACATAAGTGTCCAATTTATTGGTTCAGTATCAACGAAACCAGTATATGCAGACATGAACCACTCGTCAGCAAATCCATCTTCCAAAACACGACCTAAAAGTAGTCGAAAGACAAGAGAAACATATTCCAAATTCAGGCTTCACTTTTACTAGAAGTCAAAGTTCCAATATTTGGGTGTTCTCCCTGAAAGTTTGATCAAGAACATCAAAAGGTACAGAAACCTGCCTGCCTCACATATGCGAAAATGCAAATCTAGTAAAACAAAACAAATCATTTTGATGTAAAGTAATAAGGGATAAAAATATCCTGCTGAATGACTGAAACTTTCTGAACTCATATGCAAAAATGTCTAGCATCATTTCTGGTAGCTTTCTTTCAAGTGAACATGTAATATAGTAAATAATCAGTAACATAATGCCATCTTTACACAGATACAATGCAGTGAGGCTACTAAAGTTAAGTGCCCTAACTGGCTTATAGCACAGAAGTTTTCATGGAAATCAAGAATTTATGAGTAGTGAAAATTTGCATACCATAACAATTGGGACACTCAGTGAACTCGTAAACATCTTTCGCCCGTTTTCTGTTGAGAGCTTTCCATTTTCCTGTACCACCACACATATCACCTAATAAAAAGCAACAACCATCTTATAGGTACATATTGTCAACGTGAAACTAATTATAACTTATATTTGCAACAATAACGTATCTGTTTCATTGACGTGCTGTATATAAGGCATTTGACTATGATTAATACGATATACTTGAGACATAGAAAAGTAATGCAGGAATCATATATTTGAAATATTTGCAGAAGATTACAAAGAATTGTAATACAAAACCAAATTTAGTTTTAAATGTACCCTGTCAATGTTAACTGATACATGTATGGCATAATAGAGTATGATACTCTACATGCAGCCCTAGAGAAAAAGACTTGAACATAGTCGGTGGAGGTGAAATGAACATGTAGGCAAGAAAATATGTGTCATGTCATGTGTCAAATGAGCATTGTCATTGTAAACAACGAGGTTCATCTTCACAGCTCAGCCCAGTTGCATTTCCATAGTTCAGTAAACCATATGTGTTTTGTATAATGAGCCATATCTGGGATATGGTCTTTTGAATTTTGATGAAAAATAATTACCAAGAGATTTGTGTTGCGATTACAGCTTATGTACAAAGAACCTTAGGTAATGAAGATTCATTTAATTTAAGGAACTGAAGAAAAATAGCTTTAGTGTCATAAGAGCTTTGCTAGCATCAAGTCACTGAACTTCTATCCTGGCTTTTATTATTTAAACTACATTTTCTACCAAAAAAAGATGACTGGAATATTCAACCCTGCCACTAGGACAAGATTGGCATGATTCTATAATTGTAGTCATAGGAAGTGAATTAATCCCGTTGATCAGTGAAAAATAGTCTCTTTTTATGTTTTTCTTTTTATCTCATTGTAATTGACAAACACTAAGCATTTTGCCTTCGTGAGTTATAAGTTTACAAGCATCCCTTTAAATGACATTACATAGTAAAGAAGAAATGAAGTGAGGAACCCCCAATATCTAAGATTGACCAAGCTATCGTTTATCAGAACAGAGATTGTTATCATGCATTATGGCGGTTCCTGTTATCACTTCAAGTCATCTTGACCACAGGATAATATATATGCTTCATGAAAATAATGAAACTTTGTCCACGGAATTCGATAAATCAAAGAATCGAGTGGACAGTCAAACTCCATCTATGCCTTAGACTTCTAACAGTTTTGGATCTACAAAATGAATTATACAGAATGTAAACAAAATGAAGACAAGAGACAAAGAGAACAAATAGCGAATTTCTAAACTTACAAATGACTGCTCCGTTACCCCCACAATTCCGACAAACAGCTCGCTCCTTTGCTTCTGAAGCAATTGCCTTAGGTCCAGAAACAGAACTGCTAGAAATGTTTATCAGTGCTACTGTTGAACATAAACAAGTCAGACACAAGCGTCGTGAAATTGATGTTTCCAAACCCTGTTTCAGAAGAAGCAACCATCCCAGATGTAATTGTTGTACAATATAACCCTTCGATAATTTTAGCAGCATAGACATACAAGTTTCTAATTCACATAAACATTGTCATTAAAAAATTTAAAATCATCATTCTTTGGTACAACTAAACTACAAATGTGGCTACTGATGTGTGCCTATTGTATTCATATAAGTTCAGGTTCAAAGGGCTCAAGCATTCGACATTTGCAGATAACTAAAGTCTTACAACAATGTTGCATTGGTGCATAGATGTAAAACTAAAGAAGCATATGCCATAATTAGCTTTTGAGCTCCTTGGAAACAACTAAGACTCTATCAGAGATTAACAAAGAAATTAATTTTCAGGCAGGAATAGTTGATAGCACAACTGTAGAACGAGCTCATGTGGCATTTCCCTGATGAAAGTTCTACTCATCTTCATTACAGATAATTAAATTCACCCAAAAAATTCAAAATTCACAGACGAGCATTTTCCATTTCGTAAAACTGTGCAAGGTATTGAGAAGTTTCATATAGCTTCAACAATTTGTTGACTGCAGTCTGTCTAAAACTGTCAATGATCACATAAGAAACTCAATATAAAGTACAAACCGAATAAGAAAAAGGATTAAAGAAAGGGGCAGACCACTTTATCACTGGGTTGTGATGAATGGTCTGAGGGAGAGCAATTCTCATCACCCAAGCTGCATCTCAAATTAAACCTGGCTGGCTCCAATTTGGCTGCAATCCCACATCAGAAAATCAATTCTTTAATCCAAAAACCAGGGGGTTTGGGCGGCGGGGGGAGCACGCCCATTATATTTCAAATTTTGGGTTTTCTTTATCTAGTTTGAACAACGAAAGAAATATGAAAAATGAAGTTAATTGTGCAAAGAAATTCTAGTAACCAAAAAACAAAAAAAAAACAGTAGAAAGAGTATAAAAACATCAGCTTTATGCAGTTCTGTGGGATATAATTTGATAATCAGCAAAAACCAAAAGTTGAAACCAGTAAGCTAAAACTTTTAAATTGCTTCATACCAGTGCAAGAGCTACATAGAGAAAGATAAAGAAAGATACGATGAAAACACTTGTAAATTATGCAGTTATCTTATCTGTCTATCTTCTATGTAAGCTATAGCTGCTCTAAAACATGAATGTATGTAAAAGAAACCATAGAGATAAAGAAGAGAGGGAGAATCTGACAATGGGTTGGGGAAGATTTGGAGCGTGGTGAAGAGAAGAGCGGGAAAGCTGAGGCCACCGTTGCAGAATAATGGGAACAGAGTTGAGACGCCATTTCTGCTCTGTTACACTCTCCGCTCTCCGCGTGTGGAGGATATTGCCAATTTATGGTATTCCTTTATTGCTTCTTTCTTTCTTTTTTTTCCTTTTCTTTTTTGTGTGAATTTGGGTAAATTGATACAATGGGCTCTCAATTTTTTTTTTTTTTGAATGACTTCAATTTAGTTACTCAGGTAATATTATAAACCTTACCAAATTTGTAATAAATCCTATGAGTAAATATTTCATGCACTGACAAGTGACAATATACACACTTGTGCATCCAATTGCATTTCCAACATGTAAAATTTGTTGTTTAAATTTAAGTTTAGATGATGACACATGCATTTATATACACAATTGCATATCTAATTGCATTCCAAACTTGCAAAGTTTGTTGTTTAAATTTAAGTCTGGATGATATGACATGTATTTTGCCCTTGTGGGGTTGCCATCCCACATCGGTTCTTGGGGGGGTTTGGGGTTGGGTTTATAAGTCCCTGGGAGGACCTCAAAAGTTGCCGGCTTTTGAGGTTTCTTCTGGGATTAGGTTTATTAATCTAACTTTCGTCAAAAAAAAGCCAATTCTTAGGAAAAGGTCAAGAGGCAAATTCCTGCATAGAGTAGTTATACTGGGTTTCGTGGGGGGTCGTCACTTCTTAGTAGCAGCGGGCCTACTGGCTTGCCCTTATGGGGTTGCCATCCTACATCGGTTCTTGGGGGGGTTTGGGGTTGGGTTTATAAGTCCCTGGGAGGACCTCAAAAGTTGCCGGCTTTTGAGGTTTCTTCTGGGATTAGGTTTATTAATCTAACTTTCGTCAAAAAAAAAAAGATATGACATGTATTCAGATCAAGGTTTTCAAAATCGGAATCCTACCTAGGATCGTTTTTTGGTTGGCAGGATTGGATCGTAGAATCAGTAGATCCTACAAAAAAATGTAATAAATTGTCATATTTATAATTTTTAAGTTTGCAATTCATAAATATAGTGACAAATAATGTAATTCATGTGCAGTCAATATAATTATATTGTTAATTAAGGTTAAAATTGTGCTATATAAAGTATTTCGGACAATTTGAAAAAATAGAGAGAAATTTGGGACTACTTATAATATATTGATTAAACTTAACAACTTGTTCTTTCTTGTTGTAAATCCAAATTCAATTATGGAACAATATATATGGAAAAGCTGACTTTATATGTGTATAAATCATCTTATTAATAAAATAGTTAAACACAATACATTTAGTTAACTATGATTTAGTGATTGATTATTACATCATTTTTTTATATAATAGGATAATTAAATATTACATATATAATAAAATGTTTCAAGTATATTTTAATTGATAGAAAAATTGGTATACAATAAACAAATAATTAAAGAAAATTTTGAGAATAGAATTTTGTGCTAAAAAACGTGTATTTTTTGTTCAATTTTATAATCCACCACTTATCCACTTATAATTAGCAAAAGTATTAATTCATTTCTAAAGACTCTAAACCTTATTAATTTATTATAATAAAGACACAAAACACTAGCTCCATGTGATAACCTATAACAAAGATCATCTATTCACTTTAGTGAATTATATGAGTCAAATTTAAAGATTCATCAAATTTTCTAGGTTTGGAATTGGGGTTAGTTATTTACATGGATTTGAAGCACTTTGACTATAGTTTACAATGCAACAAACAGCACTCAATTTCGACTTTTCTACACAAAGATATGATCAAAATACTAAAATTGTTACTTAATTTAGTAGAAAGATTAATCCATATAGTATATAATAATTCAAGTTTAAGAATTAGTTATAGAGTTTAAGAATTAGTTAGTGTGATATGGCATGCATTTAGACCTATCAGTCTATATAGAAAGATTAATCATAATATGTAATAATTCAAAAATTAATTATGTGAAAAGTCACCAAGTTCTTTCTTTCATTTTGTAGATAATCTTAGCTATAACAATGTAGGCAAATTTTCAGCCTTCACGTACGGTTAAAAATCCATGAATTCACCATTCTTATAAATAGGATTTGGGAAGATCTTGTAAGAAGTCAGGATCCTCGGGTTGGTTTTAGTTTGGTGTCTTGAGTTTTGGTCCTTTAGATTGTGATAGCTTGGTGTAATATTTTACATTAAAATTGTGAGCTTTGACTATGCATTTTACTCTGGACTCGCTACTTGAGAACCTCAATATGAATGAAAATTGGAGCCACTAAGTCGACTAGAAGGGAGAAGGGAAATGAAGATGTGACATTTTAAGCCCAAAAAATGACTATAAGTAACATTTTTATTAATTCTCTTACACATTACTTTTGTCAAGCTAATGTAGTGGCTGATTCTTTGACTACCATGGGTAGTTTTAGGCTTTCCTTTCATTGTTATTAGTTCCTTTGTAGATTTGCCAAAACTGATGAAAGGCCTATGTAATGTTGATAGGTTTGGGATTGGATAAAACTCATAAAACTGAAATCTGAAATTTGAAGTCTGAATCCATTAACTTATTGAATTGTTAAGTATTAAATTTAATATATTTGAGTGCGTATCACATTCAGTGATAAGTGAATTGTTTATCACTTAATTTTAGAAGCAAGTTTTGCCTAGAAAATTCAGTGTTACTTAATTAATTCAAATGTTCAATTTTTAGTTGTCAAACGGTCTAAATGTATTAAGATCTAAATCCATTAAATTTAAATACTAAACTGGATTATCAAACAGAGCCCTAGACATTAAGAGATAAGATTTTATGTTCCCCTCAATTTACATATAATTATTTTATTTTTATTAATAAAATGGGTAACCAAACTCACCCGTCAGACATCATTGGCGGTTTTGGGAAAAAAAAAAAGAGTAGCACTGGGGAACTGCATAGCAATATAAAAAATTTGATAATGCCAAAGCCAGAATACTTCCCTGTATGGGAAGGGACTAAATTGATATCTTCTGGAAATACGAGGGACCTTTCCATCAGTTATGATCTTTTACTTCCATGTATTTGTGTTGAGACTGGGTTTTTGCTGGCGTAAACTTTATCCACAGTAGCTAGCTCAAAGTACTTGCACAATCACTAGTAGTTGACATTCTAAACTAATCAAACTCTTGAAAAACTTCTGATAGAAACACACATACTTGAATTCGATTGTACAGCTATATAGAGTTTGTCCTGGATTGCATCTAAATAAGTTCATTCCAATAGTCTTGTTAAGTGCAACTGCAAATGCCATAACTTCACAGAAATAGTTTCAGAAGTTACTAACATCAACCAAGAAAGGGCTATGAACAAATTCGAGCATTTGACTATACCGTCATTCAGAAGTAAATGATAAAAAAAAAAAAAGAGAGATATCTGTTATATCCCCATTCAAGAGTTTATCCAATTCTACATTTTTACTATGTTGTTGGCATTCAAATACTCTGACCTACTTTTACTGTCAAACTGAAAACCCATTCAACAGCTGAAGGTAAAGGTAAAATTGTCAAAGTCACTCCCTTCAACTACTGCTGTCTGCTTCTGTGCTTCAGAACAAGTGGTGTTTTTAGGCATGCTTGAGAAAAGTGCAGACAAAGGATGGGTCTGATATTAGCATGGAAATGAGATTACTCCCAATTCCCAGAATCTCCAAGTTTGCAAATTGAGTTGGCATTGATACAAGGCTGCAGTTTCATCACCAATGGTGTTATGGAATCAGTGAAATTCAGGAGTATCAATGGATCGAATTCCAATTGTGTCAGTAATCCTGGTCACCACAGACTCCAACCTGACCAACCAAAAAGCAAAAAAGAGTATCCTGATGGAAGGAGATAAGCAGTGAGATGGGGAAAAAAAATCTAAATGGCCAGAATCAAGACAAATCTTCTTTTAGAAAGGCCAGAAGAGGCAGCGATTTGGTTCTTCAAAAATATATCACCACTATCCCATGGCCTTAGTTTGATCATGTCCAAGCTCAGCACTGTTTTCCTTCAAAATTAAACTTCGCTTCCAAACTTCATGACTGCCTGGAAGACACATGGATGGAAAAGAAACAGAAAAGCCCATTATTTATCTGATAAAAGAAAATGCACATAACTAGAAAACTGCATGTCAATAAACAGAATTAAGAACAGTACTAAACTGGAGAGGACACATTCATAAAATTATGCTCATAAAGGAGAGAAGTGTGATTAAAGGAAAAAAAAAAAAGTAATTCTACAATGGAAGACTAAGAAATAAATGAGATGGTAAAGTATCTTTAATTTTTTTATGGGTTTACTCACAGGAATATAGAATTGTAGGTGAAAACATGTGGCACAGACGAAGCCGCTATAATAGTTATTATTGTACAAAAACTCCATTAGTTTCACCAACCTATCTCAACTATCCGAGAAGAAGGTTAACTCATTTTCTACTAGTGTCATAATTTGATCTCTCGTGAAAACTTACATGCCTACACAACCACAGAAACGTGTAATAAGCACTGCCTAAGCTATCTCCATAATGGAACCATTAAGTGCTCAACAAAGTTTACATGAACACCCACAAAAAAAACACGTGGCCAAATTTATCATTCACCATACTTTCTAGGCTGATAACTCTTCCATATTCCAGAACTAAAACAAAAAAAAGCATTACATGACAAAGAAACAGAAGGAGAGGTAGCCACTCTTTAGTCCAATTGCTTTAACACACAAATCAAACTACCTGTAATAAGACCGTTATTATTCCAAGGCACGAGGAATTGTTACCAATTTTTGTAAGAAAAAATTGCACTCATTACGAGATGTGTAAAATGAACGTCCAGCAATATTTGACCAAAACAAGCAGAATTAAATAAGTTTTGCCAATCTATTTTTCCCTCTTTTAGGGACCTCCCAAAAAGTTCATTCACAAAAAGGTAAATGTAAGTGTAACAATTATAAGACCGCACGTAAATTCAGAATACCAACCTATCTGACATCATCAACTGCATGTGATCTTCACAAAATGCTGGCAAACCTTTTCTCCAAGGCATCTTGTAAAGCAAGAAAGCACCCCCAAAACATGAGATATCATGAAGCTGTTCTTTGCCTCAGCAAAGGAATCAAGCTGCAAAACAAAAGACTCCCTTATACCTACGAATTAAAGCATAGTCCACTCCAACAAGAAATAAAAACAATAATGAGCTGAAATACTGCAATCTATCTTCACAGGAGCCATAGACCAGCTTAGAGGTAGAGTGACTATTGCTTACATGAACTTCAATCTATGAGGCCTCAAATTACAAAACCACTTTTTGGTACTGTTTCAACTGATTTGATTTGTACTTCTATGCCATGGATTGCCCAAATCTTCAGTTCAAGCATATGGGTGTGCTTCATACAATTCATTGATTTATAAGCTTCAAATAATCATTTCTAGAAGCAGGTGCTTTCACTCTATTTTTTCATTCAAGAAATATGTCTGTGATTCACTCCCAGATCTAACTCTCTCAAAAGAATGGCACAGTCCTTTTCACATTCTTTGTCATTGAACCAACTGCATTTTTTCCACAATCCCAATTCACTGATTAGCTGCAACAAAGACCTCCTTCAATAACTCCAAATGTTACCTTCTTAAACCAGGGAAAAAAATACAATTAAGGCGTTAAATCATCATTTCATAGACGTTTAAGGATACAAGTCAGTGAAGGGGAGAAAAGAAGTAAAGTGTCTAAATTTTTTTTTTTAAAAAAAAGACCAACAAAAACAGCAGAAGGGACTGAAATACAAATTTAAGTGAATGAAGCCATTCTGTTATGCAATGATTTTAGAAAAGAGGAACAAGACTCCAACTCAAGCATAAAATCCTATCAAGAGAGGGAAAGAAAATGAAATAAAAAAATAATCATCTTATAAATGGAATTCTTATTTTTTTTTTTAAAAAGCAGCAGCAAAGACAATCAGACTCTCAACATATCATTTCCAACAACTTACCACCATAATAGACTCAGAACAGCTTCTATGTACAATTTTAATTTACTCCATCTTAAAAACTGCCTGAAAGTATAGATTTGCTCAATCCAAGTAAAGTCATGGGCTTATCCCCATCCAGCTAGCCACAATGCATCTTCATTTGCTAAACATCTTAAGAATATCCATGCTTCTATGAATTGAGCTACAAATCCTCCAATTTTTTGTCCATCTCAATAATGCAAACAGATCATTTATCATGTGAAGTTGTCCATTTGGCCTATCAGCAAAACCTCCACTTACTACAACTGAGCAAAATTACTATTTTGTTTAAATTTAGAAAATATATGAAGGAAAAAGAAAAAGGGAATTCTTAACGTTCCATTATTGCTGAAAGTCATAGCCTTCCGCCACACCATATCTCTTCTTTTTTATTAAATTTCATTTTCATCCATTAACATCCCTAATCCTACCTTCCAAACTGGCTTTTTGGGACTCGTAGCATATAATGTGAACCAAACAATATAAAAGAAAGAATTGAGTTATAAATAGATCAGAATACTAAACTTAACTGCCAAGCCAAGAGAATAAGCCAGACCTCCTAAAACATGATGGTTATTAACATGAATGAAAATACATAACAGGCAAAAGTCTGGACATAAAAGTCACCAGCGACGAGACAGAAAACAAGTACATCACCAAAACAGATCAACCAGAAAATCAAACATAAATAAGCAGTCAAAGGATAAAAAAGTTAAAAAGGAACAGATAAGTAAGTAGAATTATGTGCAGTAATACGGAGGTCGATGCACCATACAGGGTTAAAGCAGTCCAAATACAATACACAAGACTGGGGAAAAAAAAATCCTTTGCCTGGTATTACTGGTTACCCAGGATTTCTTCCACAAAAAGAAAACTCACAATGTTGGCAATGTCTCTTGGAGAATAGTTGAAAACCAGGAAACCAATGCATGATAGAATCCCCCAAGAACAGCACATTTCTCATTTTATCATGTTAAAAATAAAACTTTTAAAGGTCCATCAAACAAAGATTCAAGGAATCTATTAGCTGACTGAGCATGTGCAAGTAGCAGATACCATCTTAAAACCCAAATCTTGCATTTTGATTTGTTAATCAATGCTTAATTAATTACTGCAGATAGCCAAGTGGGTGAGGGACATACTCACCTTGAAGCATCTATTTTTCCTTATTTCATAGGTAGGAATGAGAGGTTTTATCTCCCTACCCACCCATAATAAACCTTGAAACTTTGAACAAAAGAACAATGAAAGGAATTCAACAAGCAGAAAAGTTTTCCTCTAAAGACAAACAGCAGGTACTTAAAAAATTACAATCCAAGAAAGCAAAAGAGGAAGAGAAGGAAAGCAAAGATACAATCGTGTGCGAAGATCTTATACTGACAAGTAGACCTCTTATTACTAAATTCATGAACAATTTAGGAAAAGATATTTCAACACTATCAAGAATGTGAAAAGCTAAATTGACCAGATATGGTATTGTAGGGCCCATCTTAAGAATGCACTAAGAAAGCAATGAAAAAGACAAATATGGATGTTTCCATCCCATCTATACAAAGATTCCGAAAAAAGACAAATCTCCTCTCCGATTCCCATCTAGTGGGGTGTTTCATTAATAATCTAATCAATAAGAAATACAGGGGTTTAAAAAAAGTAACTTCGTATGCCTTTTTTACTCACCAGGACAAAACATTTCAAAATAGGAAAAGGTTCTGTCTTCACCATTTGTTACTGGGTGATCATATTCCACCGCGATCAGCCAACAGTTCAACAAGTGGGTTAGCTTCTCCTAATGATGATGAATTGACTTTATCAGATACAGTAGTTTGATGCAAGTTATGATCTATTTCTAACCAACTAAGTGCTTGTTCTTTGCTAACATTCCACTCATTCATTAGCTGTCTCAACCTCATCACAGAGTCCCACTTGCCAAGTGCTGCATATATTCTTGACAGTGATATGTAGATTGCTGGTGATTGAGGATTCAACTGAAGAAGGTGTTTTGCTGCTATTCTTCCCAGCTCTATATTTCCATGCATCGTACAAACACCAATTAAGGCATTCCAGACATGTTCGTCCGGTTTGCATGGCATCTTTCTTAGATGATCCATTACCTCATGGAATCGTCCTGCTCGACCTAAAATATCAATTAAGCAAGAATAATGTTCCTGATCTGGAACAATATTGTGATCGCGATTCATTGACTCAAATAACCTAAGTCCCTCGTGCACAAGCCCTGAGTGACTACATGCACTGAGAAGAACAAGAAAGGTGATTTTGTCTGGTCTAACGCCCACTGTCACCATTTCAGCAAACAAATTTATTGCTTTCTCACCAGAACCATGCTGTGCAAGTGCAGATAACATTGTGTTCCACAATACTACGTCTTGTTTGTCACCCACAACATCAAAAACTTGCTTTGCAAGTTCCAGACAACCACACTTTGAATACATGTCAATGAGAGAACTTAAAACTATTGAATTAGGCCTAAATTTAATCCTTATCAAATGTGCATGGATTTGTTTACCATGTTTGAGTGAGGCTATACTTGCACTAGCACAGAGGCAACTACTAAAAGTAAACTGATCAGGTCTAATGCAAAGCATCATCATCTTCATAAACAAGTCAAGGGCCTCATGTCCCTTGTTATTACGAGCATAACCTGAAATCATAGCAGTCCAAGAAACAGGATTCCTTTCAGGCATCACATCAAATAACACCCTGGCTGACTCCATATCACCCCATTTGGCATATCCTGATATCAAAGTGGTCCAAGCCAGAACATCCCTTCTTCCCATCTGATCAAATAATTTCCTGGCATCACCCAATTCCCCACATTTAGCATATGCATCAACAATGGAACTAGAAAGGACCACATTTAGTGAAAACCCTGCTACCAAAACTTGAGAGTGGACCTGCTTTGTTAGCCTCAACTCCCTTAACTTCACACAAACCGTCACCACTCCAGCAAAGCTATACTCATTAAACCCAATAACTGACCTCCTCAACTCTTTATAAAACCTCAAAGCTTCATCACATATACCACTCTGCGCGTAGGCAATTACCATAGTATTCCACGATACAACGTCCCTCTCGGGCATTTTATCAAACAACCTCCTTGCAGGCTTTACCATAAGTTGTTTAGCATACCCAGAAAGCATGTTGTTCCAAGAATACAAATTTCTTAAGCTCATTTTATCAAACACTCGGCGTGCTTCAATGTGATCGCCGCATTTACCGTACATATTGATCAAATGATTGGCTAAAAATGCATTGGGGTGTTTTAGACCAGTAACCTTTATATGGAGGTGAACCCATCTGCCCAATTTCAAATTCTTGGACTCAGCACACTTCTGTATGAGAAAAGCTAATTTTTTACAGTCCAAACGAATGCCCTTTTGCGCTAAGAGGTCTAAAGACTTGACAGCTTCTTGAAGGTGACCTTGAGAGCAAAGATTCAGAAAGTTTTGGACTATGCAAGTATTATTCTTGTTACTGGGCTTAAATGACGGCTTGAGAATGCGAGTTGGGGAGAAGAGAAAGGGCATTGCAGGATGCAAACATATGGGATGGCGGCGGCACGCTGTTGTTCTTCATTTATGTTGTGATGAAGTCATTGAAATCAACCGCTGTAATATGAGCTCCGGCGAGTATCGCCGGTTCAGATTGGCCGTCGGGAGAGCAAAATGCAGAACCCACTAGTCAAAATTATTCATAAATGGAAATCATGCAAATTTTCTAATGATTTACCGTTTTCAGTGTGTAGTGTTATGGGTGAGCTGGTCCAAAAGCGCAACTAGACCTAAGATAATACAAATACTACCTATTATGTATTATTGCTCACTAAACAATGTACAAAAAAACTCAGCCAATAGGCATTGGTTAAGATGAGGTCTAGTTTTTGAGGAAAAAAATGAAAAAGTGAAGGTAAATGTGAAACATGAGAGAGTTTAGACTAAACATTTTTTAGATACTTATAGAGCTTTTAACGAATCGAACTGTTTGTAAACGTATTCATGTTCGGCTCGTTCGAAATCGAAAAAAGGTCAATCATTTAATAAACAAATCGGTACTCGAATATTTATACAAATAAACGAATTGAATTCAAAAACTCATTAATATTCGAGTTGAACTCAAACCCTGTTCGTATAATATACAAACAGAGTTTGAACACCAAATACTGTATTCGATTCGGCTCGTAAAAATTCTAGGACTCAGAACCTAATTAGTGTATGAAATTGTAAATGGTTTTATAAAGGTTGGAAGCTTTTTATAGGGTTCAGATAGAGTTCATCTAAATGGTTGAATGTCCGTTCCAATTGCAATCCCAAATTGAAGGTTTCGTTATTTGTTGTGCAAGAAGGAAAGCTTGATGTGAGTTGGTCACACTTATGTTAGTCACTTTCTCTTATTTATTTTCAAATTTAATTGTTTGGTTGTTGAGTAAAAGTATTTGTCATAAACAAATCAACTTTTATCTTAAGTTAATTAGTGAAAGTGAGAGATGATTGTGTCATATTGAATTTGATTATAAAAGGATTAAAGGTACATTTCATATTCTTAATAGCAATTGTACAATTTAAATCGTTTCCATTTGTTGAAAACAAATAAATTGTACAATTTAAACACTGTAAAATTCAAAAATGAAGGAAAAAATCAAATTGTGGTCTTTAGGTAGACTAACAAAGAACATAGTAACATTTATTTTTAGGTGGAAATAGGAAAGTTTGGTGCTAATGATAAGAATAGCAAGTCACGCGCTTCTTCTATTCACCAAAAAAAAAGGGAATAAGAATGCCAATTCTTTTTCTATATGATTATTCACGAATAGCTAGCCAAAGCAGAAACTCGCAGACTCATTTTTTGTAATTTCAACTTCAGATGTCTAGATTTCTATCTTCAAGGGTTTTAAACCAACTCAATTTATGTACATTACCTAATCCCCCCTTTTGGTTCATATGCGGGTATAGATAAATATTTTCAATTAACTCCTTTTTTCAACGCATTGATTTCTGAACTTTCTCTGCCTCATTTTATCACTACAAAACATGTTTAAAAAGAAGGGGGGGGGGGGGGGGGGGGGGGGGGGGGGGGGGGGGGGGGGGGGGGGGGGGGGGGGGGGGGGGGATTCCAGGCTCATAACAGGCACCTCTACAATCACCATCAAGTATATATTTCCACAAGAACAATCTTTACATTAGGCCATGGATTCTTCCGAGGCATCTAATCCCAGAGCAACTTTGTTATCAAATATCAAGGGCAAGAAATGAGGAAAAAATCTGGACAAATGTCCAAACATAATTCAATCTTCTCCGCTGGATCCTCGCAATTAACTACAGACTTCCTGGTTCATGCTCAGAATCAACACACAGTCCGCCCATAGCACAGGGAAGCAAGATAGAGGTTCTTTGCCCATTTTTCCTGCTTATAGTAAACACATACAGAGACAACAAAGTTAACCTCCACAATAAATGAAGTATTTTGATAACAAGATCCTTGTCCGCCAAACCAAACTGCAGGATAGCCCTTCGGTATGCAATAAAGTTAAAGCAACAACGATTGAAAACGACAGGTTACAAGGTTCAAATAGCACATCCCAACAAATATTTACCTTAACATGGGTGCTTGGGAACTGAGATGTTCTTAGAGTTTCCTGAGTCTCATCAAGCAGTTTGCGCCGAGGCACACTCAAGATAAGAGCAGCTTGATCCCAGGTAGCAGCAGTGGCTGTAATTCGGTAACCACTATCCCACCGTTTATGAATGCCCTCACTGGGATAAAGAAAATCAAGCTCCACAACCTGGAAAAACAAAGATATCTCAGTCAAAACGTTTTATGCTTAACAGAAATAAAGACACATCCAGGACAGTAATAGGGAACACAAGGCACTCTTCTGACGGTAACAGCCCATGTTTTTTTAAAAGAGGTGGGGAATGCCAAGTTTCTGTTAATTCATAGCTCAATTCCTTTCCCTTCTCCCTGTCAATTAACATAACAACTGTGAACAGCACCAATAAGACTTTAAAGTTTAAACGGCATGCATACACCCCAAAAAAAAATAATAAAGAAGGGACATAAAACTCTTCTAGGCAAAAATTCTCAAGACATTCCACTGCATGAAGAAGATAAAAAAGGGCAATTTGCACCAGTTGCACAGCATCCACTGTTGTCTAAGTTGAATCAATCTAAGATGGCGATTTTTCCATTTTCCCACCCTAGCACAAATGTCTAAAAATGCAAATTAGTTCAATGGTTTTGAGGCAAAATGTCTAAAAGTTTGTGCAGCTGATAAGGGGTGAATTGGGTCAAATCTGCAAAATAACCAGAAAACGAAGAAACAAGTAACCTAACCTGATCACTGAAGCCAGAGTTTCGGGACATGACCACAGCCCACCGAGTACCAGCAGTAGCCATAGATGTCACGTGAAACCCTTCCTTCCACTTCTTGTTAATCCACTTGAATGGAAAGGAATCACTTACTTTGTAAGATTGTTGGTTATACATGGTGCCTGCAGAGTAACAGGAATTTAGTATTAAGAGGCAAGATATTCAACTAATAAAACTGATCGATCACACGTCCAAGGTTACAAAAAATTATTATGCATACAACTTTTTGCTCAAAAAGAGGAAAAGTAAAAATAGTAAACCAGGCTAAACCAGGCTTCATGCTAATTCCCAAGCCCAAGGAGATAAACTCCTGGTCCTTCCTCTTTTCTTTTTTTTTTTTTTTGGGGTGGAGGGGACAAGGGTTGCAAAGGAACAATAAATCACAACTTGATGTGGCATGGACACTTGCAAAATGAAAATTGAGTCATCTGTCCAGTATTAGCACAAAAATTGAAATTATACAGCACAACCAGAATGAAGCAATTTTAGAGTATTAGCACATCCCAGTCTCACTTTGTTCCCTCAAGAGACAAATACTTAGCACAAGAAATCTGTCAATCTGAGCTCTACAATGGTTCACATAGACTAATCTCCACAGAGACAAGCCACTGTTACAGCTCACCCAAATGGACAAGATGCACAAATAATGGTAGCAATACTTAAGAATTGTTTCCCTATTCTTGATTCATCCGAAAGCATTTTAGCAAGTATAATTATGTTTAACTGATTGATAACAGACACCATATTTTGCAATCTTACCTTTTGACATTACCACTAACGAACTTCCATTGGTTGCACCAGCAAGACAGCTGATATAGTAGTTCTTGTCCCACTGGTCCATAATCCACTCCTGTAATAAAAAAATAATTGCACTTAGAGGTCACTTGGTCGGTGAAGTTCCAGATAAGGACAATATCTCTGTTTGTCAACAAAACAGGTTATGCAAATAACTTACCTTGTGCAAGAAAAAAGGTGATATCTCAAAAACTTGGCTTGTAAAATTAGTCCCAGCATCCATAATAATAGCCCACAAGTTGGAACATGATGCCACAGAACTTATATACAACCCATCTTCTACCCCTCTTTCTACATGTTGCGCTAATCTTGCATCCGATACATTATAATGGTACCTTTTGTGTAGAACCAAACAAAAAGAGGATAAAAAAGGGTATTCAATAGGCAATGACATTATGGCAATGGCAGAGGACTATCTACATATATAAATACACACGCACACATATACACATACACAATAGTCCTTTTGTCATTTTCCCCAACTTTTTATCCAAAATTTTTTTTCTTTTAGGTTATGTGGGTAAGCTTCACCATCCCAGAACCACTGACAAATATATTCTGGTCTATTTTCCCCCTTTAACAGAAGCAGCCGGAACCAAAAAAGAACAAAGAGGAAACAATGCTTCCAATCTATGTTCAAACCAAGTACTTACTGTTTCAGGATTCAGATTAGACAACAGAACACCCCGGTAACTTGAGAAATAAAACAATATCAGATAGCATGAACTGAACTACCACCATTCTAAGAGAAAGATCTTTTTTTTTAACCTCTGTTTCATAGGCTTCCTAGCATTGTAAATTGAAACCCATTGTGATGCTGGGACTCCCATACGAACTTTCTTCCTCGGCTGTTCCTCTTCATCCTCATCAAGATTCAATCTGGGTCGCTTTTGGCCGATTTGGATAATCTAGCAAAAAAGTTAATAAATAAAAGCTATAAAATGATTATGAACATCAAATAAAGGAAAGCAGAACATGTACTCGGGTAATAAAAGAATCACCTTTTGAGCACCATCTGTATTTAATGGTCGGGTTGCAGGATCGGCAGCAATCATACCCTCAAAAATAGATATTAACTTTGAATACTTTGGCTCTTCGTCAAATTTCAAGTTAACAACAGTTTCAAGAAATTCTCTGAGAGGGGCAGGGCAAAAGCAACATAGCGCTTCAGGAGCTGTTGCCATCTTTTTCTTAGCCACCTGGAATGATTTGTTATCACCCTGAGGTAAAAAGATTGAACACGAGTAAAACAGCTGAAGAGGACATCAGAAAAATAAAGTAGACATAGGACTTAGCTGAATACTCCAATCTAAAGGTCAGAAAGTAGGACAAGGAAGTACCTGAAAACCTTGCCATGGCAACCTGCCTCTGTGGAGAAAAATAAGCGTATATGCAAGCGATTCTAAATCATCCCTTCTACTAGCAGTCCTTCCTAAGTGAGCATGCACACTAGCATAGCGGACAGTCCCTCTGGGACATCACCAGAATAGGGGGAAAAGGGTATTTAGTGGAAGCAGAGTTATTCGAACATCAGACTTTACAGTATGAGCAACATTCACCTGAATATGTCAGGACGTTGATCATATTCAACATGTTGCCCCCTGGTGCTGTCTCTCCACTTAGTTGCTGCAATAAACGCATAGACATAAGTAAAATGGAAAGTATGGGAAATTGTTAAAAAAAAAAGAGAAGAACAAATTAGAAGTCTATTAGGTTGTGTGTCTCACCTAATCCTAAATCTACAAGAAACAACTTCTTTTCTTGAGGTGTTGATGGCTGGCCGAGCAAAAAGTTCTCAGGCTTTACATCCCCATGCACATACCTAATTTCATGAAACGTAAACCATGGCAAGACAAACATACAAACTTCAGTAGATCCCATCAATACCATACGAAACATTAAGAGATACAGACTGAAGGTAGGAACAAGAAAAAGGTGGTGTAATACCCTTTTGCATGCAGCTTCTCCAATATTGACAAGGATTCAACTGCAATGCAAGCAACCATTTCCCCAGACATCCTGCAAATTGTGCATGATCAGTTCAAAAGCAAGGCGACTAAGTACAATATATTTCTTAGCGAAAGTGAGAAACAACAGCAGCAACCAATTCTGCTGACACCCTGCCTACTCCACCTACAAGGTTTCAAAATACACTAAGACAGCAACAGATATCAAAACCATTGGCAAAAAGTCAACCTTAGTTTAAAATAAAACTATTGGCATCTCAAAAGAAGATAACAGACTATCACTTTACCCAATTTATCTTGTCTCCTACATCATCATGACACATGACCCGTTCTTATACTTTTTTATGCACATACTATTAATCAACAGCAAGCATCTGAAATTGAACTTCAAAATGCACCAAAACAGCAACCAAGTGCAATACTATGATAAAAGAGAACTCCTACTTCAACAAACATCAAGCATGCTGAAAGGACGTTAAATTTTAGCGTGCAAAATGAAACCCAATGGATATGTAAAAGAGAACATGGCACACTATATAAGCAACCCTTCAGAAACTTACGACTGCCCTGAGGAGTTCCAAACATCCCACAAGCTGGGCCCTAACATGTCCATGACCTACCACATTCAAAAAGCAATCTATCAGCATACATATAGCCAGAACAGCAATTCACAAATCCTACACGGGCGTGTCTAAAGACACATGTGCAGTACAAAGGCTAAATGCATTTAGCACTCAGATCATACCATTACATAGTAGTCTCCTTGTTTTCCTTTATAGTGTACTTTAGGCACTCCATGGCTACCTCCAAGAGTGCTATTAAGATAGAAGCAAAAAGATTTTTACAATTGAGAAAATGTAGAAACGCTTGCTAAGGAGAGGATTCAAATGCATACTTGTAAACCTGCCACTCATATGGAGGACCATAGCTGCAGCCTTTGCTATTTCTATGCTCAAATTTCAGAGCTACCTGAAATGAAAAACAACATCAAAATTAAATCACAACATCTGCATTTATTTGTGATGCTGTTTATTTTGAATAGATAAATGTAGTTTCTTGACTAATTTAAAGAAAACGGGAGAAAATTAACACTACCTCCACAGCTCCAGGACCTGTTGTCCGCTCTCCACCAGAAACACGACGACCCAAAAATACCTGTCCAAAGCCACCTTTACCTAATTTCCTCTCAACCTTATACATGGGTGAGCCTCCAACTTGCACCTGAAAATCCACTCCAACATAAGGAAAAAATGTTCTTAACATGCATAAAGAAGATGAGTCCACTAATAACTTTCCTGTCTAATAAAGCAAGCAAATAACCCAATTTTTAAAAAAATCAGCATGGGATGGTTGGGATTTAAGATACCAGGGGGATGAGGATTGAGGAGGGGGAAGGGGATGAAACCGGGGACTTCTAAATCCCGAGGTCTCAATCCTGGCCATTAGACCAAGGCCTCTACAAAAAGCCACATAACCCAATTATCAACATACCAAACCAAAAATAACTTCTTAGTCTTAAATTATAAAAGCACAATTTGAGTTCTTGCAAATCATCAGAACAAGAGCTGCACCAAATTTCTTCCACAGTCAGATACAACGCCACCCCCAAGGCATGAAGTCTTTGGGACTAAAAGCATTGCAGAGTAACTATAAATTGGGATCTACCTCAACACCCCTCTGCCAAAATTCTCAAACATGTGCTTTTACATAAGAAGATACACATTGAGATGCAATTGAGCTTGTTCACTAACCCAAATATCATTAGTTAAACCAAAAAATTAGGAAAAAAATCACCTTGATGAATTAGCACATTGAATGCCTGCATTTACATCTTTCAGCCCATACAAACGCGCATATAGATACAAAATCAACAAAGTACTGCATGCAGGCCCATTTATAATTCATCTCTACTCCCACCTACACAAACTAACCCAGCCTATGCTGCAATTAACTACGTAAGTGATTAATGAAACCGCCCCCCCCCCCAAAAAAATAAAAAGGAATTAACCTTATCAGGAAAAGATGCAAGAGAAGCATCATCTTCTAGTCCAGCACTCCCTTTAGCACTCATACCCCCACTTTCATCCCCCATCTTTTTGACCTTTTCCTCAACCACCACCGCCGCTTCTTCTTCCTCCTCCTCCTTTACCTTTTCCTTTTCCTTGTTATCCGCCTTAGCTTTTCCCTTTCTTACCCTTTTCACCACCTTTAACTCCTCCTCTACCTCAGCTACCTTCCCCGCCGCTTCCGCCGCTGCTTTAGCTTTCGCAGCACGAGTTTTAATATACTTCCCAGCAAACCCAACACCTGCCGCCTCTCCTTCTACTTTCCCCTTCCTCGCCTTCTTTTCTACTATTTCCTTTCCTTCCCCAGCCGCTGCTGGCGGCAAAACCGGTGGAACTACTGTCGGCGAACCACAAAGGCCTAGACGAACTCCGGCCCGCAACTCCGACATTTGCAGATACCACAACCCATGCAATGAACCCTAACCCTAATTGAATTTACCACCATCAGTACTACCTTTCTCTCTGTCGCAGTCCTCTTGATCTTCTTCAGCTAAGAAAGCATCATTTCCGGAACCTTGAAATCTAGCATTAATTGAAAATTAATAGAAATAAAGTGTTTATAATCGGAATCTTGACAAAGAAAAAGGGGAAATCGGGGGAAGAAATCTGGGGTTTGAATTTTGGTGAAATTGGGACTAGGGTTCGAGACGGAAAGCACGCATGCCAAAATATCTCTGACTCTCTGTGTATGTGTTGGAAAAAAGGTGAGAAAGTGCCAAAGAAAAAGGAAAGAAAGCTGGTGTATGAGTTTGGGCTCTTTCTTTATTTGTAAAATTATTGCATGTTTTGTGAATTGCTCGATGAGTACGTGGTCTAACTTTTCTAGAAGAAAAGAATGGTGACCTACAATTTTTTTTAAAGCAAATTTAGCCCATTTGGATTGCTATTTTTTTGGAATTTTTTTTATAAAAAAAATATATTATAACAATTCGACGTATATGATATAAAAATATGATTAAAAATTTATTCGTAGAATGTAAAAATTTTTAGAAGATCGGATAAATGTTTTTCCAAATTTTTACTTACATCATAAATATATATTTTCCAACGCATCCTTTTATGTTCCCAATCACAATTACTTTTGTTACGTCGCATGCATCATATCATAAAAAGTGTTACAGTAATTATTCCAAATAATACTACTTTATCCAAACAAAAGTGCATTTGACCCATGAGTTTGGGGTAGCTGGTAATGCGATGCCTTAAAAAGTTCTTGCCAAACCTTCACCTTTGAATAAGAGTCAGACTTTGCAAGCGTTTCTCTAGTCAAATATGGATTAGTTTTATTTGAAGGTGGGGATATCAAGTGTTCAAGGGAAAACAAAAAAAAACAAAAGTTCATTTGGATAGGATTTATTTATCCAAAAAAAAATTTCTTGCATCATAAACATATTTTTTGATACACTTTTTTATTTTTTCAATCACCTTTTATCTCATGTACATTACATTGTTAAAAGTTCTACAGTAATTATTTCAAATAATCTCCTATTTAAACACAGATGTTAGCAAGTTAAAAAAACAAAAACTTTCAAACCCCCTGTTTACTGTTCATGTTAAAAATTGGCTAGTTATTTTCATGTTGATGTCCAGTAAAGATGAAAAATAATTTTAAAAAATTGACAATTGAGTTGATCTATGCTTTTCATAAACTTTGAAGTTGTCATATGTAGTATCATTTTTTTTATCTGGTGCATTTTAACTTGATAGCTCAAGCATCAAATTTAATAATTAAGGAAAGGCTTGGAAGCCTTAATAGCAATCGTCAACCAGCACACTTGCATAGGAGGTGCGAATCAGAATCGAAATCGGTAATTCGGAACTTTGAAATTAGAATTTTTTGAAGTTTTGGCATCAGAATTTCTGATCGAATTCGATTTTGAATTCACCAACTTCGAATTCGAATTCAATTCGGAATTCGATAAATTTCGATTTCATCGAATTCAGGAATATAAAATTTATTATTGTAATATAAATGTTATATTACATATATATAAATATATATATATATGAAAAACTAATTTGACATCGAAATAGGAATTCCAAATCACCGAATTCAGGAATATAAAAATTATTATTATAATATAAATGCTATAGTACATATATATAAAAAATATTATATATATGTATATATGAAAAATGAATTTGAAATCAAAATAGGAATTCCGAATTTCGATTTCAAATTCACGGAAATTCGGATTTGAAAAATCCCATTACTGAATTCAAACCAAATTCCCATAATTCAAAATGCGAAAACCCGATTTCAATTCCGAATTTCGAATTACTGATTTCAAAAATTCCAAATTAAATTCGAATTCGGTTGATAAATCATAATTTTTCGATTTTGCACTCCTACACTTGCACTATTTCCCGTAGCTCCTCACAAGAGTCACAGAGGAAAAGGGGGGAGGAAGGTCACAACATGAAAATCCACTAGTACTAGCAATCTGCTAACCAAAAAGTTCCAACTCGGATGAAAAATCAAAAAGCTTATTACGATAATATGGTGGACCTAGTGACTCTTTTTGCTTTGATCTTGGTGGCATTGGTATCTATATTAGTCATGGATTGGGGTTTTTGTGCAGGTAGGAGCTAATTAAGGCAATGAGTAATGCAAAATTTGGTAGAGGGTTGCGTAGTTAGGTTCAGTGGAGTTAGAAGCAGTGGTTGTGGTTCTACGTTGCAACTAGGTGACATGGGGTTGGCTGGGGTGGGTTCTTAGGGACAACAAGTCTTCTGTTATGCAATGGTTGTGAAACATTCAAGCTACATGCTTTAATATGTTGATATCTGCGCTCTTTAAATTATCACAATTATACTTTTAATTAAGTTGAACTTTTAGAAAAAGCACGTGTCAATACATCAAGATGTGTAATATAGGCGTTAAATGTTAGTATATAACAGAAGACGCATAGCCGTCATTGAACCTCTCTGTCATGGCTTAAGGAAAGAGTATGTAACAAAATACCCATAATCATTGTTAGGCTTCTTTATCATGGCCTAAGAAAGGAGTATGGGTCATAATAGGGATGTAATCGAACCGGACTGCTCTGAGCACGGTCAAAAACTTGACTCGAACTCGGGTTGACCGAGTTCGAGCATCAAAAAACATTGCTCGAAGGCTCGTCGAGACTTATTGAGCTTTTTAATTTTAATTATTTAATATATTATTATTATAAAAGTACCCTTATACCCAAAAGAGTTGTTGAATTTACGAAATGTTTCAAATCATATAAAAATTTTTAAAAGGACAATAATGTCTTTTGCTCAAAAATTATCAAGAAAATGAAAATTTTTAACTCGAGCTCGATAAGGCTCGTATTGACTCGAGCTCATGCGAGTCAAGCTTGAGTTCTGTGAGCAAGCATCGAGCTCAAGCTTGAGCAAGTAGTCATACTCGAGCTCGACTCGACTCGACTCGATTACATTCCGAGATCATAATCGTGTTGGTGACAAGGTACAAGTGAGAGTTGGTTGACTTCAGTGAGTCGTTTGAAACTTTAAGGCCTGTTTGGCAAGTGAATTTTTTTGGTGTTTGTCTAAAATCTTACCGCAGTTTACTGTAGAAGTTTTTATAAAAACTTTTGAAGCGTGTTTTTTTAAAAAATATTTTGAAGCGTGTATATTTTTAAAAGTTTTTTTTTGAAGATTAGTGTAGTTAAAATTTTTAAAAAAACTTATAACAGATAAACTTGACAAAAAACAAGGCCTGTGTTTGGATTGCATTTTCCATGATTTTTCATGGAAAAAATACTGTAGCGATTTGATGTATGTGAGGAAAAAAAGTAATAGGGAAATATGATCACGGAAAACGACATAATTTCCCGACGGAAAACCGCAATCCAAACAAGGCCTTAACTGGCAAATAAGGCCGTCTATGATGTGAGGCAAAGCGGTAGAGACAATTTTGTCATAAAAGAATAAAAAATTTGAGGGAGGAGGGCCCAGGTCCAAATTGGTAGTGCAAATAGTCTGTTTGGATTGTAAGTTATTTGGGATTATTTGGGATATTTTTACTGTAGTACTTTTTGTGATGTGATGTATGTGAGATAAAAAGATATTGGAAAGATAAAAAGGTGTATTGAAAATTGTAAAGATTATGTAAACAAATAAAATTGGGGAAATATGAAGCAATCCAAGCAAACCCGTCAATTTCTGCCTTTTAATAGTCAACTATTCCAAAAGATATCTCTAATCAACGTGATCAACGTTTGTATTCAAACTTGCATCTATGAATTGCCTATAAGGCTATAACATATTTTCTTTTAAGTAACTCGAAAAAATCGTGAAACACATCAATCTTTAAAGACGTTACGTGTGAAAAATTAAAACAATTGATAACATACAGGAAATTCTTCCAAACTCGTGGTCTTCACAATATCATAATAATAGCACCTCATATCATAAATGAGCAGAGAAAATTAATTGATAGGCAATATCATAATAATAGCACCTCATATTTGTAAGTTGTACCTTTTTAGTCTTTCGATGATTACAAATTGCAGCTAAGGAGATAACCAAGAGATGAAGTCTTTGATGGGTTTTAAAGGATCAAATATGGCTTAGTTTCGGTTATTCCATCATATCAAATGGGTAAAAAAACAATAAACAACCCTAAGGGATGGAATAGAACAGAGAAGGGGTTTGTTTTACATTTATTTTTTAAAGTTTTTGATTTGAATGAGTGTGCAAGAGTTGGGGATGTTTTTGAAATATTTTATTGTAGTAATATATATGAAAAACTTTTACTGTGAATATTTTTAATGATGTTTTTTGAGATATATTTTAGGGTATTTTTAAGGTTTAAAAATTTTTATATTAATTTTTAAAAATTAACACTCCACCCACACCACCAGTATCCACCACCGTCACCATCCCCTCTCTCCCTTCTCCTCTCTTATTTCCGTCCCTCTTCCTCCTCCCTCTCTCCCCTCCCACCCTTTCCTTTCCTTCCTTTTTTCTCGCTGGAACCCGACCCTCCCCTTCCTTCCCCTTTCCAATTTAACCTCGTTGAGACCAGATCGTGGCCTTCGATCGAGGCCTTTTGGTTGAGGCTAGAGGGGAGGAGATGGGGTATGGTGTGGAAGGGAAAAGGGGAGAAGGAGAGGGAGGGAGGGAGAGGAATGAGGAGGAAAAAGAGGGAGAAGAAAGAGGAGAAAAGAGAGGAAGGAGGAAGATAGTGGTGGGGGTGATAGTGGTGGTGATAGATTAAAGAAGAAGATAATATAGATTTTATTTTTTAATTCTTTATATATTTGAAATTATTTTTGATATATTATATGGATATGATATTTTTAGAATTATTTTTATGTGTGTTGCTGTAACATTATATGTGAAAAATTTTGTTTTTAAAAAAATGAAGAATCCAAATAGAGCTTAAGTTCTTTAGACTACAAGATATGGTATCACAATGTGCTCGACATCATGATTATCTAATTGGCAAATAAGGGTAGCCATGATTCAAATTTGAACTGGAACAGGACCGAAATCATATTGACAATTTATTGAATTGCAACCAGAATTGAATTTTGGAAACCAAAATCGAAACCATAACCGTGACTAAAATTCAGGTTCAAATTCACTAAAAATTTGAACCAGAATCAAAATCGATGGTTTACTAACTGCTCAAACCATTTGAAAAAATATTTGCTACCTAAATATATTTAACCAGTTTAGAGTTCAATATCAATACTCACCATTTAATACTAGTAACTCCAATTTTGACCCAACAACTATTGTCCAATTCCATTAATAAGTCTATACTCCATGACTAATCTAAATCCAAGACGAATATAATTTAATTAACAATGAGATATTTTTCATAAAATTTGCATCATTTTTCTTTTTCCTTACACATGATAGCATAATTTTTTTTTTTTTACATTCATTTTCATTTTTTCTTATAACCAATTTTACGATAATAAGTCTTTAAAATAACTAAAAAAATTGGAACCGTAATCGAAAAAAATCAAAACCGTGACTAGTGCTGAAGGTTCAAGAACCGTAACCATAAGCATCATTATAAGGATCGGTTTAGGTTTTACTTTTCAACAAACTCAAAATCTTCAATTTTTAAATTGGAAGTGGTGATTTTAGAACCGTGGTCATGCCCATTGGCAAATGGGGGCACACGTCAGCAGTCAATCAAGATTTTCCTTGTGGGAATATGGCTTTGGATTTCCAACCACAAAAATGAATCTTAGCTCTTGATGATGTGTAAAAACTCCAAATCAAAGAAAATGTGGGGTTGTCGGTCCACTCAAGTTGTGGAAAATAGAAGTATAGCTGAATTGGTGGAGGCAAGGAAATTGTAATATTTGTAAAAGTAAATCTTATATACACTGAAAGTGTATACATTATTACCATTTGATTCATGATATGTATGTAAAAATTGAATTTCAAATTTAAATTTAGCATAATTGTGATTCATCTAACGCTGATAGTATATACACTGTCAGTGTACGAAAGATTAATCCTATTTGAATCTAAATGTAAGAAAGATAGTGTGTGCTTAAAATTCCAATAAATTGTTATCTCGAAACGAGCTTTAGACCAACAAATCCTCCTAAAACAAGTCCAAGAAGCTATTCAAGAAACCAATTATATACTGCAAACATCGGTAATTAATCTATTAGGAAAGTTCTTGACTAAGCATGCATAATGCATTGGAACATTTAAACCCTCTTTCTGGACTTCTTAAATTTGTTGAGCCTTTAGTGTACTTTAGGTTTAATTTGCCTTACATATGTGACTAATTTTAATCCATATATTTTGTTCAGTGACTTGAGTCTAAGGCTTGTCAGTAAAATTAATCGCTTGCTAGCATTATGCAGTTTCAATAACATTTTTTACGTTGTGATATATGCGAGAACAAAAGATTATTGAAAAGATATAAATTTTGATTGAAAAATATATTTATAATGCAAACATATAATTTTTTTGTAAATAGAATGTGATATCCAAACAAACCCATTGTTATAGCTATCTTTTTAGGCAGATGAAGAAGCAAAACTGCATGCCAACTGATGCATTGCATACAAAACAATTAATTAAGACTTTGTTTGATAACTCAACTTAATTCTTAAATTTAATGGATTTAAATTTTAATATATTCAGATCGTTTGATAACCAAATATTGAGCATCTAAATTTAATAAGTGGCACTAAATTTTTTAGGCAAAATTTGTTCCCAAAATTAAATGATAAACTATTCACTTATCACTGAATCTGATATGCACTCAAATGTATTATATTTAATGTTTAACAATTCAATAACTTAATGGATTCAAATTTCATATTTCAAACTTTAGTTTTATTAAACGCACCTAAGTATCAATCAAGTTCCTATAACTTCATGGCATAATCCTATTGCCATTTCTAGCTCAAACACTATTTTTGCATGAGCTTCAATGTTGATTAACTTGTCAATTGTTTCCAATTTTTTGCGGTCATTTACTATTTTTATGCGTCTAATTAGAAGTATGAGAAGAGATATGTACCTTGACAGATTTTTAGAAAAAATTTAACATATTAATTACTGCAACTCTTTTCAACGATCGAATATGCACGGAGCCACAACGTTAAATTACTCATTTGATACCTTCACACTAAATAAGAATGACTAGCTTGGGATGTCATTCGTGATTTATGAAGATTTTTTTTTCTAAAAAGCTCCCAATAAATGAAAATGTTTACTACTATTATACCTTCAGTCACACCTCACATTTCCAAAATATTGTCATTAAACACTTTGCAGATAATTAATTGATGTATTTGAATCACCACTTTTATTCTTTTCAATTACATAATGAATACAAAATTTTGCCAGTGATAATCTCAATCTCAAATAAACATCCTCTTTTAATGTAATCTCAAATTAATTCAACTATATCGTCTATAACCAAATCTCAAAAGAATTCAGTTATTGTTTAAATTGAAGGCCTCATTTTGCAAATGAATTTTTTGAATATTTGTCTAAAACTTTAATGTAGAATTGTAGGAAAAATTTTTAAAGTGTATAAAATTTTAGATATGTTGAAGTGTATAGTTTAAAAATTTTAAGAATTTTTTTTGAGGTTATTGTAGTTAAACCTTTTAAAAAATTTGTAGAAATCAAATTTGGCCAAAATCTTGTTTGCCAAACGATGCCAAACACGCCGTAGGCCTTGTTTGTCAAATGAATTTTTTTGGTGTTTATCTAAAATTTTACTGTAACTTTCTGTAGCAGTTATAGAAAAATTTTTGAAATGTTAAATTGTTGAATATTTTGAAATGTATAGTTTAAAAACTTTGAGAAATTTTTTGAGGTTAGTTATATTTAAAGTTTTTAAAAAATTTGTAAAAGACAAATTTGGTAAAAAACTTATTTGCCAAACAGGCCTGTAATTTTCTAAAGAAAAACTTTTATATTTTTCGTATATATATATTTTAATTAATTTTTTAACATATCAAATCAAATTGTTACAATATATAATTTTTTTAAGTAAAAATTATAAAAAATAGTAATCTAGACTAGACCTTGTTCTATTCACGTTCTACTCAGTATCAACCCGTGACTTGAGTACCCAATACCCATACCCATATTCAAACACCAATGATTACCCAACCCCCTCAACGTTCACTTTCCTCGGACTTCACTCCCCTCGTTCAAATCCACTTCATTCACTCCCCGAAATTCCGCGTTCCCGCCTAGAAATATTTTCAAATTCACATTAAAAAACTCGCACCAAAAAAAGGGAAGAAGAAGCCCTCCTTTTCAAAAACAATACCCCATTTCCTTCACCTTCTTCCCTTATCCCCTCAAAAAACCCTTTCTACTCTTTCCCCATTTTCCACAAATCTCTTCCATCGTTCTTGACCTAATTCTTTCACCTCCGAAATGGGGAAGAGGAAGGGTTCATCGACGCCGGCAGCTTCGAGGGAGAAATCTAGGGCTTCTTCTTTTTCTTCTTCGGTAGAGAAGAAGTCGAAGCGACAAAGAATGAAAGTTGAGTCGGTTCCGGCAAATGCGGATAGTGATTTCATGGAGGAGCCGGACGTGGTGGTTGTGTCGGATGACGATGAACGGGAGGATGGAGGTGAGGTCGAGGGAGAGAGCTTGTCTATGTCGCCGGCTGAGAGGAAGACAAAAAGGCGCGTTCTTGCGGAAAATGAGGAGGAAGGTGATTTTCGGTTTCTTGGTGAGCCTGTTGCTGACAAGGAGGCTCGTTGTCGGTGGCCTCATCGATATGCAGTCAAGCAAAAGGTCGGAAATGTTTTGGTTTATTGTATATAATCGACAGCTATGGATTTGTACATGTGTTTACCTGTGAAGAGTAGATGAACTTAATCTGAAAAGGGATATCTTTTAGGATTCTTCATTTTTTTTCCTGAGAGTAAGGTTTTATTCTCCATTTTTTGCGTATTCCGAAAAAATTAGGGTTTTTTTTAAAGGGTTCTGGACATTCTTTATTGTGATTATATTTGCAAGTACGTTGAATGTGAATAAAGTTTCATGTCTTTCCTGATACAAAGCTGGTTTTTGGCTGTTTTTGTAAGTAATAAAGAACAAGGACTTTTTGTTTTTTCCAAAGAAACATTTGAGACGATGTCAACTTTTTGGTCTTTTTACTATGATACAAATCAGTAGGCGCGCTAGCACATGTAACCAAGTGCTGGAAATATTGTCGGTGTAGTATGTCAGATATGGAGCTAGTTTGGAGTATTAAAAGGGTATTGATAGCTGGCCAGATTATACTGAATAAGCTCAAGTGCCTTTCAACATGGACGCCTTGAAAACTAATGTTAGCAGTTCCCTGGGCTTCTTCGCAAGTCTCTGTTTTATTCTTAGAATCTCACTGCTGAGGTTAACATACAATTTTTAACCGTTCTATGGACATTGGGATTGTATTTCCTTCAGTTGTTTGCTAGTGTAAAAAGTTTTGTCTTTTGGATCATGCCAAGTTTGTCCATTGGTCTTACGCTTTAAACTCGTTCTTTTATCTTTAGGTGAACATACAATTTTTAACCGTTCTATGGACACTGGGATTGTATTTCCTTCAGTTGTTTGCTAGTGTAAAAAGTTTTGTCTTTTGGATCATGCCAAGTTTGTCCATTGGTCTTACGCTATAAACTCGTTCTTTTATCTTTAGGTGAATCTATATGTTTTTCATTCTGAGTCTATCTCTTTTGGGTAGAAAACTTTGGCTTTCGCATAATGCTTTGGTTTTAGTTACTTGTCACTATAAAATCTTTATCTGGCTTATTCGAAGTTTGATAATTAGTGTATCCTTCTGCGAGTATGGGTTTTATATACTTAATGGGGGATTACTCATCTTGGCTAAGATTAATTTTGTCCACAACCTGCACGAACTCAATGGGAACTTTTAGACGAGCAAAAAATACTTTTCAAGTGGATTCTGCGCAAACAATTTTTCCATTAGCTCCCTTTAGCAAATAGGAGGCTGTATGTTGTCATTGTTTTATCTTTCTGATAATTAGTATCCTTTCTTTTAGTGAATCTTTATGAACTAATAGTTAAATAAAGGTAATTGTTGTTCTTAAAAGAGCCTTAGTATGAAATACTTTTGGTTGGATCTAAGTGTAGGAGATACCCCAAACATGAACTAAAAATGGTTTGGTTTTGTGTCATTAAAACAAAACTTGTTCATGCTATCAGCTATAATCATCATGCTGAATGTTGATGTGCACAAATTTAATTTGAATTTTTGGCTGAGTTAATGAGCTAATTGTTTTGGTTATACAGAGGAAACAAAATGCAGTTTTACAAGACTCAAAAGGGTGAGTATATGGTTGTTGACTATTTAATTTTCTCATTCTAGTTCTACTTGTTAGAACTGTTTGCATTTAAATTGTTGTTCTTTAATTGCTTGCATTTTTTTTTCTATTCACTTGGAAAGTGAGGATGACTCTGAAGAATTTATCGATGCTAAAAGACACTTCACTCAAGCAGAAGTTGATGGGCAGATTTTTAACTTGGAAGATGATGCTTATGTACAGGTACAGGAACTTTGCTTCCTTTTTCTAGTAAATGGAAGAGTTTGCTAGTATGACATTTTGAGTGGGCTAGGTCTAGTCATACCAAATCAAAACCTATCTAGTCTAGGAGTGAGCTGCACATATCGTGTTTTCTGTCAAGGTTTTTAGCATCTGTCATGGGTGTGCAGTGAGCTTAATGTAAGATTCATCTCTTGCTCCTGCATTTGCTTTTTCCAGTGCTGTTATGTAACAAGGAAATAATCTGTTCTCAGTATAAATATGTAGTTGTTGTCATATCTTGAAACTCGAATGCTATGTGATCTTTTTAACTTATGATTGTTAAGACTGAGTAATGATTTTGGAGAAGTAAAAGGAGGGTTTTAAGTTTGTTTACTTGGACTGAGATATCCAGCTTTTTTAAATGGTCTCAGATATCATAGACCATGTCGTGTTCCAAAACTTATGAGATTTTGTGGATGTGGCATCGTTTCTATTTCTTTCAACTGTCTGAATTCTACGGGATTCATTATCTTTCCGGAAAATTTAATGTGAATTTCCTACCCATAAATATCAGAACTTTTTTTGGGTCTTTTGTTAATTTTGTTATGTATTGCAGGTGATCCTGGTGGCTTAGCGTTTTTGCATTGAAGATTGTATAATCAAGGCCTAGATATTTTTTTCTTATAAGTTGATTCTAGTTTTTTCTTTCTTTCTTTTTTTGGGTTCAATTTTCCCTTTGCTGAAAGCTGCTTTTAGAGGTTTTTGTTTTTATCTGTGAATTTAAATTATTTTAACCATCAGAAAGCTATTCGTGAGAAACAACTCTAGAGATTTTTTTTCCACTGTACTTTTGCTTTCGAAATTGAGACAAAAATACCTTTTCAGGATTTAAACAGCTTGGAGAGTCATTTTTTAGTTATAATCTTTTGAAATGTGCCATTTATGGAGTATAACAGGCTAATACCATACTTGGAGGAAATTTGAAAGAGAATAAATTTTATATTGTTGAGAGTTGCCTTCTTTGACAACTTTGTTAGCCTGGATTTCATTGTCTTGGTTTTGCCGGTATTTTGAATCACTTGTATCCAAATCTGGTTCAGAAAGTTGTTTAATTCTTGCCTAATTAACATGCTCTCACAAGGCTGAAGAAGGCAAAAGAAATTACATCTGCAAAATAGTGGAGATGTTTGAGGGAACTGATGGCATGCCGTATTTCACTGCTCAGTGGTTTTACAGGGCCGAGGATACTGTAAGGCTTGACAATCATTCCTTTAAATATCTGTATTTTCAATTTCCATTTTCTGAATTATACTGCCACTTCCTGTGGTCAGATCATTACAGATTGTCATGTCTTTATAGACGAAAAGCGAGTATTCTTTTCTGAAGTCAAGAATGACAATCCTTTGGACTGTCTGGTTAAGAGACTTAGGATCGCCCGGCTGCCGCCAAATGTATGCTGACTTACCTAAGAAACGTCTTTTCAACTTTGAGCTTCTGTAAACCTTTTTAACAGGACCGGCTGCTATTTCAGATGGATTTGGAATGCAAGGATGCTGCAAAATCAAATTGTGACTATTATTATGACATGATGTTCTTACTGCCTCACTGCACGTTTATGAGCTTGCCGCCTGGTAACCTTTTTTCCTTTATATATTGTCAGCAACAAATTACTCTTTCTTTTTTCACAAACTTTTTAGTGTAAAGTTTTGGATGATATTTATTTTGTCCAGAGAATAATGGAGCTGGAAGTGATTCTGGCTCTACAATATCGAGTGAAGCTGATGCTGCTGGAGCAGTGGTTAGTGGTGTAGAGGTCTCCCAAGAAGCAAACCACTTGGAGATGAGGCTACTGGACCTGTATTCAGGCTGTGGGGCAATGTCCACTGGACTTTGCCTGGGAGCTAATAGCACTGGTGTTAAGCTTGTTACCGTAAGGACAATAAGTTTTCTTGACCTTCTTACTAGTTGTTATGTCGTTCTTTACCATTAAAATAACTTCTCAATGCAGAAATGGGCAGTTGATATAAACAAGTATGCATGTGAAAGTCTAAAATGGAACCACCCGGAGACTGAGGTGTATATTGCTCCCTATGGTTTTGTATCCATTATTTCTATATTTATAACCTTGTTCAGGATACATTTTTCTTCTTGATAATTTCTTTTTGATTAAGGTACGAAATGAATCTGCCGAGAACTTTTTGCTTTTGATTAAGGAGTGGGAGAGGCTTTGTGTCTCTTATGCATTAGTAGAAAGCAATGTTCTACCACATCCGTATGTTAACTCGTCAAATGAGCAAGTAGATGAAGTTGGTGGAGATGATGAAGATGACGATGTTGATGATAGTGATGGTAATAGTTCTGAAGTTTTTGAAGTCAAAGAGGTATTGGCTATGTGCTATGGGGATCCAAAAGAGAGTGGTGCTGTTGGACTTTACTGTAAGGTATACTTGTTGGATTATCAGTGTACCTTTATATCTCTATCTTGCCTTTTTAAACATTTTCAATTAGCTTTGGCTTGTAGTAATGTCTCTAAAATGCAATTTAGATTCGCTGGAATGGTTATGGACCAGATGATGAAACATGGGAGCCTATAGACGGTTTAAGGTAGGCATTAAATCTGGTTTGCTTAGTGATTTCTTGATGTTATTTCTTTCCTTGAAACAATCACTGACCTTCTATACGTGTTTCTTAGTGATTGTCAAGAGAAGGTGAAGGAATTCGTCACTAAAGGTTACAAAAGAAAGATTTTGCCTTTGCCTGTAAGTTCAAACATCTTCCAAAGAGATGTGAAGTATACTGGACTACTGCAGATTATGTTATCTAATTTGTTGGTTTCTTGATGTCTTGCAGGGAAATGTCGATGTTATATGTGGGGGCCCTCCTTGCCAAGGAATAAGTGGGTTTAACCGATTTCGGAATACAGACCAACCATTACAAGATGAAAAAAATAAGCAGCTTGCCGTCTTCATGGATATTGTGGCTTTTCTAAAGCCTAGATTTGTGTTGATGGAAAATGTTGTTGATTTGATTAAGTTTTCCAAAGGGTATCTTGGGAGGTATGCTTTTGCTCGGCTTCTTGCTATGAACTATCAAGCACGACTTGGAATGATGGCTGCTGGTGCTTATGGTCTCCCACAGTTTAGAATGCGTGTCTTTATGTGGGGTGCTGTTCCTAAAGAGGTGATACTCAGTTTTTCTTTTTCTTATTTATTTATTCAGGTTTCAAGGCGTCTTTTCTCTCTCATTAGCAGTACTTACTCTTCTATTAATGCAGAAGTTGCCTCAGTATCCATTGCCTACCCATGATGTCGTTGTGAGAGGGGTTGTTCCCAAGGAATTTGAGGTAGGCTATGGATGGTAGAAAAATATTATACAATTTGATTTTTGCTTCTTTATTAGCCTAAATCTTCTGTGTCAATGTAGTCCAATACTGTAGCTTATGAAGAAGGTTCAAAAGTTGAATTGGAGGAGGAGCTTTTTCTTGAAGATGCTATTTCTGATCTTCCACCGGTATATATTGCCAATACTAAGCTTTTTTCAATTAATGTATGCCTCTAATGTTCCTTATATGCTTAAAACTCTCTCTTTATCTTGCAAACTTAACATTTAGGTTGAAAATGACGAGCCACGAGATGAAATGCCATATGGTGGTGCGTCCAAGACTGAATTTCAAAACTTCATCAGATTGAGGAAAGATGGTAAGTTCATATTTCTTTATTTCTCCTTGAAGTACTCTGGATTTATAATTTTCAATGCCTTATTTTAAACTTGGAATTCTTGCCTTGTCTTGATGAGCATGGTAACATGATTCTAATGGATGCTAAAAAATTTATCCAACATTTTTGATCCAGAGCAAACAATACACGTTTGCTGGTGCTTAAAAGTTTCCAGCTATATTTGTCATTCATTGTTTATGTTGTGAAAAAAGTTGGTTTACCAACTAAGCATCGAACTATTTACATTCTTAAATCTGGAATGTAATACTTAAATCCATGAAACTAAAAGTACTTTGTTTTATAGGTTTCCTTTTTCTATGGCTTTTAGCTTGTCTTAATTGAGCACAGCATGGATTACGTTCTGATACAGGTTCTCTGCGTAGTTTGAGTTTGAAAAGTTATTGAATGTCGTCTTTCACATTATTTTTTCTTTCTGATGCAGAAATGCCAGGTAGTCTAGGCTTTGGATTAGAAGTAGCTCCACATTTGCTGTATGACCATCGGCCGCTCCAACTAAATAGGGATGATTATAGTCGGGTGTGTCAGATTCCCAAGAAGAAGGTATATTTTAGTTCGATAGTCTTTTTCATTTTTATGTTTTTTTTTTCCTAGTGAAAGGACCTTCTCATGTATTTATGCTTTTCAGGAGCTCTTGTCATGTAAATTGTCAATTGAATACTACCTGCTTCTGAACTATTTGTACCATGGTTGCTAGGGTGCAAACTTTAGAGATTTGCCAGGTGTAAGAGTCCGTGCTGATAACAAGGTGGAATGGGATCCAGATATAGAGCGTGTCTATCTGCCCTCAGGAAAACCTTTGGTACGACTTCTTGAATTTCTATATTATGCAGATCAGCATGTATTTGTTTATTTCTTCATTGATAATCCTTACCCCAGTGAGTTGCTTGTGCAGGTACCTGATTATGCTATGACTTTTGTTGGTGGATCTTCATGCAAGTAATCTTCATTTCTCTTCTATGTTTCTCAAATTGCTTGTTTGATGAATTTTTTTTTGTTGGCTTTTCACACAACTATTTTTTCATGCCATTTAGGCCGTTTGGACGATTGTGGTGGAATGAGACAGTACCTACAGTTGTCACACGAGCAGAACCTCACAATCAGGTACTGTTGTTGTCACTTTCTAATTTAATTGAATATTCTGGTTTGCTGTTTTATACTTCACTGCATGATGAATCTTCTTTGGACTTTGTCAGACCATATTGCATCCAAAGCAAGACAGAGTCCTTACAATCCGAGAGAACGCCAGACTCCAAGGATTTCCTGATTATTACAAACTTTTTGGCCCCATTAAAGAAAGGTAAAAGCTGAGGAACAATTATGTTTCTGACATATTTAGGCATTCTATAGAGTACGTGCTAATATGATCCTCAGGTTCTCTCAATCCTTGTTACACCCTCGTAATATGATCCTCAGGTTCTCTCAATCCTTGTTACACCCTCGAATAAAACAAACTACCTCTTGGCCTCATACTTAGTCTTTTTCCATTAGTTAGAATTTGTAGATATATGTTGAAACGAGGGAAAAAAATTGCAGTAGCAGTGGGTTTGTCCCGTCAGAGTGAAAGAAAATTAGACCCCAAAAAGTTTTTCCCTTTCACCTGTTCTCATAATGACAGTGAGGATTTAGGACATGTTGCTGACGAATATGGCAATGCATGGGTTGTGTGATAAAATGGTGAACAGGTTGCAGAACTCTTAAAATTAGCTTAATTTTGAGATGGAAGTGTTCAACGTATTGCATCTAGATTTCACTGTGAAAGTAAAATATCAACTCAACTATACAGAGGCTTTTCAGTAGTATTAGTCACCTAGTTTCGCAAAATCTGGGACCTTCTGCACTTCAGATAATCTGTGAGCCAAATTCCAAATGGTGTCTACTTAGTGTGCAGAGCACAAGTTACTCAGCTTCTGTTTCTTCATGAGTTTGGTCATTGTCAATAGGCCTATGTTGCTACATGTTTGAGATGTTATTTATAAAGCAATTAGTTGCTGATTTGCTTGACTGCATCGTGATTATATGTTCAAGAAAGTAAGCCATGTTCATTATCCTGAAATTTTGATTGGCTTATTTGGTAATCAACAATAGTATAATACCTCCTATGTGAACACGGAATGGATATCTGTTTGCAATTAGTAAGACTCGATGTTTTATGATACTTCAGGTACATTCAAGTTGGCAACGCAGTTGCTGTGCCTGTTGCTCGCGCTTTAGGATTTTCTTTAGCTTTGGCTTTGAAGGGTTTGTCAGGCGACGAACCAGTACTGCAATTACCAAAGAGCTTTCCAAATAATGTCGAACTTCCTGCAGAAGTGTCTTCATGAAGGAAGTCAAATTTGTGTTTTTGTAACCCATCCAATACAACACTAAAGTACATGCCATTTATTGGTCACATTTATTGGTTATTTGTCGGAATTGTTCATAATTTGTATAATTTGAGTACCATGTTACTATTATTTACTCCATGAAACAGCATGTGCTGAAAGTAGTACTGCTGAACTCTTGCTGATCAACTGATCCTCACACGTTGTGATGTATGAGCTGAACGTGTTGAAAGAGAAGCATTATCGTGCGAAGCAATGTTCTAGTTTCTATAATTTGATCATTGACAGGTGCGAAGACAGTCATTCTGGGATGCGGGATTGGAGCGGTTGTCAGAACAACCGTTTCGGAAGGTGTAACACTATTTGTATATAGTGTAACATCATCTGTACAAGGTGTAACAATAGAACAATATTTTTATAAGTCTCACACGGCATGAAAATCGAATTACAAGATGTGATCTGAGCTGCATAAATTTTTGAAGCCTCATCCAGACCGTCCAGGCCTCTCGTCCGCGATTCTGCCTTGCCTTTCGTTGTCAATGTCAACAATAAGAATTTTGCTTCTCTCTGCTGTCAGTATGCTAGACATTTTCTGTAGCTCGAAACTAATCTTCATGTGATCTTATTTTGATGGATGTGGTTGTGTTCGAGAATGGAAGCAAATTTGTTTAAATTATTTTGATGGATCTTTTATATTTTGTACTTCTGTTAAATCTTATGATTTTTTAAATTAAATATATTTGTGACATGTTTAATGTATTTTCTATCATGTTGGACGATTTTTAGTGAGATGATTAATAATATTGACTTATGTTTTATCAAAAAAAAAAGAAAAAAAACTTAAGTCTTACCAAGCTACTCGCTATTATTTGATCGAAGGGTGAAGTGCCAACAAGACACGTTTCTAAGATTTGTAGGGTTTGTTCTTAGATTGATCATTTAATTGATTATAGATTTTGATTTTGAATAATATCTTTTCTGATATTTTTGATTACTTTTGTACTTTGATTACAGACTTTTCAACGATCAAGAAAGTTTAAATCTGTAATTACTCAAAGAATAACCTTTGCTGATTCTAATTATTCTTTATAATAATTTATATAATCAAATTTTATAAAATAACTGAGAACAAGGTCGTAGTAGTAGAGTTCAAGTGAATTTAGTGACTTTGAAATTGCAATCTGGTATTTGAAAGACACCCGTGATGATCTCTTGAGGATTGATGGTCACCAACTCACCGTTATTATTTTCCCTCCAACAAAACTTTGAAGAAACACAAAATTCTACCCAGAGATGAGCAAATGAAAAACAGAGTTACAATATGAGATCACCAAATACTAAAACTGTGAAACACTTGCCATTTTTGTTTGGATTACTACAAGATACTGATGTGAATTCAGATACTCTTGATAGTACTAAAGAAAATACGTGAAGTACCTCATTTAGCAGCAAGAAGTTCAACAACAGAATTTGCTATTCAAATCACCAACTGTTGCATCAACTACAAATACATCTGAATTAGTTTTAGGAAGCAAATTTTTGGGATTTTTTCAATTTGTCGATTGGAAAAGGGGGCAACCGAAGAACAGCTTCCTCAGTCTCAATAGGGTCCGATCTCAATATCTGCAAAGAAACCGGGGTAAAAAAAGAAAACCTGAAATCAGTTTGAACGGTTCAAAACAACAAGGAAAAAGAAAAGAATCAAAATTGACTTACTGGGTCTTTGAGAATTGGCTTAGTGTCATCGAGAGCAGGTCTAAATTGGGGTTTTTTCTGGCCTTTCGTTTCAGTTCCGCCATTGCTGCTCTTGCTCGAAGCCTCTGCTGCTGCTTTCTTCATTCTTTTCCTCAGTTCTTGCTAAGTGGTGGGTTTAATTGGTAGGCGTTGCGCCTCCTTTCTATTATGTATAATCGTGGGCTTTTGTCTAGCTAGGTTGAGAGGATCCAATATCCAGAAAAGAAAAAAAAAAAAAGAAGAACCTAAAATAATCATTTGTCTTGACTCACAAAAAATAACCCTTTTCTTTTAACCCTCCCATTATAGACACCCAGGCATGTTAATGGATCGACTTTTATCCAAATTTAATTCAGATATAATGTACTTGGATAGGGTTTGGATTTAAATAAAGGGTTATTATCACTTTACCTCTTTAACGTTTGGTATCATTATCAATTTTTCATTTAATGGTATCTTTTAGCCACTTTACCTCCAAAACTAATAGTCAAATTTAACGTAGTTTGTTAATTAAAGTAAAAAGACATGTTTAACCCTTAAAATTATTATCACTTTACTACCATAAACTATAGTCTAATTATTAATTTAGCCCATAGAGTTATTTTTTAGCCAACTTATCCTACCATTATATCAACTTAACAAGTTAAAAAATTTTAAAAGAAAATACCCTCCTCTTTGCATAATAAAAATAATAAAAAATTTTAGAGTGGCTCTTCTCCTTTTTAATATTAAGAAAAAAATCAAAATATTAATTTCTTTATTCTTGGCAATTTTATTAATATCAAAAAAGAATAGAAAGATGGAGAGGAGTAGGGGGAGAAGGAGAGAGCTCAATTCTTTTTTTAAAAATTACAAATAAGAAAGAATTAAATATTTTTATTATTTTAAAATTATTTCACTTTTCTGTTTACTACCAAATTCCAATCCTAATCCCGACAATTTTAATGTAATATGATAATGTTATACTTTTCTTTATTTTATTTCTTTGCAAAATCGAATTTTCTTTCTTCTTCTTTTCTATCCTTTTTTCTTTTCCTAGCATTAATAAGTGTGAAGAAAAGAAATTTGAGAAAATCCTTTTATTTTTATATTTTTCAATCTCTTAAAGTGAAAAAAAAGAATAACCATTCCAACTTCTTATTTTTAATTATATATAAAAAGGGTAAATATATTTAAAATTTTTTGACCATACTAGTTAGATTAACGATGAGGTAAAATGCCTAGAAAATAATATTAGAAACTAAAGTGACTGTATCACTATAATCTAAACGAATAAATTGATAATAACAATGTAATAATGCCATAAAATAAAAGAGTATTTTTGTCCAAAATTTCTTAACATGTTGAATTGAATTACTTATGGGGGTAAAGTGATTAAAAGATAATGTTAGGGGGTAAACTGATAGTTGTGATATAGTTTAAGGGGATAAAGTGATAATAACCTTTTAATTTATCAAATCTAGATCCTACTTAGACTCAGACCCTATAAAAGAGTTATGTATTCGGGTAGGATTTGATTTTCTATAATTCATATTTAAATCCAAACCCATACCAGATCTTACCAAACGCATGTATATATAATTAAATTATATATATAAGTAAATTTTAAAATATTCTAATATTCTATGGTCATTGGATCGAATACAGTAAGATTTCATGATTGTTTTCTTTTTTCAAGTTAATCCTAGTTGTTATTGTAATTAGTACAAACTTTTTCAGAAAAAGAAGAAAAACTGAAAAAGTAAACGCAAATAAATGAAAGATTGGATGTAGATACAATTGAAGTATTAAAAATAAATCAAAATTATCAATAATAGTTACTTTTTGAGTTCATAATATTGCATTTAACTTCTTGAATATTAACCTTATTATTTAAAATAAAAATTGGATGATGTTTATTTTTTTTTGAAATCTGCATATTTTTACTTTAGTGTATTAGAAAAATATAGCGAGCACTCATTGGGTATTCAGATTTAGAAGGGTTTGGATTTGGATTTATTTTTTCAGGCCCATAAGGCTTTGGGTCTGGATTTAGGTCTAACTAAATTTAATGGATCTGGATCTAAATCAAAAGGATCAAACCTAGATCCTATCCATTGAAATATTTAGACACCTCTAGTAGAGCATCCAATGAATGCCCAACATTTGTTGTGTGATTTTCCGTGGTAGCATGGTTTTGCATTTGAAATTGCATCCATTCAACTCTCCTACCATAAATTCAGGCATCTATCTAATTTGAATTGTAATAAGTTCATTTGGATATCCACACAGTTGAATGATTTTCCCCCATAAAATGCAGCTCTCAAAGATGATCTTTCGAAATTTGCATTTTTGAAATTTATATGAGAATTTGCAAGAGAGACTGTGTTGAAAATTCAATTCAAGAAGTATACTTTCTGGTGTTAATCTGGGCATGGTTTCAATACTGCCATTATCCTATGTTACTTGTTGACTAGTTGGAACAAAAGATCCTGTAGAATTTAGGTAGATTTTTTTCCCCAACAGGTTGGTAGTTAATTGTACAATAAAATTTATGTGTAGGTTGATCCCTCTCACACAAGCTAGATATTGAAGATTAAGAAATTATTTGTGGCTCCCGTATATATGTTCCACAAAATGAAGTTCAAACTGAAACAGTAAGCATAGTGAACCTTTTGAGGCTATGTCTTCAAGGGCTCAATATGAAGTCTGACTGTTGACCTGTCTGATGATCTCATAGCTCTTAAATGACTCTGCAAATCTGCATCTCTGGATAGACAAATCCAATTGTTATTGACATCTTGATACTTGATCTCATAACTTTCACCACTCAGGTTGAGCCGTTTCTTTATCGCATCTCTGAGTTGCATCAGTCCAGATGAAAGAGAGAGCTGAAACTTTATCATGACTTCTTTGTATGTTGCCTTTATTGTCATGAGGCTTTCATTTTGCTTTGTCATAGCTTGTGGCATAGGAGGTGAAGCAGAAGTAGCAACTTCCTCAGGAATCTGATTGGTGCATGGCTCAACAGCAAGTCTGATTGTTGGGTTTTCCTGTGGTTTCATGATAGTCACACAATTATGCAAATCATTGTCGCTGGTCAATGGAATCCATTCATTGGGCTCAGCTAGACACTTGATGTCAAAGCTGTCACCACTTAACTTGAACTGCTTCATGACTTCATTTTTCAGTTCCATCAATTTTGAAGAAAGGGAAACCTGAAGCTCTACAGTCTCCTCTTTATATGTTGCCTTTATGGTCATGATCCTCTCTTTCTGCACTGGATTTATCTGCAGCATAGGGCTCCCAACAGAATCCCTGGAACTTTCAAGGTGTTGATTCTGAGTAGGCTCAAGAAGAACTTTGATTGTATTCTTCCTTTGTGACATCATATCAAACATCAACTTCTGCAAGTCCACATCATTGGATACTAAAATGCAGTTATTATCTTCCTTTTGATACTTGATATCAAAACTTCCAGTTGTCAAATTTAACCTCTTTGTCACTTCTTTCTCAAAATCCATTATCCCTGATGAGAGAGAGAGTGGAAACTTAATCATGTCTTCCTTAAATGCTGCCTTTATCATAATTGTGCCTTCATTTTCTGGTGCTGGTGGTGCCTTTATACTCTCATTCTGCACTGGATTTATCTGCAGCATGGGGCTCCCAACAGAATCCCTGGAACTTTCAAGGTGTTGATTCTGAGTAGGCTCAAGAAGAACTTTGATTGTATTCTTCCTTTGTGACATCATATCAAACATCAACTTCTGCAAGTCCACATCATTGGATACTAAAATGCAGTTATTATCTTCATTTTGATACTTGATCTCAAAACTTCCAGTTGTCAAATTTAACCTCTTTGTCACTTCTTTCTCAAAATCCATCATCCCTGATGAGAGAGAGAGTGGAAACTTAATCATGTCTTCCTTAAATGATGCCTTTATCATAATTGTGCCTTCATTTTCTGGCGCTGATGGTGCCTTTATACTCTCGTTCTGCACTGGATTTATCTGCAGCATAGGGCTCCCAACAGAACCCCTGGAAATTTCAAGGTGTTGATTCTGAGTAGGCTCAAGAAGAACTTTGACTGTATTCTTCCTTTGTGACATCATATCAAACATCAATTTCTGCAAGTCCACATCATTGGATACTAAAATGCAGTTATTATCTTCCTTTTGATACTTGATCTCAAAGCTTCCAGTTGTCAAATTTAACCTCTTTGTCACTTCTTTCTCAAAATCCATTATCCCTGATGAGAGAGAGAGTGGAAACTTAATCATGCCTTCCTTAAATGCTGCCTTTATCATAATTGTGCCTTCATTTTCTGGTGCTGGTGCTGCAGGGTGAGAAACAGAAGTAGTGCCTTCATCAGGAGGTAAATCAGAACGTGCTTGGTCTCTATTACGTGTTCTCTTATTGTGGTTTTCAAATTCTCTTACATCTTCGTGAGAAAGGGAACGATCAGCTTTTCTCTTGTTGGTCTGTCTATCAATGCTACGCTCTCTGCATAACTGCTTTTCTTCATGTATGACAACTGTAAAAATGAGAATTTGAATCAAGATTAATACCAGGTGATCTTGTCAGCCATATAAGCAAATGAACAATGCAGTCATACTGAAAGCTAGGTTCAAATTCAAGATAGCAAACTCACTATCAGACATACACTCAGCATCTTCAAGTTGCCTTCTTGACTGGTTTCTGAGAACCTTCAATCCTGGTGCCTTTACCATGTCTTCATTATTTTGAAGAACAGGAAGATTGTCCTGTGTTCGTACATTCTCACATTTGTTATGTGAGAATCTCAGCAACGGTTGAGATCCGGTTGTTGCACACATTTCCAAAGATTCATCCAGTCTATCAAGTTTAATTATGTTCAAAGGTGTATCCGCCCCTGATTCTTGTACAGATGCAACCTTGAAACTCTGAAAGTTCTGCTGTACTGCAGCTAAAAAAGCTTTCAAGAGGGTCCATGGTTTCCCATAAGAAGGTTGGTAGGGGCACAGAAAAAACTCTAGCACATAAACTTCATTTCCTGTGGATCTACTTTGCAGACAGACAGCAAAAGAGCCAGTTAAGTTAACTTTGCGTGCACTAAGTACTAGGGGGTACTCATCAATACTTAACTGTTTCACATCTTTGCAGAAGCATGAAGCACCAGATGTAAATGCACTCCAGACAACACTTTGTCCTTTCTTTAAGCCAAACTGAATGCAATCCTTTTGGAAGGAGGAAACCTTCTTGACTGACATAACTGATCCCCTTTCACTTGTGCACATGACACTTTCATTATGGTTCTCTCCAGTGCTTGTGAACCAGGTCTGAGCAAAACGTATACAGTGTGCATGACAGAATGCATTCAAACCGTTCTCAATTTGACTGAGGTCAAATTCATGCTGAGAAATCTGCTTTGGACATTATCAGTCAGAAAAGGAATCATACAGTACGAAAAGTGAGTCAGCAATAAAAGAACTTAACTGATATATGTGAAAAAAATGTGGTTAGATGCAGTCACCACTTACTCTATCCTTGTGAAGTGACAAATGTGCATCACAAATCCTCAGTCCTACGGCCTGCAGGAAAGAATATAACTATCACTATACATTTTTGAGATTATCATAGCGAAATGATTTCAGAAATTGGAATGAAATTTTCTATTAAGACTTGTAGCATGCAATGCAGGTAAACATGACAGCTTTATGACCGGATTCAACTATACAAGAACCCAACAAGAACAGTACTAACACAGAATCCTATCTGATGGATGTGAAGCTGAAACCCCTTTGCTATTTAAGGGGGATCTTCACTAACGGGGGATCTTCACAGGATCATCATGCCAGCCATACAGCATAGTAATTGAAACATAAACAAGTCAAATAGAAAGTTCTTGTTCTTCACATGAAAAGTTTTCCAACACCATGAGTTATAGCTCAGACCATAGATCATAGCTTAGACTTGAATAAGTCATTGTTATAGTGCGAAAGCAAGAATTCATAAGAACTTTCACTATCATAGAGTTCAGCAGAAGCTATGCCACTTCAAATATCCTCCACTTCAAGCCAGAGATGTCAATTATGCACAAAATAGATAGCTTCAGCTCAGAAAAACTCCAATTATTTGATGACAGCTGACATTGCAGGAAATGTGTTAGCCAAGTTCCAAGAAGGCCTACAGCTAATGTATCTGAAAATGACTCTGTAGCACAAGAAGCACTGATTACTTCAACTGACAGAACTTTTGCAATCCTTTTGACTTCCTGATTTCATCCAGTGATATGAGAATCTTGCTAAGACAATTTTTCAGGGCATGAAAGTAATGAAATTTGATGACAACCTTTGTAAAAGCTCAATTAGCTGATTCTTTTGAATAAACATATTATTTGCTGGCAGAAAACAAAAGAAGAAATGATCTTCGCGTCACTTCCAATTTCTAAAGAACAAGGAGTTACAAAACAGAAAAAGCTCAAAAGAGAAGCTTGTTCCCCTTGCATCCAAGACCAAAACATTTACTACAAGAAAAATTAGCAGGTTTTTTTTAGCAAAATTTACAATAGAAGCACAATTTCCATATGAAGAGAGGAATTAAACATGCTAGTACTTTATTCTTGGTGAATAATGGGTTGAGCTAGAGATCGAACCTTGAAAGCATCATCAATAACTTTTCCAATCGCATCAGTAAAGTAACAATTCCCATCCCAAGAAGTAACCAGCTCAAGCACACCGACGCATTGATCCCTAACTGACTCAAAAACTGGCAAAGCCAAGTATCCATTTACACCACATCTAACAGCAGCATCCCTCAGTTTAAACTCTTTAGATGAGTAACAAGACACATATGGACTAAATTCTGGAACCCCATTTCTAAAAACCCGTCCAACAGGACCAAGCTCTTCTTGACAATCAAGCTCATATCTGTGTTCCAAACAACGCTTCCTATACAAACAGAGTCCTTCGGTGAGCAGACTAATACCAAAAGGAAGATCTGTAGTTTCAAGAAGCTGCTGGGTGCCTATTGTTTTGGGCATCCACAGTTGCACTAAAGTGGGGAAGAGAAAAACATCCAAACCCTCAAGTGCAGATTTGATATTTTCTTTGATTGCTTCAATCCCTTTGTTGTTGTTGAATTGAATAGATTCATCTTGGCTACAGAAGATCATAAGATGGGAGATGGACTTTTGGTCTGACAGAGAAAGTTGACTTGGCATGAGACTGATGAACTCAGAAACTGAATATCTTCCTCTAAGATCATCACCATGGATGAGTAAAGACTGGTTTTTTTCCATCTTTGATACTGTCTGGGATTGCATTTCCTAGCTTCAAAAATTGTCCTTCAAAGCCCCTCTTTTAGCCAATTAAAAGACTCGAATAAGGGTTGTTGGTTTTTCAATGATCCATAGAAGAAGGATTCCAAAAGGGGTTCAAGAGCTCATCCATGTTGTAGCTTTCTGCCTTCTGTGTATCTGTATAGTGAAATGCAAAGAGTTCAGATTTCAGAATGGTTCAAGAGGTCAAAGTTCAGAAAGACAAAAGCAGACAATGACCCCACGAGTCCATGACAGTGACATGTGGTTTGTGGCCTACATTTTCCCAAGGTGCAAACGACAAATCTATGTCACCAAACTCTAGTCTTTTTTTTTTTGTCGCAACGATAGATGTCCTATAACCTAATCTAGCCTAGTCTAAGGGGAAGGGAAGGGGGTTCGATATGAGTACAGACTCCATCGATGAAGGTCAATTAAGACCGCCATAAATTGTGACAAATTTGTGGGAGGCAGGGATTGAACTCCTGACCTCCAGCATCACCTTTAATGGTGATGACCACTGGACCAAATGGCCAGTGGCTCCAAACTCTAGTCATTGCGAGCTGTGGAATGGAAAATGTCCGAAATAGGTCACAGTTCCACAACTTTTCGAAAGAAAATCTGACACGTCCAGCGCTGGACAAAGTATACGCGTCCATCCCCAAAATTTTGCTTAAAAGAATTTTCACGCGATTCAATTCGGTACGAGAAGAATTTGGTGAGGGTGCGCTGTTTGAGGGATGCCCGGGGGACTTTCCCTCCCACGTCGGTTAGATGTTGATTCTTCAATTTGGGTTTAAGGCTCATAGGAGTCTCCTCCTGTCATCAATTAATTGGACGTGGGTTTCTTATGTATCCCCTTAAATTACTCTTCTGAGTCGTTTAGCTGTTAACTTTCTGAATGTTTCTAATTTAATTAGATGTGTGTGTTTCTGTCTATAAGAGAGAGGTCTTTTTTTGAGAGCCTTTAGAATTTCTTATTATTACACTTATGTTCAGTGCTTCTAATTAAGGGTATAAATTAATCATATTATTTGATTCTCAAAATTGGATTTTGCTTGATTTATTTGATTCTATTCGAGTTCCAATTAGAAATATAAATTAATCATGTTATTTGATTTAGACTTGCGAGTAACTGCGTTAAAGGCTCGACTCGAACTCGACATTGATCGAGTTGCCAAGTTCGAGTCGAGTTCGTGTTACTTGATAAGGTAATTGAGTTTAGTTCGAGTGAAAAAAAATCAAAACTCGAGTATTCGTAATGCGTATTGAGTATTGTATTTATAATATAATTTTTAATTATTTATTTTAAAATTTTGAAATTTATTAAAAACTAATCTTAAAAATTCAATTGAACTTGATTGAGTTCAATTAAGCTCGATTTTGTCGAGTTCAAGCTCAATTTTAAAGAACTCAATCAGTTTAAATTCGAGTTTGAATATTTTTATTTAGAATAAAAAATCTCGACGGCCATTAAACTATTGGTGGGATCATGTTTTGGTCATTGAATTATTTTTTGTCAATAATTGACTACTAAATAATTTAATCCGTGAATCCGTGATCATTTAGTCGTTAATTGCTCTTAAGTTCTGAAATTAGTATTACGCGTGGCAATGTCCGGGGCAATTTTGTCCAGCAATTTACTAATCCTATTAGTGAAGAGGCAGAGTGAGAGGGAGGGCAGGAGAGGCGGTCCAAAAGACAAAACCAGCGCGAAGGCCCAGCGTCAGCCTCGGATCGGAGGACCAAATCCTCCGATACTCGAAATTAGTCTATTAAACCAGGACTCATCACATGATCACAACCTCTCCCGTTGCCGCTGCTGCTTCTTGTTTGGTAGTAGTAGAGAGATGGGGCTGCTGCCTGTTGCCGTTGTTGACGTGGGGGAGGAGTACCGAACTTTGTCCTGGTGGTGGTTCAGCTGAGCTGCAGGCAACAGCTGAGACAGCCGGTTGCCTGCAGCTCAGCTATGAAGCACCCGCTTTAGACCTGTTGGAGTATCGGGGTAATGATCTCGCTGCGCTTCTTCTTCTGCTAGATATTCTTCCCCTCAGGTAATTGGAGGACATTTTCTGGTGACCGTAGATATCTGTATAAGGCCAAAAGCAGGAAGCCGGTGCAACCGCAACCACCCCACTTCCGATGGGCGCCATGGATCCTAGACACCGTGGACAGTAGTAGAGATTTGAGATCGCGTCTCCACCCCGGCTAGGCCTCCTAATTAATCAAGTACTACTAATTGGTGCTCGAGTACAATTTTAAATGTCGATTTAGGACAAAAAAGATAGGCTCCAAACTAGTAGCAGGGACCAATCACTTTGTTTTGATTGTACCTCTGTGTCCTTAGCAAATTGTTGGACAAAATTGCCTCCGGATATTGCCACGGCGTGTAATGCTAATTTCAGAACTTAAAAGAGCAATTAACGGTAAAATATTACGAATTTACGGATTAAATTGTTTAGTGATCAATTATTGATAAAAAATAGTTCAATGGCCAAAATATAATCCCGTCAATAGTTTAATGGCTATTGAGATTTTTTACCCTTTTATTTAATTAATGCTCGCGTAGTTAGTTACTCGATTCGACTCGATAACTCGATAACTGCCTACTTCGGATCCGATCCGATCGTTGGCTACTGGCATCGATTTTGTCAAGCATATGAAGTTTCACACTTTCACCCAAAATAGAGTGATCACAGATTACACCAAATTCAGGCTCCAACTCGTTAAATTTACATGTCATGTCATGTGCCCCCTTCTGACATTGTATACGGTAATTTGGAAACCGCAGGTACAAATGCCACAAGTTTACGCATAGTATAATGATATCAAAATTCAGTTAAAATTGGTCCTCATCAAGAACGGCAAAAGAAAAAAAAAATCGGTGTAAAGTCTGATGATTTCCCGCCAGATTGAGACCCTGTTACAACGGTCAAAAACCACTGGTCATCTTCTTCAACTGCAATCTCTCAGCATCAAAACGGCTCTAGATCATCAAGAACACTTCTTTTCTAGACTTATACTTGCCTCGTCTTTAATATCACTACAAATTTCAAGAGAAATCTTTGACAAATCACCGATTACACCATCACGTTTTGCTTGGAATACACTGATTAAAGGGTATTCAAAGAGCTCAATACCGTTAGAGTCGGTAAAAATGTTCGTTGATCTTCAAAGATTTGGGATAAAACCCGATAAATATACATACCCTTTTGTGCTCAAAGCTTGCGGGCGTTTCTCAATGGTTGGACTAGGTGGGACTCTGCATTCAATGGTGTTGAAAATGGGTTTTGATTGGGATTTACATATATGCAATACACTGCTCAGAATGTATGGAGGGCTTCATCTGATTGCGTATTCGAGGCAAGTGTTTGATGAAATGTCTCACAGAGATGTGGTTTCTTGGAGTTCTATGATTGCTTCTTATGTTAATTGGTACGTTCTATCCTTAATCAGTTACCGAAGTAATGCTAATTCTTTTGTTTTATTTCCTTCTTACTTGTCTCAGCAATTAGGGGTTCGTAATTTATCTTCGAAACACCTAACTTCCTTTGCAATGAGTCGTAGTGGGGTTGTTCATGGGAGAAAGCCCAACTACGGAGTGTACTTTTGTTTTAGGGAAGGGAAGGAGAAAATCAGTTGGAGTATGGAAGTCAGACTTCTTAGTCGACTCCTATGTTTTTGGACGTCCATTAATGTTATTAATATTTTTTGGCTTCCAGTAAAAAAGGCTATTATAATGCGTAAATATCATGCTGCACAAAATCCATTGAAAGATAATGACTTGTGCATAGATCGTACATACTTCAATTGATCTTGTGGTACTTTGCTTATGCTCTTCATTCTTTCTTTTGCTTTTACTTTCTGCTAATTCTGGCCAGGGGATATGGTTTAACTCCCTAAACAACTTGTTCAAGCTCTATTAGTCACAATATGCTTTTACACGATCATAGAGTTATATACAACTTATTGCATTTTAATTACTGGACTCCTGAAAACATTATTATAATATTTAATTATCAAGAATTGAAGATGAAGGTTTTGGTATATGGTAGGAAAAGGCAATAAAAATTAATCTACTTTTCCAAATGAATGAGTCTCAATCTTATTAACTGCAGCATATTCTTAATGTTTATAATATAAGGTGCCTAAAATTTATACTCTAAGACTCTTTATGGGCACTGCTCCTTCAATTCATTATCTACTATTTTCTAGGTTTTAGGTGCCTTATAGCTTGTATGGATGTAGATACGATCACTGTAAAAAAACTTTCTTCCACACTGTTTACAGCTGACCTTGTTTACAAGTTAGCTTGATCGATTAAGTGCTAGACACCCTTGAGAACTTGTTATATGGGGACTCATGGCAGTCGTCTTGTGAAATTGCGCTGATTGTTGGTCTCAAAATGAAAATTGAAGTGGTGGAATGGTATCTGATGATTTTATTGTTGGCTAAGGATTATCTTTTACTTCCTTTGTATTCTTTAGCATGTAGTTAAGGCTCTGTTTCCAATATTTTAACATTTTATAGTCTTGAAGTTTTTGTTTGACTTATAACTTGACTTTGAATGATTACAGTAACTGTCCTGTAAATGCTATAACTGTTTTCCAAGACATGATCATACAACATGAGAAGCCAAACTCCATCACTTTGGTTAGCCTGCTTGCTGCATGTACTCGTCTCCTCAATGTCAAGCTTGGAGAATCCATTCATTCCCACATTCTAACTAACGGTGTTGGATTGAATGTTGAACTGGGAACTGCTCTTCTTGAGATGTATGCAAAATGTGGTCACATGCTGGAAGCGTTCCTTATTTTTGATTCAATAAGTCATAAAAATTTGCAGTCTTGGACTGTCATGATTTCTAGCCTTGCAGATAATGGCTTTGGGGAAGAAGCTATGTCATTGTTTTCAAAAATGGAAGAAGCTGGCCTGCAGCCTGATAGTAAGTCATTTTCTGCAGTTCTTTCTGCATGTAGTCACATGGGTCTTGTTGATGAGGGAAAAGATTATTTTGATAAAATGGTAAAGGTTCATAACATCAGGCCAACCATGGAACATTATGGTTGCTTGGTGGACATGTTTGGTCGTGCTGGAAAGATCGAAGAAGCTTATCATGTTATAAAGAGCATGCCTATGGAGCCTAATTCTGTTGTATTGAGGAGCTTCATCAGTTCATGCAGATATCATGGCCGTATTGTTTGTGAAGAAAAACATCTTCAGCAACTTCTTCTTAAAATAGAGCCTGACGTTGGAGCAAATTATGTGCTTGCTGGGAGTATGTGCTCTCTTTCTGGCTATTGGAGTGACACTAATGACCTTAGAGTTTCCATGAACAAAAAAGGTTTAAAGAAGGTTCCAGGGAGCAGTTGGGTGCAGCTGTCTAGTGCCTAATCCCGGGAAACTGGTAAAAAGGCCATAAGTTCCTTTTCTGGTTCAGATGGCTTGAGACTTGCTTTCTGAAGAGCTGATGAACAATTTGCTAGTTCAAAAGGCCATTAGTTTTCTTGGTAATAATGATGTTAAGAGGAAGCTTTCTGCTTCTGCAATCAAATGATCTTTGTTTGCTGTTAGGATTCTTGGAGTCTAAACTAATTTTTGGAAGAGATGACGCATGGTTTGAGTTGCAAAGCTTTTATGACATGAATTACCTTCATGCAGGAATGCTTCTGGGCAATTTGAGGTTGTTGTGGTTGTAGTTGGTGTAGTATGGAATACCTATTTATGAGATACACAGAAGTTTAGAGTCTAGCTAGCAATTGATTACATGGTCTCTTGATTCTTCTATTGCAGTGGGTTTCATTAGAGCACCGAATTATGCAGAAGTTTTGCTCTTGCAGTTAAATGGCTTGAAAATAGGACTTTCATTAATTGTTTACGTGCATAAAATTGCTCAGTATCCAATTGCTGAACCAATTAAGTTGTAACAGACTGCAAGGGAATCATGTCTGTAATTTCATGTGAAACAATTACAACAGACAAGAAACCACGGGTTCCGCCTGAGCACGGAAGAAAAGTGAAAGATTCTCGATCTTCATGCAAAATATGAGATGATATTTTCCTTTAGGGCCAAATTTCAGTAGTACAAGCTTCAGCTTTGTTTGGCAGTGGTGTGCAGTTAGTTGTTTATGCCTATTGCTACCTTGTCTTCTGCTCTCTACTGCATAAGAGTTTTTCAGAATTAGTTTGTTAAGGGTATGGGCCATTTATCTCTTGCCTTTTGGTTTCCTTATGGATGCACTTGTGCTCTAGACATACTTATGCGTAATGCAATGCTATGTTCATCTGGAAGTCATTTCCTTGATTTGAAAATCATAAAAGAAGCATTTATGTGGTCCAAGTTCTCTGGACCCAGTGTTCTTCTTAAGTTATAGTGTTCAATCAGTTTAATTTTCTTCTGACATTTGGCAAATTGGATTGGTGGGCAGTGGCAGATGAAGTAAAAGTTGCAGCAGGCAACAATATCATGCTGAAAGCTGCATGCTAGCACGAGTATATGAATTGCGAAGATGATTAAAGAACAATGAGATTATTTGTTAGAAAATGCTCTCAATTCCAGAGGATCCACTACTAAGAGAAGTATTGCTCCCTTTATCACAACATTAATGTACTCTATTTAGCTTTATTCATGTGATTTAGGCATTTGCAACCGTGATAAGAAGGATGATAAGCATGGCCTTGTTTGTGTAGATAGCTAATTGTCTGTTCGTGACTGCATGTCTCTTCTAAAGGATGCTGACCAACGGACCTGACTTTTGTAGGTTAAGGAAGAGGAAATGCCTTTGTTTGGAAATCACAGAAGTACTTTCAGGTTGCAGAGCTCCTATTCATTCTAATCTTGCAGTTCTGGCTTTCCTGGTTTTTTATCTAGGTCATATAATTGTTGTAGGTGAGCATCAATTACGGGAGGCTACGCTCTAGCAATCTAGAGAATACATAATTTATGCATGCCAGGGTGTGATTAGCAAATTGAGTTTATTCTTCCTGTTGGTTCTCTAAGGTTATGAACCTTTTTTTTCAGGATTTTGCTAGAGCAGTAAACAGGTTTAAGTCACAACTAAAATATCTAGAGATGAAATATTGTGGCTTTCATGAGATGCTCATCTGACCTATTGTTGGTCCTGATATCTAATCAAGCTGACCTCTGTAATGGCATCCCTGATGAATGTGTCCGGTGAAATGTGGAAATACAATTTTTTTTTTGGGGCTTTTGATGCCATTTGATGTTAGTAACTTTTCATTTTGGTATAAGAACTGCTTTCTTTTTCTGAATTAGTTTGGCAGCTGATGCTCACGTTCTGAGTGTACAAACTTATACTGCAATTTGGAACCTCTCTTTCTGACCGTCACTTCTGTAGATTTAACATCCCTTTGAATGTGTTTTGACAGCTGACAGTCTACAAAACCTTAATTGCTTGCTTTATTTTATCAAGCTCAAACTCGAACTCGAACTCGACAAGCTGCTAATTTAAAGCTCGAGTTTGAATTCAAAAAAAATAAAAAATAATTATTTTAATTTTTAAAAATAAATAAAATAATATTTTTAATAAATAATAAAATATTAGGAATATATATATGTAATTTTATTATTAAAATAAAAAAATATATTCGAGATAGCGAGCTAACAAGTTTAAAATTTTTGAACTTGAACTCGAGTTCAAGTTCGATTTACCCAATTCAATTTCGACTCGAATTATTTCTGAGCGGCTCGATTCGTTTGTGATCCTAATCCCAACGCCTAGCTATCCTTTGTAAACTAGTTAGCTACTTTGTCCAAGAATCGTTCCAACGAAAATCACATGCATGAAACCTGTGTTATTGTCAGCGTTCTGTATTATTTTCCAGAGGACAAAAGAACAGACAAAAATGGTCCCTTTTGTACCCCAAATTTTTTTGTTTGATGCCAATATTAACTGATCTAATGGCAACCAAAATGGTGGAATCTTTATAAGTTGAAGACTGAAGTTAGACGCTCATTGGTTCCAAAGGGTTCAGGCTTAAGGCTGAAATTTGCCTTTTGATCCCTTTTTCATTTAACAATATTGGTTTAAACCTTGAAGCAAGATTCTAGTTTCTTAAAAGAAGTTTTAGGAACACAACACAATTAACAGGAGGAGATAAACCACATTTCAAGTTCTTCTTTCCCCCACTCTTCTTTCAAATCTGGACACCAGCTTCTTTCCCTCCATACTTCTCTCTAACTTCGAAACGGTTGCTCATGCTTGCGCAGGGGCCTATTACTCTTCTTTTTATCATGTCCAATTGGATTTCCTTCTAAGTTTGTTATTTCAGGTGCATTTAATAAAACTGAAATCTGAATTTTGAAGTCTAAAACTTGAAACTTGATATCTGAATCTATTAAGTTTATAAAATTGTTAAATACTTCATCTTAATATTGAAAGTATTTTGTAGTAAATGATAAGTGAGCATTTGTATGATTTAGTTTAAGAGTAAGTTTCGCATAAGGTAATTTAGAATTATTTAATTAATTAAAATGTTCTATTTTTTTTGTTATCAAACACGCTTAATGTCTGAACGTATTTAAATATTGAATTGAATTATTAAACAGAGTCTTAATTACTCTAATCTAATCATTTAATGGGCTAATAGCTTAATTAATTTTCCAAATTAACCAAAAATATTTTTGACTGCAATAGGGAACTAGGAAAACGTATTGAAACTTGTTGAGAATGCCCCATGTGCTTGCTTTAGTACTGCTACTTTATATGTTACCCTACACTGAAGCTTCTGGTTCATCATTTGTCTGTCTCATTGTTGGTGAAGATTTTGCTCCAATTCCCAATGATCTTTAGAGATTCAGATAAAGGTCCATCTTAACCATTTAGAGTAGTTAATTAATCATATTGATCTTTTATTTTCTTGGATAATTAGTTCATCAATCATTTTCATATTGGCAAAGTGCATTTGTTTTAGAAAACGAGACGCAAAAATCATCCTTTTCTTCTGTAATCCATCTCAACTTTACATCATTTAACTACTCATTTAAAGGGATGGTAGAATTTCCCTTGATTTACATAGGGAGGTTGCTTTAAATCAATAAAACAGTGATACAAGTGTTTTTATGGTTCAAATGAACACCAGAAAATTATGATCAATTTACCATTTTCTTATTTGGATTTGAATTTTGAATGGCATAATATATAGTAGCATGATTAGAAAACACATTTTCTCACAGAAAGCACACAAAAACCTGAAAACATAGGTATACAATTACTCTCAGTTCTACACATGATTAACAGCAACTCACATCCCTTAAACAACCCAATTCTTAACCCCCTCGAAAGAAGAAAAAGAAAAAAAAAAACCCAAAACAGGTTGTATACTAAACTTCTAATACTGATAAACGTTAAATATTTACACATGAGAGGCCAAATTCTGCTGGTCTTCAACCCAAATATTGCACTGGAAACTAAAAATGAACAAGAAACTAGTCTCGTACCATACATAGAAACTACTGCGGCTACTATGTAGTACTACATATTTCTATCTTCTGCTAAATAAAGGGAACCATCGTTCTTGGAAAGAAGTATGGTGAGAGACCATAAATAGGAGAAAAATGAGCAGAAGTGCAACCCCAACTGGAGAGCCTCCAACCCTGTGAGGTGAGTCCTCCTCTGGTGAAGATGTCACAGATGGACCACTTTCTGAATATTCGCCCCTTGATAGCCAGTGCACCACAAGGAGTAAAATCACAGGAAAAATCAGCAGCACAAGCTTCAACTCCTGTAGTATGTCTTCATACTTGTTCTCGTAGTTGATGTACCATGTGAATACCAAGAACAAGAAAACTACGAGCAAGAAGAAGAAGAAGTGAATGGGTAGAGAAAGGTACTGTAGATAATGGTTGTATGAAGACCTGTAATATGTAGCCATAGTGGTTGATTCTGGAAGTAGCTAGTAGTGTTGTGAGGAGAGTTGGATGTCTATTACAAAGAGTAGTATTGTAGCTGAGATGTACTAGAAAGCTAGCTAGGTGATGGTGTGATGTATTGTGGATACAAGGGTAGGAGTGCTTAGGAAGAAATGTTTCCAAGTGGGGATTGGTTTATATAGAGGAGATCTCATATTTTCGGACAAAAAATGCTAGTAAAAATTAAGGGCCAATTACATGGTTTTGATAAAAGGATTCCTTAAATTGATGACAAAATTTAGTCATCCTCTCTCGTTATATTACATGGTTGACAAGACTAAGTTATGACACTTCATTAAATTTTCGTTCTCAATAATCATATACAACAAAATGGGAGGATAATTTGATAAGAAATGAGTTCACTGTCACAAAGTTAATTTGGCATCAGATGATTTACTTAATTATTTGGCATCAGATGATTTACTGGTGTCATTTCTTAACCAAGAAAAAACTTCTCTTTTCTTGAGTCATTTTGATTCGACTTTTTTGAGATGGGATATCCAAAGTCAGGATGCTTCCAAGGACAGTGTAGGGTTTTAGTGGCATAGATTCTTTTCATATACAGTTTCTTCTGATCAATGTGATCATGCCACCTATAACCGACCATAGACACTTGCACGGGGGATTGAGAGGAATAATGTAGAAAAAGGTTTAGGGTTTAGTGATGGTAAGGTGGAATATTACTCGAAAGTGAATAGCAAATGTTGGTCCACTTTGAAACCCTTCATCTTTCTCTTTTCCTTCCCTTGGTAATAAAGCAGTTATCTCCTTGTACTAACTTTTCTTGTTGGGAAAGAATCCTTCCAATATTAGCAACGATGACAAGTTTTTTAAGCAATGGAAACAATATATTTGAGATTGTCATGTGTTTTCCTAAGTAAGCCATTTTCCCCCCTTTTTAAGAAAGAAAAATAAAAAGATGTTAGTATTCGTGTACTCGGAATATATTGGTGGAAAAAAAAATAATAATAAAGAGAGAGAAAGCTTAAGAACTTCAAGAAATTCTTCGTTATTTCTTCCTTTCTCCTTTTTATTTTCTCCTTTTTTTTTTGAGCTAGACCGTGTGGACACTTGCTCCGGTTATTTGGTGGTTAAGCCTTTAGCCAATTGTCCTTTTGTTATCTGATGGATTATCAACTTAATCATTCTTAATCAACATAATTGGCAGTTTGACTACAAGAAAGTGGTGTTATCCCCAACTCAGCGCTAAATGATTACCTTTCAAAGTGAACTTCATCATGCTAATTGATTCGACTTGACAGTTTGTGATATGAGGATGAAGACATATTTGCCGAGTAAAAAATTTGCCCCGTAAAAAATTTGGATCATTGAAGTGTATATACTATTATTATTGGAAGTATGACAACTGATTTGAATTGAAATTGAAATCTAAATTTTACATATGTGTCATGTATTCAATCATGATAGTGCATCTACTGTTAACGTATATAAGATTAATTCAAAAAATTTAGAATAGTATTTTTAGTTATATATCTGGATTAAATTATTTTACAAAGAGTTGGTTTTTTTTTTTTTTTATAGAAACAGGATTAGATGCATGACACATTATTTTAAAATAAATTTAACTCTTCTTGTGTAAAAAACTCTCTAGGCAAGTACATAAAAAGATAGTTGTATATACATTTCTTTAACTTATTTTGCAAATGGTACTGCCCATCAAGAAACAAAAAATGAAATGAAGTGGGCCCAACTTTAAAATTCCAGTAGGCAAGTATTACTAGGCCCATTTATCTCATGAATTGTCGAATATGAAACACTTGGTCCATTTAGCCGGGCACATTATTATCAGGCTCGTTACGAGGAATTCCCCTGTGTTCTGTTTGAGGCCCACCCAAAGTTCTGTGGCTACTTATTGAGGTGTCGCCTGCTTGCTTGCTTCGCATTAGTAAATTGGAATTATAATCTTCAATGTTAATCCAATCAATAGAATCTCCTGCTGTGTTTGATTTAATGCATAAATATAAAAAAATAATAGTCCCACTTGGGTCTGATTTAAGCTTGATTGCCCAGACAATTGGCACCAAAAGTACTGTTCCATCTTAAAAATAATTTTTTCCTTAATTTTTTTAAATCTTAAAAATAAAATTTAAAATGAACGATTTAAATCGAGAGTCGATCTACTAAACCACGATCCTTCTTATCCCATCTATTGTATAGAAGAATACCCATGAATTAAAATTTTATGTTGATTAATTTAACACAGTTTTCTTAAGGAGACAAGTTAGTATTAAAGTGAAAAAGCTTTAAAACGTATCAAAAGTATGCACAATTTAACAAGAAATCTTTTCCAAACTAACTTTTTTTTTTCTGCCACAATTCATTTTTTCTTACTTTCTCATTTCTCTTGACACCCTTTCCATCTCCAACTGCTAGGCACTGGATTGACAATTCATATTGTTGAATGTACTTTCTCTCGAATTAGACTGAACGGAGAACTTGGACGGGATTAGTTTGTTAGGTTCTTCCCTACCTTTTCTGATGGACACATGTATAGCTCTTAAGTACAAGAAAGTTCTGATTCTAGTCTCCCAATCCAAATTTCAGTTCAAACTTTTCTTTGACTTCTAGAATGGTGGTAATTAACTCGCTGAACTTATCCGATGCTGTTCTTGATTCGGCATCTTGCAGTGACCAGACTATTTCTATATAAATAAACTCACCAGAAGAAGCATAGCCCTCATGAGTCATAATTTTAATTTGTATCTTAGAAACAAATTTTTGCAATATGGCCAAAGTTACAAGATATTTGACTGAGTACAATTATAGTGCTTATCAGTTTTATAGCACATCACAGCCAGCTTCAATATTTGACAGCAATGGCAAATGAAGACGATGATCATTCAGCTAATTCAGGCGCCATGGCCAATGTCGGCAATGCACCGACAATCAACTCAGCCGTTGATAAACAGCATGGCCAGCTTAAGGATGACAATATCTTGGAACTCCTGGAAGATTGCAATTGTCATTGTCGGCCGGAGGAGGACTTGCATTGTCATCTTAACAACCGCCCTTGCTGCCTCCTTTCCCCTTAATTCATCAAAAAAGACAAAGAAGTCTGTTGCCCCTAGTTCATCAAAACACCGGAAGTTTGCAAATTCGATTCCTTAGATTGTCAATATGTTCATAAAAGAACAGAAGTATGGGAATGGAAGTGCTTGATCATTGAGTTCTGTCCAGTGTTTTTCTCATCTGTAGCTTTCTCATGTAAGCTGTGTAGAGAAATCACATAGTCAGGTGTCTGCGTTGCCCTTAACACTTAGGTTAATAATTTTCATAAGAAGTTTTGTACATAACTACGTAACCATCTTTTGGATTATACCATACGTCTTGCCGGCCATACAATATATATCAAATGCAATTATTTTTTGTACCAATCAGCTTTAGATTCTACTGTGCCACTTAGTTTGATGGTTTGGAGGAGGAGAGATCGAGGTCGAAACGGATTCGTTAAAAAATGAAGGAAGAAATCAACGACAAGGTTATTAAAAAAAAAGTGAGAGAAAACCAAATAGGGAGAGGAAAGGAAAGGAAAATAACAACAATATCTCATCAAAGTGTTTCTGTGCAAATTTTTATATTTCTTTATTTAAAACAGATTTGCCAATCAAAACCATAAAATGAAATAATACAATTTAGTTTAACTATTAATTCGAATGTACAACATATCAATTCCTTCCCAATTTTAATACAGATAGTCGTTTGTGTCGAAAATTTTTTATACAAGTGATTAAGTCACAATATATAATTTATTACTGCAAGATTAAAATCAAGGGGGTTGGACAACGACTAAGTCTAACTATATTTAGGGAAAATCGCCAATTTAGTCCTCAAACTATTTTACTAAAACTGATTTGGTCCCTCAACATTTTATCATATGAATTAAGTCCTTTAACTAAAATTCTTGTGCCAATTGAGGACCTATACGGTGTCGCCATCCAAAACACATGTTTCTGTACAGAAACCAACGGCGACGCAGGGGCTTTTTTGGAAGTACACAGTAGGATTTCTGCGGGAAGCAAGACAGCAACCATTTTGCATCCAAATTGGGGGAAACCTTTGAGTAGTGAGAAAATAGAGGATTCAGGTGAAGAGAAATGCTGGGGGTGGTGATGATGCTGCTGTGGGTGCAAGGATTGCTGCTGTTTACTTCTTTTGGAATATAACTTGTAGTTAAGTAACACATATATTGTAGAAGACTTGAAAAACAAAGAAGATATTGATTCATTAATTAAAGTAAGAGAAATATTTTTTGATAGTATTATTAGTTTATTAATTTTCAATGACAGTGGTGTATTTTGGAAAATAAAGAGAGGCATTCGATATTTAGTTACATTTAATTAATCTCGTACTAAAAGAATTTGTAAGTTATTGTTTACTGAAGTGTGTTTAGTAAAGGTTCTTTTGGATATATTAAATAATTTATTCTTTCGGTATTTGAATATGGAATGAGAACAAAGTTCTTTTTTTTTTTTTTAAACTTATTGATTTGTTGGTTTACATATTTTTGGGCACCAAATGAAACAAAACTCTAAATTGTGCAGGGTATCAAAGGCACAAGTCGGCAATAGCTGTTTCTTTTCAATTCATAGGAATAAGTACAATTTCATGACCTTTTGGATTTTTATAGCTTGTGAATATTTAAAAAAATTTAAGTGTAACATCGAACTATCCTCGTGTCTAAACAACCATAGACTATATATATTCCATGTAATTAATTTTGTATGCATTTGGTCTGAAATCCTATTCGGCCACTTGGTTAGATGGTTAGGGTGGATTCTTCAAAAATTGAAGGATGAAATCAAAGACAAAATTGGAAGAAAGAAGAAAGAAGGAAAAAAAGGGAAATTGAAATTAATGCAAATAATAATGAATTCTTATCAAAGTGTTTGTATGCAATCTTTTATTTCATATATTTAATTTACAACATATTTTTTTATTTTGACTTTTGATTTTAATATACAATGTAACAATCGCACTCGTCTAGTTTTAGTGTAAATATGAATTAATCATTTCTACTCTCTACAATGTTTGCGTAGAAAAAAAAAAATCATACAAGCAACTTATGTGCATGTCACATAAACTGAACTTAAAATTGATTTGTAAACACGATATGAATATAAGCCCGCTTAATTGTTTGAAATTTTTTTAGGTATTGGAAAAGTTTAATCCTAAAACTTAACGAAACCCAAAAAAAAAATAAAAAATCATTAGCATATCAAAATCAATGTGGTTTGTACAATTACAGTTTAAGTGATACTGCTCGATAGTAGAGGCGTGAAAAGCAATAAAATAAATTAGTTTCTTAATTGGTAAAAACAAAACTAGAGTTCTATTACTAACTAATTTTGAAACTATAGTGCAAAAGTAAATTTAACTTGAAAACTTTTAGGGGAATCTTTTCAGCCAACGTCAAGGGATCTGCAAGAACGGCAAATCACTATAGATGACGGTGATTCCTGTGAAAATGGCAATGGATGCGATCGAAGTTTTTGAGGTGATTCTCGAGAACTGGACATCCTGAGGCCAGATCTCGTAGCATATAAATTTACTCATCATGCATGAAGCTTAGCCCTCATAAGCTACGTCCATTTGTTTTTGTACGAAGTAAGCAAAAATTGCTGCAAAAAAATTGCCAAAGTCACAGGACTATCAATTCTTAGTTTTAGCCCTCACAACTTTGCCAGCAATGGCTGCAGCCGAAGAACTTGGCAATGCACCAATTTTTAACAGTGCCGTCCATCATAATGAACTGAGCAAGAATAGCCTTGGCTGGGTTCGGAAAGGAAGATGCTTCACGAGGAAAAATGTGTATGCAATTGTGATCCGAATGTGCCTGAAGGTTGCTATCCTTCAGACCCTAATTGTACAGGGTATTGTAATTCTCCCCATAGAGGTCACAAGGTTGTGAATGGGAATTAACCCTTTGATCCTGTCAAGTTTATCAACAAACTCGAAGTGGGAGAATGGGAATCCTTTTAATCTTCAAGTTCAACATTCGTCATTTTTATTTCCCTCTTTATTCTGCAGAAAAGGAGTGACCAGCTCCTTCAAGCGAATGGTGTGTGTTTTGTCTTTTCATCTCTATCCATTGATGGATTTGGGTAGAGGGATCAATAAATTTGTAAACTCTGTGATTTCAATGCATCTCCATCCAAGACATGCCTGTGACGCCCAAAAGGAAAAGAAACAAAATTTTTTTGCTGAAAATGTTTTGTACCAAATCCGGCCGGAAATCCGGCCAGTTCTTGGCCGGATTGTTGGCCGGATTGTTTGAGGGTTTTGAAAAAAAATTGGTTTTGCCACTGCCTTGAATCCGGCCGGGAATCCGGCCAGAAACCGGCTGGATTGTGACGTGTCACAGTCGGTCACCAGTTTTGACCGACTGTTTTCTTCCTTCTTATCTTGTTTTTGGGCCAAAATATCTTCACTTTTGCTCCTTGCTTGACCGGCTAGCTTGAGAGGAAAACCAAGAAAGCTCTTCATTTTCTAACTTCAATTTCTACACAAATCTTGAGTTTTAACCGATGGTTTTGGAAACTACTCCATACAAGGGCTCACCATGGAAGTTTGAAGGGGTTGATGGAGTTGATTTGAAAGGGAAGCTCCAAGTTGCTAGCTTTCTTGAGTTTTGAGGTAAGTTGAATAAGAAAGTTCTCTCTTGCTTTGATAATGGTTAATTGGTGGTTTATGGAGGTTAGATATGTTGTATTGTGGATGATTTTATGATTTTAAGAAGAGTTGGACCAATTTCTGATTTATTGGGGATTTTTCTGATTTTATATGATTATGGTTCATTGGTCTTGGAATGATAGCTTGTTGTGGTAAAATGGAGCTTGTATACATTGGATACGATGGTTTGCGGAAAATTTCTGGTTTGTGCGGAAATTCCGGTTTCTAGGGTATAATTTGGGGGTTTTCTAATGGTAGGCTTTTAAGCTTTTAATTGGATTTGATTGAAGGATATTATGGCCTAGTTGGATGTGTTTTATGGTTTTGAATCGTATGTGTGATTGTGGTTCATTGTTATGAGAATGGGTTTTTGATTGTAGGTTGGACAAGTGAAGAAATTAAGGGGAAGTGCTGTCCGAATTTTGAAAGGGCTTGATTGCTTTGAGTTTGTGATCTAGGGCTTGGATTTGAGCAAGACAATGATATATGATGGATGGTTCCTGAGTCGTGATTGGTGAGTGACCCCAAACTATTTCCAAAACTACTTATGAACTGTTTCTTGCATTATTTACTCGATTGCATAGCATGTGTGCTTGAATGTGAGTTCATGACATGATTTGGCTTCAATGAGTTTTTGGGAAGTCTTGTGCTGAACACCAACGTCTCCACCACTGTTTACTTGGAGCAAATGGCTCCCTATCACTGTTTCACTGTTAACTGATCGATTTAAGCGTTGGAGTTTAAGTACACTGATTTCACTGGCTCACGAGAGCAATGAACGTACATTTGACTACTGATTCATGACATCATTGAAATGAACTATTGAGAAACTGATTTGATGACTGCTTTTACTGGTTACTCGCTGAGTTTCTAGCTCACCCCACAAATGTTTTATTTCCCCTCCACAGGGTTCGAGGCGAAGGAAGTGCTCGTAGTACTTATTCATGTGATCACTGGTTGGATTATCTCTTGTACCATTGAAGTTTTAGTTCGACCTTGTGTAAATTTGAGACTGCAATTGTACTTGTATTTATACGAGAACTGAGGACCTTCGTCCTATTCGGGAATTAGTATTGTTTTCATCTCTCGAGGTTTTAGCTTGTAGTGCAATTGAGAAGTATTCGCTTCATTTATGATATGTGAATTTGTGGAACATTTGATGTATATTTGAAATTTATATTGTAATTGAATTGAGAACTGTAGTGAGTGACTGAGTCCCGGCGAGAGTTGGGCAGGCGGTCCGCCGAACCCTTTGGTTCGCCTTAGGGGGAGGTGGGGTCGTCACAATGCGACTCCAATTTATTGCGGTGCTTGTTTCTAACTGTTCCTAACATTTAAGCTCGAGTTCAAAATGATCGTGTGTCGGTTAGTATACATGCTATTATGCTGTATTCTACTCCAATGTATTAACTATGATATTACGAGTTACAACTTAAAATTCATGTCTTCATTAAGGATAAATTTTATGTACAATAACATTTGAAAACCTCTATTTTAGGATGTGTTCTAAGAAACATTAAAAGATTTCAAAAATTTGCTTCACAAAATGTGTTTTGCAAACTTGTTGATTAAAGATTAGAAATATGTAACTTTAGAAGCATATTAGTTAATTTATTAGTGACCTCTATCTTGTTGATTGCACATCACAATATACTACACTAATCTAAACTAAAGAATTCAAATCAAAATTTTGAATATTATCTAATGGAATTAGTAGTTATCTGACTGCAACTGAATGACTGATGTCTAAATTAACAACTAAAAGATTGGGTGGTATTTGAATGTTGATCTTGTAAAAAAAAAAGTATAAACACCAAATTTTTTTTTAACCGCACACCTCACTACTAGCCAATGAACACAGATATTTGTTTGTGTACCTACACATTTATTAGATCAAAAGATCATTAATGGTTCACTGGTTTTAGTGGTTCCGACTTCTGAGGATAGTCTTTGTCCATTATTTTGGTGCTTCTGTCTACATTTTGTTGCTTAGACAGTCAATTTGATGGCGGAATTTGCTAGCTTTGCACTCATTCTTGATCAATTGAAAGGGCCGAATTGTGGAGTCAAGTATAAATTTTGCGAAGTTTTGATGGCATGCTGTTGCCACATGCTATACGGTTCACCGTGCCATATTTTGAAGAAGGTTTCTGCAACTCTGGGTTGAGTCTTCTATAGCAGAGAAAGGCAGTCTTCAATCAAAGAAAGACATGTGTCCATCCTTAAATTTTTGGACCACTAAAATTTTTCGATAAGTTGACAAAATATTTTCTGAAATCTCTTTTTGACCCACTAAATTTTTGATAAACTGTTAAATATAACAAATAACAAAACAAAGAAAAATTTTATACTAACTGACATATGACTTATAGGATAGACATAAGTTAAAAAATGACTCACCTTCTCATATTTAAGAATTCTCATATTTGTATGTATCGTTTAGTCGTATTGTATGTTTAGAGTCGCTCTTTTTAGATAAATTTTTAAAAAAATGCATGTGACTTTATTTTTATTATCAGACATATGAATGTTTCAAAACATTTAGATAGATGTATGAATAATTATAAATATAAAGTTATCGATTCGCTTCTCAATAGTGAAGAATTAGAATCATACTCTATCTCCATGTATATACATATATAGCGAAAAAAAAATCTCCATATATAGCGGAGGTAGTGGAGAAAGTGGCATAGTAAGAAAACTAAAAATCTTTGTTTTGTAAGATGCTAAAGCATTAATGTTCTTGATTTATTCTTTTTTTTTTAACCATGCACAATACTCTCTAAACAAAAACTACGGATATTGATACAATACCATACCATTCAAAATAATTGTGTATCAAGAAAAATGGATAGTGAAGTTAATTATTGTAAGCACAAAAATTCACTTGGCTTGAATTGTTAAAGTTGCATAGAAATTGGTTTGGTAGTTAACTTTAGAAAGTTATGTCGACTTGTATCTCTTATCTAGTAGTAGATCAAGTCAAGAAGAGATTGATTTTGTCTATTATTGGCCTTGTAGTTAGGTGATCGATGCGTGCGAAACAATTGCAAAGTTATTTTTTTTTTAAAGAGTTTAGTCTGCTCTAAAGTTTTCCTTGTCCTTATCTATATTTAGGCAAAGATTACCACATGCCTAAGAACCCTAAAATCTTACAGTAATTACTCGAGTGTTTGAACAGCCTTTTGCTGTAATTCGGTATGCAAATTATAAGATGTTAAAGTTACTTATATGGCGTATAATTTCTTGTGTTAACAACCATGAATCAAGAACCCACTCAATGAAAATTTATTACAAAGCAGGATATAGTGCCTTGCATTTAATTAAGTGCCACTATATCTACAAGTAGAGGTGTCAAAATGGGTGATTTGGGCGGGTTCAGGTTGGGTAAAATAGGTAATGAGTATAAGTGAGTCAAATGGGTATAAATGGGTAAGTCAAAAAATGAATTCGATAACCCAATTACCCATTTATTTTAACTTTTTGTAAATTCATTTAAATTCATTTTTGCAAACTAAGTTACCAATTTATACCATCCTTTGCACCCATCATTAGTTTTAAATATTTATTTATAATGCTCAATAAACCTAATTATCAATATTTTTTTTCATCTGTACTCTATGTTGCAAAATTACATACTATTTAATAATTAAACAATAAGAATATAAAAATTTGAACTAAGTACTATAAAAGTTAACATAAAAATTTAATCCAAAATTTTGAACCTCTAACATTTTTTCATGTGTAAATTTAAAATTTCATTTTGGAAAAGTAAGAAAAGAAGCTAAAATTTGTCATAAATTGGTAATGCTGAAAAATGAGCAAGTTAACAAACTAAGAGAAAATAAAATGATAAGATAAAACCAACAAATAATAATAATAATGAAACAAAAGTAGTTAACATCATGACAAAATGAAAATTTTGAAAAAAAAAGGGTGGAGAGAGGAGGTTTGGGAGAAGATAATTCTAAATGGGTTAATTGGATTTGATGGGTTACCCAATAATACCTCATTTATACTCATATGTAAAAATTTAAGATACCCATACCTATTTATTTATGGGCGGGTATGGATAAACTTAATTAAATGGGTTTGTTTGACAGCTACATCTACAAGTAATGAATGAAATTGATATAGACAAATCATAAGTAACCAACATTAAACTAATGAACTTAATAAACTTGAATTCGGCACCTCTAATTCTTAAGGTATCAATCTTAGTTGTTATAATACCTGTAGACTAATACTTCATCGACAAGTTTTGATGAGTTGATTTGGTAGTTTATTTTCCTCTCGATCCTTTCAATGTACTATAGACATGATTAAATACTAAACTAATGAAATGAAATTTTGATTCTGCCGGATTTCAAGGCCCAAGCGGGCGAATCTAGAAGGCTTATATTAAGGGTTTGCAAGAACGGCAAGTCTCTCCTAACTGACAACACCTGAAAATAATTTACCATTCAGTCATTGGCAAGTCCTTTAATTTGATCCTCGAGAATTCGGCACCCTGAGACAAGAATTGTGGTGTATAAATTGGCTTTTGCATGCATGAAGCCTAGCCCTCATTATAAACTAAAACTGTCTTTGTAAGAAAGTAAGAAGTGAAAGTTTCTGCAGAAAAATGGCCAAAGTCACGGCACAAGCAATTCCAGTGCTTCTGTGCATTTTTTCAGCACTTTGCAGCCACTTCACAACTTTGCCAGTGATAGCCATGGCGGATGACATTCTCAATGAACCACGCTTCTTCAACAAGGCCATCCCTCATCATGATCAACTGGCCAAGAATAACCTTGGGTTGGGTTCGGGAAGGAAGCTCCTTCAATGTGTATGCGATTGTGATCCTAGTGTGCCCGAAGGTTGCTTGCCTTCGGACCCCGATTGCCAAGGATATTGTAACTCTCCTCATTAACTTTAGAAGCCCCGAAATGGGAATCGTTGATCTTGTCATATTCATCGACAGATTAGAAGTGTGGGAGTGGGAATCCTTGATACCCACTTAAGTTCAACCTTTAGTCAGAGTCAGTTTCATTTTGTCTTTATTCTGCTGAACAGGAGTGAACTCCTTCAAGTCAATCGTGTGTATTTCTTTTCATTTCTCTCCATTCCCTTAGGATATGGATCAATAAATTCGTTGTAAACCCTGTGATTTCAATGCATTTTCTTTTCTATTAGCATTGTCTTGCAATTGGAATTTTCTTGTCAAAACCACAAAAAAGAAAAGAAAAGAAAGAAAGGTAAATCACCAATTCCATTCATTCTCCAACCTTACAACTAGAATAACCGGATTCTGCCTCATACTGTTCTTAATCAAGAATATCAGAAATTGCCATTTAAACAGTCTACCAGACATTAGATTCATCTATACTATATATAAAATTAAGTGCCTCGAGTGTTTCTTACTTTTTGAATTTAGTTAATATACCCTTAATTATACAATGGTAGCAACTAAATTATTTATTATTCCCTGTGATTTTACAAAATACCAGATCACCTCCTAAGGTTTTAAAATAGCCACAAAACCCCCCTGTAATTTTATGTAAAGTGAAAAATGGACGGAATACACAATTAGTTAGAGCGTTTATACCAAACGTGCTTTAAAAGCCATGTGATAAAATCTTAATATCCATATAATTCCCTCATAATTTATAAAAATATCCACTCACCCTTTTGTGATTTTTATATTTATCCACGTAATCTCCCTATACTTTTATACAAGGTGATTAAGTTGTCGATTAATTTAACATTTAAATAAGGGCACTATTGGTATTTCAACTAACAATATTACATAGCTATTTTACATCAAGTTTTCACTTTTATATAAAATCATAGGGGGTGAAATGGATATTTTGAAACGTTAGGGGGGCCGCATGTGCAACAGATGAAACCATAGGGGGGTTGCATGTAATTTACCCTTAATATAATACTTAATATAGCGGTCGAATAAGTCATTAGAGCCACTGTATTTACAAGTAGTCGTGAAATTACAAGTGAAGAATGTTAAAAACTGATACACACACTATACCTACTTGGGACTTCCACTTGTTCCACTTCTTTCCTTTGGAAGGGTGGACTTGGGATACAGAACAATACTCAGTGGAATAAGTGCTTGTTGTTCAAACCTATTTGGAATATCTGCAAGAAGAAGGACTCTGTGGGTTAGATGGCTGCACTATGTGATGTTGAAGGGTCGTAGTAATAACTGTATTTAAGTTTTATTGCTTAAGTTTGTCTACATGACTTTATTACTTAAGCTTGTTGTGTTTTATTTGAGTATAATTTTTATTTGGTATTCTATATTGATGCTTGTGAACTGAGTTTGTTGGAAACATTGAGATTGTGTTTGCTGTGTTATGATTTTCTTTGTTAGGCAAAAAAAAAATTTTAAAGATTTTATAAATTTTTTGTATTTATTATACATATAGTGTATTTTTCTATATTTAAATATTTAAACGATCAAAATCTGTGAGGCTTATGTCCCACACCCCGCTAGGTAGATATAAAATATGCACGGCAAATACCTGCACCTTTTAGAAACACTGATAAGCACGAATATATGTACATACGTATACATGTGTGTGTGCGCCTATATATGTGTGTGTGTCTATATACACACACACATAAATAGAGTCTTCCTCAGGAAATTGTGTCTTGTGCATCTTGAAGTCTAGCCCTCGTAAGTTAAATCTGTTTCCTTGAGAAGTTTATGGCCAGAGTCACAGGACTGGCAATTAATTACTGGGCTTATATATCATCATTTTAGGACTGCTGCCGCCACTTCACTTTGCCAGGAATGGTCTTAATCATTCACCTATTTCAGTCCGCATGAGAATGTTTGTAACAACTATTTAATGTTCTTTTGGGTTTTTGTTGTATGTGCATAATTCGTAACGTTAAACTTATCTCATCTGTCCAACAGATCATAGGATATTTATTCAATATAATTTTATTCCCTTTTGCCTAAGATTGTACCATGCAACTTTCCTCGATGTTTAGGAGGAGGAGATATCAAAGTTGGACTTGGCCAATTCTTAAGATAATGAACGACGAAAGCATGAACATCAGAGGTTCAAAAACAAAAAATAAAATAAAATAAAAATACGAATAAATTCTTTTTAAAGTGATTATATGTGGTTACTTACCCAAGAATAAAGTAAGTATATGCCTTTTTTTTTCTAAAAAAAATTTCGACTGCAGAGAGATGAGATTTAAGAAATGGGGAGGGGATAGGGGTAATTTGACACTAGAATCTCTAACTGCTAGATTAACTTTAAATCTTGCAGTCTCAACTTTAACGGTTAGATTAAGGCTTTCTCAAAAAAAGCAATTATATGTAATCATTTACATCCACTTTGTTTAAGTATGACGTTTTAGTTTTAATATTAACTCTAATATATGAAAAAATCATTACACTATTTTTTGTGAATGGCACGTAATTAATCTTTCCCAATATGCAGAAAATTCTCTACCAAAGCTGTTTACTGCACATCATACAATCTCATTTCATATTTGAAAATTCTCTTTTTGTACACACGACATGCACAAAACTACTTATTGTGCAAAAATTTGTCAAGGTCTAGATAGCTTGTGTAGAAAACTTTCTACAAACAGTGAACGATTAACGACATGTTTTACACAAAAAAAAAAAGAGATTAGGATTGTTTGTGCAGTACATTATAGTTGAAAACTTTCTTTTCTGTACACATGATATACATATAACTATACTTGCATAAAAATTTTAAGGGTCAGGGAAAGATTTATCTAAAATTTAACTGAAAATTTCAACATTTCTTAGGGCAAGAGTGTATGCGTGCGTGCGCGTGCGCGTGTATTCACGCTTGTACGAGTATTATGTATTTGAGTATGGTATTGTAGTAGAAGCATGAAAAGCAGGGAAAAAAATAGTTTGTTGCCTAAATGAAGAGTAATAATAGTATCACTTTTCTGCGAACAATTTGTATTTCAAAAAACAAAAGGGTTCGTCTTTGTTATCACAATTAATTAATCTCCGGACAAGAAATCAAAATCTAGAATGAGAACAAAAAATTCGACAATTGAATGGTTGATTTCGTGCCCCACATTTGATACATTCTGAAACTTTGTTCATATATACCAACTGAAACAAAGTTCCGAATCTACCAGGTATAAAGGCACAAGCCGCTTACAGAACAATAACAACAACTACTACAACCAAAAAGAAAAATGCACAAGCCGGCAAGAAAATTAAGGACCCCAGATTCCGAATTCGGCATCCAGATTACTATAAATTTACTCATCATTCATGAAACATAGCACTCGTGAGTTGAATTTGTTTGTAAGAAATAAAATTTTCTGCTAAAAAGAAGATGGCGAAAGTCGCAAGACTCGTTCTCCCAGTGCTTATCATCAGCTTTGTAGTTCTTGGCACTTGCAGCCACTTTACTTTGCCAGCAATGGCAAGTGAAGATAAAGATGATTCAGCTTCTTTCACAGTTGCTTCTTTACCCGCGGCCGATGAAGTGGCGGATGCAGGACGGAAACTCCTCCATAACCACCCCGACCCACGTTGCGATTGCAGTTGTAAAAATAAACCAGATTGTTTTGCTGATGATCCTTACTGTCAAGAGCAATGTGGTGGTCGGTAAGCCCGAATCACCCAAAACAGGGAAAAGTGCGAATATATCCTCCATGCTTGTCATGTCAAGTTGCATTGGAATTTCAATCTTCTTGTCAGTTTCCTTTCTGTTGTTTTCACTTTGTTGACTTCTGGTGTGTGTTTTATCCGTCCATCTCTCTCCATTTCCTTCAGGAATGGATCAATAAATTTGTTGTAAACTCCGTGGTTTAAATGCATCATCTTTTGTTTTGGAATACTATCATCAATTTTTTTTTGACAACATACATCATAATTCATTAAATAACAAATGAGTACTAATTGGTAGAAAATACTGCAATTCTAAAACATCTATGAGTGCTTCCAATCACTAGATTTACTTATCAACTGTTTCAAGTTTAGATTTCGTCTAACAAAATAGATGTTAGGAGTCCTAAATTTGACAACCAAATTTGATAAAGAAAAATTTAGATACAATAAAAGCAATAGAAGAATTAAAAAAAAAAAAAATTACACTAGGAATCCCTGTGAATTGCAAGGGGAAATTAGAGAGAAGAAAGAAAATTTATTAGATTTAAACAATTATTCTGTCATGAATCTAACTAATTACAAGCAAATTCACCTAGTCCACTTATTTTTAACAATTTGTGCTAGTAACGTTATCTCATAACCACATTTTGCAATGGTCATTGAAGAAAATTCTCAGCCGTACGTCGTCGTTTGAAAACAGGTGGCCAGACGTTACTTTTGTGGTAGAAACGAATTACAATATATAGCCTCTCGATCTTGGCTTATATCATTTTAATAAGTGATCAAATGAGTGAGAAACATGTTACCTTGGTTGTTTAAAGGGATAATTTCAGAAACCTCAAGGGAGGTTTCTGACAATTTCACTTAGCTCCTCCCAATTTTAAAAAATTACACAAACCTCTCTTGCGTTTACTATTTAAGTAACATTATAGACCCATTAGGCTAGAATTATACTTAATTATCCTAAAATACCCTTATGCAATATCATAACATCAAAAGAAAGTGACAAAAAGGTTTAGTGATCAATTTAACCAAAAAAAAAAAACACTTTTATCCAAATTTGCTATGCTTCCACGATAATTGTAAACTCCAATTTAATTCCCAAATTCTATCAATTTTGGTATCACTAAAATCCCAAATTTTACCAAAATTGAATCCCCAAATTCTATCAATTTCGGCATCATCAAAATCCCAAACTCTACCCGAATCACTTTACAAATAGACCATAACCACCACCACCACCAACTAAAATACCCTCAAGAGCATCCCGCCCGAATTAATATTATATTTTGTCTATTGGCTAATCTTACATCTCAAATTATGAACCCAACACGTATCGCATATCACCTTCCTTGAACAGAAGACCTGGCCAACTACTATTGATGTCTATGCCAAGAGTAACCCCATATTCCAATGGCGTTAGAAACAGAGAAACTAATCTTTATGACAAACCACCACCAATACTTGTAAATCAAATAAAAATGAAACTAAATGAAGATCTTAAATTCTAGTGCGTAATAGACATAATAGCATAACCTAGAAACATCCCTTTTTCTCTTCCAACCATAGCCCATTAATTTCATTTTTTTTCTTCTCTATCACAACCATCTTCATCATTTCCATCTAATTTGATCATGAAATTTTCATATGCTCCCTCAATTTGTAATTTTGGAAATTTTGATTCTTTAATATATGCAAATTATAATACGAGAAAAAATAAACAAGGGGGTTGATAGTTAGGTACTACGGAAAGAGAGGTATAGACAAGAAATGAACACTTCGGATAGGTTTGCATGGTGATATAGATGATGGGTGGAAGAGACTGTGGAATTATAGGTAGGAAGAAGAGAATTACAAGAGGTAGAAAAAAAGGGAGGGAAAGATAAAAGAAACTGCTGTTAATTAAAGTATGGTTAGGGATGATGACGAGTTGTTGCAGGTTTTTATTTTTTCTTTTACTTTTGGCTTGGTTTTTGTATCCCACATATGTGGTAAATTATCTATTAGGTAGAAGGTATTATAGTCATTTTATTGAACTGAGGGAGGTTTGTGTAATTTTCTAAAATTGGGAGGAGCTAAGTGAAATTGTCAGAAACCTCAACGGAGGTTTCTGAAATTATCCCTTGTTTAAATCCAACGTTAGTTTATTTACCATGTTTTGTATTTGAAGTTTTTCCGTCCAATTGACTCAAAAAAAGATTAGCACCCAAGGTTAGCACGAATGGTCCTTTCATCTTTTCAAATGAGAGACGAGTTGACAGGGGACAAATGGTCAAGACTCGTTGGGTCTTGCATATGTTCGTTCAGGCAAATAAGGTGAAAAGAAGCCTAAAATAGGCAAACATCTTTTACAGCAAAATTTATCGAGGAATGCACAACAGATTGAACGAGCCATCAAGCCACTTTCCTGTTTTCGTGCTAGTTTTCCAATTCTTTTTTTCCCCGTATTAATTACATTAGGATTTGTTTTAATACCATGATTTATAAGCAGCATTTTTGTAGAAAATTATTCCAGTTTTTATCGACACGCATTTTTGGATCAAGCTATGCATTCTCTCGGGAATAAAGCAGTAGAGATCTGAAATTGATGAACAAAATGTTTATTCAATACTGCAAATGCAAACGCTCAATTCAACAAATTAATGATACACAGGACCATCAGTAATGCATTACAAATATGTTATACTCAACGGTAGCATCACGAGTATTGGGATCAAAGGTGTAAGTTCTAGCCCGAGCATAACCATTAGCAAATCGGAAAAGCCCACTTCCACCAATTACCGGCATCTCCCTCACCTTGTCAAATACCGGATTCCTCCCTAGCACGGTGATTGTACTCCCATTATACTTACCTTCATGAAAAACGAAGTTCATGGTCACCAACAAAGCCACCTCCTCTAGGGAAGTCGATGCATAAAATCCTTCAGATCTTCCAATCATCTTGGAGCTAAGCTCTGGTCCCAGAGTTAGTGGATTATCAACAATATTCAGAAATCCAAAGGTGGTAGTGTTGTTTGGTGCTTGAACCACTGTAACTGAGGTTGGATTTTGTCCACTAAGAATATCATGCCAAAAGAACCTAAAATGGCTTAGCTTTTGTTTTCTCAGTTTGATTGCTTTCTGATCAATGGATTTAACAAAATTGTACTCTTCAGCATGAGTGAATTGAATAGCCAGGAAGGAAATGAGGAGGGAAATGGCAAAAATATGGACAGCTGAAATTGTAGCCATTGAAGCTTGTGTAGTAGTATATTACCTAATATTTTTGTATTGGGGGATTTTGGGGGGTGCATTTATAGGGACTTGGAAATTTGGGTAGAAAAAATTTTACTTATTCTACTCTTTTTGTACCAAATGAAATAATAATTAAAACATAAGAACTTGAGCAAGTAACAATTATTTACAAGGCGATGGCTATACTTTAGCCATCACCTATCATCCTCTGTACATTAAATATGTTAGCTTGTGCCACTTTTATTTTGGAGAATTCTCTCTAGTGATAATTGCTCCAAATCAATTTTGCTCATTTAATTTTCTCCTAAGACCATACATTTACAAATGGGTATGTGTAGCTTTGGTACAAAAGAATTTCCTTGTTATCTGAAGCCTTAAAAACGAGTACAATTTTTGAGCACTAGTTATAAATTGGAGTATTATACTTTCTTGAAGGCTATTCATTAAGTCAAAATAAATGGATGACATAATACGTTCATAATATGTCAACATTTTCTGTTCAAAATAGGAAGTATATATACATTTTAAGTTTCTTGTAAAGTTTACAAGTTTGGACAATCAAATTTATAAATGAATAGGGGAAAAAACCCAAAAGAAAGAAAGCGATTTTTAAGGGGTGCAGAAGACAACCTTCAACCCAGGCATAGTCATCTAACATTTATTTATAAGTAGGGTCTCTATTGTATTTCACAAGTTTAGAGTCATCTAAACTACGATTCTTCTAGATGTGAGACAACATTTTACCTACTAATAACCATATTATATCCAACCACCAGACGGTTTTATTGGATTTGAGAATGACTTGGCTAAGCAAGTCGGCCAATGTCTGCTTTAATGTTTGGAGCACTAGTGTAAAAATGTATATATTATCAACATATGAAAAAAATAAATTCTCAATTTTTTATTCTTTTTACTCGTTAAAAGGAAAATTTTGACATCTTCTACAAGGGCTGTAACTAAAGATTTGTTGCCATCTAATTTATTTTATATCTCAAAGTGGTTTCATTTCTCATATGGTGTTTTTGCTTTTGTGTGGCGCCAATTTGCACAATCTTTATATTTCACATTTTATTCATGTTAGAATATATACCCTAGATAGCAAATATATTCATGTCTTTAGATATAGAACCATATAAATAGGTGTAAACGAATTTAATCAAACCAAACACTCTAATATTCAAGCTTGTTGATTAGTTTAATGAGTTTGAAATTTTGTTCAAATTTAATTTATTTATTTGCTGAACTGAACTTGAACGACCTTTTTTTTTTTTTTATCAAGTTTGAATGTTATTAAATATAAAACACTGTTTAATTTTGATTTGACTAATAGACGAACCAAAGTCGAACGAGATCTTACCAAGTTAAACTCGGTTCAAGTATCAAATAGTTTGATTTATCTTTCAACTCTACGTATAAAGTCCTTCAAAAGCATAAAAAGGCATTAGTACTTCAAAAGCATAAAAAGCATGTTATGAATGGAACATAATATAACCAAATTAGTATTAGCATCCAGAAATAGATAATCAACAATTAACCAAAAGATTTTTTTTTTTGCTTACTCTTTTGGTGTGCTTTTGTTAATTTTACTACGAATAGTTGAACAAAGGGTCTCTGGCACTGAAAATGCAAGCAGCTGAATAGATTTATAGTTAAATAATAATTGCAAAAAGACGTTAAACTACAAGAAAACCAATATTAACTTCCTTTCTATCTCATGCAATTTAAAAATCCCAGAGTGCTATCACACATATTTGTGCAATATCCTGAAAGGAAGCAGTAAAAATGAACAATTTTTTTTTATTCCAGTTTTGAGAATTAAACCATCTTAACTTTCAAGAATTAAGAACGGAAAGTAGAAGAAGGGAAAAAAAATTAATTCATGGTCTACAATGCCGATGGTGAAAATGAATATAGCAACAAACATGATGGTCACTTGTAAGCATTTTATTTTTCTTAGGAACTTTCGTTTTTATCTTTCTCAAGTCTTTCTTAAGAACTTCAACCTAATCATAGAGTTTGGTTGTACCAAACACAATTGTTTAACAATTTTTTTTGATATCTAAATATTTTTCAATACCATTTATTATAACGAAAGAAACAAAATGATTCAACATATGAAGATATGGGGAGTAAATGGACAATCTTCCTTCCTATTATTCAGAAATTGGAACCTAAGAAAGTGAAATTGTTTTCAAAGATTTCAGAAATATCTCTGAAATGTGTAATATTTCAGATTTGCAACGTTATACATGCCCAAAGAAAATTATGGTAGAGAAACAAACTATATTAAATTTATCTCACATCAAACTAGTCTAGGAGAAGGAAAACTATAATCCAATACTTTTGTTAGTAATATTGAACCTCTAATCTCTACAAATCCTGTGTGACAATAAAGAGTAGCTTTCCTTAAAATGAAAAATACTTTTGGACACTACCAAAATGTTGACTGAAGCTTCTATGTCAAAATTATGCAAAGAAATATTACAACTTCTGAAATAAGTCAAAACAAAAAAAAAAAAGAAAAAGAAAAAGAAAAAGACAAGGAGGGAAATAGCATACATGAGAAAAGCATGAACTACCTAAGACTCGAATAATGCAATGTTCAAGTGCCTAAGAAACTTGCTTAATAGAATTGCATGAAGCAGTAGAATCCCATGAATCTCGGAAAAGACTGCTGGCCAATCTCTTCTTTGTTTTGTTTCATCCTACAACCACCACGACTTTTTCACTTAACACTGATTCTTACATAAAAAAAAAAAACAACAAATCTTGATGATAAATTTTCAATTTTCAAGTTGTACATAATTTTTCTCACCTCCCCTGTCACTTTCTGAGAACAATCATATACAGCAGTTCATAGCCCTCAATGCTATGTGTACACAGAATACTGCATTAGGGTTTTTTTTTTTCTTTTTTGGGGTAAGAACTGCTTTAGGTTGCTTACAACGAAAAGGAAATCATTGTATTCTTTTAGCTAAAAGCTTTTCCGAGTGGTCCTCGTTTTGATTTGCGCTTTAAGAGGAAAAGATTGTTTAGAAGCAATACAATTGAACACTTCTTTGGCATTCTAACTTATTATAACATCCTTTCAATTTGTTAAACATCTCTTTTCAATAATCATCTTTGGCTCTTCCTATATATGGAACAAAATTGGTGTCAGCCAGGAGGCTTGCTGTGGCTCATGCAGCAGCAGGGAGTGCAGCTTCAATTTGGAATTTGACGTTCAGTCCTAAGTCATTGGCTTGTCGATTGATCCTTTCTAGGTTCGTGTAATCGTGTTAATGTCCCTGATCATTGAAATATTGAAGTCGACCTCAAACGAAAACCAACTGTACTGAAGAATGAGAAGAAGAAGCATGCCTTCTTGAACTTCTTGAATCTTGAGTTGATTTCGATGCTTCGCCACTCGACTGAGATTTTCATAGTTGAGCCAAAATCAATCCATTCGCTCTTGGATGCTTATTGCTGCTTTGCTGGCTCCCATTGTTTCGAGAAAAGGAAAACAAAATGGAGAAATTTCTATGTTGAAAACATGAAAAGAAACTCTTATATTCTTGTTAAAAGTGCGTAACCAACTTGTTAAGAGTTGCCCTAAAATCCAATTCAAGTGATAGAAACATGAACTTACCAATTAGTTGAAAGTGGCAGCGGATCCTCGGTTATACTCCCTCCGTCCCACTTTGATAGTCCTGATTCTTTTTTCACACAATTTAATAAAAAATAGTTAACTTTGTTGGAACAATCAATTTAGGTAGCTATTTTCCTAAAATACCCTCATATTAATTAGAGTACAACTTTATGGAAACTTAAATTGATGGTAAAAAAAGAATCAACTCCCATTTAATGGGGTAGGTTTATAGTAACAACAACTTACATTGAATAAGGGTATTTTAGGAAAATTAAAATACAACTATACTCTTCAATTGGAAAGTGGACTACAATTTGGGACAGACGAAAAAGGAAAACAAGACTATCAAAGTGGGACGGAGGGAGTATAAGTTAGTGTTACACCCATATTACACTTCTTAAGTTGCTGTAACTTTTACACATGTACTTTTTGTTGGATATTTTAATAAAAAATATCACATATTTATTTTGAATTCAAACACTATAAATTACAAATTGTTCAATGAATTTTCAGCTACAAATAAAACCATTCAAAAGTGTAACTTATGTATTTAAAATGAGATTTATGTCTTGAATTGTATAACCTATGTAATGATTAGGTTTATGAATTCATTTAGTAAATTTTTTTACCATTATACAATGAACCTAGACTTTTCAATCTATAGCTGAAACATGAGGTGCTAATTCCTCTTAATGTTGGTATTTTAATACTCCTAATTTTTTAACCTATAAATAGAGGCATCTATCAACCAAACTTGATATATACTTTGCCATCTTTAGACTATCTTCTACTTTTCTTTTTCTCACTATAATTGAATTTTATAGGGTAAAAAATAGTGTTGCCTGAGATTTTCATCTTACTCCAATAGTGTAGATTGGAGTATATTACAGTGAGATAGGCTGAGCTGTTGTATCCTTAAGACAGCGTATTGAGACCTACTACACCGAAAGATACTCCGTAAGGGCGTGAATCGTCTCAAAAAGAGCGACCTAATCCATGCCAAATTAATTTTTTATGGTACAAATTATTTGCATTTTTTAATATAATATTGAGGTATGAAATTTTTGTTAATTTCTTTGTTAAATTTTCTTAGAGAAATAATTGTTAATTATATGATTATTTTGGCCCAGAACCAACACTTTTTTATTAGATTGGTGTAAACTAATATTTGGTATATAAGTTTTTTTTTTTAAAAAAAAAGCAATGGCTATTTGTTTAGATTTTTTAAGCTCAATTTCAATTAAATTTTGAAAAAATATTAATAAAATTGTTACTAATGTTGTTATATATATATATATATATATATATATATATATATATATATATATATATATATATATATATATATAATAGAGCAAGATAAGAGAATATCATAAACCCACGGGTAAACCGTGGGTACTGGAAATGAGGTGGAAACGGGAAGTGAAAGGAGTGGGGAGAATATGAGGAAGAGCTCTGCCATCTCGAAGTCATACGTTTACCATTCCAAATTCAATTCAATTGAACTATATTTTGATTTTCAAACTCTTTTACCTTCCTTTTCACCTTGTAAGGCTAGGATTTCAATTGAACCAAAAAATTTTACATAACTTTCAAATCATATACACGTTTAACATTTTTCGAGATTATTTTACCTATGAAACTATCATAAAAGTGGTATCCACTAAAACAAGAATCTCGACCGAAGAGTAATTAAGTCCCTAGTAGAAAAGTTTTGCAAAGCAAAGAATAAATAAAAAAAGTCAAAACCTTATCAGATTAATCTACTTTAATTGATGAAAAAAGAAGATGCATATAGTGTAAGATAAAAGAGGAAGATATGTATAGTGCAATTCTCATATTGGAGATCATATGCACCTTTGTGTCCATACCTCTATTGACTAACTACATAAAGAAGAAGAAATAAGAATAAACAACTTAGAAGGTCTTTAAACTATTAAGATCAAAATTTGACGCTCTTTATTATGAAGGGCCAATTTGATACTTGAAATACACGATGGGCCAAAAGAAAAGAACTGAAATAATTTAAGAATTCCCTAAATATTTTAAATTAATTTTTTTTGTAGTTCGGAATTTTGTTTAAAATATTCTCAAAGAAAATAAAAAAACACACCTATTGTCTTCAACTTGATGACTAGCAGATTATATTTTTTTTTTAGCAAACTAAATAATAGTAATTTACATTAGAAACTATATGCACCATACAGGATTTGGAGTGAAAATGGTTTTCATCAGGCCACGAATCAAGGGTACCAACCCTGGATGCCAGGCCGATGATATAAACAAGAATCAGAATTTGACCATACACACTCCAGTGGCAACTTATGCTCACAAAAAATCTTTGTTTCTCTTTTTTTTTACTATAAAAATAAGGAAAAGTTCTCCACCAAACGAATAGTCGAATAGTTTATTGGAGAAGAATGGCAAAGCAAAGAATAAAGTATTATGAAAATAGCAGTCACTATGAAAAAAATCAACGCTCACATGAGGTTTTTTTTTTCCTTCTTCCCCATATATGGTTACCAAGAAGAATCCTTTTTTTTTTTTTAATATATAGTGTTGCCGCACAAGTGCTGTGCCGCAACTGTTTTAAATTTTTTTTGGCAATTTTAAAAAAAATAAATAAAAATCTGTATGTTACCGCACAGCCACTATGCGGCAGCGGATGGACTTTTTTGAAAAAATTTAATGTGTCTGTTGCCGCACCACCAAAACTGTGCAGCGACAGACAGATTTAAAAAAAAAAATTGTATATGTTATGGACATAATTATTTTAAAAAATTTTGATGAAAAATGATATCTATACAATATAGGAAAATTCAACCATCCCTTTTGGATACCGTAACCATTATTCTAATCCATTAAACTCTTGTCGCATAATTCAATAATTTAAACTCCTAAATTCATCTAAGGGCTTATATATCTTTTTACATATACAACGGTGAATTGATATTCATGGATGTGATATCCAAAAGGTACTATAGAACTCCCTTACAATGTATAATGCCTAAGGGTCTGGAACCAACAGAACATATGATTTACCAACTTACTAATATATGAACTTAATTTTCCTTCAATTTATAGGCCGGCATTGATAATTTGAAGATTTTATGAGTCATGACAAATACATCTCGAAATGAAGCCCCTTATCCGATATTTTTTTCCGACACATAGTTTTTACTCATCAACCCAAAAAAGAATGAGGGATGAGTTGACGGCGGACAAATGTTCAAGACTCATTGGGCCTTGCATATGTTCGTTCAGGCAAATAAGGTCAAAAGAAGCCAAAAATAGGCAAACAATTTTCACAGCAAAATTTATTCAGGAATGCACAACAGATTGAACAAGCCACTGTCTTGTTTTCATGCTAGTTTTCCTATTCCTTTTTTTTTCATATTAGTGACATTAGGATTTGTTTTAATACCATGATTTACAAGAAGCATTTTTGTTGAAAATTATTCCAGTTTTTATCGATATGCATTTTTGGATCAGGCTATGCATTCTCCCTGGAATATAGCAGTAGAGATATGAAATTGATGAACAAAATATTTATTCAATACTTCAAATACCAACGCTCAATTGAACAAATTAATGATACACAGGACCATCAGTAATGCATTACAAATAGAGGTGGGCGCGGGTCGGGTAACCGCCCCATTCACCATTTAGCTGACCCGACCTGCATCTTGCGGGTCAGTCATTTTCTGACCCTTACCCGCCCCGCATATCAGCGGGTACCCGCTGAGATAGGGTCGGGTCAGCGGGTACCCGCCCCGCCCCGTTTATCGTTTAATTTTTTTTAAAAAAATGATTTATACCAATTTAATTTTATATTTTACACATTCATCTAAAATTTAATAATTTTTTTTTTCTAAAAACAGGTTTCCCATCAAGAAACAAGCATGTAAAGAGAATACAAGATAAAGAAAAAAAATTAAAAGAATTCAAAATCAATAAAAGTTTGAAATAAGTAGCACAATTTTTAATATACATGTTCTGCATTAATTAAACTTTTTTCTATAAAATATAAGATCATGACCTCTACAAATGAATCTTGTAAATAAACTATAGTATCTCATATTTGTAATGCAATTTGTTCAATAAAATTACTTATTTAGTTCTAACTTATTATTTTATAGTGTGTGTATAAAAATAAAAAATATATATGTGGGGCGGATCGGGTATCCGCGGGTTTTTAATTATGTGACCCTAACCCGCTCCGCATCTTAGGGGTTCCCCGACTCTCTTTTGATCCGATCAAATAATAAAAATCGGATATCCTAATTTTCGGATCGAATCGGATCGGATATGACGGGTTTTCGGTTAGTGGATAATTTTGCCCACCCCTAGTTCCAATATTTTAAAAGGCGAGAATAGTAGGTAGGGTGTTTCATGTGTGTGTGTGTGTATATATATATATATTCACCTAGGCTTTAATCAAGCTGACCCTACAGAGGCTGAAACTCGGCTTACATTTTAATCGAGTTTTAAATATAGGTCCAAACTCTATCAGTTCCAATATTTTAACAGGCTCAATTCCTTTTCTTTCAGGCCAGCCTGGTCTTATTGACTTTTTTTTTCCCCCTCATTCAATTGAAAACATCTATATCATGCTATTTTACAGGAGAGAGAGAACCCAACTAGGTTGTATAATGAGCCAGAGGTTGTATAAGCCTACAAGAAGCTAGAGAGAGGACTCATCTAGACCGAAAGGATCTCAGGCACACTTTTTGAATTTTTTAAACTATAAGGTAGGGGATTTAATTTCTCGATCTAGAGTCCAAAAAAGGATTTCAAATCTCTTTTGACAGCCAACTTGTCTAATACAAGTTGCTTGCTTGGCTCTATTGACAATTCTACATTGAATTAAACTATTAGTTGTGAAAATTAATCATGAAAGTCATTTGCATAAGATAAAATTACAATATATAGTAGCTTTGAACTGCTTTAGTAAAAAGGTATTTTAATTGTTTAAAAATTTTAAGATGTAGTTACAAAGATACATATGGGTTACGATAGGATTCTCGATTCAAAACTTGGAACTTGATTTTATTTACCTAAAATCCGATACATTTAGATGAGTTGGAAACAAGGCGTCTAAATACAGTTAATGCAACAGTTTGATTGCTAATTAAATTTTTTATTATAGAAGGATAAATTTCGATATGTCTAAAAATATTTTTCATAAATTTAAATAAATAAAGCCTAATTTTTCTATTGTTGCCTTAACATAATTTCCAAGGAAAAGCATTTAATTCATGAGAAATGGAATTTATCCTTTCAAGTCAAGGTTACTATTATTCATATTCTGTAAGACTCAAACATGTATCTATCCTGTATTATATTTACTTTTTAAATTATCACCCTTGTCAAAATGCTCAAATTGTTTGCACAAGGATTTTTAGTCCTGTTACCAAAATACATTAAAAAAAACGTGTTTGCTTTTTTTTTTTTTTTTTTTTTCTTGTTGACAGTACATCCAACTATATCAAGACCAAACTCGGTTCTTATGTTGGCCAAATATACTGTCTTGCTGGTTAGTTGATTTTGTGATTCTACTATAAATACATTGACAAGTATATGTAGATTGCCTCCCGTCATAGACGGAACTAGATTTAGGACATGAAATTATGAAAAGCTAAGCGACTTTAGAATTACGAAACACTTAAAATCCAGTCTTGTATCCTTGTAGTTCCGGGTACCTTCAGAGTTGGATCGAGGAACAAAGACTATGAAAGATGTAAACCTGAAGCGATACCTTTACCGCTAGTTTGGGAGGATAGTTTGGGAGGAAGGAAATGAATAGAAAAAAAGAGTTTTGAAAGGATTAAAAAACTTTTTCTATCGTTTGAAAGTAAAAACAAGTACAAAAGAAAATATTTGGAAAGATTTGACTTCCCTCCATCTCTTTAAAAACTTTCCACCCAAAGTTAGGCAGAAAAGGAAGGAAGACACAGTAGTTTTTAGTGAATTTTCAAATATGATAATATTACTCTTTAAATCATGATACAAAAAATTTAATTCCCGATGAATTTCTTCATACAAACATCCTTTCACTTTATCTCATAGTTATTAAATCTGGCCCAACTCAACGGTTGAACCGGTCAAACTGATGGACCTATCATGGAACCGAGTGATTTAGCAATTGAATTAGAGTTACAGATGACTCGCTTTGAACCGTTTGATTCGGATGGTCGAACAAGTGATTCGTTAAACCCGACAGGTTTTGAAAATTTTTTGCTTCCTTTCTGAGGTCTTTCTTAAGAACTTCAACATAATCATAGAGTTTGATTGTACCAAACATAATTGTTTTAACAATTTTGTTTGATATCAATACTTTTCAATACCATTAATTATATAGAAAGAAACATAAAAGATTCAACATTTGAAGATATGGGAGTAAAAGGACAATCTTTCTTCCTATCATTTTAGAAATTCTTTTTTTAGGTATAATGTTAGATTAATTAACAATAATTATTAAAAGAGACCTATCATTAAGAAATTCAAACCTAAGAGAGTAAAATTGTTTTCAAAGATTCCATTTGTAAGCACTATATTGTTCTTAAGAATTTTTTTTCTGAGGTCTTTCTTAAGAAATTGAACCTAATCATAGAGTTTGGTTGTACCAAACACAATTGTTTTAACAATTTTATTGAATATCTAAATATTTTTTAATACCATTTATTGGACTCAGCAGATGAAGATACAAGAGTAAACCTGTCATTCGAAAATTCGAAACTAAGAAAGTGAAGTTGTTTTCAAAGATTTCAGAAATGCCTCCAAAATGTGTAATACTTTAGATTTGCAACTGTGCATATGCCCAAAAAAATATGAAAGACAAACTATCTTTAAATCTATCTCACATAAAAAAAAATCTAGGAGAAAATTAAACAATCGGATGCTTTTGTTAGTAATACTAAACCTCTAATTTCTACAAATCTTGTGTGACAATAGTAGCATTCCTCTAATGAAAAATAAGGACACAACCAAATGTAGACTAAAGCCTTGTGGCAACATTATGCCAACAAATAAACAACTTCTGAAATAAGTCAATACATAAAAAAGAAAAAAGAAAAAAAAGGAAAATGGCATACACAAGAAAGGCATGAACTACCTAAGACTCGAATTTTAAGTGCCTACAACTATTATGATGCCATGAAACCAGGAAAAAGACTCTTGGACAATCTTCTCCTTTGTTTTATTTCATCCCATCACCACCAAGACTTTTCCACCAATACTCATTCTAACCAAAAATATATATATATATATATAGAGCACAACAAATCTTGATGACAAATTTCAATTTTCAAATGGTTGTGCATAAATTTTTCTCACCTCCCAACAATAGTTGATCATTACATGCACCTTTGTGCCCATGCCTCAATTAAGCGCACCAAAATGAAATAAGAATAAACTATTTAGTAGGTTTAGACTACTTTGATTGTTAAATTTTGATCAATAATATATTTTAAATTTGAATTTAACTCCTCAAAAGTAAGTATGTCCAATTTTACTCCTCCATCGTTAAATTCGACGCAAATCCTGTATTTGTTTTTAGTCGAAACAATTTCTTCTTGTATAGTTCTTGAAGAAACTATGTGGATGCGAATGCCTTTTTAAACATTTATCTTCCATTTGATGCTTTTATCTGATCGTGTAAAGATGTTGGATCTCGTCTAAATTCTACAGAACGATCCCAATACACGACGGACTAAAAGTAACTAACTAAAATAATTTAAAAACTTCCTAAATAGTTTACACCAAATATTTCTCCAAGAAAAGAATGAACCACCGTATTTGGAAAAAGGCATTCGTATCCACATGGTTTCTTCAAGAACTATACAAGAAGAAATTGTTTCGACTGAAAACAAATATACAGGATTTGGAGTTTATAACCATGCCCAAATTATCTGCTGTCACTCTATCGGTTGTTTGTCAGAAGTGGGATTTGAACCCACGCCCTCTCACGAGGACCAGAACTTGAGTCTGGCGCCTTAGACCACTCGGCCATCCTGACTGACGGCCCAGTTGTAGCAACACAGTGATTATATGATAATAAAAGCCGAAATGCTAAACGTAAACTAATTCCCTTCAGTTGTCAAGTTATTAGGCAATGATTTCCTAGTTATCTGCACGGCAAGGCAAATTATACGCACTAGAACGACCTTTTTCTTTCATATAGCTTTTGTTCTCTCGGAAGAAACATGAGCAGTAGTGTTTCTCTCTTAAACCGAACCACATCAATCATTGTGACCTTCTAGTAAAACTTGAAGAACCATATTTAGTAATGACCAATGCTATCTCACATAAGATCAGGCTTTCCCTCCTCTTTTTTCCCGGGCTTGGGACCGGCTGTCTGATGAGACAGGCAGAGTTACAAGCATCCTACCAAACAAAACAGCACAAGCATACAAACAAGCAAGCCACAATTAAGAACCACAGACAAGAAAGTGCTGCAATAGATGCATCTCCGACAAAACAAAACAAAACAAAAATAAAATCGAACTCAGATGCAGCAAAGTCAAAAAAGACCGTCAGGCCGAGGGTAGGGGTGAGCAATTACGGTAATTACCGAATTACCGATCGAAATCGATTTCAATTTGGTAATTCGAATTCGGTAATTCGGTAATTCGGTCAGTAAATCGGTGGTATCGAATTAGTAAGAATCGAATTAGGGTCGAATTTGGTTTTGGGGTTTTTGAATTCGGATTTACCGAATTCGAATTGAATTTTGTAAAACGGTAAAATATTTACTTTCCCAATCAGATTACGATGTACCCTCATTCTCCGCTGCCCATTTATGGTTTCAGCAGCCTGGAATATCCTCCTTGCCACCATTATCCAATACTACCTGCCTCTTGTTTCACTCTTGGCCCTCTGCCATACAACACTGCAATGTTGATGCAAGGGAATTATGTGCAAGCAGCAACTGGCTTTGATAAATGATAATCATCACCACATCAGTCAACCAGCAAACCTCGTACTTCTTTCTCCGGCTGGGGAGTACGAGGAGAACAACACTAATAATACTGGTGGCTGGTTTCAAGAATCTGATTACCAGTTTTCAAATATCTTCATGCGGATTAGGATTGAGCCAGAAGAAGAGACTGCATTGGTTGAACTGAGTCATGGGCAGGAGCCTACGGTGTTTGATCTGTATGAAGATTCGAATGCTGATGTTGAAGAATCGGATGGCCCTGGAGATGATTGGCTGGAAGAAACCATCTCCCAACATCTGAAGACTAGAAGGTATCATACAACACCTGGTGTAAAACAGGCTGAGCGTGAAGAGGTTGAAATTTGTGTGGTGTGCCTGAGTGAGTACGAGAACGAAGAGATATTGGCGACCCTTGCAGTTTTCTGGAATTCGGTAATTCGGTATTTTTTTGTTTACCGAATTGAATTCGGGTTGAATTCGAATTCGGTAGTGTCTAATTCGAATGCGAATTAGGTCGAATATTTCCAGAACCATTTACCGAAAATTACCGATTTCAACCTACCGAATTACCGAATTCGAATTCGATGCTCACCCCTAGCCGAGGGAACCATCAAGCCATCCCCACACAGCAATCTCAAGTAATCAGTTTTAACAAAAATAGCAAAATAAACTTGTGCATCAATAATCATTCATCATCCGCAGCAATCTATATCAGAGTACAAGAAACTGTACGAATAGCACACCTTTCCTTAATAACACACTTTTTTTTTTCTTTTTTTGGGTGGGTGGGTGTGTATGTGTGTGTGTGTGTCTCCATACGGAGAAGGGCCTTGAATCCCATTAGACAACCTTGAAGTTACCTGACCAAACATATACCACGATTACAACCGCCCAACTTTCTTCACTTGTTTTCATACCAAATCTTACCCTTAAACTGCAGAGTTAACCTATAAATCAACTAAGTTACCACCCCTCAGTTATGAACTTCCAAATTAGGAGATCTACTACTGTGTGAAACTATTAGGCGACAGTTAATTTTCTATAGCATTCAAGGGGCTTAAGCTGCACAGATAAATCATCCACAACAAATGACAAGGTTGCCCTGGAACACTCATTTCATGACTCCAACGAAATCATGAATCCACACTTCAAAGAAATTAATGAATTTCGATACTTGAAAACAAGGCATTTGGATTCCTCTCAATTTCTCAATCATTTTACAAATGGTTCTATGAACATAGACCTGTGCCAGGGCCTGTTAAGATGCAACCCCCTCTCAAAACAGCAATGCATACAACTATTGCAGATCTTAAATTGGACCTCATAATGCCACACCATATCTGTCAAGGCCATAAGAAAATATTGTCCAATAACTTCTCCCTAAAGAAAACAAAATTCAGTTACATGCACTTCAAATTGCATACTAAACCCATGTACCAGCGGATCACAAAATTCAAGTATGAAATGAAATTCACAAACAATACCAGTACCAGTGGTTTGCAAGTTGATGACTACAAAAACAGATATTGCATCTGTTCTTACATGACTAAACAATACCAATAGCAATACCAGTGGTATGTAAGTCGATGACTTCCAAAACAGATATTGCATGCATCTGTTCTAACATGACTGAACCAGCATCTGCTTACAAGTGCGAATAACCAAATGTTTTCTTCCATTCAATTATAGATAATGGAGGCTAGCAGCAAGTATTCAATGGTGATAGGACCACCGTGGATTTCTGACCCTCGTCTATAATAGTGGGCATACCAGTTACAACACACCAAAAGCCCAAGAACGATAGAGGCGGCAAGAAATATACCAACAACTTGACCATGACCATGAACTTGATAATCCATACTGAGTTACATCTTAGGCTGCACCCCCCAGTCTATCAGAAGTTTCTTTCCACATTCAAAGTTGTCAATCAAATTCCAGGTAGACTAGGAAGCGCTACATCTTCACCATCTATACAACTTGAAAGGAGAGACAAATAGAAATCCCAATTTCTGGATATTGAACTCAAGAACTGGTTGAGGTAAAGATATCTTAAATTCAATGGAATAAAAATGCTTGCTACAGAATATACCAAACTTCGCTAAAGACAACCAAAACTCCTCTCATGCTATCAAAGCAGAATCTGCAACTTCAAAGTATATTGACAACACCGTCATGAATAAACCTGGACAAACAAATGACACTGCAATTGTGCTCAAAACATAACCATTACAAATGATCAGGATGAGAAACCTCTACGTCTGTTTCGATTTCTTGGTGATCAGTAGCATGCAACTAGTATGAATTAGTAATGCAGAAATTCAGGCTTGAAAACATTCATCCGAGTTCAACCCCCAGCTCTTCCTGAAATTGAATGCCATAATTTAAAAAACTATAGTGCTGTACAAAGAAAACCAGGCACAACCACACGAGCGAGGAACTCCTTCGAAATCATGTAGACCACAATACCAGGTAACAAAATGACCAGAGATTCTTGAATTCAAGCTCCCTAAATGGAAACCAGTTATGCAACATCACATTCAACATGTGCAAAATCAATCAGGATTATGGTGAACCATAAATTGAAATTCTTCTTTGCATCTCCTAATTCTGATAATTCACCCCGTCAGTCTACAGCAATAACATCAAACAGCAACAGAGAGAATTTTGACAGATGAAGAAGCTAATTGACGTCAGAATTTTCCAAAAACTTGTACTGGACCCTGGAGAACATGACAAACCAATTATTTCTATGCACCCTGAAGAACATGACAAACCAAATATTTCCATGCACCCTTTATTCTTTCAAATACTTTATGAACTCAATAGTAAAAATGCTGAAAACACAGCATAGTTGGACGACCATCATGAGTAATTCAGAATTCATCCATCAAAAGCTAAAAAATTGAAGAAATATATGTGAACCATCATCCCACCGTGCTATTCAATTCCATAAGGCCTATAACATTTATCTTGAACCTGTTACTTAAGAACCAAACCATGACCAAAACTCCTAAATCCAATCTGCAGAATTAAACAGATTATAAAGCATGACTAATGCATCAGTGATGTTTTCAACAAACACAATAACAGGATGGCATCAAGAGATTCCATGATTCAAACCACAATATCGTGGATATCTGAATAACATAATCATCCAAGAGACCCCTATTTCTTCACAATCCTCTCGCTAGGACTAGAGTTGTGCAAGGGAGTACCAGGACATCAGAACCCAACTTAAAACTCGACACCAAGATGAAAACCAATATCAGAGCTGTCCATTAATCCCAACCATCCAGAAATTTAGGTTATATACATACCATCAAAACTAATTAATATACCAAGCATAATGTTAATTCTTTTCAGATCATGATGAATCATCAAAACACCAGGAACCGCCAATACATGCATGTTCAATCGCAGAATTAGATAGTTTACAAGAAAACAATCCCCAAAAAGAAAGGGCCTGGGATTAAGCTAATCAGAAATTAATAGAGAAGCAAAATAGGTGCAAGTGAATTAAATGGGCAGGTCACAGCACAATTAACAGTTGGGATTAAGCAGTGATACGCAAATCACTGCTCTCTTAAATGAGGATCAGGAACATGGGCTTCCAAGTGATTACTGCCAAAATGATTGATGCATAAGGTATTTCCATAAACATAGTGGACTGCAGAAGGAAGGGATCATGAAAATTTTAAATTATATAATAGACACCAGAAGTACCAAAGCCCGTATGGGCTTCCGAGTGATTACTGCCAGAATGATTGATGCATAAGGTATTTCCATAAACATAGTGGACTACGGAAGGAAGGGATCATGAAAATTTTAAATTAAATTTAAATTATATAATAGACATCAGAAGTACCAAAGCCCGTAACATCCCCAAGCAGAAAGGAATGGTAAGAGTAGACGAACACCCTCCAAAACAATGTACTAGCCTTTGATCTGACAATAGAGACCTTAAGTCTTCGCCACACCTCCAAGTCACTGGAAGCCTAGACTCGCAAAAAATAATATAGTAAATTAAAGAACAGAGAGAAAATCATTTTTCAAGAAAATGAAAAAAAAATAGAAAAAAAAAGGTTGGGAAAGAGAAAAGCTCATCCAAAATCTTATCACAAAACCAAATAGCAGGGATCCCAAACATGGCCAATAGTCCCCGTTCAAGCTTCCCTAAAATCAAGACAACAGATAGAAACCGTCACCAAATACCCCCAGTGAATTTTCCAGGAAAGAGAACAAAGACCACGTTGGCAAGAAAAACTCCCAATTTAATTCAAATCCATCCAAATGAAAGCTCTTCTACCCTCCGCAAACCAGAAGTCCACTATTCCTGAAAGACGACATCAAAAGAACCAGAACCAGAGGAAACGAAATCTTGAAACATCACCAAGATCGGAACAAACAGTAAAGCAACTGCCTATAGCAATGCAACAATGATGCAGAAAGCAAAACTCCAGATTACAGATTACATTCACATCCATCCAATAATTTTTAAGAATCATCACCTCAAAAGCCCATATTCAGTCACCACCCTCAGTAGAATTCTGCAAGTGAGTGAAAACATGAATAGCCAACAAAGACTTGAACTTGGCACAAAGATGAAATAAAAATTGTAGATCATCTAGAATATTATCAGAACTGACAAATGTAGCATTCAATCTTCTTCAGACCATGATGAATCAGCACCACCAAAAACACTACCTATAGAGACATGTTAGATGACAGAATTTAATTCCCGTTAGATACCAAGCACCGCAGAGCCATCCCCAAAGAGAAGTCCTGGACTAAGCTAATCCATCAAAATACGAAACACAAGAAAAGAACAATAGGGTACAATAACATAGGTGAATTGAATGGACAGAAGACAATTCATAGATGGTTTAGAAAAAAAAAAGTTGAGAATAAGCAGAGCTATACACTTGGTTATACCTCAATCTATTTCTCATGGATCAGGAAAGTCAACTCTGCAGGGATTACCACCAGACCAAATAATGGAGACAGAATAAGAAAAGATTAACAGAAAAATTATATAGTGTCAAAACCCCTAAATTCCTCGTGCACAAAAGATAAATTAGTATAGGTGAGAAAATAACTCCCTCCAAATAAGTTTACTAGCCCTTGATCCGAGAATGGAGAGGTAAGTTGAACCACCTTCACTGAAGCCCTAGTAATATAGGAAATTATAAGACAGAGCAGATCTACCATCCAGAGATCTCTCAATCAATTTCAAGGAAACAACAGAAAACAAGTAGGGAAAGGGAGAGCTCCTCCAAAATCTTTTCGCCCAGAATAGCACAGTAACAAACATGATAACAATGCTTTGATCCAAGCTATCCTAAAATGAAGACAAGAGAGAAGCCATTACCAACAAACACCAGTGATCTCAAGGCAAACAGAACAAACAAGAGAACTCCGATTTACCACATCCATCCAAGAGAAGAGAGCACTTTTTGCCCATACAGAACTCCAGCATTCTAAGACAACCACACCAAAAGAACCAGAAAAGAAGAGACAATCTTGGAAAAAGAAAAGAACGAGTACCATTCACGAAGTATTCAACATACTGCAAAAGTGCAAGAAAGTGCAGGCCTTCATGATCAATTCTTAATCAACACCACAGAGAAACTTCTGGAAGCCCAGAGCCACCACCTACAGCAACACCACCTAAAGCAACAACAAAACACCACCTGGAGGTCCAGGTAAAAGCTCCAGATTTTACATTACATTCAGACCCATCCAATTTATTCACGAAGAGACACATCCCAGAGACCTCCCTTTGACTGCGGAAAGCAACACAAAAAGCCAACAAAAATTCAAAATTTGACACAGATGAGAACTGACAATGGAATGAACAAATAACACCAGCTTTTTACAAATTTAGATTACCTACCATAACCCCAAACCTATTCATATAACAAGCATAAACTTCAGATCATGATGAACCACCAAAACACCAGAACCTACCTTAAAACATGTTTAGTGGCAGAATTTGAGCACTAAGAAATACTTCAGAAGATCAAAATCGCCAAACTGGTAAGATCCTAAGCATCTGAGAACCATTCCCCAGACATAAATAAGGCATGGGATAAGCAGCAAAATGGGTGCATGTGAATTGAATGGGCAGGTCGAAGGTGTCCAACCATTAATCGCTGGGATTAAGCAGTGATACCTTTTCCTTGAGGATCAGGAACACAAGACTTCCAAGCAATTACTGACAAAACAAGTAATGCATAACATTTCTACAAACATGGTGGACTATGGAAGAAAAGATTTACAAAAAAACTAGATTATATTTATAATAGTCTGCAGACATCAAAAAGTACTAAAACCTGTAAAATGCTCAAGCAAAAAAAAAAAATGATAAGCATAGATAAGAAGATAAATCCCCCTCTATAATAATGTACTAGCCTTTGATCTTGAGGACAGAGACCTAAGTTTTGGCCACACCTCTGAATCACCAGAATCCTAGATTCCACACAAAATGATATAGTAAATTAGAGAACAAGTAGAGAAAATCATTTTTAAAGAAACAGCAAAAAAAAAGAGCAGGGAAAGAGAAAGCTTATCCAAAATCTTGTTACAAAACCCGTTAGCAGGGTACCAAACACACCAACACTCCTACAACAAGCTTCCCTAAAATCAACACAACAGACAGAAGGCATCACCAACCGCCACCTTGATTTTTTCAGGCAGAGGGAACAAAGAAAGACCAGGTTGAAAAGAAATCTCCCGATTTTATTCACATCCATCCAAGAGAGAACTCCTCTCGCCTCCACACACCAGAAATCCACTATTCTTGAAAGACATCAAAAAAACCAGAAGACAAGACAAATCTTGAAAAATCACCAAGAACAAAACACAGTAATTAGCGTCAAGTCCTTTTACCAATCCACTCTATAGGGAGACTGCTGAAAAACCAGAACTGCTGCCTACAGCAATGCAAAAATAAAGCAGAAAGCAAAATCAAGGATCACATTCACATCCATTGCATAATTCCACGAAGAATCACATCCCATAATTCTAAAAAAATGGCATCCAAAAGCCCATGTTCCATCACCACCCTCAATAAAGGAATGGATCAAAAGACTTGGCACAAAGCCAAGAATAATCCTCAAATAAAAACTCTGAACAATTTACCATTCAATCAAACCAATATGCATAGCCTTAACTCTTCTTCAGATCAAGCTGCATAAGCAAAATACCAGGACCCCCACCCATACAAAAGTTTGATGACGGAATCTACTTCCTGTTATATACTGAGCAGCACATAACCATCCCCAAAGAAAAGCACTGGATTAAGCTAGTCCATCAAATCCAAAAGCCAAAAAAAAATGCTAACCTTAGGTGAATTGAATGGGTAGGTTGAAAGCATTCACACAGTTTTTCCAGAAATAAACGGTTGAATAGCAAAGTTATGCACTTGGTTACAACCCGTTCTATTCAGAGTGGATCAGGAAAGTTGACTCTGCATGACATGCTGCAGACCAAAAAGATTCACGGACAAATTATATTATAAATATGGTGTCCAACCCCCTAAATTCCTCAAGCACAAAAGAACAATTAGCGTAGGTGAGAAATTAACTCCCTCCAAAAAATTTTACAAGCCCTTGATCTGAGGATGGAAAGGCAAGTTTGAATCACAAATCACTGGAACCCAAAGTTGCAACACCCTAGTAATATAGGAAATTAGAGAACAAGCAGAGCAAATCCACAAATGTCCTAATCAACTTCAACAAAACAGCAGAAAACAAGCAGGGAAATAGAGGTCCTCCAAAATCTTGTTAAGCCCGAATAGCAGGGTAACAAACATGATGAAAATGCTCCGATCCAAACTTCCCTAAAATGAAGATAATAGTTAAGCCATTACCAACGTGCGCCAGTGATTTTTAGGCAAAGAACACAAACAAAGAATTGATTGGCAGAAGAGAACTCCCAATTTATCACCTTCATCCATCCAAGAAGAGTTCTTTTTGCTTCTATCCATCCAGGAAGAGCTCTTTTCACTTTCATACACAGAACTCCATCATTCTAAGATCACATCAAAAGAACCAGAATTTAAAAGCTAAGAAATACTTGACAACATCAATATTACCATATTGATACGATCCTAAGCATCTGAGAACCATTCCCAAAGACAGAAGGCAGGGAACCAAAATAAATTCAAAAGCCTAAAGAGAACAAATGGGCAAAACGCAGCAGCAGGAGCAAACCAGGTGGAGGCAAAATTGAATGGAGAGGTTGGAAGCTATTTCAATGGTGTTTGTCCTGGGAAGAAAAGGTCTGCAGATATCAAAAGGTGACAAAAGCACAAGATTGTTTGGAAGAATATAACTCCCTCCAAAACAGTTTACCATCCGAGGAAGGAAGGCTCAGTTGTCACTACAACTCCGAATCACTGAAACCCTATATTGCACAACACAAATGCAGGAGATCAGAAAACGAACTCGCTGTCTCACAGAGCAAATCAGCATCAAACAGCTGAAAACAATCAAAGACAGAGAAAACTTCAGGAATCTTGCAAACCAGTATAGCAGCGTAAAAAACATGACCAGAGCCTCCTGCATCCAAGCTCCCCTAAATCAATACAACAGATAAGGCCAGTTGCTAATTGACTCCCCAGTTAATTTTTTCAGGAAATAAAAAAGGAAACCAAAAAAAAGGGACGAGGGAAAAACTCCCGGTGTCGTAGTATGATATTCGCATCCAGAAAGTCTTTTTTTAGCCCCACCGAAGACTAGGATTCTGCCACGCCACAACGAGAACATCAAAAGAACCAAGGAAAAAAAGACGAATCTTGATAACAAAGAACGATCGAGAAATTACTAATTAACAAACCCAATAATAGTAAAAACTCAATCTTCCTCATCAATCCTGGATAGACAACACGCCAAAACTACCGAAAGTCCAGAGCACCGCCTACAGCAATCACAACAACAATAACAGCCACAGATTAAATAAAAACTCCAGATTCAGATTACGCTCACATCCATCCAACAGAAAGTTGCTTCCTACTCCATCCGCCCGAAATCCATCATTCTACAAGAAGCACGGCAAGAAAACCAGAAAGAAGAACCAAAACGGGGCTATTTTTGAACCAAAACAGGGCTAATTTTGAAGGAAATTTGATGTCAAATTTGTCCGATAATTGGAATGATCCAGAAATTACCACGTAAACAAACCGAATCTAGTGCAAAAACTGGTATCCTTCCCGTTCAATCCTTCGAAATACCCGATCAACCGCCAAAAAAAAACCATGATTAAATCTCAAAAGTCGCTATAAAAAAAATTAGCGATAATAAGCTTCAAATTAATCAAATCATCACAACCATAGAAGCAACGATCGAACCTAGCGATAATCATCAACCGAAGATCGTAACCTTCAGCTGAGACAAAAAACCACAACAATTGAATCTCATTTAGCGAAAGCCTAACCGTAGAATCCCAAGAAAACCCACGATGAAGTTAAAAGCAGATGATTTCTTACCACACAACGAAACGGAAGCAAAAGGCCACTGGAAAGGAAAGCGGGGATTGGGGGTATTTATAGATGCTTGGGAAGAGAATGAACTGCTAGGATTAAGCGGTCTTACGTGATCTGGACGGTTAAAAAGAGCTCTTATCCTCGTTGGACTCGGGCTAAGATTCCCTTACGCGTATTGCCCCAAAGTCGGTTGTTTATTTGATTTAGGAAATGTGGTCGCCACCAGATTTATAGATTTTTTTTTTTTGGGTGCGATAGAAATCATTTTCTTTTACTGAAATTATTTTTTAAAAAAATCCTTGACAGCTGTGCATGGTCAAAGCCCGTAGGCTTAGGGAACTTTCTCAACACTTCCGGTTGAATACTTGCACTTCCGTCCGAATTGTTTTTTTTTTTTTTTTTGTAGAAAAATGTACAATAATCATTTCATGTATATGAGATAAAAATATAATTAAGAAATAAATTTATAAAGAAGATAAAATTGTTTTAGAGAAAAATGACAAGATCTAATTTAGTATATAAAAAAAATCCTTGACAGCTGTGCATGGTCAAAGCCCGTAGGCTTAGGGAACTTTCTCAACACTTCCGGTTGAATACTTGCACCTCCGTACGAATTGTTTTTTTTTTTTTTTTTGTAGAAAAATGTACAATAATCATTTCATGTATATGAGATAAAAATATAATTAAGAAATAAATTTATAAAGAAGATAAAATTGTTTTAGAGAAAAATGACAAGATCTAATTTAGTATATAAATTGATTTGTTTAAATAGATTATTTTTTAAAAAATTAATTACATCAAAAACACTCATGCTTTATGTCACAAATATGTTGTTGGTGTGCTATGTGTGTGGATTGAAGATTATTTCACTTTATTTACACCTTATTTACACATACTGATTTGATTGCATCATCAACACATTTTTCAATCACCTTTTTATCTCACATACATCATATCAGAAAAAGTGTCACAGTAAAAATATCTCAAATAATGTACAATCCAAACACACTTGCCTTAATATATGTTTATTAACGTAATCTCCTTATTTTGATTTTTTAGTTTCTTGAATAAATTAAAAACACTTAGACTTTTAATTTGGTTGCAATTTAATAATAAAATAGTGGTTGAAATGCAATAATGGATAGCAAGATCGAGTAGGGATATTGTTGTCTAATGGATGTCGTAGATAAGTATTTAGAAAACACATTGATAAATAACGATTAACAAAAAATAATTTTAATTAGATTATAATTATTCATACTTTACTTCATAACTCCTTGATTTTTTAATTTGTGTGAATAAAAAATACTTAAAATATTAATTTCAATTACAATTTCATAATGAAATAGTGATTGAAATGCAGTAATTGGTAGCAAGATTGAATGGTGATGTTATTACTAATTAACATGGTAGATAAGTACTAAGGGAACATTGATGAATAATTGAGTGCCAATAACAATTTTTCTAGCGGAAAAAAATGTGAATATAGATACTTTTATCTTTCTCTTTTTTTTATCCAATGAATATGGACCGAATGAAAAGTCAAATGGCCAAAATGAAAACACCAGCAGATTAAAGGATTCCAGATTCCTCTGAAGGTGGATATCGGGTGGGATATTATTCAGTATTTCAAGAAGGTTCCACATTCCTCTCAAGTCTCATTTATGCCCATCTCCAATTTGAATTGCGTCATTCCATAGTTGGGCCTGGCAGTTCAAATTTCTAGGAGATTGGGTATCAAATAAACAAATTTGTTTGGATTGTGCTTTTCGCGGAAAAATTCTAACTTTTTTATAAATATATTTTTCAAATTATCTTTTTATTTCACATGTATCAAATCATTACAGTACATTGAATTGTAAGCACTTTGGCATGGCATTTGGAACTTTGACATAGAGCTCTCAATGAATTGAATTTTTCACGAAATGACATATCATATGGTAAACTTTGACATAGAGCTCTCAATGACATATCGTGTTCAACTTGTATATAATACTCTAATTGAGCTTGAGCTCCGTTCATATATCATATGAGCAAAATTTGAACACTAAATATTTAGTTTGATTCGACTCATTAAAAGCTCTTTTCATAAATTATATGAACAAAAATTTCAACATTAAGTATTTAGGTTGATTCAACTCATTCAAAACTCTATTTTGACATATTGAAGTTGTGTTGAACTCTCATGTGAACATTCAACTTGCCAATTATGCAGATGCTCATCATAAGTTTTCAACCTGTGTTAGAAAATTGGGAACTTATAAGTAGTGACTGGCAATGCAAGCAGTCTCAAATCCTACCAGAAAGGCAATTCCTGTGTTGATCTCCTAAAAAAGATGAGTTTGTCTCTATTATCAACAAATTTTATGAATGTTTCCTTGATGAGTTTGTCCAGCTTATAAACAGAGAAAGACTTTAGAAGCTTTGCACCGCACCACCACAGCCCCAAGAAATGATAGCTCATTAGAAAAATCTTTTTTTGTTTTGTGTTATATTGAGTAATCTCTTGTATTGTCACTTTCTTGTTTTGGGGCTTTGGAAATTTTGTTCTACATTTTATATTCGTCTTCATTATAATAGATTTTGCTTATCTTTTCTGGTGGATGTAGATCTAATTGATTGAACTACGAAAAAAATCCACAATACAAAATATGCAAGAACATTAGGTTGGTACATTTTCACACCAAAACCTAAATCAAATGCACCAGCCAGATGTAACCGTTTCACTGAAAATTATATAGACCTGTCCAAATCTCTAATTTGTAATAGTCTATAGTCTTTATTTCACTGATTGATCTTGTTTAACCTTCTTTCTTTTTTCTCTTTTGTTGGTCCTTCTTCTACAGAACAGGAGACTAGTGGAGCGTAGATACTTAGATCATCTGTCAACTCGTGCGAGCTCATAAAATCAATACTGATGAATCTAGTAATCCTGTGATATCTGTATGTTGGATCAAATACAAGAGATACTTGTAGGAAGCACCCTTTCATTAGATTATTCTGTCTCTGAGCATATTATCTGCCTTCATTATGCCCTGTTGGTGTTTTCTTCAATTTCATGATAAGCAATTAACAGATATGTTAGCTAAGAAAACAAAAAAAAAAAAAATAAAAATTGACGCTTTATTGAACCTTCTAATTGCAACGTTCTTCTTAATCTAAGGCATGCAAGCCCAAATACAGATGTAGTTTAAAATGAATAGGACTAACATACACCAAAATGAAAGATGATAAGCAGCAAAGGAGGGAAGAAGAAGGATGATTGAATTATTTTGAGTATCAAAGCCATTTCAGCCAATTCTTTTCCTTTCAGGCCACAGGAGAAACATTTTTTGCAACTCATCCCTTGTAATGAAGAGCCTCATTGATGAACTTGTCGAAATTAATGTAAGATGATCCCCCTACCTCAGTTGCTTCCTCAGCTTTCTTCTTCTATTCTTTAGCTTTGAACCTCATTTTTCCCCTTCCTCTCCCACAATTATTTCGCGTACAAGTTCTGCAACTTCATCGTACTTCACGTCATGATTTATTTCCATTCCAATTCCCCATTTCTCACAAGAGTAATGACAATTAGTTTGCTAATCAGCAAAGAAAGGCCAGCAGATGATAGGCACACCAGCACAAATAGTTTCCATCATAGAATTCCATCCACAGTGAGTCAAAAATACGCCAATAGTTGAATGCTCCAACACTTTCTCCTATGCACACCAGTTTGTTAAGAACCCTCTATCCTGAATCTCTTTCAGGAAATCTTCAGGCAACATTACTGATTATCCTCCCTGCATTACATCAGGCCGAACAATCCATAAGAACTGTTGCCTGCTGGTAGCAAGTCCCCAAGAAAATTCTCTGAAATGATGGTCAGTCATGGTTGTTACACTTCCATAATTAACATAAACAACTGAGTTTGGTGCTCTTCGATCCAGCCACTCGAAAACTTTCGAGTCAGGCTTCCATAAACTTGAATTTAGGGAATTGACTTGACTTTCAGGAACAACGTGCCTAGATAATAATTGTAGAGGGCCTATTGCATAAATATTTGGGAAATTGAACTTCAAAATGACTGCCTCCAATGCTTCTGTTTCAAATTCATCGAAGGCATTGAAGATTATTGCTGGAGCTTTCAGACAACTCTGTGCTTCCTCTCCCATGAAATCAAACATGATGTCATTGGATCGATTGCTCTTAAAAAGCTTCGAAGGTCCCTGAATTTTACATTGCTCATGCCACAAATCCAATCAACAAGCTTATCAAGAGTACCATCTGTAACGTAATCGTCATCTGGATAGAAAAGCGAAAAACCATTTTTCAAGATTGAGGAACAATTATGAAGACTGTCAAGCAATGAAAATCAAAATTCAAACATTTGAACAACCATCCTTATCAAGTTTTATTCCTTTCAGTATCTGTGTTTCAGAAAATTCATATAGGATTATCTACCAAAGTTGTTGACGCATTAATCAAAATGGTAAAAGAAAGAAGAAAAATTAGAAAGACTGTGTTGAGATTTGCCAACTTTTCCTATAGATTTTATCAGATTGAGTTTGATATCAAAATAATTTAGTTATTAGAAAAATAAGGATATTTGTTAACCAAAAATCATGTGGTTTGTTAACAAATATTTTAACTAAGATTTGCTAGTAGAAGAAGATTATATTTTGTTGAAATTTTTAAGATAATTGTTAGTTGGATATTTTGCTAGTTTGTTTCATGTAATCACTACAAATAGTGAGTTGATGAATGTAGAACACAAGCTCATTTTTCATCTTTAATACAAGTCTCTTATAAGTTTTTTTTGCAACACTAAGGTGTTGTTTCTTAGTTTATATTTCAAAAAACCAACAAAGTGGTATCAAGAGCCTAAATCTTAAGGGCCTCTTTCTTTGAGAGTGAGTGAATCTAGTGAAAATCTCTTTTTCACTATAAAATTATACATTTAAGCCTTCAACATCAAAATGTCAGGAAACAACTTCTTGTCGAATCCTTCAAGTTTCACTGGTGACAACTACTAAATTTGGGCTGTCAAAATGAAGTTCTATTTGGTGGCTATGATCTTTGGGATATGGTAGAGACAGATCCTGTTTCTGAATTGTCGGAAGATCCAACTATTACAGAGATGAGAGCCCAGAGGAATGCCGTTAAAATGAGATCAAAAGTCATGACATGCATTCATTTAGCAGTTTTCAATGCAGTATTTACAAAAATTATGGCTTGTGAAACTGCAAAGGAAGCTTGGGATGCTCTTAAAGTGACTTTTTAAGGCAATGACAGAATAAGACAGATTCAAGTTTTGAACCTTAGGAGAGAATTCGAACTCTTTAGGATGAAAGACAAGAAAACATTAAAGAGTATTCTGACAGACTCTGAAATGTTGTGACCAAAATCAAGTTGATTGGAGAACAACTTTCGGATAGCAAAGTTGTAGAGAAAGTATTGATAAGTTTACCAGAAAGGTTTGAAACCAAGATTTCCTCCCTTGAAGATTCAAGGGATCTCTCTCGAATGACCTTGCCAGAATTGATCAATACTTTAGAGGCACAAGAACAAAGACGAACCATAAGAACTGAAGAAATCATTGAAGGTGCTTTTCAAGCAACAAATAAGGATCAAATTCGACAAGGTGGTAGAAATGATCAAGAGAAAAATAGCAAAGATGAGAAGAAAAATGGTAAAAATCTTCCGTATTCACACTGTAAGAAAACCTCACATCTTCAATATATTGTTGGTTTAAACCTGACATTCATGTAGGTTTTGTAAGCAAATGGGACATATGGAGAGAGTTTGCAAAAATAAAGGAAAAAGAAGACTTCAATCTCAGATGGTTGATGAAGAAGATGAGAAGCAACCTTTTGTGGCCACTTGTTTTGCAAACAATAATTTTAGTTCTGAAACTTGGCTAATAGACAGTGGTTGCACTCATCACATGGCATATGAAGAATCTATGTTTAGAAAACTTGATAAATCGCAAATCTCCAAAGTCAAAATTGGAAATGGAGGTTATATTGAGGTGAAAGGCAGAGGTAGTGTTGCTATTGATTATGGTTCAGGTATCAAAATTATTTTTGATGTTTTATATGTACCTGAAATTAATCAAAATCTATTAAGTGTTGGACAGTTATTGGAGAAGAATTATTCTATCATTTTCAAAAACAGGACCTGTGTTATACATGATCCAGTTGTGAATGAGTTTTTCTCAGTGAAAATGAGAGGCAAAAATTTTGCTTTGAATTTGTCAGAAATTGACAATACTAAGGTATAGTATTTTGAATCAAAAAATTCAGATATTGCTAAAATTCAGGAGGAGATCACTGATGAGGCAATTGAAGGAGTTTATGTTGTGAAAATTCATGAAAAGCTACCCAAAGATGATGGTGGTGACAAAACTGATAAAAAATCATACAAAAATTTGAAGGATTGCTTTATGTCTCTGATAGCAATCATTTTTTGTATTGCAAATTTCTTCTTCAGGTTCATCTATTACATATGGGAGTTCCACTTTCAAGTTGCAAAGAAATCATTTGAATACATCAAAAAATTTGGTATTGATTTTGAAGTTTGGCTCAAGAAACATTGCAAGACTGATTACCAGATTGCAGACATTTTTATGAAACCATTGTCCAAAACAAGGTTCAAAAATTTAAGAAAACAATTGAAAATCTACAGCAAAAATGGCAAGAAGGAGTGTTGAGATATGCCAACTTTTCCTACAGATTTTATCAGATTGAATTTGACATCAAAATAATTTAGTTATTAGAAAAATAAGGATATTTGTTAACAAAAGATCATGTTGGTTTGTTAACAAATATTTTAGTTAAGATTTGCCAGTAGAAGAAGATTATATTTTGTTGAAATTTTTAGAATAATTGTTAGTTGGATATTTTACTAGTTTGTTTCATATAATCACTATAAATAATGAGTTGATGAATGTAGAACACAAGCTCATTTTCCATCATTAATACAAGTTTCTTATAAGTTTTTTTTGCAATACTAAGGTGTTGTTTCTTAGTTCATGCCCCAAAAAACCAACAGACTGCTTCTGTTGTTTATGACAGCTAATATGTATCATCAGTTTTGCTATCAACAACTTATCAGTGCACATGTATACTTACTAATATGGTAGCCCATCTCAGTAGATCTAATTGAAGGAGTTACTTAACATATTGCAATCCTATCTTTCTTTTTGTGATAATTTCATGAACCTTCTTTAAGGTTTTTCGTAATATCACTTAGCATTAGCGGTGGAGTCAAGTCTTATAATCATTGGGGCCCGTACTGTATTTCTAAATTGATATTATTGTTATGTTAAAAAAAGTAGTTTACATTAAGATTGTATTTTATCTTGAATTTTCAAGTTTTAAGCTTCTAACATTATTTCTTTTCCATATCCTATTCAATTTTGTATGTTAATAGCTTCCAAACAATTTCACTGATGAAGAGATGTCTAGAAGAAAATACTAATATTTTGGGGCCGGGGAGGGGAGGGGAGGGAGGGGTAATGTTTGGGGAGATTGGGATTTTTCAACATATAAGGGGCAATGTAAATCAAAAATTGTATTTTCCAAAATATAGGGGTTACAATTATAAGAAAAAAACTAAAAAACTTTCAAATCTTTCAAGCCCATCCTTCATTACAGGATGGCTCTATCATTCCTTATCATCCATGAGATTTTAAAAATATTCCTTACCTCGTCAGTTTGAACTGTCTAGATATTTCATTAAATGCCATCAACTGACAACATTACCCTTGCACTATTAATAACTACTATTTTACCAAAAAAAATCCAAAAGGAAGAAAAAACTTTTAAATAAAATAATTATGGACAAAAGATAACCAAATTGACATTCCAAATTGGTTTGTATTTCTCTGTGTCTCCAACTGGTACTTGAACTTTGTCTATAGTTGGTCACTTGAAGAATTTTAGTAAATAATTAACACCTTGGAGAATTTTATCAGTCGAATTTGTAGAAGGCAGGCAAATTTTTTTACAAAGTGCATTCTAATAAATGATGTTATGTAAGTTGCATTTAAAATTAAATTAATATTTTCATACGTGTGGTATGCATGCAACCTCCACTTATAAAAAAAGTTATTGAAAATATTAGTTTAAGAATTATTTTGTAACCAAAATTTTTTTAGCTTTGCTATTACCCTTATTTATCCTATTTATGAAGCTTACAATAGAAATAAAAATTAAAATAAGGCTAAAAGGTAAATGTAAAAATATGAGAGGTTGCATGTAAGAAACTTGAGTCAGATGGAATTCCTTGCTCCCACGCGTTTGCAGTTATGAAAGCGGAAGATATGGACGAGATTCCTAAATCATGCATTCTGTTTAGATGGACTCAGCAAGCAAAGCCAGCAGAAAAAAAAATTCTATTCAACTTGAAGATTCAGCAATTCAAATAGCTCAATTTGGTGCTTTATATGCATTAAGTAATCAAATGTGTTTTTATGCAGTTAAGACACAACAAGGATATGATGAAGCTAGAGATTGCATTATAAATTCAGCATCTCGTTTCAAAAATCTTTGGGTGAATGACACGCCTCTAGTGCATAAAGCTAAATGAAAGGACAATATGATGGATGAGTCCACAAAGAGGAGTGATTTTGATGTTCCTGATCCAATTCTGTAACAAAGTCCATAAAGCAAAAGTACTACTTATTTGCATCTTTCCTGTAACATTATTTTTTCTTGCAATTTTCTATTTTAGTTATCCATTCGACATTAGTACGGGCATAGATACGGATTAAGCAACTAGTTTGAGGAGTAATATTTTTTATCATAAAATTAATTTGAATTGAATTAACAAGTTGATATTTTCAAAAAAAAAAGTGTAATTTTTTGGGACTTAGATTGTCATTTTTGAAAAAATTTTAAAAAACTATATTTTAGCAATTGTTGTCGTTGACACTTAATTGTCTAGACCAACTTTTATCAGTTATCCGCATACAATTGGTGTCATTAAGAATAATTGAAGTTCTGATAGCAATACTCTATTCAAATGTAAATATCAACCCAAGTGACAAAATAAATGATAACTAAACAAATGAAATATGAGCTCAATTAATCGTGTTCAGACTACAAATTCGGTTAATGGATAATTAGTATATACTAAATTGTATTTCCATTTGTAGAAAAATAATATGCATTTTATATCTACTAACGAATAAATTACTGATGTTTTAAATAAATCAAACCTAAACTCATGGTGTGATATGTATGCAGTTGCTCACATTTATATTTATGCCATCATCCTTTCTTTCCATTTTCTTTTTAATAGTGCAAATTTCTTTTAACTATATTGGTAAAAAAAATAAAATACTTTACTAATTATTCCAATTTATTTAGCAAGTGTTAGTAATTTCATTAGAAATTATGCTATGTAAAAATGGTTTAATAATTTTTTACTAAACATAAATACTGCATACAAAAGAAAAAGATATTTGATTTTGTTTTACTTTGATTAGAAAAACTTGTGGTAGTAATAACGAAAATGGTGACAGTGGTGCAAATTTTGAATCAACAATCAACGTACCCTTGATTATGGTAATTTTTTAGTAGATCAGACCAATATATGCCATAAAGTGGTAAGATTTAATCATTTATGAGTTGACAATTTTAGCAGTCTATACACCCTTCACCTATAAAAAATTATGATTATTATAAAATGACATTTTATAATAATTTACATAATATTTGCCAACTAAAAATAAGTTTGATAAAAAAATATGCATACAAATCTATAATGTAAATGATACAAAATATATTTGAAAGTCACAAAACTTAATATATGGGTAAATTTAATAATTTTCAAAGATCATGCTACATTAATACACCTTTAACTTTTATAATTGTGACCTAGAAAATAAATTTATTAAAATTTTACCATTTTATTAAATTCATAAGTATTAATATACGGAAATTGTGATGTATAGATAAGTGCTATTCTATATATAACTCGAAAGATTTGTTATTGTCATCCAAACTGTCTAACCTTTCACAAATTCAAAAATAATTCAAAAATTTGTAAAATGACAAATTATTCTTACATAATTTATAAGGTCATGTGAAAAAATAGCCTTCATAGTATATTTAAAATGCTTGAAACACATAACATTTATAAATGATGCATACAATCGTTTATTAGACATTTACGTTATGAGCAATTACTAACTATAATACTTAGTTTCAATCATTAATAAAAAATCTTAGCATTATTTTAAATAAACTTCCTAATACTTGTTTCATATAAGTTTCTTTAAGTAAAATAATAAATTTATGCCACAAACTAGTAAGTTTTGACGATTAACCAAATTTATTATTCTATCAACAAGATTTACTGTTAATCTATAAAAACTTACTATTACTTGAAATAAACTTTCTCTCCAAAAAGTAAGTTTCCAATATAGAGTAGTAATTTATTTTAAAAACAGTAATTTTTCATATTTAATTCGATTTGCCTCGGGTTAACTTACTATTTTTAATGCGAAATTTACTAACCAAATTTTTAGGTATTATCTTATTTAGATGACCGGTCCAACAGATAATCAAATGATCGTTAAACGTATTTTTACCTGTCATATTAGGTAAAACCAGTTTCATTATCATAATTATGTTACTTCAGACTTTTCCAAAAATGGAAAAAAAGCATTTGTTTTTGTTCGGTAGATAGAAAAAACATTTGCAAACTTGTCTCTATACCCTTCTCAATCCCTCCCTATCCCTCTCGCTTACACAACATCATCTTCCACACCAATACGACCTTACACAGAGTCATTCTTACCTGGTATTTACTTCTCCATCTTGAGTCATTCTTACCAGTGAAAATAAGTCCAACAAGTCTTGGAAGCCTATCGGTTTGCGTCATTCTCTGGAAAGGTCCTTCTTTTTAGCGTCGTTCTCTAGAAAGGTCCTTCTTTTCTTGATTTCACCACGAGAAAGCTATTAGCAGACGAGAGGAAGAGTAGCTCCCAAGGAGGGTCAGCAGAGCAAGGCAAACAGCAAAGGCACTACGCTCTTGGTGCTTTTGCCATTTCACTCTCACAAGACAAGATCATTATACAACCTTGGGATGGTCTAAAACTTGCACCTTTACTACAAAAATTGGTTTTTTTAAGTAAAACTTAGTACTTCATCTTTGTGTTTTAATTTTTTTCTTTCCATATCTAAAAACTTTCTAGGAACATCATTCATGGCTCAATGAGGCTGGAGTTGTGCTACTAGTCATCAAGCAAGACCCAGGTTCAGGTAACGACCCTATCTCCCAATATTTAGTATAATATTTTACTAGTAATGAGCGGTAGTTTTGGACATTAATGTATTTGTTAACCTATTTTTAAGATATGTTGTTATGAACTGAGTCTTATGGATGGTGATGGAGCTAATCATATGATCAGCTACAATGATGATCAAATGAAAAGCAATTGAAAGTTAGTTACTGCCAGCAAGCAAGAAGTTAACAGTTTGCTAGAATAATAGTGTTAGGTAATAGAGGGAATTTTGTAGTGCTTATTACTAAATCTTCAACCCACTTTCTGTATATAAATAGAGGATTGATTGTATCTTAGGCATCAATGATTTGAGTTGTAATAACTTCTCCTCTCTGGAATAATAAAATCTTCCCATTCTCCCTCAACCTCTTCTCTGATACTTACCTCTTTCTCAATTCTCACTTCTTCTACTTTCTCCCTAAACTCTCTTTTCTGAACCAGATCATTATATATGTGTCCTATAATATAATATTTAATATTTTAGTTTGGTATTAGTGAGTAATATTTAGTATAATATTTTACTAGTAATGAGCACTATTTTTTGATGGTAATGTGTTTATTAATCTATTTTTTTAAGATATGTGTCCTATAATATAATATAATATTTTAGTTTAGCAGTAATGAGGAGTGGGCACTAGTTTTGCATATTAATGTATTTGGATATTTGGATGTTAATGTATTTTTAAGATATTTGGATATTAGGATATTAATGTATTTGTTAATTTATTTTTAAGAAATATGTTGGGCTATTGTTGGATTGGAAGTAATCTCTTCACAATATAAAGCTCTCCACCCTGAAGAGGAGCACCAATCATTGTCTATACAGAAGGCTGTCAACTGCGTTAGAGACTACTACTATAGCATGCAAGTACCGGACGATGTGAAGGAAGACGCATACTCTTGTCAACGGGTATTTGAATACGTCAATGGGCTTGTTTGGATTGAGATGATTTCAAGTAAAATAATTTGTTTTACAAATTCCAACTACATTTTTATTTTCTCAGTCACCTTTTTATCTCATATATATCACAATACAAAAAATGCTACAGTAATTATCTCAAATAAATCATCCAAATAAACTCCTATCCAAACAAACGCAATGTTTGAATGAGGATTATCCATGGGATCGTGCCAACAGGAGGTGTAATCCACCTCAAAATGTAAGTTTGTTCTAGTTAATGTTTTCTGTAATTTTTTTAAAAATAGCTAATACTAAATAAAATGTTTGAATTTTTGTCTTTACAAACAAAGCGATTCTTTGCAAGAAGTTTTATACAGCCAAGCACAAAGGAAGAAGTCAATTTGGCACTCTCACAATTTCCTCTTATTGGTGTAGTGCGTGTCTATCAAAGCTTCATCCGTCTCAAGGGAAGGGTTAGGAAAAGAATCAACTAAAATTATGTACATGCACAATCATGTGTTTTGACGTAAAATTGAATGTTATTGCATTGTAGGACATTTATCATGGACCAACGGAGGAGGAAAATTATTTGGGACTTCATGCAATTTTGTTGACGGGGTTTTGGGTCAAAGATGGGGTTGAGATATTTCAATCCAAGAATTCATGGGGTACTGGTTTTGGACACAATGAGATTAGAAAAATTAGAAGAGAGCTCGTCTCCAAGATAATGTATCCTACGGATATATTTTGGTGTCATAGGGGACTAAAATCCTATCAAGTAGGCCTTTCCAAAGGTAAGGAAGAGGACAAAGATGGGGGTGGAAATAAAGGAAACAAAAGAAGTGGCAAAAGGGGAAAACTTGGTGCTTCTTCCAAAAATCAATGGCAAAGGGAGAAGGAAGCCTAGTGCTTTTCAGCAAATGAAGCTGTGAGTTCTGCATTTTGCAGTGTATATATCTATTGAGCCAAAGCATATTTTAGGATGTTATTTATTTTTGATTATGTGTTGATTTTCATGAATGTTAACATGGGCTTTGATAATAGGATATTTGAGGTTTTTCTTTCAAAAGTAAAAATGATTTGGGGGATACTTGTTCATATTCTGAACTCTCTTAAAGGTTATTGTTAATTTTTAAGCTCATTACTTTCTCTGTCTCTGCTGCTGGCGATTTGTGTTGCAAACTTAGGGGGATTGGCTTTAAGTATGAGAAATGCCAATTTTGAGAATTGTTTAACCTTTTTATGTTTCTCTAGAACTGTAGCTTATTATATTCTGTAGGTTTAACTTGTGCGTCTATAAACATATGGTACCTCATTGTCATAAGATTCTGATTTTTAGTCCTAGCTTTTCAGCGTTAATATTGGCACATGATTACATGCTGATCTCAATATCTTGATCTTGTAGAATTCCAATATGGACAAGCTTAAACTAAATGTGCCAAAGTTGCCTTAACTTGAACTTAATGCTTTTAGCCAGAGGCTGCAAAAGAATAAGAATCATGCTTATAAAATGCCTTAACTCTCGTATACTTGTTTCCAGCATGAAAGCATAAAATGCTTGAAATGGTTATCACCACTGTGAATCTAGTCTTCTCTTCTCATGCACTGCATTTTAGTAGTTCAAAAATTTGAGTAGTTTAGGAATCTAACTTTTTGTCAAATACTTGCTATTTATTTCAATCTACGACTTGTTTCCTGTTTGCCATTTCCTTGCAGGTTAACATAGCTCTTCATGTTCTTACACGCCCTGTGGCAGATCAGGTTAACTGTCTATCGAACCCTTGGTTGCTCTGAAGGCCGTGGTTGTAGGTTAACTTTAATGCATGGGCCTTGCCTTCCAGAGTTCATGATACTTTGAAGGCCGTGGTTGCTCATTACAATGCAAGCGAGCTCATAACTCAAAGAGAGGTGAGGACCAGATATTTGCTCAATTAGAATTCTTTAACTGTAAGGGGAATAAAGGAAAACTTCTGATATACAAGAACTTGTTCTTATCTGGAAATGCATTTTATCAGTCACATAAACATGAAAGTGACATAGACACGAGCCTTTCTAAGTATGACATTGATCTTTCTAATAGATATCTGTCAGGTGCTTAGTTTTTAGTTGTGCTCAATCAAACATTCAATGGATCCTTCTTTATCTTTTCTAAGATTACAGGAGGTATACATTTGTTGATTTTTGTTTATGCAGACTGTCAGTCAGGAAATTCGGGGCCTTTTGGCTAGAAAAGCAGCCTTCTTTAACATTTCACCTGATGATGTTTCTATAACCTGTCTGACTTTTGGAAGGGAATTTACTGCTGCAATTGAGGCAAAGCAAATTGCTGCACAAGAAGCTAAGACAGCTATATTTATTGTGGAAAAAGCTAAATAGGAGAATAAAAGTGCCATAGTCAGAGCATAGGTAAGATAATTTCTTCAGTTACTTGAACATTGTATGTGCAACCAGTTTCACAAAACACAAAAGTTGTAACTCTTTGAGTTAACTTTTCATGCTTCAAGAATCATTTAATTTGGAGTTCTGCGGACCGAGATATGGCCAAAATACCATCAACTGGTCAGAGCTCTGTTTCATCTTTTGATCATGCATATGTACTTCTGTATCTTGACTTTTTGACAAGAAAGACGACTAAACTGGATTTCGATATCTTCATACCAAATGTAGATCTCTTTCTTAGCTTCAAAATGGTTAAGAATTATCTCAATCCAATACTTGTATCTCAAGATATTGCCAAAATACCACAAGGTGTCAAAACTGTCTTTACTTGCATTCCTTCCTTTAAATGTTTTGCACTTCATGTCTTCTTTAAACCGTTTCAATTCATCAATAATCATCCAATTCTCTTCTCAATTCATGCCGATTGATGATTGAATCACCAAACCTACAAAAACATGAAATTTTCACTATTAAAATTCATAGAAATGTAATTTTTGCCACTTAAACCACAAAATGTATATTTTTACCAAAATCTGGTCAGTGCTCTGTTTCATCTTTTGACCATGCACATGTACTTCTGTATCTCAACTTTTTGACAAAGAAGACGACTGACTGGATTTCAATGTCTTCGTACCAAATATAGATCTCTCTCTTAGATTCAAAATGATATAAGAATTACCTCAATCTGATGCTTGTATCTCAAGATATTGCCGAAATATCACAATGTGTCAAAACTATCTTCAGTTGCATTCCTTCTTTTGAATGTTTTACACTTCATGTCTTCTTTAAACCACTTCAAATCATTAATAATCATGTAATTCTCTTCTCAATTCATGCCAATTGATGATTGAATCACAAACCTACAAAAACATGAAGTTTTCGCCATTAAAATCCATGAAAATGTAATTTTTGCCATTTAAACCACAAAATGTATATTTTTACCAAAATTCTAGTTAATTAGTTATAAAACTAAATAAAACACACCAAAATTAACTAATAAAATATACTAAAAATATGTAAAATATATACTTATCAATACCAATTAAGTTGAGATGGAACGTTAAAGACAATAATAGCATAGTCCGGAGACAACAAAACAAATAAAGAAGAAGTTTATAGTACATACTTTTGAATGGAAAAATTCCTCTTCTGATAAGCTCTCTATAGTGCAAGTATCCAATGAAAGAACAAGCAGAAGCAGTCCGAAATTGAACTTCAAGGATGCCCAAATCTTCAGCAGCTTTGATGACAAAGCGCATGCCACCATCAGAAATCACACAACTAACAGGGGGCACTTCAGAAGACGAGTTCAGTTTAATCAAAAGCTCCTTAAAAGGAACCAAACAATTTTTTCTGACAGAATCACAAATCGGAGGTACATCTTGAGTGGCATCTTTATCTGATGTTGGCATCCCATCAGGGATAGTCTCAAACCTGAAATCATGGAACCTTTTAACTGATTCTGGCCCTTTTGATCGAATCAAACGTTTGTGGTTAAATTCAGTGTTGACAAAGGTTATATGGAACCCTTTGGCATGCAAAACCTTAGCGAGTCTTATTAATGGGTTAACGTGGCCTTGAGCTGACAATGGAACCAAGACTGCATGAGATTTTTCTGTGGTTCTTGTGGTTTCCAGAGAACCCATTTTCTATTTAAATGAAAGTCGAAGGCGAAGTATTATGCATAAGTCCCTAATTGATGGTGCCATTTATGGGATTTGGGGCAAAAATTAATTCAGACCATACACAAAGGTCTACACAAGTCATACACTATACTACAAAATATAGTACAAAACATTTGTTTCATGGGTAACACACGTCCAATGAAAATCAAAGTGAACTTTTTAAATTTTTGTTGTGTATATTTAAAAGGGTTAATTACACTTTACTCCTTGAATGTGGTGTTCATTTGCACTTTCCCCTTGAATAAATAAAAGGCACTTTGTGCTTGTAGAATTTAGGGAAAAAATACCTTCTAATAAATCTGCTTAACAGAGTAGGTGTAGAATAACATTTATCATGTCCAAAAAAAAAGAAAAAAATCTGCTTAGCGGATTAGCCAAAAAGACAAATGAGCCCTTTAATTAAGTTTTAACTAAAGTAACAAAAGTTAATTATGAGCAGATATATTTTTCAAAAAAATAAACATGAAATGAGGATATATATATATATTTAACTATTACTGATTCATTTACTGCATATTTATTTACTGTAAACAAACTTGAAGATGGTTCATCAATATTCTAAGATGACCATGTTGTAATGCAATAAGATCCCATTAAATATGTTTGCAATAACATATAGTCCACTTTCGCTAGTAAAATATTTTATCAAATAATAGCAGCCTTTTTTATTGTTTTCATAAGTTGAGCTTAAGAAAAATATTATAATTCAATTATCAAACTTTAAGCATGTACAAATGAATGAATAATCATATAAATTGGATGAGGAAACACATTTTTTGAGTTATTTTATGAAGGGTATAATTATACAATATCCTTAACCGTCAAAGTTTTAAACAATTTATTAGTTAAAATTGCAAGCATCATATTTTTCTCGGAGCAAAGAGAATATTGTTTGCATTTAGTGGGAAAAGTGCTTATTATTCCCACATGCAGGGGGCAAACTACAATCAACTTTTTGAGAATTTGAAACTTCAATAATTCATGACTGGGTTACCTTTTTCCCACGGGGATGTCATGCCACAAGATGGCCTATGCAGACTAGTACACTTGTCCAACATTAATTGTATAATATAGCTTAAGAATTTTATGGCTAAAAAAATTCATTTTTAAAAGTACACAATAAAGACATATAGTGACCCAAAGACGTCAACCAAATGATATTAAAAGCAACCTCTTCCTATTTATATTGCCAACTTTTTTGGGTGAAATCCTTAAAAATTATTAAATGAAACATGGGAAAAGTTTAGAGATTTGTTTCGAAAATATCCATACCATGGATTTCTCGATTGGCTAATTGTACAAATTTTCTATATTGGTTTATCCTTTTCTACTAAAACTACTATCGATGCAGCCGCAAGTGGAGTTTTGAAGGCAAAATCATCTCAAGAATCTCAAGATTTGATAAAGAAAATGGCAGTAAACAATTATCAATGGGCTAATGAAAGAGATAATCTAAGGCACCTAACATGTATGATTGAAAGTGCTTAGTGCTCAAATGAGCAATATGATGAAGGTGTTGAATAGACAAGTCGGATGTAGTACACATTCTTCTTCCATTGTGCATGTTGCTTGTTGTTTTATATATAGAGGTGATCATGAGGCTAACGAGTGTGTTGATCTTGAGTAGGTTCAATTTGTCAATAATTACATTAGGAATGCTCAAAATAATCCATACTCAAATACATACAATTCGGGATGGAGAAATCATCCATATTTTGAGTGAAAAGATTAAGGCAGCCCTCAAAGACTGACTAATCTGTCGGAATTCTAATTAAGGCAACCACAGACGAATACTAAACCGGATTGGGAGATAGCGATCGAGAAGTTAGCTAAGGGCATTTCGAAAAGATTTGAGCGAATTGAGGGGTGGTTAGACTAATTGATTGGGATTATAGAAAGATGGGGGTTCAAATTGGTCAAATTGCTAATTCAATTAACAACAGAAATTCTGGCGAATTGCCGAGTAAAACTGAAATGAATCCAAGAGAACATGTCAATGCTATCACTCTTAGAAGTGATAAAATGGTTGAGGGACCTAACTTAGGCAATTCAAGTGGTGATAAAAATAAGGAGCAAGTAATTGAAGGAGTGAAAGAAATCCAAAATGATCATGTTGTAATTGATATAGAAGTACTTCCTCCTAATTTAAAGTTTAATGTGATTCCTTTTCCACACAGGTTGTAGAAAGATGGGAAAGATCGAGAGTTTGAGAAATTTTCAAAATTTTTAAACAATTACACATTAACATTCCTTTTATTGATGCTATTACATAGATTTCCTCTTATGCGCGTTTCTTAAAGGATATCATGCCAAAAAAGAAGAAAATTGTGGATAATGAGATGATAAAATGTATGAACCCTAAAAACCCAATGTATGTTTCGATCATTTTACATATGCATGCGATGATAAATTTAACAAAAAAATGATCTAGAATGCATTTTGAGTTTTTAGGGTAGATTTGCATAATTTTGAGAAACTTGAAATTTCTACAAAATTTGCAGAAGAATACGCACAACTTAGAAAGACGCGACTTTGAATCGCGTGTTCTATTATTCGCGTATTCAGTTCTGCAAGTTCATTGCAGAAAATGCGACTTCGAATATACAACTCAAAGTCGCGTATTCACATCTGCAAAGATATAACTAAAAACACAACTTCAAATACGCAACTTGAAGTCGCGTATTCAATAAAATGTTTTCACAGAAAACGCAACTTGCAATACACGACTGGAAGTCGGGTATTCTTCCCTTGATACAAAACCCTAAAACGCGCGTATTCTTCCCTTGATACAAAACCCTAAAACGTGACTTTCCTTTTCAGTTTTCTTCTTCATTCATCTTCCAGCCGCCTTTTCCTTCAGCCCAAAACTCCTCTTCACAAAATTCCACTTTTTGCTCAATTTCTTGCTAGATAGCATCAACCCATTATCATTTAGTCCTCATAAAGTCTTTTTAACTGATTGAAATCGAAGAAAAATAACTCAATCGATTTTTAAGAAATTTGGAGCTAGGTTTTGTAGTTCTTAAATTCATCAATTGGAGGTCAATTAGAGTGATTTTCATAAGGCTTTTTGCATAATCATCATCTCCAAACATCACTCTTTGTGATTGAAGTGAGTTTCTTCAATAAGTTTTTGTATTGTAGAAGTTGATATTTCTCAATTTCCTGAGTTTTCTGACATCTTCTAATTTCGAATTTTTGATGATGTTTATTGAAGTTTTTGGCCTCTATTATAATTATTTAGATTGTTTAAGCATGTTTACACGTTCAAATGTAGCAAATTGATGGATTATTAGTTCTTTAAATTTTTAATTTACTATATTTGGTTAAAACTGAAAAATTAGTTTGGAATGTTATTGAACCAATTGTGATAAATGATTATGATTCAAAATAGTTTGTTGATGATATTTTAGCATGTGCATTGTATATAGAGAGTGATTTGATGAATTTTGTGAGTTATTAGGATGATTTTTGTTTAGCTATATTTATAGTTAACTGTGCATTATTGTTGCTAATTATAGATTGTTATAATCATGATTATTGCTAGTTTGATTAAATGGGATATATTTGTTGCCTATTTTAATAAATTGATAATTTTGGACAATTTTGGACATGTTTTATGTCATTTCTCGTATGTCATAATAGTAGTCATTTAAGTATATTTACTTGATTTCTTATAACATGAAGGGATATATTTGTGATTATTTGAGCCAATTATGGTTGTTTATTGTTAAAGCTATGAAATATGTCTTAGTGCATGTGGATATAGGAATCATTTTTCTTAGGTATTATGGCAAGAAGAAAGCAAGTTGTCTACTCATCATTTAGTAGTGATGAAATGGAGGTGAGTGAGAATATTGAAGAAAGTGAAGAAGATATGTCATCTTCACCCCAATCGGTAAGGGGACTACAAGGGAAGGGCACTTTTCAAAGTGCTGAAGTTACCGCTTTGATAATGCCAAGTTTACAAGTCTTAGGAATCACGAGTGGCACAAAACACATGATAATTTTGAGTTTTTCTTTGAGATGCATATGAGTCCAGAAATTAAAGTGGTTTATTGTATTTCGGAGGCGTTTAACCAATTTGGTTGGGCACCGATGCTCACATTGCTGACTCACTATTATCCTGACTTGGTGCGCGAGTTCTACGTTAATATTGATAACAAAGCACATCATAGTGGCGAGATAGTGGAGTCATGGGTGCATGGAAGGCACATTGTTTTATCGTGGGAGTACTTAACTGCTATTTTGGGTTGTAACAACCAAGGTCGGGCAGTCGATCTGAATAAGAGTTTCGTCGCACCCAATAGGCGATGGTATTCATCGTACGCCATGACTAGGTTTGGTCTTGAATACCAACCTTTTAGATTTTCAAGGAAGGAGACAATGGTGGCAAGCATCTTAAAATCTCGCCATCGTCTCATTATCTATATGATGGTACACAATCTCATACCCAAAAAGATGGGTCATACAGAGGTCCAAAAAAGTTATATTTATTTTTTTGATTATATGTTTTATAATCGAAAATTCTCCTACGCTCGAATTCCGTTGTCAAACATCATCATTAGCTACATAAGGTCTACGGAGAGGTGAAGGACTATTTCGTTCAAATTGACATTTTCTCGTCTTCTCTCTTTGGTGTTCGAGCGGCTAGACGTTAACCTGTAGGGGGTAACTCGGAAATTTGTTAAGCCTAAAACTAAGTTATCGGTTTTTCCCCTTCGTCGTATGGGTATTGGTACAGAAAACATTCCTTAGCCTGTTCGAGAATGTAGACAAAAGGCACGACATAGCTGAGAGGAAGCGGGACCTTCTACTGCTGCACCTCCTCCTCCACCATCACAATCGAATTGGTAGCGGCTCTTTACTCGCTTGGACGATATCGAGTATCAGTTGGAACGAATGGACACTTGCTTGGAGAGGATTGAGTAACACCTAAGCATTCCTCCACCTCATGACGGCGATGAAGATGATGATAATGATTGAAGCTGCACCTCTAGAATAGCTCTTATTATTGTTTCCTGATTTTCTTGTCGTTTTTAATCTTTTGTTTGTAGGATATTTAACTTGCCCTTTTTCTTTTACATTTCATCTTTTGGACAGTGTTAGTAGATGTTTGTATTTTAGCAAAGGTTCGTGATTCATGATTGATCTGGATCTCAGCCATTGCATTGGGGAGTACTTTTTTTCTATCTTTTGTTATTTTTCTTTCCCTACACATTGAAGACAATGTGTGTTTTAAGTGTGGGGGAGAAAATGTGTGATAGTTTAATATTTTTTGTGTTTATTACTTGGACTTGATGTTTGGAATATGAATTGCACTTAATTGTTGTTAATCTTGGGTTGCTGGCATTTTAAGGAGAAACTCTGTCAAAATTTTTTCAAAATCTTGTTCAAATTTGCAAATTTACCCCAAAAAATTTTAAATTTTTTAAATTTTATCTAAAGGGCAACAAGTTTCACATTTTTAGTAACTCAAATTCCTTCTATTTTTGAAATAAATATATGTGATTTGAAAACTTCTTTTCTCATTTAACTTGAAAATAATGTGATTGTAATTTGTGTTTTTATAGGAAAGTATATCTTATAAAGTGGAGAAAATTATGCCTACATTTTGCATGATTGATGAAATTTCTTCTCTTTACTTGATTTTATAAGTTAAGTGATAAATATGATCAATAATTTCAATACTCATCTCATGATTATGCTTTTGAGGGACTGATTATTATCTTTATTTCGAGAAAAAAAAGTTTAAAAAAGGAAAATAAAAAAGAAAAAAGAGAAAATAAAAGTTTTTCTACTCTAGTGGTTTTTGTACTTAATAATCAGGAGTCTTCATCTATAAATGTTGACTTTCGTATAAAACAGTACTTGAATTAAGAGTATGCAAAGTAATTTGAATATGTGAAGTGTTGAGTAACTGGAGATTTTCATCTAAAATTATCGATCGCCACGTCAAAAGACACTTTCACAATTTGAGTAATATTTAGCTATGCTATATGAATAAACTCTTTTTTAAATTTGAATAAGACCATAATCATATGTTTAGGAAGCAATTGTATTGATCATAGGAATCGCTTGCTTGTGAAATTGGGTAAGGATGAGAAATTGAATTGAACTATTTATAACTAGAATATAATTAGCTTTCCTTTACTTGATATTATGAGTATTTGAGAATTAATGAATGATTGTATAATAGTTGTTTACCTTATTTTTGAGAAAATGAAGTTGAAATGTGCACATATGTTTATTTTCAAAATATTGGATCGTTGTTAGCTTGTATTTTTAATTGTTTGAAGACAATCAATGGTTCAATTGTGGGGGAGTTTGACAAGAGCATATTTTACGTGTTTTTAGTGTGTTTTATTAGTTACTTTTGATGAATTTTATTTAGTTTTATAGCTAATTTATTAGGATTTTAGTGAAAATGCACATTTTGTGGTTTAAGTGGTAAAAATTACATTTTTATGAATTTTAATAGTTAAACGTCATGTTTTTATTAGTTTAATGATTCAATCATCAAAAGAAATGAATTGAGAACATTTGTGGATGATTGTTGATGACTTAAAATGGTTTAAAGAAGATATGAAATGCAAAACATTCAAAGGAAGAAATGCAAGTAAAGACAGTTTTAATATCTTGAGATATTTTGACTATATCTTGAGTTACAAGCATCAAATTGAAGTGATTCTTATATCATTTTGAAGTAAGAGATAGATCTAAATTTGGTATAAAGATATCAAAAACCAGTTCAGTCGTTTTCCTTGTCAAAAAGTTGAAATACAGAAGTGCATGTGCATGATCGAAAGTTGAAATAGAACTCTGACCAGTTAATGGTATTTTGGTAATATCTCGGTTCACAGAGCACTAAATTTGATGATTCTTGCAGCATTGGAAAGGGTTACAACTTTCATGTTTCGCACAAGAGCTAGTTTAGTGTCGATCATTGAGAAAATATCAGTTGAAATGATGTCAAATTCACAGAAGTGAATACATTACTCTTGAATACATGACTTGAAGTCGCGTATTGTAGCCAGATTTTTTGCAACTTACTCTGCTTTCATACTACTTTCTACCTCTACTCCAGACAAGAATTTGGGCTGCACATGTTCAAGGAACCTTTTGAAAGAAAAAAGGAGCTCTATGTTTTGTCCAAAAACTACTTTTTGACTCTCTTAACAAGAGAAATGTAAGAATCATTAGAGGAGGGGAGAGTAGGACATTTATAAGGAGTTACCATAAGATTTTAGCATTAGAGTTTAGTGGTTAGTCTTGTTTTGTTCTCTCTAACTAGAACTTTTGTGAGAATAATTGGAGACTTCATTGTACAACTCATTTGTTGGAGAAATAGAAGATCATTGGGAGTTTCTTCACTAATCTTGGCTAAACTTTCTTTATCTATCTCTTACTTGTGATTCAATATGTGTTCATGTAATGAAGCAATGTTCTTTCTAGTGATATATTATATGAGTAGCTAAATTTCTAGATTTAGGTAGTAGATGAATCTTATGGCTACTTAATATGAAGTGAATATGATTTACACTTATTACACCTTATATTAACTTTTTATTTATGCATGCCTATCACTTATTTTGCTTGATCACCAATAGCAAGCTTATAGTTGTTATTATTCAATGAAAGTTGGTAATAATGATGGAACAACATAAATAAACTTGAGTAGTATTCTCATGAGAATAGAGATACACTTAAGTAGATTAACTTGCATTTCATGTAGGAAACAAGAGTAGATCTAGTTATTCATCATGAGAATAGGGAAAACTAGTTTATTTTAAGCCATTTTATCATGAGAATGAGATTTGGTAATATTAGAAATGAATCCCTAGTTAAACAAGAGTTGTAACAAGAGGTAAATTTATTTACTTGTATCTTTTATGTCATAAGTGAAACGTATATCTCTAGACTCAAGTATTTGGTGAATTTTCTCCATTGTTACCTTGCAAATATCTAGTTAAGACTAGTAGATAGTAGTAATTATGACATCTTTTGCTTAAATCGATCATTAGTCTAAATAATAGAGTAAGTAAGGACCTAGTACTTGCAAAGTTACTCTCTGTGGGATCGACCCGATATTTGCACTGAACTCTAATTTGACATGTATACTTGCAGTCAAAATGGATATATTTCGGAATTAAAGTTGTACTTATATCAAAAACCCGTCACTATCCCAAATTGATGGTGTTATTTATAGCATATGGGGTAGAAATTGATTTTAATTTTTTTTTGGGACAAAGGTGTACAAAATCATATGTTGTATGCTATGTTTTCAGACTCGGACCAGGAATCGAGTCGACAGAGTTGAGAGGTTAAGGGTCAATGGAATCGATAGAAGGTTGAATCGGATGGCGTCATAAATACGTCATATATATATTAATAATATATAAACAAAATAATATATAAAATTTATCATTAAATTGGTGGCTTACAACTTCATTTACAAATTTGATAAGTTTACATTTAGTCCAAAAGGATTCAATTTAAAAAATTTTTAAAATTATAGCTAAAAATGTGACTTGGAAAATATATTAGGTTATTCTACACTTTGTTAAAATAATGAAGGGCCAAAATGCATTTAACATAAGCTTTTAGGGTATTCATCAATGCTGACAAATATTAAACCTAATCCATCTTCTTCCTTATTCTTTGCGACCATCAATTCCTCTCTCTCTCTCTCAATCTTCATTTTTTCTTCTTCTTTTTCTACACTTGAACTCTATTTTTTTCCTTTCATCACACACAATAAACAAACATGATAACTTTCTCTTTTCTTCATTTTTTCCTTTTCCCCTCTCTCTCTTCTCTATTCTTTCTTCTATTTTTCCTATTTAATATGAAATCTTTCAAAAACTTAAAGAATTTGGAGAATGGAATTTTTCTCTTAATTTGGGTTCTTAATGAAACATTTCAGATTCAATAAAAAGAACAATTCACCTAAGCCATGAATTGATCTCATATTCAAGCAAAGAAGAAGGGATCTCCTCCTTTTCCTTCATGTTCTATAAATGACAGAGAGTTGAGAAGAAAAGATGTGTGTCCATGGCATAAATCATGCTACAATCTCCAAGTGAATTGCTTGACATTCACCATTTCATTTGGATTTTTCAGTTGTTGGAAAATTGCAGAGGCATGAAACTCTCTACATGGTCAAATTGTCAAAGGAAAAAAAAACACCATCAAGATAGAAAATTGAAAAATGAGAATACCGTTGAATCAAGAGTCACGGCCCTCACGGGCACTCTGTAGTGGATTTTGACTCCATTGATCGACACTTCCTTAAGACACATATTCTTTTCTTACATTTCCTTAGTGCCCCTAGTCCCCACCACCACCCGCTTTCCTCCATTTCTAAAACTTGGGTTCTAGCCAGTTTCGCCGATTTTCGATCAAATTAGGGTTTTGCCGAGTTTGACTGAATTTTTGACAACCGACTTTTAAGGAAGACTCAGACCAGATATTTGACTAATTCTCGATTCGATCATTGTTTCTGTTGGAACCCATGGTTGGACTGGAAATGCTGCATCTGCACCATGCGATTTTTGAAAACGAAAAATCATACAGAAATTTAAAGTTTATAGTGTACAAAAGTGAAAAAAAATTAATCCTAAGCATATTTGTTTCATTTGAAATATAACTTGAATTTGCTTGTATATTTTAACCTATTGCTAATTCCTTCGGTCCGTACTTGAAACTTAAACTTGAAGCTGATTCATTACCATTTTTCTAGTTGTCCATGTTGCAATTAATGCAACAACATTACATTAAATTAGTATGTGCAGTAAGATTCATTGCAGCTTTCCACAAGTTAGTATCTTTTTTATTTTCCACTAGTATATGAACTTGTAGGATGTACCTTTAAATGAGATTGCCTCTTTGTTTCAAAAAAAAAAAAAGAAAAGAAAAAAAGGGGGAGAGAGAGAGAGAGAGAGAGAAATTGCTTGTCTCTGAGCTCATGAAGTTGAAGATAACCCTTAAAGCCACTATCAAAAATTTAATAACATGGCATATTCACATTGAAGATTTGTAGCTGAGGTGCCAGACTAAGCGTAGCATTTCATAAGGGATTGTTGCCAGTTGAACTCATAATGTTACTTCAAATTTTGACCTGTAAACTTTTTTACGTGTGTTCCTTTAGTAATAGAAAAAACTTAACAAGACATAGATAAATTGAAATGAATTCTATGATAGAGATGGTTCCCAAGCAGACAAATAATTGATAATTGAAGAAATTACTATCCAGGTTCTTTTCATTATTTCACTCCTATTAATTGTCAAGATTTCACTCAGTCAAATAGGCACATACTAGCAGGTTATTGTAATCATATTGATTAGCATTACATTATGTCCAGTTATTAATTGTGTCAAATTCGAGATGAGAAATTAATAGATATTGTATCTAAGACAAAAAAAAAGAAAAAAAGAAAATGATGCTTTATGAAACTTTCTAATTGCATTGTTCTTGTTATTCCAAGGCATGCAACTCCAACCATAGAGCTAGGTAATTCAAAAACAAATTCTACGGCATCAAATAATTGTTAGTTTCAATACATACACATGAAAAACTTCTATTACATCACTAGGTACTTAATTATTATTAGTAAATAGTAAGTATAAAAGCAACAGGACAAATTAAAAGCATGATAACAGCTAACAGGCTTGGATCAACAAGCTTGGTTTGCACCGACATGGTGAAAAAACTACTCATAACCATAGAAAGTAGAAATGAATTTTGCCAAATTCTAGTTATATGTCTAACATTTCAAATGCAATCTTGCATGTTGATTTATGTGCATGTTGTACATACATGTACAACCAATCACTTTGACAGACACGAAGGTTCCATATCTTGCAGGTTAATAACTTGGGTAGAGTGTGGTATATTAGAATGAAGAGATAGAATTCAACTATGCATTTTATTGTAAGGACTTCAAAATGAATGAATATCGAAGCTAGGATATTGGCCTTTCCAATATCTGCATGATTAATTACCAGTCATGTGAAAAAATCCCAACTGATCTAGCCATTGGCAGTGCAAGCTGTGCAAAGCCAATGACCAGCGACAACAATCCGAAGAAAATTCTCTAAGTCCTTTAATCTACATTGAAACCCGCAAAATGGTTATGAAGTTAGAGAAAGAACTTTTTGGAATACTCTATAATTTTTATTTCACTGATTGATCTTGTTTAACCTTCTCTCTTTTTTCCTTTTGTTGTTCCTTTTTCTGCAGAACAGGACATTTGGTTGAGTGTAGATACTTAGATCCTCTGTCAACTCGTGCGAGGTTGGGTAGGGTATGCATAAAATCAATCTTGATGAATCTAGTAATCCTGTGATATCTATATGCTGCATCAGATACAAGAGGACTTGTAGGAAGCACACCCTTTCATTAGATTATTCTGTCTCTGAGCTTATTAATTGAAGATGGCCCATATAGCCCCAAGCAGAGGCTGTCAAAAATTTAATAACAGGAATGGCCAAAGTTAATTTGGCAGCTTCAAGGCATGACTGTGAAAATGTGAAACCCGGCATATTTGCACTCAAGATTTGCAGTTTAGGTGCCAAACTACGTAGGATTTTATATAAATTGTTTCCAGTAGAAATCGTGATGTTACTTCATGGCCTGTGTACTTTTTACATATCTGCCTTCATTATGTCCTGTTGGTGTTTTCTTCAATTTCATGATGAGCAATTAACAGATATTGTAGCTAAGAAAACAAAATAGAAAAAGAAAAATTGACGCTTTATGGAACTTTCTAATTGCAATGTTCTTCTTAATCCAAGGCATGCAACTCCAAATACAGATGTAGTTTAAAATGAATAGGACTACTACAGACCAAAATGAAAGATGATAAGCAGCAAAGGAGGGAAGAAGGGTGATTGAATTATTTTGAGTATCAAAGCCATTTCAGCCAATTCTTTTCCTTTCAAGCCACAGGAGAAACATTTTTTGCAACTCATCCCTTGTAATGAAGAGCCTCATTGATGAACTTGTCAAAATTAATGTAAGATGATCCCCCTACTTCAGTTGCTTCGTCAGCTTTCTTCTTCCATTCTTTAGCTTTGAACCTCATTTTTTCCCCTTCCTCTCCCACAATCATTTTACGTATAAGTTCTGCAACTTCATCGCGCTTTACATCATGATTTATTTCCATTCCAATTCCCCATTTCTCACAAGAGTAATGACAATTAGTTTGCTGATCAGCAAAGAAAGGCCAACAGATGACAGGCACACCAGCACAAATAGTTTCCATCATAGAATTCCATCCACAGTGTGTCAAAAATGCGCCAACAGTTGAATGCTCCAATACTTTCTCCTGTGCACACTAGCTTGTTAAGAACCCTCTATCCTGAATCTCTTCCAGGAAATCTTCAGGCAGCATTGTTGATTCTCCTCCCTGCACTACATCAGGCCGCACAATCCACAAGAACTGTTGCCTGCTGTTGGCAAGTCCCCAAGCAAATTCTCTGAAATGATGGTCAGTCATGGTTGTTACACTTCCATAATTAACATAAACAACTGAGTTTGGTGCTCTTTGATCTAGCCACTCGAAAACTTTCGAGTCAGGCTTCCATAAACTTGAATTCAGGGAATTGACTTGGCTTTTGGAAACAATGTGCCTGGCTAATAACTGTAGAGGGCCTATAGTATAAATATTTGGAAAATTGAACTTCGAAATGACTGCCTCCAATGCTTCTGTTTCAAATTCATCGAAGGCATTGAAGATTATTGATGAAGCTTTCAGACAACTCTGTGCTTCCTCTCCCATGAAATCAAACATAATGTCATTGGGATCTGTTGTTCTTAAAAAGCTTGGAAGGTCCCTGAATTTTACATTGCTCATGCCACAAATCCAATCAACAGGCTTATCAAGAGTACCATCTGTAAGGTAATCGTCATCTGGATAGAAAAATGAAAAAAGGTTTTTCAAGATTGAGGAACAACTATGAAGATTGTCAAGCAATCAAAATCAAAATTCAGACATTTGAACAACCATCCTTATCAAGTTTTATTCCTTTTAGTATCTGTGTTTCATAACATTCATATAGGATTATCTACCAAGGTTGTTGACACGTTAATCAAAATGGTAAAAGAAAGAAGACAAATTAGAAAGACTGCTTCTTTTGTTTACGACAGCTACTATGTATGATCAGTTTTGCTATCAACAACTTATCACTGTACATGTATACTTGCTCATGTGGAAGCCCATCTCAATAGATCCAATTGAAGGAGTTACTTAACATATTGCAATCCTATTTTTCTTTTTGTGATAATTTCAGAAACCTTCTTTAAACTTTTTCGTAATATTACTTAGGATTAGTGGTGGAGTCAGGACTTATAATCATTGGGGCCCGTACTATATTCCTAAATTGATATTATTGTTATGTGAAAAAAAGTAGTTTACATTAAGATTGTATTTTATCTTGAATTTTCAAGTTTTAAGCTTCTAACATTATTTCTTTTCCATATCATTCAATTTTGTACGTTAATAGCTTCAAAACAATTTCACCGACAGAGAGATATCTAGAAGAAAATACTAATATTTTGTAGGGGGTAATGTTTGGGGAGATTGGGATTTTTCAAGGGCAATGTAAAGCAAAAATTGTATTTTCCAAAATTTAGGGGTTACAATTATAATAAAAAAACTAAAAAACTTTCAAACCTTTCAAGCCTATTATTTAATTTTTACAAAATTGAGTGACGACGTTGCCCATCCTTCATTACAGGGTGGCTCTGTCATTGCTTATCATCCATGAGATTTTCAAAATATTCCTTATCTCATCAGTTTGATATGACTAGATATTTCATTAAATGCCATCAACTCACTTGCACTATTAATAACTACTGTTTTACAAAAAAAAAAATCCAAAAGGAAGAAAAAAATTTTAATCAAAAAAAATTATGGACAAAAGATAACCAAATTGACATTCCAAATTGGTTTGTATTTCTCTGTGTGTCCAACTGGTACTTGAGTTTAGTCTATAGTTGGTCACTTGAAGAATTTTAGTAAATAAGTAACACCTTGGAGAATTTTATCAGTCGAATTTGTAGAAAGCAAGCAAATTTTTTTTTAGAAAGTGCGTTCTAATAAATGATGTTATGTAAGTTGCATTTAAAAGTAAATTAATATTTTCATACGTTTGGTATATGCATGTAACCTCCACTTATAAAAAAAATTATTGAAAATATTAGTTTAAGAATTGTTTTGTAACCAAATATTTATAAACATTCTATGTTGTTTCTTGTTTTTTTTTTTTTTTTTTTTTTGGGAAGGGGGTGAGAGGGGTCAAAACCTACTACTTATTTTGTTTTTACATTTATAAGCTCTCATATTTTTACATTTACCTTCTAGCCTTATTTTAATTTTTATTTCTATTGTAAGCTTCATAATTAATAGGATAAATAAAGGTAAGAGTGAAGCTAAAATATCATTTCTCTTGTGATATGCAGTTTTTTAATGTTGATTTCTCCCAAGAAGGCTAATACGTTATAAAAAATTTTAATTCAAGAAAGGTAGGTGAGAATGTGAGATACCTCTATCGTTTGAAAAAGAAAGGTAGGTGAGATATTGAAAATCCTGGCCGTGACTTGCTAGCCTCCTCGTCTCTCCTTTTCTATTGCAAGATTTGGAGTCTCTTAATAAAATAAAATTAGGGAAAAATGCACTTTTCATCCTCAAAGTTTGGGTCGTTGACCATTTTCATCCTCAAAGTTTCACTCAAAACACATTTCATCCTCAAAGTAACGTAATTTTGGCCAATTAAGGACAATTGACGGGAATTGGCAAATTTATCGTTAAAACCAACCGTAAACCCAACAAAAATGGGTAAAACCGAAGGACCAAAATTAGTTAGCTAAATTAAAGCTCTACTATTAAAGCTTGGAATATCACATGGTCCATCAACCTGAAAAACCCATGGTTTGATAACCAAGTCATTTATTAACCGATCCCGTTCCCCACCAATAGCTGCGTGTGAATTTCACAGATAAACCACGCACCTCAGAATCATTCCACAGTCTTTCTCAGCTCAATTTCAATTTTCAGCAAAGAAGAGAAATCGAAAAACTACACATTTCATTGTTATCCTGTCCATCTGAGATAGCAATAAAACCCAAAAAATGGGGCTGGGTTTACTCGCCTCCCGGACTCTCCTGCGATTCGGAAAACTCCAGCCAGGAAACTTCACTCCTCTTCTCCGCCGCTCCATCATCTCCACTAGTGAGCTCCAAAATGCTGAAGCAGCCCAAGCCCAGCCCGATTCTCCCCCCCAGATCTTCCCAAGAGAACTCCCGTCGGCGGGGCCCGAGTCCACTTCCCCAACCCGGAAGACGCTACCGAAGTCTTCATAGATGGATATCCAGTTAAAATCCCTAAGGGTATGACGGTCCTTCAAGCCTGCGAGATCGCCAGCGTCGACATTCCTCGTTTTTGCTACCATAGCCGCCTCTCTATTGCCGGAAATTGCCGTATGTGCCTCGTTGAAGTTGAAAAGTCCGCCAAGCCTATCGCCTCTTGCGCTATGCTGGCTCTCCTGGTAAACTAAACTAGTTGATAATTGAATTAATTTTTTGTTGACTTTATTGCTAAAATGGATTTATTACGAACAAAAAATTTAGATTTTTTGCTACTTAATATGAGAAAAATGTGGACTTTAGGGTTTAATGTTAATGTGTGAGGATTGGTGCTTTATAATTTAAGAAAAGAAAAAGAAAAAATTGTTTGCTTACGTTGAGCTTGAGCTGGATGTTGCATTCTTTGAGAAACTAATTGCTTAATTTTGAGGCATGGATGATTCTGTTATGGAGAGTTATACTTTTTAACTGTGATTAAATTTTCTTCGGCAGTTGCCAAGGACAAAGGAGAGGGGGAAAAAACATTTTGTTTGGTTGCCTGTTGGTTGTGTATTGATTTTGATGATCCGTTAGATTGCCCGATTTGTGATCAAGGTGGGGAATGTGGCCCCATTTGGTTTTATCCATTTTTTGTTGGGTTTACAGTTGGTTCTAACGATAAATTTGCCAATTCCCGTCAATTGTCCTTAATTGGCCAAAATTACGTAACTTTGAGGATGAAATGTGTTTTGAGTGAAACTTTGAGGATGAAAATGGTCAACAACCCAAATTTTGAGGATGAAAAGTGCATTTTTCCCATAAAATTAAACAGAACCCTTCATCATGTAAAAGCATCGCCCTGTCACACGCCCAGACAAAATTTTCTCCTCGAAACTCGAAAATATGCTCCATTCCCATCAGTCCCCAGTCCTTGGTCCGACCCAAACTTCTATAAGGGTTTGTTTGGATAGTGTATTATTTGAAATATTATTTGGAATAATTAATGTAGCATTTTTTGTGATGTGATGTATGTGAGATAAAAAGGTGATTGGGAATATAAAAAGGTAGGTTGGGAAATGTGTTTGTGATGCAAGCGAAATATTATTTGAAATAATTTTGATATCCAAATACTACCATTAATGTTTTCTAATATGTCCAAGCAACAGCACATATTAGCCAAGTAAGTATTACGTATGTGCCACTGGCCACCCGCTGGAGGTCAGGGGTTCAATCCTGTCTTCCTCAAATTTGCCACAATATGTGGCTGGTCTTAGTTGACCATCTTCCCTTACCCCTTCCTCCTAGATTAGTCTAGATTAGATTATAGGACATCTATCGTTGCGAAAAAAAAAGTATTACATATGTTAGTTTTGTATGTATCTTAAAAATGTAGATGTTATTTAATGAAATGGTAAAATAAAATTTTATAACATAACTAATGCATATTTGGACCAAAAAAAAAAAGAAATTAATGCATATAACATTAACAGAATTTTTCTAACAGATGCAACCGGTCAGTACACCTAGAATATATTTAAATTATACCTAATGTATTAGGTGAATGCACATATTTATATTTATTGTATCCCTATAGTTGACTATTATTTTCAAATTAACTTGCAAGAAATAAACACCACCTCTTTTATCGACTATTCACTCATTGACCAAACACATGTTAACAAGTTTAGTCGGATTTGAGTCCTAATATGATAAAAATAACAATATTCCTACTCGATCAATTATTTTTTTTGTAAGTATATTCGATCAATTTTATTAGAATGTTTAAGCGGATAATTCGGGGCTGAATTTGGGTAATCAAAATTAAACATCTTCAAACCCAAGTCAAAACGGATCACATCCGGGTCAAGACTTGAGCCATGGTCACCTTACTTTTCAACACTCTCATAATTTCTAAGACAGTGCAAAAATAAAAATAATACGATAAAAGGAAGAGATCCTAAATTTGCTTAGCCATACCAATTACCAATTAAGTTGGGACGTCGAAGACAGTGACACAACAGGTCTCATAAACAAGAGAAAAAGACATGGTAAAGAAAGAAGTTTATAGAACTTACTTTTGAATGGAAAAATCCCTCTCCTGATGAGCTCTCTGTAGTGCAAATATCCAATGAAAGAGCAAGCAGAAGCAGTCCAGAATTGAACTTCAGGGATGCCCAAATCTTCAGCAGCTTTGATAGCGAAGCTCATGATACCATCAGAAATGACGCAGCTAACAGGAGGCACTTCAGAAGACGAGTTCAGCTTAATCAACAGCTCCTTAAAAGGAACCAAACAATTTTTTCTGACAGAATCACAGAGCTGAGGCACCTCTTGAGTGGCATCTTTATCTGACGGTGGCATCCCATCAGGGATAGTCTCAAACCTGAAATCATCGAACCCTTTAACTGACTCTGGCCCTTTCGATCGGATCAAACGTTTGTGATTAAATTCAGTGTTGACCAAGGTTATATGGAACCCTTTTGCGTGCAAAAGCTTGGCAAGTCTCATTAATGGGGTAACATGGCCTTGAGCTGGAAATGGAACCAAGACTGCATGGGGTTTTTCTGTGGTTTCTACAGAATCCATTTCCTGCGCTGCGTAGATGAAAGTTAATAGACGGGAGCAGAATGTACTAGTCCCAAAATGATGGTGCCATTTATAGCAGCATAGGGGGCAGAAATTGATTTTTCTTTTTTTTTTTGAGGCACAAAGATATACAAAATCATATGTTGTATGTAATATGCACCATTTCTTTATCACAATGAACCAGATGCACAAAGCGACAAAATATAAATAGAAAACATCCTTTCATAGGTCCCATGCATCCCATTGAATCAAGTAATCATACATTTTTAAAAGGGTTAATTACCCCTTGAATGTAGGAATTATTTGTATGTTTTCCTTGAATAAAAAACGATAGGCACCACTTGTTACCTTTTGAAAAGGATTCCTTCAAATAATTCTTTTCAATGGAATAGCTGAAAGGACAAAATACCCCTTCATAATTTCATTTTGCACCCTTTAATTATACTTTATTTTTTACTTTGATCCATGAACTTTAGTTTGAAACACGTTGCTCTTAAATTCTTAATCTCATCTCATTTTAATCCAATAAACAATGGAACAGGCAAAAACTAATGGATCAGTTACTACTGTCAATTACCTTACGAATAAAATTAGAATATTTTGTTAATGAAGGGTGGCAACTATTTCGGCAGTTTTGTATATTTTGTTAACGATTGGACTAAATTAGGACAAGTTTAAAACTTTAGGGACCAAAATATACTAAACTTTAGTTCATGGATCAAAGTGAGAATTTTTGTATATTTCAAGGGAATAAAGATGCAATCAGCCTTAAGTTTTCCTAACTAATATACCACTTTGACAACAAAATCTATTTCATTGTTTCTGTTGGAACCCATGGTTAGACTGGAAATGCTGCATCTGCGCCTTGTGATTTTTGAAAAGAAAAATCATACAGAAATTTAAAGGTTATAGTGTACGAAAGTGAAAAAAAAATTAATCCTAAGCATATTTGTTTCATTTGAAATATAACTTGAATTTGCTTGTATATTTTAACCTATTACTAATTCCTTCAGTCCGTACTTGAAACTCAAACTTGAAGCTGATTCATTGCCATTTTTCTAGATGTCCATGTTGCAATTAATGCAACAAGGTTACATTAAATTAGTATGTGCAGTAAGATTCATTGCAGCTTTCCACAATTTAGTATCTTTTTTATTTTCCACTAGTATATGAACTTGTAGGACGTACCCTTAAATCAGATTGCCTCTTTGTTTAAAAAAAAAAAAAAAAGGAGAGAGAGAGATAAGAGATTGCCTCCGTCTCTGTGAAGTTGAAGACAAAGCCACAATCAGGGCTGTCAAAAATTTAATAACATGGCATATTCACATTGAAGATTTGCGGCTGAGGTGCCAAACTAAGCGTGGCATTTCACAAGGATTGTTGCCAGTTGAAATCATGACGTTAGTTCAAATCTTGACCTGTCAACTTTTTTACGTGTCTTCCTTTGCTAATAGAAAAAACTTAACAAGACGTAGATGAATTGAAATGAATTCTATGATAGAGATGGTTCCCAAGCAGACAAGTAATTGATAATTTACTTGACCTGTCAACTTTTTTACGTGTCTTCCTTTGCTAATAGAAAAAACTTAACAAGACGTAGATGAATTGAAATGAATTCTATGATAGAGATGGTTCCCAAACAGACAAGTAATTGATAATTTAAGCAATTACTATTCAGGTTCTTTTCATTGTTCCACTCACATTAATTCTCAAGATTCCACTCAATCAAATAGGCACATACTCGCAGGTTATCCTAATCATATTGATTAGGATTATACATTATGTCCTGTTATTAGTTGTGTCAAATTCGAGATAATAGATATTTTATCTAAGACAAAAAAAAAAAGAAGAAAGTGATGCTTTATGAACTTTCTAATTGCATTGTTCTTTTTATTCCAAGGCATGCAAGCAACTCCAACCATAGAGCTTAGATAATTCAAAACAAAAATGACTAATATAATCCATTTTTCTTTTAAGCCACAGGAGAAACATTTTGTGCGGCGCATCCGTTGTAATGAAGAGCCTCAATGATAAACTTGTCAAAGTTAATGTAAGATGACCCCCCAACTTCAGTAGCTTCCTCAGCTTTCTTCTTCCATTCTTTAGCCTTAAACCTCATTTCCCCCCCTTCCTCTCCTATAATCATTTTGCGTACAAGTTCTGCAACTTCGTTCCGCTTCACATCATGATTTATTTCCATCCCAATTCCCCATTTCTTGCAAGAGTAATGACAGTTAGTCTGCTGATCGGCGAAGAAAGGCCAGCAGATGAGAGGCACACCAGCAGAAATACTTTCTAATGTAGAATTCCATCCACAGTGAGTCAAAAATGCACCAACAGCTGGATGCTCCAACACTTTGTCCTGTGCACACCAGCTCGTTAACAACCCTCTGTCCTGAATCTCTTCCAGGAAATCTTCAGGCAACATTGCTGATTCTCCTCCCTGAACGACATCAGGCCGAACAATCCACAAAAACTGTTGCTGGCTATTTGCAAGTCCCCAAGCAAATTCTTTGAAGTGATGGTCAGTCATGGTTGTTATACTTCCATAATTAACATAAAAAACTGAGTTTGGTGCTCTTTGATCTAGCCACTCGAAAACTTTCGAGTCAGGCTTCCATAAACTTGAATTCAGGGAATTGACTTGGCTTTCGGTAACAATGTGCCTGGCTAATATATGTAGAGGGCCTATTGTGTAAATATTTGGGAAATCAAACTTGGAAATGACTGCTTCTAAAGCTTCCCTTTCAAGTTCATCGAAGGTATTGAAGATTATCGCTGGAGCTTTTAGACAACTCTGTGCCGCCTCTCCAAGGAAATCAAACATAATATCGTTGGGATCAGTTGTTCTGAAAAAGCTTGGAAGGTCCCTGAATTTTATGTTGCTCATGCCACAAATCCAATCAACTGGCTTATCAAGAGTACCATCTGTGAGGTAATCGTCATCTGGACAAAGAGAAAAAAAGGGTCTTTCAAGTTCGATGAATAATTATATCAAGACTAACAAGGAAGGAACTTCATAATTTGGACATGTGAATCCAATTTTTAATTTTTTTTTAAGTTTCAATAACTACTAATAGAGTAATAACAGAAATAACAGTTATATCAGAAAAAAGATTGTAATCGTTTCTTACATATATACCTACATACATACATATACTACTCCATTAGTAGCCATTGGAACTGAAGAAAAAAATAGTGTTATATAACTTTATAAAGGATACATAGCTAGGAAGCCATTTAGAAGGTAAGACAGGAAGTGGAATAGAATATTCTCATTACATATTTGAAGCCAATAAATGGGTATAAAACCAATCGCTTCGGGGTGAACACTCGGTCTGGACGGCCAAAACGTCGGAAATGGTCCAGCAATAACGTGGGAAGTGGTCCAGATACATGTCGATTTCATATTTTAAGCAGGTATGCATGTTTCATCATTCTCATGATCAAGAAATTACAAGCTATAAACGAGATGATTAAAAAACAGGTTTAATCATACCAATTAAGTTGAGATTGAACGTTAAAGACAATAACAATACAGTCCAGAGACAACAGAACAAACAAAGAAGAAGTTTATAGTATGTACTTTTGAATGGAAAAATTCCTCTCCTGATAAGCTCTCTATAGTGCAAGTATCCAATGAAAGAACAAGCAGAAGCCGTCCAAAATTGAACTTCAGGGATGCCCAAATCTTCAGCAGCTTTGATAGCGAAGCTCATGATACCATCAGAAATGACGCAGCTAACAGGAGGCACTTCAGAAGACGAGTTCAGCTTAATCAACAGCTCCTTAAAAGGAACCAAACAATTTTTTCTGACAGAATCACAGAGCTGAGGCACCTCTTGAGTGGCATCTTTATCTGACGGTGGCATCCCATCAGGGATAGTCTCAAACCTGAAATCATCGAACCCTTTAACTGACTCTGGCCCTTTCGATCGGATCAAACGTTTGTGGTTAAATTCAGTGTTGAGCAAGGTTATATGGAACCCTTTTGCATGCAAAAGCTTAGCAAGTCTCATCAATGGGGTAACATGGCCTTGAGCTGGAAATGGAAGCAAGACCGCATGAGGTTTTTCTGTGGTTCTTGTGGTTTCCAGAGAAACCATTTTCTATGCAAACGAAAGTTGAAGGCGAAGTATTATGCATAAGTCCCTAATTGGTGGTGCCATTTATGGGATTTGGGGCAGAAATTGATTCGGACCATACACAAAGGTCTACACAAGTCATACACTATACTACAAAATATAGTACCAAACATATGTTTCATGGGTCACACACGTCCAATGCCAATCAAAGTGAAAATGTATAGGAATCTTTCATTTTGTAACTGCAAGCATTTTTTATATTATTTATTAATGATGAAATGCAATGCAATTTGTCCATTTATTAGAGAAGTGTAATTTTGGTATCAATAAGACTGAAAACAAGTCTCAACGAGTTGGATAGAGGTATGTTCAGGATTGATTTGAAAATTAAAAGGGATGTTTGAACTTAGTTTGTGTTTGATAATTTTTTGAAAGAAATTGATCGAGTTTGGTTTGAAAATTCAGACATATGTTCATGAAAAACTTGACTTGTCAAAATATCGAGTTCAATTACATACCATCAAAGTTTGCTTGACTTGAAATTTCATTTTGTATTATATGGAGATTTTCACCCGAATTTGTTGCCTTTTTCCCCGTTAAATTTTGCTCTCTGATATTCAAGAAATCTATTACGATGAATTAGGGATGCAATTAAAGTCAATTATGCCTATCCAAGAAAACTATTACAATGAATTATGGAGGTAATCAAAATCAATTATACCTATTCAAGAGACGAGCATTATATGCTTGCTATTTTATAAGATAAGCAATATACGAAAAGGAAAGAAGTGGAGTTAAGAAGGAAAACTTTAGATGTATATTTATGAAATTTACTTGCCTTATATATTTCTAAACATATCGAGCTAGACAACGTGAAAATCGTGATTGTTCATATTTTCGAGATTGGAATTATGTTCAAATTTGGATTAAAACCTAAACAAACAAACTTGAACGGGTTTGGTTCGACCGAGTTCAAATCAAGTACCAAACTATTTAGTTCAATTTACGGCCCTAAACATCACACAGACTAATCTCATTTTCTGCTTACACCACTAAAATTTATTTTGTTATTATTTATAAAAAAAATTTGTTCTTCTTTTTTGGATTTAATTCACTATAACTCAAGGGAATGTTTTTCACTATAACTCAAGGGAATGATTGTTTGTGATGACTATTGTCTAATTTTTATGTTTTATATGTAATTTACATTTAACTTTTATGGAATTCATTAAATTCTAATTCAACACTACTGATTGGTTGGATTTCGTTTAAAGCCCGCAGATTTAAATTCTAATTCTCTTGTACAGCTTTCCCCAATCAGTTATCCCTTTTTCTTCCCTCTATAGCTTGGAAACAATCATTTAGCTTTTCTTTTCCAGTACAATGTTTTCAATTATTTCGGCTTCAAGTTTGTCCAGATTGTGATAAAGTAGACATTCATGGTCCCACTCATCAGTACACAACTTTAAGATATTTTCATCAGTATACTGTATACCAACTTGCTCACAAGCTGAGCACATTCTAAATTTGTTTCTGGAAGATGAATTCGTAGGCCAAATTCTTCAGATCCATCTCAAATCCAAAAATTCAATTTGTTTCTGTTGTTTTGGGCTGAATAGAGAATATATGCAAGTAGGGACAAAATTTTAGCATAGAAATACAAATAAGTTAATCGATCTGAGAGATCGATCTATATGTAGTAGAAAATTTTTTGGACATGATGGCTTCTGCCGCTGGTGCTGGTTCTTCAAGCTTGGATCACCTTTGATTCTGCACTGAGAGCCATAAAGTATCCCTCGGAGATCCTATCAAAACTCAGAGATGATTGGAGATTTTTGGGAAGAATTTGGGAATCCACTCATAAGGGGAGTGGTCATGCTACTACAGATGCTACTACAGATGAAGAGAAGAATATGGCTGATAGGTTGCGATTTTATCATTTATTTTATTATTAATTTCTTCTATTACCTGACCCAATCTGGATTAATTATTAAATTCTATTCACTTTTAGTATTTTGCATCTATTTCAGGAAGTAGAACGAAAATGTGATAACAAGTGCCGATTTAACAAAAAGGGAGCCCAAATCATAGAACCTATCCCAGGGGCATTGTTGGCAATGAAAAAACTTGGGCCCATTTCGATAATTGCTGAGGAAGAAAGCTCGGGCTGGAGTTCTTTTACATAAGAGCCGCCGCATAAGAGAATAGGTATTAGATTAGGTTTTTAGATAGGAAATAAAGTAGAAACAGGGAGGACTATTCTAGGAATTGCTTTTGGTTGACTTTTCTTTCGTTGGCTTTTGCTTAGCTTTAACTCTCGTATGTCATTTATGCACAATTGAATGGTTCCCTGTAGCTTTAACTCACGTTGGCTTTTCGTCCTTTGTGGTTGTCGCAAGATGGCCGCAGCTTTTGCGTCAATTTTGTATGGGTTTTTCTCATCAACAATGAGCTAAATCTCTTTATCTAATCAAGGGATAACGGATACTTTGATTCGCCTAAAAATTGTGAGATCGATTTAATTTTATCTTTTTCTTTTATTTATTGGTATTTACATATTTCCTGATTGCAATGCTTATGGTTGTTTAATTAATTGATTGTCTTGGATCCGGATAATTAGTTAATTTAATAATATATTGTCAATTGAGGTGTTAAATCCGTAATTGTTTAATTACCTCAAAATAGTGACAACTGGCATGATTAGATTTGTGTCAGGGGAATACGCGAGCTAATCTAAAATAACCCTGGTAGTGCGTTATTTGGTTAGAATAGGGTTCCTCTAATACGTAAGACAATTGGGAAATTAAATCTTACGGGCGTACCTAAGATTATTTCTCAATTAGAGCAGTGATTAACGGGTGTACCTTAATCACCGACACAGTAAGGAGGGGATTGACTGTCATCGCTTGTTTGACAATTATAACCTATTTATTAGTAAATAATTGGAATTGGCTTTGCATCGATGATCAGGTGAACCATTGCTGAAGTTATTTCTTAGCTAGATCCTTAATTATCACCCATTTGATTTTAGTAATTTGTTATTTAATCTTTAGTAGCTTCTTAGATTTTAGTTGAATTTCTTTGATTGTCACCTTCTGCACAAAAACACCCCCTTGTCACTGTGAATTTGGAAAGGAACAAGTATTCCCAATCCCTGTGGATTCGATCCTGCTTACCACTATCTACAGAAATTTACTTTAGTTGAGCAGATTTTTATTATTGCACAGGTTTCGACACCCTGTCAATGGCCTTCTACCTCAAAGATTGAAGCTACGGCTGAGGAGATTGCCCAGGAACTTATTCGTTTCCGTGAAGAAATGATGGTGACTGATGACCAGGTAAAAGATGAAGAATTACTCAACTGGCCCTTGATTGTGCAACAAAAACCAAGCTCATTCCGATTCCAACTCCCCAATCCCTTAGACTATGGGTTTCCATCTCAACTTGCTGATGGCTCTCTGCTGTGCTGAGGTGGTTGCGATTAAGGATTTGGTGGGGAGCTTTTGCTGCCGTGCCTTCTCTGGTAAAGATGGACATTTTCGAGATGAGGTGTTTTCCTATTAAAATTTTTTTTTTCTACACCACTTCTGTACTAGATGTTGAGGATTGAGGGCACAGCACCGAGCTTCATTCCAGAAACTCGTGCTCCGTTTGGATTAGTATTTTTTAAGATTTTTTTAAAAAATTTTATTATAGAAATATATATAAAAAAATTTTATTACAAAAAGTTTTTAAAATTAATAATTTAATATATTATATAAATGAGATTTTTTTTAAAATTATTATAATCCAAATAGACCCCGCTGCTTGTTTCACAGCTTATGCCTTCCCCGTGTAGTCACCCACTCCTTTAGAAATGTCCACGTCCATTAGAAACGTCAAACACGCGTAGAAAAGTGCCACGTTTTCATCCATTATTGACGTACACGGTACGCGGTATACCGCCTTGGACAAGGGATTTGTGTCGATTTGTGCATTTTCCAACAGCAACAGCGTGTAACATTTTTTGCATATCGCGTAACTTTTTTTTATACATGGTGTAATTTTAGAACAATTTTTGATGAGTTTCATACATGACGTGAAAATCGAGTTACATGCTGTAATTTGAGCCGCACAAATTTTTAAGGTCATATCGCGACCGTGAACCTTCAGAAACGGTTGTCATCCATTATTGACATACACGGTACACGGTATACCGCCTTTGCTTCGATGGATTATATTTCAGGCTCGACTATTTTCACCGTACTTGTGCCCCGTCTCCAAGAGACATAAGACGATAACAGGATTAGAATCGCGACCACACAATATCAGGATCTAAGGCCCGGCCAAACCCGGGGGCTTATACCGCCTTTGGTTTGCGTCCTTTATTTATTTGTCAAAGCCCTCACACCTTTTCCCACTTCATCATCTTCTCCACAGAAAATAGAAAAAATTTTTCCTTCCCGTTTGCTCTTCCCCCCTCCTCTTGGCCGGCCGCCTATCTTGTTTCAGAAGAGGCCAGACTATTTCTTCATACAGTCTTCCTTCATACTTTCGTGTAAATAACAGTGCTGGTAGAAAGGGGCAAAACTAGACAACTCACCTCGGTGTTCTGAGTTACTTACGAAGATTTGTCTTCTCGAGGCAGGAGCAAATCCTTTCCTTCAGTATGCCTCCTGATTTTGAAGATGTCATGGACAAATGTAGACAAATCCCCAGAAGACTGTGCAGATATCCCCAAAAGTTGTTGGCACGGATTGAATCAACATTCAAGGATCATGAGTCATCTGTGGTGAAATACTCACTTCCGCTGCTTCGTTTTCAGATTGAGATGTACAAGGGAGAGTTCTTTCTGAAGAGGCTATTACGTCTGAAGAGCAGGAATGATGAAAGGCTTATGGCTCATCAGAAAGATCAAATTAAACTTTTCGTTCAGAAGTTCGAGTGTATCGCACTAATTCTCTCAGATGAAAGAATTAAGGACAGAGAGGACGTATTAGGAGCAATTGGAGAATTTTTTCACAGGCTGCCATATTTGCCTTTCTTCCTCAACGAACAAGATGAAATGACCAACCCTTCATTTCCTGAGCTGTTAGATAAGGAGACACATTTGATCAAGGCAAAGCTCATGGATCTTATTCCTAAATTTCCAAAGTTTAATTTCCCAAAAACTTCCAGACTGAAGTCTCTTGATTTTCTTGGGAGGAAGCTCAGGGAGCTGCTGAAATATAATTCTGCATCAACTGCATTGGCGAAGCTCCACACGGAAGAGATACAAATACACCTCCAGAATGTTTCACAGTTGGACATTGAGGAGCATCCAAAGATAGAAGATCTCGTTGACCGATTCACTGAGTTGGCATATGAGGCGGAGTACATAATTGATTCAATAGAGGATGATGCTCAATGGCAGCATTTCGTCTGGTTGGACAATGTGCTGGATGAGTTAAGACTTCTTAGCGAGAAGGCCGGAGGAATTCATTTGACAACCCCTGATATGGAAGTCCAAGATTCCAAGAGTGTCACCCAGGTTTCAGTTGACAAGTTATCAACAAAAAATACATCAGCAATTGACGAAATTGTGGTGGATCTCAGTAACAGAGAAGATGAAATCCTCAACCAGCTGACTAGAGGACCCTCAAAGCTGGATATTGTTTTTGTTGCTGGAATGCCTGGTTTAGGCAAGACAACGTTGGCGAGGAAGGTGTACAGCAGTCGTAAAGTCATGCGTCACTTTCATCTTCGTGCATGGTGCTCTGTTTCCCAAGAATATGAGAAAAGGAGATTGTTGCTCGAAATTCTAACAGGGATTCATGGGCTTACAGAAGAGATTCGCCAAATGAGGGATGAAGATCTCCAAGATAAATTGCGTAAGTTGTTACTGAGAAACAAGTATCTCGTAGTTATGGATGACGTTTGGGGTATTGGAGCTTGGAATGACTTGAAAAACTCATTCCCAGATAATGCAAATGGAAGTAGAATTCTGTTCACCAGTCGCCTCCACAAAGTGGCCTCGGAAATTAAACCAGACAGTCCTCCTCTTTCTCTTAGCCTTTTTTCTCAGGAGGAAAGTTGGCAGTTGTTAGAAAAGAAGGTATTCAAGGAAGAATGTTGCCCCAATGAGCTGGTGGGAGTCGGAAAGGACATTGCTTACCACTGTCAAGGATTGCCTCTTGCTGTTGTTGCGGCTGCTGGTATACTGAAAACGACAGAAAAAAGCCAAAATTCGTGGAAAACAATCGCAGATAACTTGAGCTCACAAATAATTGATAATCCCGAAGCTCGGTGCAAAGAAGTCTTAAATCTCAGCTACAAACATTTGCCGGAGTATCTTAAATCATGCTTTCTATATTTGGGAGTTCTTAATGAAGATAGAGATGTTCTTGTCAGCAAGCTGATACGGTTTTGGATCGCAGAAGGTTTCATACCAGAAACTAATAAGGGCTCTGAAGAAGTGGCCGAGGCTTTCTTGATGGATCTAATTGACAGAAGCTTGGTGATAATCTCCAAAAGAAGATCCAACGGCAAAGTTAGAGCATGTCGCCTCCACGATCTTGTCCTTGATTTCTGTAAGTCTCAAACCGAGGATGAGAACTTCTTTCAGCTGATAACCAGGTCTGATAATCCATATGCTTCTTTTCCTAATACAGATTATGGTTTCGAATTTGATTTTTACCATCATTCATCTCCCGTGTCATTTGCATCCTATCGGTTGGCTATATCTTTGAAGAGAAGCCACTTTATTGAATCAAAACCTTCTGGCTTGGCCAGCCGTTCCTTGGTTTTCTTTGCTTCTACAGATTCAGAACCAAAACGCCCTTATGACATCTCATTCATTTGGCACAACTTCAAATTGCTTAGAGTCTTGGATTTTGAATGCTTCAATTTGGGTATTTCATTTCCCGTAGAAATTGAAATTCTGGTACAATTGAGATATTTAGCAGTTGGAGGCTATTTGGAGTCCATTCCGCAGTCGATAGCCAACCTCAGGAAACTGAAAACTCTTATTGTGAAGGGATTAAGTCGTAAGATCACCTTACCAAATACTATCTGGCGCATCACAAGTTTAAGGCATCTTCATGTGAGTGTCCACGTTGATTTCGATTCAGATGCTGAAGAGCTTGGTGATTGCTCCATATTAGAAAATTTGATCAGTTTTTCCCGCCCATCTCTTTCTTGTGGTGAAGATGCAGAGAGGATTATAAAGAGGATTCCAAATCTTTGCAAACTGAGTTGCATATTCTATGAATCACCAGATTCTTCCATGAACTGCAATCATTTTCCGAGATTGAACTGTCTCACTCATTTGGAGTCACTGAAGATATTCTACTATGGAAGCCCTCTTAACAATGGCGAGTTCATCCTCCCTTTGAATCTAAAGAAATTGACTTTATCAAACTTTCGCCTTCCATGGAGTCATATATCCACAATTGGGAGACTACCAAACCTGGAAGTCCTCAAGTTACTTTCTGGTGCCTTTGTGGGGAAAATATGGAAAGTGGAAGAAGAGTTTCAGAATCTCAAGTTCTTGAGCTTAGACAATTTGAACATTGCTCAATGGAATGCCTCTTGTGATGATTTTCCCAAGCTTGAAAGACTCGTCTTACAAAATTGCAAAGACCTTGAAGAGATTCCTGCAGAGTTTGCAGACATATACACATTGGAGATGATTGAAGTACATTGGTGCAGTGAATCGGCGGAAAAATCAGCAATTAAGATTAGAGAAGAAACTGCAGATATCAAAGTCCTTATCAGGAGTTCAAATTTGAATTCATGAGCACAATTTGGATCACGTTAGTTGTACTTCCAGCAACTTGTAAGTCTATTTAATGATTTCCAGCTTTTCATACAATTGCTCCATTCATTTTTGAGATGACACCTGTTGTATTTCTATTTGCTTCAAGACATATAGCTAGTCGAAAACTACTTAATCTGCTGTTTCATAAATTGCAAAGCTCTGTAAAATCCGGGAAGGTGCATTTTCTGTCCTCTCGAAACTCATTGCGCGTTGTTGTCTTAATTCTAGTGCTAACTTGGATTTAAACTCGTTAGTACTGTTAATTGCTAATTTTGCAACAGACCACTCGTAGCTTCTTAAGCTAGGATTTTGATTTGGTAAATCATGTTTGAACTTGAACCTGAAAGCATTTTCTTTGCCTTAGATATTTTGGGGAATTGGTGCTCAAAGGAATGGAGGTTCAGGTCTATAACTTGAAGACTACTCAGCTGGAACTTTGGAGGGTCTCGTTCACCATAAGCAAGAAGTTGTTGCCAAGCTTTGCCTCTCATTGGAACCTTCTAATTTTGTATTCTAGATTATGTTTTTGAACTGATGTAGCAATCTGACCCTGATTGCTAACTAGCATTTTGCCATTGCCTCTAGTTATAGAGCTCTACCTACTTGTTATATCATACAGTGAGTATTTTATGTTGAATTCACAATGAACTGATGAAGCAGGGAAGCCACTAGATGCTTGTTTGATGAAATTGGAATGCAATTGCTTGTTATGGTCAAAGACCAACTTTCTTCACCCTTCATTTTGTGTTTGGATATGCTCATTGGTGACCACCTTTTTATTATTTTGATCTTGTTCATCGTGGAATATTGAGGAATTTGTTGGCATGTTTGGTGGATTTTTTAGATTGGATAATGTGTATTGGGACCAATGGCCTTGAAATCCTTACTTAATACATAAGAAGCACTTTCCGTTTCTACAGTAGAGCGATTTTCAAGTGCAACTTTGCTTAAATGGATGGTTTGTACTTTCGAGTGCTTCTCCTTGCTTAAAGGTATTGTACCTTTGAGGTGGTAGTGGTTGTTGTACATTTGTTTTGTACTGCTCCTGCTTCTGCGCTGTGACTTCTGTGGATTTCTGTTCGAAATTGTGTCTCCGGCAGAAAAATCCTTCAAAATTGGATACAGGAAATCCCTGATTAATTATCAAAGTTCGTAATGGCTATTGTGTTGAGATTTAATATCAGTTAATATATTAGCATAATGGTTACTAAAATTATTAGTAATACTACTAATAACAATAATATTATTATTATTACTAATGATTTCTAATAAAAAATTATTACTATATTATTACTAATACTAATATATTATTAATACATTATTACTAACATTATTACTATATTATAATATTATTAGTACATTATTACTAATAATAAATTATTAGTATATTGTTACTATATTAGTATTACATTAATAATAACACTACTAATGATACTAAGGATTAATCTTCTATATACTGACAATGTATACACTTTCATCATTAGATGCATGACACATAATTCGAATTTTAATTTAAAACTCAAATTTTACATATATGTCGTATATCCAACTGTGATAGTGTATACACCGTCACTATATATAAGATTTATTAAATAGGTAATAGTAATAACAATACCAGTAATATTACTAAACATGATAATAATATTATTATTATTACTTCAAAAATTTAAAACTACTAAAAATAATAATATCGAAAAACAATGAAAAAATGCAATAATACAACTAAAAAAATAAAGAAATTGATTTTACTAATATTAATGAAAAAAATAACATTGATTTTTCCACTTTTTCAACTACAACCAATGAAAAAAAATACTACTAAAAAACACCATTGTAATTAAATGAATGCCTTTTGATCAAGTAGATTTTTACATAACCTCTTTAGACTCTTTTGTCTTAAATTAGAATAGATTAAATTATAAAAATATTATTATTACCATAAAAAAAAAGACAACTCACAACTTTGACGGTTTGACCCCGAGACGGGTGATGTTGAGTACAACATATATGTAATGAATTATTGATGATCGTGCGATTATTTTCCTTATGAAATCGGAGTTTTTCCTTTGCTTTTGTTTTCTTTTTGTCTATTGAAATTTCTGTTGGAAATTTTGTAGGGCATATAAACATCTAATAATCGTTGTACTCATTTATTATTATTTTCTGAGTAATTTCAATAGAGTGCTTAATTGTTGAATTTATAGTAGTATCTACCACCACCTATCATCGGATATTGGCGATAAGTGTTTGTATTAGTGTTAATAATGGACTGTAAAGAGGATAAGGCTAATGAAGTTCAAATTGTAGCTAAATTGTAAATCTCGACATGTAGGCAAATTCTCTAAATTATGCATGATACCCAATTTTACACTCAAGCTAATATTTATATAATTTTGGGCATACCAGGCAAATCAAGAGAGTAAAAAACACACATCATTATGCATCGTATACTAGGCAAACCATTGTAACATTCCGTACCCCTCGGCAGAAATTGTACGATGTATGAATGGAACCCCCCCAGCCATCCACAAATCCACCAAAAGAAAAGAGGAGGAAAGATACCCTCACAAGGAAGAGCATCAGCAAGTATTTCCCAGATCACAACTGCCTCGTTAACTTCACTAGGAAGACCTGGAGAAGAACCATACTATCGTGTAAGATCAGGCTTTCCCTCCTCTTTTTCCCGGGCTTGGGACCGGCTGTCTGTGGAGACAGGCAGAGTTACAAGCATACTACCACACAAAACAGCACAAACATACAAACAAGCAGGCCACAATCAAGAACAATAGAGAAGAGAGTGCAGACTTATGTCACAAATTACTACATATTCCTTCAAAGCGACACACCAAACGAATACCAAGACTTGCCATATACTTATTTTCTTCTCTTGTTTTCATACCAAGTCTCACCTTTTATCATAACTGCAGACTTAACCATTAAATCAACTAAATCATCACCATTAGTTACGGACTTGCAAATTAGGGGAATCAACCACTGAAACAAATATGATGCAAGCATTGTACCAAAAAGAATTCGAAAAGGTTTAAGGAAAGCTCCAGTGAAGAGAATGGGATATAAAACAGATTTACATACAAAATAAAATAAAATAAAAAATTTGAAAAAAAATCATAATGCTAGAGACTGATAAAGATCAAATATTATACATTGCAATCATCCAAAAAATAGACCCTACTTATGGGACAGTCATACAATCACAGGGGCTTAAGCTGCACAGGCAAACCATATAGAACTAATGATAAGTTGACCTGGAAAACAGGAACTCTTTCATTTCATGAAAAATCCAACGAAATCAACCTCAAAGTTGTGTACGCACTTCAACCAAATTAATGATTTTCGATACTCGTAAACAAGGCATTTGGATTCCTCTCAATTTGTCAATCATTTACAAATGGTTATATATGAACATAAAAACCTGTGCCAGGGCCTGCCAAAATGGAACCATCTCCCAAAACAGCAACGCATACTATTGCCGATCTTAGATTGGACCTCTTGATGCCACACCATATCTGTTAGGACCATAAGCAAAGATTGTCCAACAGCTTCTTCCCAAGGACGACAGAATTCAGTTACATGCACTTTAAAGTTGCATACTAAACCTACGTACCAGAGGATCACAAAATTCAAGTATGAAATGAAATTCACACACAATACCAGTACCAGTGGTATGTAAGTTGATGACTACAAAAACAGATTGCATGCATCTGTTTTTACATGACTGACTACAATAACAGTACCTGTTCTTACATGACATCATCTGTTATTACATGACTGAACAATACCAGTACCTGTTCTTACATGACTACGAAAGCAGATATTGCATGCATCTGTTCTAACATGACTGAATCTAACTGAGAATAACCGAATTTCTCTTCCATTCAACTGTAGATGATGAACGCTAGCAGCTGAGTATTCAATGGTGATAGAGGAAGACTCCCGTTAGACCCTCTTCAACAATAATGGACATACCAAATACCACACACCAAAAGCCCAAGAACGATAGGAGGCAAGAAATATACCTACTTCGCCATGACCATGAACCCATACTGAGTTGCATCTTAGGCCGCACCCCATGGCATATCAGAAGTTTCTTTCCACATTCAAACATCAAAATCGTCAATCAAATTCCATGTAGACTAGGAAGAGCCACATCTTTACCATCTATATGACTTGAAAGGAGACAAAAATAGAAAATCCCAATTTCTGGATATCTTAAATTCACTGGAATAAGCATGTTTGCTACAAGAATATACAAAACTTTGCTAAAGACCCACCAAAACTCCTTTCATGCTATCAAAGCAGAATCTGCAAACTTCATTGAATATTAAAAACACCGTCGTGAATAAACCAGGACAAACAAAATGACACTGCAGTTGCGCTCAAGACATCCATTACAAATGATCAGGGATAAAAAAAACCTCTACATCTGCTTCGATTTCATGGGTGATCAGTAGCATGCAACTAGGATGGGTTAGTAATGCAGAAATTCAGGCTTGAAAACATACATCTGAGTTCAACTCCCAGCTCTTCCTGAAATTAAACCACAAAGAAAACCAGGCACAACCACGAGAGGAGAGCTCCTTCGAAATCATGTAGATCACAATACCAGGTAACAATATAACCAGAGATTCTTGCAAATAAGCTCCCTAAATGGAAACCAGATAAGACTAATAATAAGCCCAGCAATAATCACACACAGCATATGCAAAATCAATCAGGATCAGGGTAAACCATAATTTTTCCCATTCCTCTGAAGTTCTTCTTTGCATCCCCTAATTCTGATAATTCACCCCCCATCTGTCATTCTATGCAAGAACATCGAATAGTGACAGTTTTAACAGATCAAGAAGCTAATTGATGTCAAAATTTTCCAAGAACTTATACCGGACCCTGACGAACACGACAAACCAAATATTTCTATGCACCCTTTATTCTTTCAAATACTTCCTAATGAACTTCAATAGTAAAACGCTGAAAACACAGCATAACAGGGTAACTATCATGACTAATTCAGAATTCATCCATCAAAAGCTCATGAATACTCATAACGAATAAAACATTTTTCTTGAACCTGTTACTCGAGCACCTAACCATGATCAAAGCTCCTATATCCAATCTGCAGAATTAAACAAATTATAAAGCCTGACGAATGCATCAGTAATGTTTTCAACAAACACAACAGGACAGCATGAAGAGAGATTCCATGATTCAAACCACAGTACCAGGACATCAGAACATCTGAAAAAGAATAACGTCCAAGAGACCTCTAACCACAGTACCAGGACATCAGAACATCCAAGAGACCTCTATTTCTTCACAATCCTCTCGCTAAGATTAGAGTTCTGCAAGGGATACCAGGACATCAGAACCCAACTTAAACTCTGACACCAAGATGAAAACCAATATCAGAGCCGTCTATTAGTTGCCACCATCCAGAAATTTAGATTATATACATACCATCAAAACAAATTAGCATACCAAGCATAACGTTAATTCTTTTCAGAATTATATGAGTTAACAAGAAAACAGTCCCCAAAGAAAGGAAGGGCCTGGGATTAAGCTAATCGGAAATTAATGGAGCAGCCGCAAAATCAGTGGAGGTGAATTAGGGCTGGTTGCAGGAGTCCAGGAACTAACAGTTGGGATTAAGCAGTGATACACAAATCTGTACTCTTAAATGAGGATCAGGAACATGGACTTCCCAAGTGATTACTGCCAGAATAATTGATGCATAAGGTATTCCCATAAACATGATGGACTATAGAAGAAAAGGATCATGAAAATTTTAAATTAAATTTAAATTATATAATAGGCTTGACATCAGAAGAGTACCATACTCTGTCACCACCCTCACTGGAATTCTGTAAGTGTGTGATTACATGAATAGCCAACACAGACTTCAACTTGGCACAAAGATGAAATAAAAATTGTAGATCTGCCATATTTATCAAAACTGATAAATGTAGCATTCATTCTTCTTCAGACCATGATGAATCGGCAACACCAAAAACCCTACCTATACAAACATGTTAAGATGACAGAATTTAACACTTGGTTATACGCCAATCCATTTCTCATGGATCAGGAGAGTTGACTCTGCAGGAATTATTGCCAGACCAGGTAACAAACAATAAGAAAAGTTTAACAGAAAAATTACAAATAAGGTATCAAAACCCCTAAATTCCTCATGCACAAAAGATAAACTACCGACGACAGAACAGACCCCTATGTTTTAACCACACCTCCGAATCACTGAAATCCAGGATTCAACACAAAATAATATAGCAAATTAGAGAACGAGTAAAGAAAATCCATTTTAAAGAAAACAGCAAAAAAAAAAGGCAACGAAAGAGAGCTCATCCAAAATCTTGTTACAAAACTGGTTAGCAGGGCCCCAAATGCACCAACACTCCGGGAACAAGCTCCTAAAAATCAAAAAAGACAAAAGCCATCACCCACCACCCCCAGTGATTTTTTCAGGGAAAGAGAACATAGAAATAGCAGGTTGAAAAGAAAATCCCCCGATTTATTCCCATCCATCCAAGAGAGAGCTCCTCGCCTACACACACCACAAATCCACTTTTCTTGAAAGATATCAAAAGAAGCAGAGAAGAAAGGACAAATCTTGAAAAATCAACAAGAACAAAACACACAGTGATAACTTTTCCTTGAGGATCAGGAACAGAGACTTTCAAGAAATTACTGACAACAAATAATGCATAAGGCATTTCTACAAGCATGGTGGACTATGGAGGAAGAGATTTACAAAGAATTTAGATTATACTTTCTACAGACATCAAAAAGTACCAAAACTCTTGAAATGCTCAAGCCAAAAAAGAATAATAAGAGCATAGGTATGAAGATAAACCCCTCTATAATAATGTACTAGCCTTCGACCTGAGGACAGAGACCTATGTTTTGGCCACCCCTCTGATTCGACACAGACATAGTAAATTAAAGAACAAGCAGAGAAAATCATTTTTTAAACAAAACAGTCAAAAAAAAGAGAGTAGGGAAAGAGAGCGCTTATCCAATATCTTGTTACAAAACCAGTTAGCAGGGTACCAAACACACCGACACTCCTGGAACAAGCTTCCCTAAAATCAAAACAGAAAGAAGCCATCACCACCCTGATTTTTTCAGGCAAGAGAGAACAAAGAAAGACCAGATTGAAAAGAAAATCTCCCGATTTTATTCACATCCATCCAAGAGAGAGCTCTTCTAGCCTCCTCATACCAGAAATCCACTATTCTTGAAAAATGACATCTTGAGAAAATGACATCGAAAGAGCCAAAGAAGAGAAGACAAATCTTGAAAAATCACCAAGAACAAAACAAACCGTCATTAACCTCAAAATCTTTTTACCGTCTTTTTACCAATCAACTCTATAGGGGAACTGCTCAAAACCAGAGCAACTGAGTACAGCAATACAAAAATAAAGCAGAAAGCAAAACTCAAAATTAAGGATCACCATCACATCAATTCCATAATTCCAAGAAGAACCGCATCCCATAATTCTAAGAAACATCGCATCCAAAAAGCCCATGTTCCATCTCAAGTAGAGAGTTCTGCAAAGAAGTATGAGAACATGAATAGCCTACAAAGACTTGGCACAAAGATGAGAATAATCTTAAAATAAAAACTGTCGATAATTTACCATGCAATCAGACCAATATGCATAGCCTTAACACTTCTTCAGATCAAGCTGAATGAGCAAAATACCAGGAACCCCACCCATACAAATAAACTTGAATAAGCACAGAGATGCACTTGGTTATGACCCATTCTATTCATCGTGGATCAGGAAAGTTGACTCTGCAAGACATGCCGCCAGGCCAAAAAGATTCACAGAGAAATTATAATTAAGGCATTGAAACCCCTAAATTCCTCTAGCACAAAAGAACAATTTGTGTAGGTGAGAAAATAACTCCCTCCAAAAAATTTAACTAGCCCTTGATCTGAGATTGGGAAGGCAAGTTTGAAGCACGAATCACTTCACTGAAACCCCAAGCTGCACCCTAGTAATATGGGAAATTAGAGGAGAGGAGCAAATCCACAGATATCCTAATCAATTTCAAGGAAACAGCAGAAAAACAAGTAGGGAAAGAGAGAGCTCCTCCAAAATCTTGTAAACTGGAATAGCAGGTCACAAATGACGAGAACGCTCCAATCCAAACTTCCCTAAAATGAAGACAATAGATAAGCTATTACCAACGAATACCAACTATTTTTATGCAACAGAAAAAATTGCTTGGCAGAAAAAAAAACTCCCGATTTATCACATTCATCCATCGAAGAAAAGCTCTTTTTTGCTTCCATCCATCCAAGAATCACAAATCACTTCACTGAAACCCTAAGTTGCAGCACCATAGTAATATGGGAAATTAGAGAACAAGGAGCAAATCCACAAATTTCCTAATCAATTTCAAGGAAACAACAGAAAAACAAGTAGGGAAAGAGAGCTCCTCCAAAATCTTGTAAGCTGTAATAGCAGGTCACACAAATGACGCGAATGCTCCAATCCAAACTTCCCTAAAATGAAGACAACAGATAAGCTATTACCAACGAATACCAGCTATTTGTAGGCAAAAGAAAGAATTGGTTGGCAGAGAAAAAAATTCCCGATTTATCACATTCATCCATCCAAGAAGCTCTTTTTTGCTTCCCTCCATCCAAGAATTACTTCCATACGCAGAACTCCATCATTCTCAGACCACATCAAAGAACCAGAAAAGAAGACAACCTTTAAACATCAACCAGAACCATTCAAGAATAACTACATCAACAAACCGCAAAACCTCAAGATCAATCCTCAATCAACACCACAGAGAAATTGCTGAAACCCAGAGCCACGACATATAGCAGCAACACAACCTAAAGCAACGACTGAAACACCAATGTTGAGCCCCAAATAAGAGATTATGTTCAAATACGTCCAATTAATTCACAGAATAACATACAAGAGACCTTCCTCTCATTAAAGTTGCCAGTGACACAAAAAGCCAACAAAAATGAAATTGGATGCAAAGATGAGAACTGACAAATGAATTGACAAATTCAGATAATCTACCATAACACTAAACCTATTCATGTAACAAGCATAAACTTGATTCTTGTTCGGATCAAGAAGAAAATTCTATGGGAACTACCTAGAAAAACATCTTTGATGGCAGAATTTAAAAGCTAAGAAATACCTGACAGCAGCAATATTGCCATATTGACACAATCCTAAGCATCTGAGGACCATATGGAACCAAAATAAATTCAAAACCCTGAAGACAACAAATGGGCAAAGATAACTCTGATGGAGAAGCAGCAAAGTATGTGCAGGCAAATTGGATGGAGAGGTTGAAAGCTATTTCAATGGTGTTTCTCCCGGAGTTCTGAAAAGAAAAATACTCAACAAAACTGTGTACAGGTATCAAAAGGTGCCAAAAGCATAAATTCCTAAGTAAAAGATTGTAAGAAGATAACTCCCTCCAAAACAGTTTACCATCTGAGGAAGGAAGGCTCAGTTATCACAACTCCAAATCACTGAAACCCGGTATTGCACAACACAGATTGATGCAGGAAATCAGAAAACGAACACAGCTGTCTCACAGAGCAAACCAGCACCTTTAGCCAGAGAACTCCCTAGTCAAACAGCAGAAAACAAGGACAGAGAACTTCTGGAATCTTGTAAACCAGTATAGCAGGATAAAAAATGCAACCAGACCCTCTTGCATTCAAGCTCCCCTAAATCAATACAACAGAGAGGGCCAGTTACTAATTGACTCCCCGCCTAATTTTTTCAGGAAATAAAAAAGGAAACCAAAAAGGGAGGGGGGAAAAACTCCCAATATCGTATAATATTCGGATGCAATATCTTTTTTAGCTCCACCTAAGACTAGGATTCTGCCAGCTCCACCTAAGACTAGGATTCTGCCAAGCCACGAGGAGGACATCAAAAGAACAAGAAAAAGAAAAGACGACGATCTTGATAACAAAGAACAATCGGGAAATTACTAATCAACAAACCCGACAATTGTAAAAACACAAATCTTCATCAATCTTCGAACGACACCACACCAAAACTATTCAAAGTCCAGAGCACCACCTACAGCAATAAGAACAACAATAACCATACCACAGATACGAAAAAAAAACTCCAGGATTCAGATTACGCTTACATCCATCCAAGAGAGAGTTCCTTCCCACTGTACATGCCCGAAATCCATCATTCTACAGTAAGCACATCAAAAAAACCAGAAAAGCACTAATTTTGGAGGAGACTTGATGTCAAATTTGTCTGATAATTGGAATTATCCAGAAATTACCACAAAAACAAACCAAAACTACTGCAAAAAATGGTATCCTTCCCGTTCAATCCTTCGAAATACCAGAGCCACTGCCCGGAAACAACCATGATTAAATCTCAAAAATTGCCATAACAAAATTAGCGATAATAAGCTTCAAATTAATCAAATCATCAAACCATAGAAGCAACGGTCGAACCCAGTGAAGATCATCAATTGAAGATCCTAACCTTCTGCTGAAACAAAAAACCACAACAATTGAATCTCACTTAGGGAAAACCTAATCCTAGACTCAAGAGAAAGAGCAGCAAAGTAGGTGCAGGCAAATTGAATGGAGAGGTTGAAAGCTATTTCAGCAGTGTGTGTCCTGAAGTTCTAAAAAAGAAAAAAAAAACTCGAGAAAACAGCGTGCAGATATCAAAAGGTGCCAAAAGCATAAATTCCTCAAGCACAAGATTATGGGTGAGAAAACTCCCTCAAAATCAGTTTACCATCCGAGGAAGGCAGGCTCGGTTATCACCACAACTCCGAATCACTGAAACCCTATATTGCACAACACAATCCTAGACTCAAGAAAAGAGCAGCGAAATAGGTGCAGGCAAATTGAATGGAGAGGTTGAAAGTTATTTCAACAGTGTGTCCTGTAAGTTCTAAAAAAGAAAAAAAAATCGATAAAACAGCGTGCAAATATCAAAAGGTGCCAAAAGCATAAATTCCTGAAGCACAAGATTATGGGTGAGAAGATAACTCCCTCCAAATCAGTTTACCATCTGAGGAAGGAAGGCTCAGTTATCACCGCAACTCCGAGAAGACCCAGAGGAAGGAAGGCTCAGTTATCACCACAACTCCGAATCACTGAAACCCTATATTGCACAACACAATCCTAGACTTAAGAGAAGAGCAGCGAAATAGGTGCAGGCAAATTGAATGGAGAGGTTGAAAGCTATTTCAACAGTGTGTGTCCTGTAAGTTCTAAAAAAGAAAAAAAAAACTCGATAAAACCGCGTGCAGATATCAAAAGATGCCAAAAGCATAAATTCCTGAAGCACAAGATTATGGGTGACAAGATAACTCCCTCCAAATCAGTTTACCATCTGAGGAAGGAAGGCTCAGTTATCACCACAACTCCGAATCACAGAAATCCTATATTGCACAACACAAGTAATGAAGCAAATCAGAAAACGAACACCTCGCTGAGCAACTCAGCATCTATAGCCAGAAAACTCCGTCAAACAGCAGAAAAGGAGGACAGAGAAAACTTCTCTCGAATTTGGTAAACCAGTATAGCAGGGTAAACCCTCTTGCATCCAAGCTCCCCTAAATCAATACAACACATAAGGCCAGTTACTGATAGACTCCCCGACTAATTTTTTCAGGAAATAAAAAGGGAAACCAAAAAAGGGACGAGGGAAAACACTCCCGATGCCGTATAATATTCGCGTCCAGAAAGTCTTTTTTAGCCCCACCGAAGACTAGGATTCTGCCACGCCACAACGAGAACATCAAAAGAACCAGAAAAAGAAAACACGAAAATCTTGATAACAAAGAACGATCCAGAAATTACAAATCAACAAACCCAACAATAGTAAAAGTTGAATCTTCCTCATCAATCCTCGATCGTCACCACACCAAAACTACTGAAAGTCAAGAGCACCGCCTACAACAATAACAACCACAAATATGAATGAAATAAAAACTCCAGATTCAGATTACCCTCACATCCATCCAAGAGATAGTTCCTTCCCACTCCACATGGCCCGAAATCCATCATTCTACAAGAACCACAGCAAGAAAACCAAAAAGAAGAACCAAAAAGGGCTAACTTTGAAGGAAATTTGATGTCAAATTTGTCCGATAATTGGAATGATCCAGAAATTACCACCAGAAATTACCACATAAACAAACCGAAACTAGTGCAAAAACTGGTACCCATCCCGTTCGATCCTTCAAAACACCAGATCCACCGCCAAAAACACAATCATGATTAAATCTCGAAAATCACCATAAAAAAATTAGCGATAATAAGCTTCAAATTAACCAAATCATCAAACCATAGAAGCAACGATCGAGCCAGCGATGATCATCAATTGAAGCTCCTAACCTTCAACTGAGGCAAAAATCCACAGCAAACGAATCTAATTTAGGGAAAACCTAACCCTAGAACCTAAACAAAACCTACGACGAAGAAGAGCAGACAAATATCTTACCACACAACTAGCAGGCGAAAATGGTAAGTGTCGGTGGATGGGATTGGGTATTTATAGATGTTTGGGAAGAGAATGAACGGTTAGGATTAAGCTGAAATCTGTGATCTGGTCGGTTGAAAAGAGGTCTTATCCAAAAGTCCGCTAGGACTTGGGCTAAGATTCTCCTACGCGTATTGTACAAAAGTCGGTTGTTTATTTAATTTAGGAAATTTGGCCACCACAAGATTTATAGATTTTTTATTTATTTATTCTTTTACCAAAATTATTTTTGAAAAAATCCTTGACAGCTTGGGAAACATTGGACTTGTTTGGACAGGAAGAATTTGTAAAATTTGGATTGCAAATTTGTTTTGTATGATTTGTAATATGTGAAGATGTTTTGTTTTGGAAGTTTGTAATTTGAATTGTGGCAGTCCGGAGGGAAGAATTTAGACCGTAATTATGAAATTGTCAGGAATGGAAGAATTTTCACTTCCTTAGTCAAATTTGTTGGTGTCCGGTCCCACTGCAGGAGAGAGACGGATTCTTGAATACTTTTGGCACTTCAGCAGAGAGTGGTGTGTATGGGCCAAACATATGAAATTGACCGGGTCCCACAGTTTCAATTCACTTTAGGAACGTGGGAGGACAATTCACGGCAATTAAAGAGCTGATGAATTGGCACCTGATGAATTTTTGGCCAGCTACATTGCAGTGGTCAAATGCAAACTGTTTTTGTTCTGGGGGGAACCCATCAAGCTATTGAAGGACGATATGTACTACGAGTAACATGGAAATTGGACGAGACTGCATAGGATTTGCACGTTCGGGCAAGTCTGTCCACCATCTATGGAGGAGAATGCTGGAATTCTGTTTGCAATCACCTGTAATCCTGTTTGCAATCACCTGTAATCACCTGTAATTGATGCGTTGTTTTATTTAATTTTTAACTATTAAACTGCAGGAGGAGAATTAGGAAAGGTGTCTAAGTCGAGGAAAATTAGCCCTAAGTTTTGCAGCAAGGCTTGTCTAGAGACCTACAAAATAAAACTCCTGACTTGCTGATAGAAATAGCAAACGACATGCAACAAGAATATATGAGGCACATACAGGATATAGAAGAATTACAAATATAGAATTACAACGAGTAGCAACGTCCATATTTAGGGTCACAAGATATATAGTCGGGCATGACAAATTATTAAAGGTACTTGGTCATTCTTGTAGGCGCCTCTAGCGAATATCAAATCATGGGTTCACCTGTTTCATGCATTTTATCGCCTATTTCTATAGGCATTGAACATATGCGTAGCCAGTGTGTCTCTCATGCCAATCCATTGCTCAACAACTTCAGGCGGAGAATGCAATGGCTGTATCTCGGGATAAGGAGGAATTGCACCATGAATATCTAGATCTCCCTCCTCCGCGTCAGCAAAGTACATGTCATTCGGTTGTTGATCCCTAATGAAGTTATGCACGGCACAACAAGCAATAACTACATTTATCTGTGTTGTCATCATGTAGTTCGGAACGGCTCCCCTTAAAATGGCAAATCTCCTTTTTAGGACACCGAAACTTCGCTCTATGACATTCCGTAGTGCAGAGTGCCGGTAATTAAACAGCTCTTTCGCAGTTGCAAATCTCCCCCTCCTGCGACCACTAACATCAGCTTGGCGTCCCCTATATGGTGGTAAGAAACCGGGCAAGTTTCGATACGCGGAGTCAACCAAATAATATTTTCCTAAGTCAATTATGAGATAGGAACGAATTAGCTTTGACCATTTCGAACTTTCTGATCTTTCGTACAATTTATTGAATATCGGTACGATTTGATAAACAATTTGAATGGAAGATTTACTAAAGAATGTTCAATTGAAAAATGGTTTTTCAAATATACTTGCTAAGGCAAATTTAAGACAGCAATTTAAGAGATCCAATATATATATCATTCGGTCTGCTAAGGAATGGGATAAAAATATGCAATTGCTTTCCAAATTTACGTGAAGGGAGGGATTACTTGTATTACCTGTAGGAGGCATGGGGAAGTGATTTGGGCCGGTCAAAGCCCCATCTAAGACTCGGGCATCATGTGCACTTCCTTCCCAACCGGCATACACGTACACAAATCGCATATCATGGTCGCACACAGCCAAAACATTTTGTGACTGTACACCGTGTCGATTAGTGTATGCCACTTGTTGTCCTCTTGGGGCACAAGCAGGTATATGTGTCCCATCAATAGCTCCGACGCAGTCCTAAAATTTTAAATTATTAAAATGGACATATTCTCGGGATTCTGAAATGGATCTGCATTAAAATGTCATTTAAAAAAAACACTCCAGTGGCATACTCTTCGTCCATGTCACACCCAAAATTTCTGACAGAAGACTTATCTCTACTGCAACGTCATGACAAATCTACCCAATTGGTTTTTAACATCAAGAATGTACCCAGTGGGGTCAACCACTTTTTTGTTTTCTGGATTTCTGGGCAAAGTTCATCAAACGCATGGAAATAGGTGGAAGTGCTAAAGATGAAAAAAGTTCAGGTTCAAAGAGGGACAAGTGAGAAAGCTACGGAGCCAGGAATTTATTTTTGGGGGGCTGAAGTGTATTAAAATTTTTTTTTTGTGACGAAATAAATACATTTAATAAGTAAAATTTAGAATCAAATAAATATATTTAATAAGTAAATATATTTAATATATTAAATAAGTAAATATATTTAATATATTAAATTTTAGAAATTGCATGTCTTCTATTTCGACGTTTCTGAGATAGATTACCGTGTTTATACAGCCATCACACTCATGTCCCACTAATATTGCATATGTGTGATTAATGTGATATACATTGGGGAAAAGAAAAAGAAAAATTAGGTGACATGTGAAGTCAACTAAAGGCGACGGTGAGGCCTTGATCCTCAATATATATAGGGGACATTTGTTAGACTTGTTCTGCTCTGAACTTGGACATTTGTTACTCTTTTTCATGCGTGAAGAGGATTAGCTGTTTCTAACTCTTTTTCCTGAAGTAACCATGTAATGATATCCCACACTGCATATCATGTAATGGGAACAATTGTTAATTTTATGTCTGGTTAAAAATTTCCCTTTTTCTGGAGTCTGGATTAAATTTTAAAAATTTTCATACTAGACTTGCATAGACTTCTTCGCAGGGAACGCAAAACTCAATAGGCCTGCACTTTCCAAACTTGACTTGCTGTTGACGGTGGACAAACCTGTAATTTATTTGCTATCTAGAGTTTGTAAAAGTCCACTGACGCTGATGGTTCCTAATTGAAATTTTATTCTGTAGTTGGCATTACTGAAAAAAAAAATGATGTGCTCATCCTCCTAGTGTTGTTAGACAAAATTCCAATCCCAAAATTAACTCTTTTGCCGAAAACAAGAAAAGATATGGCATTTCCTTATTTTGTTAATTATTTGATGACCTAAAATATTAAGCACAGAATTACAAATCCAACCAATAACAAGTAGAAATTCTTAACAACAACATTAGGTGGTTCCCTAATGTAAATTAAAATATTCATGTCCATTTATAAGCTATCAACATGAATAAATAAAATAGTTGGCATATTAGAATGTCAGCATACTTGAAAAAAAGAATTTTATATATAGAGGACAAAGGATTTGGAACAAAGGATTTTTTGAATCAACGAGATAGGATTTTGAATGTCACCGTACTTCAAACCAAGGATAAAACCTCGTGTCATTAAGAATTTTCGGATGAATTTCATCCTGCCATCTTGGAGTAATTGCGAATTGCGCGAAGGTGCATAGGCCCCGAATGACTTCGTGAATATTTCGATGTACTGTCTCCGTCGAATGGTTAAATCGATCAGCAATCATACGCATTCTCATGTTGTGGCTCATCATGACCAATGTCATCGCAAGTGCCTCCTCTATTGTAACCCTTTTCTGATGATTTTGGGGAACAAATCCGCATTCGGCCAAAAGCTGGCACAACCTCATGAAAGAATCAACGTTTAGCCTTGTTGCATCCATGATCCGGGTATGGTGGCCTGACAGCACTTCCTCAACCCAGTGTCGTCCTGACAGCGCAGACGTCCTGCATGGCACCTTCTGGAGTGGACCTCCGTATGGTTCTGCATTTGGTCCAAATAGCAGCGCAGCACCCGCAGCAAAAAGAACATCGTCTTCGTCCGAAGACGAGCTGGTCCCCTGCTCATCTCCGAAGTCGCTCATTTGGAACCTTTCCCACCAAATATGTTGCCAGGAACAAGTAGTGTTTAGCCCAAATAGAGGATGCTATATAAGAGCTGTGTGAGGTCTGAGTTATCACATGCTCTCTTTCCGTATGTTATTCTCGGACTATGGTATTTTTTGCATGGGGTCCAATGGCCTGACATCACGTGAATAATTATTGTCTGCAATTATTTCACCGTGTCGGTAGGTCATCTTTGGATGCCAAAACAAATGACCTGTGGGCAGCTTTTGCCAGGCACAAATCGGAAAGGCCTGTGGGAGTATCTACTTTCTTGCTCCTCTCTTTTGGAGTTTTGTGTAGATGGTGGCCTTGCATAATGAATATGGTATGTGTAGAGGTTCTGTACATATGCTTGACTCATATGTTGAAGATCTTTTCAGTTATATGAAAAATCAATTAAAAAAGAGGAGAAATGACTTCATTTGCTTTTGTTACAAATCACTCGTGCTTCATTTGCTATTTTCTCCTGCGTACCAAGTCCTAACATTTGAAGAGTTATTTTTTCCAACCAGGACAGGAACGAAATCTGTGAGCATCTATATTTGGCAGTAGAAGAGTAGTATATGAAAATTGGCAAAGAATGTTGCACGTCAATAATTGAGTAACCATGATATGTAACCACCAAAGAATGTAACCGGCAATTGAGTAATGAATATAATTCCTTCCTGATGAATGCCAGAGGCATGATATGTTCAATGCGTTTCGACTTCTCTACATATGCGAACCCAGTATATATATGTCAGACGGCAAGTCCGACAAGCTCTCGTGGTTTACTCCTGTACATAGCTTTCAACCTGCAACTGCTAGCTACTTATTGAATGTTTAATACAGGAGTAACGATAATATATATAACTCCAAGCCAAAATAACTACAAATGAAACAGTTCCAATTCATTCCACCGGGAAAAAGACAACTCAACATCGACAAGAGTATGCAAACTAAATAATACATATTGGCAGTACATAGAAAATCAATTGCAGTAGCCAAATTGCAGTAGCCAATTTGCTTTGGTACCAAAAGTCCCAATACAAATCTTTTTTCAATGTCCAGAAGAGTCAAATGAATAGCGCAATTTCATTCCAATCTATCAGTCGAAAGTAAGCTAAGCCGAAGGGACACAAGCAAGGCCAAGTGAAGTCTACTTTCCATCGGGTCCCTTAGGAGGGGGTTTCTGTAGAGTCTGCAACCAAAACTCCTGCATCTCGCGACTAAGACTCAGGAAAGTCTTCCGCCACTTGTCGTCTTGGAGTGCCAAAACTGCAGCGAGCTTCACCTCTTTGTCCAGTTCTTTGAACGATTCCACAACCTGGGCTCCCATTTCCGGTCCAAATTTATCCTTTTCAGATTCTCGGCGACTCCTGATATGCAGCTTAGAATTCGCTAGGGTGGATAGTGAGTTGGCACACTCCACGAATGGATCAGACGAAGTTCTACTTGACTTGCTTCCCCGGGATGCACTCGGGCCCGAGCTCGTTATCCCCTGGCTGCTTGAACCTCGCTTCACTCCAGCAATTGGAGTATCTTCATCGAAACCAGTCCCCTGCCCGGCATTGTAGATTTCATCTCCCAGGGGCGATGAGAAAACCTGCCCAGAACTTTGGCCAGCTCGTTTGCGTGGATTGTAAATTGAAGGCGGTACTGAAGATGCCTGCGCTTGACTCCCTGTGGCGGTTTCTGCTTCAAAGACCTCGTGCAGGATTGCGTATTTGTCGACACATTGGCCGGATCTAAAGTATCCATAATCCTTATTCTCCTGAATCAAAGACAAAACAAGGACTGAGAAACAAGAGTATGCAAATCTGATGTAAACTGGTTTTTTATAATTGAGAGGACAACAAGTACATTTGAAGAGTAGTATATGTTCCCTTAATCAACATATAGATACCAGGCAAGAGTAGTATATGTTCCCTTAATCAAAATATATCATGAACAGGTAACCGAATAGTGAATGATGGCAAAAAGATAAGGCCAAAGTTTTTAGTTCTGCTTTGGAACTGAATTTTACGTCGAAATTAAAAAATACCAGGCACAAATTGTTCCATTGAGAGGGTTCTCCCAAGAAGCACCTCCTATTCTCGTCCCAACCAATACCAGTTTCGGAAGTTTGTCGCAGACCCTTTAACTTGGCAAAGCAGCGCCAAATCTTCTTCAACCGTGCCAGTTTAGAATGGTACACTGTCCATGCATATTGCTTCCCCTAGGCGGCATTCAAGTGCGCAGCAAGCTTCATCCAATTGGCCTCTGATGCAACGTTTGGATTCCACTCCCCACTCCTTTTCCACTCGACGAATGTCATACAGAAATGAATCTCCATATTTTCATCCCAATGGGCCTTTGCCGTGGTGTGGTCTCGTGGCATCTGAAACAAGGAAACCAAACGGATTGCTAAGCATTAATAACAATCTGGTTGAAGGAAGAACAATTGACAGATTACAAGATCATGGCAATTCATTGTACGGCTAAAATCCTATTTATCAAAGCCACTGCAGCAAAGCAAGTGCAAAGCTTGGATCCACGAATTTCAATGCCCACCGAATCAGAAATACGATTTATCCAGTGACACGAGCTCTATAAATTTAAACCCATTATAATTCATAGACATGTTTTAAATATGGGACAAAGTGATAAGAATATTAAGGCTTAAAAGAGCTCGTGTACAAGTACTCATACAAACTATATTATACGGTAAAAATAATAGAGATCATGGTCGTATACACCAAATAGCAAATACTTATCCATGGACTCGGGAATGGTTCGAGATACAATCTGGTCTGCCTAAGAATATAAGAGCGCAGGTAATTAGCTTTTACTACTCAAAATTTTTTATTTGGGATTGATGAATGGACTGATTTGAGAACAGAGGCCAGTTAACTTGGATAGAGTCCAAACTTACTCTGAAATAGTTGACGAGGGACTGGATGTAGTCGTTCGAGTCTGTGGCGGAGTGGACGGATGAAGGTTCAGAAAGACGGGGTGGAGTAGTAGGGCCGGACAGTGATCTCCTCCGCTTGCTGGGCATTTACTGGTGCTCTACTTCGGCCAAAAGGTCATGGCACGCACGGACCTCGGACTAGATCATAAACCACCTGAGGAATATTTATTGCAGCAGGCAGATATGCTCACTGGTACATATGGAGGTAATATCCGAGAATGAGCAATTATTATAAAGAAAGGATGGGGAACTACTACTGGGTTATAAAATATTTCCCTATGCATCCATTCGATATTTTGGATCAGTTGGGAAACCATTTTGTCGCTTTGTAAGCTGATGAATATGGCCGGCAATAGAAGGCAAAGTCTTCAAAACGTTAAAAGGATATAGTCGAGTTTTCTATAAAATTTATACAAGATCATTCTATTTATAAGCCTTTGGATCTTTTAAGAAACAAATTATGCTACAAATTGCCAGATAACTACATGGATTTAGGGTTTCTCGTCCATGTTTTTTATTTTTCTGATCATAGTCCCCTTATTTGCTCAATTAGCTAATTAATTGCCGGATGGTAATCTATGACTAGAATTGGTTGGATACTTTTCTGTATACAGAATTGATCCCTTAGAATTATATTTAATGATGTAAGTTATTGATCCCTTAGCATGTTTTAGGAGTGCTAATCAATAATATTCTAAGCCAGGGCAAGAGTAGTATATTCTTAATGCAGACATTAATTGAAAAGAGGAGCTCCTTTTATTCATTGAAAAGGTTGTACCAGCAGCTTCAACCAAAAAGTAACGAGCATGGCAGAACCTCCTCTGCGTCATTGGTACTTCTAAGTGATCGGGGATTTAATTTTAAAATATGAAATTTTAACATGATTAGTAGATCCAATATATTCATCTCAATTATATAAAGGAAACCTATTTGACAACATATATGAAATCAGAAGAGCATAATTTTGTAAACTATTAGTACGGATACCAGCAATAGCACCAACATTTTCAGCATTTTGAAAATCTAGTGAATGGCCTGATCAAAACATTAGAAAAAAGGGCCGACTGATTAAGAAGAAAACTGAATTGGGATTGGCTTCCAAATTACACGTAATCTGTGAATATTAGGGAATGTAGATATATATGCGTAAACCAAAAAGGATTTTGAAGGGCGGGTGAATATATATTGGGCAAACGAGGGAGGGGCTTTGGGTATATGTGACCTACAAAATACACACTTAAGAATCCCGGCCAAATCATGAAATTGAGTAGTTAAACCATATTACCAATCTCAGACAGGAAATGATAATATCAAAATTATACCTGCCAAATCTGATTTTAACTTGGATAGAGAAGTCTGGCCTTCCGATTTTCCGCAAAAGATTTCTGGATTTCTGATTTCTGTGTTCGGTATTGACAACGCCGTCTGCTCCTATGGCTTGCCAAAACCCAGACGATCTCCTTCTTCGTTCAGACCCTTTAGAACAAACCAAGCGCTTAATCAACCCACTTTCACAGCCAACCGATTTCTGCAAATCTTCCTCTTCGGTACTTGGTCGCACAAGCAAGTTAGGCAATTTAAGATTTTGGGGTGAAATGATTCTGCAGGAGGACAGAGCTGCATAGAGTTGTTTTGGGGGAGAAAAGAGTTAAACGAAGGTTTTGCAGGTCGTTTTGTTACAAAGACCAACGGACGGATCACGGGCCAGACAAAGCATGGGTGTCTGGCCCTAGATGGGACATTAAATTCGTTTATCTGGCACTTCACGTGAACAAGTAGAATTTCTCTTCCTTTTATGGCTTTTGTGGGGTCAACCATCGCGGCTAACCAAAACTTGTAGTCCGACGTGTCCAAACAAGAATTTCAAAAATTAACTTGCTGTAGTAAACTCCGCAAAGCAAAAGTACTGTCCAAACAAGTCCATTCTCAACACTTCCCTGTTGAATTGTTGACAGCTGGACTTTGATATCAGTAGTACTTATCTTGTGAGAAGAACTGTTTTTTGTTATTATTTTCTAGAGTTCTCGCAAAGAATATATCCGTAGAAAATGTAAAAAAAAAATTATTAAAAAATCAATTCGTAGAAAAGACATAATTTTTTTGAAGAAATATGGCAATCATAACAAGGATTACTTTGGTAAATAGTAAAATTTTATTAAAAAATCAATTCTTAGAAAAGACATAATTTTTTTGAAGAAATATGGCAATCCGAACAAGGATTACTTTGGTAAATAGTAAATAATTGATTTGTTTGGACAGATTATTATTTTAAAAAATATTTTCAATTACATCTTAAACAGTTGACATAAACATGTTGTTGGTATATTTATGTTCATTAATATAATCTCCTTGATTTTTTTATTTGTGTGAATAAATAAAATAGTTAAAAGTTTTAATTTCAGTTACAATCTCATAACAAAATAGCGATTGAAATGCAATATAGATAGCAAGTTTGAGTAGGGATATCGGGTACATCTATGTTTATTAGTATAATCTCCTTGATTTTTTTAATATATGTGAATAAATAGATACTAAAAATCTTTAATTTCAATTACAATCTCATAACAAAATAGTGGTTGAAATACAATAATAGATAGCAAGATGGAGTAGGAATTGTTGTGTGATTGATGTTATAGATAATTATTTTAAAAAAATTGATAAATAATTATTATTCAAAAATATTTTTAAATTCATTATATCGGGTACATCTATGTTTATTAGTATAATCTCCTTGATTTTTTTAATATGTGTGAATAAATAGATACTAAAAATCTTTAATTTCAATTACAATCTCATAACAAAATAGTGGTTGAAATACAATAATAGATAGCAAGATGGAGTAGGGATTGTTGCGTGATTGATGTTATAGATAATTATTTAAAAAAAATGATAAATAATTATTATTCAAAAAATATTTTTAAATTCATTATAAATACTCGTACTTTACATCATAAATATGTTGGTATATCTATGTTTGTTTAATATAATCTCGTTGATTTTTTTTAATATACAAAATACTCAAAAGTTTTAATTTCAACTATAATCTCATGATGAAATAGGTGTTGAAATGCAATAATAGATAGTATATTATTTGTCAAAATTTATTTATTTATATTATTAATATATTTTTTAATTACTCTTTATCTCACATACATTATAAAAATGCTACATTATTTTTTCAAAAAAATTATTTCAAATAATCTATTATTCAAACACAGGCGGCATACAGATATTGTTGGCTAATTGACGTGGTAGATAAGTATTAGACAAAAACATTAATAAGCAATTGAGTGCTAATTATATTTTTCGATTGGACAAAAATGTGAATTTGGAGACCTTTCTTTTTCTTTTTTTTAAAAAAAAAATGGACTGAGTGAGAAAGTCAAATGGTCTAAGGGTCTGTTTGGTTGGCAGTAAAATGTTTTCCTTGGAAAAATATTTTCCGTGGAAGTAATTTTTCATGAAAATCATTTCTCTTTCATTATTTTCAGATGTTTGGTTAGTTTATTGAAAATATTTTCTTACTTCATTTTTCTGGTGTTTGTTTAACTTTTGAAATATTTTCACTTTTATCTCTATCTTTATTTTCTACACATTATAACTACATACTTCTTCTCATGCAAAATAAGAAAATTTATCTCATTATTTAACTTTAAAAAATCTTGGAGAAATGTATATATGAATAAAAAATATCTCCTTAAGCAATAAACAAATTGCTAGCCATTTAGTGTTAAATATCAATCACATGCAATGCTTATTGTGACATATATCTTGCACTCTCACTGCTGAAAGTTTCTCTAGAAAAGAATGTCCCTATTATACATAATTAATTACTAGCATAGAATGAGTAGGATGAGGTTTTTTTTTTTTATTATTTTGAATATACTAGGGGGAGAGTTGGGTTGGGTTGGGTGGTACGGGGGAGGGAGTGTAAGGAAGAGATCTTGAGTTCGAATCCTTCTGTTTATACTAAAAAAAAAAAGAACATACTACAAGATATTTTCAGTAAGTTTGGAACATGCTACAGGCGGGATGCATGCATTTTGGAAAACAACTTCAGTAAGTTTGGAAGGGAAGTTGTTTTCCATAAGATGAGTGAAAATATTTTACATAGGAAAATGTTTTCAGTAACTTTTGTGCAACCAAACACGGGAAATTAGGAAAATATTTTCCTGAAAAACATTTTCACCCGAAACAAACGGACCCTAAATGAAGCATAAGAAGACTCCAGATTTCTGTGAAGTTGATATTGGGCTGGAGTACTCCAGAAAATTCCAGACTCCTCTGATGTCTCATTAGGCCCATCTTGAAAATGAACTCCATCATTGCCCAGTTGGGCTGACAATATGCACCATGTTCCTGTAAACTTCTACGAGACCGGGCTTCAGCCTTTAATGTTTAAGCTTTGTAATCATTCTTCAGTTTCTAGGAGATTGGGCTTGGCAGCTGATTTGTGGGCACTTTGCCATGGCATCTGAAGTTTTGACATGCTAGAGTCGAGTCGAATTCTCAAGTGGATATTCAACTTGTAAATCAGATCATGGGTGTGGAAATTGGGAACTTGTCACCAGATTTTATGGATGTTTCCTTCCTTCATTGTGCTACTATTACGTAACTGGCAATTAGGTCTCCGATTGACCCAAAAAAAAAAGACTTGGGTATTTAAAATTTTTGCTTCTTTGTAATTCTTTTTGGTACAAAGTGTCATCATAAATTTATGACCTTTATGGTCGATATGTGAGATTTTTTTTTTTTTTTTTTGGAGATTGTCTCACATTAATAAGCTATAAAATCACTAGTTCTTTTCACTTAAAATAATCTTGTGTATACAAAACTAAAAAATGATTCAATACCCTTGTTTAAGTGAATTATGAACTATACATATAATCACAACTTTCTGAAAACTCAGCAGATCATTGTACATGCATTATACACTCCGGATCCATTTTAACATGAACTCCCAATCTCCTGTCATGTGATTTTCCTTTCTCCCGCAATGAAACAATTTTGTTGATATAATTGACTAGAACTTCGACTCAATTAAATTGTTTAACCCCCACAACTTTTCCTCTCCAAGTATATATGGACTAAGTACTAACTTCATGGATTCCTATTGGATTATCTTAAAAAATAGAATAATATTGGACGATATTGAATTGGATGATAAACTTCGGTCAATATATCCCATAGAGATAATTGCTATAGAATTGGAAACCTTTTTTTTTTTAAGGGTGTCGCGCAGGGAATGGACCCTGCAGACTATTCCCTACCCTCTACAACTTGCTGGCAGCAAGGTTCGAACTAGGGATCTAAGGTTCCATTTTCAGCAACCTCAACCACCAGACCAAGCTCCAGAGAGCTTATAGAATTGGAAACCTACCTAATTTCTTATTGAAAAAACTATGATGGTTTAAAAAAAAACACTTACTAGTACCAACAAAAGCAAGATCATAAATCAGTAGTGCATTACATAGATGTTATACTCAACAGTAGCTTCACCAGTCTTGAGATTAAAGGAATGAGTTCTAGCCTGAGCATAGCCCCGAGCAAACCGGAGAAGCCCACTTCCCCCGATCACCGGCATCTCCCTAACCTTGTGGAACACCGGATTCCTCCCTAGCAAGGTGATAGTGCTTCCATTATACTTCCCTTCAACAAAAACAAAATTCATTATCATCAACAGAGCCAACTCCGCTTGTGAAGCTGATGCATAGCACCCTTGTGCTCTTGCAACTAGTTTGGAGCTCAGCTCAGATTCTATGGTCACTGGATTATCGATCACGTTAACAAAGCCAAACCCATTACGGAATTTTGGTAGTGGCTTCACTACTGTGACTGAAGTGGGGTGCATACCAGTGCCAATATCATGCCAGAAGAATCTAAAATGGCTTAGCTTTTCTGCTCTTAGTTCGAGTGCTTCTTTGTTAATTTCTTTGACAAACTCATGCTTTTGCTTACAGGTGACATGAATAGGCATGAAGAAAATGAGGATGGCAATGGTGGAGATGTTGAAGGCTGAGATAGTACTGGCCATTGAGAAATTATGCACTGGAAACTTAGTTTCTAACTAATCAGGAAATGTAGATGAAGGCAATATGTGGAGGGGGCTGTCTATATATCTGGAGAATTGGTAGAAGCAATTCTTTAAGCCGCCATCTGCCTAAAGAAGGCAAGCCGACGCATGCAAGCGTGGTTTTGCTTTCTTTTTTCAAGGAGGATCAACAGTAATTTTTCACTTACCTTTTTGATGATTCGAATCCGTGATCTGTCAGTTATAGGTGAATCATGGTTTTGTTTTGGATACTGTGAAGTGAATATATGCTCTCTTTTTTCTCTTTTTTATTCTGGGAAAGGTGTAAGTGCATTTAGTTATGTACATTAAAGGTAAATTCTCAAGTAGCTTCTACTGTTAATTAAAAATTAGGTGTATTCTCTCTTTCTTTTTTCCCTGATTAGGGGTTTTGTCTGGTGTATGTTAGACCTGTATGAAGCTATATTGTGGTTTGGAGTATATTTCACTTTTATAATAGAACTACATAGAGAAGTGATATCTCATTTGAACTTTCAAAAGTATAGCATATTCATTTGTTTATTTATTGGACACTTAAATGGTATTTAGAAACTAAAAATGGTGTGAATTATAATTGGAATAATCAACATTGGGACCATGCATCAAGACTCATCTTTTTAACTTGTACAGATTAAACAGATAGTGGTTGAAAATCCACTTTTTTCTTAACAAATTTTATTTCAATACTTATTAAGACAGAATACCAACTTGGAATTTATAGAATGACCTCAAAAGCTAACATAAAGACAATTGGTCATCATTGTAAATCAGGTGTGCATCACAAATCTCCCATTTCAAAGCATCTTGTACACATGAGGCAACTACATCAAAATTCATCACCGACTATTCTACTTTCAATAAGGTAAATCTTGAGACTCAAGGGATGAAAACAATCAATTGGAGGTGATAATACTTGAGGCACCTTTTCAAATTTTCTTCCTTGGCTGCTGCTTAAACCGTCCACCTACAAGCTAGACAAATTAATCATGACTGAGTGAGTGGGAAGGATGTGTTAGCAGGAAAATGGGTTCTGCATAACATGATGGTTAGATATCCTTTTTTCCACTTTTCCAGAGGAAAAATTATAGTGGGATAAATCACATATGAGTCAAGGATTTTGTTATCATGTGTATGATGCATCTGAAAGTCACGCTCACTAGCTACTAGTATATAAAATTTAAGCAAGCACTAAATTCCCCATGCTTTAGAATAAATTATTAAAAAAGTTATGCTTTTTTTTTGGGTTGGAAATAATTTACTCGACTTGCCTTTGAGTGAAAGTTTTCCCCTTGAATTGCTATTTTCTGAATTTTTTTTATAAAGAAATATATTTTAGCGATTTAATATTTGTGTGATAAAAAAATAATTGAGATATATGTTCACGAAAAAAATCAAAATTTTTTGGAGAAAAATTACTTTTCCAACAAGGAAAGTAATCGTGGCACACGACTGCTCAGAGCTTATTGTGCTAGCTGAATTTACCATTTATGTTAGAAGATTCATGGCTCAGGGATGAAGGTATGAGGCGCAATTTCCTGCATAGTCCTTATTTTTTTTAAAAGCAAAAGAAAATGAAAGAAGTGGGAAACATTTTATTTTCTATTCACTAATTTTTTTCTACTATAGTTATAGGAAACATGTTAAAGGAAAATTATATTTTAATACTAACAAAGGTATTCCGATGTCCTTTAAAAATAAATAACAAAAAAGTGGCAAGTGGAATCCACTCTGTGCCATCACCTTCATTTTTTTTACATTTAGAAAGTCCATGAAGAATCTTATTTGAAAAACTAAGAGGCCAAAGAAAAGCATTGCTAAAAAGGAAACGCAGACGAAGAGCTTGAAACATCAAGAAATTTTTTTTTTTTTTGGTCTCTGAAACATCCAAGATTCAAGAGCTGAAATTGTAGCTTGTATTAGACAACGATTTAGCAATAGCTAGATCTCTTGTCGGCAAGTACATTGGCAATAGTAGGGTAAATCTTTTAGTATACCTTAACAGTGTGTACACTAACGAATCTAGATACGTCTACATATGTAAAATTTAAAATTCAACTCCAAATATTTGTTGTGTTTGGATAGCAAATTATTTATATAAAATTATTTGTTTGAATCATAAATACATTTTTTAATTACCTTTTTATTTCATATATATTACATCAAAAAGTGTTACAATATTTTTAAAAAAAATTATCCCAAATGATCTCTTATCCAAACACACTAGACAAAGCAAGTTCCGTCGTGTATGGACAGCTCCACCATGTTGCTTTGGCAATCACCCCTCCTATTTTTGCCTTTTTGGTAGAGCAGTTCCAGAAAGTTGCTTTTGTGCAGCAATTTTGCTGCAAAATAATCTGCTGTGGCGGGGGAGAAACAAGTTCCACGAAATCAGAAAACTTACATTCAAAGCCTCAACAAACTGTCCTGCACTTCACAGAAACAACAATAGACTCAGTAATTACATGGGATTCAAACTCATTCATTACATGGTGACTGTGTACGTAGTTTATTTATGTATTAGGCTGTGCAAGACTGAAAGTCGTAGTTCAAGTTGGCTAACACATCTCCTTATGTCCAAGTTTCTTTTTTACTAAGTTTTGCAGAGTAGTTTAACCGATTGTATGCCTATTTATATATGTGAATCACTACAAGTTATATCAGAGAAGTATGAGATCTACTTCGGAAAACTGACAGATTCAAGCTAGATTAGATTTCTAATTTTGATAAAATGGAATTCGGTAAAATTGAAATATATTCAATTTTAATATTTGATCAAATGGGTTGAAAATGGATGTTAAAAATACATTACCGAATTACCTTTTACTGGTTGAATTAGTAAATACTAATAATTATTAAAGACTAATTAGTAAATAATAACTAATAATTACTTGACTACTAACCGGTGACTAGGCACGTTAATAAGCAGGGTTTGAGTTGGATTTCTGAGATTCAAATTCAAACTCATTAAATTTAGTTAGACCCAAACCCTTATAGGTCTGAAAAAGTAAACCCAGATTTGGATCTTCACAGATTGGATATTCGTGGATACCTTTTTGAACATACAGTGAATAACCAAAGTGAAATATTATGAAAATATATAGAGTCCAAAAATAACATAAATATCATCCAATTTTTATTTTTAAATAATAAAATTAACATTGATGATGTTGAATACAATATTATATTAACTAAAACTATTTATTTTTAAAGTTTCATCTGTATCTATTTTCAATCTTTCATTTGTTTACTTTTATTTTTTCTCTTCTTCCTAAAAATGTTTGTACTAATTACAATGACATAGAATATTAGATTATTTTATTAGTTTGTTGACACACACACACAGAGAAAATATTACATGGGTCTAGGTAGGGTCTGATTTGGATCTGAATCATAAAAAATCAGACCCTACTCAGACCCATGACTCTCTTGAGGATCTGGGGCTGGGTTTAATAAATTAAATCTAAACCCTACCCAAGTGTACTAGATCTAGATAAAAGTCAACTCATTGACATGCCTATTAGTGACTACATATTACTACTAACAAACTTATTGATTAGAGAAAGTGATAGTTGCAGTCCCAAATTAGCCTATTGCACTGTTTGGAGGTATAATATTTAGTGAGTGGATTGGAGTGCAACAGACTAAAAAGGATGTGCAAATATCAATTCCCTAATTTAGTTAGCTATTGACTATTGAGTGCCAACTACTAACTATTCGATATTTGAGTATTAGTTTACTGCATTACGGAATTGGTTGGAGTTTGGACACTAGAAATAGATTATTGGCATTTCGGATATTTTCGAATTATCGATTCTCAGGTTGAAATCCAATTACTAATATCCAATTTACCAAACTAAAGTTGGGACAGTAATCAGGTATTGGTCTTGACAAACCGATTATGAATTTTCAAAACTTTTTTCAATGAATTTTTTATTGCTAGCTGATGAACACTCGTAGTTCCACTCGAGAGAGAGAGAGAGAGACGAGTATGTAATTTATTTCAGATCTGGCTTAAGATAAAACACTTTTTCGGTGTTTTAATTTATTCAAATCTGGTTTGGGATTATTTTATTGAGATTTTTATTACTTGGTTATGTAATTAGTCTTGCGCGGAATTGGTCCTATTAGAAATTACAGTGGTAAATTAGTAAATTAGAGTTATATTTTAACTCATTCGGGTGACCTGCCAACTCGAAAATTTTGGGTTCAAGTCGAGTATCCTAACCTATTGCTAGTCGGCAAGTAGTATTCGGGTCAGTAGGTTTTCTATTGTATCTGGGTCTCAACCCGACCCGTCACTCCGTTACTGACCTGATTGCTACACCTACTACTCACTCACATTCTTCTCTATCTTCTCAATTATTTTCATGATTTACTAAATTGGTTTTGGCTTTAATAATTTCTTGTATACTGATTCTGCATGCTCTTATATTTTTCCATTTTTGAAAATTCACTCAAAAGGTTCTTTTTTCAAACGCAATGTAATTTAAGTCAAAGTAAATAATAGCTTAACATGCAAATAATTTCAAAAAATAGCCTTACTTTACCCTTCAATATTCATCATGGGACATATAATGTAATGTAATTTAAATTTACTTTCATCTAATTGTTACAGAATATGACTATTTGATAGAAATCAACTCTTACATGATAAATATGAATACTTGATAAAAGAAAAAAGTCAAGATTTACATGACAATTATGAAAGAGAAAAAGAAGAAAAAGTACTAATAATATTAGTTGTTTAGAGGCATAATAAACAAGTAGAATTTAAAGAAAAAAATTCAATTTTTATTAATTTTTTTATAGTCTAAGCAGAAAATTCATGCTAAAGTGTTGAGTTACAATGACATGATAATAATTATTATTATTTTAAGCTAAAATTTGTTGGAGTTAAATGAAGTTCTATTTACAAAAAAAACTAAATGAATAAATAAAAGTTTTAGTATTGAATAAAAAAGCAAGAGTGCATAGAACTAAAAAGATGCAAGAAAAGATTACGACAAAAACTACATCATTTAATTATAAAATAATAGATCTATTAGTGTGTGAGTGAGAGAGAGAAATGAGAATAATAAAAAGAAGAGTGAGAGATAGTAACCAAAAATATTTAATTAGAGAGAGAAAAAGCAATAATTAATGCGTAATGGATTTTAGGAAAATCAATGAACATATATAAAGTTGATGCACTCTAATCGGAAGATAATTGCTCTGGCAATATTGCTTGTCTTTTCAATTTACTTGTGGTTATGCTCTGGCTAAAACTTATACCCTTTACATTTCACTCATCACGTATTAAAGAGAAAAGGGCAAAAAAAATTCAGTACCTGGAGTTTTGACATTTAACAAATTGGCACGTCTCATTCCGCATCAAATCCTTCGTCGCACTTCGGTCGCTACACGGTCCCAACAATCCATGTAGGATCCATCACATTGCCAATAATAATCCACATAAGAATAGAATTCTTTCTATTTTATAATTTCTATATTAGCTAAAAAAGTATGTGGCTCGGTTCCTGATAATGACGGACCTTTCGATTGCCATCTTTCTGCTATTCAAATTGTTTCTTGTTCTTTACTCTCAGAGAACTAGAGAATAAAACCAGGGGAGCATTTTTTTTTTTTTTCTTATGAAAAATCACCTAGCGGCTGAGGAGGGAGAAGGAATAAGGTTTAAATTGACGGAATTCATTCAAAGTTCTGGTTTAAAGAATCAAGATCATATGGAACTTAAGCACTAAGTTTCTAACCACTGAGCTACCACCACCAAAGTTGGTGGGTGGGAGGTCAGGGGATCAAACCCTGCCTCCCACCATTGGCCACAAAAATGTGGCAAGCCACTTTGAGTGGCTTCTAGACGAGTGCGTCGTGCACTGGTTTGGGACGGTAGGTGATTCAGTCCCCTCTAGTTTCTTCCGACTTGTTTAGGTCCTCCCCTCCCCGTAGTATAAAAATACAAAAATTGTAAGTCTATCGTATCGAAAAAAAAAATTAAGCACTAAGTTTCTAGGTATGTAAAACAGTTTTTCCTCCTTTGCCTTTAGCGCTACACCAAAATATCCTATCTATCATGTTATCACTGTCATCTTTGTGCTCTTTACTTAATTTAATGCCAAAACCAACCTATTTTGCATGCCAAATAAAACTCATAAGCTATTTCTTCAGTTTCGAATTCCATACCAACTTCTGGTATTAATGCCTTAGAAATAGATGAGTGTATTTCGTTCAAATCTTTGCCCATGTGCAAATTTGTAAAATCAGAAAAGCTATCTTTTTGTTGTCTATGTTCAATTTTCAGAATTCAATTATTCCTCACAAGCATCTTCAAAATCTCAACCACGATATGGTGAAGTTCCACTTCACATGAAATTGTTAGTACTTGGTCATTAATATATGACCAAAAGTCAAATTTGTTAGTACTTTCAACGAAGAAATCAGAATTAAATCACTAATCCTTAATCCCAGGTAAACCTCAAAAGCCGGTAACTCTTGAGGCTACCCAAGAAACTAATAATCTAACCCCGAACCTCCCCAATGATCGATGTGGGATTTTTGGAAAGGCCAGTAAGGCCACTGCTACTAAAGGTGTACTAACCTCCATGACACTCAGAAACCTCTCCATCAGTGGCGGAGCCAGAAAAAATTTTTAGTGGGGGCAAAAATAACACTAAAATTTTTTACCTACTCTTTTTCTAATTTTTAAAGCAAAAAAAAAATTCACCAACAAGTACAAATGATGCATATATTCCATGAAAAACATAAAAAGACAAATTCAAAATTATTAATATAATAATAATTTTATTTAAAAAACAAACTAAACTATTTACAATTGCTTACTGCGAGTCTTTATATTTTGATAACTAACTTGATTGTGGAAGTAAGAATGGCTCTCGGTTGTGGAGGGAAAATGGGGGACCAGTGGAGGGAAGGGAAATTGGGAAGTGGGGACAAAGGAAGTGAATGATATGATTGGATGAATTGATCAAGAGAAAGAATAGCTAGCTGCTTGGTTGTGGAAAGCAGTGGCTCTCAGTTGTGGGGGAAAAATGGAGGACCAGAAGAGGGAAGGGAAATTGAAGAGTGGGGCCCAAAGAAAGTGAATGATATAATTGGTACTTGCTAGTTAAAATGAAAAGATTTTTTTTTTATCTTATTTCAAATGAAATTTGTGCCCCACGTATCTTTTTAGAATTTAGTTTATGAACTAACTTAAAAAATTACTCTCTCCGTCCCACTTTGATAGTCCTGTTTTCCTTTTTCGTCTGTCCCAAATTGTAGTCCACTTTCCAATTGAAGAATGTAGTTGTATTTTAATTTTTCTAAAATACCCTTATTCAATGTAAATTGTTGTTACTATAAACCTACTCCATTTAATGAGAGTTTATTCTTTTTTTACCATCAATTCAAGTTCCCATAAAGTTGTACTCTAATTAATGTGAGGGTATTTTAGAAAAATAGCTACCTAAATTGATTGTTCCAACAAAATTAACTACTTTTTCTTAAACTGTGTGAAAAAAGAATCAGGACTATCAAAGTGGGACAGAGGGAGTACGTAATTTTTTCTCATCCTTTCTAAGAAAACTCTGGGGGCACATTTAAAATTATATCAAAATTGTATAAGTATTATAGGAATTTAAGGGGAGCAGTGGGGGCCCGTGCCCCCACCTTAAATCCGCCGTGCTCTCCATACTTTCTTTTTCTTTCAACGAAGAAATTAGAATTAAATTACTAACCCTTAATCTCAGGTAAACCTCAAAAGCCGGCAACTCTTGAGATCACCCAGGGAACTAATAATCTAACCCCAAACCCCCCAATGATCGATGTGGGATTTTTGGAAAGGCCAGTAAGGCCACTGCTACTAAAGGTGTACTAACCCCATGACACTCAAAAACCTCTCCATTTGCTAGTACTTGGTCAAATTTGTTAGTACTTGGTCGCATGAAATTAGTACTGATATCCTGCAATATAAGAACCAAAAGTCAAAAATTTGATTAATATATGATATGATGCTGGTTTTTGCACAGCATACTTGGTCATTAAGGTAGTAAAGGAGAAACCAACATTGAAAAAACGTTTTACTGGATCATGCCCAATATCTCTGGATCATGTGCTATAGCTACTGTTGCCGTGGAACTACCAGGAAATTAATATAAGAAAGTTATATTGGGCTGCAACAAGTAGTACTAGATTCAACTAACATGAATACACAATGATAAATGTTTCGTCCATAATAAATTAATAAATATGAGATATAACACGTTTCCATTTAATATTAAAAATGATTTAATTCTTATTGAAAAGACTAGGTAAAAAGATTGCTTTTATTGTTGCTATAGGAACTACCAGAAAATTAATATAAAATAAATTCTATTGGGCTACAACAAGCACTATTACAATTATGAGATTCATATTTCCATGAATACAGAATGAATAAATATTTCACCCATAATAAATAATTTGCAAAAATTTCATCCACGCAAGATAAAAATTCTTTAATAAAATAATAAATATGAATTATGAATTAATTCCATTTAACATTAAAAAATGATTCAATTCTTATTGAAAAGACTAGTTAAAAGATTGCTTTTACCTCTAAGACAAAAGCTCTTCCAGTTGTTTTGATAAACAAAATATGCTGGTTCCAAGTCCAATTTTTTTTTTTTTTTTTTTTGTGATATACAACGTTCCTTGCGGTCTTGTGTATCATTTGTTCTTCTTTTTTGTGATAATGATGAACTTCTAACTGTGTGCCTGTTTGAAAGTGCTGTAAATTTGAATTACAAGATGCTAATTATGCGGGGTTCGAATTTTCTCTATTGGTCTCTCTATTATTTAAATCTAAATTATTATAATTTTATAAATGGATAATATCAAAAACAGGTTTCTGACACTTTTATCTAACACTCCTCTAATTTCAAACATTATACTCATTGAACAATTTGATTTTTCCAAAAAAAGAATTCTTTAAGGGCAATTTAGGATATTAGTGTGGTTTTTTCTGCACACATCAGCCAAATGGAATCCAAATCTATTATATAGGAGAGATATGTGTAATTTTTGGAACGTAGAGGGAGTTAGTTGTGATTTTACAAATCTCAAGGGAGATTTCTGAAATTATCCCTTTTATAAATCATTGAATTGTGGGAGGGAAGGAGGGAGAGGGGGAGGAGAGACAGACAAAAAAAAGGGGAGGGTGGTAGCGATGTCGGTTGATGGCACCTCCGGTGATGATGGGTTGAGGTGGGGAGTAAGAAGAAGGAAAAAATTGTATATTTTTTTGGTATTTTGGGGTGTGTATTTTAAAAATTTTGAGATGTTCTTAGAAGGGTTTTTACGGACAAAATTACAAGGAAACTTGTCTATTAAAAACAGGGCCAAAAAACAAATTCAATATTAAAACTGTCACATAGAGCCTAGGATTTGAAATAATGCAAATTCAATTTTGGTTGTTAAAAAAAAAAAACACATTAATCCTTCAAGATTAAACAAATGGGATTCTGTGCAATAGTACCCAAAGTGGACGAATACTTGTACCAATCTGTGGTCTTATATTATCAAAGAACTGAAGAACAAATATAACAGATCACGATTAATTATTTTTCCTTTTAGGTTGGTGTTAAACATCATTATAGTGAGTTGAATAGAGGTTGTACTCCACCATTGCATCAGCAGTGCTTTTGATTAAACGACTAAGTTTTAGCCTTACAATAACCGGAAAACCGACTTCCTCCGATCGGCAGCATCTCCCTGGCCTCATTGAAAGTCGGATTCCACCCAAGCACGGTGATAGCTCTTCCATTATACTTGCCTGCAAGAAAATCAAACTTCATGGTCATCAGGTGAGCTAACTCGTCATGTGAAGTTGATGCATAAAACCCTAGTGCTCTTCCAACCATCTTGGAACTCAGCTCTAGCCCATGCCTCAATGGATTATCAATCATTAGGAAGCTTAGCTGGTTCTAGTTTTTTTTTTTTTTTGGTGGGGGGTGGGGGGTGGGGGGAGGAGAAGAGGGGCGCTTAACTGGTGATTTCACTACTCTAGTTGAAGGGTTGGACCGCTCTACTTGTCATGCCACAAAAACCTAAAATGACTTGGCTTTTCCTCTCTCAATCTCAATGCCTTGTGATTAATGGCTTTAACAAACTCGTATTGACTATCTTTCCCCTGAGTGAAAAAAAAATGATGAGTAGAAAACACATGGTGGAGATAATGGGGAAATTGTAGGACGCTGAAATTCTTGCCATTGTTTTAATGGCAAAGCGGGTGAGTTGTTGAAAATTGGTTGTTCGGTTATAAATATGTATATTTTTGTTACATGTTAGTGCATATACTAACATATTTGAATGTATGAAAATTACTTTCAGTTATGTCGAATTTTAATTTTTGCATATATGACATCCATCCATTGTTGTTAGGGCAGCCACAACGCCCGTGTAATGGGGAGCCATTACACCGCTCCCACTACAAGAAAAAAGGTCATTAGTGACAACATTTCTTTGTGACGACAAAAAGTCGTCACAAAATTAGGTTGTTTAGTCACGACTTTGAAGGTTGTCACAATTGACTCAAAGCAACTAAGTTTTCAGTGACAACTTTTAATTGTCGTCACAAAACTACTTCGCGCCATGGGATTTAGAAGGCGCGAGTTTTGCGATAGTGACGACTTGATAAAAGTTGTCAGTAATTCTACCACTTTCTTTGACAACTTTTCGTTGTTGTCACTGTTTATGTTTATTGACGACCAATTTTTGTCAATAAAACTATAGTGTAGTTAGTGACAACAACAATTGGTCATCAGTGACAACTTTTATTTTTGACGAAAAAAAGTTGTCACAAAAGTCTATCCTTTATTGACGACTTTCTATCTCGTCACAAACCTTTAATGGGAGGCAACTCATTTGTGACGACTTAGAAAAGTCGTCACTAGTAAATTCCCGTCAAGATTTAGCAAGAAGGCGGGAGTGTTTAGAACATACAATAGTGACGACATTAAGAACATCATCACTATTGAATGGCTTATTTACGGACGACTTTTTGTTGTCGTTACTGATCACTAAAAAAGTTATTAGTGACAACATTTTTTAGTGATGACAATATTTCGTCACAAAAGGGGATTCTTTAGTCGCGACACCTAAAGTTGTCACAATTCCATCAAAGCAACTAAATGTTTATTGACGACAAGTAGAGTTGTCATAATTGCTCAAATAGACAGTGTCTTCAGTGACGACCTTGGAAAATGTTGTCACTAAAATGATTTATTGAGTGACAACTTCTAATATCGTCACTGTCACTCTCTTGATTCAGATTTAGTGACAAGAATTCATCGTCACTATTTAAAGTACTTATTTGTAAGTCACTTTCATTAATTCTACTGTGCCACCCTAACTTTTGCGATTTAGCCCCAAATGTTATAAAAAATTCCATTAATTCCATTATGATACCTTAAGTTTTACAATTTAGCCCCATATATAGTACACCGATTTTTTTAATTCTATTATTACTCCCTAACTTTTGTAATTTAGCACCATATGTAATTTACCAATTTCATTAATTCTACTTTGGCACTCTAACTTTTGCAATTTAACCCCCATATGTAATACACCAATTTTATTATTTCTATTATGGCACCCTAACTTTTACAATTTAGCCCCTATTTTTTTATTAGGAAATTGCGAATGGTATCTTGATAAACTATGCATAAATATTTTATAATTTTCTCAAACTTAAGTAATAATTTGTTATAAACTCTAAAGATATATCTTTCATTACAATAGTTATAAGGCAGACAGGTATTTTTATCAATGGAATAAGAAATTTATGTCAGATTTATCCTTTGTACTACATGCCAAGTAGTATTAGCAAAAGAATAACAAAGTACTACAAAGTAATTAACAAGATAGCCTTCAGGGAGTGTAGTTTATGGGCAAATGAGCATTATCTATTCAAAGTACCAACTTTTTATGGGCATTTTACTCTCAAACATATAATTTATGATAAATTTATAAAGGGATAATTTCAGAAACCTCCCCTGAGGTTTCTGACAATTTCACTGACCTCCCCTGAGGTTTCCACAATTACACTGACCTCCCCTGGCAGAACTTGGGACCCAATTGCTGACATCATATAATGCAAAATTACTATTATACCCAAGACATTTTGTGTTATTATAGGACTAAAATATGATAAGGCAGATGGTGTTTTGGATAGTATTGGATTGCATTTCTATTTATTTAATGTATGGTTATGAAATTTGTAATGATATTACTCTTGGATTGCAGTTTTGGTTTGCACCTTATTACTGTTAAGGTTTTATAAATGACTGTTTTAGTTCTTGGATTACACCTTACCTCCAAATTTTGGGAATTTACCCAAATTTTCCATTTTCTAATATTCCTACAAATATGCAAAATTATGCATATCCCTCAAATCTACCCAATATTAATGTTTTGTTAAACTCTAAATAACAAAAATATGAAATATAATATTTAAATATATTTTAATACACACAAGTTGGACGGGTAACTAGTGTGTCAGAGAGTTGCCATAATCTCCTTAAACCCGCATGCGGGTTTAAAGAGTATTCGGATATTCTCATATGCACCTATGCAAATCGAACCAACCGGATATCTTATCCGTATCCCATTTTTTTAAATAAAAATCTTATAAATTTGAAAAATAAAATCAAATTTAGATGTATTAGGGTTTTAAAAATATTATATAAGTGATAAAAATTTTATAAATTGTAAAAATAAAATCAAATTTAAATAATTAAATGTTATATTTGCCTAAGAAATAATACAATAATCATAATAATGATAATACAATAATATTGGTGTAATAAAACTGCCATTAATTTAAATATTTATTTATAATGCCCAAAGAGCCTAATTACCAATTTTTTTCTTCTCTTTGTGGGTTTCCTTTACATGAACAAATATTTTGCTCTTTATAGGTATTTCACTCTGAATCATGTAATTTATGTTAAATACATAAATGTTTGTAAGTAAAATTCAAAAAGTGTTGCACTAATATTTTTATGAAAGGGAAACTGGTAGGTTTTGTATTTAACATTAATTAAATATGTGAAAGCAAAAAAAAAAAGAAATTATAGGGTACAGCAATTTAATTAAAAAAAAGAAATATTAAAAACTAGCAATTTAATTAGTGACGACTTTTCTTGTCATTATAATCTTGAATAAATTAGTGATAACATTATGTCATCACTAAATTTTCTTTGATTTTGACTTAACAATAATGTCTTATTAATAGCATTTGATTATTTTTAATGAAAGTCTATTATAACCATAGAATTTGACTTTCGGTATTTTCAATTAATGATGTACTTTAGTGCTGGAATTATAAAAAATTGCAGGGCTAAAATATTTGCAAATTATAAAAGTATATTTTCACTTATATGTAATTAACAAATTTTGCCACCTATATTGATGAAAATTTGTGTTTTTGTACTAAAAAATAAAGAATAATACTATAGCAATAAAATCTATGCTTCAAACCAAATTAAAAATAAAAAAAACATGATGATTGGTCTCAAATGTTGGGAAAATGATTATTTTTATTGAAACTATGTTATAACCATATAATTTGAGTTTAATTATTTTCAATTACAAGATGTTCTTTAGTGCTGCAATTATAAGAAATTAGTATAAAATATTAGCAAATTATAAAAGTACATTTTCAATTATATGAAATTAACAATTTTTGCCACCTATGTTGATGAAAATTTTTATTTTTTGCTAAAAAATAAAGAATAATACTATAGCATTAAAATCTATGGTTCAAACCATATTACAAATCTAGAAAAAAACATGATTTTTGGTATCAAATGGAGGGAAAATGAGTGAAGTCAAAATTTTGATCAAATCATTAGTGAAAGTGCCGCGCAACAAAAACAATATCCAAAGCAAGACCAAAGCAATATCCAAAGCAACGGAACACTTGAGACAAACCTTCACCGAGCTGAAGTAAACAAAAGCTTCTGCACTAAGCACCAAAACAGAGCTTCCGCACTGAGCACAAAACAGAGCTTCCGCACGGCCTGATACTTTCACCCACACTTCTTTGGCTTCTCACTAGCATCACCATGGCTGTCCAGCATTAAAGTACAAGGTTTTCAGGTGGAAAGGTTCGTTTTCTCTCTCCTATACATTTTCCCCAATTTTTCCAAATCCCTAATATGTAAGATCCTTTTTGTTATCGCTACTGAGTCGCCTGGATTAAGCTGTGTAGCTACTTGTTTTAGCTTCAATATTTCGGGTTATCTGACCACAGGTTAGGGTAGTTTAGGATGGTCCGAGGAGCCAGTGCTCCTTATTTTCTGGAATGCATTAAAGAGGGAGGAGACAGAATTGTTGAAAATTGGAATGGAAGCCTATGTTGGGCATTCCGAGAGAAGGGATCGAGTTTTGTTTAAATAACTGGCCAATTAGGTGAGTAGTTCAAGGTTATTTCATTGACAGCGCAATTAATCTTGGGTATATATCCCCTTATCCGATAAGGTTGCCATGAAAGGGGACAGAAATTGAGGGAATGGACGAAGGAATCATTTATGTCCACTGCCCAGTTCTTGTGAATTAGCAGCAACCAAGACTCTAGTCTCAGTGGGTCTATTTTGTCTAATATTTTCAGTTGCATTGCAATAAATTCTGGTATTGTTTTTTTAAAAAGAAAATTCTGGTTTAATGCCCTACTCGGTGCTTTAACCTTACCTCAACTGAGATAAAATGCCATGCCCAAAACCCCTAAAGATGGCTTTCAGGTGTTCTACTATTTTTTAATTCCCCTAAAGATGGCTATCAGATGTTTTATCATTTTGTCTTATTAGTAATTTCTAGTCTTATGAATCAGGTTCATCCCTGCATCTTTGTGTCAAACCTCTTTTATATGGCTCTGCCCTTTTTTGAATTGTTCTCCATTTAACTCTTTGGAAATCACTTTCTAACTCACTGCCAGAACTATAACTCTTTGGAAATCACTTTCTAACTCACTGCCAGAACTAGTTCTTTGGCAACTCCGTTACCTCAGAATATCCAGTTCCATTTCAAAGTAAGGGCCAGCCCTTGCCTTTTTAAAACCCTATTAGCTACATAACTGCCTTTACGCCTCAGGTCCAGATGAATCTGAGGACAGACATCTACCTAAGTTAGTCATCTCTAATGAAAGTTTTCCATGCTTTGATGCTTGGTTAACCGCAAACCTTCTTAGACAAGTATTGGTTTAGCCATGAATTGTTTCTTGGAAAATTTTTGATCAAATACTAAAAGTTAGAATTGTTTTTGGAGCATTTTACTGGACATGTTCGTGGAAGTTAAATAACCAGTGGACAACCAGAATGAGGCCAAATATGCACCTTACATTGCACGAGCATAAATTTAACTTTGATAAAACATTGTTATGATGAGTGTTGCTGAATACCTAAGACACAATAATTTTCTGTTGCTCCTAAGATGCTTTTGCCTTAAGACCTGAGCCATTGTTTGAGTCCCTAGGCCGAAGGAGCTGTCTGATTCAGGTGTTTCAAGCTATGTAAGCCACTGCAGTTAGTATCAGGAATCTTATTGCAATGCTTAAAAATGAAACTCTCTGTGGAATAGTTGATATAATATAGTCTTTAACATTTGTTAGTAGTAAATTGATGTGAACTAATGGCAAAAATAATGTAACTTCCATTATAGAAGGGCACGGAGAGTTTTTGCAGAAATGCTACTTAATTTCAGGTTTTTTGTTTCAAGCATATCTGCTTGGGACTGGTTTCTTATTGCTGCTAGATGAGATTTCTAAGTTTTCCCTTAATCTGCATTTTGACAGTTCTTGCGAGCTTCAGGATTACCTTAAGTTTACTTCCCTTTCTTGATTGTATTGGCTGCCTCGCAGAAGAAAAGAGAAAGGGTACAATGGGTGGGATAGATTTTCTAAGGCACCAAATATAATAGGGAAGAGTTCAGTCATTACTGCCATTAACAAAATCACATACTAAGGCTCTTCCAATGAAAATTCACAACAGTCATGGCCATTATAATTTATTTTTGAGTTGATAATATACTTCTAGATTATATAGTAGTGAATATACTTCCAGATTATATAGTAGTGAATATACTTCTCTCATGCGCACATAATGTGTGGACCTAATTTCTTCCCTTGTACTTATATTTTTTGGCTGTTGGCTGATGGATGATGGCTAGTCAAATAGTAACATTTGACAAAGCTAGACTATAACAGGTTGCTTATAGTTTCTAAAAGGAGAGAAATGGTGGTTATGTTTCTTCTTACTCATTTGAAGAATTGAAAACCTGAATCTGGTTATGAGAGCAGGTGGATGATAATGTTCAATTTGGTGAACAAATTGTTCCTTCAACTTTTGTAACTTTATGATAGTTATTCTGCTTTAAAATAGTGATTCTATGATACTTATGTTTCTTAAGTGTACAAACATGTAATGACTGCTAAAACATCTTGTTGGTCGTTTAGATCCTCAGTTATCTGTATGAGGTTTCATGGGTTGAGTTGTTCATTCATTTTCATTGCTGAATTATGGTACCATTCGACTTCATTACCAGCTACTAGTTCCTTATTTCCTGCCAGTTGTCAGTGCATGAATCAATGTTAATGAGTTTTTTTTTTCTGTTACTTTCTTTTCTGGGCCAGTAGATTACAGGCGATACTTCCCATTATGATGCTGTAGCAAATTCAGCTGCATCTGGAGTACAGTCTGCAGGCCTTAATTCTGGTTAGTCGATGTTAATGCAGGCAAGCACAATAAGAAATGATGAAATACTATTTGCATATTTAACCGAAGGGTTAAATTAACACCCTATATCTGAAATCTGCACTTTTGATGGCTTAATAAGTAGCATAGTTATATTGATTATGTACAGCACTTTTGTCTGTTATGATTTACTATATATATCACAAGCTCGTTTTACTTGTAAAGATGGTGAATGTCATTATGATCATGGATAAAAGAACAAAAAAATCCTAAAAAAAAAAGAGGAAAGAATCCAAAATGTCGTACAAGAATTAGACTTGCCTGTTTAGAGAAAGCAACCCTCAGTCAATACTCGTTTTGAGGGAGGGCAAGCTCAGCCACTTTGAATCCTTAATACTATTAAAGTCTGGCTGCCTTCTAGGCTCTTTTTTTTTCTTTTTTGAGCAATAGTCTGCCTTGTAGATTAATTTGCTACAATTCCAAAGCATTCTTGTGCTACATATACCATCAATCACACAAATCTATATGTATATACAGATTGACATAGCATATGTTCAGCAGTTTAATCAACCATAAAAAACAATGTTAATTTGATCCTAAGATTCCAGTGGCTCTACAGCATGTTAAGAGCAGAACAGGAGTTAATAACAAGCTAAAATTCCAAGTCTTTGTTACATTGAGGGTTTTCTTTTCATGAACTGTTGTGACATGAAATATAGGAGCCAATTTTACAGATTCGGGTTTGAAGACATGACACCATTTATGTTGGGCGCTAGCTAGCTAATGGAGTGGAGATACTTTGACAATATTCTATGCTCCTCTTAAGCTAGAGTACATTATTTAGTGTACAATGAAGCAAAATTTGAGGACTGGTTTTCTATTGCACAACTTCAAACATGTCTGTTATGGCTTTATCTTTTGTTTGCCAAACTTTTGCATGTATACTGTGGCTGCAGATTCTATTTAGTTTGTTGCCTTACTAATGCATTTGTACTTGAGATGGTTGATTTTTGCTAAAAATGTGTTTTACACCTTGGATCCCATTGCTGGTATTTGAGGAGTTTAAATTTAGTTCATATTACATTGCATTTGTTTTCTATATAATGTGGCGGTCATATTCTTTATGGTAGGATAAAGGGCTGCAACAATATGGACAGGAGTTGGATGTCTATTAAGAACTACCTAGACCCCAAGTATTTAGATGGAGTTGATGAATTTATTAAGTTTGCTTTTCTAGGCAAGGATCCTAATTGTAAACTGCCATGTCCTTGCAAAGTATGCAATAATTTTGAGGATCAAACTAAGGAAGTCATGGCCAATCACTTGTGTCGAGGAATTGTTGATAGTTATACTAGGTGGATATATCATGGCGAAGGGTTTGAATCTGATGATGAGGATGATGACATAGAAATAAATGACAACGATAGTGACTTTGACAGTATGGAGGAGCTGTTAAATGATGTAGGAGTTGCTAACTTTGGTGAGAGTTGGAGACATTCACCGGAACTTGATACGGGTGCTTGTACCGAGAAAGAAGGAGAAGCAAGTAGGTTTCTCAGATTATTATCGGAGGCTGAAAAATCTCTATACCCAGGCTGTGAAAAGTATTCAAAACTCTCGTTTATTGTCCATATCCTCCACTTGAAAACAATGAATCGGTGGACTTGTAAATCTACTGATATGTTGCTGAAGTTCTTGCATCAAGTATTTCCTACAGCTTTGATTCCCAGTTCATATTACGAGGCAAATAATTTCATCCGTGAGTTGGGGCTGAAGTGTGAAAAGATCCACGCCTGTGAAAATGATTGCGCACTCTTTTGGAATGAAAATAAAGGCCTTGATCATTGTCCAAATGAAAAATGTAAAGCACCGCGGTATAAATCTCCAAATTCCAAAATACCTAGAAAGGTGTTGCGTTATTTTCCATTAAAACCAAGGCTGCAAAGACTGTTTGTGAACAAAGAGATTGCTCGGGATATGAGGTGGCATAAGGAGAGACGTGTAGATAATGAGAACATGATGCGACACCCTGCTGATTCATTAGCTTGGAAGGATTTTGATAGAAATCACAAGTCCTTCGCTGAAGATCCTAGAAATGTGAGGCTAGGACTTGCTAGTGATGGCTTTAATCCCTTTGGAACCATGAGCAATTCATACAGTATATGGCCTGTTATCCTTGTTCCTTACAATCTACCTCCTTGGAAATGCTTAAAAGATCCATTTTTTTTCCTATCAATGATTATTCCTGGTCCCAAAGCACCTGGAAATGACATTGACATATTCTTTAGACCACTAGTTGATGAGTTAAAAGAGTTATTTGCCACTGGTGTGGAGACATATGATGCCTTCAGGGAGGAGAATTTCATGTTACGTGCAGCACTTTTGTGGACAATAAACGATTTTCCAGCATATGGCTATTTGTCGGGATGGAGTACAAAAGGGTACAAGGCATGTCCTGTGTGCTTAGATGAGACGACTAGTCTATATCTTAATAATGGTCACAAATGTTGTTACATGGGCCATCGCCGTTTTCTACCTATTGATCATAAATGGCGTCGAGAAAAAAAGCAATTTAATGGAGAAAGAGAACATAGACAGCCTCCTAGGACCCAATCAGGTGAGGAAGTCCTCCAACAACTTCTTCGTATTGAGCAAGTTGAGTTTGGCAAGGCACCTGATTTGCTGCAACAGAAGAAAAGAAAACGCGTGCAGAACAGTTCAAATTGGAAGAAGATGAGCATATTCTTTGAACTTCCATATTGGAGTACCAATAAAATTAGACATAATTTGGATATTATGCACATTGTCAAGAATGTATGTGAATCTTTGGTAGGTACATTAATGAATATCCCTTCGAGAACTAAGGACACATGGCAGGCTAGGGAAGATTTAAAAGAAATGGGATTAAGGGAAGAGTTGCATCTACAACCGGGAGGTGGCGCATCTAAAGTTATGCCACCTGCATGTTACACTTTATCACGCCTAGAGAAAAAGAATTTCTGCCAGTTTTTGAGCACTATCAAGTTCCCGGATGGCTTTGCTTCAAACATTCCTCGGTGTGTGAAGACCAAGGAGTGTCAACTTTTAGGAATGAAGAGTCATGACTACTATGTGTTCATACAACGACTTCTTCCACTAGCAACTAGAGGAATGCTGTCAAAAGATATATCTCAGATTTTAGTAGAGATCAGCAATTTTTTTCGAAAAATTTGTTCTCGAACTCTCTATCTAGATGAGCTGGAAATGCAGGAAAAAAATATTATTTTAATACTATGCAAACTTGAGAAAATTTTTCCTCCAAATTTCTTTGATGTAATGGTCCATTTAATGGTCCATTTACCCACTGAATCCAAGATTGCTGGTCCAGCCCAATACCGGTGGATGTTTCCATTTGAGAGGTACATGCCTCTTATTTTTTAATAATGCCTATTTGATTTACCTCCAATTTTCTTATTTTCTAACAACTCGGGCTGAATTTTTTTTGGATAGAAAAATGGGTCAATACAAAGGCTATGTGAATAATAGGGCACGACCTGAAGGCTGTATAGCTGAGCGCTACTTGGATGATGAATGTCTTACATTCATTTCCAGGTATTTGCATGATGTTCCGACCAGGTTTAATCAAACGGAACGAAATATGGAGAAACACGAAGCTGCTGGAAAATTATCTATATTTTCTAGCTTGGCTCGGCCCTTTGGGGCAGCACTGATTGGTTATCTAAGTGAGGTTGAATTGCAAAGAATACACCTGTTCATCTTGAAAAATTGTGAAGAAGTAGATGATTACATGAGGTAATAATATACTTTAATGATAAATCTATGTCGTGTTCTATAATATGTTCTTCAGTGCTTGTAATTAAAGTCATTTGATAGAATATGTAACTACTTCTACTACTACAAATTTAGGGAGCATAGACAAATTCTTGAAAAGCAAAATTTATCGAGCGTACAGCAAATGCTAGACTCGGAGTTTCCAAAGTGGTTTGAAGAACGTGTAAGTATTGGAAGAGATGTTAAAAACTTGTCAATTTCCTTTACTTTTTATTTTAGTAAACTATTAAAGAATCTGGTATGGCTGATGTAGGTCATGTATACACATGCACGTGGAGAATGTACTGATGAATTGTTGTCCTTGGCTAGAGGACCTGATTTTCGAGTCAATACATTTGCTGGCTGTAATGTGAATGGATTTAGATTCCACATTAAGGCTCGGGAAAGAGAAAGAAAGACACAAAATAGTGGAGTTATGATAAAGGGGGAGCATGCTGATAAAGAAATATACTTCTATGGTATAATTACTGATATAGTTGAGGTTGAATACTCATTTACTCAAAATCGAGTAGTTGTGTTTAAATGTGATTGGTGGGACTTGAGAAATAATTCGGGAATCAAAGTAGACAAGCAGAGCAATATCACTAGCATCAACATGTCAAAAACATGGTACTCAGACCAGCCTTTTATATTAGCATCCCAAGCTGAACAAGTTTTCTATCTTCAAGATATGAAACTTGGAGGTAATTGGCATGTTGTAGAGTTAGTTAGTCCACGCTCATCTTATGATGTTCCTGAGAAGCATGAAGATGATTTGGTTGATAACGAAGAGGCTTACCAAGAAGAGTATCATGAAGATTTGATTGGGGTACAAGAAAATCTTGAGTTGGTCAGTTTGAAGAGAGGAGATGTGCAAACTGAAGAAAGGATAGAGGCTGGTGCTATGTTTTTTATAGAATTGTCAGCTAGCCGTGCAAGGCAATTAGATGACAATTTTATTGATAATGATGAGGAAATTGAGCAACAATTCAATTCTGAGGATGAAAATGAACAATTTGTACAAATCAATGACTATGAATCAGATTAAACAATGTTGTTCATTGAATTTCTTAATGAAATTTTTTCTTGTATTTTTTCTGTAGTTTATGATATGTTGTCATGGCTGCTTGTGTTGTTTACGATTTTGGTGGTGCTTGCGTTATATGATTATGTACATAGATGGCTGGACCGGGGAAAAAGGGAAAATTTACTTTACGACAAAGTCGGGATGCTGGGCGAGGAATTGTGGAGCAAACTGAAGAAAATGTAAGCTGCCAGGTAAAGAAACAAGAGTCATTTCCAGATATTTTCTTTTTTCCTAAACTAGCAATTATCATCCTAAACTAGTTACTATTGATAAGCGCATTCTTATGTTATTGTAGCAAGCTAGTGAACCAAAAAATAGTGCAATTCCCAAGACAAGCAATGTCACTGAACCTGTATTAACAAAAAAGTCTTCTAGGATCCGTCTATTTGATGAATCTGAGGTTAGTTATTATTTTTTTCAATCTGCCATTTAAAAAAACTGGTTTATGACAAAGCAATTGATTCAGCTTATACATGTCGCTGTATAATGGTGGCTTAAATTGCTGGCCTATAGATTCCTAGTGCATCCTCTGCTAGAGAAAATGCTACAAGAAATTCAGGTATACAAGCTGAGAGTAGACAGATTGCTGAAAAATCTTCAGGCAATGGAATGACATCACAAGAAGCTGCTGGGATGCAAACTGATGGAACTCCTACTTCACAGCATGTTGGATCTAATCAAGCTATTGGTTGTGAAAGCAATGAAACTGGAAGTATGCAAGACCTTGAGTCAAACGGTTCAGGTATGTTAGTTTTACGTGTAATTCTACTCTAATTAACTAATTACTGCCATGGCTGCTATTGATAGAATATGGTCTTGTTTACTTTGTATCTACTAGACCAAGTGACGTTAAAAAGAAAAAGAGGATATACGCGTAATATTGCACTATCAAATGAAAAGAAAGCTGGAAAAAAGGTGAATATTACTGTTTCTGAAATAAGTGGAAGAATAGTTGGAGAAGGTGCTCAACGATACATTTCAGAGGCAAGCTGCGTTATTCGAAAGTATGGCAAGTGGAAAGCACCTAAATGGGGCATGCTTCCTAAAGATGATAGAGATCAACTGCTAAGAATTACTAATGTAAGAATCTGCTATCATAGTATTTTTTTGGTGTTCTAGATGCAATTTAAATTAGTCCATTAATTTTTTCTGATTTTGATATGTCCTTCTATTTTTAATTCAGAATAGTTTCACTTATGATGGAGGAGAGCATGTGAAACCAGCTTTAATTAAGCAATTAAATTCACAGTATAGAAGTCGACGTTATAATTTTCACATGCTATTCAAAAAATGTGGCTCTAAGGAGGAAGCTCTTGCACATCGACCAGAATATGTGGAAGAATCAGATTGGATTTACCTTTGCGATTACTATTGTAGTCCAGAATTCAAGGTATGTGTAGCACATACTTGTTAATTTGCTATATACTTTGCCAATGTCTCTTTTTTATCTAGATCTGAGATAGAATTGACAATTGTAGGCCTTAAGTGAGCGAAATAAGCTGAATAGATCAAAGCAGCAAACTGCCCATACAGCTGGAACAAAATCATTTTTACGTCATAAGGATGACCGGGTCAGTAAACGTGTAAAGTAGTTCATTTATGATATGTGGTTGGGTTATTTAACCTGTTTTGCTAATAGGAAGCTAAGGAGGGAAGGACAGTTGGACCAATTGAACTTTATGACATGACACATTTTTGTCGAAAGAAGAATGCTATGGTTGATGAGACATCAGCTGAAAAACTGGTAAGAAAAATATCACTTTCAACTTAATACCAATGCTTCATGTCTCTTATGCATATATCAATAATAGCAAACCTGTGATTGTAGAGCAAAATGAAGGACTTACAGCTAGAAGCTCAATCTAGTGGTGTAAATCGAACCGAAGAAGACATCTGTATTGAGGTGACTGGGCGTATAACTGGATATGTACGTGGTCGTGGCCCCTCCAAGGCTAGTTTAATTACACAAAAACTTGCAGAGATAGAAGAATTCAAGAAAAGGGCAGAACAAGCTGAGAAACGATCAGTTGAATTGGAAGTTCAAGTCCAATCTCAACAGCAGCTGATGCAAAGGCTTGAGAATCAACAAGCTGAAATGCAAAACCAGCAGCTTGAAATGCAGGAACTCCTTAAGGCTTTACGAGCAGAATTGCAGTCCAAGAACCAAGGCAATGGAAATGCATCTGGTAGTAATAGCTGGTAATGCATCCTTCTCATACGAATAATTGAATTACAATACTAATGTGAACTGTTGCTATTCTGATCCTTTAACTTATTGATTTTGGGGCTGATGTTATGCATCATTGTGGACTGTTTTTGATAATAACATTTTTTGGGGCTGATGTGACCTGTTTTTGGGTAACTTGTGGTCACTGTGGACTATTTTTTGGTAATAGCTGGTAATAGCATTTTTTGGGGCTGATGTTATGCATCATTGTGGACTATTTTTTGTTATAGTTGTGTAGTTTATGGTTATGGTTATGGCTGATCTGTTGGTTTTGGTAACTTGTGGTCACTGTGGACTGTTTTTTGGTAATAGCTAGTAATAGCATTTTTTGGGGCTGATGTTATGCAGCATTGTGGACTGTTTTTTGTTATGATTGTATAGTTTATGGTTATGGTTATGGCTGATGTGTAGTTTTTGGTAACTTGTGGTCATTGTGGACTGTTTTTAGAGAGCTCTTAGTTGAGCTTATTGTTTTTGCTGTTGCTGTTGCTGTTGGAAACAAAAGACTAAGTCGCACTTTTTTAGTGGGGCTATAGCACACCTCTTCCTTTTCTTCCGTACTCCGTCCACTGACTCGTCTGTTTGGAACTCCAAATTAATTTTTTTTCTGTGATGAAGGAGATGAGAAATCTCTTTTAGTCAAGAGAAAGTCAAATATAGAGGGAACACTTGGGATCGGATTCCTAGTCAATTGAAAATTCTTTAATAGAACTGTCAACCAGCTGCCAATTCGTGACCTGTTTGGGCAGCGCAATATTATAATACTCGTGGACTAAAACATTTAGCTAACTTCATAAATTTGATGGAACCTCACTTTGGGACTGGGGAGGATTGAGAGAGACGTTGGAAAGAGTGGAGCCAGTCAAGTGGATTCCACTGCCTCTTTGCCTCCATGGGATGGGATGACGGATACCAAATGCTGAGGCTGTTAATTTGAGGTCCGAATCTGTTTGCTACTGGGATAGGCAGTTTTGCGAAAATGGTGGTACGTTGGCTATTATTTAGTGCAGTTTTCAAACCCCTTTGGTCCCCTCCTCTACTCTACCTGGGGTGGTGCAGTCAGTGGCCCAAAAGCTTGCTTTTGCGTACCTGATATGCAAAATGTGACCTATTTAAAACGAGTACCAGCCGTAGCTTAGATCGAGAGGTGGTTGAATTATTGAATACTCCTATCATTTTTTGGGCTGGCTAGCTTTCTATTTTCCTGCGCCCTTTCTCTAATCCACATCATGGAGTTGCTGGCACTCTGTTTTGTCCAGCACCAACCGATCATTATTGGAGGATTCCACATCATGGAGTTGTCTTGATTCAATTTGGTACTGACCATTTGTTTCCTCTCGGAGAAGGCATTAGAAAGATTTTTTTTTTTTTTTACAAAAACACACCAGTAGTAATTTGTGTTCAAATTCCTATGCGATCTGATGTCTGCCGCTCGTAATTAGAAGCCATTGTGCTCCACAAATTTAAAGGCATTGTACTGAAGAAAGTTTCGATCAAGTTACATTTAGCCTAAAGGTTGCATCGGACAAGAGGACTTATGCAGTGTTGTAGAGATGCTCTTTAGTTGAGCTTATGCAGTGTTGTATTTGTATAGATTGGACTGTGATTTCTAATTTCTTGTTGGTGTTGTAATATGTGGGCCCAAATTATATGAGGTTCTTAATGAATTGTAATTTTTGTCTTAATAATCTAAGTCTCATCACTTGTTCTTTATTATTGTACTCCTCCCCTTACCTACTTCTTTTACTCTTTTATGACAGATAAATGCTATTCATACTAGCTTTTGGAAGATATCTATGGTTATGGTTGAAGAACGTTGAAGACAAAATTGCCTTTTGCTCATGGAGTGGTTCATTTAGATGTTTTTCAATTTCTTAAACTGTGATTGCTTTTATACTTGTACCTTATGTATAAGTGATATTTTGGACAAATGTTATTTTTGTAGGCATTAGTTGGGTAATGTACACTTGAATTTGGCATTTGAGAATGCTATATTATTACCATGTAATCTAATGCAAATACTTTTGGTTATCAATCGTTCATGTTTATTTGTATGGTTTGTTTAAAATCAATGATTTAGCAATGATTACAGGCCAAATTATGACTATTAAGCTATTGAGAAATTATTTAATGACAAAAAAAAGTTGTCACAAAATAGAAAATAAAAACTCCTTGTCACAACAGAGGCTGTCACTAAATCTAAGCTACATTTGTGACGACAATTGTTATCAGTAAAATAGTTATATACAATGGCTTTCGGTGCTTTTTAGTGACGACTTTAAGTAGAGCATTTTTGACAAAAGGTCAAGTCGTCAATAAAACACTTCCGGATTGTTGTCACTAATGACAACTATTTAGTGACGACTTCAGGTCGTCACTAAATAGTTGTCATTAGTGACAACAATCCGGAGGTGTTTTATTGACGACTTGACCTTTTGTCAAAAATGCTCTACTTAAAGTCGTCACTAATGAGAACTATTTAGTGACGAAATTTTAGGTCGTCACTGTTTACTTTTACCGACGGGGATTTAGTGACGACTTTGTGACGATCAAAAAGTCGTCAATAAAAGGTATTTGTGACGATATTTGTATGTTCTGTGATGACTTTGTATTGTCACTGATGAACAATTTTCTTGTAGTGTCCATGACACGGCTCCCCATTGGAGCCGTGTCATGGAGATTACACGCATCATGGATATGATGCGTGTAAATCCATTGAAGATGGGCCCTATGGCAACGGTAAAATTCCAGCACAAAGCACATTTAACATTTCCAACGGTTATATCCAACGGCACTATTTTTAGAATTCTATATAAACACACAACACTTTTTGCTAAAACATATCCCAATATTCTACTCTATTATTTCTTTTATTCTCTCACACACTTCTACTCTCTCACTCATTTAATTCATTTTTTGTGATTATGGATGAAAATTGGAGTAGTTTTACAAATATGTTAAATGCTCCAAATATAGAAAATTCATCATCCTCACAAAATCAAAACCCCCAAAATTTTCCAAATTACCCATTTTCTGGTATTCCTACAAATGTGCAAAATTATGCATTTCCCCCAAATTTATCCACTTCCAATCATCCATCAAATTTGTTTAATTTCCTACGTAATTATTTTTAAAAAAATAACAATATATTATTTTTGAAACATAGAAAAAGATATATTATTCAAACTTAAAAATTAATAATATCATTTTTAGAAAATAAAAAAATTCAAAATGTACAAAATTTAACGAAAGTTAGTACTTTATTTTTTAAAAATAACAAAATTAGTTTTAAAAACTACTTTATTTATTTATGGGATATGAGTTATGCATTATTAAAATAAATATTTGATTAATTGTGGACCCATGCTATTACACCTTGTGGAGTGTAATCCATTGTGAGTGAAAGTGTAATAAAAGAGGAGAAAATGGAATGCTGACGTGGCATGTGAATTACACTCCACAAAGTTTAATAGCATTATGGATGCTCTTAGTGTATATACTGAATGAATGCTGATGGCCTAGGCAATTATAAAAATACCACATTGAATTCTTGAAAGCACTACTGCACTTTTCCAAAGAAACTCTAGAAAAACAAAAGAGTCAACTGTATCGACAATTATGGTAAATCTTACCTTCCACTTTGAATATTCTTAAAAACGATTAACTCTTCTTTGCATGGGATCTTCCATTTTGAAGCATCTTCAAGCTCTGGCGATGTCGAGATTTTGAGGGAAGGGAAAAGGTGCTTTTTTGAGAATAATTGAAATATCACTTTAGATTTCTACTCCTGAGAAGTGCAAGTGTAGTTGGCAAACTACTAAATAGCACCTCCCAGATAAGAGATTTTTTTGTCTATTGGTTTTAAAATGGGATTTCTGTTCTAAATATTGCAGTACTAATATTTGGTTTAGTTTGTCAATGGCATGAAAAGGAGTGGCCTACTTTATGGACGTGTAAATCCAAGAGTACACATATATCACATTCATATTTACTAAATTCAGATTTCAGATTTCAGTTTTGTCAAACACAACCTTAATCAAAACTAAACTAAATTATTTTATTAATTTCATCACTTATCTTTAGTTACCTATGAATTTACTCCTGCTTGTCTTTACTCATGGTTCCAACAAGACAATCCAGGAAAGAATCATATGGGTCCAACAAGCAGTAGTTGAAAGCTCTGATTTTACAATCCAACCCTGTACTTAAATGACTAAAACAAAATGAAACCTGCATTCCATGTTAGCACCACATTCTTTCTCTTCTGGTTAGACATGAGGCCGCAGAAAAGAACAATTGAATTAAGAGTTGATACAGTTTCTCATACTCTATTGTAACTGCAAATTAGTTACAACTTTTCAAGGAACCAGACAAACTTTAGGTCTGGGATTCCATTTCCATTAGACTATGAAATTATCCAGGAGTTTTTAGTCTCCAACTAAGTACCGGTAATCCGAGAATCATTTGACTATTTCCAGCCTGTCTGTCAAAACCAAAACAACAGGGCTGCAATACTGTCATCTGCTATTTGCATGTAATATATCACAAAGCTCTACTCTACAACCATTCTGATTGAAACTTCTACAGCTATACACCACCAGATCACCAAGGTTAAACCTGTAGAGAAGAATTGTATCATTAGTCAATTTCATTTCACACCTTCACCACGTGCGTCCTGAGCTGGACTTTCTTTCTCTCATGAATGTGTGATTATACAGTCAAGACATGTAAAACACCTTCAATGAAATATGAAAACATCATGCTGAAAATTAAAACTATCATAACTTAAACTACAGGCCAACTCATAAACGGAAAGAGGAACATTCATGCCATCTTACATGATAATGGGCTCAAAGTGGACCTTCACTTACTATGAATATTCATTAAAGTTTTCCATTTTTTATTAAGTTACAAACTATTAAAAAGTACAGCAATGAAAATAAAGGGTCAGTGGTTGGCAGTTTTATTGCCAATACTTAGTTAAGCAAAGAAAGAACCCCAAAGGTACAAGACGTCTCAGCCCCCTTGCTTTCTCCAGAACACAAGTACAGCAGACATGTAAAAGGAGGTTACTACTTAACTAAGCACTTGAACCAGATGATCTGAGGAAACATACTAGGGAGACATGTATAAATCATATTTGTAACTACAGAAAGACCATTACCGTGAAAATATTCTATTGTAATAACATGTTACAAAAGCACCATTACTGTGAAAATATTTTATTGTAATAACAAAATGACGGTGGAACTCAAAGAAAAAAGGAACATACCTATCAAACATAAACCTTCATTATAAGCTTCTTTTAATGATGCCACCAGTTAAAGAGAACTTCATATCCATCACCTCAGCAAATCCCATGTACATCCGTTCGATGCAAAGCAATCTTGCATAAAAATCACTAAAACTTCTTGCCCTAACACTACTATTTACATTTTTGAGTCACCAACTTGCAAAAATTTACTGCTAAACAGAGCCTTCATTCTATGCAACAAGAACAATGGTGTTATGCTTCAATCCCCCAGATCCTACAGCAGCAACAGTCTCAACATTCTCTTCAAGCTTGTCAGCAGTAGAAGCATCAAGATTACATGGAGTGGTAGCCCCATTCACAAACTCAATTGTTGGTTTGGAAACTTCTCCACCTTCAATAAGAAGCAAGAAGTAAGCATCTTAACAGCACGGATAATAAAATGTGTCAAGATTTGATGAATTACCCATAGTAGACGTTTTTCCTTCTGTGCAAATAGGCTTCTGCAACATATCTGTGCCAGGAAATGCAACCATACTCATATACTTCATTTCCTGCCTCTTTGATTCCTCAAGGGGGAGAAAACCAAAAGCCTTTGTCCATGTTTCTCTAACTTCAGCTACAGCAGGAATGACCAGCTTCTCCACATTAAGAGAGGAGAGAGCCTGCAACAAATTTAGGAGATTTAGATCCAAAAGGTACAAGATAAAGGGGGCAAAATAATCCAAAAGATAGGATATGAATAGGCAAACAACATTATATGACCCCTTAGAGTGGGGGAAAGATTAAAATCATGGAACCAGCAGATCAATGAAACAGACAACTGCATGCAGAAAAATCAGGGCAACAGTAAAACCCATAATGCATTGTAAATCAATATCTGATCTAAAATAAAGAGCTTGCACATCACCAGCACCCGTAGCTGAAAGGGAACTCCAGCTGCATAGAACTTTTGTTACCAATGAACTTTTTTACCAACTCTAATAAAATATTCTAATAAAATCATTAAGTTGTTACCAGATATAACTTGATTGAGATACATTTTGCTGATAACATTCAACACATTAAAAATCACAACTTCCACTATGTAGATGTCAAAGGTGGATGCTCAGGTAAAGTCATCAGTATATAAACTATGACTTGTGAGAGCAGACTTCAGAATATCTGAAAGTGCAGTGTTTGGACAGTGCAGAATACATGAATGGGATTAGAATGAAGATTAACGCAGCAGATTTTTGTTTTCTTTACTTTTCTTTTTTCTGGGTGAAGTCAAGCCAGCAATTAGAATAACATGGATGTAGCAGACACAAACAAAAATATGACAGGGATCACTTGGCTTGTTCTCCATAGAGCTCATCTCAGTAAGAAACTTAAACATAAAGTCTATCACCAACCCCAGTGGGACCTAAACATAAAAACGAACTTTGAAGCACAAAGTGGATACAAGACAAAGAGAAGTAACAAGATAACAAACATGTAATCCCTTCTACGGCTATAATGTTTTTCTTTATAAAATCTGCAGTAGAATGCTCTCTTAGCTACTTATACGCATGTATGCTTGTATGTTCACATTCTTCCATCTTTCAACTTTTTACTGACAGGATTGAGATAGTGAGAAATTCTCTACAAATTCCACATTAATCCTTCATAGAATCTGGTACTGAAAGCAATAATGCAGTGGAAACACCTTATCTTTTGAAGTTCTGGAAATCTAGAACTTGTTCCATTGTGCAGTCATAATACTTACTCGAGCAAACACATGGGCATTAAACACCACATGAATGAAGTACATCCAGAAGCTTTGATTTCCATAGTGGGGCCTCTTATAAGCATTAAAGAATTGACAAAAATATGAAGGTATAGACAGGAAATACCAGTTCAATTGCAGTAAGAAGCCGACGGCACATCCCTTGACGTCGATAAGTAAAGCGAGTCCCTATGAAAGGCATCTCAGCTACCTGATTCCCATGCACTCTATTGTTAAAAGAGAAAAAGATTCGAGTGTTAGCTTTTAGATTATAAAGACGGGCAAAAAATTATGGCACACACAGAGAAGTTGGATCCAATATTGCTTGAACTCTGGCATTTCAGCAAATCAGCAAACAGCCAAATAAATGGGCAAAATATCTAACGACCATAGAAAGAGATCATCACATATAAGGTGCATCTTTATCATATTTACTGAAGGAGTACATGAAAGTAATTCAACATTTATGGCTTACAGTTTGACAAATCATTATTATCTATGCAAGAAACCAGCCCTGGATCTACCTTAAAAGAAAAGCTATAAAAGTGACAAGAGTGGAGTTTGTAATGGTATTTTAAGACCACAAAATCAAAAAGTAACAGTCACAACACTATTTGGTGCAAAATCTTTGAATACCTAATATATGGAAAGGTCTCAGATTGGAAGGTCTCACAGAGATCATTTAAGATCTTAGTAAGGGTTACAACAGAAAACATTGGCAGTGGAATCAAAACATATGCTTCCAGTTGACAGTCATATACTACTCATTTCATCCTTCGAGCGTTACTAACAATCACATTCTCTATCTTGCTCAATAGGGCCCTACTGGTTGGATTCATCACTTTGCTCACATATAAAATAGAGTCCAGTGAATAACCACACAATCTTACATTGTACGTGCAACTTGCCGTCAAAATCCCAGATACATGCAATGGCCAACTCAACCTGAGTAGACTAAATCATGACCATAACTAGGCTATTTAATTGCTCGTTTCCTGAAGATTTATCTTCCAAGAAGACCAACAAGCCTCTGCTATTTCCAATACCATATCATGCAAGCCACTCAAAATATGCAAGTTTGTTCGTGCTGTTTAGCAAAAAATGAAAGTCAACAGTTATAACTTAATTGTTTATCCTATTGTAAACAATAAAGGGTAATATCTGCATAGATGATTGCAGTTTGGGTCATTAAATCAACCAGATTAACCCAGCATGTAAATAAGTATGATCATTCTCTTCATGTTTCTTATTGCACATAAATATAAACAAAAATAATAGAAAGGGAAAAAAATTAAGGCATGTGATAGTTTCAGAAATTCTGATGGCTCAAAAAACATTGCAAGGCAACAGAAGAACCAACTCACAACCTTACAGCTGCTGCAGAGACAAGTTCATCTCCCCTCTCTAAAATGAAAGTATAGAACCACTGGAAGTTTAGCCTTCTCAAATTTGATCTGGGAAAGAAAAATTGTCAATAAATATTACATTTTATTCTACGCTCAAGCTAATGTGCATAGTTGGTAGATTAGCTACATATTCGAAAACAAGTAATAAAAATTTATTTGGAAGATTAGCAAAGGAAACAAGAAGGTTCTCCAAAAATTAACCACTTTACAGCCAAAAGAATAAGCCAGCACCAAAGAATATCAAAGAATGGAAAGATGACAGGTCATTCAAGCGTCAAGTGCAAACCCCGTAAAATAAGAAAAGAAGTAAATCTTCACCTATCAAGAGTGGAAAAAAAGTTTGGTTGCATGGACTTATCAAATGCATTGCTAGTTTCATCTATTAAAAGTCTTTGTTGTAAGTGATGCTAATACAGATGATACAAAAAAATAAGGCATAAGTTTCAACATCAATAAAAGGAACCTAGACCAGCTAGATCTCCACCAAAAATATAGAGTATATTAAGAATAAACAGCTGCAATATAAGAAAACACAAACTTGACTGCAATGTGATTGCCAAATTATTATTTCATTGTTGCCTATACACCTGAAAATAATAAGAAAACAGAAAAAGCCACTCCTATAACCTTCCCAAGTATTTTAAGACACTCCACAACAGTGCTAAAAAAATTAAGCACACCAAATAAGGAAAATGATAGGTACGTACCCGCAGCTGTATATCACACTCTGAATCACATTAATGTTGCTTCTCTCGTCAATGATAGGTTCGAAACACTCGTCCATGAGGGAAAGTGCGATGGCCAACTTAGAATTGCATAGAACCTCCAATGAATCAGCATTACCAACCACATCGGTAACAACATCTTGACGACGAAGAACGGTCCACGAGTATCCTGCTTCCAACTCATGTCTCACACCAAGAAGCTTCTGTAGATTTTCATATAGCTGTTTAAAGAATTCAGTACAATTAATAAAAGTGGGTAAAAGTTCATATTAACCATAAGCCTAATCTAACTATAAATAGGGCAGAGGTTGTGTTAAAGCGCATTTAATGCATGATAAACCTCTAGATAATATATCCAAACCCAAGTATACATCATTTGGCAGGATAGAATAAGGAGAAAAAAAGCCAAATGCTGACCAACCTAGAAATAAAAAGTGGAATGAATACGTTCAACAAAACTAAGCAAAATGGATCTCTATCTATCACAAGATGCATTACTGCCAAGCATTCACATAGATGCCAGAAAGGTAAGAGCAAGATCTGAAATATTAGAACGAGTATAGCGTGAAACACAAATAATGGAATCCTTGAATAAAGCTTAACCAACCATAAATCATATATTTGTGGACTAAATTCAGTTACCGTAAAACTCATGTCCACAGAAAATGCACTCATGTTCCTCAACATAACAACTGCCCAGATATGTTCAAGAATTTTTAGCATGTACACATTCTGTCCAAATTTGCTTACTAACTAGAGGCACAATAAATGCATCAATATTAATCAATAAGCTCATACTTTACGAGTTTGCTATAGTTAAGTCATGATGTTGTATCTCAAATTTCTGCATGGTTATAAAAGGTTATACTCAAACTAGAGCATCAGGTATCTCCCCCTCAAAAAAAGAAAAAAAAATCCATGCCTTGTGAAGTCCACTATTTAGTGCAGTGGCATTTAACAAATTTAGGCATCAACATATGGCCTTCAATGTGCATGAACTAAGATGAGCACATGTGCTACAACTCGAGTCCTGTTGAAATACAAGCCAAGTTGTCTGCAAAGAGGAACGTGTTTACATTATATAATCAGTATCATACCTTCTGGCAGCCCCTCCCACAAAATGAAAAGTCTGCTGCATGATTGTCTACAGCATCCTTTCCCGGTCTGCAATGAGTATGGACTGCATTGAAATGGGACAGGTTAAAAGTTATCAAAAATGAAACAGAAAATGAGAAATTAAAGCAAATGAATGTCACAGAAATTACAGGAGATTGTATATATTTACTTACATATTTCTTCACAGAAATAGCATCTGAACCTTTCATAGTCATCCATATAATCAATCAGAACAGGATCAACTTTTTTCTTATCAGGATTCTCCTCCGTGTCAGTAGCATCATCTGTACCAGGAGCATCATCCGTACAAGGAGCATCGTCTGGACCAGGAGCATTCTCAGTACCCGGAGCATCATCACTCAGGGAGGCTTTCTCAGAGATCTTCTCACAGAACTCAGCAGAGAATGCCATCCCACAGAACTTACAGGAACAGTAAACACACCGCCAATATCCAACTGGCTCGTGCTGCAATGGAAAGTGAGGAAGATATATCATCTGAACTATTTAGAAAGGAGAGAAAACTAAAAGAATAGGAGGCAATAGGCCATAGTCACCATACTTCCATCTGCAAGCATCTATGATGAAATGTTGATGAGCAACCATCACAACAGGTCAATTCACCACCATCTGCACATATGTTACAGGTATCGTCATGGGGATCATCACCAGCAGCAACATCAACATTTACTTGATGGAATCCTATATTATCAGTCTTTTCTTGTTTACTCCATGATTCTCTAATGCACTGCAGAAGTGAATGTCCAGACTCCAAAAATATGTTCTCATAAGCCTGGCCCAGTGAGCTACCAGCATGAGACTTAAAATCTGCACAAGTCACTACTTTACCACAACAATCACAGGATATACCCTCGCTAGTTATCCTCCCTTCGAGCAGCAAAGCAGTTCTTTCATGATTCATGCACTGCACCTTGACCCCTGGTGATACAGTTCCCCAGTCAATCATCCACGAAAGTAGAGTGCGTTTCCCCTTGTACATCTCAAAACCATCAGCATCATGGTCATTTTCAGGGCAACGAGCCAAAAGAGTACAAGGCTTTCTTTCTCCTTTCTTTCTTGATTTTGACTTTCTCCTTCCTGAGAATATCACTTGGTTACCTTGCTCAGAAATATCCACCTTCTTCTTCCTAGATGGTTTCTCTCCGACATGTGGGTTAGCATTGGAGTTTCCTTTGCACTTGGAGAGAGCTGTGCCATCATGCCCCTTTCCAGTCTTACTCCCACCCACTTTTGGTAGCTTTTTGCATTTTTTCCCTTTCTCTTTCGTAATTCTATACAGTTTGCTAAGTTCATCCTCTGGAATCAGAGTAAAAGCAGATATGGCCTTGGCATCTGCAGTCCCATTTTCGACCATTACTTTAAGCTTTTTATATGCCAAGGTAACTGACCAGTAAGTTCTTCCTTGATGGTCAACATAAACTGCATCACAGTACTCTTTGCTCATTCTTGGTCGATACTCAATTGTCCAACCTGCCTCCTTGAGAATGCTGATGATTCGATTTCTCAGCAGCTGTTTTTCTGTGTTGCGTCCCACTTCGCCTTCATTTTTGTGATTGCTTTTCTCCTCCTGGAGCTTAGGCATGTCAGACTTCACTTTTTCCTTGTGCTTTTTTACCTTGACAACTTTGGCTCTCCGTAAGTTGAAATTTCTCTCGGATCCTGCTTTTGTTTTCTCGCCGGCAGCCACCTTCAAGTTTCCACTTTTCCCGTGAACTTTAGGAGGTCTTCCACGACGGCCCTTCACAGTTTTCCTTCCCCTCCAAGGAGGTCGAACACTTTCGTCAGCTTCAACCTTTGTCTTTATAATCTCCAACTGGCCTTCATGGTCTCCTGCATTCCCTTCTCCCTGAGCCTGCTTCACACTACCAGTTGAAGCTATTGTCCTAGACCTCAAAACCCTTCCAAGTATTAGAGGCCTAGCTTCCACAGCCAACTTTTGAACCTTCTTTCCCCCATCTTCACTAACCCCATCACCACTAGGATTCGTCTTCCTTTTCCTTCCTCTGCGGCCCTTGCTAGTTTCCTGCCTGCTTTCACCAGTACTAGGATCAGCAACCACATCTCCAACCATATCAGCATCTCTACCATCTTCCAAAACTTCATGCGTACTCCCATCCTCCCCAATTTTTGCAAGTTTAGCACTCTCCACCTTCAGGGACTGCAGTTCCGCACCCCCATCACCAGATAGTCCACTCGCCGCCACCTTTCTTTTTCTCCCTCGTCGTTTTTTACCTACCACTTCCCCGCTTATGCTAGCACCACCACTCACATCAACATTTACAACACCAATATCAGCAGCATTTGTATGACATGCCAAAGGTTCAGACTCGCTCACCTGCTCAGTGACTAAACCTGCATTGGTCGAAGGAAAATGAAACTCAGCCTTCCCCACAGCATCCTCAGAATATTCACCACCATTGCTTTTCAAATTGTTTTCTTCCTTCCCTTCGCCCCCCTCTCCTTGTCCAACATCATCAGCGTCAGCATTGTCAGCAACCTCCATATTAACACTAGAATAAACATCTCTACCGTCTTCTTGAGCTGAAAAATAATCAGTAGAAGAAGGCGAGGCAGAAGAGGGCATTTTATTTTCAGTAGGTTCCTTATTCAAATCAAGCATTTCCCTTTCCCCTTTCTGCCGAGCATTTGATCTCAAACCCTCCCTCATCTCCTTTACCAAACCCTACAAAAACAAAATCCCACATAAAATCCAAAAGGGTTTTCAAAAAGAAGTTAAAACCAAAAAAAGGAGAAATCAAAACAAGACGGAAAGACGGAAACTGGAAACACTAAATACTAACCTTTTCCAGCAATTCCAATTGAAAAACTTCAAGATTTTCTATCTCCTAACAGACGCTGAAAAAGAATTATAGATTACACTAGATTTCCAACCCAAAAAGGGACAAAAATCGCAAATGTACCAGGGAAGCAATTAAAATTTACCCAAAAAAAAAAATCAAACTTCATACCAAAAAACTTACCAATAAAGAAAAATTTCCCGAATAATCAATCAAGATTGAATCAAGGCCTTCTCCTCGAAAAGTCAATCCTTCAATGACCAGCTGCATTAAAAAAATTCGGGAAAAATAAAAAAATCGAAAGGGGTTTTAGATTTTGGAAGGGGAAAATAAAGGGTTTTTGGGAACTGCGGAATTTGAGTTCAAAAGGACAAGAAATGGATGTCGGAGTATATATGGGTCCGAGGTCGATGAAGTGAATTACTCTTTAGGACTGACGGGTTTGTCGAATAGCGCTTAGACGGGGCTACATTTTGGGGAAGATGGGGAGGACCACGGAGGGCTAATTTTGTAATTTAAAAGAGGTATGTTAAGAACTTTACATGAATTTCCCTCCATAAAATTGAATCAAAGAATTTAAAGAAGGAAATTAAAATAAAAGTTTACAGACAGTGGTTTGACTTTTGTTTGATGGCATCTCGTTTTAAGGGATGGGGGTTTATTCTAACAAAATTCCACAGTTTAAGAACATTTTGGACCAACTTATCAAGAAGAGGGAAATAATAAAATTTAGCCAACTTTGATTTTTTTTTTTTAATTGTAAGAGAATAAAAGTAAAAAAATAAAAGAAATAGCTTTTGAATTTTCTTTTTTCTTTTTTTAGAAAATTTTGGTTCCAGATCAAAGTCAAGCATGATTTTGGAAAGAAAACTCGTACTCATGAATCATTATTGATTAATTACTAAAAGATCATAGATGCAAACTCAGTTTTCAACCAAAAAAAAAGTAAAAAAAGAGAGACATGGTTAAGTGCAAATTTTTACTAAAAAATAAAAATAATAAAAAGAAAAAGAAAATAGCTTTTTGGTTTTTTCCTTTTTTTAATTTTGGTATCTAGATCAAAGTTAAGGATGCATTTGATAAAACTAAAGTCTGAAGTTTCAAATCTAAAATCTGAATCCATTAAATTATTGAATTGTTAAGTATTAGTAAATGTAATGCATTTGAGTACAACCAATATTCAATAATAAGTAAATAACTTATCACTTAATTTTGGGATTAAGTTTTGTCCAGAAAATTTAGTGCCACTTAATTAATTTAGATATTCAATTTTTGGTTATCAAACGGTCTAAATATGTTAAGATCTAAATTCATTAAATTTAAGTACTGAATTGGATTATCAAACAGTACTGAATTGAATGTGATTTTCAATAGAAATACTCAAACTCATGATAGATTGAAAGGCATTGTTGAGTTGCATGGGGTTGAAAAGGTTTTGGGGAAAATTAATTGATTTAGAAAAAAAGTATACCTCAAGAAAGGGATCAATCAAAATTGAATTGTAAATTAAACCCGATCAACTGCTAGGTAATAGTGAAACAAATTAATGAAAATTTTGGCTAATCATAAATTCCAAAATGAAATATTTAAACCTAGATTTTGTCATTTATTTTGATTAATTAAATTATTTGCTATCATATGAATATCCACATTAAATACACAAACTAGAAAATTCTGATTTCTTATCCTAAAAAAAAATTAGAAAATAGAATCATGAGAAGAATTTATAGATCTAATAGATCCGCTATCCAAGAATATACTTCTTGACTCAATAAAAAATATATTAATTTTTCAAAATCATTTTATATATTTGTCGACATTCTAAATTGAGTAACTTCTAAGTGCTCTTTTTTTTAAAAAAAAAAAAAAAGATCATGGATATGATTACTAAGTAAATTTGAGGATCATCCAAATGGGATTGCATTTTTTTCCAAAAGAAAAAAGCCATAGGGTTTGATTAAACTTTTGCTTTTGAAGATCTCTTCTGATATAAATCAAGCGGTTCTACTAGAATTGAACCAAAGAATAATGGAAAATCAAGTAAGGGAATTTAGAGTTTGATTCAGCAAAGATCAAACAGTTCTAAGTTGTTTTGACTCTCACTGATTATGAACAATTTGCTCTCAAACTATTCTATTCGATTTTTTTTTTTTTGGGTGACCAAAAAACTGTCTTTCTAACTCTTGGGGTGTTAAAAGAAAGTTTTGCACTTTTGTGGGGTAGCTTGGTGTGATGAATCATACCTATATTTTGGCACTTGTCTTATCTAGCTCAGAACCCTCCAAAAGAGCACTAATCGTGCATTTGCTGTTTCTCGTCTTGTGTCTCCAATTGTAAAAGAACATAAACCTTCTTTTTTTTTTATCACAAAAGGACTGAGATTTCATTTGATCAAATTGAAAAACATAAACCTTGAATTACTTTAAAAGCTTATATAAAAAACACGTATTTCTCCTGCAAAAATTTAACGAAAAAATTTTGGTTTATGGCGAAACTTAAAAGTATATAGATTTTCTAATATCAAACTATGGCAAGTCAACATCGCATGAAACTATTAGATGTACTAACGAGTGCACGTTGAGCACCGTTAGGAAAGCTTAATTATTGTAAAACCTTTATTTTTTTCCCATTTTTGGTTAGTCATCTTAAATATTTGAAGCTTGATTCTTAATTACTTTTTTTTTTTTTTGATAACCTGTAGAGTAACATGGTCTGTCTAAACTTAAGGAGCTTTTAAATTTCTATTATTATCATAAAAGCTGGCATGAAGAACAGGTTTGCACTAACTAATTAATTAGCCAATTAGTGGAGAATCGAATATTAAGACGTACTCGAGTATGCTGTTATTGGAGTCACATATCGACTGAATGATAAACTTTTGGGACTCATTTCAATATACTTGTGAAGTTGACTGCTACTTAGTTGTTTACTCTTATGCACTAATAGGCCCCTTTATAACTTTTAAGAGTGTAATTAGGCTCGAGCTTGCGATATAGATTTCTAATTATATTTGGGGCATATTTGTATTTTATCATCGGTTTTTTGCTTTTTTTTTTGGGGCAAATGAGAAGAACAGCATAAAACTAAGACTCTGTTTGGACTGGGGATTTTTTGAAAATTAAATTTTCAATTACAATGCCACAGTAATACACAAATAAAAACAATCTCAAAAACACTAAAAACAACTTCAAAAATACAAAAAAAAAGCAACCTCAAAAATATAAAAAACAACTTCAAAAATACCAAAAACTTAAAAAATACCAAAAATACAAAAAATAACCTCATCCACGGCAATAGCTTTTCAATTACATTGCTACATTAAAATATTTTAAAAATACATCTAAAAACAACTAATCCAAGCCTAAGTTAATAGTTTTCTAACTGTTTTTGGACATATTCATTTAAGCTCGACTAAAGTCAATCAATCAAACTTTTAAACAAACAAAATATGAATGTCCAAATTCAAAATAATATATCTTTTTCAGTGATTGTTTCTATAAATTTGCCCCAAAGACCATAACAAGTCCAGCTAATGATTGCAAGAAGACTTGGCATCATTACAAAAGTCTACGTGGGGTCTTTACTCTAGACTTAAGGTCCATGGGAAGCCCTTCCTGTCACCAATTAGCTGGATAGGATTTCTCTGTGGATCCCCTTAGGTTGCTTCTTCTGGGCCAGTTTCTCGATGGTTCCTGTGTGTACTGAGCGTTGGTGTGTGTGTTGGTTTTCTACTAGTGGAAAGACAAAAGTCTACGTTCAGTCTTCACACTGCAATAATGAGTAGGGTCCATGATCAATAAATGGCATTTGGGAGAATTTTGTTGCCATAGTTTTCAACAAGAACTTTCCTATTTTGTGTTCTATAATTATGTACGCCATAGTTTTCAACGAGAATTTTTCCTATTTTGTGTTCTATAATTACGTACACCGTGCCTTGCTTGGATTGTAAGTTTTTTAGAAAAATTTTGATATTTTTCATGAATACGTTTTTTAATTATTTTTTATCTCGTATATATCTAATCATTATAGTATATTTTTCTACAAAAAATTCTAAAAATAGCAATCCAAACTCCTAAAAATAGCTATATTTTCAGGCAAAAACTAATAAAATCATCATAATCTTACACTTGAATAATGTGTCACTTGGTCGCATAATGAGTTATTAGGTAAAGAAGGTGTCATTATATCCTTTGATGTCTATATATTTATTTCATGTTCCCAATGAATTTGGTGGTGGAGCAATTGAGCAAATTATCTGCCGTTTCAATTTTGAAAAAAAAAACATATGTTACTCTGTTAAGTGTAAACAATTGATGAAAAAGTTACATGGTATTGGAGAGTTTTTACTAGACAAGCGCGAAAAAGTACAAAAATCACATGAATTAATGGAAATGGGGCTACATATATTCAAATCTGGAAATTAAAACCTATATGGACAAAATAATAACACAAGATGGGCTTAAATACATATAATTGTAAGGTAAATCTACTATTATTGGTAAGGCAAAGTTGGGGAAGAAGGGCAATGAAATTCCTCAAGATTAAAGTAGTAACAACCCTTGCTTGCCCTGGCTTTTCTACTTAGCAATAAGCAAAAGAGTTGGCCCCAGGGTTCTTTAGCAAGGGAAGTTTTATATATGTATATCCATTCCTATATTTATGTACTGAATATGTTGTACTTCCACCAAAGATTGTACCAATCTTCAATTAACAATAACTTTTGGTATCCTTGGAAAGTTTTAATTTCTCACCGTATGAAAAACAAAGTAGGGTTAATGCATATCAGGAAGCAATTAATATTTGCTAGTTCTAAAAACTTCTTCATTACTAAAACTAGGAGTGTGTAAGATCGAAAAATTCCAATTTACCACTGAATTCCAATTGAATTCGGAATTCGGAACTGAAGTCAGGTTTTTTAATTTTGAATTATGCAAATTTGGTTCGAATTCGGTAATGAGATTTTTCAAATCGGAATTTCCGATTTAGAATTCACAATTCGAAATCGGAATTCAGAATTCCGATTTCGATTTCAAATTCATTTTTCATATATATATAATTTTGATATATAGATGTAATATAACATTTATATTATAATAATAATTTTGATATTCCTGAATTCGGTGAAATAGGAATTTACCGAATTCCGAATTGAATTCGGAGTTAGCGAATTCGAAATTGAATTTGGTCAAAAATTCTAATGCCAAAATTTCAAAAAATCTTAATTTCAAAGTTTCGAATTACCAATTTCGTTTTCATTCACACCCCTAGCTAAAACTACAATAATTGTACTGATAACAGTACTAATCCACTAGTAGAGCATGGGGGAATGTAGAAGACTAGACAAATTTACGCGGGGGCAATCTTGAAGTTCCATAGGCCTCTTTTGAAAGACATTTAGTATTTTTTTTGGCGGTCTTGTTATGGGGTGGCGGTGGGGTAGGATGCTGTCGGCCTCTCTGTCTAAGTGTCTATTGAGGAAAAGCCATTTAAATTTCAAGAAAAGTTGAATTGGAGGGTGAACTGGCCATTTTCAACCTAAGAGCCTATTTGAATTGCATTTTTTGGAGGGTTTGTGGAAAAGAAAATTATTGTAGCACTTTTTTAGAATATAATGTATATGAGGTTAAAAAATAATTAAAAAAATATATAGAAAGAATATTTACGAAAAACATAAAAATTTTCTCCAAAAAATTGGCAATCACAAGGCATAAATATTTCAAGTTTGTGTCGTACTGGAAGTTCATCTCCTCTGGACAACTAGGCAAAGCAAGTTCGCAGTCCTATCCTTTTCGATTTGTATTTTGCTTCCCGTACCAGACAATATGCGTCATTTGGTCTTCTATATGAGCTGTTTTTGTATTACTTTTCGTCTCATGTGTGTTACTAGCTTTATAGTTGTTTTTGTTGTCTTTTATAATACTATTACTCATTCTTTGATGTGTTTTGTTGGGTAATTCTACTTTTCATTTTATATTTTGATTGAAAATTTGTTGGCTATGTTTAGAAAGATTGATACCCATCATATGTTCATGTACATTATGCAACTACTTGAGTGAAATGCAAATTCTTTTTTATTTCCTTCAGAAGCTTTACAGAATTATTATGAAGCTACGCGACTAGAAATTGATCCCGATGATCAAAATTATATACAAAGTGGAGAAAGAATGAGAGACTTTCAAATTTGTTCTTGATCTTTTTCTTTGACCTTTCAAAGTTTTCACTTCTTGTATACATTCTTTTTCTTTTGCAACCTATAATTCAACAGTAATGACAATTCTTAAATAGGGATAATTTCAGAAATCTCCCCTGAGATTTTTCATAATATTACTCAATTCCCCTCAAATTTTTAAAATCTCACTTACCTCCCTTGTTAACTCGACAAGACAAAATATTCCTATCAAATGTCATAAATTGACAACATTACCCTTGCTCTTAATAACTATTTAACCAAAAAGTCAAAACAAAATAAATTTTAAAAGCAAAAAATGTAAATTAAAGAAAATTGCTAGCTAATAATGGTCAATATTTCTTTACATTGGGGTCATGGTGAGATAACAAAGGATGTGGATAAATTAAATCTAATCAATATCAATCGCTTAGGAGGATTTTGGAGAGTAATTAACACTTTAAAAAATTTTGTGTATAGTTAAAACATATATGCACGTTAGATTAGGTAATTTCAACTTAATGAAATGAATAAATTATGGATTAAAACATATATGCACATTAGATTAGGTCATTTCAACTTAATGATATGAATAAATTATGGATTAAAACATATATGCACATTAGATTAGGTCACATCTGAGAGAAATTTTATTTGGAAATCATAAATTTTTGATATCACATTTATCCTTCTATGTTTCTATCTGTGTCATCCATATCTCTCTGACTAATTCCTTTCATTAATTACATTTCTTTATATCCTTTCATTAATTGCATCTAACGTGAAAACCCTAAGGCATCTCTGATTGTTAAATAATTAATATCAAGCAATCTATTGCTGCAGGAAGAGTTGAGCAATTAGGGTTTAATTTTTGGGGAAAATTAATAGAATTTGTCCTAATTTGTTTAGAAGACTATACAGTACTGAATTTATTGACTTAAAACCAAATCTGTCCAAAAGGTATTTTATGTATGATATTAGTCCTAAGCTTCACTTTTCTTTTTAGAATAATACCTAAAATAATCTGTTTCCTCCTTTATATTTTCTTCTTTTCTTTCCCCTTCTCTTACTTCTTTCGTTTATTTTCACATCTAAACCCTAAGCCCTTGATTCCATTTACTTCTTTCATTTAGTTTCATATCTAAACCCTGAGCCCTTGATTCCATCTACCATACAGCTTTAATTGGATCATTGTTTCCACAGAAGAACTCGCCGTAAACTTTTATCCTTTGTCATGGGGGGGGGGGGGGGGGTAAAGAGCTGATAAAAGAAATTTGTGGGGCAACAGGGAGAAAAATGCAATTACAACTCCAAAGATGTATGTCAAATTGTAATTAACAATAACAAGCCTCTTGGAATCATCCATGAATGTCCCTATTTACAACATCGTCATGAATTGGGGCCGAAATGGTAAACTAAGAAGACTTCGGTATTTATTTATCTGAGCAAATTGCACGAAATGTCACTAAACTATTATAATGTACTAAACTTTTTTATTAGCCAAAAATGTTACCGAACTAGTAAATATATATCGTTTAGATCACTCCGTGTACTTATGTCATCATGAGAGATGAAAAGTTACTTTTTCATGGACAATTTCGTCTGCTTGTTTGCGAATTCAATATCTGTGAACTAAATCAATGCATGTTCAAGTTCCACACATTTGCCAATGAACCATCCACAAGAACACCACTAAATGGATGAATGATAAACATGCAAAAAAAAAAAAAAAAACATAAAGAAGGAATCACTTGCAGCTCAACATTAATGAACCAGGTATCTACTTGGTTTAATAGTTCTTCCTATACTTTCTTCTTTTTCAATGCTAGTAAGGCCCTATCTTTCTTCTTTTCGCAGACCAAGCCCCTTGTAGCTTGCTTCTCAGCCTCAATCACATTCTTCGGCTGAGACACCGATGATGATGGAACATCACAAATTATTATGTGCATTTTCAATCACACGCTAAATTTGCATTGTTTGATCCTAAAATAGTCGAGTTCTTTAACATACCATCATCTATAGACTCTAAATAATAGAACATTCAAAAGCTTAAAAATATTGAATCTTTACAATACTAAAAGCAATCCCACAAAAAAAAACAAGCTTAGGCCTTTGGGTCTTGAGGGAGAGGATTGTCTGATCCACCTCTGTTATTTTTGGTTTCTTCACAAATACATATCCCATTATTCAATCCCCTCTATCGTAAGACCCCCCAAGAAAAAGCAAAAAAATTGATGATTGAAAAGCTATTATTCCAATCCAATTAATGAACAGTTATACCAATTAAAATCCAAACTTTGTGCTTAATAGAAATTATTGTACAACCAAACGAAATAGAAAATCTGAATATGATGAAAACCCAAAAAATTTCTCAATTTTTGGAAGACCCCAGGAGGAAAACAAAAGAAAGAAAGAAAGAAAAGGCTAAAGCCCAAATGCTGAAAAGTTTAACAAAGGGGTTAGCTGTTGACTCCTGGGCTCTGGTGCTCAACCGAGACATTTAATGGATCAATCAACTCATCCCTTTGCCTTTTCAACCATTTCGCTGTCGCCAATCACTTGTGCTTTACTGCTAATTTTCATCTTCGGCCGATGCTTTGATTCTCCTCACTAATTACTCTGATTTTGCTGGATTAATGCGCAACTTTTCTCATCGATTGTTTGCTTTGTCGGAAATTTTGTCAACATTTTAAACCCTACTCACCCCTAGGGGTGGAACTGAACCAAGTAGCTCGGCTCGAACTCGCGAGCTACTTGGTCAGCAGCTCGAGCTCGATCTCGAACTCGAACTGCTCGTTAGAGCTATCGAGTCGAGCTCGATCTTGGAAATATGACACTCGAGAACTCGACGAGTTCTATCGAGTTTTTTATAATATATATTTTAATTTTTATTATTGTAAAATGTCAATAATATCCTTTATTTAAAATTATATATAAAATATTAATTTTTATTACTTGAGCTTGTTTAGGCTTGATTGAGCTCGAATAAGCTCGATTGAGCTTGATTTGAATTGATTACATTTAATTAAACTTGAGCTCAAGTTCGAGCTCGAGTTCCATAAATTAATGCCGAGCTCGAGCTCGAGCTTAGTTATTTTGCCTCGAGTCGAGCTCGAGTAGTGCACTTAGGGATGGCAATGGGGCGGGTGACCGGCGGGCACTCGCCCCGCGGGGGACTGTTGGGGCGGGGGCGGGGGGTAATTTTATTCCCCCGTTTAGAAACGGGGCGGGGGACGGGGATACATTCCCCCGCCCCAACCCCCGCCAAAAAAAAATATACATATATATATATATATATATATATATATATATATATATATATATATATATATATATATATATATACACACAAAAGTAACAAAAGAACAAACGAAGAAACGAACCTCCATACTTCTCACACCCTCTCTGCACATAATAACAAACCATGACCAGAGTTTGAGTCTTCCCCCGCAGACTTCTCATCATCATCAACAACTAGTGCATAATTTAAACTAGGCCCACTAGCTACTTTGCCAACAGGAGTAAAATTGTCAGCGTCTACCAAATCATCAGCAACATTGAAATGCAAACTAGGCTCACCGCAACTTTGTTGATATTTCTGCTTCAATCGTTGTTGATTACTAGCACCAAATCTTCCAGAACATCCAAATGCTGGGCTCTTCAGATTTGCCCTCAAATCAGAAGAAAGTTTCGACCTTTGGGAAGAAGTTTTTGAAGCGGGCCTTCTAGCGGATTGCCACTGGGAAAGGAAAGAAGGGTTCTTTTTAAAACTTTGTGAAGACGATTTTTTGGGCACATCATTTTCGTTAGCAATTGATTTATTAGATCTAGGCCTGGAAGAATTAGAAGCTGATTTTGGGGCGGACTTGGCAACGAGGGGTTTATTTCTGAGTTTGAAATTGGGATCCTTCTGAAGATCGGAACTCGAAGAAGAAGAAGAGGAGCGAGGTCTTGAGTTTGACGTGGAGGAAAGCAGAAACTTGAGGCAACGGGGGACCGCGGGGGACCGTGGGGAAACGAGGCGGGGGTGGGGGGCAAGGGGCGGGGGATGGGGGGAGATATTTGACAATGGGGCGGGGGACGGGGAAGGGATCCCCCGCCCCATTGCCATCCCTAAGTGCACTCGAGTAGTGCACTATTCGAGCTCGACTCGACTCGACAGCACCCTTACTCACCCCACTCTTGTCCTTTCATTATCACAAAAAGTTGTGCAAACAAAATGATTCCTCAAAAAGTTACTTTCCGTCTCTCCTAACAACATAAATAGATGGTTCATTAGCATAAAAAGTTGTGCAAACGAAATTATCCCTCAAAACGTTACTTTCCGTCTCTCCTAATGACATAAATAGACGGAGTGACTTAAATGGTATAGATTTACTAGTTTGATAATATTTTTGACTAATAAAAAAGTTTAGTGACTAAAAATGACACATTGCAATAATTCAGTAACATTTCGTGCAATTTACTCTATTTACGTCAAGCCAAAACTACGTATCTATTATATTACTTTCCTTCCCTATCTTTTCCTAAAAGACTTGCTCTTTGTTCTGTGACTTATGTCCCACCATAATCTTATTAGTTTTTTTCTTACCCTCTCACCGCTCCCCAGTATCCCCTTTCACCTTCAACTGTTAGATTCAAAATTTGAACTTTGAATGTTATAGCGTCTAAGAGTCATCACTGGGTTAACTCCTATGGGTCTACCATTCTCTTATTAGTCAATTAACTAGTGCAAAAGAAACTTTTGATTGACAAAGAAATTCAACGATCTAGTTAGACTGATACTAATATTCGTGTCGAATATATGTTATGCAAATAGAATTTGAGAAGTCTAAAAGTAAATGACTAATTTTTTGTTGGTCTTTAATTGTGTGTAAATTGTCACTTATGATCCATTGAATTTACTCCTTTTTTTTCCTTGTGTAAGTATTGTTGCACAATAAAGCGTTCACATGATTCTTTGTTTGATAATAAGGCAAATTTGCAATTCCTAATTACTACAAAACACCACATATACATACTGCACATACAATTATTTTCATAATATATTTGGCTTTAATACTCAAATCTGAAATCCCGTAATTTTGGAGACGACTCTAGTACCACTAAGGTAAAGCTCATTAGGGCTCATTGCCCATACTAGCTACAACCACACTTCTTGTGCGAGACCAGTGTTTATGCCTCACTACTCACCATCTCATGAGATGCTGGTGAGTTTTGCTTAAGTTAGAAACTACTCAACAAATACATTATATTAATTCTCCACGAAAATTACTACAAGCTTAAAAACGGACAAAATATTTATTAGAAATAATGAATGCCCTACAATATTTCGCCACAATTACCACACACAATATATATAAATATATATGTATATATATATATGTATACGTACGTATGTATATGTATATATGTATGGAATACAAAAATAACAGAAACAAAGAAATAATTTATCAATAATGCATTACATAGACGTTATATTCAACAACAGCATCACCAGACTTGGGATCAAAGGTGTAAGTTGTCGCCAGAGCATAACCTCTAGCATATCGGAAAAGCCCACTTCCACCGATCACCGGCATCTCCCTGACCATGTTGGATGCTGGATTCCTCCCTACCACGGTGATAGTGCTTCCATAATACTTACCCTGAATGAAAGCAAAGTTCATGGTCATCAACAGACCAATCTCTTCTTGTGAAGCTGACGCATAAAATCCCTGAGCTCTTCCGACCATCTTTGAGCTGAGTTCTGGGCCTAGAGTTAACGGATTATCGATCATATTCACCAGGCCAAAAGCAGTGAATGAATTATTTTTGGGTGGCGGCACCACCGTGATTGAAGTAGGTGTTTTGCCACTGAGGATGTCGTGCCAGAAGAACCTGAAATGGCTTAGCTTTTCTTCCTTCATCTTTATTGCTGTGGGATCAACTGCCTTGATGAACTCGTACTCTTCATCACCGTAAGTGACCTGAATGGTGATGATGGAAATGAAGACGAAGATGGTGAGGAAATGGAATGCTGAATTTGTAGCCATGGAATGGAAGGTCAATTTCTTCTTGGAAACGTGTCGACGGTGCTTCACTATATATAGATTGTGAGGCAAATGATTTGCACAATGAACACATATTTGTAAGCTTGAAGAAGGGGTTTCACAAGTTGGTTCTGTCCTTTCAAACCAATGCGTGTAATTCTTATTATATTTAATATAAATTCGTACAATTTTAATATAATTGTCAATTTAGTTGTATTAGTTGACAAATTTAAATTTATACCTAAATTGTACGTGTTTATATTTAAGTTGTAAAAATTATATGAACCTATTTGAATTGGATACAACTCAACAACTCATGAGGCCATCAAATGAAACAATTGAATAGGTGCGCACTGTTTTGGGAGCATTCGTTCCTACCTAAGCTGAGAAATCATATCATTTTCCCATTGACAAGGAGCCACATTTGTTGCTGAAGTTGAGGACTGATATTGCTTATCCCGTTGGGAATTGTTTGGAATTTTAGAATTACCTTAAACTTTATTTCACTAATCCCATTTTTCCCAGTTTTCATTAGAATATTAATTTGACTTAAAATCTTGAGAAATGATTGCATGTGATAAACAGAAACCAGAAAAACTCACACACACACACAAATTCGCATATTAAGTATGCTGATCGGGTTTAGTTACTATTGTCATTGAAATAATTTCTGTGAACATTGAAAAGATTGATTCCAAACCCCGACCAAGTTTGACAAATTTACACTTCAAAACAAGAAAACTTTTCATTATAAGCTCTTATTATGTTAAAGAATTTTCGCACCAAGAACGCAGGAGAAACACTTGGTTGTTGTAGACCCGAAATTACTAGGTGAACAAAGACCAGTTCCTGCATGGTGCATTTCCCACCTACCTTTTTGTTGACAAGTTTTTCCATAGCATGCACTTCCCTACTCAATTTTTCAATTTGATTTCTTAAAGCAAAGAGAAAGTACTAAATATTTTTCAAGGGGCCATATTAATCTAATTGAAACAATGAGGGGATGCATAGTGAAGGAGCTATATTTTTCAAGGGGGTGTAGGGTAATCAACTAATGTTTTGTTCTCATCTATATGTTTTAAACATCAATTTTTATTGTTTGAAAGAAAAAACAACCTATGCCATGCACGATTTCTCATGCCAGTATTAATTAAAATGACATTTATGCTTAAGGAATTAGCCATTTAGTTTGATTTTTTTTTGACTATTTTATGCATCTATGCAAGTAAGATCCTAGTGCTAAACATAATTTCCCGGCCACTGAGGATTTATATTATTATTAATCTCTTTGTCTCTTGGCATAAAAAAATTGCGCACGTTGCTTTATGAATATATCAAGTATTTTAAGGCGCAAGTAAAATTTTACAGCAAAGTTTTGCCTTTACATACTTTATGCAGCAAAATGTATTGAAACTAAAGGGCCATTAAGGTTGTATTTGTTATAAAGTTCCTTTCTTTGATTTTTTTAAATTAATGTTCAATTTTTGTTGTTTGGTACCTTTTTAAGAAAATTGCAATGATGACAATCATGAATTTTACTAATTTAATTGTTAATTTGAATTTTTTTAAATTTTTTGTTACATTTGAAAGTGTCAAGATAGTTTGAACAATGGCACTTGTAGTGATATGATAACTCAAACTTGTTACACTTGCGAGTGCCTTTAAAAATTCATAGAGTGGCATCTTTTCATGCCATGGGTTTTTGGTCCAATGACATGTTCAAAACAAACATTGAAATAACCACTTTATGAAAATCCATAAGTGCCACGAGACTACAATAGTGACATCGGTGGGTAGAATGACACCTAGGATAGAATGTCATTATTAAACCAAAAAATGCCGCTAAAATACACATAAAGCGATATAAATGACTTGTAATGCTTGTGTTCAAGATAACATTAAATCCAATTAATTTGTTTTTGGGAAATCAAACTTGGATGCTTGCCTTGTTTGGATTGTGATTTTCTGCAGAAAATTTTTTACTCTTTTTATAAACATATTTTTCAATTAATTTTTTATCTCGTATGTATTAAATCACTATAATATATTCTTCTACATAAACTCTTAAAAATCGCAATCCAAACAAAAGGCCCCAAGCCTAAACCAAATGTGAGAGAGAGAAAAACTTTGAGCCTATGAGCTGTACCTTAGTTCAAGGCATCATTGACTATGGCTAAATCTTAAAGTTACTTCAAATTAAAGCATCGCAGCCCTCAAAAAAAAAAACCCCCAAGGCATCATTGGTGTTGTTAAACAATGAGTATACATCAAGCAATCTATTAATTGGTGGAGGACGAGTTGAGCAAGTAGCGTTATAATTTTTTTTAAGGGGGAAATTGTAAGATTAGACATAATTATTTATTAACTTGAAAAGTTTTGTTGTCCATAAGTTACTTTATACATTATTTTTGTCCTAAACACTTCTTTTTTTAAGCTTCACTTCTTTTTTTTTTTTAAGAATAACAAATCATATTCACATTATTGAATCCATTTCCTCCTCTTTGTTTTGTTTTGTTTTTGTTTTTCCCCTTCTCCTACTTATTTCATTCATTTTCATTGCTAAACCTGAATCATTGATTCCATTTTGTCCACTTACATTATGTCATAAACTCCAAAGATTGATGTCAAAAGACAGTGGACTAAGTATCTTTTGTCCATTCACATTTTCAGGTCTACTTTACTTAAGAAACATTAACAGAGGAAAATAACATTGACAAATTTGTTGTAATCATAAAAAATTCCCCGTGTACACCATTATCATCACTAATTGAGGTCATCATGGTCCAGACCAACTTTATAAACCGATTCCAGAGGTCATCATGGTAACCTTGGAAGATTTTGGTATTTATTTCTGTCACGCCAAAGCCACGAGTTTGTGCTGTATTACTTTCTTTTCCTTTCTTCTTCTAGAAGACTTGCTTCTTCTACTTTCTCTTATTGGTTTAATAAGCAGTGCAAGGGAGACTTTTGGCTGTCAAAGATATGCAACGATCTAAGTGTAGTGATAATGATATGCATGTCGAATATGCTATTAAAATAGAATTTCTAACTCAATTAATAGTTATTGGATTATAAGGAAATAAAAAGGAATTAAAACATGATGTTTGTGAAGAAGAAATAGCAATATAATAAAAAGTGAGACAGAGAGTGGCACAGGATGTGAGACAGAAGATCCGTTGCGGTTATTACTTATGATTCAAATTCACTTGATTTTATTTGGTAATATTGTTTCTTTTTTTTTTTTTTTAAAGTGGCAGATCTTGAATTCAGAATATCTAACTAACAATTCTTCCTACCTTATCGCTCAATCCAACCCTCCCTGGTAAATATTGCGTCAAAATGAAGCTAGCTTTCATTTTTTGTATTTGTTTGATAATAAGAGATTTGTGATTCCCAATTGTTATAAAACTACCAAATTACATACATATTTTCTTGCTAAGCTACAGCTCATTGATACTCATTATCATTGCTAAAACTGCCCTATATAGCTGTCTGTGACCCACGTTAATGTCTCACTCATCACTATCTTATGAAAGGTTGGTGAGGTTTGCTCAAGCTGGAAACTTTTCAACAAATGCATTAATTCTCCATGAAAAGGACTACACGTTTTGAAACGGGCAAAATAGTTATTAGAGATAGAAACATTGCCCCACAAAATTGCGACACAAGTACCACGAAAAGAAAAAGGAACAAAAAAAAGTAAAAAGAAACCACAAAAAGAAAGAAAGAAAGAAAGAAAAGGTAAAAAAGAAAAGAATCAAAGAAAGAAAAAGGAAAGATCCCGGAATTAATAGTGCATCACAAAAACGTTGTACTCAACGACAGCATCACCGGACTTGGGATCGAAGAAGTAAGTTGTTGCCTGAGCATAACCTCTACTAAATCGGAAATCCCCACTACCACCGATCACCGGCATCTCCCTGACCTTGTTGAACACCGGATTCCTCCCTAGCACGGTGATGGTGCTTCCATTATACTTACCTTCGGTAAATGCAAAGTTCATGGTCATTAATAGACCAACCTCTTCTTGTGATGCTGATGCATAAAATCCCTGAGCTCTTCCGACAACTTTAGAGCTGAGATTCGGGCCGAGAGTCAACGGATTATCGATCATGTTAACAGCACCAAAGCCAGTGAAGGAAGCGGTTTTTGGTGGTGCCACCACCCTGACCGATGTAGGGGTTGTGCCACTGAGGATGTCGTGCCAGTAGAACCTGAAATGGCTTAGCTTTTCTTGCTTCATCTTCAGTGCTGTGGGATTAATTGCTTTGACGAACTGGAATTCTTCATCACCATAGGTGACCTGAGTGGTGATGATGGAAAAGAAGATGAAGATGGTAAGGAGATGGAGGGCTGAAATTCTAGCCATGGAATGGAAGGCGACGAATTTCTTTTAGGAAATTTGCTAAGGGTCCTTGATTATATATATGCGTATTGTGAGGGGAATGACCAGATACGAACAACTTTTGGAAGTAATTCTTTTTGACAATGTGCAAAGTATTGCATGAGTTGTGCAAGCTCACAAATAATTTGTTGCAACAAATATACTTATGCTAGCATACTAAATTAGGACTTAAAAATAGAAATTTTCATATTGTATTATTTAGTAGCGCTTCAGACAAATTAAAGTTTTAATATTACATTATTTAATAGTGCTTTAGGCAAGTTAGGATTTTATAACTCTATTGGAATCAAATTATAATAGTTTGATTATTTAAAACTAGTATTTTATTAGAAAATTTCTTATGATTATAAAATTTGTTTATCAGATCGTCCAGTTTATAATAAAAAAATAGGGAGTCTTGTTGGTGTCATCAGTTGAGAAGAGTGGATTTGATAGCTTTGTTATTATGGCATTTGATATATTATTATTGGTACTATTTTTCTTCTTTCACATATATTTTTATGTGTGTAAATTGCCTCCCTTTATACAGTACATTAAGATCAAAATACCAGTTAAGATCATAATTTCATGAATTAGAGGTCCTGCAATGAAATTGAATCTTACTAAATGTGAGCTCATTTTAACTTAATTGTTGGTTTTCGTCCTACTATATATGAGTCATTAATTGTACTCTAGTTAATGATCATTCATCTATATTGATCCTAGTACTGGGTTTACCAGTACATATATATCTCTAAGTTTCTTTTAGTACTATTTTCTACATATATGTAAATGACAACAAATAACCAGGTGTCCACGTACTTATATGAGATTGTGCACAATGACGGAGCAAGGGGGTTGAGGGGGGCCATGGCCCCCTAAGTCTTGAAATTTTTTATTTATAGTATGTAAATATATGTATAAGATAAAGTTGGCTCCCCCATATTTTACAATTTTAGTTTATATTATGAGAGTTTATATATATATATGTGTGTGTGTGTGTGTGTGTGTGTCTGTGTGTGAATTAGCCACCTTTGATGTAATTTTTTCTTCAAAAAAAAGTTATTTATTTTTTATTGTGCTAATTATTTAACATTCAAAAAATTAAACATATAATTTGATGATCCATAGTAAATAGACCCAATTTGATATATTAATAAAAGACTCAATTCATAATTATGAATGGGCTAAAATAAAAATAATTACTTTATTGATCCATATACAAATATACAACTTAGCCTAATTGATAAAAAAAATTTTAAATTAGTTATCTATCCTCTTGTTGACCCATATACAAATATACAAATAATTACTTGAAGGCTTTGTGAAGACAAGAAATTGAGTGATCTGTCCTGTTGTTAACAGATTGATTATATTTGTTTTCACTTTTCATGTATCAACTACAACTATAGAACGGGCATTTTCAATTATAAATATAATCAAAACAAAGCTCCAAAACAAGATAAAAGATAATTTCTGGAATGATTGTCTAACAATATACATAAAAAAAGGGAAGTTGTTCAAAAATTTAGCACGGATTCAATTATAGATGAATTTAGTTCTATGCAATAATGTAAAGCTCAATTTAGTTTTAAGAAAAGAGGTTGAAATTTCAAGGTATGCTAACATAACTTTTATATTTTTTAATTGAAAATAGTTATATTTATATTGCATAATTATATTTTTGTTTTTGCATAAGTGACGCATTGGATCATCTTCTCATAATGTACAATTTGGATAGTTTGTGATGTTATAAGATATTTAATCAAAGGTTATTTCTTATCTTAATTTTAGTTATGACTATGCTACATATTTATGAAATAGACATACCTTTATAATTAAAGTTAATATTTGATATTTTAAGATACCATATATTTAAATAGATGAAAATTATTTTAAACATAACATATTAAAATAATTTTGTTCGAAAAAATTTTGGCCCCCAAGAAAAAATCCTGGCTCCGTCATTGATTGTGCAGCTATACGTATGCAAAAGAACTTCGAGTGTGTGTTTGTAGTTTCAAAGGAATCGTGTCATTTTCCAGTTGACATTGGATCCCACTTATGTTGTGGAAGTTGGGGATGGATTCTGCCTGTCCCACTTTGGATTTTATGGACATTTAGTAAATTTCTCTGATCCCAATTCCCAATTCTTTTGTAGTCTTCATTAGAAAACTAATTTGGCTTAAATTATTGATAAAACTTTTCATTACAAGCTCCTTTTGAGTTGAAGATTTTCGCAGCAACAACAGAGGTGGAAAAACTTTCTAGTCGGTAGCGAGACTAGTAGGTCAACAAAGATCAATTCCCTCGTGGTATATTGCCCACATACCTACTCTTGTTGACAAGTTCTTCCACAGCATGCTATTCCCCATTCAATTTCTCAATGAGAATGCGGAAAAATTGATCTTAAAGCAACGAAAATGTAAACACTGTCAAAGTAGAAGTGTATGATGACTGATCATAACTAAGAGTAGAAGTCTTTTGCCTGTGCACGAAGTCTATCATGAAGGATCTTTCTGTCATAAATTTCTTGGACCACCTACAAATTCGACAAGTGCATGATGACATGATACAATACAAGAGGAGTAGGCTTGTTTCCATTTTCAGTTCTGAAGTATGCATTCAAGAAAGTTTTACTCCTTTTTTGTCTTTTAAAGGAAGGTTTTTAATAAAGAAGGGACTGTGTTATTGACATTTTAGTGTTTTCATTTAATGTTATTGCATTATAATCACTGAACTTTGGCTGAGTGGTCACCAACTTTTTTGGGCTGTAAGTCAGAGGTTTCGAATTCCATCTGCAGTGGAAAAAAATTCAAAAGAGGTTACCGGAATGTTATCTGTATACCTATTAGCCCTTACTTAGTTTCTTTAGACTTCTCTTCCCTGTAATATAAGATAGATTAGGTTACAGGAATGTTATCGTTATGATAAAAAAAAAGTTATTGCATTATGGTTTTTTCCATTTCGCATAAAATATGCACATTAAAAAAAGAGAGTAGATCAACTATTAATAACTTACGATTATCACTTACCTCTTGAATTGTAATATTTTTGCATAAAAAGTTTATCTTTTTGTCAAAAATATAGCAGTGAATCCACTTCTTATTAGAGTACGAAATAGACAAACTCTTTTGTTATATACATCAGTTATACCATTGCAAAGCAAAAAAGAGAGAACCATTGCAAAGCCAAAAAAGAAAAAAGAAAAAAAATAAATGGTCTGATTGCACATTATTAAGTCATGGGTCGTAATATATATTCATATCCATGTGAATTTCTATGAGCAAAACAACATCTAAGCTGATTTATGAATCAGCAACCTTTTGAGTGCAATTTATCATTTATGATTCATGTTCACAAAATTTTCTTGATTAACATTCATTTTGTAATTTGTAGTTTGCAAATTGTGATACACAGTCTTGTTATAGGTACTTTTAACAGCAACAGGTGGTCCATCTTATGAATTGTCTAGTACTCTCATATGAGGGATTGGTAGAAACTACAAAAATTACTCATAGAACAGTAAACGAGTACAACATTGATTGGATATATTATGCCCCACAAAATTTCTAGCAGAAATACCAAGAGACAAAAAGAAAACAAAAGCAAAGGAAAAAGTCCGATCTCTAAGGGAAAACAATCCCACGATCATCAATAATGCATAACATAGATGTTGTACTCAACAACAGCATCACCAGTCTTGGGGTCAAAGTTGTGGGTTGATGCCTGAGCATAACCATTAGCAAATCGGAAAAGCCCACTTCCGCCGACCACCGGCATCTCCCTCACCTTTTTGAGCACCGGATTCCTCCCTAACACGGTGAGGGTGCTTCCATTATACTTACCTTCAGTGAAAGCAAAGTTCATGGTCATCAAGAAGCCAATTTCCTCTTGTGAAGCTGATGCATAAAACCCTTGAGCCCTCCCGACCAATTTTGAGCTGAGCTCCGGGCCGACAGTTAAAGGATTATCGATCATGTTCACCAGGCCAAAAGCAGTGAATGAATTGGTTTTCGGAGGTGGCACCACCATGACTGAAGTAGGTGCTTTGCCACTGAGGATGTCGTGCCAGTAGAACCTGAAAAGGCTTAGCTTTTCTTTCTTCATCTTTAGTGCTACTTTTGGATCAATTGCTTTGACAAACTCGTATTCTTCATCACCATAAGTGACCTGAACGGTGATGCAGGAAATGAAGATGAAGATGGTGAGGAGAGGAAATGCTGAAATTCTAGCCATGAAAGTTGCGGAAGAGCTTGTGAAACTAACGAGTAACAGCTAATGAGTAATGACCAATGAGTAAAAGAACAAAACGATAATAGATGTCTTCTCTTGGAAAAAAGTTTTGGGGGTTCACAGCTATAAATATTGTTACATGTTCCAATCACATAGTACAAATGGATCCCACTTACGTAGCTAAAGTTAATGATTAATTTTGCTTTTCCCATTACAGTACCTTAAACTTTATTTCCTTGGCCCCATATCTAATGTTGTATTAGCATTTAGCATTTGAACATGACTTAATTAATGGGTAATTAAACGGATTCAATATTCATATTCACCTATATCAAAGCACCAACCCATTTACTAAGTATGAAGATTAGTCACCTCATCAATTAATCAAGTGCAATTTCTCTGTTGATATAATGTGAATTTTTTTTTTTGTTGGGGTGATAGGAATACTTCACCTTACATTACTTTGGTCGAGCCAAATCCCTATGAAACACAGATTTAACATAGAATGGCACTTCAATCATGTACTCATCTAAAACCATGCATTATTTCGTTAGATTCTCTTCTCATACACTTAATATTACACCAATGGGTGCTGTTGAGAAGTGCTACTACTTTGGTATCGTTAGCGAAATTATTTAATGTGTGATTTTGGAATAAGCAAAGCATGATGCTTAATGTAACAACACATTAAAAATCTATCGAGTATTGGAAATTTCCATTGGTATGACGTTTTTTTTTTCAGATCCGAAACCTCACAAGTTGAATCTTACTCCATTTTAGAGTAAATTGGTAATTTCATTTCTCGTTACACCAATTTTTAAAGTCTCTTACACCACATTTAATTTTTCGTTATATTATTTTTTTAACCCAATTACAATAAAGGGTAAACTTGTGAGAGGTAGGCGTTTTTCCATGACAAAATTTCCACATCAAAAGCATAGGAGAAAAAGCTCTCGTGAAGAATAGAGAGTTGAGACTTGGACCCTACTAGGTCAACCCGACCAATTCCCTCATGGTCCTGGCGTATTGCAAACCCACCGACTTTCTTTTGACGTGCACTATGGGGCATGGTTTCTAATCATAGAAAATTTGTCTCAGACTTGGGGCTAATTGAAACAAGCCTCATGAACTTTTGAGAAAGTTGCACTCGGCTCTCTCCAATGTTTGAAATATGCATTTGGCCCCCATATTTAGTGTTTTTGGACAAATGCCATCAGAATGTGCTTTGTTTTTAGTTACTAATTTCTCTCTAACATCCCTTGTTCATTTTCTTTACCTTTCTTGTATTTTTTTTCATTATTCCTTCCCTTCATTATTCACCAGAGCTCACAAATTTTAGTCAATTTAAATGAGATTAGCTCGTATAGTTTTTTCTTTACATTTACCTTGAATTTACTTGTAACTTTCATTCCCCAATTTTCATATATAGTAAACAAAATACTCAATCTAATATTTATTTATGACATTCCAGCCTGCATCTAAGTATGTAGATAGGACCATGGATTGGCTCATGCATCAAAAACTCAGAATAACTCAAGGAGATGCAAAAGGGTAAGATTTACTAATTTTCAATTTTATTATTTTTTTAGAGTAAGAAAATTGAAAAAGCGAATAAAATGCATGGAGTCTCATGATGCTTAGGGTTTGGCGGAGGAAATAGGCTTAGAGGAATTAAAGAGAATAGAATTAACAAAGGAAGAAAATTAGAAGGAAGAAAAAGAATTGAGAATAAAAAATAAGTTTATATGGTTTGATCTAGAATCATGAAACTGGAAGCAAGAGGTAATATGACCATGAAAGAAGTTATGGGTGGCAAAGTGCAACTTTTCCGAAAAAGTAAGGGTATATTGTAATTAATCCGAAGCAAGTGAGCGCAAAAACGTTAAAAGTAGAATATTTGAGTTCCAGCAATTATTGACTATGAAGTCATCACCATTGCGTAATTGGACCTCTAATCTATCCTCCATTATAAAATCAAAAAAAGAAAGGATGACACTAAAAGGTGGAACAAGGGTTTTACTAAACTTAATGTGAACTGGAATTTTTACCATTTATTCCAAAGGCCACTCCTTCAAATGGTCAGATATGGTTACCATTCATATTTCTTGGGGACCTCTTCCTACGGATTGAGACAAAAGATGACGTTGGCAAGAAGAAAAGCACATTTCTCCACTAAATAAGCATATTTCTCCACTAAGTGTATAATTTTTTTACACTAACATATTTAGATAATTCCATATAACATGAATTTAAATTTAAAATTCAAATCATGTACACATGACATACATTCATAGTTGTTAGTGTAAAAAATTTATTATATTATCAATGCACAAAAAGTTATTCCTTTAAAATAACAAAACAAAGAAAAGTATTTTTTAATGTATTTTGAGAAGCATGACAACTGCATATAAGTAAAAGTAAATTTTATATATACTGAGGGATTCATTACATATGTGCAAAAGTTGAATTTCAAGTTCAAATTTTGCATAATTATTATTCATCTAATATTAACAGTGTATACATCGTTAGTGTAGGAAACATCTCAAACAATTTTTATCATACATAATAGCTTGCTAATATGTCAATGGAAGATTTTATCTCAACGTTTGTTGTTGTGTTTGTCTCGTAACAATAAAATTGAGGCCATATGCTGTTTACCCAAATACAAGCTGAAGCCTCATAAACACCAAATTTGTTGGAAAATGAAAATAAGCATTTGGATATTAGTGATTTTGATTACTTAGTATTCATTGTTTCGGGTCGAGAACAAAAATAGTAGAGAGATTACAAAAAAAAAGCTTCCTTCGGGAAATCACTTGTAATGTGCTCTTGTGTCATGATAATTTTTCCTTGTGAATCACTTACAATGCTCCCTTGCTAATCTTCCTCAAATTTTGGGATAAATCTATAGCATTTTTGTGATGCAATATAGACGAAATGGAAAAATAATTAAAAAATATTTATAATGTAACTAAATTTTTTTTATTGCAAATAAGGTCAATCCAAACAAACTAGTATCTTGTAATTTTTCTAACGGCACTTGACCTCCCTTTCTCTCTTGGCTGTTGGGCTGTTCTATGATTTTTATTTTTTTTTTTGAATACGAATTGGCTTCCCATGCACTTGTAAGTTTCTAGTTTTTTTGGAAAGTGCCATGATATCATTCTACAAGTTGTGATATTAAGGCCAAATATAGAATATGAGAAGGCCACATGTGGGCCGAAACAGAGAGCTTGGAGGAAGAAATCTTCTCGTAGCAAACTAGATCCACGCTCGTCCCATAACTCAACTACAGTTACATGATAAGCTGAGTAATCGACAGGTTACGGATTCGAATCATCTGAGTTATTTGAGATATTTTTACTGTAGCACTTTTTGTGATGTGATGTATGTGAGATAAAAAGGTAATTGGGAAGATAAAAAGGTGTATTGGAAATTGTAATGATGATGTAAGCAAATATATTTGGACAAATAACTTACAATCCAAACACACTCACGAAAATAAGTGGAAAATCAATATTGATCCTTTTTATGAAAAAAAATAAGTAATTAAGAATTTTGAGATCCCATGTTCAATTCACAAATAATTTTCTTTCTCCTTCCTTTTATAAAGTGAAAAAAAAGGAAGACTTAGCTCCATGCTCTAATCTAAAGCAAACGTTCAAGTTGTTCTTTTTCGTGTCTTTTCGAGGGTTCTGGAGAAAGTTGCAATCAATAGGATTTCCCTAATCCTCCCTTCTCGAAAGAAAGGGCATGAAATTTTTTTTTTCTAGAATGAACTTCTTTCTTTATTTTCTTTATTTGGTGTACCTACTTGAATCGGTTGAAAGGAAATTACGTTCAATTTTGAAGGGGAGACCCTATAGGATCCCATCTCAATTTTTTTCTGGCCAGGCCCATTACTTGAAAACCCACTTTCTTACTATCATAAGGCTCATTCGAATATTAGATCGAATTTTGGAATTACAGCATTCCGCTTTTTATTTTTGCTACCCAAGTCTTTGATTTTCGAACAGATACAAAAATGCTTTAGTTGGGCCATGGACTTTGGGTACATATGTAATGCATGATGTTAACAAAAAATAATTGGTCTCAAAATTTACCATGTTGGTTGTCCAAGTATACTAATCTTGTTCTCAATTGATTTTTAACACTCGATTTTTAGATTTTGATTTAAAAAAACTATTTTATCGTGTTTACAACTGTTTTCTACATTCTGATTTTATGAATATTTTGAACATAAGAAAGCTGAAAATCTGAAGTATCTAAAATCGTCTTTTACATGATAAGAATTAGCACAGAACAAGGCCATTATTTGAAAGCTAATATTTGCAATTACACTGCTGTTTATAATCATAAGAAGACACAAAAAAATGAAAAGAGAAAAAGAAAAACAAGTTGGTGTGAAGAAAAAAGCTAACTAAACCAAAAATTTTCATGATTCATATTCTTGAAGGCCAAGTCTACTTATCTATTGAGTGTTTAATCAAGGGATAATTAGAAGAAAAATAAAATAGAAAAAAAAATTTGAGAACAAAAAAAATAAAAAGAAGTACCAATTTTTTTTAAGAGACGAATTCCATACACAGGGTCGTAATGTTAGCCCGTTATTTTATTAAAACAATAAATGAATTACAAAAATTTCATTTTAAAAATTTTTTTTTTAGTGTAATAGGATATGTTTAAATTCGGGACTTCTCACTTACACTCCCATCTCTACCTTTCAAATCACTCAATCCATTCCTCCCCAATATGAAATACAAAAATTTCGAGGGGGCCAAACCTGACCTCAAGAACAAACAAGAAAAAGGTACACTTGAGAACGAGAGGTTAGCAAAGTTATGACGTTGCAAAAATGTCCAAGTGTCAAGCCAATCCCCTAAAATCTTTTCATAAAAACTAATGAAGCTTCTCGAGAAAAGGAAAAAAACACTTTTCAAACTCTAGTTAGAGATATAATTTAATTAGAGTATCATTTACATGATTATTTCAACTTATATTTGACAAATTAACTTAAGGTTTAATCAGATTACAACGTTATTATCATTATTCTTATTTGAATTTATAGTTATATTTATTTCAATATGAATTATCATTTGAAGTTATATTTGACAAATTAAGTTGCATTTGTTAAGAATCATCGAATTGCATGGATTTTTTCAAATTGTTATAGTGTTTGACATTTTGTTATTTTGTTAATGTAACGAAAAAGATTATTTAAAACTAATTTCATCTTATTATAAAGAAAAAGATTATTATTGCTGCTTAATGTAGTGTGCATTTTTATGTTTCAAATTTATTTTAATTTGTTGATATTAAAATATTTGGTAACATTTGACTTTATGTTCATATATTTTTGTTATCAATTCTATTTTAATTCATTTGTACCTTAATAAGTGTTTTTTTTATTACAATTAATTTTTTCCTTTCTTAATCAAATGAATGCATTAACGTCTAAATGACAAAAATAAGTGTATCTCTATTATATTTCTTTAAAATGCTCTTTGTTGTTGTTTTCGTGGTAATCGTTAGATTTGCATTTTTTTTCTTATTTTCTATGCTGTCAAATTATTAAATTATTCAATAAAGCTTATTTATTATGAGTTCTAATTTGGAGAGAAAAACGTTTTTCCAAACTTGTTGCATTATTATATTATTCAACATAGAATGGCAGTTCAATCATGTACTCATCAAAAGCATAGCCATGATGGAGCCAAGGGGGGACAGAGGGGGGCCATGGCCCCCCCTAAATTTTGAAAATTTTAATTCATAATATGTAAATATGTGTGTAAAGTAAAATTGGCCCCCCCTAAATTTTTATAATTTTAGTTTATATTATGAGAGTTGATATATATATATATATATGAATTAGTCATCTTTGAATTAATTTTTTCTTCAAAAAAAGTTATTTATTTTTTATTTTACTAATTATTTAACTTTCAAAAATTAAACATATAATTTGATGTTCCATAGTAAATTGATCCAATGTGATGTATTAGAATAAAAAGACCCAATTCATAATTGTTAAAAGCAAGAACTAGTACGTCTAAGAATAGAACTTCAACATTTTGAGCTCGACATTCCAAATCATCCTGAATTGCAAGAATTATCTGGTATTCATGAGTTATGTCAAGGCTTGGTGAAGACAAGAAAATCAGTGATATATTCTCTTATTGACAGATTGATTAGACTTGTTTTTACTCTTCTTGTATCAATTGCAACTACAAAGCAGGTATTTTCAATTATGAAAATAATCAAAACAAAGCTCCAAAACAAGATGGAAGATAATTTTTTGAATAATTGTCTAACTGCGTATATAGAAAGGAAGTTGCTAAAAAATTTAGCAGTGATTCAAGTATAGATGAATTTAATTCTATGAAAGAGCGTAGAGCTCAATTTACTTCTAAGAAAAGATGTTGAAATTTCAAATTATGTTAACATAACTTTTATCTTTTTTCAATTGAAAATAGTTACATTTATATTACATGGTTGTATATATATATTGCCTAGGTGACATATTGGAGAGCATCTTCTCATAATGTGCAAATTGGATGGTTTGTGATGTTATAAAATATTTAATCAAAAGTTATCTTTTTTGTTAATTTTTGTTATGACTATACCGCATATTTATGAATAGACATACCTTTATAATTAAATTTAATATTTGATATTTTTAGATATCATATATTTAAATAAAAGAAAATTATTTTGAACATAATATATTAAGATAATTTTATTAGGAAAAAATTTTGGCCCCCCCAAAACAAAAATCTTGGCTCCGTCACTGCCATAGGAGACTAGTACCGGAAATTTTCAATGATATGATGTTTTTCTTATATTCGAAACCACACAAGCGGTATCTTACTCTATTTTAGAGTAAATTGGTAATTTCATTTCTCGTTATACCAATTTTTAAATTCTCTTACACCACATTTAATTTTTCGTTATATTATATTTTTAACCCAATTACGATAAAGGGCAAACTTGTGAGAGGTAGGTTTTTTTCTATCACAAAATTTCCACATCAAAAGCATAGGAGATTGTACCCTACTAGGTCAGCCCGACCAATTCCCTCATGGTCCTTGCGTGTAGCAACCCACCCACTTTCTTTTGACGTGCACCATGGGGCATGGTTCCTTGTGTAATCATAGAAAATTTGTCTTATACTTGGGGTTAATTGTAATGAGACTCATGAACTTTTGAGAAAGTTGAATTTTGCTCCCTCCAATGTTTGAAATATGCATTTGGCCCACATATTTAGTGTTTTTGGACACATGCCACCAGAATGTGCTGTGTTCTTAGTTTCTAATTTCTCTCTAACATCCTTTGTTCATTTTCTTTACCTTTCTTATATTTTTTTTGGTTAATATTTCCCTTTATTCTTCACCAGAGCTGTCAAATTGTAGTCAATTTAAATGAGATTAGCTAATATAGTTTTTTTTCTTTACATTTACCTTGAATTTACTAGTAACTTTCATTCCCCAATTTTCATATATAGCAAACAAAATATTCAATCTAATATTTTTTTATGACATTCCAACCTGCATCTAAGTATGTAGATAGGACTGTGGACTGGCTCATGCATAAAAAATTCAGAATAACTCAAGGAGATACAAAAGGGTAAGATTTGCTAAGTTTCAGTTTCATTATTTTTTTGGAGTGGGAAAAGGGAAAAAGCGAATAAAATGAATGGAGTCTCATGATGCTTAGGGTTTGGTGGAGGAAATAGGCTTAGAAAGGTATTAAAAAGAAAGAATTAACAAAGGAAGAAGATTAGAAGGAAGAAAAAGAGTTGAGAATAAAAAAAATAAAGTTTCTATGTTTTGATCAAGAATCGTGAATTTGGAAGCAAGAGGTAATATGACCATGAAAGAAGTTATGGGTGGCAAAGTGCAACTTTTCCGAAAAAATAAGGGTATACTGTAATTAATCCGAAGCAAGGGAGCGTAAAAACGTTAAAAGTAGAATATTTGAGTTCCAGCTATTATTGACTATGAAGTCATCACCATTGCGTAATTGGACCTCTAATCTATCCTCCATTATAAAATCAAAGGAAGAATGGATGACACTAAAAGGTGGAACAGGCAGGGCTTTACTAAACTCAATATGAACTGGAATTTTTTCCATTTATTCCAAAGCCCCCTCCTCCAAATGGTCAGATATGGTTACCTTTCATATTTCTTGGGGACCTCTTCCTACAGATTGAGACAAAAGATGACGTTGGCAAAGAAGAAAAGTACATTTCTCCACCACATAAGCATTCACTTCTATTTCTAAAGTTTGCAACCAAATTTTTTTTGGATTCACTGCATATCTGTAAAAGTTAAATTTTAAATTTAAATTTTATGTAGTTGTCATTCATCCAACGCTAACAGTGTATACACTCTATCAGTATAGAAAAGATTAATTTAATTTTTAATCCTTTAAAAAAAGAAAGTATTTTACCTGTTCAAGTGCACATCTCTTTATGGTAATACATTTAAAATATAGTAGTAAATTTTTATACATTGTCAGTGTACAATTTTTTTTTTACATTAACAGATTTAGGTCATTCTATATAATATAAATTTGAATTGAAATTCAAATAATATACATATGATATATATTCATGGTTGTTAGTGTAAAAAAGTTACTACACTGTCAGAGAATAAAAAGTTATTCCTTCAAAATAATAGAACAAAAAAAATAGATTTTTTAATGTACTTCAAGAACCATGACAACTGTATATAAGTAAAAAGCACAATCTTAAACAATTTTCAATATATATATATATATCTATATATATACTCACATACATCTCAAACTTCCTTCAGGAAATCACTTGTAATGTGCTCTGGTCTCTTGGTAATTTTTCCTTGGGAATCACTTGCAATGCTCCCTTGCTGATCTTTTCTTAAAATTTGGGATAAATCTATAGCATTTTGTGATGCAATATATATGAAATGGAAAAATAATTAAAACCATATTTATAATGTAATTGATGCACATATGGTTGTTGATTCATCAATTTCAATTGAATTCGCCATCATCGAGGTGGGTGGCCCATGCAAAAATGTGTCTACTTCTGTAATATATGTATGTGTATGTGTATGTATATGTATGTATATTCTATCCAGATTGAGCAGAGCCGGCAAAAGCAGCGCTGAATTAACTCATTCATGCCTTCTTGCTGGCACCTGATGCGCATGGACATGTCAATTTTATGAAACTTCTAGTCCCGTTTGCTAAACAAAAGTACAACAGATATACGATTTCGGGAGTCCATTCGGTACAAAAGTTTGCCGGAAAAATACCGGTTTTCGTCCCCAAACTTTGGACACAAGACACATTTCATCCCTCATCTTTCGGGCATGACACATCTGGTGTCTAAATTAAGAATTTTAGATCAAATGTTATCCTCAAACGGCAATTTATCCACCATTTAACGAAACCGGTCACGTGAGATTCACGTACCGTTAAGTAAAAGCTTCTGTCCAAAAGAACCCAGGTGGAAAAGGACGTTGTCTCCACTTTCCTTGTCCAAAACCGAATCTGAGCTCACTCTCTCTCGACAAGTTCACTTTCCCCTTTCCCTTGCCTTTCACTTTCCCTTTTCCTTTCACTTCAACGACTTCCTCTGCAAATTTTCAAGCCTAAGCTCAAGCTCCATCTGAAAATTTTGCCGAGAGCAAATCCCTTCTTCCAAATCAAATTCTGCCAAGAAATAAAGTAGAAACTTGCATAAAGCAACACCCAGCATTGTGGCTGTATTTCCCTAAAATGAGATCTAGAAATCTTGAGTCATCATCGTCATCGTCATCATCATTAAACAGCAACGCCCGGCTGTGTGGTTGTGGATTGCGGCCAAAAATGGCAACATATTGGCGGGATGATAATCCAGGGAGACGATTTTATGGTTGCTCAAGATGGCCAATAAGAAATTTTTTAGTTTTGTTACTATTTCAACTCAAATTGAATTGTGACTGTGCTTTGCTGATGTTTATAAATGGGATTACATTTGTAGAGACCTGACAGATGTAAATATTTTGAATGGCATGATGAACCAATTTGTACAAGAGGAAGGATTATTATACCGGGTTTGCTGAGAAGGGTGAATCGGATGGAAGAAACAATTGCAAAAAGCCGTAGAAGGGAAAAAATTTTGATTGTGGTCATCATACTGTTGGCTATGCTACTGATTATATCTGTTACTGTAAAAAGGACTGGACATGCAATGGAGCGAAAATTAGTGCTAAGCTTGGAGTGAGCTATTCCATTGAAGCTGTTAAATCTAGTTCATTTCAGTGTTTGTACAATTTTGATTGGATTAGCAGCAGCAGTAGTAGTATCGACTGGTTGTTGCAAATGGTGGCATGTTTTAACTTAACTTACCGAGTGAGAATATAGGATTAGGTCTTGATCCTTTGTATCTTTCTTGTTTATGTGGAATGTTGAGCTTCTATATACCTCTTTTGTTTATGTAGCATTAGTTTGGTAATTTGGTTGTTCTTTTTCTTGTTTCGACTACAAATAATCTGTCAATAAGATTGGTTTGAAGATAAAGAAATGTACCAATCACTTGAATATGGACAAGACAAATTTTTTCACCAGACAATTTCCATTAATAAAGTACCAAAACCATGTGTTCACATCGTAGCACTAATTCTGAGGACAACAAACAAAAAAGTGACCACACCAAAATATGATGTCTGCTTCAAAAAAGGACCATTCCTATTGTCAACCTCAATCCATAATCTACATCAAAACAAAAAAAACCATCTAAGGCTCTACTATCAATATTTATAGTACTTTGTTTTTCCCCTTCATTCTTGAAGAACCAACAACTCGTTTGGTAGCAGCAGCAGCAACAACTTCCCTGTGGACAGATTTGGTCTTGACAGGCATCTGTACATGCTCTTTCTCTTTTGTTCCATGTACTGGTTGACTGTATTTAACTTGAGCTCTTTTTAGACCGAAAACTTCATACAAATCATGAGAAGTTGGGGCTGAACTTGTAACAGCAACATCTTCTAAATGGTTAGTCTCCTGAGAGGTTAAATATATTAAAGAACATGTATTAAATTTCTTTTAATCAGGATAAATGACATAAACGACCTTCTTTACATATGGAAAACAACTAGATATAAATAAATTACAAAGAAAAAATCTGTATTGGCACCACCAGAAATGGTATGTGGATAACAAACAAGTGACTAGATCATATAGAAAGGACTTAAGACTCTAAAAGGAAACCCCTCAATGAAGGCAGATGCAATGAACAGAAATTACTCCAATATATAATGAACATCAACAGAAATTACTCCAATATATAATGAACGATTGGCCATGTGTGGACAAAAACAAATTCCCTGTTACTTTTCATTAGATAGTGCCTGCCTCAACATCAACTTTCCTATGATAAACTTTGCTGCTGTGATGAGCATGTACAGTACTCACAGTTGAAGTTGCAAGTTTTGTTACATCATGCATTGATCCATCTTGAACTCTACTTTCTGCATGTGGACTTTTCTGCAAAGTAAGAAAAACAACTCAAAGTAATTTAATTTTTATAGACTATTGAATAGAAGGAGATAAAATGAAACTTTAACATCAAAACAATTGTATACAAGACTTACTGCTAGCTTGGCAGACTTATTATTTGGATTCTTGTCGAATATTTGGGGAGTACATGTAACCAGAATCTCAGTGCAATTAACTTCATCGTAGTCTTCACTGTCAACTTCATCAGATCTTGTATTGTAGGCAGCTTCTTTGCTCTTTATACCAGATCCTGAGGCATTGTTTTCATCCTTTTTAAGCTTACAAGATCTCACGTTGTGGCCTTGTTGCAGACAGTATTTGCACCTTATTACCTGCCCCACTCTACTCATTTTCTTGGCCTTTTTTTCCTTTGCTTGCTGTTCCTCATCAGCAGTCCTTCTCCTTTATTTTTTTGGTCTTCCAGCTGTTTTACCATATAAAGGGGGTTTTGGACCATCAACATCAGTCTTCTCCCAATTTCCTTCCCCATTCATTGGACAAATAGCTCCTTCATAGCTCTTTAGGTATGTTTCAATTGTATACCAGCTGGATACATATAACATGGGATCCTTTTTAGCTAACCAAAGTGCAGCAATTGCATGGGGACAAGGAATTCCAGTCAGCTCCCATCTCCTACATGAACAAGTTTGCTCTTTAATGTTCACAGCATAATGATCACCATATGGACAGGAAACTTCATACAAATCATCGTTTGACTTGAAAGGAAAACATTGTGTTGCCTTATCCATTCTCTTTTGTACTCTCTCAATGATTCTAGGACAATACATATACTCTTTCCATTTTTGTCTTGCAATGTCTCTATTCTGCTGCATTCGTTGCATCATATACAACCTTAATAATTCCATCATTTCAATGATTGGCTTCTCTCTAGCATCCAAAATCTTGCCGTTGAAACATTCACAAATATTATTCAATAGCATATCACATTTCGAATGGGTGCTAAAGTAAGCTCTACTCCATTGAGATGGTGGTTTATCATCAAACCACTTGGCAGCATCCAAGTCAATTGCTGCCATTTCTTCCATTTTCCTAACAAATTCTACTGGTGTAGTTGCCTTTGCAGCAGCCCACAATGCTCTCCTTAAAGCTTCCCCTTTGAACCCAGCAGTAGAAAAGTTGCTGTGTAAGTGCTTTACACAAAACCTATGAGCTGCATTTGGAAAAACATGAATACAAGCCTGAACTAGTCCCTTTTGCTTGTCACTCATGATTGTCCATTCATAATCTCTTTCAATTTTCAAATCCTCTTTGAGTAACTTGAAGAACCATGTCCAGGATTCCTTGTTTTCACCCTCAACTACAGCATATGCAATAGGAAAAATGCCATTATTACCATCTAGTCCAACAGCAATCAATAGAACACCCCCTGCTATTCCTTTCAAAAATGTGCCATCTACCCCAATTAAAGTCCTACACCCAACCAAAAATCCTTGTTTCACTCCATGAAAACACATGTAAAGTCTTTGGAATCTTTGTTGCCCTTTTGAAGTGCCATCCACAGTCTTTAATATGATAGAACTACCAGGATTAGATTTCTGAATTTCATGCATGTACGCTTCTAACTTGCTGTATTGGTCACTTTCACTACCATGAATAATGTCCAAAGCCTTTTTTCTAGCCCTATATGTTTGTTTTTTTGTGAAGGAGCATTTGTTTTCCTTTATCACTGTTTTTCTAAAATGCTCCACATCTACCTTAGGATTGGATCTAAACTCCTCACAATACTTTCTACCAACCCAACCAGAATTTACAAGTGGATTTTGATATGTAAAACCACATTTGTGAGTGTCCTCAAATGTCCTAATTTGCACACTTCCTTCTCCAGCAAATTTTCTAGCATAAATATGCCAATTACAGCCTTCACTTCTACATTTTGCCCTCAATCTAACCAAATCCTGCTTCACAAATTTACAAGGCCTCCCCTGTCTTACACTGTAGTTTGTAATAGCTAACTTGCACTCTTTGATGGTACTAAAAAACATCTTTAATTTCAATTTTGGATTATCCATGTCCTTGGGATTGAACACGACACACCTATTACTACCATTTTCATCATCAGACCCATGCAAACTCTCAAAATCTGATTCAGAGTCAGGGGCTACATCATTATCTTCAGACTGAACCAAATTAGCTTCAACCTGTCCTTGTTTTGCCAAATTAGTTTTCAATTCCTTATAGTGTGAGACACCAAACCATTCAGCATTTGTATCTATGTTATCGTTGAAATCAGCATCATCTTCTTCACTTTGATTATAATCAGAATCTACTGCTGAGAAGAAAGACTCATTGGCTGAATCAGAATCACTGTTATCATTTCCTCTCTCTTCATGATCATGTTTACCATCTTTACCACTAGCAGGACCTTCTTTATTCTTATCAACCTTATCAGCATCATTGCCAAGTTGGTGAACCAAAATTTCATGAAATGAGATTTCAAGGTACAAGATAACTTCCCTAATTGAACTAGCAGTCCTTAGAATATATCCATGCAATTCTCTACTATTGTCTATCCTTTTAAAGCTATTATTCTCCCAACCATAGTACACTTTGTGACCAAACACACCAGCATCCTCAGTCAATCTATCCATTTCAAAAATACTCAAGCCTATACTCTCAACATAATCCAGGACACATACATCTCCACCCTTATAATGCGGTTGGGGAGTGTAAAATATCAACCCTCCACAGTGACATTTTAGTGTAATCAGTGAGCTACCTTTTTCTGATAGTTAAAAAAAAGAATATATCAAATACTGAATAAGCAACCAAACCATTACTTTTATATTTTAACAATATTGGATAAACTTATTATTATAAGCTTAACAATAATTTGAGGACAGCAAAGTGCAATAATTTGGGGACCATAGATTTATAATTCAAATACATATGTTCTAACCATTACAAAAATTAATCTTTTCAAACAATGTCGACTAAACATTAATAAGATTTACACCTGTAAAATAGACATCAAGGACCCTATGTATCATATTAAAAAAAAAAGTTCAAACTTTGTAGTTGGACCTAGCATTAACAATAATATATCACAATGAACCAGCTATGTAGCTACTAGGCAAAGGATAACCGTACTCGAGTATCACTTCATTTGGAATAAACAATGGATCCATGAGATTTGTTTTTACTTTCGGCCGCCTAATTCAAACAATGCTGCTAGTATTTTCAGCTAAAAAAAACAATAATAATATATCACAAACACGCATGTGAAGGACCACATCTACATAGCTTGCCACTAAAAGGTCAACATTTTCATTATTAATACTTTAATCAACAAATTATTAAACCCTGGACCACTTACCATAATTTGGTGGGGCACAATCGTTCAACTCCTTCTTTCGCACCGACATATTTTTCCGCTCTGCTACTTAGTGGATGCCAGCAGGTCAGCTTCTTCTTCTTCGATCTTCAATAATTTTTTGGAATGCACTTTTGAAAGTGTAAAAATTGAAAGGCAAAGGACAGGGGAAAAGGGTTTTACACAAATATAAGCGAGCTTGTAGAGAGAGAGAGTTCAGATTTGGAAAGGAAAAGGGAAAGTGGAGACAACGTCCTTTTCCACCTGGGTTCTTTCGGACAGAAGCTTTTACTTAACGGTACGTGAATCTCACGTGACCGGTTTCGTTAAATGGTGGATAAATTGCCGTTTGAGGATAACATTTGGTCTAAAATTCTTAATTTAGACACCAGATGTGTCATGCCCGAAAGATGAGGGACGAAATGTGTCTTGTGTCCAAAGTTTGGGGACGAAAACTGGTATTTTTCCAAAGTTTGCCCAATGCCATCACCACTAACACAAATTTTGGTATTTATAACAGAGTGAGCGCACCCTGAACCCGAACCCGAACCCGAACCCTTCCATGCTTTTGTATTATCTTCGAAAAAAAAAAAAGAAAAGGAATTATTCGGCCTGACCTCTTTGGGCTGACATAAAGAAATTCTTTCGGCCTTGATACAAGAAGTTAAATTTGTATTTAGCATTTAGTACCATCAGTAAATTAGGCCCGAATGATTTGGGCTCACATTTGAAAATTGACTCTAACGACAAACCATTTGTCATCAAATGAAACAACCACTCTAATCACTCGACAAGCAAATACTTCAATTAAATAAATCTGACTGATTGGCATTCTTCACCATCCATGTTCCTTATTTGATCTTTCATTGTGCCCATGCTCATGCCGCTAGTTCAAGAATGGATGATGTCGTTTGAATCAAGGGGAAATCTTACAATTAATTTAAGGTACGAGTTTGGCCAGCCTAAGCGGACCGGGAAAACAATGAATGAACATATGAATTTTGGACAAACAAATCGCAAGATGAATGTGACAAAGAACACGCTAGTCTTTTTTTACCAACACAGACTAGCAATTGACTCAGGTTCCCCAAAAGGAGTTGTCGGTCGTTTCCTTCAAAATCAACAAATTTCATCTGTACTGATGCAGCTTGTACTCGAGACGAAGATCTGGTCTCCACCATTGGTGAATTCCATGAGCTTGCTTAAAATCCTGACAAGGGCCGAGATTAGTCGTTACATATGCAGAAGGAAGGAGATGACACGCTTCGCTCTTATTCCCCCTAGCAGTGGATATGATACTCGCAATGGAGTTCTGTGCTGCAATCCTTCCAATTTTGCCGCCGGCAATTGTCATCATCTTCTCCCTGTGTGTAAAATACCCAATATATTCGGAGCAAATAGGATCAGATGGATTGACAAACAAGTACGGTATCCAAGCAGACAAAACACGAAATTCATCGTCCTGATGTGGCTTTTGGCTGTTGAGCTTCACTGCAGCTGCAAGCCCAGCAGTGATGACACTCACTGCAATGCGGGCGCCATGCTTCAACTTCTCATTCTTTATCTTTTCGAATGGAAGAGAAGCGAAAGATGGATTGAACAGGTATTTTTCAAGATGATAACCCAACTTAACCATATTCCTTCCAACAAGTAACGCTATTGCTGAGCCCAAAGAGTGACCAGCTAACCAGATATTCTCACCTCCACCTTTAGAAACAATGTTCTGAACAGCTTGCAACCCAAGGTGGAAACGGGAGCTGTGCTGAAGTTTGTTTTTCATGAACTGGAGATCCAACTTGAGATCCTGTGAGCTGCTGCCTGGTTTAGTGATTGTGCCTCTGAAAGCAACCACGTACTTGGGAGGAGTTTGAGCCAAATAGTTGCAAGAGGAATGAGGTAGTCTCAGTTCATAAATGGAGCCAAAGAACGATAGATCATCAGGATCCACAAGCACATGGACCAGCTGGAAATTAAAGAATTCCCACCAAGGAGGAGCAAGAGCATTTGCGCTTTGCCGGTTCTCCTGCCGATCACGTTCAAGAATGTAGACACCCTGAACCAAGCTAGCCGCAATGGACCTCCTATGATGGGCATTTGTCCTGCAAGACATCAAATTGTATTCTCAGGGACAATTGACTGCACAAAGAGCAGATAACATAAGACTCTGAACTCATCCACCGTAGACAGAAAATCATTTCGTGAGTTGTGCAACTCACAAAATTTTCTTGCTTCTGATCATGAGATACATAGAAGGCTATTAGTTAGCAGAAAAGCAGATCCTTGAATACTGACAACAACGCATCCTAATGGTTGATATTTGAAAGGTTAATCATCTTCCAGATGATTGCTGGTTCTTAAAAGATCCTATTAGAACAATATCCAGTCCAGCCATAGAAAAGTTGCGCGCATCATTTGAGTTTGAACTCATGGTTAAACGAACAAATTATTAACAAGGATGGCCATACCAATCGATCACAGTTAACTTCAGTGGTCCTGAAAGACTAAAAATCTCCCTGTCAGAGGCCATTAGTTGAAACTGCCCCTTCCTTCTTTTCCTCCTGATGTTCTGGGATATGACTCTGCTAAAATGTGAAAAAGGGGAAGAAGAAAAGCGAAAGAAAGTGAATATACCTGCTGCATAATTCAGAAAGGTTCGTATTGCAGTCTTCTTGTCATGCTTCACAGGCTTTAGACAAATTAAGTATCACGGGAAATTGAAATATTTTTTAAATACTTCACAGTCTTCACACAAAAATCTACTGAAATGCAATTTTTGAGGAAGTAGGAACTAAACAGAAACATGGAATGTTACATACTACTAGTGGGCAGTCGGAATTTTATTTGAATGAATTTCATTCGTCCACAAAATCCAACTTATCTCATCTCCGCTAATATTAGGTCAGCTATAATAATCGCATCTGTTGGCCCTCTAGCACTTCATATGTCCCTTTTCCGTTTTCAAAGCTCCTCATATCATGAGTTCATAACGATCATCTTTCCGCAGTTAAATTAAGAAATCAATAAACATCGTAGCAGAAATACAAAAGTAAATAGTAACAACCACGTAGCATGTAACATTAGAATCGATGGCGTAGCATTCGATAAAGTGATAAACGAAACAAAACTCTAATTAGTTTTAAAAACTTGAGAAAAAATATGTGAAGATCAATCCAATTACCACAGGTCAACTCAAAGTCTCTGCTTACAGTTGGTTGATTGACGCTGGCAAAGTCGTTTCCGAGGTGCATATAATACCTACAAACAACAAATGTAGGTAGGTTTTGTGTGGGAAAGAGAGATACTGATAAGCGATAGGTGCTTCAAGATATTTTCATGGAAGCCGGAAGGGAATTAGACACGGGGAAGAGCAGGAAGGAGAAGAAAGGTAGACAACAACACGAATGTCGCAGCGGTGCACTAGTTGGCGTTATATTTTAAGAGGACGATCAAAAGTCAATGCGTCTAACCAGCAACTCTCGAATTCGAATAGTTGGCACCAAAATAGTTTTAAATCGGTCGAGCGATTAAATTCTCTTACCTATATCCTAAAATTCAGGCTTTTCTAAAAATATTGTTAGCAAATGCATAGACAATCGTTTAAATTATGCATCTGCTAAGTCGGTTTGAATTATGCATCTGCTAATTCGGTGGTTGTTCAGTCCCCTCCGACTTATTCTTGAAACTCTTCAGGTCCCCCTCTTTTTAATATAAAATAATATAGATTTTTCTTATTCAGCAACAAAAAAAAAATCAAAAATTAATGTAGCACATCATTTGATCCGATGATAATATATAGTTTCCTCCAAATTATTTTTGGACATTTCCGACCCCCTCCCTTTGCATAGGGTAGCGTAAGTCTATCAATAAAAAAAAACAAAAATCAAAAGTCAATGCGTCTGCAGTTTGGGAAACTTGCAGAGGCGTTGCGGAAAGCGACGAGAGCTATCTTTCTGAGATCCATCCATCGGCCAAGTTGTACATTCTTTTATATTTCTACTCCTTCCTCCTCCGTCCACGATGGATCTATCCATTTCTTTTCTTAATTCTTTTCTTTACTGTTGGATCCTATAATCAAAGTTTGGATTCTAGGCTGCAATTAATGGTAAGATGAATTTAATTTAAAATTGGATGAATGAAATTGATCATAAGACATGGTTTGTATTAAAAAAAATATCAAAATTTATTGAAATTTAAAGTGTTATTATCATTGTGTGTACAGTTATTGTATTAGTGTATGGAAAAGTCTGAAGTAACGGTAGTTATGGTAACGAAACTATTTTTATCTGATATAATAGGTAAAAATACTTTTAGCGACTATTTGATTACCTGTTGTACTGGTCATCTAAATAAAATAGTACCTAAAATTTTGGTTAGTAAGTTTTGCATAAAAAATAGTAAGTTAACTCGATATATTAGTAACTTTTATGTCTCAAAAAGTAAACTTGAATAAATATGGAACTAATTTTTTTTTTTTGAAGTAAAATACTAATACGTTGTAGTATCGTAACATCGGGACGAACAATTGGGAAAAAAAAACTTGTTTTTAAAATATAAACAATTATCTACACTTATTGAGATGCGAGGATTCGATGTTAGTACCTAGAAGCTAAATGGCGGCCCTCAAAACTTCTACAATTTATTTTCTGATTTTAAGAATAAAGATGTGATTATTAATAAGAATATACGATTATAATATGTAATGCAACCAATAATGGTGTCGTGCTATAAACATTACGAGATTACATTGACTTTATTATTAAAGACCAAGTTTGGGCGCCGTCAACGCATGGTGAGTCGGTGACACTAATGAGTTACCTATTATTCCTCGATACCCACAATAAAGTTTGGTGGGAAAGAATGGGTCAAATATATTATAGGGGTTAAAGTATAACTAAGAGTTTCAGGATTCGAATCCTTTTATTTATATTAAAAAATAAATAAAATGTTCAGTGAATTGTCTCATAGACATGATTTTAGCACTCCAAAATAAGTTTCACAGACTTTATTTTGTGAACTGGATTAAATGGCTAATATATCCACGTAATATTTTAAAGTTACAATATTGCCTTCTATATTGAAAACTTTAGATTGGTTTTTTTTATTTTATAAACCTTTAAATATATTATACATTGATGCATGCATTATTAAGACCTGTGAAGGAACATTCTTTTGGACTTTCCAAAATGTAACGTATTCCAAAAAAAAAAAAAAAATATATATATATATATATATTTCCTATCTTACAGAGTATTCTTTTAAATTATAAATGTAAATAATCAAAAACTTCTCTTTCATAAATTTTATTTGTTAATTAGTATACACTGAACATTCATTTTGTCTATTTCTTTCAATTTTTTGAACAATAGGATTCCAAAGAGGTTAATTAAAGTTAAATTATTCGTAAACGTGACTATGCATTTAAGTTGTAAAAAAAAGAATCTAAACTATGGGTAATTGTATTAGTTTGAACAATATAAGAGAAATAGATGAGTTTTTAAAATAAATTGTCAGCCGGTCAATATCAGCTAAGGCTCATATTGACTTTTAGTTTATCAAATAAATTGGAAAAGTAAACTATATAGGTCTAGAAGAAATAGGCAAACATTTTACCTATACTTAAAATAAAAAGCAGTTACTATTTAAAATTAATTTAATTTTTTCGATGTCGGGGTGAAATAGGTTAGGTGATATGGGAAAGAAAAAAAAATGTTGCTTGATACCAACTCATTTGATATAGATAAAGTTTTTTTTTTTTGGTATTGAAAAGCTAAGTGCAGTAAAAATATTTCGTTTAAAGATACAAGGAAGGTATTAAATGCTGCATTAATTGGCACCACGTAGTATTAATATAAAAAATAAGGTAAATGAATTATTCAGAAATTATTTAAAATAATATTTTAATTTTTGAATGATTTGATTTCTCTGATGTAAAAAAGTGAATAGAAAATATATCTATAATATAAATTTTTTTTTTTCAGATAATCACTCATCCATACATGCGCGTTTGCCATTAGATGTCAACGTAATAAGACAATTGCTTTTTCTTTTCTTATTTTTGGTTTCGAAAAGGGGAAAGTTCAAATGTTATAAGTGCATAAAGCAGATCCAATTAATAATGCTGGTGTTGGGTACTATTTACAGTCAGTTTTTTTTTAGGGATAATTTCAGATACCTCCCCTGAGGTTTCTGACAGTCTCACTCTTCTCCCTTGTAGTTTCAAAAATATCACATACCTCCCCTGTCAGAATTTATGTCTCATTTCTTACATCATCATGGTCAGAACGACTTAAATACCTCACAAGTCTGCTAACATTTCGTGATTATCAAGACAAGTACAATCCAACTCACATAATTACTTTTTTCTACGCTATATGTAATCTCCCTTTTACATGTATACATAGTCAAATAACTAAATCTAACATGATGTAAATTTTTTAAACATCTAACCATTCCAAATTTATGTGTACCATTACATTACCTTTTATAGATATACACAGTCAATTAACTAACATTTAACATAATGTATATATTTATAAACTGATTGTATCTCATAGATCATCTCGTATAAGGTGTTTATAGACAAATTAATATTAGTCATATAGATAAAATTATATACCCACTGCAGCTTGTAAAGAGATACACAAGTGAGTCAAAGTATCAATAACCATTCCAAATGTATACATATCATTGTATTATGCATATTGCTGCGATGACTAATTGCAATATGCATGTAAATAAATAACTGCATGTTCAATAATTTCTATGCATCGTACATAGTCGATAACACGGTGTACATTATTTCAACCAGATTATACATTCACTAAGTATTTATATACATGTTATTTATTGAAATAAACTACCTCTTTACAAAATATTTAATGCACTCTCATAAGCACTAATGATTGATTTAATATGCAATTGGAACAAATAACCATCTAGTAAAAGTTTTTGATATAATATTATTGATGAATAACATATTGTATCTGAAATTATCCCTTTTTTCTAATTTATTTTTTATTTTTGTTAGTTTTCATTATTTCACTAATATAACTTGTACACTTACCTCAGGGGCATTTATGAAAACAAAATTCCCTCTCTTTCCTAAAAATACTTTTTTATGTTCACTTTTGATATCATGGTCTAATTTTGTTACAAAATCCTAAACCTCAGGGGAGGTTTGTGATATTTTTGAAATCACAGAGGAGGTGAGACTGTCAGAAACCTCAGGGCAAAATGATTATCCCTTTTTTTTTTATATACAACCAAATGATTATAGGAAAGCCGCAAATGGAGTGGAGGGCACGTCTTTAAATCTGAAATTTCTCGAGGACGTTTTTACAAATAAAGGTGTTCTGGAACTCTCGAATGGGTAGACTGTAGAGAGCGTTTTCTTTAACTCTTCGGCTGAGCTGAGTCATTCTCCGCAGAATGTGCGTGCGGCGGTGAACGTCTTGAGTCGTGCATCAGCAGGGGTCCCCGGGACGCTTCTCGACGAGGAAGACGACCCAGGTCACCTCAGTCGATTCTTTTCGTTGTTGCCACGTGTCATCCTATTAACCACACGCATATTTACGGCAAATCTGAAAACAAAAAGAAATAGATAGAAAAAATTACTTCATCAATGATGGTAATGGAGAAAGGCCTGAACACAATTGGAATATTCGTACAATTATGCATTTGTTTGTTGTACATTTTACTTGCATCTGTTTGCCGTACGTAATTTTGTTCTTGTGCATCAACTCAATAGTAATTAATTGATGACAACCACAATTCAATCGTAAATGCACAACACGTAGCAACTGTACCAATTGTACTGTCTCCTTCAGCTGAGCTGTTTCAGTTTGACCGCCCGAAGTTAAAAACGGACGGAACGGCCTCCCAGTTCCGGTAGCTGTCCGCTGGAATTAAGATTGAAACCCTTTCTGTCAAAACTCACTGAAGTTGAGTTCGATTTTAGTTTCAGAAATCTGTACCACCAATCAATTTCACTTGCGTTTCAAAATTGACTCGCTGAATGAGGGGTGACACTTCTGGATACATTGGTTGGTGTAATGGGCGACCACAAGAGATTGAGGGAAGCAGGCAATGAGTCAGAGGAACGCGATGCAAATACATTTCCGCTTTATTAATACTGAGAAAATAGCAACCTATCCGAGACAGGCCAAAAAAAAAAGGAGAGAGAATAAATTTTACCTACATTATTACCGTTGAATTCATGATATATATGTAAAAGTTAAATTTTAGATTTAAATTTTACATATTTATTATTATTCAACGCTGACAGTGTGTATATTATCAGTATAGTAAAAATTAATTTAAAAAAAATTAGTAAGATTTAAAATGCATGGTGTTAGTAAGCACGGCACAAGGGGACATCATAATAGTGGCCAATTGGGCATCAATGAATCCAAAACAAGCTGACATGTTATCCCGCCCAGTGCGCAGGCATGGTCCTTCCTTGCACAAAAAAAAGTCGAACGTAAAATCCAAATTGTACACTCACAAAAACACGCTCAAACAATTTTCAATATATATATATATATATCTATATATATACACACATACATCTCAAACTTCCTTCAGGAAATCACTTGTAATGTGCTCTGGTCTCTTGGTAATTTTTCCTTGGGAATCACTTACAATGCTCCCTTGCTGATCTTTTCTTAAAATTTGGGATAAATCTATAGCATTTTGTAATGCAATCCAGTGTATGTTCCTACTTGGCATACCGCCACTTTTCAATTTTCACACCTTATTGACAAGCGTATCACGCCACTCAAAGGTAATGATAAATTCAAAATTCAAGTTCAAAATTATTCATACTCTTCCGTTGTTTTTTTTTTTGTTTGGGAACTTTACTTAATTCAAATTTTTACTGCTTTCTAAAGTGTGTTGGACTGTTTTAGTGCCTGAGGCGGATGCAGAGCTTCTTGATTTTATATAATTTACTTTCACATCCTAAGAAGAGTGTATTGTGTGAATAGAATTTTTAATAGTTTCAAGAGAAGGATAAAATTCTTTTTTTTTTTTTTTTTTAACTTCTGCAATTTTGATGAAACTAAATCACTATGTTACGTTTTGCAGGTGCTAGTTACTTGACAAATGGGTATCTTGATACAATTCTTGAATGGATCATTCCCGGAAAGGAAGATATTCGTTTGAGAGATCTTCCAAGTTTCCTAAGGACCACAAATCCAGATGACTTTATGATAAAATTCATCCTACAGGAAACTGAGAATGCTCAAAGGGCTTCCGCTATTATTTTAAATACTTTTGAAGAATTGAAGCATGATGTAATAAGTTCTCTTCCAGCTTATCTTCCCCCAATCTATCCCATTGGGCTACTACATGTCCTCGAGAATCTTTGGAAGGAAGAACCAGAATGTCTTGAATGGCTTGATTCAAAGGAACCAAACTCCGTGGTTTATGTGAACTTTGGACGCATTACTGTAGTGGCATCTGAGCAACTAGTTGAATTTGCATGGGCAGCAAACAAACTTTTTTATGGATCATAAGAGATCTCGTCAAGGGCGATCTAGCTATTCTTCCTGACGAACTTGTGGAAGAAACCAAACATAGAGGCTTGTTTGCAAGTTGGTGCAATCAAGGGAAAGTTCTTAGCCACTCGTCTGTGGGAGGATTCTTAACTCATAGTGGATGGAACTCCACAATTGAAAGTATTAGCAGTGGGGTGCCTATGATATGTTGGCCATTTTTTGGTGATCAACAAACCAATTGCTCGCTGGAAGCATTATCAAATTTTTCCCCTCTTTTTTTGAGAGCTTCCCTCTCTACGATGAGAGCCTTGCCTCCTCTTCAGTGGGAGTACAAACACTCTTTAGAGCACTTAAACCCATCTCTCATCGGTCTCTCCTCTGTAGATTTTCAGTAGTTCTTCCAGCCTCAAACAAATCTTCTCTTTCTCCTTTTATTGAAGCTGATCTTTAGAAAAAAAATAAAAAACAAAAAACAAAAAACAAAACAAAACAAATCTTCTCTTTCTGAAAATGTCTTAAACTCTCTGCTAGGGATGGCAACGGGGCGGGGTTGGGGCGGGGGACCCCTCCCCCGTCCCCCGCCCCGTTGCCTATTAGTTCCCCCCGTCCCCTGCCTCCCGCTCCCCCCGCCCCCGCCCCGCCTTGCCCCGCTTCCCCCGCGGGTGCCCCCGCGGGGTTAATAAAATTTTATTATATAATTTTATTATAATTAAATTTTAATAAATAATCAAGTACTAAAATATCAACACATCACTAAATTATTATTCAGTGTAATTTTACAATTGAAACTCATAAAAACAATCAAACAGAAGTTATTTGAATACAATCCAATATGATGAAATAAATATAACTAAAATAGTCAAATTTTCACTTTTAGTACAAATGCAATCACTAATTCATCATTGTGTTTGCGCTTTTTTTTTGAGAAAAAAGTGTTATTCTATTAAGTGTAATTAGAAATTTAGTATAAATGTATTAGTAAATTTAGTATAACTAATTAATAAATTCTATTAGTAGACATGTATAATTATTCATATAATTTTATCAATTATATTACATAAACTAATATACATTATATAATACATCTAACTAATAATATCATTATCATAAGTTTATAACTAATTAACTTACATATAATATATAGTCATTTATATATATATATATATATATATATATATATATATATTTTTTTTTTTTTTTTGCGGGTGGCGGGGCGGGGGATGGGGCGGGGGAGTATACCCCCGCCCCCCGCCCCGTTTCTAAGCGGGGGGAAAAAATTCCCCCCCGCCCCCGCCCCACCCCCATCCCAACCCCCGCCCCATGAGCCCCTCGCGGGCACCCGCCCCCATTGCCATCCCTACTCTCTGCTTTTAATTTATTTTTTAATTTCTTACTTTCTTGGCTCTGGGATTAGGGGGTAAACGCCTAACCCAGCATCTTGATTTTATTTTCCCTGCGCAGGTCGATAACGTAGCAATTCATCGAGTGAGGTGTCTGGAATACCATTGAATATCACAACAAAATCATGGCGGAAGAACTTGTGGAAGTGTTTGACAGATTTGATTTATCCAACAGAGAAAGCTCAGGAGTTAGCTTGGACGGGGTCGATGTGGATATTGGTAAGAAAGAATGCAGGAAAAGTCTCTTTGGAAGAATAATGGGGGAAAGGATCACCAACTTCACTGGAGTAAAGAACTTTGTCAATCAAGTGTGGGGTTACCTAAGGAATTTGGTGGCTGTGGAGCTGGGAGCAAATCTGTTTCAGTTTAATTTCTCTGATGTGATGGATATGGAAAAGATACTGAGTGGAAGACCATACACAATTGACAACTAGCTTCTCAACATCAAGCCGTGGGAGGAAGGCATTGATCGCCAGATGGAGGCATTCCAAAAAGCCCACATCTGGGTTCAACTATGGAACCTGCCAATACATTGGATCACAAAGGAGATAGGGGTTAAGATTGGTGGTATATTTGAAGATGTGGAGGATATTATTATCCCAATGGGTGGAAGTAAAGAAGGGAGACACATAAAGCTGAAAGTGGTTATTAATACATCCCTTCCACTGTTGAGAGGAACGGTGGTGAAATTAGGAGGTCAGAGCATCTGGGTAGAGTTCAGGTATGAAAAGTGCCCAGATTTCTGCTATGGATGCGGATTAATTGGGCACAGTGACAAATCTTGCAGGCACAAATCAGGGACAACCAGGGGCAATTCCAAACCTCAATTTGGACCTTGGATGAGAGCTCAAACCAAGGGTGCTTCTCCAAAAAAGAGAACAGAGTATCGGTCTGATCCCCCTAAAGATCCAAAAGAATCGATGAATGCGGTTGCACAGAAATTACTGTTCGAAGGAGAATACATAGTTCACCAGTCAAGGGGGCTGGGAGCCAGTAGAACTGACATTGACGAACTGAAGATTGTCAGGAAAGAGAGGGAAGATGACACAGTCTTGTCAGGCAAAGAGTGGGCTCAAAAAATCCATGATCAAAATTCAAATTTGGGCGCGGCGGAAAAGAAAGTAAGTGAGCCCACCTCTGAAAACACAACAGAACAAGAAGGCGGCAAGTGGGTTCAAGGGGAAGTCAAAAGTAACTTAAGCCCAGGCCCAATTTGTAGCTTGACTCCAAAATGTCCCCAATATAAGCAGGATTTCAAACAGGGCCTGGAGGATTAGATGGACATTTTAGTTGAAACTAACGAGGAAGGAGGAAATAACACCTCTCTCGGACATTCTCCTGGAGATCATTCAGCTGCAAACCAAGGGGTAAGCAGTCTAATACCAGCAGGTAGAGAGATGGGAAATAAAGGTAGGAAGCAATTTAAGGTAGCCAGGAAAGATGGTAAAGGACTACAAGGTCAGCGTCAGCTGGGTAGGCTCCCACTATCAGATATGGACATGAACATTGAAACTACAACAGTAGCTGCAAAGAGGAGATTACCAGAGGAGGAGGAAGAAGCCAGCCATATGCAAATTGACGGGGGCTTAGCTAAAAGAGTTAAATGGAAGCAAGATTGCAAATGGGAACCAAATTCTGAGGTCATGGAGGCCAGCCTTAATTGGTCTCCCAAGTCCACATGATAGTTGCGGCGTGGAATTGTCGAGGGGCAGGGAGCTCCTTGACTATTCCCTGTCTTAAGGAGGTAATCCACCTCCACTCCCCTGACATTATTTTTTTATGTGAAACAAAAAATCAAAAAAAGTTTTTGAACGGGTTTAAAAGGAAAATAGGGTATGAGGAAATGGTTTTAGTAGAACCTGTTGGTAGAGCTGGTGGGCTTGCTGTTTTTTGGAAAAATACCACTAAGGTTTTGAATGTTTTATCCATCCCTTTTACCATTGAACTTCTGTTGAATGATGATAATGAATCTGGTAACTGGTGGTGCATCTTTGTATATGCTAGTACTGATGATAAAATTCGGAAAAAGCAATGGGATTGTTTGTGTAGTAGGAACAATATCTGGGGTAAAAACAAAATTTTAATTGGTGATTTTAATGACATAATTTCCAATGATGACAAATGGGGGGGCAGAACACGACCAAATTGGACTTTCTCTGATTTTAAAGACTTCATTAACAAAAATGAGCTCCTGGATGTTGGTTTTGAGGGCCTCCCATGGACTTGGAGTAACCTTTGGGTGGGGGAGGATGAAATTAAACAGAGATTGGACAGAGCTCTTGCAAGTGTTGACTGGTGTGAGGTATTCAAAGATGCAAGAGTGACCCATATTGAGGTTGAAGCCTCTGATCACAATATCATCCTTTTAGAGACAGAGCCTAGAATTAGGAAGCCAAAAAGAAGATTTCATTTTGATCCCAGATGGCTACAATATAGGGAAGTAGAAGGCCTAATCCAAGAGGCGTGGGGTAAAAATCAAGTGGGGTCCAGAGCTGTGAGAATCAGTAGGAAGATCAAGCAGTGTAGAATGTCTCTCTCGGCTTGGAGCAGAACATTGAAGCTAAACAGTAGGATGGAAATTAAAAGGATCAAAGAAGAAATTCAAGCTGCGAGGACCAGAAATGGTGGTGATAATAAAGAAACCATAAGGAGGCTTAGGAAACAACTCTCTGTTGCCTATAAGCAAGAGGAACTCTATTGGAACCAGAGGGCAAGAATCAAATGGCTTCAAAATGGGGACAAGAACACAGCTTATTTTCATGCTGTGGTGAAGGGCAGAAGGAAAAGGAACAAAATTTCCAGACTGGAGAAGGAGCAGAGAGGATGGTGTGCAACTGAGGAGGACATTGGGGAGGAAATTGCTCATTTTTACAGCCAGCTGTTCACATCCTCGAAGCCATCAGAATTTGATGAGATATTAAATGGTATTCCTAAGACTATCACGGAGTAGATGAACCTGCAACTTACCAGACCTGTCACTGAGAAGGAAATCAGGATTGCTGTGTTTTCCATGCACCCCAACAAATCACCTGACCCAGACGGTATGTCCCCTGTTTTCTTTCAAAGATTTTGGGATATTATCAAAGTAGATGTAGTGGATGCTATTCGAAGCTTTTTTCACACTGGTTTCCTTCCGAAATCCATCAATGAGACCTTGGTCACCCTTATTCCTAAAATAGACAACCCCCTCAACCTGATTCACTATAGGCCTATCAGTCTATGCAATGTTTTTTACAAAATTATCTCTAAGGTTTTGGTTAACAGACTCGAACCTTGTCTTAACTCTTGCATCAGTTACTCCTAGGCTGCTTTTGTCCCAAATAGGCAAATTCTGGACAATGTCATAGTAGCTCACGAATACATGCATTGGCTGAAATCAAAAAGAGAGGGGAAGGAGGGTTACATGGCCATTAAGCTTGATCTTTCCAAAGCCTATGATAGAGTCGAATGGAATTTTCTTTATGCCGTACTGTGCAAAATGGGGTTTGCCCCTCTGTGGATTAGATGGATGCATGGGTGTCTGTCCTCAGTGTCTTACTCCTTCAATGTTAATGGTGTTAAGCGAGGGTATGTTAGTCCTACGAGGGGGATTAGGCAGGGAGATCCCCTTTCCCAGTATCTTTTTTTGTTTTGTGCTGAAGGACTTTCTAACCTCCTTAATAACGCTGTCAGTAATAAACAAATCTCAGGAATCAAGATTGCAAGACAAGGACCCAAAGTTTCCCATCTATTTTTCGCTGACGACTCACTTATTTTTTGCAAAGCTAATGGTGATGAAGCAGGACATATAAAAGCAATATTGGAGTGTTATGGGAAAGCATCGGGGCAACAAGTCAACATCAACAAGTCTGCGGTCTTCTTCAGCAAAAGTACAGGCAGTAGAGAGAAGGAGGAGGTACTACAAAGGCTAGGAGGAATCCAACAGGTTACACAGGGGAAGTATCTGGGCTTACCTTTAGTTGTTGGAAGGTCTAAAAACAGTGTGTTCAGGTTTATTAAAGAGAATTTGATGACTAAAATCCAAAGCTGGAAAGGGAAACTTTTGAGTAATGCTGGGAAAGAGATTTTGCTAAAATCAGTGGCTACTGCTCTCCCATCCTATGCCATGTCTATTTTCAGATTATCCAAAAGCTTGTGCAAAGAGCTAAGTGGGTTAATGGCCAGATTTTGGTGGGGAAATGATCAAGGGGATAAAAGAATGCATTGGAAGAAGTGGAATGACTTAGCTGAGAGGAAAGTGAATGGTGGTCTTGGGTTTAGGGACTTACTATGCTTCAATGAAGCTTTGCTAGCCAAACAAGTGTGGCGAATTCTCACTTGTCCCAACTTGTTGGTTAGCAAAGTTATGAAAAGTAGGTACTTCCCTAACTCTAATATCTTTGAATCCAAGGTAAAGGCTAGGGCATCTTGGATTTGGCAAAGTTTGCATAGTTCATTAGAGATGTTGGAAAGTGGGATGTGGAAGCAAGTTGGGGATGGATCCACGGTGGAGATCTGGAAAGATAGATGGGTAGAGGGTTCAAAAAGTGGAAGAGTCTCCTCTCCTAAACCGAATGGTTACCAACTGACCAAAGTTTGTAATTTGATTAAAGGGAAGCAATGGAACAAGGACATCATTCAAGGACTGTTCGCAAAGGAGGAGGCAGAGGCAATCATGTCAATTCCACTCAGTGTATTCCAAATGAAAGACAGGTTCAAATGGAAATATACGGCAAATGGTTGTTATTCTACTAAATCTGGTTACGCTAGGGCCAAAGAGCGAATCAAAGAGATCAGTGAGAAGAATAAGGCACAAGATAACTCCAGCACAAACAAAGAAAGATCCAAGGTCTGGAACCAGCTTTGGGGACTGAACATCAAACACAAAATTAAGCACTTTTTGTGGAAATGCCTCCATTGCATCCTTCCAACTAATAAGGAAATTTTTAGAAGGACGGGCAAGGGTGATCCGCTTTGCAAATGCTGTGGGAAAGAACAAGAAACTACTGAACATGCATTACTTCTCTGCAAAGCTAGAGAGATGGCTTGGGCAACATTCCCTGTTTCATGGGATGGTATTAAAGACTATAGTTGGAACTTTTGGAAATGGTGGGAATATATGCAGGAGGCCAGATCAAGGGAAGATGGAACTAAACACATTGAACTCACAGCAAATTTTCTTTGGCAAATCTGGAAGGCAAGGAATGAGGGAAACTTTCACCAGGCAAGGACAGAGGGGCACCAGATAGCCAAAAAAGCAATGGATGAATGGTTAGAATATGAGGAAGAAGGTAGCAATGCTGTGAGGGACAAGGAAGTTAGTTCCCAAATAGATGACAGGCAGGGCATGTTAACTGGTCTGGTGGAACAACATAGCTCCATTATGTACACGGATGCTGGAATGAATCAGACCAAGGAAAAAGCAGGAGTGGGGATCATAGCTAAAGATAACAATGGCAGGATCCTGGCAACCTGGTCCATTCCGTATTTAGGAGCCAGAGATGCGGCAGAATTGGAGGCTATTGCTATTAGAACAGCCTTGAGCAAAGCCATAGAGGAAAACATGTCATCCTTGTTGATTCTCTCTAACTGCAAAGCTGTTGTGGACAGAATCAATGTAGGATGTCAAGGTTTAAACTCTCTGGACATGCTAATTGAAGATATAAGGCAACTGAGTCGCTCATTCTAGAAATGTTCCTTTTTTCACATTAGGAGAGAAATGAACCTGTGTAGTCACAGGTTAGCTAAGTTAGCAGTTAACTTGGTACAAGAAACTAAGTGGAAGCAATCCTTCCCTGTGTGGCTTTACAAAGAAGCCCACAATGATTTCCTGGTAGTTGCCAGTCTTTTGTAAATCTGCTGTGCAGACTAATTTGTAACCCTTTACCTATATATTGAAGTTGATATTTGACAAAAAAAAAAAAACAAACCAATTGCTGGTTTTGCTGCACCAAGTGGGGTATTGGAATGGAGATAGACAAATAGACAATAATGTTAAGAGGGATGAATTTGAAAGTCATGTTATAGAGTTAATGGCTGGAGAGAGAGGTAAGGAGATGAAGAAAAAAGCCATGGAGTGGAAAAAATTGGCAGAAGATGCTGCTTCTCGTTGTAGTGGTTCTTCTAGGACTGCAAACAAACCGAATCGAGTCGAGTTTTGGCCTTATCGAACCGGGTCTTGACTTAATTTTATTGAACTCGAACTCGAGTTTGAACTCGACGAGCTGACAATTTAAAGTTCGAGCTCAAGCTCGAAAAAAATAAAAAAATAATTATTTTATTTTTAAAAAATAAATAAAATAATATTTTTTCTTAATAAATAATAAAATATTGAGAATATATATGTAATTTTACTATTAAAATTAAAAATATATTTATATTTAAAAATATATATATACTTAAAATTATATATATATATACTCAAGCCCGCGAGTCTAACGAGTTTAATATTTTGAACTCGAGTTCGAGCTCGATTTCGACTCGAACCAGCTCGAACTCGATATTGATTGAGTTCGAGTTGAGCTTGACTCGAGCCGCTCGTGAGCGGTACGGTTCGTTTGCAGCCTAGTTTCTTCTTCCGGAAATTTTGAGAATTTGATCAGTCAACTGCAACAATCCAAGACATTAGACATGTTGGAATGCAACCACGATAATGTTAATAATTGGCCTCATTAATGTAGGATCTCAATTGATGTACTGTGGTTATATTTTAGAAAGCAAACTTGTGGGACATGCATTTTCGCTTTTTAGGATTAATTTCACAGGTATCTACTAACGAGTAAAATGAAAATCAAATCATTGAATCATTTTCTCTTTTTTTTTTTTGAGCAACTTTTAACTTTCAATTAATCAAGCATGAAATAGTATACACAATTATACAGGAATGGTACGTACATTCCAATTACATCATTATCTCACTAAACTTAATACAAAACGTCATTAGCTAAACTATATACATCAGCTAAAACAACAATGTGGCAGCCCAAGTTCCAAAGCTGGCTCCCAATTAGCACTGTGAAAGTGGAACTTTACTCCAACCTGCTACTACATCTCGGACAGCAGAGAGACAAAGCACAATAGCTACCGTAGTCATAGAGGTTTGGTGAAATGCAGCTTGGTTCCTAGCCCTCCATAGATGATAAGTTGCAACACTAAAAACCAGCCTCTTCACCTGATCACGGAATGAATTAGTTTGCCAATGAGTGTAGATCCAATCCAGTTCACTATGCCATGGAAGCACCCTGAATCATTTTCGGGACGGAAGAAAACATTCGAATGAGACTGTGGAGGTCGTGGCTTAATAACCCACATTTTTGTGCACATGCAAGCCACAACTACGTAATCACTTATGCGGTTACAGACACTGGTTACAAAGTCACAAAGTTAGCCGGCAAATATATATATATGTATATATATAAGGCAACCATCAAGTAAACCTTTCAAACTTAACATTAATAATGATAGATGTCTTTTTCCTAATTTTTATTTGGCCACATCCGCTCCTTATATTATAATAATTTTTACTTTAACAAATAATTTTTACTTTCAATTTTCGGAGTTATTATTGTTGGGAAATTACTTCCATGTATGTATAGTGCACTGTAGCATGAATTATTGGAAAAGACATAATTGGTTTAACTTTTTAACTTGCTAAATCGGTAGTATCTCTAATTCTCTCTGTACATCTCCAAAAAAAGAAAAAAAAAAGGGGAGAGAGAGAGAGTCTATTGATGTGATGAATTTTATGCTTGAAAATGCACAATTTGATTTGACATGATCTTTCGAAGGGAAAAAGAAATACCAGTCAGGGGCGGATTTAAGGTGGGGGCACTAGGGGCCCTTAAATCCCTATAATATTTATACAATTTTAACGTAATTTTGAGTGTGCCCCCCACTCCCCAAATTCTCTTTCCTCCTCTGTCCCCAATCGAAGGTGAAAAGAAATACCAGTCAGGGGCGGATTTAAGGTGGGGGCATTGGGGGCCCTTAAATCCCTATAATATTTATACAATTTTAACGTAATTTTGAGTGTACTCCCCACTCCCCAAATTCCCTTTCCTCTTCTGTCCCCAATTCTCCCCCCCCACAACTGACGGCCTCTCCTTTCCTCCATTATTTACTTCTTTTGTCCCCACTTCCCAATCTCCCTTTTCTCCATCATTTATTGCTCCTTTGGTTTCCCAATTCCCCCCCCCCCCAACAGAGCCACAATCGAGAGCCACTTTTTCTCCCACAGCCAAGTTTGTTACTCTTTCTCTTGATCACTTCATTAGTTCATCCGATTTAGAGATTGCACCATAATCAATTGATCTTCTGGGACCTAGATCTGTAACTCTGCCACTGATTTTCAGACCATCTGACCATCACAATCAGGTTCTAAGCAATTACTTATTATTATTATTATTTTGAATTTGTTTGCAAATATATTTCTAGAGCATGAGACTATTACTGTTTTAAAGAAATTTGAAAACTAATTAGTTAATGTAATAACTGATAAATGGGTTATTTGATAAATATTTTAATTTGTGAAATGGTGCTTTTATGGATTTATAATTTATGTTTTATTTTTCTTGATTAATTTCTTATATTGGAGTTAATGTAATGATGAATAGAGGGCCATTTGACATATATTTTAACTTTTAAATTATTCTTGTATGGATCCTTTTGTCTAATTAACTTGATTAGGTTCATATGTTGTGACTAATGATTTGTTATAGTGATGAATAAATAAGTCATTTAATAAATAACTTTAACTTATGAAATAGTTCTTGGATAGATTTTATTGTACATTTAATATTTTAATTGGATCAGTATCTTATATATTGATTTTAATTTCTTAGTTATGGAGAGATATTTCAAGAGGAAATCAATGGAAAAAGAGCCATCTAATAAGGAAGAAGCCAAGGATAATGAAAGTGCAAAAAATGACAATAAAAGAAGTTGCATGGGGATTAACTTAGATGAATTATCTGCTGATCCAGCCCAAAGAAAAAATATTGGGGATTATCATCCAAACCTTCAAGATGAAATTCGGAGATATTACTTACAAAAGGGACCATGTCAATCTCGTGAGCATGTTTTTCCAAAAAGAAAGATAGGAAAAAAGATGCGTGATTTGTTCGGGGCTGGTTTGATGATTACAAGAATTGGTTAAAATATAGTATTGAAAAAGATGCCGTTTATTGCTTATGTTGTTATCTATATAGACCAGATGTGGGCGAACAATCAGGTAGTGATAGTTTCATTAAGGAAGGATTCACAAATTGGAAAAAAAAAGGATAGCTTTGATGTTCATGTTGGTGGTCCTAATAGCGCACACAATCTGAGTTGGAGTAAACGTCAAAGTTTATTAAATCAAAATCAGCACATCGAAGTGGCATTTTTTAAGCAATTAGAGCAAATGAAGGCTAAGTATCGGACTCGTTTATTAGCCTCAATAGATTGTGCTAGATTTCTCCTACACCAAGGTTTGGCTTTTCATGGTCATGATGAACCTGATATCTTTGAAAATCAAGGAAATTTTTTTGAACTTTTGCACTTCCTTGCGGGTCATAATGATGATATAAAAAAGGTTGTTCTTGAAAATGCCCCTAAAAATCTCAAACTCAATGCTCCAGATATTCAAAAGGATATTTCAAATGCTTTGGCAAGTGAGACTACAAGCATTATTGTAAATGACATTGGACATGGACTGTTTGCTATTTTATGTGATGAATCTCGTGATGCATCAACAAAGGAGCAATTAGCAGTTGTTATTTGTTACGTGGATTCACATGGGTATGTGATTGAGTGCTTCCTTGGCATTCTACATGTAAGAGATACTACTGCTCTTTCACTTAAGAAAGCAATTGATGTTTTATTTTCAAAGCATGGTTTGACCATATCACAAATCCGTGGTCAAGGTTATGATGGTGCTAGAAACATGCGAGGCGAATATAATGGTTTAAAAACTTTGATCATGAAGGAAAATGGTTCTGCATATTATATTCATTGTTTTGCACATCAGCTGCAATTGTCACTTGTAGGGGTTGCAAAAAAACATGCCCAAGTCTCTTCTATGTATAATACATTGTCTACCTTAGTGCATGTTCTTGAAGGTTCATCTAAAAGACAAGAAATTGAACAACACCTTAAGAAAGTCATTGATGATCTAATGACTGGAGAACTTGTGAGTGGTTGGGGCTTAAATTAAGAAACTAGCCTTCAAAGAGCTTGTGATACACGTTGGGGTTCACATTTTGGCTCGTTGTTAAAGTTGGTTCTTATGTATGATTCTGTAATAGATGTTCTTTTGATAATTGAAAATGATGGTCTGGTGGAGCAAAGAGGTCAAGCATATGCACTTCTTAATTCTTTGCAATCCTTTGAATTTGCATTTATTTTACACTTGATAAAGAAAATAATGGGAATAACAAATGCATTATCTGAAGCATTACAAAGGAAGGATCAAGATATTGTGAATGCTATGGGTCTGGTCAAAGTTTCCAAGCAACAATTACAAGCTACTAGGAAAGATGGATGGGATTTTTTACTTGATGAAGTTTGTTTGTTTTGTGAAAAACATGAAATCATCATTCCGAAAATGGATGAAATATTCATTACCAGTGGGAGATCTCGAAGAAAAGTTTAGCAAATTACAGACCTTCACCACTATCGAGTTGAGCTATTTTGTGTTGTGATAGATTTACAACTCCAAGAACTCAACAATCGTTTCAATGAAGTCAATATGGAGTTGCTTCTTTGTATGGCATGCTTGAACCCAAGTGATTCCTTTGCAGCATTTGATAAGAAAACGTTGATTCGTCTTGCAGAACATTATCCTTGTGAGTTTTCTAAGTTGGATATTCTTGCACTTGACACTGAATTGGATACTTATATTAATGACTTAAAATCAGTTAAGGAATTTCTCGATTTAAGAAAAATTTCTGATCTAGCTCAAAGGTTGGTGGAGACTAAGAGAGATATTGTATATCCATTGGTTTATATGCTCTTAAAGTTGGCTTTGATTTTGCCTGTTGCTACACCTACAATAGAAAGGGATTTTTTAGCTATGAATATAGTGAAGAATCGGTTATGAAATAGAATGAGAGACACTTGGATGAATGATTGTTTAGTTACTTATATTGAGAAAAATATACTTCGTGAAGTTCAAAATGAGAAAGTCGTAAACCGTTATCAAAATATGAAAACTCGTCGTGAGTAATTGTAAATAATTTAGTTTGTTTTTGAAATAAAATTATTATTATATTAATAATTTTGAGTTTGTCATTTTATGTTTTTCATGGAATATACGTATCATTTGTACTTGTTGGTGAATTTTTTTTTTTTGCTTAAAAAAAAAGAAAAAGATTAGATAAAAAATTTTAGTGTTATTTTTTCCTTTACTAAGATTTTTTTTTGGCTCCGCCACTGATACCAGTACAAACAATTCTTCATTTCTTGATCAATGGAAAAGTGTTTAGTTTTGCTAAAAAATGAAAACATCAAATTAATCTTTGAAAGCACAGAATTATATACTTTATAAAATATAAAGGTCAATTTCTATTGATTAGGTTCAGCGGCTGCTGTGCTAAGTACAAATAATTAAACAAATCTTGAATGCAATCCTCAACATGATAGACTAATCTATTCTATACATCTTATTTAATTGGACGAATTAACGCATACAACGAATCCATTATTCAAACTTACATTACTAGCTTCATGTTATATTCAATTATTATCTATAGTTTTTGATGAGCACAGCGTTGAACAAATCGCTGTCCTCATGGTTATAATGCTGAATTGCTGATCTGTTGAGTGCTTGAAGGCATTGTTCCAAAAAAAGAAAGAAAAAAGAAAAAAGAACCATCGGATTGTGTGTAACTTATTGACTCATTTGCACCCATTCACCGATCAATTCAACTCCTGCAAATTCTGCAGAATGGTTGATGGGGTTTAGAAATGTGTGGATATCAAATGGATTGGTGCGTTTCGAATAGGCAAGACCATCCTTCTGATCACAACCTGGTTTTGCCTCGTCTTGGGACAGAAGCAAATATTGGAATGAGATTTTGGACATGGTGGTGGCATCCCACATGTTTGTGCACATGCAGTATCTATACATTTTCTAACTTTCACTAGTTCTTAACAGTTATCAGCGTTAACGGGTATTTCAATTCCATCATGAAAATCTGGACGCTTCTACTATGCACAGATAGAATCTTCTACTTATGATGCACAAAACCAATAGAAAGTTGACAACTCAACAGGGAACCAACTTAATTGATTTTGGCACATCAACGAGGATAGATAACCTGTGTATACAAAAGTGTATGGTAAAGTATCTACAATTTATGAAGGATTGTCTTGTTAAATACAAGAATATAATGGGCATCAATGTAATGCTAAATTCAAGGAACTAAAAATCAAGACACCTAATACAAGTTGTCAAACTTTGATTGATCTAGGGTTACAATAAAGATCCATGGTGGCGGCGGTAAAAAGAGAATGGAAAAAGAAAGCAATGGCACTGCAATGTTGACAAATTTGTTAAAGGGAATCATCTATCAAATGTAGATCATGTGCAATGAAGAAAGCATGAACTCCTAGGAAAGCAAAGAAAAGAAGCAATCTCAGCAAAAGAGGAAACATTTGTGGATAAAATGTAAGTTTCGTAAAAATCGATAAGGATAAAATAGTTGATATTTGATATATTGTTGAATGGATGAAGTAGTTCATATTTGGTGATAGAATAAGGTATTTATCTCTAATTTTTTTGGAAGCTACGGTGAAGAATAAATACCAAATAAAAATATACTTATAATTTTATGCCAAATTTTAGTTGTTATGGAGACTTGGGTCCATCTATCACCCACTTGTAGAAATGTTAATTAATGAGAGGATTCATGATTATCATTAAATTAGTACAGTTGTCTAGGCTATATATTAAAAATAGCAGGCTGTGATAGATTATATTTTTGAAATTTCAGGAAATTGAAAGATGAACCAAACGATGATTGGATGAGTAGAGCAAGCTCAAGGCCAAGAATGTTCACTATTAATTCTTCTTGGTATAAGGGTGGTGAAACTGGCGTTGTTGGAACCAACCCAGAACCTTTTTGTTATGGAAATCACACCACAACAATGGACACAGAAATCAAAATCAAAGAATCACACAATGGGCCCCTTGAGATTGCAAGTAAGTTACAGTACCAACATCTCAACACGTATGGCCAAAGATGTATTGGAAAATTTGAATGATGAACAAAGAAATGCTGTACGGAAAATTAGATTTGGTTCTTTGTTGAATCTTGAAGCTCTTGAAGTGGACATGGATCTATCATCATGGCTGGTGGTTAATTTTAATTGTGAAAGATACACTCTAAATGTTCATGGATGCAACGTCAGAGTAATGCTAGAGGATGTGGAGCACGTGATGGTGTTGTCGTCAAAAGACGTCAACATCGCTGCATTGCAGAACGGCTGGTACATAGGCCCATTGCTTGAAGAGCAACTAGGTATCAAAGTAAAGGATGAAGAAATAATGTTTACTGAGCTTAAAAAGAATTTGTTATTTTCACAAAGTCATAATGTTGATTTTAAGGCGAAGTTTGCATTACTCGTAATTGAAAAAGTATTGGCTCCAAGCAAGGCATGCCCATTGAGCAGGACCTTGATACCATTTCTGCACGAGATAGAATTGTTGAACCAAATGAACTGGACCAAGTATGTTTTAGATGAATTAGTAGCTGGGATTAGACGGAGCAAAATGAATAAAGCTACTTCTGTTGATGGATGTGTTCTTTTTTTGATAGTAAGAACTCAATTAAATGAAAATTACTCTTGCATGAAACATCACAATAGCATTAGATGGAACACTAATATGATTTTTTTCATAACTATGTGCAGGTGTTCTATATAGAGCATTTTACAATATATGGCAATCCCCATATTCCTCTCAATATTCGAGCGATACTGAGACTGCATTTCTGGGGAGAAGATAAACTGAAGAGGAGGATCTATAAATTGAAACAGCTTGGGGTCTTTAATGGAGCCAATGTAAGTGTCAAGATAGTAGTTAATATAAAATTTTAATACCTATTTTTGATTGTCATTATTGTTATATAGGTTGGAGTGATTATTGAAGATTCAGTTTTGATTTCCAAGGCGTCTATGGAGGATAAAAGAAACTCACTTATGGATAAGAGGATGACTGATTTAGAAGAATCCTACAAAGAGTTGAAAGATGGATGTAAAGTGGTTTGTGAGTCAGTGATTGCCTTGTCACGATCATTGGAGTGTGTGCAAGGAGTAATTGTTAGTGAAATAAGAAGGCTAATAGAGAAATTTGATAATGAAAAGTCTTGTGATTATAGAAACAAGACGAAATTAAATATTCTGAATTGTCGAATACCCCCTACGATGATTGAACATTTTTCTGGTGATGCTCAAAGCAATAGGGTACCAATGCCATTATGCGAAGATGACAAGAAGGCATCAATAGATGTAACTTCTTCGATTAAGCCGGCAAGTGTTGAGATAATAGCTAATAAACCAGCTACAGACATGAAAAAGAGAAAGGGTAGCTCATTCTCTACCCAAAAATGCATTAGAAAACCTTTTAGACTTCCAAAAGCTGACTCAGAGGTATCATCTAATAGGTCGGCAAAACTTAGACTTTTAAGTATTGCTCGCCAATGACTTGCATCCAAGCACAAAAGTCCTGGAGCAATAGACAAGAGAACATTAATGAAGAAGAAGGTTGGTCAGAAGCAAAAACATAAGGTATTATCATTTGTTAGAGCATTATTTACATTAATGAGTTGTGATTTTTCTAAATCATCATATTGACTAATAATTACATTTGTTGCAATGACTTGAACATGAGGAAACCCATTGATAGATGCCTAGGCCTCATTCTTGATCAGCCAATTGACATTGTAAGTCAATATTTAAAGACGTTGACAACATGAGAGCTTTCTGCCTCACTAAACTAACCCAATTAGTTTAACCATGACCCTAAACATATGGCAACATGGTAATCCTAGCGTCTCCATTTGTTTACACGAATACTGCATAACTTGTGACTCCCGATTGTATAGGACTCTCCATCGTCTATTTGAATAGGTATGAGCAATGAAGTGGATGCACAGGACTCCATCATCCATCATGTTGTACCTAAAATACATATCTTGGCTCTTCATTTCTTTTCTAACCTTTATAAATATGCGTCTTGTAGAGATTTCTGTAGAATGCCTCTCTAAGTAATGCATATCAGTATTGGGTAAGAGAGAGGTGTGCTCTATCTCCGCGTCCAATCTCGCCTCCTCATGTTAAAGCCATGCCATTGCTAGGTCAAATGCCCTAACTGACTCAAATAGTCTTTGCTCTTTGTGTAGGTATATCTTTAAAACATCGTTCATCTTCTCTAAATGTTGTGTGCTCCTCATGCCATCAAAAAAGTTTCCTCAGAGATATGCTAATACCCATCTTTCCCTTTTCTTGTAGATGTACTTAATCCAATCGTGATTCTGGAGATTGCATAAGGTGACTAAAAACTGGTCAATAGAGCAGTTTCTATACATGCAATTTTTGAACCCTTCCCTAAACTCCTCATTAGCAATATTGAGATGAGATTTTGCTATATGTGCCATGAACAAAGGCGATGCTTTGCATTCGGGAAGAACCTCTTGATTGCTTTCCTCATCTGAGGTGCCCATCCGTCACAACTGATAATGGTTGTTTGCCATCCATTACCTCAAGAAAGTTGTTAAGGATCCATTCATATGTTTCAACTTCCTTGTCAGGAACAGTAGAGCATGCAAAAACAGACGTGCAAAAATGATTATTAATGCCACACATCACAACCACTGGATGCGCATATCTATTTGTGGTGAAGGTACTATAAAAAACTATGACATCACCATAATATTTGTAGTCCTCCCTAGATCGAGAATCTGACCAAAACAATCTCCCCAACCGGCCATCATAGGTAACAGTAAAGTTAAAGTACACTTCAAGGTCAGCATCCTTCTTTGCAAATAGATATGCAATTGCATCATCTGCATCCCTATCTGCAATTTCCTCCATCCGACCTGCATTCATTCTATTATATAGATCCTTCATAGTAAATGGGACGTTTTGATATCCACCACATTGTAGAACAAATAGTTTCATAATTTGGCTAGTCTTCATGCCTACACGACGTAGTGTGTGTGTCAGTATCGGAGACCTTGCGGTGACATTTCAAGAATATCGTGGTACTTGGGCATGCTAATTTGTGGGTATGAAGCCTCAAAAATTCGCTAACAACATATTTATCTTCCTCGAGTGCGTATCTATTCTTGAGAGTTGCTTGACAGTCAACTCTAGTATTTGGCCGAGGTTCCCTTCGTTTGTCCTCTCTATTCATGTGTTTTGGATCTCTCTGACCTTCTCGACTGCATACCCATTGCCTATAACGCACCCTTTCATTGTCATCTGCAAATTTATAGCCCTTTTGAACACTGAAACCTGTTGCCCTAGCAAATAATAGATAAAAAGTCTTTGCTTCTTCCATGGTGTCAAACATCATGGACATCACATCATTATCATCCAGGGTTGCATGGTTGATGGATACATTGCCTCCTCGTTGATTGCCATTCTTACCCAGCTGCTCTCCTCAGATAGACAAGTCATTACCTTCAATGTGGTAGTATTCTGATGGTGGCATAAGGTTGGTATCCAATATCAAAAAATTTTGCTGATAATACTCAACGGGTCTCTTTCCTTTGGGATCATCCGTCTCCATTGCCTTTGGAACGTTGATCTCAAATCCTAAACTAGAATAAAAATAACAATATTTTAGCCTGTGATAGCGATATCTGCCTCCACATGCATGCTCAATGTTAGTCAGAAAACAAATTTCCTGGTCATCCAAATAACCAATGGGCATTTTTTTTCCTTACTTTTTTGGCCCATTACCATATTGCTTCAACTCTCCAAAGCCCAAGTAAGCCCAATATTATTTTATATATCACAGAAAATAATAAAATAATATACCTACTACTAGAATTATTCAATGTACTTAGTCAACTTCAAATTCTAAATTCTCTAGCTCATGTTACATACAAGAACTAGAGAATGCACACAAAAAAAAAATTAAAATCAACTAAGTATGCTATTATTTTATATATCGTGCAAAGGTGGACTTGACTTAACCCATTGCTCCAGTTTTCAAAATATACTATTGACTTCTTGTAATTGGCTTCAAATACTAAATTAAAAAAAAACTCAACACTATGTTACATAAAACAAGGTATGGATGCACAAAAAAAAGACATTTGCTTGTTACCTTTCTTTAGACTGTTCCACGGTACATCTACCGATTCCTTTGCCAATCCTTTACTACAGGCGTTGATCTCACATTCATAGCCCCCTCCCCCCAACACTTGCCTTCTTCCTAGTAACAACTACAATTTATAATGGGGATTCAATGTCACTGCACCTAGTTGTTGGGCTTTTTTCACTCCCTTATTAACTCATGGTCTTTAAAAATTTATTTACTACCAGCTTTAATATAGACAAGTAACCAATTCTAGCACGAAATCCCTACTTTTCCCATTTTGGGACAATCATTTATTTCGAACTTTCCTTTACACATAAATTTTCATCTTTTGCCCTCTGACCGAATTTATATATCATTCATTCACATTTACTTTATCGTGCATATTTTGGAATGGAGATAGGAAGACTTTAAACTTTTTGAACATTACACAGCACAATTTTATTTATTACACTATTTACTACCTGCTTTATAATCGGCTTAATTATCTCCATACACGCCTCATCCCTATTTGAAAAATTCATTCATAATGCCTTTTGGTCTTGATATTACATTTCACCATTGTGCTTTTTGCCAAAATTTATTGCACTTCTAGCTTACATTTACTCATATTCATATATGTTTTTGGATTGTGCAAAGCTATATATTTCTAGAATTTTGTGCGATTACATTGATTTCAATTTTCAAAATTTGAATGATTAACACAATTATGAGCACCACCTCATAGTTTTCCAAGATGCTTAACATACAATGAAACCATGTTAATTTTTTTTCTAGACATAATAAATTTTATTTCACATCTACTTCTACTCTATACCAAGAGAAAGGGGTAGACTCAAGAGAGTCAATGGGGAATTTGGAGGGGGCTGAACGATTCACCACCCAACCAGACGAGGGCCTTTATACTCATTAGTGAAATTATAATTAGCATTATACTCCTATAAGTAGCAATATTAAATTGGACACCAAAAACTCTCTAATTATAATTGGCATTGTACTCCTATAATTATGGTTCTACAAGATATATGACAATCACAGTTCATTTCATAGCTTTGAAATCAGAATTGATATTATAGATGAGTAATCACAAATATAATTGAAAATTTTATTTTAAAAACAAAACTAAATTTGTCGGTGCCTAATTATAAACATAATTGACATAGAGGACTTGAATATATGTTTGAGGGAGAACATAAATTGTTCTTTTGAATATGAGCAAAAATTGTAATTGACATAGTGAACTTGAAATTGAAAGAGAGATTGGATATGTTCAATACATGTGTTAAGATAAGATGTTGTCACTCAATCAAAAGTTGAGATTAAAATCGATGATAATTAACGAATATAAGTTTAATTTCGTTTACAATAAAGATCAAACAATTGTAATAGTCTTAATTAAATTAGAATCGAAAAACTGCTATTGCAAAATGTAAATTAGACTCCAGATTGACTTTCAATACTGGCTTAAAAGTCATTATGTCAACTATATAATTATGTTTGTGAATCAAATTCACTATGTTAATTATGATTGTGATTAATTATCCACAACCACAAATTTTGATTTCTTCAAATAATGTGTTAATTATGTTTACAATTACTCATCTAAAATTTTGATTCCTATTGAAGCGAAAGGGGTCAATTATGTATATATTCACTCATTTGCATCAACTAACAGTTTAGTTTAAATCAACATAACTCTTTCTTTAAGTAAACATTTACCGCTTAATAATTTTGATTTATGATCATATGCATGGTTTATATATAAAATTTCGGTTCCTTTTTTTTTTTAACAAATTTAATCCTATTGTTTCTACTCTTCCCACTATTTTTTACTTCTCTTTGTGCCAATTTAACGAAGGGTTCATTCTTCAACTTTATGTTTATCTGCCTTCATAACATGCTTCAATAATATTGGAGGTGATAATCCTTTTAGTTGGACCAAATCTTGAATTGTGTTGAATGCGTACACTCAATAGTAACAGGTATCAAAGTCTGAATACGCCACTTATTATATTTGTTTATATCAGAGTTTTGTTTTATATTTTGTCCGGATCAGTGTCCAAAGCATGTCCATTTTTTAGTTCAACAAATCTTTTTTTTCAAATAATAAGGTTGAAGATATATACGGTATCTTATTTTACAACTGCAAGAAACTTTCAGAGTCGAGCGGTGTTATTGATAATTGCCTTTTCCATGTAAGATGATTGTAGCTTTCAAGATTCCACGTTATTTTGTTCCAATTCATATAAAATATGTATGAATTCTTACCGTAATTTGTTGTAAGACAATTGTAGCTTTCGAATTTCCAAGTTATTTTCTTCCAGTTCATATGATAAAGTGGATATGATTTGATAATAGTATTTATAGATATTACACCCAAAAAAAAAAGATTGAGAGTAGAGATCTAATGGTCAATTCATGCAAACCTTCTAAAGATATTTGCAAGTTGAGACAACTAACCTCCCCTGTGATTTGAAAAATTACACTGACCTCCCCTGATGTTACTAATCCTTTGCAAATCCAGTCCAAACGATTAAAATATTGTTTTAGGGAGTGAAATTAAAAGTTTTTATCAAATTTGTCCTTTGTATTACATGTCCAATGAATGACAAAGTACTACAAATCAATTAATAATTAATAAACTTTAAGAGGTATAGTTTATTGGCAAATACGCATTACCTATTTAAAGTACTGACTCTTTATGGGTATTTTACTTTCAAACATTTAATTTAATACAAATATTTACGCTCAAATACAGATTTGTATTTACTTTCAAATATTTAATTTTTGTTAAATACAAAAACTACCAATCTCTGTTCCGTAAAAATATTAATATAACACTTTTTCAATTTTAGTTATAAACATTTATGTATTTAACATAAATTAAATGATTCAAAATAAAATGCCCATAAAGAGCCAATACTTTATGAGTCATTTCTTTTTTAAAAAAAATATTTAATTTATATTAAATAAATAACCTATCGATTTCCTTTTTACAAGAATATTACTGTAACACATTTTGAATTTTACTTACAAACATTGATATGTTTATTATAAATTAAATGTTTGAAAGTAAAATACTTGTAAAAAGCCAGTTATTTAAATAAGTAATGCGTGTTTGCCCATAAAGAATCGGTAACTATTTAAAGTATCGGTTCTTTACGGGTATTTTACTTTCAAACATTTAATTTAATACAAATATTTACGCTCAAATACATATTTGTATTTACTTTCACATATTTAATTTTTGTTAAATACAAAACCTACCAATCTCTCTTCCGTAAAAATATTAATATAACACTTTTTCAATTTTAGTTATAAATATTTATGTATTTAACATAAATTAAATGATTCATAATAAAATATACATAAAAAACGAATACTTTACTCATGTAATGGATGAAATCATAAAAAATTAATACTTTATTGGCCATTTTTTTTTAAATATTTAATTTATATTAAATAAATAACCTACCGATTTCCTTTTTGCAAGAATATTACTGTAACACTTTTTGAATTTTACTTATAAATATTGATATATTTATCATAAATTAAATGTTTGAAAGTAAAATACCCGTAAAGAGCCGGTACTTTAAATAGGTAATGCGTATTTGCCTATAAACTATACTTCTCAAAATTTATTAATTGTTAATTGATTTGTAGTATTTTGTCATTCATTGGACATGTAGTACAAAGGACAAATTTGGTAAAAACTTCTAATTTTACTCCCTAAAACAATATTTTAATAGTTTGGACTGAATTTGCAAAGGATTAGTAACCTCAGGGGAGGTTAGTGTAATTTTTCAAACTATAGGGGAGGTCAGTGCAAATGTCAGAAACCTCAGGGGAGGTTTCTGCAATTATCCCATTTCAATAAGAAGATAGTAGATATTTGCAATTTCAACGGATTGCGTACACTATAGCCACTTTGCGTGTCAATCCAAAATATGCTTATTTCTGTCTCTATTGAGAGCACCACTATCAAATTCAACTTTCTCGCCTTAGAAATTCAAACTCTGTAAAATTCTTCCTTTTCAGAAATGGACATTAGTCAGTTTATCAATGACTTTGACAATTAACCCCCAATAGCTTTGCAATAACTCTGACAAAAATACATAAATAGGGCAGGCTGCTAAGAGTACGTAAATTAATTTAGAGTAATGATGTCTTTTTTTTTTTATAAAGTGAAAGATTTTGAATTCAGACCTTTCCTCGAAGTGACAAAATACATATTAACCTAAGAGATTTTGTTTTAAGGATGAAGCTCGAACATTGATAAAGTAATAAAAGGTTTTCTCTGTCATGATCACTTAAACTATGTGTGACAAATCAACTTTTGGTTTTGGATTCTTAATTGTATTGGTCAACATGCATGCAAGTCTGGAAATGAGAAAGCATGTCATGTCACTTGGACTCAAATTCACGTTCACATCAATAACCCTTCTTGTCACGGATCAGATCTGCAATAATTCGATGTCATTTACGTCTTCATCCTAAGATTTTTTTTTGCCATTGTGTGATCCGTGTAGGTAGGATATCCTAAGATTTCGTCCCTGCATAGGATGAAATTAATTTTCCAGCGGTTGAGAGATTGGACTTTATTGTGGGTAAATTACAGTCTACTCGTATAATATAATAGCTTTATATATTATCACACGATCTTCTGATGTTTCAAAATATATATACAAAATTTCTTTGTAATTTTATGTGGGGTGACAAAAATGAAAGCAACTCAAGCTATAGCAATTGACCTAGACCGTTTCAAAACCCCTTTTCTAAGATTACATTATCCACTTAACTGCTCTGTTGCTTTGGATATATTTACATAATATCCCTAAAAAATTATGTAAATTGGTTATCCCTAATCATGTTTAGTATCTACATAAAGACAATACTAGCATTTCAACTAGGGATATTACGGAAGCTACTTTTCTTCAAATCTTCACTGATAAATTAAACTACATGGGTTATGTGAATACTTTAAAATGTTTGGGGAGAAATGAACAATAGACAAAATCACAGGGGGATTTGCAGTAATTCACCCAAATTCAAGTTGGAGCCGTACTATACTGTGTGGTTGGCTTTGCCATGTCGACAAGGGGCAGAATACCATTTTGTTTCCCAATGGTTTTGCTTCATTTCGTTGATTATTACGTATGCTAAATTTGGCTTTTTCAATTTTCACAAATTGCTCCGGCCGCTATAAATTTGGATAGATAGCCGCGGGCTTAAGCTTAAGCATCACAACTCATTCCAACAACAAAAGAAAGTGAAGGGGAAAAAAAACACAAGCAATGGTTTCCATTTCGCTGCCAGAAAAGCCTCATGCTGTTTGTATTCCATATCCAGCACAGGGTCACATAAACCCTATGCTGAAACTAGCCAAGCTCCTTCATCATAAAGGGTTTCATATAACCTTTGTTAACACAGAATTCAACCACAAACGTTTGCTAAAGTCTAGAGGTCCTGATGCCCTCAATGGCTTGCCTGATTTCCAATTTAAAGCCATTCCTGATGGGCTTCCTCCTTCTGATGTTGATGCCACCCAAGACGTCCCCTCCCTTTGTGAATCCACCACTACTCATTGCTTAGGTCCATTTAGAGATCTCCTTGCAGAACTTAATGATCCCTCTTCATCACAAGTGCCCCCTGTTTCTTGCATAGTTTCTGATGGAGCCATGAGCTTTACTCTTGAAGCTGCCGCAGAACTAGGCGTCCCAGAAATATTGTTTTGGACTCCTAGTGCATGTGGATTCTTGGGTTATATGCACTATGCTGAGCTCATAGAAAAGGGTCTCATACCACTCAAAGGTACTCTTCAGGCCCAAGAACTTTTTGTGGTATTTCTCCTTTGAGCTCTCGTCAGAGAGACTTTTAGCACTAGTTGGATTTCTGAACTTCTGCACTGCGAAATAGATAAAATATAACCCCCTTGGCAACTAGCTTGATGGCATTTAAGATATTAATAATTACTGTATCTTCTTTTTTATTTTTTAATCGAGTTAAACTTGTGAATCCTTGTCAATTACAGATGCAAGTTATTTGTCAAATGGATACCTTGAGCAAGCTTTGGATTGGATTCCCGGGATGAAAGATATACGTCTGAGAGATCTTCCAAGTTTCTTAAGAACTACAAATCCGGATGACTACATTGTAAAGTTCGTACTGCAAGAGACTGAGAGAGCCAAGAAGGCTTTAGCTATTATTTTGAACACATTTGAGGAGCTGGAAGAGGATGTTATAAATGCTCTGTCTGCCATCCTTCCTCCCATCTACGCCATTGGGCCTCTACAGCTTCTCCAGAAAGAGGTAAAAGATGAGAGGTTATCAGTTGTGGGGTCAAATCTTTGGAAAGAAGAGCCCGAGTGCCTAGAATGGCTTGATTCAAAGGATCCCAATTCTGTTGTCTATGTAAACTTTGGAAGCGTCACTGTTATGACTCCTGACCAGCTTGTGGAGTTTGCATGGGGACTTGCAAATAGTAAACAAACATTTTTGTGGATCATTAGGCCTGATCTTGTCTCTGGCGCCTCTGCAATTCTTCCTCCTGAATTTTTGGAGGAAACTAAAGATAGAGGCCTACTAGCAAGCTGGTGCCCTCAGGAACAAGTTCTCAGCCATCCTGCCATTGGAGGATTCTTAACTCATAGCGGATGGAATTCAACTCTCGAGAGTATCTGTAGTGGGGTGCCCATGATTTGTTGGCCGTTTTTCGCCGAACAACAAACCAATTGCTGGTTCTGCTGCACCAAGTGGGGCAATGGATTGGAGATAGACAATAATGTTAAGAGGGACGAAGTTGAGAGCCTTGTGACTGAGTTGATGGTTAGAGAAAAGGGAAAGGACATGAAGAAAAAAGCCTTGGAGTGGAAGAACAAGGCTGAAGAAGCAGCTAAAAGTTCGGGTGGTTCTTCTTACTCGAATCTGGATAAGGTGGTTCAAGTGCTTCTCACCAAGTAAAATCAGAATAGCATATTTATGTAATGAATTTCTTTCAATTCTATAAATAAATTATCTCTATTTACGGAGGTTACAATCCTTCAATGTTCTTTTGTGCTTATCTTTTTCCTAGAAAGTTAATATTGATTACGAAGTCCCATCTAGCCAGCTACGCAAACCTTTGGAATATATTGAGGTCCCTGTCTGCATTACTAAATGCAAAATACTGCAATTTGGCATGGCATACCGTGATAGCAAACATTTGATCAGGTCCTCGAGTCCAAGAACTACGCACAGATTATGTGAAGTTAAAGATTTTTTTTTATTATTGAATACATGAATTCATTAACATTTTTTTTTATTGGATATATGAATTCATAAAAAATAAAAAAATAGTTGCAATATCAAGTTATACACTAGTTACAGACCAAAAAATCATGAACCTAACTTATTTCGGATATGGTGCTCTTCAATATTGAATTCATTTATAAAGTGCAGAGAGTTTAATTATAGCAAATTCCCACTACTCTCAACATTTTTTTTATTGCTAAAATGGAAGAGTTTGAATTCAAAATTTTTCATTTACACTCTCTCCTTTGAACCATCTAACCTATTCCTACCTCGGTTACTAGCTCTTAACTTATTAATAAAACTGCAGGTTGTAATGGTGAATGTCAAATTCTAACCCTTTTTAATTTTTTTTTTCTTTTTTTTATTTGAGAAAAAAGGAAGGCCTCGTTCTCATGGATTTTTTTTTAATAAGTAAAAGGTTTTAAATTCAAATCTCCTAATTTTACCAGCCAATCCAACATTTTCCTAACATTGATAGGCGATGGCTAAGGATACTATCGAGCCGAGTCGAGCTCGAGCTCAAGCTCGAACGAGTAAATAAATTTGGATTCGAGATCGACTCGATAAAATAAAATTAAACTCGAGCTCAACTCGTTTGATTTCGAGTAAATATCAAACCCGATCTACTCGAACTCGAGATCGAGTTTTGAACTAAACCTATAAATTTTTTTGCAAAATATATAATATAAATATAATATGAATATAATATAAAAATTCGATTAAACTCGTCAAGCACTCGAATATTTATTTTTAAAACTCGAACTCGACTCGTTGAATGTAACGAAGAGCTCGAGCCAAACTTTTGATCAAGCCGCTCGCAAGCGACTCGCGAGCGGGTTTGACTTGATTGCACCTCTAGCGATGGCAATGATTGAATGCAGAAATTATAGGAGTGGTTTGGAATATATGGTCAACATCCAACAATTAAATGTTCGCGTCCATGCTTACTTCTTGCAGGCATTTTATAGTTTATTATACGACCACAATACTAAGGTCAACAATCAACGCCCGCACCCAACCCTCCGATAAGCCCGCAATCCTATCAGTCCGTGCTTACATCTGCGTTTTTTACTCTATTGTTTTCTCCTCCATTATTAAGGAAGTGATTATGCTCACCTTTTTTGTCATACATTATGTGGGACCCTTTATTGAAAAAAAAGGAAAAAACAATACAGTCTTCTGAGCCTACAAATGTTTTTACGCAATAATCGCTCTAATATTAAATTACAATTTGAATAAAATAATTTAGTTCATAATGCGTTACATGATGGTGTAATGTAATCTTAAACCTATTTGTCAATAACTGACAGAAGATATTTATGTCATATCCATATACAGAATTTATAATATAAAAAGTTAATTACATGCAATTCATTTTCGATAATAAGTAAGTATTAATTTTTTATGTACTTGCAAGTGAGGGTAAAAATGTTAAAAGTAGAATATTTGAGTTCCAGCTATTATTGACTATGAAGTCATCCAATTTTTAATCTTTAAAAAAAAAAGAAACTCTTTCACTAGTTTGAGTGCACATCTCTTCATGGTAATACATTTAAAATATAGTAAATTTTTATACATTGTCAATGTAAAAATTTTTTACACTAACAAATTTAGATCATTCCATATAATATGAATTTAAATTTGAAATTCAAATAATATATATGTGGCATATATTAATGGCTGCTAGTGTAAAAAGGTTATCGCACTGTTAGTGCATAAAAAGTTACTTCTTCAAAATAACAGACCAAAAAAAACTAGTACTCCATTTGGATTAGCTGTTTTTGGGGTATTTTTGAAAAATTTTGCTGTAGCAGAGTTTTTAGATTATATTTTGGGATATTTTTAGAAAATATTTTGGGATATTTAAGAGTAGAAGAGTTTCTAGAATATATTTTGAGATATTTTTTAAAATTTTAAAAAAATTTAAACTAATTTTTAGATTACCTTTTAGAGTACTTTTTAAAAAAATTTATTGTATATGAAAAATTAGTTTTTGAAGAACACTCCCATCCAAACAGAATATAGATTTTTTAATGTATTTCGAGAACCATGACAACTGTATATAAGTAAAAGTCAACATCTCAAACAATTTTCTATATATAGATAAACATAGATACACATACATACTAGCTTAACATGCTAATAGCCTAATACGTCAATGGAAGATTTTAATCTCAAACGTTTAAACATGTGTTTACCTGTAACAATAAAATTGAGGCCATATGCTCCTTACCCAAATACAAGTTGAAGCCTCATAAACACCAAATTTGTTGGAAAATGAAAATAAGCATTTGGATATTAGTAATTTTTTGATTACTTAGTATTCAATGTTTCGGGTCGAGAACAAAAATAGTAGAGAGGTAAAAAAGAAAACTCCCTTTAGGAAATCACTTGTATTGTGCTCTTGTCTCTTGATAATTTTTCCTTGGGAATCACTTACAATGCTCCCTTGCTAATGTTTTCTTAAATTTTGGAATAAATCTATAGCATTTTTGTGATGCAATATATCTGCTCGTCCCATAAGTGTAACTCAACTACAGGTACATGATAAGCTGCATCATCGAAGGTCATGGATTCAAATCATCACGAAAATAAGTGAAAAATTAATATTGATCCTCTTTATAGAAAAAAAGCTAAGTAATTAGGAATTTTGAGATCCCTTGTTCAATTCATAAATAATTTTCTTTCTCCTTCCTTTTATAAAGTCCAAAAAAGAAAAGGAAGACTTAGCTCCATGCTAACAATTAAGTCGTTCTTTTTCGTGTCTTTTCGAGGGGTCCGAAGAAAGTTGCAATTAATAGGATTTCCCTAATCCTTCTTTCCTGAAAGAAAAAGCATGAAATTCTTTTTCCAAAATGAAAGCCTTTCTTTATTTTCTTTACTTGGTGTACCTACTTGAACCGGATGAAAGGAAATTTTCATGTTCGATTTTGAAGGGGGAGATCCGATAGGATCATGTCTCCAATTTTCTTTTGCTAGGCCCATAACTTAAAAACCCACTTTTTTGCTATCACGAGATTCATTCGAATATTAGATCCAATTTTGAAAATACAACATTCCATTTCACTGCCCAAGGCTTTGATTTTCGAACATGTACAAAAATGCTTTAGTTGGGCCTTGACTTTGCCACCGTGGTCCATATGCATGATGTTAACACAAAATAATTAGTCTTAAATTTACCACTGTTTGTTGTCCAAATATACTGATCTTGTTCTCAATTGATTTTTAATACCCGATTTTTAGATTTTGATTAAAAAAACTATTTTATAGGAAAGCTGAAAATCCGAAGCATCTAAAATCATCTTTTACATAATGATAATTAGCACAGAACAAGGCCATTATTTGAAAGCTAATATTTGCAATTACATTGATGTTTATAATCATAAGAATACACAAAAAATTAAAAAGAAAAACAAGTTGGTGTGAAGAAAAGCTAAATAAACCAAAATTTTTATGATTCATAATCTCAAAGAGGCCAAGTGTACTTATCTATTGAGTGCCCGATCAAGGGATAATTAAAAGCAAAAAATAAAATAGGAAAAAAATTTTGAGAACGAAAACTTTTTTAGAGGCAAATTCCATGCACGGAATCAGAATGCTACCCCGTTATATTAGTAAAACAATAAATGAACTACAAAAATTTCTTTTTTTTTAAATTTTAATGTAAATGAAAAAAATTCAAATTCGAAATCTTTCAAACCACTCAATTCATCTCTCTTCCCAAATGAAATACAAAAATTTCGAGGGGTCAAACCTAACCTCAAGAACAAACAAGAAAAAGGTACACTTGAAAACAAGAGGTTAACAAAGTTAAACCGTTGCAAAAATGTCCAAGTGTCAACTCAATCCCCAAAACTATTTAGAAAAAACTAATGAAGCCTCTATAGAAAGGGAGGAAAAAAAAACACATTTGTAAGGCCTGGCAGCGTAACATGAGGGCATCTGCTGAAGAGCTTATCTTTGGACCGCCAGTGCATGTTCCTACTTGGCATACTTCCACTTTTCACAACTTATTGACAAGGGTATCACGCCACTCAAAGGTAATGATAAATTCAAAATTCAAGTTCAAAATTATTCATACTCTTGTTTTTTTTTTTTGTTTGGGAACTTTACTTAATTCAAATTTTTACTGCTTTCTAAAGTGTGTTGGACTGTTTTAGTGCCTGAGGCGGATGCAGAGCTTCTTGATTTTATATCATTTACTTTCACATCCTAAGACGAGTGTATTGTGTAAATAGAATTTTTAATATTTTCAAGAGAAGGATAAAATTCTTTTTCTTTTTCTTTTTTGAACTTCTGCAATTTTGATGAAACTAAATCACTATGTTACGTTTTGCAGATGCTAGTTACTTGACAAATGGGTATCTTGATACAATTCTTGAATGAATCATTCCCGGAAAGGAAGATATTCGCTTGACAGATCTTCCAAGTTTCCTAAGGACCACAAATCCAGATGACTTTATGATAAAATTCATCCTACAAGAAACTGAGAGTGCTCAAAGGGCTTCCGCTATTATTTTAAATACTTTTGAAGAATTGAAGCATGATGTAATAAGTTCTCTTCCAGCTTATCTTCCCCCAATCTATCCCATTGGGCCACTACATGTCCTCGAGAATCAGGTTGATGATAAGAGTACTCCAGAGGTGCTGGGATCAAATATTTGGAAGGAAGAACCAGAATGTCTTGAATGGCTTGATTCAAAGGAACCAAACTCCGTGGTTTATGTGAACTTTGGAAGCATTACTGTAGTGGCACCTGAGCAACTAGTTGAATTTGCATGGGGACTCGCTAACAGCAAACAAACTTTTTTATGGATCATAAGAGATCTCGTCAAGGGCGATCTAGCTATTCTTCCTGACGAACTTGTGGAAGAAACCAAACATGGAGGCTTGTTTGCAAGTTGGTGCAATCAAGGGAAAGTTCTTAGCCACTCGTCTGTGGGAGGATTCTTAACTCATAGTGGATGGAACTCCACAATTGACAGTATTAGCAGTGGGGTGCCTATGATATGTTGGCCATTTTTCGGTGATCAACAAACCAATTGCTGGTTTTGCTGCACCAAGTGGGGCATTGGAATGGAGATAGATAAATATTAGACAATAATGTTAAGAGGGATGAATTTGAAAGTCATGTTATAGAGTTAATGGCTGGAGAGAAAGGCAAGGAGATGAAGAAAAAAGCCATGGAGTGGAAAAAATTGGCAGAAGATGCTGCTTCTCGTTCTAATGGTTCTTCTTCCAGAAATTTTGAGAATTTGATCAGTCAACTGCAACAATCCAAGACATTACTAGACATGTTGGAATGCAACCACGATAATGTTAATAATTGAGGACTTGGTTAATGTAGTAATTTTCATCATTGAGGGGTGATTTCTAGGAGTCAAAAAGCATCCAATAACGCCACGGAATTTGAGAATTCAACATGTTCCATTGTACTGTCAGCCTCTCGGATTGTTTGTTTTTTATGTAACTTTCTTGAATTCTTGATCGAAAACTTGTCGTTTTCTGTTTGATGATTTCTTAAAGGTGTAGTTGCAGTAGAAGTATACTTTACGAATTGGAAAATTTGTTGGAAATGGACTTCGTCAAACAGGTTCAACGGTCCCTTGTGGATTATAACTATAAATTTTGATTTATTTTAATTCAAAAGTTGAAAATGTTTTTTTTTTTTTTTGAGATATGATACTCGAGATATCAAGGATTTCATTTTCTGACTTTTCAAATTTTCTGAACAGTTTTGACATTTCCAAAATTTTAAAAACAAAACCGGTCTTCCACTATTCCCAAATCTAAACAATGCTATAGCGATAAATTGAAACTACAAGAATGTACTTGATGTGAATTGTGGAATCTAAAGCTTGAGGGTACCAACAGAATAGTATAGATGTATATTCTTGCTCTAAGTTTTTTCCTTTTTTTTTCGAGCCCTCTAACTTAGTGTTTCTGAAATCAACTTGGTAAAAAGTTTTCGCTATTGAGGGCAAACGCTGCTTAAGCAAAATATGATCGGATCCATTTGCCATATACTTTTGTATTGTCACGTGAAATCTTCAGCGCGGCTTTTCAGTGGCAACTTAGTGCCAATTTCTATATTTATGTCAAGTGTCATGTGCTATTTATTCTCACCTAAAAAGTGGGGCTGACAATGAATTTAACATCGGATAGTAATCAAGAGGATCTCAATTGATGTACTGTGGCTATATTTTAGAAAGCAAACTTGTTGGACATGCATTTTCGCTTTTTAGGATTAATTTCACAGGTATCTACTAACGAGTAAAATGAAAATCAAACCATTGAATCATTTTCTCTTTTTTTTTTGAGCAACTTTTAACTTTCAATTAATCAAGCATGAAATAGTATACACAATTATACTGGAATGGTACGTACATTCCAATTGCATCATTATCTCACTAAACTTAATACAAAACGTCATTACCTAAACTATATACACCAGCTAAAACAACTATGTGGCAGCCCAAGTTCGAAAGCTGGCTCCCAATTAGCACTGTGAAAGTGGAACTTTACTCCAACCTGCTACTACATCTCGGACAGCAGAGAGAGTTGAACGCACAATAGCTACCGTAGTCATAGAGGTTTGGTGAAATGCAGCTTGGTTCCTAGCCCTCCATAGATGATAAGTTGCAACACTAAAAACCAGCCTCTTCACCTGATCACGGAATGAATTAGTTTGCCAATGAGTGTAGATCCAATCTAGTTCACTATGCCATGGTAGCACCCTGAATCATTTTCGGGACGGAAGAAAACATTCGAATGAGACCGTGGAGGTCATGGCTTAATAACCCACATTTTTGTGCACATGCAAGCCACAACTACGTAATCACTTATGCGGTTACAGACACTGGTTACAAAGTCACAAAGTTAGCCGGCAAATATACATACATATATATATATATATATATATATATGTATGTATATATAAAAGGCAACCATCAAGTAAACCTTTCAAACTTAACATTAATAATGATAGATGTCTTTTTCCTAATTTTTATTTGGCCACATCCGCTCCTTATATTATAATAATTTTTACTTTAACAAATAATTTTTACTTTCAATTTTCGGAGTTATTATTGTTGGGAAATTACTTCCATGTAGTGCACTGTAGCATGAATTATTGGAAAAGACATAATTGGTATAACTTTTTAACTTGCTAAATCGGTAGTATCTCTGATTCTCTCTGTACATCTCCAAAAAAAAAAAGGGGAGAGAGAGAGATAGTCTATTGATGTGATGAATTTTATGTTTGAAAATGCACAATTTGATTTGACATGATCTTTCGAAGAGGAAAAGAAATACCAGTCAGGGGCGGATTTAAGGTGGGGGCACTACGGGCCCTTAAATCCCTATAATATTTATACAATTTTAATATAATTTTGAGTGTGCCCCCCACTCCCCAAATTCCCTTTCCTCCTCTGTCCTCAATCGAAGGTGAAAAGAAATACCAGTCAGGGGCGGATTTAAGGTGGGGGCATTGGGGGCCCTTAAATCCCTATAATATTTATACAATTTTAATGTAATTTTGAGTGTACTCCCCACTCCCCAAATTCCCTTTCCTCTTCTGTCCCCAATTCTCCCCCCCCCCACAACTGACGGCCTCTCCTTCATCATTTACTTCTTTTGTCCCCACTTCCCAATTTCCCTTTTCTCCATCATTTATTGCTCCTTTGGTTTCCCATTTTTCCCCCTAACAGAGCCACAATCGAGAGCCACTTTTTCTCCCACAGCCAAGCTTGTTACTCTTTCTCTTGATCACTTCATTAGTTCATCCAATTTAGAGATTGCACCATAATCAATTGATCTTCTGGGACCTGGATCTGTAACTCTGCCACTGATTTTCAGCTCTTTCCACTAACTTTAGGAGACCATCTGACCATCAAAATCAGGTTCTAAACAATTACTTATTATTATTATTATTATTATTTTGAATTTGTTTGCAAATATATTTCTAGAGCATGAGACTATTACTGTTTTAAAGAAATTTAAAAACTGATTAGTTAATGTAATAACTAATAAATGGGTTATTTGATAAATATTTTAATTTGTGAAATGGTGCTTTTATGGATTTATAATTTATGTTTTATTTTCCTTGATTAGTTTCTTATATTGGAGTTAATGTAATGATGAATAGAGGGCCATTTGACATATATTTTAACTTTTAAATTATTCTAGTATGGATCCTTTGTCTAATTAAGTTGATTAGGTTCATATGTTGTGTCTAATGATTTGTTATAGTAATGAATAAATAAGTCATTTAATAAATAACTTTAACTTGTGAAATAGTTCTTGGATAGATTTTATTGTACATTTAATATTTTAATTGGATCAGTATCTTATATATTGATTTTAATTTCTTAGTTATGGAGAGATATTTCAAGAGGAAATCAATGGAAAAAGAGCCATCTAATAAGGAAAAAGCCAAGGATAATGAAAGTGCAAAAAATGACAATAAAAGAAGTTGCACGGGGATTAACTTAGATGAATTACCTGTTGATCCAGCCCAAAGAAAAAAAATTGGGGATTATCATCCAAACCTTCAAGATGAAATTCGGAGATATTACTTACAAAAGGGACCATGTCAACCTCGTGAGCATGTTTTTCCAAAAAGAAAGATAGGAAAAAAGATCCGTGATTTGTTCGGGGCTGGTTTGATGATTACAAGAATTGGTTAAAATATAGTATTGAAAAAAATGCCACTTATTGCTTATGCTGTTATCTATATAGACCAAATGTGGGCGAACAATCTGGTGGTGATAGTTTCATTAAGGAAGGATTCACAAATTGGAAAAAAAAAAAAGGATAGATTTGAGGTTCATGTTGGTGGTCCTAATAGTGCACACAATCTGAGTTGGAGTAAACGTCAAAGTTTATTAAATCAAAATCAGAACATCCAGGTGGCATTTTTTAAGCAATCAGAGAAAATGAAGGCTAAGTATCGGACTCGTTTATTAGCCTCAATAGATTGTGCTAGATTTCTCCTACACCAAGGTTTGGCTTTTCGTGGTCATGATGAACCTGATATCTTTGAAAATCAAGGAAATTTTTTGAACTTTTGCACTTCCTTGCGGGTCATAATGATGATATAAAAAAGGTTGTTCTTGAAAATGCCCCTCAAAATCTCAAACTCAATGCTCCAGATATTCAAAAGGATATTTCAAATGCTTTGGCAAGTGAGACTGCAAGCATTATTGTAAATGACATTGGACATGGACTGTTTGTCATTTTATGTGATGAATCTCGTGATGCATCAACAAATGAGCAATTAGCAGTTTTTATTCATTACATGGATTCACATGGGTATGTGATTGAGCGCTTTCTTGGCATTCTACATGTAAGAGATACTACTGCTCTTTCACTTAAGAAAGCAATTGATGTTTTATTTTCAAAGCATGGTTTGAGCATATCACAAATCCGTGGTCAAGGTTATGATGGGGCTAGTAACATGCGAGGTGAATATAATGATTTAAAAACTTTGATCATGAAGGAAAATGGTTTTGCATATTATATTCATTGTTTTGCACATCAGCTGCAATTGTCACTTGTAGGGGTTGCAAAGAAACATGCCCAAATCTCTTCTATGTATAATACATTGTCTACCTTAGTGCATGTTCTTGAAGGTTCATCTAAAAGACAAGAAATTCTTAGAGAACAACACCTTAAGAAAGTCATTGATGATCTAATGACTGGAGAACTTGTGAGCGGTCGGGGCTCAAATTAAGAAACTAGCCTTCAAAGAGCTTATGATACACGTTGGGGTTCACATTTTGGCTCGTTGTTAAAGTTGGTTCTTATGTATGATTCTGTAATAGATGTTCTTTTGATAATTGAAAATGATGGTCTGGTGGAGCAAAGAGGTCAAGCATATGCACTTCTTAATTCTTTGCACTCCTTTGAATTTGCATTTATTTTACACTTGATAAAGAAAATAATGGGAATAACAAATGCATTATCTGAAGCATTACAAAGGAAGGATCAAGATATTGTGAATGCTATGGGTCTGGTCAAAGTTTCCAAGCAACAATTACAAGCTACTAGGAAAGATGGATGGGATTTTTTTACTTGATGAAGTTTGTTTGTGTTGTGAAAAACATGAGATCATCATTCCAAAAATGGATGAAATATTCATTACTAGTGGGAGATCTCGAAGAAAAGTTCAGCAAATTACAAACCTTCACCACTATTGAGTTGAGCTATTTTGTGTTGTGATAGATTTACAACTCCAAGAACTCAACAATCGTTTCAATGAAGTCAATATGGAGTTGCTTCTTTGTATGGCATGCTTGAACCCAAGTGATTCCTTTGCAGCATTTGATAAGAAAAAGTTGATTCGTCTTGTAGAACATTATCCTTGTGAGTTTTCTAAGTTGGATATTCTTGCACTTGACACTGAATTGGATACTTATATTAATGACTTGAAATCAGCTAAGGAATTTCTCGATTTAAGAAAAATTTCTGATCTAGCTCAAAGGTTGGTGGAGACTAAGAGAGATATTGTATATCCATTGGTTTATATGCTCTTAAAGTTGGCTTTGATTTTGCCTGTTGCTACAGCTACAATAGAAAGGGCTTTTTCAGCTATGAATATAGTGAAGAATCGGTTACCAAATAGAATGAGAGACACTTGGATGAATGATTATTTAGTTACTTATATTGAGAAAAATATACTTTGTGAAGTTCAAAATGAGAAAGTCGTAAACCGTTACCAAAATATGAAAACTCGTCGTGAGCAATTGTAAATAATTTAGTTTGTTTTTGAAATAAAATTATTATTATATTAATAATTTTGAGTTTGTCATTTTATGTTTTTCATAGAATATACGTATCATTTGTACTTATTGGTGAATATTTTTTTTTTTGCTTAAAAAAGTAGAAAAAGAGTAGGTAAAAAATTTTAGTGTTATATTTTCCCCCACTAAGATTTTTTTTGGCTCCGCCACTGATACCAGTACAAACAATTCTTCATTTCTTGATCAATGGAAAAGTTTTTAGTTTTGCTCAAAAATGAAAACATAAAATTAATCTTTGAAAGCATAGAATTATATGCTTTATAAAATATAAAGGTCAATTTCTATTGATTAGGTTCAGCGGCTGCTGTGCTAAGTACAAATAATTAAACAAATCTTGAATGCAATCCTCAACATGATAGACTAATCTATTCTATACATCTTATTTAATTGGACGAATTAACGCATACAATGAATCCATTACTCAAACTTATATTACTAGCTTCATGTTATATTCAATTATTATCTATAGTTTTTGATGAGCACAGCGTTGAACAAATCGCTGTTCTCATGGTTATAATGCTGAATTGCTGATCTGTTGAGTGCTTGAAGGCATTGTTCCAAAAAAAGAAAGAAAAAAGAAAAAAGGACCATCGGATTGTGTGTAACTTATTGACTCATTTGCACCCATTCACCGATCAATTCAACTCCTGCAGATTCTGCAGAATGGTTGATGGGGTTTAGAAATGTGTGGATATCAAATGGATTCGTGCGTTTCGAATAGGCAAGACCATCCTTCTGATCACAACCTGGTTTTGCCTCGTCTTGGGACAGAAGCAAATATTGGAATGAGATTTTGGACATGGTGGCGGCATCTCACATGTTTGTGCACATGCGGTATCTATACGTTTTCTAACTTTCACTAGTTCTTAATAGTTATCAGCGTTAATGGGTATTTCAATTCCATCATGAAAATTTGGACGCTTCTACTATGCACAAATAGAATCTTCTACTTATGATGCACAGAACCAATAGAAAGTTGACAACTTAACAGGGAACCAACTTAATTGATTTTGGCACATCAACGAGGACAGATAACCAGTGTATACAAAAGTGTATGGTAAAGTACCTACAATATATGAAGGATTGTCTTGTTAAATACAAGAATACAATGGGCATCAATGTAATGCTAAATTCAAGGAACTAAAAATCAAGACACCTAATACAAGTTGTCAAACTTTGATTGATCTAGAGTTACAATGAAGATCCATGGTGGCGGTGGTAGAAGGAGAATGGAAAAAGAAAGCAATGGCACTGCAATGTTGACATATTTGTTAAAGGGAATCATCCATCAAATGCAGATCATGTGCAATGAAGAAAGCATGAACTCCTAGGAAAGCAAAGAAAAGAAGCAATCTCGGCAAAAGAGGAAACATTTGTAGATAAAATGTAAGTTTCGTAAAAATCGGTAAGGATAAAATAGTTGATATTTGATATATTGTTGAATGGATGAAGTAGTTCATATCTGGTGATAGAATAAGGTATTTATCTCTAATTTTTTTGGGAGCTACGGTGAACAATAAATACCAAATGAAAATATACTTATAATTTTATCCCAAATTTTAGTTGTTATGGAGACTTGGGTCCATCTATCATCCACTTGTAGAAATGTTAATTAATGAGAGGATTAATGATTATCATTAATTTAGTACAGTTGGCTAGGCTATATATTAAAAATAGCAAGCTGTGATAGATTATATTTTTGAAATTTCAGGAAATTGAAAGATGAACCGAGCGATGATTGGATAAGTAGAGCAAGCTCAAGGCCAAGAATGTTCACTGTTAATTCTTCTTGGTATAAGGGTGGTGAAACTGATGTTGTTGGAACCAACCCAGAACCTTTTTGTTATGGAAGTCACACCACAACAATGGACACAGAAGTCAAAGTCAAAGAATCACACAATGGCCCCTTGAGATTGCAAGTAAGTTACAGTACCAACACCTTAACACGTATGTCCAAGAATGTATTGGAAAATTGAATGATGAACAAAGAAATGCTGTACAGAAAATTGGATTTGGTTCTTTGTTGAATCTTGAAGCTCTTGAAGTGGACATAGATCTATTATCGTGGCTGGTGATTAATTTTGATTGTGAAAGGTGCACTCTAAATGTTCATGGATGAAACATCAGAGTAATGCCAGAGGATGTAGAACACGTGGTGAGGCTGTCATCAAAAGGCGTCAACATCGCTGCATTGCAGAACGGCTGGTACATAGGCCCATTGCTTGATGAGCAACTAGGTATTAAAGTAAAAGATGAAGAAATAATGTTTACTGAGCTTAAAATGAATTTGTTATTTTCACAAAGTCATAATATTGATTTTAAGGTGAATTTTGCGTTACTCGTAATTGAAAAAGTATTGGCTCCAAGCAAGGCATGCCCATTGAGCAGGACCTTGATACCATTTCTACACGAGGTAGAATTGTTGAACCAAATGAACTGGGTCAAGTATGTTTTAGATGAATTAGTAGCTGGGATTAGACGAAGCAAAATGAATAAAGCTATTTCTGTTGATGGATGTGTTCTTTTTTTTAATGGCAAGAACTCAATTAAATGAAAATTACTCTTGCATGAAACAGTACAATAGCATTAGATGGAACACTAATATGATTTTTTTCATAACTATGTGCAGGTGTTCTATATAGAGCATTTTACAATATATGGCAATCCCCATATTCATATAAATATTCGAGCGATACCGAGACTGCATTTCTAGGGAGAAGATAAACTGAAGAGGAAGATCCATAAATTGAAACAGCCGGGGGTCTTTAATGGAGCCAATGTAAGTGTCAAGATAGTAGTTAATATAAACTTTTAATACCTATTTTTGATTGTCGTTATTGTTATATAGGTTGAAATGATTGTTGAAGATTCGGTTTTGATTTCCAAGGCGTCTATGGATGATAAAAGAAACTCACTTATGGATAAGAGGATGACTGATTTAGAAGAATCCTATAAAAAGTTGAAAGATGGATGTAAAGTGGTCGGTGAGTCAGTGATTGCCTTGTCACGATTATTGGAGTATGTGCAAGGAGTAATTGTTAGTGAAATAAGAAGGCTAATAGAGAAATTTGATAATGAAAAGTCTTGTGATTATAGAAACAAGACGAAATTAAATATTCCGAATTGACGAATACCCCCTACGATGATTGAACATTTTTCTGGTGATGCTCAAAGTAATAGGGTACCAATGCCATTATGTGAAGATGACAAGGAGGCATCAATAGATGTAACTTCTTTGATTAAGCAGGCAAGTGTTGAGATAATAGCTAATGAGCTAGCTACAGATATGAAGAAGAGAAAGGGTAGCTCATTCTCTACCAAAAAATGCATTAGAAAACCTTTTGGGACTTCTAAAAGCTAACTCAGAGGTATCATCTAATAGGTTGGCAAAATTTAGACTTTTATGTATTGCTCACCAATGTCTTGTATCCAAGCACAAAAGTCCTGGAGCAATGGACAAGAGAACATTAATGAAGAAGAATGTTGGTCAGAAGCAAAAACATTAGGTATTATCATTTGTTGGAGCATTATTTGCATTAATGAGTTGTGATTTTTCTAAATCATCATATTGACTAATAATTACATTTTTTGTAATGACTTGAACATGAGGAAGCCCATTAATAGATGCCTAGGCCTCACTCTTGATCAACCAATTGAAATTGTAAGTCAATATTTAAAGACGTTGACAACATGAGAGCTTTCTGCCTCACTAAACTAACCCAATTAGTTTAACCATGACCCTAAACATATGGCAACATGGTAATCCTAGTGTCTCCTATTGTTCACACGAACACTGCATAACTTGTGACTCCCGATTGTATAGGACTCTCCATCGTCTATTTGAATAGGCATGAGCAATGAAGTGGATGCACTGGACTCCATCATCCATCACGTTATACATAAAATACACATCTTGACATTTCATCTCTTTCCTAACCTTTATAAATATGTGTCTTGTAGACAGTGGCGGAGCCAGGATTTTTTCCTTGGGGGGCCAAAATTTTTTCGAACAAAATTACCTTAATATGTTATGTTCAAAATAATTTTTATTTTATTTAAATATATGATATCTTAAAATATCAAATATTAACTTTAATTATAAAGGTATGTCTATTTTATAAATATGTAACATAGTCATAACTAAAATTAAGACAAAAAATAACCTTTGATTAAATATCTTATAACATCACAAACCACCTAAGTTGCACATTATGAGAAGATGCTCCAATATGTCACTTGTGCAAAAATAAAAATATAATTATCAATATAAATATAACTATTTTCAATTAAAAAAAGATAAAAGTTATGTTAGCATACATTGAAATTTCATCCTTTTTTATTAAAAGTAAATTGAGATTTACGTTCTTTTATAGAATCGAGGACACTAAAGACTCATCATGCTTTTTATATAGTAATAGATTTATCCCATGTAAGTTCAAATAGCAAGTGTCGTCATTAAAGTAGAAAATAGGAAATTAACATGCTAACCACAAATTGAACAATTGGTTCAAGATACAACTGCATCACCTTTATAGTAAAATTATTTGGGCCAGCCCTTGAGCCCTCGATTATATTATGTCCAGAACCCGGGAACCTCGTGATTACTGCAAAACTCAAATACTGCACATGTTGTACCCTGTGATTACTCCACAAGACGTTAAACAGCTAAACCAAAAAAAAAGTTCACGAAATATATATAGAACCAAACTTGCACTCATGTGCTCTTCCAAGCTAAAGCTGAACAAAAGTCCACGAAATATCAAACCAAACTTGCTCGTCATATGCCCTTCCAGGTTGACAAAGGTGGAGTTTCAGAACTTTGCCAAGTGCTGATTTCAGGCCCGTATCTCTCACCCTTGACTCCAGCCGAAGTAATAGATTCGAGTTCTGCCATTTCCTCTGCGGACAGTTTTACAGACAAAGCTCCTATATTCTGATCGAGGTTCTCAATCTTGGTAGTGCCAGGTATGGGGCAAACATCATTGCCTTGGTGATGGACCCAGGCTATATATAGGGGGTTTTCCGGCGGCTTGGGGGGGGGCTTAAGCCCCCACCAGCCCCCCCTTAAATCCGTGGCTGCTTGTAGAGATTTTTGTAGCATGCCGCTTTAAGTAATGCATATTAGTAGTGGGTAAGAGGGAGGTGTGCTCTGTCTCCGCGTCCAACCTCGTCTCCTCATGTTAAAGCCATGCCATTGCTAGGTCAAATGCCCTAACTGACTCAAATAGTCTTTGCTCTTTGTGTAGGTATATCTTTAAAACATCGTTCATCTTCTCTGAATGTTGTGTGCTCCTCATGCTATCAAAAAAGTTTCCTCGAAAATATGCGAATACCCATCTTTCTCTTTTCTTGTAGATATACTTAATCCAATCGTGATTCTGGAGGTTGCATAAGGTGACTAAAAACTGGTCAATGGAGCAATTTCTATACATGCAATTTTTGGACCCTTCCCTAAACTCCCTATTAGCAATATTTGAGATGAGATTTTACTGTATGTGCCATGAACAAAGGCGATACTTTGCATTCGGGAAGCACCTCTTGATTGCTTTCCTCATCTGAGGCGCCCCATCCAACACAACGGATAATGGTTGTTTGCTATCCATTGCCTCAAGAAAGTTGTTAAGGATCCATTCATAAGTTTCGACCTCCTCGTCAGGAACAGTAGAGCATGCAAAAACAGACGTGCAAAAATGATTATTAATGCCACACATCACAACCACTGGATGCCTATATCTATTTGTGGTGAAGGTACTATAAAAAACTATGGCATCACCATAACATTTGTAGTCTTCCCTAGATCGAGAATCTGACCAAAACAATCTCCCCAAACGGCCATCATAGGTAACAGTAAAGTTAAAGTACACTTCAGGGTCAACATCCTTCTTTACAAATAGATATGCAATTGCATCATCTGCATCCTTATCTGCAATTTCCTCCATTCGACCAGTATTTATTCTATTATATAGATCCTTCATAGTAAATGGGACGTTTTGATATCCACCACACTGTAGAACAAATAGTTTCATAATTTGGCTAGTCTTCATGCCCACACGACGTAGTATGTGTGCTAGTATCGGAGACCTTGCGGTGACATTTCAAGAATATCGTGGTACTTGGGCATGCTAATTTGTGGGTGTGGAGCCTCACAAATTCGCTAACAACATATTTATCTTCCTCGGGTGCGTATCTTTTCTTGAGAGTTGCTTGACAGTCAACTCTAGTATCTAGCCGAGGTTCCTTTCGTCTGTCCTCTCTATTCATGCGTTTTGGATCTCTCTGACCTTCTCGACTGCATACCCATTGCCTATAACGCACCCTTCCATTGTCATCTTCAAATTCATAGCCCTTTTGAACACTAAAACCTGTTGCCCTAGCAAATAATAGATAAAAAGTCTCTGCTTCTTCCATGGTGTCAAACGTCATGGACATCACATCATTATCATCCAGGGTTGCATGGTTGATGGATACATTGCCTCCTTGTTGATTGCCATTCTTACCCAGCTGCTCTCCTCAGATAGACAAGTCATTACCTTCAATGTGGTAGTATTCTGATGGTGGCACAAGGTTGGTATCCAATATCAAAAAATTTTGCTAATAATACTCAACGGGTCTCTTTCCTTTGGGATCATCCGCCTCCATTGCCTTTGGAACGTTGATCTCAAACCCTAAACTAGAATAAAAATAGCGATATTTTAGCCTGTGATGTCTTCTTCGTTGGAACACATGCACGCTCAATGTTAGTCAGAAAACAAATTTTCTGGTCATCCAAATAACCAATGGGCATTTTTTTTCCTTACTTTTTTGGCCCATTACCATATTGCTTCAACTCTCCAAAGCCCAAGTAAGCCCAATATTATTTTATATATCACAGAAAATAATAAAATATTACTTGAATTTATTCAATGTACTTAGTCAACTTCAAATTCTAAATTCTCTCGCTCATGTTACATACAAGAACTAGAGAATGCACACAAAAAAAAAAAATAAATCAACTAAGTATGTTATTATTTTATATATCGTGCAAAAGTGGACTTAACTTAACCCATTGCTCCAGTTTTCAAAATATACTACTGACTTCTTGTAATTGGCTTCAAATACTAAATTTAAAAAAAAAACTCAACACTATGTTACATAAAACAAGGTATGGATGCACAAAAAAAAGACATTTGCTTGTTACCTTTCTTTAGACTGTTCCACGGTACATCTGCCAATTCCTTTGCCAATCCTTCACTATAGGCGTTGATCTCACATTCACAGCCCCCTCCCCCCAACACTTGCCTTCTTCCTAGTAACAACTACAATTTATAACGGGGATTCAATGTCACTGCACCTAGTTGTTGGGCTTTTTTCACTCCCTTATTAACTCATGGTCTTTAAAAATTTATTTACTACCAACTTTAATATAGACAAGTAACCAATTCTAGCACGAAATTGCTACTTTTCCTATTTTGGGACAATCATTTATTTCGGACTTTCCTTTACACATAAATTTTCATCTTTTTGCCCTTTGACCGAATTTATTTATCATTCATTGACATTTACTTTATCATGCATATTTTGGAATGGAGATAGGAAGACTTTAAACTTTTTGAACATTACACAGCACAATTTTACTTATTACACCATTTACTACCTGCTTTATAATCGGCTTAATTATCTCCATACCCTCGCCTCATCCCTATTTGAGAAATTCATTCATAATGTCTTTTGGTCTTGATATTACATTTCACCATTGTGCTTTTTGCCAAAATTTATTGCACTTCTAGCTTACATTTACTCATATTCATATATGTTTTTGGATTGTGCAAAGCTATATATTTCTAGAATTTTGTGCGATTACATTGATTTCAATTTTCAAAATTTGAATGATTAACACAAATATGAGCACCACCTCATAGTTTTCCAAGTTGCTTAACATACAATGAAACCACGTTAATTTTTTTTTTCTAGACATAATAACTTTTATTTCACATCTACTTCTACTCAATACTAAGAGAAAGGGGTGGACCCAAGAGAGTCAATGGGGAATTTGGAGGGGGCTGAACGATTCACCACCCAACAAGACGAGTGCCTTTATACTCATTAGTGAAATTATAATTAGCATTATACTCCTATAAGTAGCAATATTAAATTGGACACCAAAAACTCTCTAATTATAATTGGCATTGTACTCCTATAATTATGGTTGTACAAGATATATGACAATCACAGTTCATTTCATAGCTTTGAAATCAGAATTCATATTGTAGATGAGTAATCACAAATATAATTGAAAATTTTATTTTAAAAACAAAACTAAATTTGTCAGTGCCTAATTATAAATATAATTGACATAAAGGACTTGAATATATGTTTGAGGGAGAATATAAATTGTCCTTTTCAATATGAGCAAAAATTGTAATTGACATAGTGAACTTGAAATTGAAAGAGAGATTGGATATGTTCAATACATGTGTTAAGATAAGATGTTGTCACTCAATCAGAAGTTGAGATTAAAATTGATGATAATTAACGAATATAAGTTTAATTTCGTTTACAATAAAGATCAAACAATTGTAATAGTCTTAATTAAATTAGAATCAAAAAACTGCTATTGCAAAGTGTAAATTAAACTCCAGATTGATTTTCAATACTGGCTTAAAAGTCATTATGTCAACTATATAATTATGTTTGTGAATCAAATGCACTATGTTAATTATGATTGTGATTAATTATCCACAACCACAAATTTTGATTTCTTCAAATAATGTGTTAATTATGTTTACAATTACTCATCTAAAATTTTGATTCCTATTGAAGCGAAAGGGGTCAATTAGGTATATATTCACTCATTTGCATCAACTAACTAGAGGAAACTTTAAATTTAGAGGAAACTATTCACTCAATACCTACTGACAACCAAATTTGATACAATTTAGAAGAAACTATTCACCGGACTCCTAAATTATTTTCTTTACACCCTTTTGTCTCCTTAATAATATATTGTTTTCAAGCAGTTAGTTGCCTGTTTTTCAACCTCATCAAATTTGCATTGTTATCAAGATATTGGAAAAAAAAAAAAAAAGAGAAGATATCAAAGGTATAGTTTCAAAACAAAAAAAAAATAAAAAGATATCAAGGGTTCATTCTTCAACTTTATGATGTAGAGTTTATCTGCCTTCATTGAGATAAATAAAAAATTGACCTGAAAAATAACATGCTCCAATGATATTGGAGGTGATAATCCTTTTAGTTGGTCCAAAACTTGAATTGTGTTGAATGCGTACAGTCAATATTAACAGGTATCAAAGTCTGAATACGCCACTTATTATATTTGTTTATATCAGAGTAGTTTTGTTTTATTATCCAACCCAGATGTCCGGATCAGTGTCCAAAGCAGGTCCATTTTTCACTTCAACAAATCTTTTTAAATAATAAGGTTGAAGAGATGGTATCTTATTTTACAACTGCAAGAAACTTTCAGAGTCAATTGCCTTTTCCATGTAAGCCAATTGTAGCTTTCAAGATTCCACGTTATTTTGTTCCAATTCATATAAAATATGTATGAATTTTTACCATAATTTATTGTAAGACAATTGTAGCTTTCGAATTTCCAAGTTATTTTCTTCCAGTTCATATGATAAAGTAGATAGTATTTATAGATATTACACCCAAAAAAAAAAAGAAGATCTAATGGTCAATTCATGCAAACCCTCTATAGATATTTGCAAGTTAAGACAACGGATTGCGTGACAATTTCAATAAGAAGAGAGTAGATATTTGCAATTTCAACGGTTTGCGTACGCTATAGCCACTTTGCGGGTCAATCCAAAATTCAACTTTCTCGCCTTCAGAAATTCAAGCTCTGTAAAATTCTTCCTTTTCAGAAATGGACATTAGTCAGTTTATCAAAGACTTTGACAATTAACCCCTAATAGCTTTGCAATAACTCTGACAAAAATACATAAATAGGGAAGGCTGCTAAGAGTACGTAAATTAATTTAGAGTAATGATGTCTTTTTTTTATAAAGTGAAAATTTTTGAATTCATTATCTTTTATAGACAATATTTTTCATCTTATCATCCAACTCGACTTTTCCTCGAAGTGACAAAATAACATTTTTTCTGTACAAAATACATATTAACCTAAGAGATTTTGTTTTAAGGATGAAGCTCGAACATTGATAAAGTAATAAAAGGTTTTCTCTGTCATGATCACTTAAACTATGTGTGACAAATCAACTTTTGGTTTTGGATTCTTAATTGTATTGGTCAACATGCATGCAAGTCTGGAAATGAGAAAGCATGTCATGTCACTTGGACTCAAATTCACGTTCACATCAATAACCCTTCTTGTCACGGATCAGATCTGCAATAATTCGAGGTCATTTACGTCTTCATCCTAAGATTTTTTTTTGCCATTGTGTGATCCGTGAAGGTAGGATATCCTAAGATTTCGTCCCTGCATAGGATGAAATTAATTTTCCAGCGGTTGAGAGATTGGACTTTATTGTGGGTAAATTACAGTCTACTCGTATAATATAATAGCTATATATTATCACATGATCTTCTGATGTTTCAAAATATATATACAAAATTTCTCTGTAATTTTATGTGGGGTGAAAAAATGAAAGCAACTCAAGCTATAGCAATTGACCTAGACCGTTTCAAAACCCCTTTTCCAAGATTACATTATCCACTTAACTGCTCTGTTGCTTTGGATATATTTACATAATATCCCTAAAAAATTATGTAAATTGGTTATCCCTAATTATGTTTAGTATCTACATAAAGACAATACCATTTTGTTTCCCAATGGTTTTGCTTCATTTCGTTGATTATTACGTATGCTAAATTTGGCTTTTTCAATTTTCACAAATTGCTCCGGCCGCTATAAATTTGGATAGATAGCCGCGGGCTTAAGCTTAAGCATCACAACTCATTCCAACAACAAAAGAAAGTGAAGGGGAAAAAAAACACAAGCAATGGTTTCCATTTCGCTGCCAGAAAAGCCTCATGCTGTTTGTATTCCATATCCAGCACAGGGTCACATAAACCCTATGCTGAAACTAGCCAAGCTCCTTCATCATAAAGGGTTTCATATAACCTTTGTTAACACAGAATTCAACCACAAACGTTTGCTGAAGTCTAGAGGTCCTGATGCCCTCAATGTCTTGCCTGATTTCCAATTTAAAGCCATTCCTGATGGGCTTCCTCCTTCTGATGTTGATGTCACCCAAGACGTCCCCTCCCTTTCTGAATCCACCACTACTCATTGCTTAGGTCCATTTAGAGATCTCCTTGCAGAACTTAATGATCCCTCTTCATCACAAGTGCCCCCTGTTTCTTGCATAGTTTCTGATGGAGCCATGAGCTTTACTCTTGAAGCTGCCGCAGAACTAGGCGTCCCAGAAATATTGTTTTGGACTCCTAGTGCATGTGGATTCTTGGGTTATATGCACTATGCTAAGCTCATAGAAAAGGGTCTCATACCACTCAAAGGTACTCTTCAGGCCCAAGAACTTTTTGTGGTATTTCTCCTTTGAGCTCTCGTGAGAGAGACTTTTAGCACTAGTTGGATTTCTGAACTTCTGCACTGCGAAATAGATATAATATAACCCCCTTGGCAACTAGCTTGATGGCATTTAAGATATTAATAATTACTGTATCTTCTTTTTTATTTTTTAATCGAGTTAAACTTGTGAATCCTTGTCAATTACAGATGCAAGTTATTTGTCAAATGGATACCTTGAGCAAGCTTTGGATTGGATTCCCGGGATGAAAGATATACGTCTGAGAGATCTTCCAAGTTTCTTAAGAACTACAAATCCGGATGACTACATGGTAAAGTTCGTCCTGCAAGAGACTGAGAGAGCCAAGAAGGCTTTAGCTATTATTTTGAACACATTTGAGGAGCTGGAAGAGGATGTTATAAATGCTCTGTCTGCCATCCTTCCTCCCATCTACGCCATTGGGCCTCTACAGCTTCTCCAGAAAGAGGTAAAAGATGAGAGGTTATCAGTTGTGGGGTCAAATCTTTGGAAAGAAGAGCCCGAGTGCCTAGAATGGCTTGATCCAAAGGATCCCAATTCTGTTGTCTATGTAAACTTTGGAAGCGTCACTGTTATGACTCCTGACCAGCTCGTGGAGTTTGCATGGGGACTTGCAAATAGTAAACAAACATTTTTGTGGATCATTAGGCCTGATCTTGTCTCTGGCGCCTCTGCAATTCTTCCTCCTGAATTTTTGGAGGAAACTAAAGATAGAGGCCTACTAGCAAGCTGGTGCCCTCAGGAACAAGTTCTCAGCCATCCTGCCATTGGAGGATTCTTAACTCATAGCGGATGGAATTCAACTCTCGAGAGTATCTGTAGTGGGGTGCCCATGATTTGTTGGCCGTTTTTCGCCGAACAACAAACCAATTGCTGGTTCTGCTGCACCAAGTGGGGCAATGGATTGGAGATAGACAATAATGTTAAGAGGGACGAAGTTGAGAGCCTTGTGACTGAGTTGATGGTTAGAGAAAAGGGAAAGGACATGAAGAAAAAAGCCTTGGAGTGGAAGAACAAGGCTGAAGAAGCAGCTAAAAGTTCGGGTGGTTCTTCTTACTCGAATCTGGATAAGGTGGTTCAAGTGCTTCTCACCAAGTAAAATCAGAATAGCATATTTATGTAATGAATTTCTTTCAATTCTATAAATAAATTATCTCTATTTACGGAGGTTACAATCCTTCAATGTTCTTTTGTGCTTATCTTTTTCCTAGAAAGTTAATATTGATTACGAAGTCCCATCTAGCCAGCTACGCAAACCTTTGGAATATATTGAGGTCCCTGTCTGCATTACTAAATGCAAAATACTGCAATTTGGCATGGCATACCGTGATAGCAAACATTTGATCAGGTCCTCGAGTCCAAGAACTACGCACAGATTATGTGAAGTTAAAGATTTTTTTTTATTATTGAATACATGAATTCATTAACATTTTTTTTTATTGGATATATGAATTCATAAAAAATAAAAAAATAGTTGCAATATCAAGTTATACACTAGTTACAGACCAAAAAATCATGAACCTAACTTATTTCGGATATGGTGCTCTTCAATATTGAATTCATTTATAAAGTGCAGAGAGTTTAATTATAGCAAATTCCCACTACTCTCAACATTTTTTTTATTGCTAAAATGGAAGAGTTTGAATTCAAAATTTTTCATTTACACTCTCTCCTTTGAACCATCTAACCTATTCCTACCTCGGTTACTAGCTCTTAACTTATTAATAAAACTGCAGGTTGTAATGGTGAATGTCAAATTCTAACCCTTTTTAATTTTTTTTTTCTTTTTTTTATTTGAGAAAAAAGGAAGGCCTCGTTCTCATGGATTTTTTTTTAATAAGTGAAAGGTTTTAAATTCAAAATCTCCTAATTTTACCAGCCAGCCAATCCAACATTTTCCTAACATTAATGAGTGTGTTTGGATCGTTAATTATTCCACTTTATTTACACCTTATTTACACACTAATTTGCTTGCATTATCAACACATTTTTCAATCATCTTTTCATCTCACATATATCATATAAAAAAAGTGCTACAATATTTTTTTATAAAATTATTTCAAATAATTTACAATCCAAAATAGGTGATGGCAATGATTGAATGCAGAAATTACAGGAGTGGTCTTGAATATATAGTCAACATCGAACAATTAAATGTTCGCATCCATGCTTACTTCTTGCAGGCATTTTATAGTTTATTACACGACCACAGTACTAAGGTCAACAATCAACGCCCCCGCCCAAGCCTCCCATAAGCCCGCAACCCTCTCACTCCGTGCTTACATCTGCGTTTTTTAATCTGTTGTTTTCTCCTCCATTATTAAGGAAGTGATTATGCTCACCTTTTTTGTCATACATTATGTGGGACCCTTTATTGGAAAAAAAAAAGAAAAAACAATACAGTCTTCTGGGCCTACAAATGTTTTTACGCAATAATCGCTCTAATATTAAATTACAATTTTAATAAAATAATTTAGTTCATAATGCGTTACATGATGGTGTAATCTTAAACCTATTTGTCAATAACTGACAGAAGATATTTATGTCATAGCCATATACGGAATTTATAATATAAAAAGTTAATTACATGCAATTCATTTTCGATAATAAGTAAGTATTAATTTTTTTATGTACTTTCAAGTGAGGGTAAAAATGTTAAAAGTAGAATGTTTGAGTTCCAGCTACTATTGACTATGAAGTCATCCAATTTTTAATCTTTAAAAAAAAAAAAGAAACTCTTTCACTAGTTTGAGTGCACATCTCTTTATGGTAATACATTTAAAATATAGTAAATTTTTATACACTGTCAATGTAAAATTTTTTTTACACTAACATATTTAGATCATTCCATATAATATGAATTTAAATTTAAAATTTAAATAATATATATGTGGCATATATTAATGGCTGCTAGTGTAAAAAGGTTACCGCACTGTTAGTGCATAAAGAGTTACTTCTTCAAAATAACAGACCAAAAAAAACTGGATTTTTTAATGTATTTTGAGAACCATGACAACTATATATAAGTAAAAGTCAACATCTCAAACAATTTTCTATATATATATATATATACACACACACACACACACACATAGATACACATACATACTAGCTTAACATGCTAATACTGTTAGCAGTGTGCCCTAGAGCATTAATAATTATTGTCTTGATTAAAATAAAATGGCACTTCTTGATTCAATTATTCTTGGTTTAGATTTGATTGAATGTTGTCCATTATTATTTGTTAAGGTTCCATTCTCATGTGATGAGAATATGAGTGACGGAAAATACTGGTACAAATAATATTAAATTGTTCCTAATCATAGGATTATTAATTGGGCAAGATTAATCCGGAAGATTAGTCTCATATTTAATTTTCTATGATTAATATGAGATATTAATGATGATAGAATGGTGAGTCTCGTACCATTAAGTATGCGATACTAGAACAAATATGAGAGGCACTTGTGTGACAAGTTGGCTTGAACACTGACTAATTTAAATAATGAATCATTAGCTTATTAATGTCAATGATTCATTATTGATTGCAATAGTGCATGTGATCCTTAGACTTGAGATGACACGGTTGGCTCATTCATAGGTGGTTAAAGTCTATCAATGCAGAAAGTACTTGTTCTAATCACGAATGAGTATTGGCATATGGTACCTCTAATTAGTTACGCATGAAGTCAAGTGTTTATGCAAAATGGGATCTATTATTCCATAATAAATGGTTTGATATCTTATGAAGTCTATCAATCTTGACTAAAGGAGTTCTTGGCCAAGACAAACTGATTCATGTAGATGATCAATTTTATAGTCAAGTGGTTTGATAGATTAAGTCATATGATTGAGTATTTGAGTTTGACATTGTTACTAAACTAGACTCAATAGGGATACAGTAATAGAAGGATTTTTATGCAAAACAATTGCAGTCATGGTTCATGTAAAAGGATTCCAATCTTTCATCACCAGTTGGGTGTCATGATATGCTGCTAGGCATCACTCATGAACTATGGTAACTTGAGGTATATTTGGAGAACTTCTCAAGTGTTAAAAATGTTCTAACTAATGTTAATAGGTTAACGTTTATTATATTGCCAACTGGGTAATGAACCTAGATAGTCACACACAAAAGGATTTGAACTAATAGGGAAGTTGATTAGAATGGGTTTATACTTTGGTAAGGATGCTAGCACATCTTGAAACCCAAGCTAGACGGAATTTGGAGTTGGTATTTGAGTATGACTCAAATATTATAAAGATGAAAATAATAGTTAATATAGTTATAATAATTGTGTTTATATTTTGATGTGATCAAAATTAAAACATGAATTAGATAATTGTATTAATTGTATTCTATTTTGATTTGATCAAGATAAAAATAAAATATAAATCGGTTGTTTTGATTTGATCAAGATAAGAACCAAGTATGGATTGGATAATCATATGAGTTGTGTTATATTGATTTGATCAGGATAATATAAGATATTGATCTAATCAAAACAACTGTATAAATAAACCCTATTGACAAAAGTTGCAAAGGGTCCCAAAAAGAAGGGTGACAAACAATTACGGTTGTTCCTTTTGAAAAGGAAAGAAAGCAGTACCGCTATTTCTTTTCTACAAAAGACAAAACTCCAAAATTCAGTAATCTATTAGTTTGAGTCTGTGTGGACAAACTAGAGGCCTAATGTGTGGAAGGCTAATTGCTGGAATTCGAACATCTACATCAGGCACTGCATATTCATCTAAACAAGTAAGTATTTATTTGTTTTGTAATATCAAGGCCTGAATCAATTTGCAAATTCAAGCAAGAACAATACGAAATTGTTTGCTCATTCCGCTGACCAAATAATTTTCTTACAAATACGTCAATGGAAGATATTAATCTCAAACGTTTAAACATGTGTTTGCCCGTAACAATAAAATTGAGGCCATATGCTGCTTACCCAAATACAAGTTGAAGCCTCATAAACACCAAATTTGTTGGAAAATGAAAATAAGCATTTGGATATTAGTAATTTTTTGATTACTTAGTATTCAATGTTTCGGGTCGAGGACAAAAATAGTAGAGAGATAAAAAAAAAAAAAAAAAAAAAACCTCCCTTCAGGAAATCACTTGTAATGTGCTCTTGTCTCTTGATAATTTTTCCTTGGGAATCACTTACAATGCTCCCTTGCTGATCTTTCTTAAATTTTGGGATAAATCTATAGCATTTTTGTGATGCAATATATATGAAATGAAAAAATAATTAAAACCATATTTATAATGTAATTAATTTTTTTTTTGGTTGCAAATAATGGTCAATCCAAAGAAACTGGTCTCTTGTAATTTTTCTAACGGCACTTGACTTCCTTTTCTTTCTTGGCGGTTGGGTTGTACTATAATATGTATATGTTTATATATATATATATATATATATATATATATATATATATATATATACATATATCGTGGCAGACGAAGGCAACTCATCATCATGCCATCTAGAAAAGAAATAAACAAGCAACTATTTCTTTGACGGATACTCTAATATATCTATATTGATACGAATTGGCTTCCCCTGGACTTGTAAGTTACTAGTATTTTCGGAAAGTGCCCATGATCTCATTCTACAAGTGCAAATATAGAATATAAGAAGCTTAGAGGAAGGAATCTCCATGCTCGTCCCATAAGTGTAACTCAACTACAGGTACATAACAAGCTGAGTAATCGAGAGATGTTGGGCTTGAATCATCACGAAAATAAGTGAGGAATTAATATGGCTCCTTTTATAAAAAAAAAAGCTAAGTAATTAGGAATTTTGAGATCTCTCGTTCAATTCATAAATAAATTTCTTTCACCTTCCTTTTATAAAGTCAAGAAAAAAAAGGAAGACTTAGCTCCATGCGCTATCTCAAGGTAAACATTCGAGTCGTTCTTTTTCATGTCTTTCCGAGGGATCTGGAGAAAATTACAATTAATAGGATTTTCTTAATCCTCCCTTCCCGAAAGAAAGAGCGTGACATTCTTTTCCAGAATGAACTCCTTTCTTTATTTTCTTTATTTGGTGTACCTACTTGAATCAGTTGAAAGGAAATTACGTTAAATTTTGAAGGGGGGAGATCTTATAGGATTCCATCTCAATTTTTCTCTTGCCAGGCCCATAACTTAAAAACCCACTTTCTTACTATCATAAGGTGCATTCAAATATTAGATCCAATTTTGGAAATACAACATTGCACTTTTTATTTTTACTATCCAATGCTTTGATTTTCGAACAGATGCAAAAATGCTTTAGTTGGGCCGTCGACTTTGCAACCGTGGTCCATACATTGCGCATGATTTTAACAAAAAAATAATTAGTCTCAAAATTTACCATGTTTGTTGTCCAAATATACTAATCTTGTTCTCAATTGATTTTTAACACTCGATTTTAAGATTTTGATATTAAAAAAAACTATTTTATCGTGTTTACAACTGTTTTCTATATTCTGATTTTATGAATATTTTGAACATAAGAAAGCTGAAAATCTGAAGTATCTAAAATCATCTTTTACATAACGAGAATTAGCACAGAACAAGGCCATTAGTTGAAAGCTAATATTTGCAATTACACTGCCGTTTATAATCATAGGAAGACACAAAAAACTAAAAAGAGAAAAAAGAAAAACAAGTTGGTGTGAGGGAAAAAGCTAACTAAACCAAAAATTTTCATGATTCATAATCGTGAAGGCCAAGTCCACTTATCTATTGAGTGTTTAATCAAGGGATAACTAGAAGAAAAATAAAATAGAAAAAAAATTTTGAGAACGAAAAAAAATAAAAAGAAGTACCACTTTTTTTTTTTAGAGACGAATTGCGTACACGGGGTCGCAATGCTAGCCCGTTATTTTATTAAAACAACAAATTGTTATAAAATTAATAAAATGAAATACTACAATAGAAATTGAAGAAGTATTAGAGAAAGGAGTAGAGAAAGGGATAATGATATCCTTATATTTCAACAAGATACGAAAGTCCTCTTGGGAATACAAAGGGACATCCACATTTTTGTTATTTCATAACACTCCCCCTTGGATGTCCATTACACAAAGAATATGCCTCGTTAAAACCTTACTAGGAAAAAATCCAGTTGGACCAAAAACCCTAGTGAAGGAAAAAGATTACACTATTCTTGTGTAATAATTTCTCCCCCTGATGCAAACGTCATTTGAGATCTTTTAATCGTTGCATTCCAATACTCTTCACCAATTTCTCAAATGTCGCAGTTGGTAATGCCTTGGTAAATAAATCGGCCAGATTATTATCTGATCGGATTTGTTGCACATCAATTTCACTATTCTTTTGCAAATCATGAGTAAAAAAGAATTTTGGTGAAATATGTTTCGTCCTATCTCCTTTAATATATCCTCCTTTCAATTGAGCTATACAAGCTGCATTATCTTCATATAATATAGTTGGAGGATTTTCTTTTCCGGAGGATAACCCACAATTCTTCCGGATATAGTGGGTCATTGATCTTAACCAAACACATTCTCGACTGGCTTCATGAACTGCTATTATTTCAGCATGATTCGATGAAGTGGCGGCTAGTGATTGCTTTGTAGATCGCCAAGAAATGGCTGTTCCTCCATATGTAAATAAATAACCAGTCTGAGATCTTGCTTTATGCGGGTCGGATAAATACCCAGCATCCGCATAACCAACCAATTCAGGTTTGGATTTATTTGAATAAAATAAACCAAGATCTATTGTTCCTTGGAGATAGCGAAAAATATGTTTAATACCATTCCAATGTCGTCTTGTGGGCGAGGAACTAAATCTTGCTAATAAATTTACTGCAAATGATATATCAGGTCTTGTACAATTAGCAAGATACATTAGTGCACCAATTGCACTGAGATATGGTACTTCAGGACCAAGTATCTCTTCATTTTCCTCTCGTGGTCTAAAAGGATCCTTATTAGGATCTAATGATCTGACAACCATTGGGGTACTCAATGTATGTGTTTTGTCCATATAAAATCGCTTTAATACCTTCCGGGTATAAGCAGTTTGATGGACAAAAATTCCACCTTTCAAATGCTCAATTTGTAAATCAAGGCAGAATTTTGTCTTTCCAAAACTTTTGATCTCAAATTCTTTCTTTAAATATTCAACACTATTTTGAATCTCTTCAGGAGTTCCAATTAAATTTAGATCATCAACATATACCGCAATTATCACAAAATTTGATCCATTTTTCTTAATAAAAACACATGGACATATTGGATCATTGGTATAACCTTCTTTTGTCAGACATTCATTGAGACGGTTATACCACATACGTCCAGATTGTTTGAGCCCATACAGAGACCTTTGTAATTTAATAGAATAAATATTTTTAGGATTTGATTTGCATGCTTCAGGCATGTTGAATCCTTCGGGAATTCTCATATAAATATCATTTTCAAGATTCCCATATAAATATGCAGTAACGACGTCCATTAGACGCATATCTAATTTTTCATGTACTGCAAAACTCACAATAATATGAAGAAACCTATGAAACGGTTTCTCCACTACATGAATGGATTAATGGATTGTAACTTCTATACATAAGTAGCCATAAAATCATGAATTAATCCTTTGAACTTCTAATTCACATTCTTTAGTACGAGAATCAAGGAAATTCAATGATATTTTTCAAGTGATTTCCTTTTTCGGTTGATTTTTATCTCCCCCTAATGTCGGAAAATGTGATTCGTCAAAATGACAATCTGCAAATCTTGCAGTAAATAAATCACCTGTCAATGGTTCCATATACTTAATAATTGAAGGTGATTCATAACCGACATATATTCTCAATCTTCTTTGTAGGCCCAATTTACGACGTTGGGGCGGTGCAATTGGGACATACACCGCACAACCAAATATTCGTAAATGAGAAATATTTGGCTCATAACCAAAAGTTAATTGTAGGGGAGAATAAGTGTGATAATTTGTTGGCCTAATTCTCACAAGTGTTGCTGCATGTAAAATAGCATGTCCCCAAGCAGATGAAGGGAGCTTAGACCTCATCAACAATGGTCTAGCAATTAATTGTAGCCGTTTAATAAGTGATTCGGCTAGACCATTTTGTGTGTGAACATAGGCTACAGGATGTTCAACAGTTATTCCAATAGACATACAATAATCGTCAAATGCATGTGACGAATATTCACCAGCATTATCTAGACGAATTTTCTTTATTGGAAAATCTGGAAATTGTGCTCGCAATTTAATTATTTGAGCAAGCAATCTCGCAAATGCCAAGTTGCGAGTAGATAATAAACATACATGTGACCATCGAGTTGATGCATCAATTAGCACCATAAAATATTGAAATGGTCCACATGGTGGATCTACAGGCCCACATATATCACCATGAATTCGTTCTAGAAATGCAGGGGATTCAGTCCCAACTTTAACTTGTGATGGTCTAATAATTAATTTCCCTTGAGAACAAGCAACACAAGAGAATTCATTGGCTTTTAATACTTTTTTATTTTTCAATGAGTGGTCATGTGAATTCTCAATTATTCGTCTCATCATTATAGATCCAGGATGTCCGAGACGATCATGCCAAATTATAAAATCATCGGGATGAGTAGACTTCTGGTCTACTAGGTGATGAATTTCAATTGCACTAATTTGTGCATAATATAACCCAAAAGAAAAAGAAGGTAATTTTCTACTTTGCATTTTTTCCCATAAATGATACTTGTGATTAATAAAAATTCACCATTTGTTTCAGTCATTGTCTCGATATGATATCCATTTTTGCGAATATCTTTAAAACTCAATAAGTTTCTTCGAGACTTGGGAGAGAATAGTGCATTATTTACAATAATTTTAGTCCCTTCAAGGAGAAATATAGTAGCTCTTCCGGAGCCTTCAATCAATTTTGCACTACCACTAATGGTATTAACATTTGTCTCTCCCATTTTCAAATAAGAAAAATATTTTTTATTTTTCAATATGGTGTGCGTAGTAGCACTATCAATGAGACAAATATCATAATCACCATTATTTAATCCCAAATATTTGACATCCATTTTTTCTTCAGGAAGAAAATTTCAAACAAAAATAAATATTAATAAAGATGCGAAAATAAATATTCAATGGAAAGAAAATTACATGAAAGATATAAAGCATCATAAAAATATTTAAATAATCATGGGATATTTGTTGACATCTTCAGGATGTTCAAAAAAATCAGCAACATCGAGGTGTGTCATGTCAGCATCATCACCATCATCATACTCATTCTTTTGATCAATGAAATTTGTCTCAACACCTTTGTCTTTCTTTTTCAATGATGCTTGATAGAGGTCAACAAGATGTTCGGCCGTACGACAGGTACGAGACCAATGACCTTCCATATCACACCGGTAGCATTTTTCTTCATAAACTTTCTTTTCTCCATTTTTCTGATCGTAGTTATTTTTCTTCTTTTGGGAAACATTTTGTTGCTTGCCCCGGTTAAAATTTTCACGGGGCACAAATTTACTACGATCACGTCCACGGTCACGACCACGTCCGCGGCCTCTTCCACGGCCACCTCTACGGCCACGTTCACGACCTCAACCAGAATTTTGAAATTGGGTCGCATTCGCTTCAGGGAATGGACTTGCACCAGTTGGTCGGGACTCATGATTTTTCAGCAACAATTCATTGTTTTGTTCAGCCAAGAGAAGACATGCAATAAGTTCAGAATATTTTTTAAACCCCTTCTCTCGATATTGCTGCTGCAGGAGCATGTTAGAGACATGAAAAGTAGAAAATGTTTTTTCCAACATATCTTCATCAGTGACTTTTTCGTCACACAATGATAATTGAGAAGTGATTCTGAACATGACTGAATTATATTCGTTGACAGATTTAAAATCTTGCAGCCGTAAGTGAAGCCAATCATATCGGGCTTTTGGAAGAACGACCAACTTCAGGTGGTCGAATCTTTCTTTCAAATCTCGCCAAAGGACAATAGGATCTTTAACAGTAAGATACTCTGATTTTAATCCTTCATCTAAGTGATGACGAAGAAAAATCATAGCTTTGGCACGGTCTTGGTTTGAGAATTCATTTTTTTCCACAATAGTATTACCAAGACCCATTGCCTCAAGATGGATTTCAACATCCAATACCCATGATAAATAATTTTTTCCAGAAATATCAAGAGGTACAAACTCTTGTTTTGTAAGATTAGCCATAAGAAATTGAAATAAGATTGTGATTTAGAAATTTACCTCAAAAGTTACTTGAAGAAATACGGGCAGAATTTTGGCAAAATCTTGTGCTTCACTTTTGCTCAAAGTAGCGCCTCCGTTTTCACTTTTTGCTCAAAAGAAGAGCTTTCGTGCTGATAACGTGTTATAAAATTAATAAAATGAAATACTACAATAGAAATTGAAGAAGTATTAGAGAAAGGAGTAGAGAAAGGGATAATGATATCCTTATATTTCAACAAGATACGAAAGTCCTCTTGGGAATACAAAGGGACATCCACATTTTTGTTATTTCATAACACAAATGAATTACAAAAATTTCATTTTTTTATAAAAAATTAGTGTAATAGAGAATGTTTAAATTCGGGACTTCTCACTTACACTTCCATCTCTACCTTTCCAACCACTCAATCCATTCCTTCCCAAAATGAAATAGAAAAATTTCGAGGGGGCCAAACCTTACCTCGAGAAAAAATAAGAAAAAGGTACACTTGAGAACGAGAGGTTAGCAAAGTTATAACGTTGCAAAAATGTCCAAGTGTCAAGCCAATCCCCGAAACTCTTTTGATTAAAACTAATGAAGCTTCTCCAGAAAAGGAAAAAAAAAACACTTTTCAAACTCTAAAGTTTGAAGAGATATAATTCAATTAGAGTATCATTTACATGATTATTTCAATTTATATTTGATAATTTAACTTAAGTTTTAATCAGATTACAACGTTATTATCATAATTATTATTTGAATTTATATTTATATTTATTTCAATATGAATTACCATTTGGAGTTATATTTGACAAATTAAGTTGCATTTGTTAAAAATCGTTGAATTGCATGGATTTTTTCAAATTGTTATAGTCTTTGACATTTTGTTATTTTGTTAATGTAACGAAAAAGATTATTTAAAACTAATTTCCTCTTATTATCAAGAAAAAGATTATTACCGCTGCTTAATGTAGTGTGCATTTTTATGTTTTAAACTAGGAGGGAAGTGCCTGTGCATCGCGCGGGTGTTTAGTGCCTGTGATTAAAGAGAATTTTTTAGTGGTTGAAGTGAATATTATTTCCATATTAACCAAGAAGTTATTTTTGATCAAGAACCTATCGGTACATATCATCCATATTGTTGCAAGGTGAGCAAGTGAATAAAGATAAGAGTAGGATAACAACGCATATTAAGTAATATTAATAAAATTATTGTAGATAATAATGCATATTAACCGAATCCTACTTAATATGAGTAGAAGGAAATGCATGGATAATGGAGTAGTTTAGAGGGCATTAAACCTAATCCTGGAAGCCGAAAAGGGAACAAACGGAAGAATGTGAAAGAGGAGACATCGGAACAACCATAATCGATACTTAGACATTAAATCATCAACATACCTATGTTTTTGGCTATTTAATTGAGATGTAAATAGTGGTATATTACTGGTGTGGAAGCTGTTTCAAAGACAGGGGCTTCAGACATGGGAACTCATGCATTGGTATTATTATAAGTTGTTTCACATAATTGAATGAATAGTTGCAAGTCTCTTTATTTTAATTGCACTATGACACCATTTCATTAAATTACACGAATACAAATGCTTATATAAGTTGTACCCAATGCACTAACGATTGCAAAATAATCCCTCAGTCCAAAAATACTCAGATGTCCTTATGCGATATAAGAATGAGTTTTGGTCAAATTTGTCAAATGCTACTGTATGATAACATCTAACAATCATTTCATTTGGTGCAATAGCTAATAAATTAAGTAGGCAAAGATTTTACAAATTATTAGAAATTGAAGTTATTAACTTGTATAAATTAAGATCCATTTTTATCTACTTTGGGAGCTTTGTTTTTGGTAAAATTGTAATAAAGTATTTACAATGATCTTCAAAAGATAAGAATATGTTTGTCCGTATAATTTTTTGGTAGTACTAAATTTGCTATAGTTTCAGTCAATTGGTGATAAAACAACTCCAACTTCAATCGAATTTTGGAACTATTTATCTGGCATAATTTGTGGTGTAATACTAATAAAGTATGTATCTAAATTTAGGTTGAATTCAAATGCTTTGTGAAGGAAGTCTGGAATGAAAGCTTTAATGAATTCTATTCAACCACTGTGGACTACTCAATTACCATAAGTTTAGCAAAATATAAGAGAAAATAAATATATTATCAAACATAAGTTTAAGACAAGTCATAAGTTTCATAGCAGAAGATCAAACTACCAAAATCAATTATCACATAATCACATAGATGAATCAACTTTATTACCATAGCAAATCAATAGTACAAAGGTCAAACTACCTACCAAATGAATCAAGTATTCCCAGAAAATCAGACAATCATGTATATAACCAAATACATAAATGAACGAGCTCTGTCACCAACCTAAATTAGTATCACTAAGTATACTCTCACACCAAAATCAATTCCAGAACTAACTACATGTATATTAAAAGAATTTAAAAGATTCAGCAGAAAGGATAAAATTTTGGTTATCTTATTCCAAATATTCCCTACAAAACTTTTCCTCACACACATGAGGCTGACATTGTTAATGCATTAGTATGACCTAATTAAATATATTAACATGTGCATAGAAAGCAGTTATACATATATCACAAGTTATTTGCAAATTATGACAAATTTCAATGTAAAAAAATACCGCTTCAACGTACCTTGGCTTGGAGATTCTGATTAGGAGATGTAAGTATGTAACACTCTTCCTATGAATCCTGTCCCTACCACAAATACAAGCAACGCCAAAAAATACAATTCAAAAAAACTAAAAGTCAATTGATTGTTATGATTTGTCTTCAAATGGATGAAAAATGGTTGCAAACAACAATATCTTTGTTGAGCAAACCCAAAAACTGAGAAAAGAGATGAACAGATGTCCAACACTTGATACTTTAAATTTTTCAATAATTAGCATTAATTTTTTCTTAACCATCCTGGTCCTAGAATGGTTGGAAACGTTAAAGACCGTAAGCCAAATACATGAAGTTGAAGCAACAGAATTTGAATAGTAACACCTATCTAGCCAACTTCTGCCAATTATCCCTAATGATTGTGTCTAATAAATCATTTGCAATAAAACCCATGCAATGAATGGAATTTAGCCAGCCGAGAAGTCTAATCAGTTACATCAAACCATCATGTTCTCCAACCTTTAATTTGCAACTCACCACCTTTATGTAATTACACCAAGACAAAAGCTATTATGAGTTGTACCAATTGTTAAAAAGAGGAGTACAACAAGCTCGCATTCCCAAAATATCCTTCCCTCATTAATTCCTTTCACTAATTACCTACTAAACCACATTCTCCCCAATTTAATTAGAGACTAAGGACGTTTAACTAATTACAGCCACACAAAGGCTATTATCACTTGTACCCACCGATAAAAAGATAACCAAAATAATCATACATTCCCAAAATACCCATAAAAAGACACGACCCCATTTTTGGAAATGTATGACAAAAGAATTCACCATAAATTGTACTCTACCTACAATACAAACTTTAAATGTACAACATGGGGGCATCTCTGTAAACATACCCAAACACATGCTGCCATGAGTTGTACAAAAAACTTTAAAAAAGCAACACATTATTTCACATTTCCAAAATACCCCTACCCATGCGGTTGAAATTCAAAGCCCCCTTTGACCAAAACTCATTCTTATATAGTATAAGGATTTATTTTAATTTGTTGATATTAAAATATTTGGTAACATTTGACTTTATGTTCATATATTTTGTTATCAATTCTATTTTAATTCATTTATACCTAATAAGTGTTTTTTATTGCAATTAATTTTTTCTTTTCTTAATCATATGAATGCATTAACGTCTAAATGACAAAAATAACCGTCTCTCTATTATATTTCATTTAAATGCTCTTTGTTGTTTTTTTAATGGTAACCGTTAGATTTGCATTCTTTTTCTTATTTTCTATGTTGTCAGATTATTAAATTAATCAATAAAGCTTATTTATTATGAGTCCTAATTTGGAGAGAAAAACGTTTTTCCAAACTTATTGCATTATTAGATTATTCAACAAGGCAGCTTACAGATTGCTTGGTTCTCCTATATTTCCTCTGCTTTGCTTATAATAAGTCATAAGTTAAATAATGCAATCATTCTTCAACTACTCATCTTTTCTCAATTATCTAACCATATTAGATACTTGCATTTTTCTTCAAAGTTAGGTTGTTCTTGACAGGTGCCGAACCTGTACAATAATAAATACCTACTCGAGAAATATAAAGATTTTGTATATAGCAGTGAGTAGGGTCGAATCCACAGGGATTGGGGGTAATTCGTTTCTTCTAGAGTTCAAAGTATGGGGGGTTTTGGATTAAATGCTAACTAAATAAACTAAATGCAGAAAATAATTAATTAAAAGAAATAATTAAGAGAAACTCTAGCCAATGATACACTTAAGAAATGGTTCATGCACTGATCATCGATGTATAGGTAATTCCACATTTATTAATAGATTGGTTATAGTTGTCATACACGCGATAAACAACTAACCTTTCCTTACTTTCTCGATAGTTAAGGTACGACCGTTAACTATTTTTCTAATCCAAAAACAACCCTAGGTACGACCGTAGGATTTAAGTTTTAGATTGCATTAAGAATTAGAAAGGCCCAATCCTAACTAACAAACACGCTACGAGGGTTTGTTTAAATTAGATCGTATGTTTCCCTGATATAAACCCAATTACGCCAGTTGCTACTGGGATAGAGATAACGAACAATTATGGATTCAATTATCCCTATTTAGCAAAATAGCCTATATGAATAATTAATTATTGCGCACTAATCAATCATACACAAGAGTTATAACAATTAAAAGCAAGAATCATATAAATACCAATAAATGAGGAAGTGATTAAAATAAATTCGATCTTTTTTAGTAATTGCAGAACCAAATCTTCAATTATTCATTGACTAGAATTAAGAAGCTAGTTCTCCATTAATGGAGAACAACCCACGCGGAAAGGCTATTTGAAGCTTACAATTCTTGTCTCCCAAATTCCGTTCGATAGTAAAAGAACTACTCTGCGGCCTAGAGAGCCAAGCGGCTGCCTCCTTTTCTCTTCTTATTCTCTGGCCAAGTAATAATCACGTGAGATCCCTAGCTGAGTCCTCATCCCGCGGGATCCGGCTTTCCCTTTTTCATTTTGGTTTCCTATTCAGCTTCTACTACTCCTTGAAATCCGTGCAAAGGAAATCAAAAGACCAGAAATTGCTGCTTCCTTTGAGTATTAATTACACGGGCCGGCTATCCTATCATTTCCTAATTTTTAGCTTTTAAAACCAAATATACTTTTTCTTAATCTTCCGTCAATAATCCATGTAGACTCCATTTTGAATTGGAAAACTCTTGAGAAATCACATCTTTTATTTCTTTTTGCTCCACCTTCCTACAATTAGTACCAAATACCAAATATAAGTAGAATCAATCAATTAAAATAATATTTGGTATAATAAAAGAGGAAAATAATCATAGAATTAATGGCAAAAATACAACTTATCAATTTCCCCCATACCTAAACCATGCTTGTCCTCAAGTATGAGAACAACAAATCAAACAATCGAATTCAAACAATGGTTATTGCTCAAATCTTCTATTGCCAAAATACAATTAAAATACATGTCAAGTATTAGTAGCAATTTGCAAGAAATATCTCTCCAATTAGCTTTCAAGATCAAGGACTCTTTCAATTTATGACTAACTAATCTAAGAATATAAAATATTCAACCAGCATCCATAAGCAAATGGTTCGACTATTAAGCAAAATCTCAACATTAAAATTCATGGATCAGCGGGCTAACAGTTCATTCAAATACTTCCACATTTTTCACTATTAGCATATATTTTTTCTTTTCTAGAATATCCCCACTTGATTGATTTTTTTTTCTTCAGGGGGAATGCTTAGTTTTTAGCCATTCAAGCGTTTTGACGCGAACTCCGACATTGGCCAAATGAAGGAGCCCAGTTATTCAGCCATCATCGCTTAAAAACCACATACTCATAGTTATCATCGCTTTTTGATGCGAAAGTCGACACTTGTGGTGAAAACTTTCGGTTACTAGGCAACGATACTAGCGGAGTATAGCCTAATACTATTCATAAATAAGCACCAATAATAAAATTAAATACCACACAAACCCGCTTCATTTCTTAAACATGGAGAACTAAGGCCATTATTTGAAAGCTAATACTTGCAATTACATTGCTGTTTATAATCATAAGAATACACAAAAAATTAAAAAGAGAAAAAAAAAAAAGAAAAACAAGTTGGTTTGAAGATAAGCTAACTAAACCAATATTTTCATGATTCATAATGTTGTCCAAGTCTACTTATCTATTGAGTGCTCAATCAAGGGATAATTTAAAAAAAATAAAATAGAAAAAAATTTTTGAGAACAAGAACAGTAAAAAGAAATACCATTTTTTTAGAGGCAAATTTCATATACAGAGTCAGAATGCTAGTCCGTTATATTATTAAAACAATAAATAAATTATAATTTTTTTTAAAAAAATTTAATATATGTGGAAGGATTCAAATTTGAAACCGTTCGAAGCATTCAATTTATCTCTCTCCAAAATGAAATACAAAAATTTTGAGGGGCCAAACCTGACATCGAGAACAAACAAGAAAAAGGGACACTTGAGAACAAGAGGTTAGCTTAGTTATATTGCTGCAAAAATGTCCAAGTGTCAAGCGAATCCCCGTAACTATTTTGAAAAAACTTATGAAGCCTCTAGAGAAAAAAGGGGAGAAAAAAACACTTTTGTAGTGTAACATGAGGACGTCTTCGTGAAGGTTCTATCCAGGAAAGAACCAAAAAAAAAAAAGTGAAGCATACCAGCTTTGACCATGCCATATATTCTTTTTTTTTTTTTCGAGGGTTTTTTTTTCTTCTAAAAAAGAAACAAAAGCAGAATATGTCCAGCTTGGTGGCAATTTTCTAAATTTAACAACCGCCTTTTCCTACCCAAAAATAAAAAAATAAAACCGACCTGGTCACAGGAAATTACGCGTACATCGAATCTTAGCCCAAATCCAACTTGGGAAAAGACCTCCTCATAGCCGTCCAGATCATCAACAACCGCTTAATCCTAACCGTCCATTCTTCAACAAACACCAATAAATAACCCCAACCATCCCCCGGGCTTTTGATAACCCTCGGCGGTTTGGTTGTTAGGTAAGAAGCGTCTAACTCGGTTTTCTGCATCGGTTTAGGGCTGTGAAATTAGTTAAATTGGAATTGTCAATCGACGGTAGGCTCTGATTTATTCATGATTGCTTTAGGTGGTAGCTCTGGTATTCGGCGTTTTCGCGATCATCAGATAGTTCGAGTTTTTTTGCAATAGTTTGGTTTGTTGATATGATGATAATTTGTCCATCGTTCCAATTTATCGGACAATTTTGGTGTCGGTTTTCCTTCTTGTTAATGTTTCGAAATTCACCTTGTTGTAGAATTGGCATAATGGAGGAGAGAAGCGCTCTGTTGGATGGATTTGAATGTGGTCTGAAATTTGGGAGTTCTTCTCTAATCCCCTCTTGGTCTTGGGTTGTTCTTATCTTTGCTTGATAAAGTCACCGCCTTTATTTTATGGGGTCATTGCTGATGAGCTCTACGTGTTGTCTTGATCTTAGGGGAGCTTGGATTCAAGGGTTTGGTCGTGATTATTATCCTGTTCTCCTGTTTTACAAAATTTTGGGGGAGTTTTTCTTTCCCTACTTGTGGCTTTGTGCTGTTTTCCTGAACAACGATTGGGAGTTTTTTTTTTGGATAATAATGATCGAAAAACCATAGGAGTTATCCAACATACATGACTTTGTTTGGTATTCCAGTTTACCTGACAATTTGGCATCACATTGCCGTATTGTTGTTGTTGCTTAGAGATTGGCCTTGCTTCTAGAACGGTGGAATTCTGGCCTTACGAGGAGAGGAGATGTTTTGACTGGTGCTCTAAAATCGGGAAATTGACCACCTTTTAGGGAGTTATTATTATCTGGCTCTACATGTTGTCTTGATCGTAGGGGAGCTTGGAGTTTTGGTCATTGTAGTTACCCTGCTATATTGGTTTACGAGATTTCATAAAAGTTTGCTCTTTTCCTACTTTTTTTTAAAAAAAAAAAAAAGATTTTTAAAGCTGTTTTTCTTTAGGACTGATTTGGGACCTTCTGGATATGGTGATTGATTTGCTCTGCATCTACCTCGTTAGGATTGAAGGATTGAACAACTCAAGTTGTCTGTTTCAAAGGAACTATTTAACTTCCTTGACATGACTTTGGTTTCTGGAATCTGGGTACAGATGACTCAGAGGTTTAATGACAACTTACGTCTCTTGTCCGAAATCAAAGGCTTTTTGCATTGTTAACGAAGGGAGTTCGCACTATTTCTTCCTTTCTGCTTGAGCCAACTTAGTGGTTTTGACACCTGTAAATATCTCATGTCCCCCCCTTAATGTTAGGATCTTCGAATTGAGGCCTGTATCTTCTAATGCATCCAAAGGCATTTCCACTTCATATTTTTAAGTAACTTTTTTTGCTCATGTATTTCTTGTTTTTTGCTGACAATACTTTGTTTAAAGTTGTACTGATTATTGGTCTTGTTCCAGGGGGTTCCCCTTCATCCCAACGTTTGTAGTTGTGGTTGCTCTAAGAGGTAACTAGCATCATCAATTATGCTGTGTTGTTCAAATAGGAAGTGTGAATTTGATTGTTTTCATCATTGTGCATTACATGATTTTGGAGATTTTCTCTTGTCATATGCGTGATGGTTAGGGTTTCTTTTGGCAGCTTCTAAATGGTTGTTCGGGTTATATGTCCTCAGCCATGTAGTTGGTGTTTTTTGGAAGGAGTTCTGTTTCTCCACCTGTATACTTGAAGGTCGTCTCTTTAGGCGGATGTGGAATTTCAAGTTTTGCAATATTGGGTTTGTCGTCATTATGTTTTTCTCATACATGACAATTTATTATTGGAAGATTTTGACATCAGTTAACTTTATTGATATGTTATCTCTATAAAATGAGTTGGGGGCACAACTATCAGCATTTAAACAGTACGTGAAGGAGAGCTGTCCTATCCAAGGGATGTGACAGTTTAAAGTGTTTGAAAGTATTTTTCAACATTTCTATGCTGATTACTGTTTATAACAATCTATATTTGAAAGCCAACAGTTTGCAGGTCATTTGACTTTGTATACTCGTGGATTTTTGGTGATTTTGAGCTGTTGTTGTGGTATCTCGGGGCTTCCTTCTTCCAATCAAAGCTTATCTTCCTTGTCTTGGAGGAGTCCTCTTCTACCTTGAGCTAATTGCACCTAGTTGTTTTTGAACTTGGTGGTTTTGGGAATATTTTTAATGTCCATCTCTCATCTGTACTATAGTGGCTTGGATTCAAGATTGATCGTTTAGTACTGTAGCTGTGAATTATCTTCAACATGATTCTTGAGCCAAAAAGTTGAGCAGTTCTTCTCTTTGATACTTGGTGTGACTGGTTTTCTTAACCAACAGTGGACAGCTTTTGGTTAGTCATAAACCCATTCTGTCCTCTAATTTGATGAAGAAGTTTGTGTGGCTAAAATGTCTGAAAAGAGCTATCAACACCCTTATGCTTATTACTTCCAAGTCTGTTTGTCTATCTTCATTTTAGGAAGAAGCTTGGAATTAAAGAACTCACCGGGTTAAAGTGATTGAATGGCGTTCTCTGCTTCTTTGGAGCATTACATTTTTTTTTGGAATCATCTGTAAGGACTTTCTGTGTTTGTTGTGTACGATCTTGGGTTTGTGTCTCCCTGTTTTCATCGAGATCTTTGCTTTCTTCTTCTGAGCCTAACACCATTTACATTGTTTTGGAGGAACTCTTTTCTGCCTCAGACTAATTGATCCTCTGTGCATGATCAATTTTCAGTTTTCTATTGATGTTGATGTCTCCTCTCTATTGTTGGAACTGGGGTGCAAGATGGGTGTTGTGCTTGAAGATTTCCTAGGCTCTTTTATCTGCTTCTTGATAATTTGGAGAATTCATTCTGCTGTTTGGCGCGGCATTACAATTTATCTATCTGCATGATGTTGTGAGAGAAAATGGGAGTCTCTCTGTCCCTACTTTCCTTCTGAGCTTTTCTTGATGAAATAGTGGATAACATGTCATCTTCATTTTGGAAGGAGCTTGGATTTGGTGAGCTCAGTGATGTCATTAAAATAATTGAAAGGAGTTCTCTGCTTCCTCATGTGTATTACTTTGTTTGAAGATTGACAGTTCTGGGATTATCTGTAACAACTATATTTCTACATCTTAGGATCTTGGGTTTCAACCATGCTGTTGTCATTTAGATCTTAGGCTTTCTTTTGTCAAAGGATATTTACATCATTGAAGGTCAAACTAATTGTTTGTTTGTGGTTGATCAGTTATTGGTTTTGGGGATGTTATTGACGAATATGTTTCCTTTACTCCAGCAGCTTGCATTCAAGTGACATCCCAGGCTCTTTTATCTGCTTTTGATTTTTTGTTGGATTCATTCTTTCATTGGAGCAATAATTATTTTTAATTATTTGGGGTGGCAGTGAATTCTACTGTGCTGTAATGCGGAGAGAATTGCAAGTCCTGTGTTGTGGTTTACATGATTTTGCGGGAGAGCCGGAGTTTTTTGCTTTCCCTGCTTTTGCTGTTAGGTTTCTCTGAACAATAATGGACAGTTTCTGGTTAAATTTTGAGAGGCTTCATCATCATCATTTTAGGAATTGAAGAAAGTCAGTGTGCAGTTATAAAGTGATTGAAAGGTGTGTGTGTATTACTTTGTTTTGGGTTATCTGTAACGCCTTCGCATATTTGTTTTAGGAGTTTAAATTGGTCTGAGCTGTTGTAGTGACATCTTCGGTCTCCTTTAGATTAAAGGCTATCCACGTTGGTTTGAAAGGAATTCTATTCTGCCTAAACTAATTGTTTGTCAGTGGTTGACAATTGACGATTTTTGGGATGTGGTAGCATCTGTGTCTTGTTTGTATTCTAGGAGCTCAGGTTCAAGATTGCTTTTTTGGTAACATCTCTGGCTGTTTTATCTGCTTTTGAAGCTCGTACTGGTCGGCATAGTTTCACGAATAACGCCCATTCCTGGTTATTTGGTGTGGTTATGAAATAATTATTCGTTCTGATGCAATTACTAATTGCAGTTCACCAGCTTAAGTAATAAATATATGTTTTTTCCTGGTCTATGAGTTGATTTCAGAGGTTGAGGACTAGTTATTTTAGTTTCTATGGTGTATTTACAGCAGCTGGTCCTTTTTTTGTTGCTGCAGAGAATACAGTGACTGGATGCTACTTGCTTTGCTAACACCTTTGATATATGCAGTCTTAGTGTTTATAATAAATGCTTTGGACTGTCGGACCCTGTAGATTGCCGGGTTGATTGATGAACTGTCAATTCTACTCTTTCAAGTACTTGCTACAATTCTTGTTCTGCAACTTTCACAGTGGTTTTCAAAATTTTCAAATGGTCTTCTGGAGGGTTTTCCTTGGGTTTGGAGGTATGGGTATCTGCTTTGGCTTTTTGCAAATCTTGCGAGCAAAACTTTTGAGGTCCGTCTAATGCCCTGTTTCTCTTTCTTTGCACCACATATCTTCAGAATTGTGGGTTCAGCTATACAAAATGGTGGTCATCTATTATATTTGTGGAACTGCTAAGAGGTGGTTGTGTTAGTATTTGATAATCTACACTTCTGTTGGTGGTCTATCATGTCATGTTGCTTTGCACACATTTGTGGTTCTCCTCCTGCTTTTTTGGCTGGATATGCGTATTTAAAAGAGCTTCTAAAGTTAAAGAAGTGAAGGTTTCCTCTTACTCAGGTTAATTTTTACTGTTCTCTTTTTCCACATTCAAACTTTCTGCTTGCTTAACATTTGGAGATACTGATTCAAAGGTCATTTCATTTAATTTTTTTCTTCCTTTTCTGGAAGCTATATGGGCTATATGTTGCTCAATATTTGCGTGAACTGTTTCATCTTCAGATGTCTGAACCTGCTCTACACCATGTAGTTCTTTATGCTTGCATCCCCTCGTTCACTTCACGGTTTGTAAAGGTTTTTGAGAGTTTCATGCGGTAATGCTTAATTCATAACCATGGTCATTCAGATGCTACTTGAGCACAGTTTTCAATACATATGCATCTGGTTTTTCCATATTTAACCTGTGAAGATATATGGGTAGAGTGACTGCTAGCTGCATTGTCTCTGGGGGCATCTGGACAGATGTCACAGAAAAGGAAAATACATAAAGCAGAAAGTGACAGCGTCAAATTTGTTCAAGAAAATAATAAAGGATTCATTAAGCGTGCAATACAGTTAAGATTTCAAATTTGTTCAAATAATGAGAAAGATTCATAAAGGGTGTTTTGCTAGGTAGCACTACTGGTCTGCTAGTTAATCTGCTCAATTTTTAACATTCTAGCCAGAATTCTGTGCAGGGACAGCTTTTGGTTTAGTTACAAAAATTTGGGGGAGTTTTTCTTCCTCTACTTTTGGTTTTGTGCTGCTTTCCTGAACAATGATTGGGAGTTTTTTTTTTTTTTAATGATATTGATTGAAAAACCATAGATGTTATCCAACGTATATGACTTTGTTTGGTATTCCAGTGTATCAGGCAATTTTGGCATCATATTACCGTATTGTTATTGTTGCTTTAGAGATTGGCCTTGTTTTTAGAATGGGGAAATTCTGGCCTTCCAAGGAGAGGAGATGTTTCTTGGATGTGAATGTGCTCTAAATTTGGAGTTTTTTTTTTCCTTTCCCATACCCTCCGTGTTGTAATCTTTGCTTAAAAAATTTGCCGCCTTGTAGTGAGTCATTATTAACTGACTCTACATGTTGTCTGATTGTAGGGGATCTTGGAGTTTTGGTCATTGTCATTACCCTGCTATATTGGTCCATGAGATTTCATACACATTTGCCCTTTCCTACTTTTTATTATTTTTAAATTGTTTTTCCTGAGGACTGATTGGAACCTTCTGGATTTGATGATTGATTTGCCCTCTGTCTACCTTGTTAGTACAAAGGATTGAACAACTTGTGTTCAAAGGAACTATTTAACTTCGTTAACATGACTATGGTTGCTGGAATCTGGGTCTAGATGATTTGGAGCTTTGGTGACAACTTTATGTCTCCTGCCTAAGATCAAAGGCTTTTTGCATTGTTAATGAAGGGAGTTCACATTATCTCTGCCTTTGTGCTTGAGCCAACTTAGTGGTTTTGACACCTGTAATGTCTCTGTGTTCCCCCCTTTGTGTCATGAGCTCGGAATTGAGACCTGTATCTTCTAATGCATCCAAAGGCCTTTCTAACTCTTTAAAAAAAAAAAAAAACTTGTGTATTTTCTTTCTTGTGTTCTGACAATACTTAACAAAGTTGTACTGATTATATGGTCTCGTTCCAGGAGCTGACCTTCATCCCAAACTCAGTTCTGTTTGCTCTGAGGAGGTAACTGGCATCATCAATCACGCTGTCTTGCTCAATTAGGGTGTGAATTCGCTTGTTTTTGTCCTGTTGTTACCAGCATTTACATGATTTCGGAGAGCTTCTCGTCATATGCATCGTGATGGTTGGGTTGGCTTCTGAATGGTTGTTCAGGTTGTATGTCCTCCTCTTCATGTTAGGAGCTTAGGTTGAAAAACTCATCCGTGTAGTGGGCATTGTTTGGAAGTGGTTCTGGTTCTCTATCTTTATTACTTGAATGTTGTCTCTTTAGGCAGCTGTGGAATTTCAAGTTTCGCAATGTTTGGTATGTAATCATTTTTTATGGTTCTCTCTTAGATGACAATTTGTTATTCAAGGATTTGAGATCAGTTAACTCTATTTATATGTTATTTCTATAAAATGAGAGTTGGTGGCTTAACTATCAGCATTTAGAGAATATGTGAAGGAGAGCTATCCAAGGGATGTGACAGTTTAAGAGTGTTTGAATGTAGTTCTCTGTGTCCACACTGATCACTGTGTATAACTGTTTGAAAACCAACAGGTTCTGTGCCATTTGACTTTGTATACTTGTGGATCAAGAGACATATCAGGCTGTTGTAGTGATACCTAAGGGCTTCCTTCTTCCAATCAGAGCTGTATACCTTGTTTTGGAGCAGTCTTCTTCTACCCTGAGCTAATTGTTGCTAGTTGTTGCTGAAGTTGGTGGTTTTGGGAATGTTTTTAATGACCATCTCTCATCTGTGCTGTAGGGGCTTGGATTCAAGGTTGATCTTGTGTCTTAACACTTTTAAGGATCTTTTAGTTGCTTTTGATTGATTTTGTGTGTGTGTGTGTGTGTGTTTTTAAGTACCAAGGTGTGGCAGTCAATTTGATTGTTCAGTACTGTAGCCGTGAATTGTGGTCAACATTATTCTTGAGCAGTTCTTCTCTTCAAATACTTGGTGTACAGGCTTTCTTGAGCATCAGTGGGCAGTTTTTGGTTAGTTATAAACCCTTTGGTTTATCCGTAAGGACTTTTTTGTATTTGTTTTAGGATCTTGGGTTCGATTCTTCATCGAGATCTTTGCTTTGTTCTTGTAAGCCTAAGACTATTCACTTGGACCCCGTACCAGTTGATCTCTGTGCTTGATCAATTATTGGTTTTCTGGAAATTGTTGATGTTGATGTCTCCTTTCTATTGTAGGAACTGTGGTACAAGATGGGTGTTGTGCTTGAAGAGACTCTAAGCCCTTTTATTGCTTCTTGATTATTTGTCGAATTCATTCTGTTGTTTGGTGTGGCAGTAAAATCTACCTCTCCGTAATGTGGGTGAGAAGTGCAAGTCTATGTTCTCTTGTTCATGATTTTGCAAGAGAAAATGGGAGTTTTCTCCTTCCCTGTTTTTCTCCTGAGGTTTTCTTTGACCAAATAGTTGACATGTCAGGTTGACTAAGATCTATGTCATCTTTAATTTGGAAGGATCTTGAATTCGAGGAGCTCAGTCATGTCGCTAAAGTAACTGAAAGGAGTTCTTTGCTGCCCTTCATGTATTACTTTGTTTGAAGATTGACAGTTTCTGGATTATCTATAAAATTCATTCTTTCTTCACTGGTTTAATGAATAATCTTTCTTAATCATTTGGTGTGGCAGTAAATTCCATGTTCTGTAATGTGATGAGAATTGCAAGGGCTGTGTTGTGGTCTAAATGATTTTGAAGGAGAACCAGAGGAATAATTTCCTTTCCCTATTTTTCATATTGGGTTTCTGTGAACAATAATGAACTGTTTCTGGTTATCTATTGAAATGCTACTGTTCATCATCATTTTAGGAAGGAGGTTGGAATTGAAGAAGTCAGTTGTGTGGTTAAAGTGTTTGAAAGGACTGTGTATTGGTATGTCTTAGGCTATCTGTTATGCCTTTGCATATTTGTTTTACGAGTTTCAATTGGTTGGAGCGGTTGTAGTGACATCTGTGGCCTCCTTCAGATTAGAGGCTATCCATATTGGTTTGAAGGAATCCTATTCTGCCTAAATCAATTGTTTGTTAGTGCTTGACACAATCCCTGGCTGTTTCATCTGCTTTTGAAGTTTGTACCATTAGTCAGCAGAGTTTCACGGATAATATCCATTCCTGATTATGTGGTGCAGTTGCTAAATAATTGGATGCAAATACTAATTTCTGTTCATCAGCTTAATCTGGAAATAATTTTTTTTCATGGTTTATGAGTTGGATTTTTTCTTATTCTGGAGGTCTGGGACTTTTTTATCTTAATTTCTGTGGTGTATTTATAGCAGATTGAGCATGTATTGGAGGTTTTGGCTATTGTCTGATGAAGTTTGCTAAGTCTCTAGCAAAGTTGATTAAAGTGCTGCTGTTGTATGCCGGTGATTTATCTTTTTTTTACTCCAACCTGCTTATGATCCTGCAGTCAGAAAATGGGGCTTCTTTTCCTACTGTTCTCCACTGTTGATATAAAAGAAGCTGAGGCACCAGTTTCAAGGGGATAAAAATGAGATAGAAAATGTTTTCATATTTTTGAGGCCTTGTCTGACACTTGTAGGGCTCCAATCCTATTGTTTTTGCTGCAATTTAAAGGTGCCTCGTGTTTCTCCCAAGTTTGATTCAAGCTTTCACCTGAGCGTATCCATTTACTTGTGAGTTAAGTTATGCATCCTCAGCTTTTTGTTGTGGCATGAATCTGAGTGTAGAATTGTGTGTGGAAGACATTTATTTCTTTATTTTCTTGATGAATTTTACAATTAGGTTAGATTGTTACAAATTGGTAGGAAAACAGATAAAGAAGATTAAATAAGGTAATTACATTTATGTAGGCGTTGATTATATGATATAGGTGCATGCAGACAAGATTTTTCTATAAATCTTAAATGAGAGAGCAGATCATTCAGGTGTATTAGAGTTGTGGGTTATTTCTTTTTCCAGAACATACATTTTAGCAGACATCCTTACTCCCAGTTCTAGTGAAAGCTACCCAGGAAATTGATAAAATCTTGTTTTTATGTTGGTTCATCATGTTATTTGTTGAGATTGCTCTGTGAGGTTTGTTGCATGTCTATTCATGAATATGTGCGGGAATGGAATTTTCTCTGCGTATGCTCTTTTTTTAGGCCCTTGGAAACGGATTGCATTCTCTTGTGCTGGAGTCCATTTGCATCTGCACCAACTTTTGATAGTGTGTAATTTCCTCCAAGAGCACATCTTCTCTTTCTTCATTTTTTTTTTCTTAATTGTCTTTGCCAATGCAAGTTGCTTATTTGTTTCTGCTGTTTGTATGATGCTTGTAACTCCGCCTCTGTGATATCACCAGAGCCGGTCCCAAGCCCGGAAATAAGGAGGAGGGAAAGCTGTTCATAAGTTGGTTACTGCACTATAGTGGCTGATGTTGAACTTAGTATGCTAGTAGAAGCTTTTCTTAGATGTTGAATACATGTGAATAGCCTAAGAAGGCTATAATCTAAGTGCAGTATGATGTGAAAGTAATGGCTGATGTTCTTATGTATGCTGTCTTGTGAAAATCTTCAATGTCCTCTGGACTTTGAAATAGATCTAATTGAGAAAATTATTGCAATATGGTTTGGTGGTTTCTCCAAGTCCCTTCTTTTATTGGACTTTTTGACAAGATTCTAATATGCATCAAATTTTAATAAAATCTAAATATTTTATTTTTTGTAAGTATACAGATCGTGAATATTAAATATCGATCTTACAAGGAAGATTTTCAATTAATGATGATCTGTGAATTCCTTTATTATTTAGATTATTACAAGTATAATAAATTAAATTTACATTATAAATATGAGATAAAAGTAATACAAATAATAATAGAAAAGCTCCTAAGATTAAAGGATTTTTCACTATTCTTAGAATTGAAATTACCGATTAATTGATTATTATTATCTTGATTATTATTATCTTGATTAGTTATGACGTAATTTCCTAATGTATTGTAAAACTTACTCTCGTAGTGAATCAATTATACTTATAAATTACTCTCGTGGATATGAAATTAATTACAAGTTTATTTCTTCTGTGAAATTACATAAAATAAATTACTAAATCCAAAAAGGTGCTCCTTTACGTTCATGAGTAAATTTCCTAAATTTAACACCAGTTCAAATTTAGCACATCTTTGAACTGGTGTTAAATTTTAATTTTCATTACAAACTTAATACCTTAAGATTATCACAATTAATAGTCGATTAATCATAATTAGATAAGTAAAAAGTGATAAATAATTTGTTCAAAATAATATTATCAAATAATCAAGTAAATATCACTAACAAAACATGAAAAATTCATCCATAATTCTAAGCATAAACTTTAACAAAATATGAAAATAAATACCAAACTTGTATTTTAGGTAAACGTGAAATCAAATACAAAAGAGAAAGTACTAGGAGACAGGTTACCGTTGTCATATGAGCTCCAACTTTTCATCTTTACTATTCAATTCTTCATCCAAATCTAGTTACAAGTACAAGATGGATAAACTAAACTAACTATACTATACTAATGAACTAAGAAAAATTAATTAAACTACATTTTGGTAGTGTTTCTAATCCTCCAAACTTATTTCAAACAAACTCTCCATAGGCCTCTATTTATAGAGAATTCAAATTTAAAGTGAGTTGTTTCTAGTGGGCAAAGCTGTCCCTTAAAATCACAAAAAGTTGCTTCTTGAAGTTTTTATGCTTGCTTGCTCATATCCACCGTGGAATTCTTGCAAAAAAATTGGTCAAAAAATTTACGTGAACAGAACACAAGTTACAGAATAAGTTACAGCCGCAATTAAAGAAAACCTGACCTTTGGAAACATGGGTTGAGATCGCGTATTTACCCCCATGTTTTGCCTCTTTTGGAGGTTTTCTCATTTATGGTTGGTCTTCAATTTTGCTTTGTTTTTGCACTAATTTTCATTGATATTTTCTCAATAATGGAGGCTAAACTAACTCTTGTACAAAACATGAAAATTGTAACCTTTGAGTTAGCTTTTCAATGCCTCAAAAATCATCCAATTGGAGTTCTGTAGATTGAAAAATGACCAAAATATTCTTGATTGGTCAATCCCCTATTTCTGCTTTTGACAAGAAAAATGATTGATTGCATTTTGACTTTTTGACTTGGAAAACTCATTAAATGGATTTCGATGTCTTCACAAGAAATGTAGAGATATGTGTTAGCTTCAAACTCAATCTGATGGTTGTAATTGAAGACATAGTCAAAATACCAACAGGTATCAAAGCTGTCAAACTCCCTTTCTTTTACACTAGATTGTATTTCCTCTTTGCACTTCATATTCTTTTTAAATCAATTCAAATCATCAACAATCATCTAAATATCTTATCAATTCACTTCATTTGATGATTGAATCATTAAATCCTACAAAATATGAAATTTTCACCACTTTATTCCATAAAAATGCAATTTTCGACACTTAAACCATAAAATGTCAATCTTCACTAGAAACCTAGTTCATTAGCTATAAAAATAAATAAAACACACCAAAATTGAATAATAAAAATCACTTGAAGCTCACAAAATGCGTACTTATCAAAGAGCTTAGAAGTCTGCAAACAAATCAAGTTCACTCACGAGCGCTTATGACTTTGCTCGATTAATATTGAGTTCAAGTTGAGCTCGGGCCGATTTTTTCAACTTGTTAGTTCGCGAGTTGGCTCGAATATATATATATATATATATATATATATATTATGTAATATTATATGTATATGTCTAATATGTTTATTATTTATCAAGGAAAAAAAATTATTTTATTCATTTTTAAAAAACAAATTAATTAATTTTTTTATTTTTTAAAGTTCGAATAGGCTCGAGTTTAAGTTCAACTAGTCTCGAATTTGAGATTAAGTTCAAGTTCGAGTTTTATATTGAAAACTCGTCAACCTCAATTTTGAGTTAAATTTTGATAAAATCAAGTTGAGATTTGGTTTAATTAGACTAAAATTCGACTCAATTCGTCTCATTTGCAGCGCTAAGGTGGTGGCAGTTCGTTGTCCTTGTGGGCAGTAACGCAATTGGCAATCTAATGTTGAAAATTATGTGAAGTCGCCACACAGTATCAAGAGATTTTTTTTACAAAAAATGTGGCAGTTCCCGCGTTGTGTTAGTAATATTTCCTTGAGATTCACAACTAGGTGGACAAAATACATTAAGGAGGTTATTGATACAATCAAACCGATACAATCAACTTGCAAGAAGCGGGAATGGTTGGGTTGGATGATAAGAAGAGAGGAATTATAAGTAGAATGTTTCGGTTCAAGAATTGCCACTTAAAAAAATCAACTTGCAAGATATAAATTTCTGTATTTGTTGATAGAATCAAATGATAGAATTAACGTGCCATGTTGTCTTCTTTAATATGTGTGTATATTCAAGATTCACAACTAACTGAGAAAATTTTAGTGGTGGGGTCACTGATAATCAACCAGCCTTATACTTTCAAAGTTTTTTTTTTTTTTTTGGGTTGGTCAGACCAAAGCATTTGATAATGTATAGAACACTGCATCCGCAAAAAATTAGTCTAACCCACTCTAATTGTAATTTTAGGCACTTCACATTCATTACATCCTAACCAATTTGGCAAAACTTTCCTAGAGCCAAAACGTCTAATGGTTTAGATTCTACAATTACTTCAGTTGTATTTTGTGGATAAATCTAATGGATATTTTAATTTACACACTCACACTTACCATTCCCTTGCATTTTCTAATAAGATACTAATTCTTAAATAATAAAACTATCATAATTGACTCAAATAGAATTACTAAAACTCTAACTTGATTAAAACGCTACTAAATAATAATATGGAAATTTCTAATTTTGAGTCTTGATTTAATATGCCAACATTGCCTTCTTTAAATCAAACTCAACATGAGTTTGTATTGGTTCTTCATTTTCAAACACTTTTTTCGTTGCAATAATCCACGCATCTGGATATATTGTTTTTCTCATACAATTTGATGTCAATTCATTGACAATTCACCACTTTGTAATTTTCATAATTACAATTCAACTGATAGGATTCTTCTTTGATCTCTGTCTTTACACCCACAATTAATCTGACAATTCTTCCGAACCAATCTTATGGTCCAATCTTTACCAATTGAATACTTCATGACCAATCTTGTGGTCTAAATCAATCAATTAATTTCTTCACATCAATCTCTTATGATCATAAGTCTCACAACACAAAACACCCGTGACTATCCTCGTAGTCGGTCAATTCTTCAATATTCATAGGCATCCCAAGATTAATTTCTTGAACTTAGGATACCAGATGTAGAACCAAAAAGTTAACTAAAAATATATTGGAGATATATTTGACAAAATCAAAATGAGGGGGAGGCAATTTACACACATATAAGTGGAAGTTTTCTAATAAGATACTAATTTCTAAACAATAAAACTACTATGACTTGACTTTAATAGAATTACTAAAACTCTAACTTGACTAAAACACTATTAAATAATAATATGAAAAATTCTAATTTTGAGTTTTGATTTTATATGTTGACAGGTAAGTAGGTTACTAATACAATAAACTTGCAAGATGTGGGGAGGGTTGGGTTTGGGTAAGAGGGAGGGATAACAAGTAGAAAATCCCATTCAAGACCTCTCGTTTCAAAAAAAAAAAAAAAAAAAAAGCAACTTGCAAGATATAAATCTCTGTATTTGCTGATAGAATCAACTGATGGAGTTAACGTGCCATGTCGTTTTCTTTACTCTCTCCGTCCCATTGAAAATGTCATACTTTCCTTTTTGGCTGTTCCAAAATATTTGTCATGTTTGATATTTCTAATTACTTTATACCCTGAAATTTCCTTTATACCCTTCATTAATGATGCATAAAGATAAATGTGAAGGAATTGCTTTCTATTTTTTACTTTGACTAGCATATGATTAAGGGCAAAAGTGAAATAAAAAGAAAAATATTATAGTGGAGTGTACTATACATAAAAAATACACATCCCTAAATATGACTAAATATATGGGACGGAAGGAGTAATATGTATGTACATTCAAGATCCACAACTAACGGGCAAAATATAAGTGGTGTGGTCACTGATAATCAGCATGCATTATGCGTTTAGACCAAAGCTTTTGATAATATGTATAGAACACTGCAGGCGCAAAAATTTGGTCTAATCCCCCACTCTAATTGTAATTTTAGGCACTCCACATTCATTGCATGCTAACCAATTTGGCAAAACTTTCCTAGAGCCAAAACGTCTAATGGTTTAGATTCTACAATTACTTGAGTTGTTTTTTGTGGATAAATCTAATGGATATTTTAATTTACAAACTCACACTTACATTCCCTTGCATTTAGATACTTTCTCAAATTAGTTACAATCTTGTCAAAAAATTTGTACTTCAAGTTATTTTAACAAGTATTCCCGGGGCACTCTCAAGGGCACCTGGTAGCACCCATCAAGAAAAGGATCCTTCAAATATGTTTTATAATCAATGAAAAAAATTTAACAACAAAATACAAGACCATTAGATTCTTATTATTCGAGTCAAGAGTCATAAAAGAAAAAGTTTGGAATGTAATCCTGTAAGTCTGTTACTAAAATTAAATCCAATTTTACCCCAAAATTCTATCTATCAGAATAATTAAATGTAAAAAAAGAGAGAAACAAGGTAAGCCTTTTGATTTGAAGAAGTTGAGTACTTGAGCATATACTTAGTGGAAGAACATGTAATCAACAACTAAGGGGATATATGGGAAAAAAATAACATTAAGTAAAAGTAAAAATAATTTTTTGTGAATTTTATCAAAATTGAAAATATATTAAAAATATATCATAATTGTTTGACTTCATGTAATTTGTATTTTACGTTGCTAATTATATTGCTAGTAAATCAACAAGAAGAAAAATTAAAATACTTATTTACATTGATCCTAGTCAAATCAACATTCAACCTACTATAATTTAAGTAATGATAGAATCTTTGTATACGTTATAGATGATGGAGACTGCGCAGCAAAGCCCCAAATTTATCACCAAAAAATATGGGATAATTTCAGAAACCACCCTTGAGGTTTTTAATAATTTCACCTAGTTCCCTTAAGATTTGAAAAATTACATATACCTCCCCCAAGTTTACCATTTCTGTAACAAAAACTATTTAATGGTCAAATTTTTGATTGGATAACCCAAAATTCCCTCATGAAATTTGCAAAGTTCACTTTAATTTCTTATAGAATTATTCAAAAACTATGGAACATGCACAAATTTTCAAACTCATTTTCAATCCCCATCTCTACTATTTTAACTCTTTTCATATTACCACATTTCAAATTAGAACTATTATCACCATGATCATTACCACCATCAATCCTTAAATTCTAAAACCTTAGTCGAGATTCAAAAAATTTGTATGGTTAAACTTTATAAATTTTAATAAATGCATCAATATAACATCCTTTCCGTCAACTATTGGAGTATCAATACCAGCTCTATTCTTTTTAAACCCAATTTACATATTCTTCTATTCATCTTCAGATCCTCCAAACAAAGCTAAAATTAATTTTTATTATATTATTATTGTGTTTAAGACAAGGTCGAATATTCCACCAGTGAATTTTATTTTTGTTTCCATTAAATTTCTAATTTTGTGATGCACTCATATGAACAAGATTAGGAGTGAATTGTTTAATTGCATGAAAAAATATTAATATGTTAAGACTATTATGGTCATTTTGTAAGACCAAGGAAGGCATGTGTAATATTAAAAACCTTAAGGGTACCAGGCGAAATTGTCAGAAATCTCGAGGGAGGTTTCTGAAATTATCCCAAAAAACAACAAAATGATTGAATTAAGGGATAATGTCAGAAACCTCCCTTGAGATTTGAAAAATTATACATACCTTCCTTGTCATTTAAAATGACAATATTACCCTTAAATATTTTAATAAAATTCCATTGTTTGGTATGCTTATACTTAGAATGACTTTAAAATTATTTTTTCATTCTTTTTCCTTCTTATTCCTTTTTATTTTAATTTTTTACTAATAAAATTGTAAAATTACTACTATTATCTCTAGTTTCTATTGTGATCAAATGTTGAACTAATGATTTTTTGATGAGTTAACTTTATATGTAATCCGATGTTTTTTTGCTAATCTTTGTTTTCTATCTTTTGGTATTAAAATTAGCAATAAATCAAAAAGAAATTGTCCAAAGTCACTACTAAATTATGATTATCCCATAACTCAAAAAATTCATAAACTCTGAATCAATTATTTCAACATTTTATTTTCTATCTTATAAATCTAAATTTATAATAAAATACCATAAAAAATATCCTATCATAGTGATAAAATTATTATTATAATTGTTTATCAAATAGTAGGTATGGACACAAAAAATTCGATACATTTTCCTTATAATTACATTAGATAATCTTATAATTCTATAGGGAAGTAATTTAAAACTCATTACACAAGGGCATTTTTGGATATTCATTTAAAAATTTGACTTGAAAATTTGATCAAGTCAAAATTATTTTAAGGTTTTGTTACTAAAACTATCAAATTAAAGGAGGTATGTGTAATTTTTTAAATCTCAGGGGAGCTCAGTGAAATTGTCAGAAACCTCAAAGGAGGTTTCTGAAATTATCCCTTGAATTGAACCAATCCAAGGCATACAGCATTCAATCAACAATGAATTAACAAATGATAGGGGGAGGGATGAGTTGGGTGGTACGGGGGGAGGGAGTGTAAGTGAGAAGCTCGGGTTCAAGCAAAGCTGTTTAGTACTTTATCAATAAATATAGTACACCTTGAATACAATTTAGAAATAAAAATATCTTTTGAATCTAGAATAAGAAATATAGACATTATGTTAGCCAACCCAAACTTAAATTTTGATGAATTAAATTTCTGTAAGAGAATAGAGTGCCAATGATACACTTAAAAAAAAAAAAACAAATGATAAAGTCGATGTTCAGTCTTTATATATCAATGTCATAGCCTGGAAAGAAGAAATAGTATAGAAGTAAATGTTACCTAAAGATATCACCTATCTTGACAATTGTCGCTGTGCATTAAACAATGAAAGGACAGGGAGTGAAGTTATTGCTGAATTATCTCGGTACACCTACCTTCTTTCCTTCTTTCATTTCACTAACTTAAGCATCGGAGCTTATTCGGAGGGAGATAGCCCCGCCTTTTTCAGGTTTTCTTGACTAGACAAGGAGTGAAGTAATCAAGGAACTATAAGTAGGTGCAAGATTTTGCCTCTGCATAGCCCTTTTGTCCTACCCAAATTTGGATTGTAGAATTTTTCAACATTCTGCACATATAGATTCTGCAATAGAGCTTTGTCAAAGCTTGCAAAATTTATATTTTTGAAGTAGAAATTTGATTATGGAATTTGTGGACAATGATAAACTTCATGTCCTATTTCTTCCATACTTGAGCCCAAGCCACATGATCCCTCTTGTTAATGCTGCCAGGCTATTTGCTGCTCAGGGCGTTAAGGTAACTATTCTCTCCACCAAATACAACACTGTCCTGTTTCAATCCTCCATTGATCATGCCATCGAATTAGGCCACGACATTACAATTCACAACTTGAAATTCCCATCAGCTGAAGTGGGACTACCAGAAGGAATCGAGTATTTCACCGCGGCAACTACAAAAGAAATGCTTCCCAAGGTACACATGGCTGTGTTGCTGCTCCAGAAACCAATGGAAGAACTTGTTCAGCATCTTAATCCTCACTGTATTATCTCGGACAAGCACTTTTTTTGGACATGTGATTTAGCGCAGAAGCTGAGCATACCAAGAATCTTGTTCTATCCAGAAAGCTTCATTTCTCATTGTTTGCGCCATAACCTTCGGCTATATGAGCCTCATAAGTCAGTCAGCTCAGATTCTGAGAGTTTCTTGATCCCTGGTTTACCAAACAGGATTGAAATGAAGAAGTCCCAATTGGAGGATCACATGAAGGAAACAACACCGTACTTTGAAATGATAGTAAAGCCAATCAAAGAATCAGAGCTTAGGAGCTTCGGCTTGCTTTTTGACACTTTTTATGAGTTGGATTCTCAATATGCTGATTACTTTGAAAAGGTAAGAGGGATAAAGTTTTGGACCATTGGACCTCTTTTCTACTTCTCCAACAAGGAGAAAACTGACACTACTGCCGATGGGAAGGAGAGTTGCTTAAACTGGCTTGATACTCAGGGGGCCAACCAAGTCCTCTACGTTTCTTTTGGAAGCGTTGTAAGATTCTCAACCGCCCAACTCAAGGAAATTGCATTAGCTCTTGAGGCTTCGAACCAACCGTTCATTTGGGTTGTCAGGAAGAGAGAAAATGACCAAGATAATCAACAAGAGAGCTGGCTGCCAGATGGTTTTGAAGAAAGAATAACTGAAGGAAACAAAGGTCTGATCATTAGAGGTTGGGCTCCACAGCTAAAGATCTTGAACCATCCAGCAGTTGGAGGGTTTATGACTCACTGTGGTTGGAATTCAACGATGGAAGCTATGACTGCTGGGGTGCCATTGATTACTTGGCCAGTGTTTTCTGAGCAGTTTTACAATGAGAAACTTGTTCAGGTTTTGAAAGTTGGAGTCAGTGTTGGGGCAGATCATTGGAACTTATCTCCAATTAACGAGGGTCCTGTAGTGGAAAGCAAACAGATAGAGGAAGCAATAAGCCTATTGATGAGCAACTCTGAAGAAAGCCAGGAAATCAGAAAGAGGGCAAAGAAGATGGCAGCATTGGCAAAGGGGGCCGTGGAAGAAAGTGGATCATCCTATCAAAATCTGCTTGATTTAATTGGTGCATTAAAAGAATGTGCTTTTGGTGTCAACAGTTAGTTGTCTAAGGAGTACTACTAGTATGATTGCAAAATGAAATGTTTTGAGATTGGAAAATGTCTCTAGGTACTTTTTCTAAGTTTGTTCAGTTTATTGTCTAAGTAAGAATGAAGGGATGCTGCAATGATAATAAAGAGAGTTGAATCCGGACACATTGCTCGGTTGGTTTTATGATTCATGCCAATCTAAAAATGCCTGTGATTCTTCATCTATAATACAAGACAAACTTCATGCACTTTTATTTCTAATTCTAACCTAATTTAAAATAATATAATTCATTTTGGTTGGCGGACGAATTAAAAAGGAAAATAAGGAAAGATGGAGAAAAGAGGTGGTCAAATGGAAACATAGGTAATGACTAAAGACTAAAGAGTAGCAACCAGCAATGGTCTTCCAAGAGGGAAGGAATGGATACGGATATGGCAACTCATGTAGTCCAGAGGAAGGAATGGATATGGCCATCTGGGACTGGAAGAAGGTTGTATGTTGAAGGCGAGAAGTTGATTAGCGATACTCCTGCAATTTTTCTGTGTAGTAGCCAGATTGATACATGTTTTTAGGTACCTTCTCCTTCTGGTGTCTTTTTAGTTAAGTCTGCTTTACATGAAGTGAGAGATAAGTCATCTATTGTTGATGGAAGCATCTGGTGTGGTATAGCTACACAGCCCCTCTGTTCTCATTTGTATTATGGCTTTTATGCAAAGGAAGGCTCGGTACTGTAGACGGGCTTCTCAACTGGGGAACGGAGCATTTTGACCCTTTTATTTCTGCTACGCAAGCAGAAAGATGAATCTCAAAGTTACCTTTTCTTTTTGCAGTCTAATTACTTAACAGCCGTGTGGAGTAGAATTATAAAGCTTTGTTTGATCTTTAGAATTCCTCAGAGATGCCGAGATGAAACTACTGTGGTTGTCAACTTATCTCCATTTCTGGTTGAAGACCTTTGGCAGTAAGGTGAAGGAACTGGCTTGTAACTGTTACACTGTACCAGATCTTGAAGGAAAGGAAGCAGATGCTATTCTCTTCCCAGTCTGCAAATAATGTTGGAGTTGTGCAATTTATTCTTTCATGCTGCCATGTACAGTGGCATCATGGAAGAAGCACATACAGAATGGGGATTCTTCCTCCAAAATATTGTTTAGATAGGCTGCATAGCTTGTTTAGCTTTAGTATTATTGAGTTTAATCTACAAGTTACACATGATTTTTTGCAATGATCAATAAAATAAGTTTATTTGCCTTTAAATAATAAGTAAGAGAGTAGCAAGGGCTTGATCATCATCAGAGTGGTATCCCATAAATTTAAGATTCTTGACCATGCATGTGGGAATAGTTAGGGGTCATGCCATTGAATTTACTTCCCCTGCACTTGCTGGAGAGTTCTACAATGAGAAGCTTGTTGAGTATGCATGCATGTGCCAATGTGAGTTCTACAATCTGAGGTTGAAAGTTTACCGAGCGCAAAATATTATTTAAATTTGACTTGATTAATTGATGAATCAAGTTTGAACAGGCTCTAATTAAATCGAAATCGATTTTATTATTGAGTAGTTTGGTTCGTCTTTTAATCCTACGCTATTCTAACTTCTTTTTTTAAAAAAATCTTAGATGGATAGAACTTTTAGTCCATTACTCAAATTACCACTAAAAAAATGTAAATACTTGATTACTTGAAAAGCCTACTCTCGTACTACCAAAAAAAAAAAAAAGGTTTAAGACCGATACTGAGATTACTTAAAAGGTTTGACTCCTAGCCCACGTAGCTTCCCTCAATCACATTATCTAAGTTTGGCACAAGGTATCTTGGGAGGCAGCTGTGTCTCCCTGCCCCTTTACTTCTCCCAGTGGGGTTGCTACATCCGCTCATATGGCAACTTTTTGTTTTTTTTGCATTGGCAGTTCTCATTTTTGTCTTCTTTACTATGTTTTCTTGAAGATTAACTAGTAATTAGTGGAGAAAATGTTTTTTCCGTTCCACTTTGATAGTTTTATTTTCTTTTTTTATCCATTCCAAATTATAGTTCACTTTTCAATTGAAAAATATTTGTAAACTTTTAACTTCTCTAAAATGCTCTTATTTAATGTATTTTGTTACTCCTTCCATTCCAATTTGATAGTTTTGTTTTTCTTTTTAATCAATCGCAAATTATAGTCCATATTCCAATTAAAGAATATAGTTAATTTTTAATTTCTCTAAAATGCCCTTATTTAATGTACTTTGTTATCAATGAATATAACCTACACTATAAATTAATTGTTTTGATTCATGCATACTTTGAATAGTGCAACTTTTCATCAATATTATTGTTACAATTAATGTAAAGGTGTAATGGTTACCTATAATACTAATATTAATGTAAGGATATTTTAGAAAAATAGTATGCTAGATTTACTCTTCCAATAAAGTTAACTAATTTTCTTAAATTATATGAAAAAAACCATGACTACCAAAGTGGGACAGAAGGAGTATCAATGAATATAACCTACCTTATACAATAATTGCTTTAATTCATGCCTTGAATGGTGCAAGTTTTCATCAATATTGTTTTTGCAATTAATGTAAAGGTACAATGGTTAGTTATACTATTAATATTAACATAAGAGTATTTTAAGAAAATAGTAGGCTAGATTTATCCTTCCAATAAAATTAACTAATTTTTTCTTAAATTATGTGAAAAAAAATCAAAACTATCAAAATGAAACGGAAGGAGCAGTAATGGAATAAAATTAACTTGCATTGTATCTTTGTGTGTATATGTGTATGCAGAAAGTCAGTGCAACTCTGCAACCTTTAATTATAGTTTTGCATCATTGATTGAAGGGACCAGCAAGAATGAATTTGATTTATGGCATGAGGTAAATGTTGGCTAGTTTTGAGTATGTCAGAATTAGTCATGTGAGTAGGACCAATAACGTTCCTGCCTACGTAATGTCATTGATTTTTTTTTTTCCGACACTCGATATTTGTTTATCCTACTCTTACTCTATCCTATTTTAGGGGGATCCAACTGAGCCTATGGGAAGACCGACGGAGACTGAATCACCATCGGATCAGACGGGTACACTACACATCCGTCTGAATTTGGAGAGCCACACCTGTGACAATTAGTGGGCCCCACCAAGCCTTAAAGATTTGATGGTAGCCAACTCCTCTATTGGGAGTTGGTTACGTAATGTGCCAGTGGTGCCAAACCTTCTAAGGTTTGGTGGGGCGAGAGGTTAAGGGTTCGACCCTTGCCTCCCATAAAAATTTGTCATAATATGTGACGGTCATTAGTGGCCATCTTCGATGGAGTTTCTATTCACATTGAGTTCCCTCCCCCCTAGATTAGGCTTGATTAGGTTAGATGAATCCTATTTTTACGACAAAAAAAAGTTGGTTACGTAATGTCGTTGATGCTGTAACCACAGATTCATCATGAATGAAAGGCTCCAATTCGTTTATCAAAAGAAAAAAAAAAGAATGAATTTAATCTAGGGTCCCTTGCTGGGAGCCAGCAGTATTGTGGAAGCTAATTATTCACATTGATAATCAATTGCCAGATATTTTCCACCTCCTATGAAAGTGATAGGGCAGTCAACATCCTTTTAAACATTGAATTCAACTATACCTTTTGCCTGAACATAATAATTGATAGATCTACAACGTTGTATTAGGGGATCAAAATCAAAATCAAAATCATCCTTTTATCGATAAGGTAGGAGATGTCAGGATTTGGCCCAAAAAATTATACAGTTCAGATCATTTCTTGTACCTCGTTTTTAATAACGTATGTGGGACCCATAAAAATTTATTCTAAAGTTACACATTGTGCAAATAAAGTTATACCGTGTGCAAATAAAGTTACGTGGTGTGCAAAATGTACAAAATCGCTAGGAACGGTTGCACCTGCAGGGTTGTGTCTAAATTTGTGGTTATGATTTGTAATGCAGGTGGAATTGTGGGTTATTCATGTTGAAGTACATGGATATGTTATCAACTAGAATTGGGAGCTGAAAATGGAAACAGGTAAAGAAAATAAAATTGTGTCTTGTGCTTTAACAAGCAGTGTCTTTGGTAGCCAACGATCTGCATAGTAACTAGAATGAATCGGTGCAGCACAATTCGGAACTTGAGCGTCGCAAATTAGCACTGTGTTTGGTTCTGGATGATGCCAACGTTGTCCGTAATCAAATTTTGGGTAAAGCGAATATGCATAACAACTTCGAGTTGGATTGTGCACGTTAAACAAGGTCTCTCAAATATGGGTTGGGGAACAGGTGACTGTCGATGAAGGTGAACATTATGGTAGTGTTTTATATTACAAAAGGAAAGACATTAACTGGCATCTTTGGATAACTGGAGACATTAACTGGAGTTTGGATGCATGTTGAGGCATCGATCGATATATATTCACGCGTAAGCCTACTTTCGACCAACGTTGAAGACCTCCAGTGTTCCCGCCTCTACACACATGTAAAGGGCAAGGGCCATGACAATTTGCTACATGCACCGTGCAAATCTTATCCTATTGAAAATCACATTGACAGGTGGGCCACCAGCCAAGCAACACCATTCATGACCTGTGGAAGTACCGTCCGACTGAATAGACAGGTACAAGTGATGCATCTTCTCCAACAAGAATCACTGGCGCCAAACTTGGAGTTATCGGAACACCTTCCAACTGTAACCCATTTTCCTATTACCAAAGTTAGACGGACTAAATCATTGAGTTTGTTAGCCATAGTCAAAATTAACCCAGCAGCAGCTGACTCAAATCACTCAATCCTTGCACCGTCGTCTCCTCCATTTGTTGTATGTCCATGCACCGTAGCCTTTTCTATAAGAATTTCACACAAGAACCGTCTCTCTTGCATGCCCATTGAACCGCACGTTCAATTCCATCTGCTTGGAATTGAACTTTAGCACCTGAAATCTCTAACTCGACCGCAACTTTCTTTCCTTGTGTATTTTGTAACCCGTGAAGCAAACCCTCCTCTTGCACTTTTAATCAGCCTGCAGACCCCGGCATGGCACTGGGACGAATTCCTGAAATGCATGTCCTCAACAATGGCGAAATGGTAGGTTACTTTCAAGATGAGCACTTACCACTTCACCACATAGGAGTGAAGTGGATTGTTGAGGAAGCACTTGTGCGGTTAGATAGGTTTCCTGGACAAGAGTTTTCGCAAACCATGTTGGTCTCTTGCATCTCTGTTCGCAACCCCATTGCCAACGAGGAAGTATTCCGGTCACTGGTGAAGTGGCGCCGTTGTCCACTCCCCATTATGCATAACCTTAAGGCATTTTATATTATGACTTATAATGTCTGGTTTGTGGGGAAGGAGGAATTTGTTGTACACTACCTGGGTCTGAAACCACTGCTTCACACTGACGTATGGATACTCTTCGGAGCCAACTTTGAAGATTGGTCAGTAACCCGCTTTATGGCTGATCAGGGATACCACACCACTATGACCCGCAGCGTAGCCATTGCAGACAACGTTCATACCACCACTATTTGTTGGAATCCATGAAGATTGGTCAGTAACCACTGCTTCACACCGACGTGTGGATACTCTTTGGAGCCAACTTTGAAGATTGGTCAGTAACCCGCTTTATGGTTGATCAGGAATACCACACCACTATGACCCGCAACGTAACCATTGCAGACAACGTTCATACCGCCACTATTTGCTAGAATCCATGAGCTGTGGAGATAACCTTTGAAGAGAGAGATGCAATTGATAGTTTCCTGCTAACTGTGAGGCGTAAAAAATACCGTAGCTTTCTCAGGGTGGCTACCACGGTTGCCACCATTAACCCTCTGTTTGGTCTTATTGTGGAGCGGTTTGAGTGAACGTTCACAACTAAAACGGTGTGCTTTTAATTTTTTTTATGAAATATTTTGATGATGGGTTATTTTTTGTTCCTGGCACTTTGTGTCAATGGTCGTACCATGATTGGTTGTGCTTGTTAGAGCAAAAAAGGTAGGGGTTAGGGGCTAATAATATGTAATACTGAAAAATTTGTGATATGTAGTTGCAGAGCAATGGGGGGAAAATATAAGCCATATCTCAACATAATAGGCATATTTATTGCAAAGCAATGGGGAAAATTGTTTCGTGTCATTACACTTTTCCTACAAAATTATCCATATTTCATGAGTGGATTAAAATGTTACGTTATGCTCTAACCCCTACCCTTTATATCACAAATTTTTCAACATTACATATTATCAGCCTTAACCCCTACCCTTTTGGCTCTAACAAGCACAACCAACCATGGTACGGCCATTGACACAAAGTGTCAGGAACAAAAGACAACCCATCATCAAAATATTTCATAAAAAAATTAAAAGCACACCGTTTTAGTTGTGAACGGTCACTAAAACCGCTCCGCAATAGGCCAAACAGAGGGTTAGTGGTAGCCACCCTGAGAAAGCTGCGGTATTTTTTACGTCTCACAGTTAGCAGGAGACTATTGGTTGCATCTCTGTCTTCAAAGGTTATCTCCACAGCTGATGAATTTCAGCAAATAGTAGTAGTATGAACGTTGTCTGCAATGGCTACGTTGCGGGTCATAGTGGCATGGTATCCCTGATCAGCCATAAATCGGGTTACTGACCAATCTTCAAAGTTGGCTCCGAAGAGTATCTACACGTCGATGTGAAGCAGTGGTTTCAGACCCAGGTAATATGCAACAAATTCCTCTTTCCCCACAAATTAGGCATTGTAAGTCATAATATAAAATGTTTTAAGGTTGTGCATAATAAGGAGTGGACGACGGCGCCACTTCACTAGTGACCGGAACACTTCCTCATTGGCAATGGGATTGCGAACGGGGATGCAAGAGACCAACATGGTTTGCGAAAACTCTTGTCTAGGAAACCTATCTAACCGCACAAGTGCTTCCTCAACAATCCACTTCACTCCTACGTGGTGAAGTGGTAAGTGCTCATCTTGAAAGTAACCTACCATTTCGCCATTGTTGAGGACATGCATTTCAGGAATTCGTTCCAGTGTCATGCCGGGGTCTGCAGGCTGATTAAAAGTGCAAGAGGAGGGTTTGCTTCACGGGTTACAAAATACACAAGGAAAGAAAGTTGCGGTCGAGTTAGAGATTTCAGGTGCTAAAGTTCAATTCCAAGCAGATGGAATTGAACGTGCGGTTCAATGGGCATGCAAGAGAGACGGTTCTTGTGTGAAATTCTTATAGAAAAGGCTACGGTGCATGGACATACAACAAATGGAGGAGGCGACGGTGCAAGGATTGAGTGATTTGAGTCAGCTGCTGCTGGGTTAATTTTGACTATGGCTAACAAACTCAATGATTTAGTCCGTCTAACTTTGGTAATAGGAAAATGGGTCACAGTTGGAAGGTGTTCCGATAACTCCAAGTTTGGCGCCAGTGATTCTTGTTGGAGAAGATGCATCACTTGTACCTGTCTATTCAGTCGGACGGTACTTCCACAGGTCATGAATGGTGTTGCTTGGCTGGTGGCCCACCTGTCAATGTGATTTTCAATAGGATAAGATTTGCACGGTGCATGTAGCAAATTGTCATGGCCCTTGCCCTTTACATGTGTGTAGAGGCGGGAACACTGGAGGTCTTCAACGTTGGTCGAAAGTAGGCTTACGCGTGAATATATATCGATCGATGCCTCAACATGCATCCAAACTCCAGTTAATGTCTCCAGTTATCCAAAGATGCCAGTTAATGTCTTTCCTTTTGTAATATAAAACGCTACCATGATGTTCACCTTCATCGACAGTCACCTGTTCCCCAACCCACATTTGAGGGATCTTGTTTAACGTGCACAATCCAACTCGAAGCTGCTATGCATATTCGTTTTACTCAAAATTTGATTACAGATAACGTTGGCATCATCCAGAACCAAACACAATGCTAATTTGCGACGCTCAAGTTCCGAATTGTGCTGCACCGATTCATTCTTGTTACTATGCAGATTGTTGGCTACCAAAGACACTGCTTGTTAAAGCACAAGACACAATTTTATTTTCCTTACCTGTTTCCATTTTCAGCTCCCAATTCCAGTTGATAACATATCCATGTACTTCAATATGAATAACCCACAATCTCACCTGCATTACAAACCATAACCACAAATTTAGACACAACCCTTGATGAAGTATGTAAAAACCTGCCAACCTATATACACTGAACTTACGCATTCCGTTGCTGCGGACATGCGACTGCAGCTTTTATTTTGTATAACCAAAGGCATGATGAATACTGCTATTTCAAATCGTAAGTCAGCGCTGCTTCCAACCTTTCAATCTAAGTCGCAAAAGTTGTTAAACATATGCAAATTCAAGTGTACTAGCACCAATTAAAAGGTGATATTTGTGTTCATGAAATGTTTGACAAACCAAATATTTGTTATTGGTTACCATTGTCTCCACAGACTCACGCCTAAACATATTCGTTTTCTCGTGTCCTCTCATTGAATCATAAATTAATATTTCTTCGCTTACCATGTCCACCACACACAAATACCAATGTTCATTGTGCCACATTGGCATGAATATCTGACAACAGTAGTGCTTAGTTAGTCATCATTATGGAATTCTGTATCTATTCTATTATGCTACAGAACCGGACGGCTTGTTGTACCTTCTCACACTTTATGATATTAACTCCTACTTTAGATTCCTGTATATATGTACAATACAGCTCGTCTACTGATTTGTTGAAATCCAGAATCCCTTGCTACAACAAAAAAGTAAAAGATGTCATTTTTATATGAATGGACGTACTTACACCCCCCAACTTTGGTCGAACACTTGTACCTGAAACCAAGTTGGCATGAACCACCATCGAATTGACTCATCTTCTTCATGCCTTTGTTGCCTTGCTGTTTTCATTGTACAATAACAATTTATTATTTGCACCAAACGCACGTTAAATCACTTCGTCATACATGTAACACTCCACAAAACACCATCCAATTTTAATCCCTCAATTTACTCACATCACATACCATGATTTTTTCGGGAAGCAAGGACTCCATTGCATTTCTAGTTGCTGTTTGCCCCTTAATTGACACAAATACTTCCCTGTCATTATACAGTTACATTAAACTTTTCACTATGCATATTAAGTTTTCATAATCTACAAATTTGATATCATTAATTTCAATGACTTAAGTAAACACATCAGTTTAAATTCATTCTTCCTGATTAATAGAGCCATCAATTACGTTGAACTTCCTTAGGTAGTGCTCAATGAGCATAACGGTCATGTGCGAAAAACATAAGTATATTAAGTACTACTATAGTTTATTATCATTCTAATTCAATGGTCAATGTATTAAATACTCACCTTATATTGTGTATGCAACCATCTTACCTACACTTGCTATTTATATATGGAAGCATGATTGATAGCAACACAAATTGTAAATTTGCCGCTTACTTGTAAACCAAATTTAACTGTTTCCAAAATTTTCGTTCCCATGCCCCCTCTCCCGTGGGGATAATCATACTACCTATTTATTCAAATTTATAATTGCAATTACTTTTGCTTGCCCTTTGTTATTGCAATTTCAAATAAAGGATCAAACAAAATACAACTGCCACTTTACCAAATCCATGATCCAAGCCATACCTTTGTGAGAGATGAATGTCAAACAAGAATTTCAATATTTTTGCTCGTCCTTCACTCAAGTTTTCGCCGACAGATGACAGCCTAGTTTCCTGCTACCACAAACATATGTCAGCTTTTCTAGTCTACAGTTCTTTCCTTTAGTAATTATGGAACGTTGGAATACTTACCTTTGCCAATAAAATAACCATCTTTGTTTGACACTCATTTATCCCACTACTATCTATCTGTACATAAAAGTAATATTTATGTACTTTACTTTTGTGATACTATGAAATATCTTCGCAATTAACTTTTATGTACTTTACTTTTGTAATACTACGAAATATCTTCGCAATTACTCACACACCTTTATTCTTTTACCTTGCCTTCTGTTTTGTTTGCCTTCCCACACAGGTTTCTCCGTATTGTTCATCCTTAGTCTCTTTTTGCATCTCCACTTTGTAATTTTCGATGCAGTCTTTTCGCCTATTATTGTAGTATTCCTAGTTACTTTGGCATTTTCACTCTTGTTTTTGGACCTAACATCTAGCGTTTTAGGACTAAATTTATGTATTTCACCGCCTCTTCTAATCTTACCATACCAATCGTCCTTCTGCCCACCCACCACACCAAGTGGTTCATGTTTTTTGCACAGCCTTCCACTTTCATACATGCTCCTTAGTGTTTCAAAACGAGATTCAATCATTGCTTCTATTCTACTAATACTGTCCTTCACATCTTTATTACCACATTCAATTTCAATCAATCTTTATCAATGTCTTCTCTACGGGTTACGTTATTGTAAAACTGTACATTGTCCTGTCAATACAACGTTTAAGTTTTGTACAACTAGTAACGTCACAAAATGCAATTGCAATTTCAACAGCAGTTCACATAAGAGCATTTTACATTACCTGTTCCCTATCAAATATGCGATTCCTCCTCAATATTTGCACACTTTCATTAATCTTATACCTTCCCCAAAATCTTATCCTCGGTCTCTTGGCTGGAACTTGCGAAACTCGTCCTCACCTTCAATATAGAATCGTTCCAGATAATAAATCTGCACGGACAAAAAATTCATTAATCATTTACATGTCCTTTATGTCAAAGTTAAATTTAATTATTCCAGCAATTTCTAGCGCTATTGCAAAAGGTGCGTCTTCATATACTATCAAGAAAAGTGCACATCCCGTTATTCCGTTGCCATCTCTTTCACGGATGCTCTTTACCAAATTGTCTAGTATGAATTTTGACCAGTTCAAAAATTTCATATTCTCTTCTTTACCCACTACAGCCACAAGATCCCTGCTCACTGTGTCATCCAAAGTTGGTGCTAACACCCTACCAACAACAAACAATACGAATTTCACTTTGAATTCTAAGCCTTCGTTATGCAAACTACATAGACTGTCCCTCAATTCCTCCACTACAACTTTTCCACTATTTACTCTGATATTCAATTCTCTTTCCAACTCTGTATCCATCTCTTGCCTTTCGCTTTTCGCTTTCTATATCTTTTCCACGGCTGCTCAAGCCAAATACACATTCCACAACCTCGGCCGTGACGTGTAGACAGTACCCATGAACGTTCAGTGTCCTCCGATCTACATCAAAGTTATCAACCAGCCAATTAAACATCTCTTCGTCAACCTCAACTCCCTTCACATTCAGAATTGACCCGAATCCAAACTCTCTAATAGCCTGTCGTTGCTCATCCAAAAGGCAGCCCATCATATTCTTCACTGGATGAGTTGAGTTCCTTACCATTCTTTCCACTGTTAGCCGAAGCGACTTCCTTTCACGGCTGCAACTATAATAATTTGTTGCCATTCCACTTTTATGCATCAGTGAGGGTGGATTTTCGCTTTCTCCTTCACTATCCCACTGCATATCCGAAGCATCTATTTCAGCCGCCAACTCCATAACAAATACCCTTTTTTTTGCTATTCTTCGTGGTAATTCCTGTCCGGTTTCGCTCTTCTTCGTTTTATATGCCTGCAGTGTTTAGCTTCTCTGCCAAGTTTCGCGCCTTTTCACTGCCCGTACTTTTGCTCACGACCATCTCACTTTGGCAGTTGATTATTTTAGCCACTCCACCTTTCCCATTTATGTTTTGGAATCCCTTCAATTTTTCCTATCGCCTTTCCGCTCAACTTCAACACCCAACGGGTCTTCAAGTTCCAAGTCACAAAATACCTTTATATGTGCCCATCCAGCACACTTCCCCTACCGTCTGTGGCTGTAATCACTTACTCCTCCTGTTCCCCCACCTTTCCACACCTCTTTTTTGACCAATTAACATACCGCAACAACATCCTTGGTTGACAGCATTGGCAAAGAAAGCTGTGGAAGAAGGTGGCTCTTCCTATCAAAATCTGCTTGATTTAATTGATGCATTAAAAGCATGTGCTTTTGGTATCAAGAGTTAGTTGTCCAAGGAATAGTACTATTATGTTCTTCAAATAAAATGTTAAGTGTCAGAATACTACTATATTTCAGCAATGGGAATAATTAGAGAGGCTTAATCTGTGGATCCACTTGGAAAGCATGTGATATATTTTACAATCACTTGGTATAATGATGCATGATTATATAAGAAAAGAAAAACGATAGAGAGTAGTGCATAACCGCGTAAAAAAAAAATCATGGTATTCCTAGATTATGAATTTATGATGGCGGTATCTAAAAAATAAAAATGCTCTCTCTTTCAAGTTTACACGTGACACTCCATTGTAATTTGTTACTATATCTTAGATGCATAAAATTTTAGAATAAATTTTATATACACTGATAATATATACACTTTTACGATTGGATGCATGACACATGAGCAAAATTTAGAATTTAAATTTAAATTCAGATAAATTATCATGCATCTAATGGTAATGGTATATACACTGATATTGTATAAAAGATTAAATCAAAACTTTAACCCCAATGGTGAAATTTTAAATTGGCAACATTTTAAATGTCTACTTTCATACTGTCAAACAATCTCTTTAGCGAATAATAAAAACAAAACCTACCATTGAGATTACTTAAAAATTTCACTCTAAAAGCACATAAATTTCCCTAACCACTTCTTTCCTCAATAATTTGATCCAGTACTAACATGTACGCAGGCATAAAGTGTCTATTCAACTATTTTAATTAGGTCTTTAAGTTAACATTCTTAAGGAAAATACAGTGATAAAAAAATATAAGATCACAAATTGATGTGGTACCTTTTCTTCAATTGGCTTAGCTTATACAGAGTATCCTAACATTGAGGAAAGCTACAAGGACTTAGGTCCTATTTGATAACGCAATCTAGCACTTAAACTTAATGAATACATGTCTTAATATATATTCAGACGCATTTGATAATAAAAAATTGAACATCTGAATTAATTAAATGTCATTGAATTTCTTAGGCAAAACTTGTTTCAAAATATAAGTGATAAGCTATTTACTTATCATTGAATGTGATATACACTCAAATATATTTGATTTAATATGTAACAATTCAATAATTTAATGGATTCAGATTTCAAATTTCAGATTCCAGTTTTATCAAACGCACCCTTAATTTAGTTGAAATGGTGTAGATAACTTTATGTGCTGATTGATTGAATGATATTGTATATTTTCTGTTTCAATAATTAATCTTCTATAAACTTTGGGGCAGTGCAGGCATTTCCTCATTCTTAAAGGATTGTACAAATAAATATTTTTATTTCTTCCCATATAATTTTTTTTTTCAAAATTACCTCATAATACTCGACCGTTAGCATCATTTGTTATAGTAGGCGCCAAAACACCAACGGTTTTTCAAACGGATGGAGGCACCTATACTACTTAACCTCGAAAAAGTCCCATTTTTGCCTAAACAAGTCCCAGCCCACGATTCAATACACTGGAATTCAGTGATAAAACATCAAGCAAAGCTGAAAAATGACAGAGCAATACTTACTACATACGCCCATATGGAAGCTTTGGGCATCTTGCCTAATAGTACAACATTGCCTCTGATTTTCAAGGCTTGTGCGAATTTGCAAACCCTTGAGAGAGGCAAGAAGATACAAAACGATATGATGGGTTCCCCTTTGATCAATGACATCCGGGTTGGGACTAGTCTTGTTGATTTTTATAGCAAATGTGGGTGTCTAGAAGATGCTTATTACGTATTCGATGAAATGCCAAAAAGGGATGTCATAGCCTGGAATGCAATGATTTTGGGGTGCGTGCAGTGCATGGAGTATGAGGCAGCGTTATTTCTGTTCATGGAGATGCAAGAGGAGAATTTGAGGCCTAATTCTAGGACGGTTGTTTCATTGCTTAAGGCATGTGGTGAGCTTTCAGAGCTGGGCCTTGGGAAAGGGATCCACGGGTATTGTTTGAGGAATGGACTTATGGAAATGAGCAGTCATGTGGGTAGTGCTTTAATTAGTTTCTATTCAAGATTTGACATGACAACTGCTAATCATGTTTTCAGGTCGTTGGGTTCAAGGAGCACTGTTAGTTGGAATTCGATGCTTTGTGGGTATTTTGATGCCGGTCATTACTTGAAAACTGTAGATCTTTTCCTCTGGATGCTCAAGGGGGGAAAAGAATATGATCATGTTACTGTTCTAGTTATTATTCAGGCCTGTGCGGAACTGGGACTTATTGAGTTGGGAATGCAAGTCCATCAACTTGTAAAAAAACATGGCTTCAGTAAAGATCTGCACACACTAAATGCATTGATGAGGTTCTACAGCAGCATGGGGTACTTGAAATGTTCATTTAATCTATTTATCTCTGTTCCTAACAAAGATGTTGTGCTGTGGAATTCTATGATTTCAGCATGCATTGATAACAGCTTGAATGATGAAGCAATTAAAATGTTCACTAAGATGCAAATAGAAGGCATTAGACCAAATGACAGTTCTATTATTAGCATGATAAACTTATTTGCAGGTTTGGAAAAAGGATTGACAAATGGAAAAAGCTTGCATGCTTATGCAATTAAGTATGGAATGGAGGCCTTTACACTCTGTCGAATTGCTTTGTTGAATATGTATGGAGTTTTAAATTGTGTTGAAGATGCCTTGAACATTTTCTCCGAGACAAATGATTCAGATGTAGTTTCTTGGAACACTTTAATTGCTGCATTGGTTCATAATGGATTAAGAAGCCAAGTATTCTTATTCTTTAGGCAGATGCAGGAATCAGATGTCAAACCAAATGGTCACACTATAATTTCCATTCTTGCTGCTTGTGATGATGATACCTTTCTGAACACTGGAAGATCTTTCCATGGTTATGTAGTAAAAAATGGTCTGGAAGTAGATGCAGCACTGAATGCTGCACTGACTGAAATGTACATGAATTGTGGTGATGAGGCAAATGCTAAGTATCTGTTTGAGGGCTTCAGAAACAAAGATTTGATCTCTTGGAATGCCATGATTTCCAATTACGTGAACAACAACCGACCTCAAAAAGCTTTGTTGCTTTTCCATCGCATGATTTCGGAAGTTGAACCCAATTTCTCAACAATAGTAAGTGCTCTTTCTGCATGTGCATATCTAGCAGAACTTTCTCAAGGCCTTTGTTTACATGCCTACATAACACGAAGGGAATCATTAATGGGTTTTCATTTGCCTGTGGCAAATGCTTTAATAACTATGTACGCAAGATGCGGCTGCATGAGATATGCTGAATATGTATTTAGTTCCTTACGAAAAAGAAATTCAGTTTCTTGGAATGCAATAATAGCTGGCTATGGCATGCATGGCCGAGGACATGATGCTGTTCTTGCCTTCTCACAAATGTTAGAAGAAGGGTTCCTGCCCACAGATGTGACATTTGTTTCTGCTTTGTCAGCTTGCAGCCATTCTGGTTTGATAGAAAAAGGATTGCAGCTTTACCACTTGATGGTTCAGCACTTTTATATTACCCCAAAACTTGTCCACTATGCTTGCGCAGTGGATCTATTGTCACGAGGTGGGCGTTTAGATGAAGCCATGCAATTAATTAAGTCTATGCCAATTGCTCCTGATGCATCAGTGTGGCGAGCTCTGCTTGGTGCTTGTAGAGTTTATTCTGAAACCAGTTATGCCAAAATCATTTTTGAAAAGCTTGTTGAATTGGAACCAACAAATGCAGGTAATTATATTTTACTTTCAAATGTCTATGCTGCTGCAGGCCATTGGTCAGAGGTCAGAAAATTGCGAATACTACTTGAGAAAAAGGGTTTGGTAAAACCTCCTGGAAAAAGTTGGATCGTGGTTAAAAATAAACTTCACCAGTTCACTGCTGGAGACAAGTCACATCCCGAAAGTGACAAAATCTATCAAAAGTTGTCTTATTTGGTGTCATCAATTAAAAGAAGGGGTTATGTTCCAGATGTTTGTTGGGTTCTCCATGATGAAGAACCTGAAGAAAAACTCAGAAGGCTACTAAGCCACAGTGAGAAGCTTGCTATTGCTTTCGGATTGATGAATGCAGGCGCTAAGTCACCAGTTTTGATCACAAAGAACCTGAGGGTTTGTGGTGATTGCCATGAATTTAGTAAGCATGTATCCAGATTGGTTGGCAAAGAAATAATTCTGAGAGATGGAAGTCGTTTCCATCATTTTAGCAATGGTATCTGTTCATGCAAAGATTATTGGTGAGGAGTGGTGTGATTGCTTGTTCAGATCAGGTTTCCATTTTAAGTCTATTCTTTTGGGGTAATAACTCTGGATCAAGAGGAAGGTCAAAGTTCAACTTATGAAGTTTGGAATCTTACTCTTTGTGTCTCCAATTACCATAATCCAGCTATAGACTGGATGCAACATTTTCAACTAAGTGCCACAATCCAACAAATTGATTCTGTAAGATTATAGCGTTAAGTTACAATCATTAACTTCTCAAATTACATGTGAATCCTTTGGATATCTGTTAATAGTTGTACAAAGAACTAGGTTGCTCTGGACATTCATGATTGATTGAAGTTTTCTGTTTCAATTATGCCTATACTTTGTTGTTTTTCCAGCCATTTAACTTCCATAATATTTTAATTCCTCCTTGTGCACATGTCCTCATGCTCTGCGTGGTTGTGTGGAAAATGCTTGATAAATGGGCATTTAATGCACGTAATATGGGGCATTTCTTTTTCAGTTTTCCAAACTTTTCAATGTCGTGAGATGCAGACGGAAAATTCATGTAAACTTTGAGTGTTTTTTCTTGATATAAGTTCTTCAAATTTTCAGTAAAGCAGTAGATAAAATTGCTAAAATATTTGAACAGTCCTTAAAATTCACAATTGACTTCTGACGATTTTGGTAGAGCTCTATATTTTTGGTAGCTGTAAAATTGTCTCTACTATACCATAGGCCACACTTTTTGTGATCACATTAAACAAAATTAACTTATTAAAAAGCTATCCCAGAGAGTATTGCTAAGAATATGTTTATGAAGTAATTTTTTCCTTTGTAAAATAGCATATCTATGCCCAAGTGTAAATTTCCATCTAAAGCAAGATGGAGAACACGCTGGTTCTTTTGCCTTTTGACCAGAGGCTAATCCACAATCAGCCTCCAAGTTAATTTTTTCTTTGTGCTTATGAGCTCAATTAACCACTACTGAGATCTCCATCTTTCCAACAATGTTAAAAAGAGCATGCTTGTAATTTTTGCTTTACTTTTAAAATTTCTGTTCAAAAGATATGCAAAAAGGTATATGCAGCCTTTATTCTAGACAATACATAGAGAACGTCTGATAATAATGATGAGTATTCCTGGTTCTTGATTTGACTTCAATTGCATGAGCGTTGCCTTTTCTTCTTGAAGCTGGAAACTTAATTTGTCAGGTGCACAGGCGTTGACAAAGTCATAAATAGTACTAGAGGCAGAAGAATTAAGTGCAAATTATTCATTGAGGTGACCGGTTTGTCAGCTTTTCTAAAATTTTATAGCTCAGGTGATTGGTATTTTATTGTTTGTCTTCTGTTTTTGCATGTGCACCAGATGTAAGGTCCAAATTTGTCTGAATAAAATCTTCCCTTCTGGTGGAATATTTTTTGTAACTTCTAGTTAGCAGTAATAATAGGTGCAGTGTACTTTACAAGTTTGTATGCGGACACTTAATCTTCTTTACATGTTTAACTTATAACCATTTATTTCAGATTTTTCTTTACAAAAAACATGTGTTTGAAATTGTGATTAGGATTGTATGTCCTATGTGATTGCTAATGCTCTTCCAAGTGAATGGTATGCTTTTCAGTTGAACTGGATCATTTGCATCTAGAAAGAAAGTATGACATCAATTTGACTAAGATAGCAATATCTGCTAGTATTAGATAATATGATAGTTTTGGTTCAGTTTATGTCATCTTACCATTTTGTAGAATCCTTCAATGAATATAGAATAGAGAAGGAAAGTAACTCCCCAGTTGTGCCCATTTTGAGTCCCAAAAACTAGCATGCTTCTCAGTTTTTCCGTTTATTCCTTTTTATGGCATTTTTGTTTTGGCAACAAAATAACCAGCTAGTGAAAAATATTGCCCTGCCTGGATACCACCTTCATCATTTAGAAAAAGAACACAATATTTGTTTTATTAGCAAAAATTTGTAGCTACTTAATAAGGAGCGAACTGCCTATGTATCAGCATACGTGAACATTTTATGATTTGAGTTTTTATCAGTGCGTTTGTCTCTGGTCCTGAGAACTATGCCTCAATGCCAAATAGGTGGTATTGATAGTTTGGGTGTTCCACCCAACTCTCTGCTTCTACACATTCTGTTGTTTTTCCCTACCAAAAGTGCTGCAGCCAGCCATGTCAATCCCGTCCAGCAGATGGGGATTTCTTTTCACTTCACTTTCCGATATATATCTCGTGTTATATAATTACTATAAAGGCACCAAACATGACATACGTGAACTGCCTATGTATCAGCATACGTGAACATTTTATGATTTGAGTTTTTATCAGTGCGTTTGTCTCTGGTCCTGAGAACTATGCCTCAATGCCAAATAGGTGGTATTGATAGTTTGGGTGTTCCACCCAACTCTCTGCTTCTACACATTCTGTTGTTTTTCCCTACCAAAAGTGCTGCAGCCAGCCATGTCAATCCCGTCCAGCAGATGGGGATTTCTTTTCACTTCACTTTCCGATATATATCTCGTGTTATATAATTACTATAAAGGCACCAAACATGACTGTGATTGGATGGTTCTATAATCCTTTAGATTTTGGGATCGAGTTATTCAACCATGAAAAGGGGCTTCTTTTAGAAAATTTTGTCTGTACCTGGCAAAATTTAGATGAAATTCATAGATTCCAAATTGACCGGTTAATTGGTTCTGTGCTTCAAATTAATGTCAAAGAACTTGAGATTTTTGTGGGTGACTATAATAGTGAAAACTACTGTAGTTTCCCAGTATTTAATATCTACTCCTAGGATGTTTCCGTGCCAAGCACTAGTTAGTTTGAAAACAAATAGGAATTTGGATTTGATTATTCCTGAATTGGTTTCTTTACCAAGTGTTAAGGTTATGCACTTGGAGGGCTTTGGATTTGTTGATTAAGGCAGTGTTAATAGGCTTATTCAGGGGTGTCATTGGCTTGAAGAATTGTTTCTGTTGGGCTCTTCACCACAACCAAAATCTTTATTTCTTGACTCCTCCTCTGCAAACTTTTTCCTCTGTGCCTTTCTGGTGTCCTTAGTATAGTAGAGATGTTTGCTGTTACTGCAAAGTCATCCAATCCTGAACATTCATCCTATTATGTGAGTGGAAAGCATGAAGTTGGTATAGATGCTGCAAATCTTAAAAATTTTGACTAGAATAGTGAATCGTGTAGATTTTACTTGAAAACTCAAGTCTTTCTATGCAAAAGTATTGCAGGTTGGATCTCCCAGTTGTCTTGGGAGGAAAATTGATTAACTTCATCAGCATGCTCTTAAATTTGTTGGGGCGCATGCAGGTCGTGAAACCTCTCTTTTTGTCTGAAAACATTCTCAAAGGTGTAGCATGGTTTCCTTATATCTTGTTCATGTAATTTGGTTTTGATTCTAAGCTTTAGAGAATTTTCCTCTCATGAGTCAGACATTGTTAGAAGCTTTATACTTGATCTTACTTCTTGTTCGCATGGAAGCTCTCTACTTTTTGCAGCGGTTGGCCATTGTCGAAAATTTGACCACTTCAGAGCTTGAAGCTTCTGATTATGATAGTCCAGATACTCTCTGTACCTGTACGTGGAAAATTTTGCTGAGCTTACTTGAAAGTGCCACCTACCCTGAAGTGCTTTTCTTCATAAAAAAGAGTTATTGTGATGCGTGAGCCTTACTTTTTGATTTTGCTTGCTCTATGGTTTAAAGAAGATGTCTAGATCTAGAAACATTTTCCAGTGGGTGCACAAAATTAACAAGAATATTTATTTAATCCTTCTAAAGGTATACATGTCACGCTGACTCCCCGGGCTTGTGGGCCCAAGATGTGATCAGAGTTTCAATAGTCAAGTTCAACTATTTGGGTTCTATCCTCACTAGTCCAGAATGAATATTCTTAGTTAGATTTAACTGTTGATACTTTGCTTAAGTATTGGTGTACAACACTTTACTTTTTCGATTAATAATGGGATATTATATTCACCCCTTCATTTTAGAGTTTGTCTTCTCACAAAATCTAACCCAATATTATAATCTGAATTGTCCACTTAATTGTGTTGGATTCTAGAGATGGCTCGTACGGATTCTAGAGGTGGCTCGTACAGACTCTAGTGATTTTTTTTTGGTTATACTTTCCATTGAAGCTGGATCTTCCTTCTAGTTATGAAATATACCCCTGGCCCTGGATAGTTTGAGAAACAAAATTTTTTCAATAAGAGTAAGCCTACCATCCTCGTTGGAGGTTTTCCATAGACATTCATACCTTTTGATGATTAAGATTTACCAATTTGATAAGTACTAGTTTTTACTTCAATTTCTTTTTAGTTACTAATGCTGATTTGGCAGCAATCAACCTTCTCTTAAAGCCTGCATTTCCATTCTCAATAATACCAGCACTTATTTAACCCCAATAGCCACACACACATCTAGCACATTTCTTTTGGTTCCATTGAAGCGTTTCCCAGAAACACACAAGAACTAGTGAAAGAAAAAGAAAACAAATCCGTCCCACATCGAAGAAATTCCATCTTTTCGTCACTTAATAACCAGATGCCTAGGACCCACCTGCCGCCGAGCTTGGTCGCGCGAGCTTGTGACCCAAGTGGGGGTAATAAAGTGTTGGAACGTTGGATTGGCCCAGATGGTAGGCCTTGTGGAGCTACTCACCGGCCTGCCCATTCCAAGCGGAGAGCTGAGCCATGTGGTTTGAGCGGAGGCCTGGACCACTTGGCTCCTAAAGTGGAGGATATTGCGTGAGGCTGGCTTGACAGAGCAACGAAAACTTCCCGCTCCTCGCAGTGGAAGGATAACAGGCTAGAGCTGCACAAGTCCACTATTACCAAATGGGTCATCCTAATTGGACCAACACTTTTTGAAATTTTTTTTAAAAAAATTTCTAAAGGAAAAGTTGTGCAGTACAAACTTTTTTTGCAATAAAGACAAAGAAATGGTGAATCTGCAAAGATAATAAAGCGTTGCGTTTTCCCAATACTTGCAATCAAAATAAAATCTCCAAAAAAATAAATAAAGGAAACGGCAAGCACCAAGTTTTTCCAATTTTCAAATACTATTTCACCAAAATTCTCTTCACATTTGGTTTTTGAGTGATTAAAAGTCTAATACCTACACACATTTTCAAGTTTACTCATTCTTTATCAGCCGAATATATGCTTGGAGTTTTATATCATTGTTTACTAAAAATAACTCTGATTGCATTTTAGAGAAAACATCAACCCTCTAAAAAATCAATTTAATGGCTGCAAAAAAATGCACAACATGACCTACCAACCTACATTGTAGTTGTAGTGGTAGAGAGACATCCAAAAAAAAAAAAAGATTTGATTTAACGAAAGTTTTTACTTTTCAAATAAAATCGACCTCAATACATATAACGAAAAAAAGGAACCAAAAATAAAACATTGCATAAGATAATTTGGAAAAGAGATGGATTGAAAGAAGGGATGATTTAAGTGGCATGAGAAGGATATATAATTAAAAGATGAGACTGTCCACTTTTATTTAAGAAAAAAAAAAGATGGCTTTCAATGGGCCAAAAAATTGTTGCACGAGTGTCACAGCCCGAATGGTTCTCTCTCTTTTGGCTTACAACAGCACCTCTCCTGAGCTCAGCGGGACAGCAGGGAACCTTGTAACTTCACAAACGTAAAAATTTTCGTCCCAAGATCAGAATTATCTCCAAATCCGCTGTTCTTGCAAGGTAATCTCTCTTCCCTTTACCTTTATTCGTTCAAGTGTCAGTCACTTTGTTTAGGATAATTCCTTTACTTCTTTCTGAGGCTCGAGTTTATGTTGCTTTTCGCAAGGCAGGGTGGAATTCTTGATGATACAATTTACCCCTCAAGAAATTGAAATCTATGAAAAATATAGATTTTTTCTTCCTTTGATGGTCCAGCAGAAAACAAAACATTAGGTCACGGACTGTTCTGTAATTAATCTGGTAAGGAAAATGTTCTGAATTTAATTATATCTTTCACTTGGTGTTGGTATTTTGATGGAAAATTGAATCTTGATACTTAAGCTATAGATACAACACAAGTATATTAGGCTATTGTTGCTCTTTCAGAATGTAAGTTAGCCATTTATTTTGGGTATTTAACTGTAAAGTCTATGAATTGGTGGGAGGATTTGTTTTGAATATGAATGATAAAAATTAAAAAAAAGTGATGACTGAGATTGCACATTTGTTGGGACAAAGAAAAATTGAGGAATTGGAAATAGTTATCATCAGTCCGGCTTCTTGCTCAAGATAAGTTTGTCAATGCAATTCGTATTATTAAACATCTGCAATTTTATTTTTCTCTTACATGTCAGTGTCGCGAATCTTGGGTCAACCTAAACATGAAGAAAATAGCTGTGTCACAGATATAGGGCATGGATAGTGCAGTTTTGGCATTAGAACTTACTGCTCTTTAGGCCTTTTCTTTTGTATCTTGGTCTTATGGATAAGCTTTTTCCTCAAGAAATAGTGTGGAATTTCAGCTTGAGTTTACAGGATATCAGATAAGATTTCAGAAATTTAGCCCCAGTTTGTATATCTACTTGCTGATCTGCTAACACATAGAGTTGGCTGCTTTGCAAGGTTCTATGTCTTGTCTTCTTTTCCTGTTTCCGTCATTTTAGTTGTGTTCTTTTGGTTGAAACCTGTAACTGCAGAAATCTAGAAAATCTGGATGCTGACTGCAGAATGACGACTTTGTAACTAATTAGGGCAAGCAAAGCATGGGGGGATTATGAAAAGTAAGAAAATGGAAAATGTTTAGCATGCATGACAATCCTTCTGTGATGGTATTGTGAGACATGGATGCTGCTCACTACCTTCTTCTTAAACAGAGTGAAGTAATGTGCATCTAAACTGTTATAATTGTATTTGTTGTGACAATCATGGAAGAGCCTCCAATGTGATGAATGTTGCTTATTCCTAACAGGAATGCACAGTCTAATAGTTCCTTAAAGGGGCTCAAATTAGGGGTGTGAATCGAAATCGAAATCGATAATTCCGAACTTTGAAATCAGAATTTTTTGAAATTTTGGTATCAGAAATTTCGACAGATTTCGATTTCGAATTCACCAATTCTGAATTCGAATTCGTTCCGAATTCAATTCGGAATTCTGTAAATTCCGATTTCACCGAATTCATGAATATAAAAATTATTATTATTATAATATAAATATTATATTACGTATATATAAAAAATATTTTATATATGTGTGAAAACGAAATTGAAATCGAAATAGTAATTCCGATTTCACCAAATTCATGAATATAAAAATTATTATTATAATATAAATGTTATATTATATATATATATGAACAACAGATTTGAAATCGAAATAGAAATTCTGAATTCCGATTTCGATTTTGAATTGTGAATTCGAAATCGGAATTTCCGATTTGAAAAATATCATTACCGAATTCGACCCGAATTGTACCAATACGAAATCGGATATTCTGATTTCCATTCCGAATTACTGAATTCGAAATTCTGAATTCAATTCGAATTCGGTCGGTAAATCAAAATTTTTTGATTTTGCACACCCCAGCTCAAATGTTTAATCATGATAGTAACGGGCATTGAAAGATTGGTTCTATGAGATCATAGCATTAGGTGGTTTTCATTTGAATATCTCCTCTAGAGAAGTTGAAGGGTATTTGAGGTGGATATGTTGCAGAATAAGCATTTCTTGATTTTTTGTACTAGCTATAAGATTTTGTGTTCAAGTCTTATTATCTTCTATCAATTATGGCCGATAGTTCATTATGGGGTTGCTAGTGCTTGTCTATCACTTCTATTTTCATTATAGGAATAGAAAGCATGGGGCCTCAAGGATTGGAAAGCAATTAATTTTGTTGAAAACTGTGAATGATACTCAAGTAATAAAGGCTTTTAGAAGGTTAACCTAATATGAATGTGACATTATTGATACTAGAAGTTGGGTCTCTAGAGCTTGTATTGCTCCACATAGTGAATCTATCTTGTGAAAGATCAACTAGATAATTGGGTTTTTGGAATTCCTTAAGAAGAAGGTGGCTTGCATTATGTGCATTTTCCAATTTCATTGCATTTTAACCTTGAGGACATTAGTGCGCAATTAAGGATAACAAAGTGGATAATCGGTTGTTGTTAACAAAATACTAGTGAAAAAGTTTCAGATTGGTTGTTGTTAATTAAAATAAAATAATTTAAACCTAATCAAATAAATAAGACAATATGTACACATGATAAAAATGTAAGATGTCGACTTGACATAACATAAGAATATCGAACTCAGCAAATCTATTATATAGGGAACTAAATAGCATTTTATTATATATAGTAGTGCACGGGTCCTGTTTATCTTCAAGATTTTGTTTTTAGATGAACATGGATACAAAAGAACTAAATAACAAATTTTATTAAATATTTTAAAATACTAAATATTGGACAAACATTGAAACTAAATGATAAGAAATAGTTACTTCTACAAAATACATTGATTAGTTCTCAACAAATCTAACCTCGATTGTTTTGTAATTTATACAAATAGTTACTTCCAAATGGTAACTCTTTGATTAGGCATAATAAATAAAAATGGCGGAAACTAATAAAATGATTGAAAGTTGTTACAAATAAAGAAGTGAAAAAGGAAATGGATTAATTATGGATTTTCTAAGGGGTGTCCGCCCTTAGGGTATTGGTTAGCGCACTTAACATTTATCTAACCTACCATATATGTATACATATATTAATAATTATTATCCTCTCTTGCATTTATATACTTTTTCAATTTAATTTCTCCTATCATCCTTTGTATTTATTTACTTTTTTCAATTAATCTTATATTTAAAAAAAAAAATAACACCTAAAATTTATTTTAACGAGTGCTCTATGAACACCTATTAGACAGACCGATTAATTATAACCAAAAAAAAAAATCAAAAGCATTAAAAAAACTAATATTAAATATGTCCACATGACGAATAGATATATAATGCATTTGGCAAAGGTTAGAGTAGCCAAATCTACAACCTTTCAAAATCCAAATTAAACATCATTATATATATATATATATATACATGTCTGTGTGTATGTGCATGTATATATGTACATATGTATATATGTATATGTATATACGTATGCATGTATCATATGATATAATATGTGATATATGATAATACAAGCAATTTGGTTTGACTTTCAAATCATACATTTCTTTAGTATTTTTTTATGGTTGTGGGATTCGTCTACACCTGTGTTTTAAAACTCGGACCGGACCAGCCAGTTCGATCGGCCAAGTGTCCGGTCCGAGTTATGCTAAAAAATCAGGTAAGTAAAAACCCGGTCAAATCAGGTTTGATCGGGTTTTCCGGTTCAATCAGCATTTAAAAAAAAACTCAAATTTTTTCAATATTATGTTTTGACCCTTAGATTGTTAAAAATTATTAATATACCTAATATTTTATACTTTATCAATGTTTTCTTAAAGTTTGGTTTTATTTTTCAATTAAGTCCATAATTTTAATTCTAAACTTGTTAATGATCATTAAATAATATAAATTGCTACTTGATTATTCTAGTTTCTTTGTTAAATATATTTGAAACATCAAATATATATGAATATACCTTTATTAATATTAACATGTTATTAGGTATTTTACATATAATATTTTAATTTTTAAATAATTTTTATTTATAACATCATCCGGTTCAACTCCTATTGAATCCGGTTGAACCCATTGGCCTCTGACCAAGTCGATACCCGGTCCGATTTTGAAAACATAGGTCTACACAGAAAGTATGGGGAATAATGTGCAATTAACCTTTCGTATGTTGAATTATCAAAAAAAAAAAAAAAACCTTTCGTATGTTGAAGAAGTCAAAGGCCTTTCTAGGTATTAACTCTATACGGAAAAGAAGTGAAGTGAAGAAGGGAATATTCCATTACTCCTTTCTAGCGTTCTTAACTAATTTGAGTGGAGGACGAAGATCATCAGAAATTCGTCATCAACTTGAGAAGTCTGATGAAATGGGGCTGATAATCCGGTGGTCTTGTCTTCTCAATTAGCTGACCCCAGATGCAATGGCCAGTTTGCCACCAGTCTACAAACTCTTGCAGGTTCTTCTGTGTTTTTTTTGTAATTCATACCTTTTTCTTTTAAACTTGCTAATTTAGCTTTATGCATCGATACTTTGATGTTTAATGCCCTGGATCCCTGAGCTATTTTGAAATTTGGATAGAAAAGAATCCCAGTTGGTTAGTTTGAGGAAACAATCAGTCAAACAATGACTTGTGGAGACAAAAATCTAGTAAAAGAAGAATTGGAAAAATTGAAACGCCAAATCAAGAAAATGATGATGGTATTGATTGGTTGAGTGCCCTTCCAGATGATTCTCCATCACATTATGTCCTTTCTGTACACGAAGGATGCTGCAGCCACTTGTATTTTGAGGTTCCTATCCTTTGTCTCCATATTAATGGACTACCAGAGCCTCATAGGGCTGAGGATGATAGTGCCAAGTGAATTATGCAAGCAAAAAACAATTGAATCAGAGGTCCAACAGGGTGCCACCAATCATACCACAAGTCATCTGCACATCTCCTACTACGATTTGAATGCATTTCCTGGCAATGGACCTCAACTTTTAGCATCTTCCAGGAGGAAGAGGAACAATTGGTAGTTGGAGCTGGTGTAAAATTATGAACTTGGTAAATTCTTAATTTTACCTACAATAAACAATGTTTCCATAATTTATGAACAGCCACCCATAACACATCTACAACTTCTCTGAAACTTCCACCCTATTTTTTGCAGAATGGTAATTCTTTGAAGAAGGTGTCTCTTTCTGGACAATGGCAATGTTTGAAGTCCTTGTCAGAGGATTGGAATAGGATATTGTCGTTCAAGAAAGCCTCAAAGCTTTGATAGGTTTACCAGATTGTGCTCAACAAAAGAATTTGGAGGAGAAGTTGATGAATTCCATATGCAGTTATGAAAATCTCCTAGTAAATTATATCCATCTCTCTTACATGTCCTACGCCTTTTCATCCTCCTGATAACCAAGAGGAAGAACAAAAAAAAAAAAAAAGAGTCTCCAACAAATAGTTTTGGATTTTGTGTCTGTCTTTTAAAGATTTTGTGTAAGGGGAGGTTTCCTGGTTGTTGTTTCTAACGATTGTGTCTTGAGATCATTTACATATGACCAGTTATTTCAGATTTTTATTGTTAAAAATTGAAAGGTGTTTGAACTTGTGACAAGGATCAAGTGTCATCTGATGTGATTGCTTATGCTTTTTCAGGTGGCTTGGTACATCACTTGGTAGCAGAACTGGAATTTCTAGTAACATATACAATTTTCAGCTGAACTGGATCATTTGCACCTGGAAAATAAAGCATAACATGGTTATATCTGCTAGTGTTATTCGAGATGACAGGTTTTAGCTTATTTCTTTTTTCAATGAAAAACATGTTCCTGGATAAGATCTTCATCATTTGGAAACTACTTGACAAGTATAGTGGAAGTGAGTACCCTCACAATTTATTGGCACTGTTAAATTGGCACTGTTGGATTGGATGATGGATACTGCAGCAAGGTCACAAGGCTCAATGCAAGATGTATTGTTTGTAATAGCTATCAATAGCCAGAATTTTTGTGAGAAAAGGACTCATTTCTTTCTTTAACAAACAAAAGAAACAGATTAGTAAAAAAATTTCAACCGATGAGTTTACAAGGGCTCATCAATGATATACAATTTCTTAGGTTCTTCTCCATGGAGTTAAGAACTTTAGTTGATCCTATAATTTCTATTATTACATCAAATCAAAGCGCAAAAAATCATTAATCCTCAAAAAGTTTCAGAGCTAAGAACTTTAGTTGATGCTAATCAATCCAACTATTACTTGAAAAGGAATGAGTTCAGTTGACTAAAGTTGTTTACTATTTGTTTTTCTACACACATTCATTAATGAGGACGGAGAAAGATGGAAAAAAATTAAGTAGATTGAGGATGAATAGTTTGTCTTTTTTGTTCTTTGTCCCCCCTTCTTAAAAAAAATTGCCAATTTTGGTTTAACTATTTCAAGCTTGGATTAAATATTTATCAAGGCTGAACTAAAACAAACATTTTTCAGACAAACTCAAATTGTTTGAATTTTTTACATATAAATTTTAAAAACAATGATAATTGAGCCAAAGTTCAAACAGAATAGAGTTAATTCTATTTTGCGCCTTTCAACTATAACCAAATTCTCTCTTTAGTACTTAAATTTTAAAATGAGATATTTTAGTTTTTAAACTATAAAATTGGTCTAATTTAGGCATACAATTTGTCCTGCAATATAAGATGAGATATTTTAGTCCCGTTTTAGCTTCAAACAGGATAAATTTTATATTTCAATTTTAGGGTTTAAAGAGTTCCATCTCAGTATAGTTGAAAAATGCACAACACAATTAACCAAAAACAAGTCACGCTATTCATGCCTTGTTTAATTAGTTTCCAAACCAAGTTCAAATGAAATTCGACCAAATCAAATTAAATCCGACTTCGAATATCAAGTAGATTGGCTCGACTTTCAACTATAAAAAACTATGATAAATGGTGCAAATTTAGGGTGGGGGGGAATGTGACTACACCCATAGAGTGCGGGGAATAAAGTGCAATAAACCTTTATATTTCTTCAAGTCGGAGGAGGGACAGAAATGGTTGCAAGCAGCAACTGTCCTTGGCAGTTCACGGCCAAAATTTGGTCAAAAAATTTGTAAGGTCCAGATTTCATCTTGTATTTCGTTTTTAATAATATGTGTGAAACCCATAAAATTTTGTTATGGAGTTATACATTCTTAAAAGTAGATTACACCGTGTGCAAAATGCACATATCCTTTAAGAACCGTTGCTAAGCAACCCTTCCTACCCCTGGCCCCTTCAAGTCTTCAACAAGTCAGGCGGCCTTTGAAGTTTTAACTCTACTAGTCTGTAGACGATTTCCGGAAGAGAAGTGAAGTGAGGAGGGAATATTCCATCACGCCTTTCCATGGTTCTCCAACTAATTTGGGGAGACCGAAGAAGATCTATCAAAAGATTCATCGTCAAGTTGAGAAGCCTGATGAAATGGGGTCTGTTTTTTCAATTAGCTAATCCCAAATGCATTACCCACCAGTCTACAGATACTTGCAGGTTCTCACTTTCTTTGGTAAAATTTTTTCCCGTGGTGTAGTTGTTAAATAATATGCAGGTTTGCTTCTCCCTACCTGGAAATCAAACTGACAAAGTCAACGTATCAAATTATAAGATACTAATACATTCTCGGTAATTAAGTTACTTGATCAAAAACAGCTTTTGTTATCTCAATTATAATTCCTTAGGAGGATAAGACAGCCATTCAAACGCCTGGTGTCGTGGTGTAGTTGGTTATCACGTCAGTCTAACACACTGAAGGTCTCCGGTTCGAGTCCGGGCGACGCCATGTGTAACAACACTTAGCTCAAACTACTTTTGTTTTAGAAAATTGAGTGTCTGTGTCGATAGGCTGGTGGAAAGATTTCAGATGGCGCTGGAATTCTTTATATCTGCTGCACTTCAGTGTGACGATTGTTTCCTATAGAAATATTCATTTGCAAAACTCTGGTAACCATGAAACTATCAAGGCAAGTGAATCTTCTTGTTCCCACTTCAGTTTTTTTGCCAAATCTCAAGGTGTTGCACTTGACAGGACCTGTGGGATTAGTAGATGAAAATTACTTTCCGAGACTTATTCGTGGTTGCCCATCTCTTGAAGAATTGTATTTACTTTTCCATAGTTTTGTCTGTTATAATTGAAGTGGTTGATTTATCTAGTCCTCCATTGAAAAAACTTAAGACTTGCTAGATTGGGAGGACGCTACAACTATGTAATTGAGCGTAACAGCCTAAACATATCTTGAAGTCAGCGGTTTTGGAAATCCTAATTTATGCTAAATGTCCCGAGACTGAAAAGATTTGGTGTATGAAATTGATGCTCAAAGAGTAGCGTTCATTCAAGAACTGAAGTCTCTTGTTAGAGCCACAATTTCATTGTCGCATCACGACGCAGAAGGAACTGAAAGTGGCTTGTTATTTCGTAGTCAGCAGGCTTTTGAGCTTATTAATTGGTTACAAAGTGTGAAGTCACTTGACTTATATCACCACTCCCTGCAGGTATGTATGCCTTCATTTTACTTCTTTCTATGTCTCTTCTTCTACACATTCTGTTGTTTTTCCCTACCAAAAGTGCTGCAGGCAGCCATGTCAATCCTGTCCAGCAGATGGAGATTTCTTTTCACTTCACTTTCCGATATATATCTCATGTTATATAATTAGTATAAAGGCACCAAACATGACTGTGATTGGATGGTTCTATACTCCTTTAGATTTTGGGATCGAGTTATTCAACCATGAAAAGGGGCTTCTTTTAGAAAATTTTGTCTGTACGCTGCAAAATTTAGATGAAATTCATAGATTCCAAATTGACCGGTTAATTGGTTCTGTGCTTCAAATTAATGTCAAAGAACTTGAGATTTTTGTGGGTGACTATAATAGTGAAAACTACTGTAGTTTCCCAGTATTTAATATCTACTCCTAGGATGTTTCCGTGCCGAGCACTAGTTAGTTTGAAAACAAATAGGAATTTGGACTTGATTATTGCTGAATTGGTTTCTTTACCAAGTGTCAAGGTTATGCACTTGGAGGGCTTTGGATTTGTTGATTAAGGCACTGTTAATAGGCTTATTCAGGGGTGCCATTTGCTTGAACAATTGTTTCTGTTGGGTGTTGGGGAAATCGGGTAATTTCCCACTCAAAAATACAACTAGTGATTAAACCGATTCAGTAATTCCCAGGAAAGACCGTCGAAACAATCTCCTTAGACAGAATTATCATTCCAAGTAAATTCCCAGGAAAGGCTGGAGGGGTCACAAGCGGTCCCACTTAAAACCCAGTCTCCTAGACAGAACTTACGTGCACGGTGTATTATCACAACTATACCCGTGTATACATAAATAATACGTACACACGAATAAGAAAAATACACCCAAATGAACCGTATAAAACACTACAAATATACCCGACAAATATAGACAAATATATTGAATACTATACTACAATAGAAAAGAAACTAATAAATAAATGCGGAACAAATAAAAGAGATAAGGAAAGAACGCACCCGAAAAATTGATAACGGAGTTCGGCCAATTTTGCCTACTCTCCGAGCACCACTCAAGCAGCCCTCTTTTATAAATTTTGGGAGAGAAGAAAGAATACAAAGAATTACAAAATCCTTATGGGTAATTCTTTGTTGTTCTTGGTACATCTAAATTGGAAAGACTTGAGAGCTATTTATAGCTCTCAAGCTAAGCTTCTTCCAATAACCCAACCGATGTGGGATTAAATTGTGCCAAAGAGAAGTCAACAATGTTGGCTTCCAAATTCAAGAATTGAGGCAGCCAACATTTGTTGAAATTCAACATTGGGCTCTTCACCGTACCCAAAATCTTTATTTCTTGACTCCTCCTCTGAAAACTTTTTCCTCTCTGCCTTTCTGGTGTCCTTAGTATAGTAGAGATGTTTGCTATTACTGCAAAGTCATCCAATCCTGAACATTCATCCTATTATGTGAGTGGAAAGCATGAAGTTGGTATAGATGCTGCAAATCTTAAAAATTTTGAGTAGAATAGTGAATCGTGTAGATTTTATTTGAAAAATCAAGTCTTTCTATGCAAAAGTATTGCAAGTTGGATCTCCCAGTTGTCTTGGGAGGAAAATTGATTAACTTCATCAGCATGCTCTTAAATTTGTTGGGGCGCATGCAGGTCGTGAAACCTCTCTTTTTGTCTGAAAACATTCTCAAAGGTGTAGCATGGTTTCCTTATATCTTGTTCATGTAATTTGGCTTTGATTCTAAGCTTTAGAGAATTTTCCTCTCATGACTCAGACATTGTTAGAAGCTTTATACTTGATCTTACTTCTTGTTCGCATGGAAGCTCTCTACTTTTTGCAGCGGTTGGCCATTGTCGAAAATTTGACCACTTTAGAGCTTGAAGCTTCTGATTATGGAGAGTATCTGTACGTGGAACATTTTGCTGAGCTTACTTGAAAGTGCCACCTACCCTGAAGTGCTTTTCTTCATAAAAATGAGTTATCGTGATTCGTGAGCCTTACTTTTTGATTTTGCTTGCTCTATGGTTTAAAGAAGATGTCTAGAACTAGAAACATTTTCCAGTGGGTGCACAAAATTAACAAGAATATTTATTTAATCCTTCTAAAGGTATACATGTCACGCTCACTCCCCGGGCTTGTGGGCCCAAGATGTGATCAGAGTTTCAATTGTCAAGTTCAACTATTTGGGTTTTATCCTCATTAGTCCAAAATGAATATCCATAATTAGATTTGACTGTTGATACTTTACTTAAGTATTGGTGTATAGCACTTTACTTTTCCGATATGGAGTGGGATATTATATTCACCCATCCAATTAAGAGTCTGCGTCCTCGCAAAATCCAACCCAATATCATAATCTGGATTGTCCACTCAATTGTGTTGGATTCTAGAGGTGGCTCGTATGGATTCTTGTTGACGTAGCACTTTAACTCCGCACGATATTTAATTCCTCCACTTTCTTGTGTATTCCAGCCCAATATCATTGATTTAGTCTCACCCTGTGCAGGGACTACATGAGATTTGCTTTAATATCATAATGTCATGCCTATGACCTACAGGCTCAAGACGCAATCAGAGTTTCAACGGTTAACTCCAACTGGGGATATCCATTTTAGGCTAGCGAGAATGGAGCCTAAATAGTTGGATTTGACTGTTGAGACTCTGGTCATTTATTGCGCCTGCGGATCCAGGGTGTGACATATAAATCTCAATAAATGTACTTAAATGGTAGGAATCAATTGTTGTGGAGCGTAGTCCGGTCAATTTGCGATTCAAGAGTTGCATTGGAATGTGAGTTTAGCTGCTACATTGCTTGATTTGCTTCTCTTCATTTATTTGTTCTTTGTCAAATTACAATAACTGCCAAGACGTATGCCCCCACTGATCAAGAGTATATTGTAAATTCATTACTGAATCTAAGCAAAATATCTACCATGATCATTGCTTGTAGGCGGTTGAAGGAAACTAATATACGGTGTTTGATCATTTATTGGAGTATCAATTGAAGTATAATAATGCAAGAAATTTTGCAAAGATAAGAGCGTATATTTATTAGGAAACCTGAGAAAGAAAGAAACATTTAGATTATCTTTGGTAGCTCAATTATATATATATATATATATATATATATATTCTTTCATCATTAAATATTTTCTTTATGTAATGCCTATCGTTCAAAACAAATTACACTAGGCATTTTGCGCATTGTCAAAAATGTTAATTCCAAAGCTTCCTTAGTGGAATATTTAACCCTCTATGAAGCACTTTTTATGGGCCTGTTGAACAAGTGCTCAATGGACACTCGTTAAAATATATTTCATGTGTCATATTTTTGAAAGTAATATTAATTAAGGAGTAAATAAATACAAGGAAGATTAGATAAAAATAAATAGAAAAAATATATAAATGCAATGGAAACTAATAATTGTTAGCATGTGCGCATACACCTGATAATTTACATGAATTTTAAATATGTTAATGGGCACTCCTTAAAAAAATAAAGGCTTTATTTATTCTTATAGTTAGAAAGGTCTGAGTTTTTATTCTTATCTTATTGCACGTTTAAACTTATAATCCAAGTAAACTCCATCAATAAATTTTCCCAGTAGATTGTTAGTCAAGTAAACGGACCCTTAAAATAAATGCCCCTGCAGATGCATGATACAAAAACCTACATGCATAAGTCCAAACCCCACATAGAACCCTTATTTCCTGAGTTGTATATCCTGACAAACCGGGAAGGGAAAATTGTTCAAAAAGTCTTTCACATTTTATAAAATAACTTTTTTCATCCATCAATTTTGAAAGTATAATTTTACGTCCCTTACAAATTCATTTTGCTTAAATTTGGTCATTACCTAAGTTTCCGACTATTTTTTTGTCGGAATCTACCACATGCCTTGCATATGGTCATTTTTTAAAGGCAAAATCATCAAATCAAATTTTACATAATTCGGTTCATAGTTCCTTATATTTCACAAAATGAATTGTTTCGTCCATCATATTTCATAAAATGAATTTTTTCATCCTTCAGATTTCATAAAATAAAATTTTTCATCCCTCATTGACTATGTGTACAAATAGTTTTTTTTTTAACCAATGTATATATCTATTTGATTTCACCTAAATAGTACGAATAATATGTAATATATCTCTATTTGATTTCACTTAAATAAATTAATTGTAGTTATACACATGCTATTCAATAGATATATACATGGGTTTAAAACTACCATTTATTTTAAACTCATGTATATATCTATTTGATTTCACCATGTGAATCTATTCAATATTTGTGGTCTTTTCTCTTTTGGTAATAATTCATTTATTGAGTTGTATAATAAGGCTATCTAATTAATCGGTCCTAGGTCATATTCTATAGTTATACTAATAAATTGCAGTTTAAATCTGAAGTTTTTACTCGCCCCCTTTAAGACTAATAGTTGAATTACTTGCCTTGTGATTATTTTAAAATTTGAAAGTGCCAATCACTTACTTCTTTTTGTCATACTTTTCCTTTGTTTATTTTTTCTGTCCAAATTTAATTCGATATAAACATTTGATAATGTTTAGGATTAAATGCCTTCTTTGTTTTCAATTTTCGAGTAAAAGGAAATGAACATAAGTGTAAAACTAATAATTTTTGTTAAACCCATATATATATATACACATTTGATTTCACCTAAATAATACATTCAGACAAAATTAAATAGAAATATATTGCACGTTATTCGTACAAAATTAAATAGAAATATATTATATGCTATTCGTACTGTTCAGATGAAATTAAATAGATATATACATGGGTTATAAAAAAAAAAGCTATTCATATACATGATCAATAAGCGATAAAAAATTCATTTTGTAAAATGTGACGGATGAAAAGATTCATTTTGTAAAATATGAGAGACGAAAAAATTCATTTTGTGAAATGTGAGAGACTCTGGATCAGATTATATAAAATTTAATTTGACAATTTTGCCCTTAAAAAATGATCGCGTGCAAGGCACGTGATGGATTCTGGTAAAAAACTAGTTGGAAATCTTCTAGATAGGGATTAAATTTGACTAATATGAATTTGTAAAGGATACAAAATTACACTTTTAAAAGTGAGGGACTAAAAAGTCATTTTGTAAACTATGAGGTATGTTTTGAACGATTTTTCCAAACTGAAAAACAGACTTAGTCTGCAAAATTGTGAAACCATGCCTAAAAGAACCCTCACCACGGAAGATATTGATAGGTTGAGTGCCCTTCCGGACTCTCTTTTGCAACAGACTCTGTATTTTCTTCCTATGAAAAACCACAAAATATCTCTTGCAAGAATATTTCCAGATTGTCGAGATGATATTGATAGGTTAAGTGCCCTTCCGGATGGTGTTCTCATCCGTATCTTGTCATTCCTACCCATGAAAAGAGCTGCAGCTACGTCAATTCTGTCCACTATATGGAGAAACCTTTTGATTTTACGTCCTGATATTGATCTTAGTATTGGCTATAATGGTGCTAATCACTACCACGAGGATGTTGTCGATCAAATCTTTTCTAAATTTGTGAATTTCGGCTTTGGAGTGATTCTAGCACGAGATGGGGCTCCTATTAGAAAATTTGGTATCGATATGCAACATGTAGAAGAAGACTATAGGTTCCAAATTGGCTGGCTGATCGCTGCTGCAGTTTCACATGATCGCAAGAACTTGACATCTTCTTGGGAGGCCAGAAGAGTTTTCCAGTATCCTATCCTATGATATTCAAGTGCAAAAAGACTAGTTAAACTGAAACTAAGAAGGGACTTCAAACTTATTCTCCCTAGTCAATATACTTTTACCAAATCTTAAGGTTCTGCATTTGGAAGGCTTCAAATTGGTAGCTGAAGACCACATTAAGAGGCTTTTTCAGGGTTGTCCCTTGCTTGAAGAATTGTATCTATTGTTGCAAGGTTACAAGCATGAGTCCGAATGTGATCAAGTTGAAGCTCTGGATATCTCCATTCCTTCATTGAAAAAACTTGTACTCCCTGGCATGGGAGGTAAGTTCCCTATTGCTGTGGAGTCGAAGAATATTGAATATTTCTGCTACCAAGTAAAGGGAAAGCATGAAGTTTCTTAGACGCCCCAAATCTTAAATATTTCAATTACAAAAGTGAAGCATTTAGGGTAGACTTTATTCAAAACTTCAGCCACATCGTTAGAGCAGCAGTAGGAGTTGAATATTTACACGAGGACAGATCAAAAAGCAGCTACTTACCTGGTCAGCATGCTTTTAAGTTTATTAAATGGTTGCAAAGTGCCAAATCAGTCCATCTGTCAGAGAAGCGTCCGAAGGTATTCTGTCTTTTGTTTGAAAGTTCTCTTTTGCCTTTGAATTCATTCAGAGCTTCTGCAAAATTTCTCCTTTGAACTTGATTTATTGATCTTCTTTGCATGAAGGCTCTCTCATTTTCCCGACGATCATTGCCAGCATTTGAAAATTTGACTACTTTGGGACTGGGAGCTTCTCAGAACAGTGTTTCCTCTGTGCGGAAACTGTTACCAGACTTGGTTCGAAGTGCCCCTAATCTCGAAGTGCTTATTTTTACCAATGTGAGTCATAAAAGAATCATAAGGTGATTTTTGATCAGAGAGTTAACTGCATTATATTTCTCACCGACTAATTGACTTCATATTGACAGGTTTTTGCGATTGAATATAGTGAAAGCAAGGAATTTGAGTTTGTGTTTCAGGATGCTATTCCAATGACTCTTGGTGGATTATTAGGACTTCGCAGGTCCTGCAACAGGATATTATCATTCAAAAGATGCTCTGAGGATTGCAAGATTGATTTCAGAGAAAACGGCTATTGGATAAAGGGCGATCAAAGCTGGAGTTGGTGACAGTAATTCAAATTATTACTATCTCTTTGTTAGCTTCTCTTTTCCTTTGGGGGAGAAAGAATGGGGGTGAAATATTATTTTGCTGCAATGACAATTATTTGAAGGTGAGACTTTGAACAGAATGGCCATTGCTGATGATTGCTTTTCAGGATAACTGCTTATTACATCATTTGAACACAAATTTTGGGATTTTTTTTTGTTATACTTTCCATTGAAGCTGGATCTTCCTTCTAGTTATCAAATATACCCCTGGCCCTGGATAGTTTGAGAAACAACAATAGAACTTCCATTTGATTGAGAAGTCAACGAGTTAGTTTTGACAAATTAAATTTCATGGCATCTCAGAATTGTCTATGGAATGATAATGCATATTGAGAAAAAAGGAATATATATAAAGAATAAAATACAATGTTCTGTATTTTTGCTCAATCACACAAATAATCAGCCATCTAAGGTCTCTATGATTTTTTCCTTACCAACTTTTCAAAAAATTTCCATCTGATGGAGTTTAAGCATCGCGCAGGCAGGCTGCAGTAATTCAATAACTACTCTGCTATTCTCTTGCACTTCAAACAGCCAAAAAAAGTATGTACTGAATACTGAGACAGATATCTGAACCTAGCATTGCTAGCAAGCAAGCAGCTAAGGACGATCTTTGGCAACAAATAGGCTGAAATGCCCAGTGAGAGATCAAATCTGACCACAAAATCTCTCCGCATTGACCATTTGCACGAGTACGAGAAACTAGGTTGAAATCTCCCTATATGTAAGTTTCTAGTTGTAGTTAATCTTATACTAAAAAACAAAAAAAAAAAAAAAAAATTGAAATCCAGTGAGTTTTTATGCCGGTTTTTGTAGGCTACTTGTAATCTTATAAACATTTTGAGACTATTACTTTAGTTAACTAATCTACCATTCTTACATTCATCCACCATTTCGAAGGTTTTGTAGAGCAATTCTGACAAAGATATGGTGCCCTTTGTATTTGGCAATCGAGCAAGAATGTCAAAAACAAAAAGCTTCTTTTGCCATGCTCAAGAAATTTAAGGAATCCTCGTTGGAGGTTTTCCATAGACATTCAAACCTTTTGACGATTAAGATTTACCAATTTGATGAGTACGAGTTTTTACTTCAATTTCTTGTTAGTTACTAATGGTGATTTGGCAGCAATCAACCTTCTCTTAAAGCCTGCATTTCCATCCTCAATAATACCAGCACTTATTTAACCCCAATAGCCATACATACATCTAGCACATTTCTTTTGGTTCCATTGAAGCGTTTCCCAGAAACACATAAGAACTAGTGAAAGAAAAAGAAAACAAATGCGTCCCACATCGAAGAAATTCTATCTTTTCGTCACTTAATAACCAGATGCCTGGGTACAACTGGCCGCCGAGCTTGGTAGCGCAAGCTTGTGACCCGAGTGGGGGCATTAACGTGTTGGAACGTTGGATTGGCCCAGATGGTAGGCCTTGTGGAGCTACTCACCGGCCTGCCCATTCCAAGCGGAGAGCTGAACCTAGTAGTCTGAGCGGAGGCTTGGACCACTTGGCTCCTAAAGTGGAGGACACTGCGTGAGGCTGGCTTGACAGAGCAACGAGAACTTCCCACTCCTCGCAGTGGAAGGATAACGGGCTAGAGCTGCACAAGTCCACTATTGCCAAATGGGTCATCCTAATAGGACCAACACTTTTTGAAATTTTTTTTTTGAAATTTTCTAAAGGAAAAGTTGCTAGATTCTGCAGTTTGTCAATGCAATTAGCATTATTACACTTCTGCAATTTTATTTTTCTCTTACATGTTAGTGTCGCGAATCTTGGGTCAACCTAAACATGAAGAAAATAGCTGTGTCACAGATACAGGGCATGGATAGTGCAGTTTTGGCATTAGAACTTACTGCTCTTAAGGCTTTTTCTTTTGTATCTTGGTCTTATGGATAAGCTTTTTCCTCAAGAAATAGTGTGGAATTTCAGCTTGAGTTTACAGGACATCAGATAAGATTTCAGAAATTTAGCCCCTGTTTGTATATCCACTTGCTGATCTGCTAACACATAGAGTTGGCTACTTTGCAAGGTTCTATGTCTTGGCTTCTTTTCCTGTTTCCGTCATTTTAGTTGTATTCTTTTGGTTGAAACCTGTAACTGCAGAAATCTAGAAAATCTGGATGCCGACTGCAGAATGACGACTTTGTAACTAATTAGGGCAAGCAAAGCATGGGGGGGGGGGGGGGTTATGAAAAGTAAGAAAATGGAAAATGTTTAGCATGACAATCCTTCTGTGATGGTATTGTGAGGCATGGATGCTGCTCACTGCCTTCTTCTGTGATGGTAATGTGCATCTAAAATGTTGTAATTGTATTTGTTGTGTCAATCTTGGAAAATGTGATGAATGTTGCCTATTCCTAACAGGAATGCACAGTCTAATAGTTCCTTAAAGGGGCCCAAATGTTTAATCATGATAGCAACGGGCATTGAAAGATTGGTTCTATGAGATCATAGCATTAGGTGGTTGTCATTTGAATATCTCCTCTAGAGAAGTTGAAGGGTATTTGAGGTGGATATGTTGCAGAATAAGCATTTCTTGATTTTTTGAACTAGCTATAACATTTTGTGTTCAAGTCTTATTATCTTCTATCAATTATGGCCGATAGTTCATTATGGGGTTGCTAGTGCTTGTCTATCACTTCTATTTTCATTCTAGGAATAGAAAGCATGGGGCCTCAAGGATTGGAAAGCAATTAATTTTGTTGAAAACTGTGAATGATACTCAAGTAATAAAGGCTTTTAGAAGGTTAACCTAATATGAATGTGACATTATTGATACTAGAAGTTGGGTCTCTAGAGCTTGTATTGCTCCACATAGTGAATCTATCTTGTGAAAGATCAACTAGATAATTGGGTTTTTGGAATTCCTTAAGAAGAAGGTGGCTTGCATTATGTGCATTTTCCAATTTCATTGCATTTTAACCTTGAGGACATTAGTGCGCAATTAAGGATAACAAAGTGGATAATTGATTGTTGTTAACAAAAATACTAGTGAAAAAGTTTCGGATTGGTTGTTATTAATAAAAATAAAACAATTTAAACCTAATCAAATAAATAAGACAATATGTACACAGGATAAAAATGTAAGATGTCGACTTGACAGAACGTAAGAATATCGAACTCAGCAAATCTATTATATAGGGAACTGAATAGCATTTTATTATATATAGTAGTGCACGGGTCCTCTTTATTATCTTCAAGATTTTGCTTTTAGATGAACATGGATACAAAAGAACTAAAACAACAAAATTTATTAAATATTTTAAAATACTAAATATTGGACAAACATTGAAACTAAATGATAAGAAATAGTTACTTCTACAAAATACATTGATTAGTTCTCAACAAATCTAACCTCGATTGTTTTGTAATTTATACAAATAGTTACTTCCAAATGGTAACTCTTTGATTAGGCATAATAAATAAAAATGGCGGAAACTAATAAAATGATTGAAAGTTGTTACAAATAAAGAAGTGAAAAAGGAAATGGATTAATTATGGAATTTCTAAGGGGTGTCCGCCCTTAGGGTACTGGTTAGCACACTTAACATTTATCTAACCTACCATATATGTATACATATATTAATAATTATTATCCTCTCTTGCATTTATATACTTTTTCAATTTAATTTCTCCTATCATCCTTTGTATTTATTTACTTTTTTCAATTAATCTTATATTTTAAAAAAAAAATAACACCTAAAATTTATTTTAACGAGTGCTCTATGAACACCTATTAGACAGACCGATTAATTATAACCAAAAAAAAAAATCAAAAGCATTAAAAAAACTAATATTAAATATGTCCACATGACGAATAGATATATAATGCATTTGGCAAAGGTTAGAGTAGCCAAATCTACAACCTTTCAAAATCCAAATTAAACATCATTATATATATATATATATATATATATACATGTCTGTGTGTATGTGCATGTATATATGTACATATGTATATATGTATATGTATATACGTATGCATGTATCATATGATATAATATGTGATATATGATAATACAAGCAATTTGGTTTGACTTTCAAATCATACATTTCTTTAGTATTTTTTTATGGTTGTGGGATTCGTCTACACCTGTGTTTTAAAACTCGGACCGGACCAGCCAGTTCGATCGGCCAAGTGTCCGGTCCGAGTTATGCTAAAAAATCAGGTAAGTAAAAACCCGGTCAAATCAGGTTTGATCGGGTTTTCCGGTTCAATCAGCATTTAAAAAAAAACTCAAATTTTTTCAATATTATGTTTTGACCCTTAGATTGTTAAAAATTATTAATATACCTAATATTTTATACTTTATCAATGTTTTCTTAAAGTTTGGTTTTATTTTTCAATTAAGTCCATAATTTTAATTCTAAACTTGTTAATGATCATTAAATAATATAAATTGCTACTTGATTATTCTAGTTTCTTTGTTAAATATATTTGAAACATCAAATATATATGAATATACCTTTATTAATATTAACATGTTATTAGGTATTTTACATATAATATTTTAATTTTTAAATAATTTTTATTTATAACATCATCCGGTTCAACTCCTATCGAATCCGGTTGAATCCATTGGCCTCTGACCAAGTCGATACCCGGTCCGATTTTGAAAACATAGGTCTACACAGAAAGTATGGGGAATAATGTGCAATTAACCTTTCGTATGTTGAATTATCAAAAAAAAAAAAAAAAAAAACCTTTCGTATGTTGAAGAAGTCAAAGGCCTTTCTAGGTATTAACTCTATACGGAAAAGAAGTGAAGTGAAGAAGGGAATATTCCATTACTCCTTTCTAGCGTTCTTAACTAATTTGAGTGGAGGACGAAGATCATCAGAAATTCGTCATCAACTTGAGAAGTCTGATGAAATGGGGCTGATAATCCGGTGGTCTTGTCTTCTCAATTAGCTGACCCCAGATGCAACGGCCAGTTTGCCACCAGTCTACAAACTCTTGCAGGTTCTTCTGTGTTTTTTTTGTAATTCATACCTTTTTCTTTTAAACTTGCTAATTTAGCTTTATGCATCGATACTTTGATGTTTAATGCCCTGGATCCCTGAGCTATTTTGAAATTTGGATAGAAAAGAATCCCAGTTGGTTAGTTTGAGGAAACAATCAGTCAAACAATGACTTGTGGAGACAAAAATCTAGTAAAAGAAGAATTGGAAAAATTGAAACGCCAAATCAAGAAAATGATGATGGTATTGATTGGTTGAGTGCCCTTCCAGACGATTCTCCATCACATTATGTCCTTTCTGTACACGAAGGATGCTGCAGCCACTTGTATTTTGAGGTTCCTATCCTTTGTCTCCATATTAATGGACTACCAGAGCCTCATAGGGCTGAGGATGATAGTGCCAAGTGAATTATGCAAGCAAAAAACAATTGAATCAGAGGTCCAACAGGGTGCCACCAATCATACCACAAGTCATCTGCACATCTCCTACTACGATTTGAATGCATTTCCTGGCAATGGACCTCAACTTTTAGCATCTTCCAGGAGGAAGAGGAACAATTGGTAGTTGGAGCTGGTGTAAAATTATGAACTTGGTAAATTCTTAATTTTACCTACAATAAACAATGTTTCCATAATTTATGAACAGCCACCCATAACACATCTACAACTTCTCTGAAACTTCCACCCTATTTTTTGCAGAATGGTAATTCTTTGAAGAAGGTGTCTCTTTCTGGACAATGGCAATGTTTGAAGTCCTTGTCAGAGGATTGGAATAGGATATTGTCGTTCAAGAAAGCCTCAAAGCTTTGATAGGTTTACCAGATTGTGCTCAACAAAAGAATTTGGAGGAGAAGTTGATGAATTCCATATGCAGTTATGAAAATCTCCTAGTAAATTATATCCATCTCTCTTACATGTCCTACGCCTTTTCATCCTCCTGATAACCAAGAGGAAGAACAAAAAAAAAAAAAAGAGTCTCCAACAAATAGTTTTGGATTTTGTGTCTGTCTTTTAAAGATTTTGTGTAAGGGGAGGTTTCCTGGTTGTTGTTTCTAACGATTGTGTCTTGAGATCATTTACATATGACCAGTTATTTCAGATTTTTATTGTTAAAAATTGAAAGGTGTTTGAACTTGTGACAAGGATCAAGTGTCATCTGATGTGATTGCTTATGCTTTTTCAGGTGGCTTGGTACATCACTTGGTAGCAGAACTGGAATTTCTAGTAACATATACAATTTTCAGCTGAACTGGATCATTTGCACCTGGAAAATAAAGCATAACATGGTTATATCTGCTAGTGTTATTCGAGATGACAGGTTTTAGCTTATTTCTTTTTTCAATGAAAAACATGTTCCTGGATAAGATCTTCATCATTTGGAAACTACTTGACAAGTATAGTGGAAGTGAGTACCCTCACAATTTATTGGCACTGTTAAATTGGCACTGTTGGATTGGATGATGGATACTGCAGCAAGGTCACAAGGCTCAATGCAAGATGTATTGTTTGTAATAGCTATCAATAGCCAGAATTTTTGTGAGAAAAGGACTCATTTCTTTCTTTAACAAACAAAAGAAACAGATTAGTAAAAAAATTTCAACCGATGAGTTTACAAGGGCTCATCAATGATATACAATTTCTTAGGTTCTTCTCCATGGAGTTAAGAACTTTAGTTGATCCTATAATTTCTATTATTACATCAAATCAAAGCGCAAAAAATCATTAATCCTCAAAAAGTTTCAGAGCTAAGAACTTTAGTTGATGCTAATCAATCCAACTATTACTTGAAAAGGAATGAGTTCAGTTGACTAAAGTTGTTTACTATTTGTTTTTCTACACACATTCATTAATGAGGACGGAGAAAGATGGAAAAAAATTAAGTAGATTGAGGATGAATAGTTTGTCTTTTTTGTTCTTTGTCCCCCCTTCTTAAAAAAAATTGCCAATTTTGGTTTAACTATTTCAAGCTTGGATTAAATATTTATCAAGGCTGAACTAAAACAAACATTTTTCAGACAAACTCAAATTGTTTGAATTTTTTACATATAAATTTTAAAAACAATGATAATTGAGCCAAAGTTCAAACAGAATAGAGTTAATTCTATTTTGCGCCTTTCAACTATAACCAAATTCTCTCTTTAGTACTTAAATTTTAAAATGAGATATTTTAGTTTTTAAACTATAAAATTGGTCTAATTTAGGCATACAATTTGTCCTGCAATATAAGATGAGATATTTTAGTCCCGTTTTAGCTTCAAACAGGATAAATTTTATATTTCAATTTTAGGGTTTAAAGAGTTCCATCTCAGTATAGTTGAAAAATGCACAACACAATTAACCAAAAACAAGTCACGCTATTCATGCCTTGTTTAATTAGTTTCCAAACCAAGTTCAAATGAAATTCGACCAAATCAAATTAAATCCGACTTCGAATATCAAGTAGATTGGCTCGACTTTCAACTATAAAAAACTATGATAAATGGTGCAAATTTAGGGTGGGGGGGAATGTGACTACACCCATAGAGTGCGGGGAATAAAGTGCAATAAACCTTTATATTTCTTCAAGTCGGAGGAGGGACAGAAATGGTTGCAAGCAGCAACTGTCCTTGGCAGTTCACGGCCAAAATTTGGTCAAAAAATTTGTAAGGTCCAGATTTCATCTTGTATCTCGTTTTTAATAATATGTGTGAAACCCATAAAATTTTGTTATGGAGTTATACATTCTTAAAAGTAGATTACACCGTGTGCAAAATGCACATATCCTTTAAGAACCGTTGCTAAGCAACCCTTCCTACCCCTGGCCCCTTCAAGTCTTCAACAAGTCAGGCGGCCTTTGAAGTTTTAACTCTACTAGTCTGTAGACGATTTCCGGAAGAGAAGTGAAGTGAGGAGGGAATATTCCATCACGCCTTTCCATGGTTCTCCAACTAATTTGGGGAGACCGAAGAAGATCTATCAAAAGATTCATCGTCAAGTTGAGAAGCCTGATGAAATGGGGTCTGTTTTTTCAATTAGCTAATCCCAAATGCATTACCCACCAGTCTACAGATACTTGCAGGTTCTCACTTTCTTTGGTAAAATTTTTTCCCGTGGTGTAGTTGTTAAATAATATGCAGGTTTGCTTCTCCCTACCTGGAAATCAAACTGACAAAGTCAACGTATCAAATTATAAGATACTAATACATTCTCGGTAATTAAGTTACTTGATCAAAAACAGCTTTTGTTATCTCAATTATAATTCCTTAGGAGGATAAGACAGCCATTCAAACGCCTGGTGTCGTGGTGTAGTTGGTTATCACGTCAGTCTAACACACTGAAGGTCTCCGGTTCGAGTCCGGGCGACGCCATGTGTAACAACACTTAGCTCAAACTACTTTTGTTTTAGAAAATTGAGTGTCTGTGTCGATAGGCTGGTGGAAAGATTTCAGATGGCGCTGGAATTCTTTATATCTGCTGCACTTCAGTGTGACGATTGTTTCCTATAGAAATATTCATTTGCAAAACTCTGGAAACCATGAAACTATCAAGGCAAGTGAATCTTCTTGTTCCCACTTCAGTTTTTTTGCCAAATCTCAAGGTGTTGCACTTGACAGGACCTGTGGGATTAGTAGATGAAAATTACTTTCCGAGACTTATTCGTGGTTGCCCATCTCTTGAAGAATTGTATTTACTTTTCCATAGTTTTGTCTGTTATAATTGAAGTGGTTGATTTATCTAGTCCTCCATTGAAAAAACTTAAGACTTGCTAGATTGGGAGGACGCTACAACTATGTAATTGAGCGTAACAGCCTAAACATATCTTGAAGTCAGCGGTTTTGGAAATCCTAATTTATGCTAAATGTCCCGAGACTGAAAAGATTTGGTGTATGAAATTGATGCTCAAAGAGTAGCGTTCATTCAAGAACTGAAGTCTCTTGTTAGAGCCACAATTTCATTGTCGCATCACGACGCAGAAGGAACTGAAAGTGGCTTGTTATTTCGTAGTCAGCAGGCTTTTGAGCTTATTAATTGGTTACAAAGTGTGAAGTCACTTGACTTATATCACCACTCCCTGCAGGTATGTATGCCTTCATTTTACTTCTTTCTATGTCTCTTCTTCTACACATTCTGTTGTTTTTCCCTACCAAAAGTGCTGCAGGCAGCCATGTCAATCCTGTCCAGCAGATGGAGATTTCTTTTCACTTCACTTTCCGATATATATCTCATGTTATATAATTAGTATAAAGGCACCAAACATGACTGTGATTGGATGGTTCTATACTCCTTTAGATTTTGGGATCGAGTTATTCAACCATGAAAAGGGGCTTCTTTTAGAAAATTTTGTCTGTACGCTGCAAAATTTAGATGAAATTCATAGATTCCAAATTGACCGGTTAATTGGTTCTGTGCTTCAAATTAATGTCAAAGAACTTGAGATTTTTGTGGGTGACTATAATAGTGAAAACTACTGTAGTTTCCCAGTATTTAATATCTACTCCTAGGATGTTTCCGTGCCGAGCACTAGTTAGTTTGAAAACAAATAGGAATTTGGACTTGATTATTGCTGAATTGGTTTCTTTACCAAGTGTCAAGGTTATGCACTTGGAGGGCTTTGGATTTGTTGATTAAGGCACTGTTAATAGGCTTATTCAGGGGTGTCATTTGCTTGAACAATTGTTTCTGTTGGGTGTTGGGGAAATCGGGTAATTTCCCACTCAAAAATACAACTAGTGATTAAACCGATTCAGTAATTCCCAGGAAAGACCGTCGAAACAATCTCCTTAGACAGAATTATCATTCCAAGTAAATTCCCAGGAAAGGCTGGAGGGGTCACAAGCGGTCCCACTTAAAACCCAGTCTCCTAGACAGAACTTACGTGCACGGTGTATTATCACAACTATACCCGTGTATACATAAATAATACGTACACACGAATAAGAAAAATACACCCAAATGAACCGTATAAAACACTACAAATATACCCGACAAATATAGACAAATATATTGAATACTATACTACAATAGAAAAGAAACTAATAAATAAATGCGGAACAAATAAAAGAGATAAGGAAAGAACGCACCCGAAAAATTGATAACGGAGTTCGGCCAATTTTGCCTACTCTCCGAGCACCACTCAAGCAGCCCTCTTTTATAAATTTTGGGAGAGAAGAAAGAATACAAAGAATTACAAAATCCTTATGGGTAATTCTTTGTTGTTCTTGGTACATCTAAATTGGAAAGACTTGTGAGCTATTTATAGCTCTCAAGCTAAGCTTCTTCCAATAACCCAACCGATGTGGGATTAAATTGTGCCAAAGAGAAGTCAACAATGTTGGCTTCCAAATTCAAGAATTGAGGCAGCCAACATTTGTTGAAATTCAACAAATCTCCACCTTGGCATAATTTCTAATCCCACCCAAAAATACAAATCTTCTCCCTCAAAAAATCAAACGGTCCTTGTGGTGCTTCCAAATTTGCACCGTCAGGCGCCAACTCAAATGTGCAGGATGTTAACCAAATTTAAACAATGTTCAAATTTGGCTCTTGTAACCACTTTGGTCAGCATATCTGCAGGATTTTCCGTAGTCCGAATCTTCTGAAGAAAAATCTCCTCTTCTTCGAGAATTTCCCGCACAAAGTGATAGCGAACATCAATGTGCTTCGTTCTTGCGTGCAAGACCTGGTTCTTTGCTAAGTGAATAGCACTCTGACTGTCACAAAACACGTCAATGTGTTTTTGACCAACTCCCAAGTCTTCAAGCAATCCTTGAAGCCAAATTGCCTCCTTCACAGCTTCTGTAATCGCCATGTACTCTGCCTCCGTTGTTGACAAAGCCACCGTTGACTGCAAAGTAGACTTCCAACTAACTGGCGCCTTGGCAAATGTGAACAAGTAGCCAGTTGTAGAACGTCGCTTATCCAAATCACCTGCATAGTCAGAATCACAATATCCAACTACACATTGACCAAGTGATTTATCTTGCTCAAATATTAATCCAACATTTACGGTATTTTGGATATACCGTAGAATCCATTTCACAGCTTGCCAATGACCCTTGCCTGGATCATGCATAAACCTGCTTACCACACTAACTGCTTGTGAAATGTCGGGTCTCGTACACACCATTGCATACATCAAGCTACCAACTGCATTAGCATACGGGACTTTCGCCATGTATGCTCGCTCTTCATCCGTCTTTGGAGATAATAGGCTACTAAATTTCAAATGAGGAGCAAGCGGAGTACTTACAGGTTTTGAATTTTCATTCATGCCAAAACGTTGTAGTACTTTCTTCAAATACTGCTTCTGTGTCAGACAAAGCTTGTCTCTCGTTCTATCCCTGCTTATCTCCATGCCGAGAATCTTCTTGGCTTCTCCCAAATCCTTCATCTCGAACTCTTTACTCAACTGAGCCTTCAATTTATCAATTTCAACTTGGCTCTTTGATGCTATCAGCATATCATCAACGTACAAGAGTAAGTAGATGTAGGACTCATCTTGTAACTTGCGCAAATACACACAGTGATCGTAGTTGCTTCTTGTGTACTTCTGGCCCATCATGAACTGGTCAAATCGTTTGTACCATTGTCTCGGTGATTGTTTCAATCCGTACAACGATTTGCTCAGCTTACAAACCCAATTCTCTTTACCAGCAACTTTGAATCCATCTGGCTGAGTCATATAGATTTCCTCCTTCAAGTCACCGTGAAGGAACGCGGTCTTCACATCAAGTTGAGCTAGCTCCAAATTCAACTGCGCTACCAAGGCCAACAAAATTCTAATAGAGGAATGTTTAACAACTGGAGAAAATACTTCATTATAATCAATTCCCTCCTTCTGAGCGTAGCCTTTAGCCACCAATCTTGCCTTGTAGCGAACATCAATCTTGTCAGGAAATCCTTCTTTCTTTGCAAATATCCATTTGCATCCAATTGCCTTCTTGCCTTTCGGTAGTTGTGTCAACTTCCACGTATTGTTCTTCTGAAGAGATTGCATCTCTTCTTCCATAGCATCTTTCCATCTACCATCTTCTGTACTTCGAACTGCTTCAGAAAATGTGGATGGAACATCATCAACAACTGGAAGTGCATAGGCCACCATGTCAACAAAACGAGCAGGTTTATGAATTTCTCGTCTTGCCCTATTGATGGCAATTGACTCTTGCTGCTGTTGAGGTTCTTGGGTTGAAACCTCTTCCTCATCTGACTCCTCTTCTGTCATGGGAGAGTCACTGATGGTGCTATTTGCTGGACTCACCATTATTTGCTCAAACTCCACCTGCTTCGGCGTACACTCCACCTGTTGCGGAGTACCATTGGTCATATCTTGTGTTACCTTATTCAACATGACAGATTCGTCAAAGGTAACATCCCTGCTAATAATGGTCTTCTTTGCTTCTAGACACCACAACCGGTATCCCTTAACTCCAGCACTAAAGCCCATAAAGAGAGCCTTCTTTGCACGTGGATCCAATTTTGATTCATTTACATGATAATATGCAGTAGAACCAAAAATACGCAAAGAATCATAATCTGTTGCAGGTTTTTCAGACCATACCTCTAATGGAGTCTTGCCACCGATTGCAGATGATGGCAAGCGATTGATGAGGTGTTGAGCGTATGTCACAGCCTCAGCCCAAAACTTTCTGCCTAACCCAGCATTAGACAGCATGCAACGTACTTTCTCCACTAGTGTCTTGTTCATACGCTCTGACACCCCATTCTGCTGCGGTGTTTTTCTAACTGTGAAGTGCCGAACTATGCCACATTCTTGGCATATCTTCTGGAAGGGATCACTCTTGTATTCTCCACCGTTGTCTGTTCGGAGAATCTTGATCTTTCTTCCCGTCTGGTTTTCAACCTGAGCTTTCCATTTAAGAAAAATCTCTAGCACCTCATCCTTGATCTTCATAGTAAACACCCAAACTCTTCTGGAAAAATCATCAATAAAAGTGACAAAATAATACCTGCCACCAAGGGATGGAGTCTTGGCAGGTCCCCACACATCTGAGTGCACATAATCCAAAATACCCTTGGTATTATGGATACCAGTGCCAAATTTCACTTTTCTTTGTTTTCCCAGAACACAATGCTGACAAAATTCTAATTTGCAAACTTTCGTACCTTTCAATAATCCTTGTTTGGCAAGATTTTGCAAGGATTTTTCACCAGCATGTCCCAATCGCATGTGCCACAATTTTGTTGCTTCTGCATCCTTCTTGCTACTGGAAGATGTTGTTGCTGCTGCTGTCCCAACAACTGTACTACCTTGGTAGTAATACAGATTATTCTTTCTCACACCTTTCAACATCACAAGTGCTCCCGAAGTTACTTTAAGAATTCCATCTCGCATCTTCACTTCCAGGCCTTTTGACTCCAAGAGTCCCAAGGAGATGAGATTCCTCTTCAAATTCGGCACGTACCGAACATCCTTCAGGATTCTGGTGGATCCATCATGATTACGCAGCTTGATTGAACCTATCCCAACTGTTTTACATGGATTGTCATTTCCCATGTACACAACTCCACCTTCAAGTTCTTCAAATTCAAAGAACCACTCCCGCATGGGAGTCATATGGTAGGTACAGGCTGAATCCAAAATCCACTCATCTGGATGGGATGTTAAAGGTGATACAGCCAAAGAGAAATCTGATTCCGCATCACTTTTGCATTCTGCAATATTTACGTCTTGCGGAGCTTTCCCTTTTTTCTTCAACTTTGGACAGTCTTTCTTCCAATGCCCTTTCTCACGACAGAAAGCACACTCATCTTTGGCAACTCTGCTTTTCGATTTGGACCTTCCTCTTCTCCCCTTTGATTGGCTTTGTTGACGACCTCTTGCCACTAACGCTTCATCTGCTGCAGCTACTTTCTTTTTCATTTTATCCTGCTTTCTCAATTCACGACTATACAAAGCAGAACATACAGCATCTAAAGACACATTTTCCTTCCCATGAAGTAACGTAGTTTCCAAATGTTCAAATTCATCAGGAAGGGATGATAACAACATCAAAGCCAAATCTTCATCTTCAAAATTTACATCTAAATTAAACAGGTCTGCTACTAATTGATTAAACATAGTGATGTGTTCATTCATAGTAGTACCTGGTTGGTAATCGAATCGAAACAATCTTTTCTTCATTAGGAGTTTATTCTGACCACTCTTCTTCAGAAATTTCTCCTCCAACGCCCTCCACAATTTCCATGCAGAAGTTTCGTTCTTGAAAGTATATTTTTGCTCTTTGGACAAACACGATCGAATAGTTCCGCATGCCAACCGATTTATGGTACTCCACTCCTTCTCTTCTATGTCATCTGGTTTCTTTTCTTCAATGGCAATGTCAAGACCCTGTTGGAAAAGGGAGTCCATGACTTCGCCTTGCCATATGCCGAAATGGCCAGTACCGTCAAATGTCTCCACCGCCACCTTTAAACTTGACATTGGAATTCTCGACCATGTGGACGAGGAAGCCGATGCCCCAGATACAATTCTTGACGTGGAATTGTCAGATGCCATTACAGACTCAAATGATAGTATTCAATATAACAAACTACAAACAAGCCAAAGGACGAACCTTCGGCTCTGATACCACTTGTTGGGGAAATCGGGTAATTTCCCACTCAAAAATACAACTAGTGATTAAACCGATTCAGTAATTCCCAGGAAAGACCGTCGAAACAATCTCCTTAGACAGAATTATCATTCCAAGTAAATTCCCAGGAAAGGCTGGAGGGGTCACAAGCGGTCCCACTTAAAACCCAGTCTCCTAGACAGAACTTACGTGCACGGTGTATTATCACAACTATACCCGTGTATACATAAATAATACGTACACACGAATAAGAAAAATACACCCAAATGAACCGTATAAAACACTACAAATATACCCGACAAATATAGACAAATATATTGAATACTATACTACAATAGAAAAGAAACTAATAAATAAATGCGGAACAAATAAAAGAGATAAGGAAAGAACGCACCCGAAAAATTGATAACGGAGTTCGGCCAATTTTGCCTACTCTCCGAGCACCACTCAAGCAGCCCTCTTTTATAAATTTTGGGAGAGAAGAAAGAATACAAAGAATTACAAAATCCTTATGGGTAATTCTTTGTTGTTCTTGGTACATCTAAATTGGAAAGACTTGAGAGCTATTTATAGCTCTCAAGCTAAGCTTCTTCCAATAACCCAACCGATGTGGGATTAAATTGTGCCAAAGAGAAGTCAACAATGTTGGCTTCCAAATTCAAGAATTGAGGCAGCCAACATTTGTTGAAATTCAACATTGGGCTCTTCACCGTACCCAAAATCTTTATTTCTTGACTCCTCCTCTGAAAACTTTTTCCTCTCTGCCTTTCTGGTGTCCTTAGTATAGTAGAGATGTTTGCTATTACTGCAAAGTCATCCAATCCTGAACATTCATCCTATTATGTGAGTGGAAAGCATGAAGTTGGTATAGATGCTGCAAATCTTAAAAATTTTGAGTAGAATAGTGAATCGTGTAGATTTTATTTGAAAAATCAAGTCTTTCTATGCAAAAGTATTGCAAGTTGGATCTCCCAGTTGTCTTGGGAGGAAAATTGATTAACTTCATCAGCATGCTCTTAAATTTGTTGGGGCGCATGCAGGTCGTGAAACCTCTCTTTTTGTCTGAAAACATTCTCAAAGGTGTAGCATGGTTTCCTTATATCTTGTTCATGTAATTTGGCTTTGATTCTAAGCTTTAGAGAATTTTCCTCTCATGACTCAGACATTGTTAGAAGCTTTATACTTGATCTTACTTCTTGTTCGCATGGAAGCTCTCTACTTTTTGCAGCGGTTGGCCATTGTCGAAAATTTGACCACTTTAGAGCTTGAAGCTTCTGATTATGGAGAGTATCTGTACGTGGAACATTTTGCTGAGCTTACTTGAAAGTGCCACCTACCCTGAAGTGCTTTTCTTCATAAAAATGAGTTATCGTGATTCGTGAGCCTTACTTTTTGATTTTGCTTGCTCTATGGTTTAAAGAAGATGTCTAGAACTAGAAACATTTTCCAGTGGGTGCACAAAATTAACAAGAATATTTATTTAATCCTTCTAAAGGTATACATGTCACGCTCACTCCCCGGGCTTGTGGGCCCAAGATGTGATCAGAGTTTCAATTGTCAAGTTCAACTATTTGGGTTTTATCCTCATTAGTCCAAAATGAATATCCATAATTAGATTTGACTGTTGATACTTTACTTAAGTATTGGTGTATAGCACTTTACTTTTCCGATATGGAGTGGGATATTATATTCACCCATCCAATTAAGAGTCTGCGTCCTCGCAAAATCCAACCCAATATCATAATCTGGATTGTCCACTCAATTGTGTTGGATTCTAGAGGTGGCTCGTATGGATTCTTGTTGACGTAGCACTTTAACTCCGCACGATATTTAATTCCTCCACTTTCTTGTGTATTCCAGCCCAATATCATTGATTTAGTCTCACCCTGTGCAGGGACTACATGAGATTTGCTTTAATATCATAATGTCATGCCTATGACCTACAGGCTCAAGACGCAATCAGAGTTTCAACGGTTAACTCCAACTGGGGATATCCATTTTAGGCTAGCGAGAATGGAGCCTAAATAGTTGGATTTGACTGTTGAGACTCTGGTCATTTATTGCGCCTGCGGATCCAGGGTGTGACATATAAATCTCAATAAATGTACTTAAATGGTAGGAATCAATTGTTGTGGAGCGTAGTCCGGTCAATTTGCGATTCAAGAGTTGCATTGGAATGTGAGTTTAGCTGCTACATTGCTTGATTTGCTTCTCTTCATTTATTTGTTCTTTGTCAAATTACAATAACTGCCAAGACGTATGCCCCCACTGATCAAGAGTATATTGTAAATTCATTACTGAATCTAAGCAAAATATCTACCATGATCATTGCTTGTAGGCGGTTGAAGGAAACTAATATACGGTGTTTGATCATTTATTGGAGTATCAATTGAAGTATAATAATGCAAGAAATTTTGCAAAGATAAGAGCGTATATTTATTAGGAAACCTGAGAAAGAAAGAAACATTTAGATTATCTTTGGTAGCTCAATTATATATATATATATATATATATATATATTCTTTCATCATTAAATATTTTCTTTATGTAATGCCTATCGTTCAAAACAAATTACACTAGGCATTTTGCGCATTGTCAAAAATGTTAATTCCAAAGCTTCCTTAGTGGAATATTTAACCCTCTATGAAGCACTTTTTATGGGCCTGTTGAACAAGTGCTCAATGGACACTCGTTAAAATATATTTCATGTGTCATATTTTTGAAAGTAATATTAATTAAGGAGTAAATAAATACAAGGAAGATTAGATAAAAATAAATAGAAAAAATATATAAATGCAATGGAAACTAATAATTGTTAGCATGTGCGCATACACCTGATAATTTACATGAATTTTAAATATGTTAATGGGCACTCCTTAAAAAAATAAAGGCTTTATTTATTCTTATAGTTAGAAAGGTCTGAGTTTTTATTCTTATCTTATTGCACGTTTAAACTTATAATCCAAGTAAACTCCATCAATAAATTTTCCCAGTAGATTGTTAGTCAAGTAAACGGACCCTTAAAATAAATGCCCCTGCAGATGCATGATACAAAAACCTACATGCATAAGTCCAAACCCCACATAGAACCCTTATTTCCTGAGTTGTATATCCTGACAAACCGGGAAGGGAAAATTGTTCAAAAAGTCTTTCACATTTTATAAAATAACTTTTTTCATCCATCAATTTTGAAAGTATAATTTTACGTCCCTTACAAATTCATTTTGCTTAAATTTGGTCATTACCTAAGTTTCCGACTATTTTTTTGTCGGAATCTACCACATGCCTTGCATATGGTCATTTTTTAAAGGCAAAATCATCAAATCAAATTTTACATAATTCGGTTCATAGTTCCTTATATTTCACAAAATGAATTGTTTCGTCCATCATATTTCATAAAATGAATTTTTTCATCCTTCAGATTTCATAAAATAAAATTTTTCATCCCTCATTGACTATGTGTACAAATAGTTTTTTTTTTAACCAATGTATATATCTATTTGATTTCACCTAAATAGTACGAATAATATGTAATATATCTCTATTTGATTTCACTTAAATAAATTAATTGTAGTTATACACATGCTATTCAATAGATATATACATGGGTTTAAAACTACCATTTATTTTAAACTCATGTATATATCTATTTGATTTCACCATGTGAATCTATTCAATATTTGTGGTCTTTTCTCTTTTGGTAATAATTCATTTATTGAGTTGTATAATAAGGCTATCTAATTAATCGGTCCTAGGTCATATTCTATAGTTATACTAATAAATTGCAGTTTAAATCTGAAGTTTTTACTCGCCCCCTTTAAGACTAATAGTTGAATTACTTGCCTTGTGATTATTTTAAAATTTGAAAGTGCCAATCACTTACTTCTTTTTGTCATACTTTTCCTTTGTTTATTTTTTCTGTCCAAATTTAATTCGATATAAACATTTGATAATGTTTAGGATTAAATGCCTTCTTTGTTTTCAATTTTCGAGTAAAAGGAAATGAACATAAGTGTAAAACTAATAATTTTTGTTAAACCCATATATATATATACACATTTGATTTCACCTAAATAATACATTCAGACAAAATTAAATAGAAATATATTGCACGTTATTCGTACAAAATTAAATAGAAATATATTATATGCTATTCGTACTGTTCAGATGAAATTAAATAGATATATACATGGGTTATAAAAAAAAAAGCTATTCATATACATGATCAATAAGCGATAAAAAATTCATTTTGTAAAATGTGACGGATGAAAAGATTCATTTTGTAAAATATGAGAGACGAAAAAATTCATTTTGTGAAATGTGAGAGACTCTGGATCAGATTATATAAAATTTAATTTGACAATTTTGCCCTTAAAAAATGATCGCGTGCAAGGCACGTGATGGATTCTGGTAAAAAACTAGTTGGAAATCTTCTAGATAGGGATTAAATTTGACTAATATGAATTTGTAAAGGATACAAAATTACACTTTTAAAAGTGAGGGACTAAAAAGTCATTTTGTAAACTATGAGGTATGTTTTGAACGATTTTTCCAAACTGAAAAACAGACTTAGTCTGCAAAATTGTGAAACCATGCCTAAAAGAACCCTCACCACGGAAGATATTGATAGGTTGAGTGCCCTTCCGGACTCTCTTTTGCAACAGACTCTGTATTTTCTTCCTATGAAAAACCACAAAATATCTCTTGCAAGAATATTTCCAGATTGTCGAGATGATATTGATAGGTTAAGTGCCCTTCCGGATGGTGTTCTCATCCGTATCTTGTCATTCCTACCCATGAAAAGAGCTGCAGCTACGTCAATTCTGTCCACTATATGGAGAAACCTTTTGATTTTACGTCCTGATATTGATCTTAGTATTGGCTATAATGGTGCTAATCACTACCACGAGGATGTTGTCGATCAAATCTTTTCTAAATTTGTGAATTTCGGCTTTGGAGTGATTCTAGCACGAGATGGGGCTCCTATTAGAAAATTTGGTATCGATATGCAACATGTAGAAGAAGACTATAGGTTCCAAATTGGCTGGCTGATCGCTGCTGCAGTTTCACATGATCGCAAGAACTTGACATCTTCTTGGGAGGCCAGAAGAGTTTTCCAGTATCCTATCCTATGATATTCAAGTGCAAAAAGACTAGTTAAACTGAAACTAAGAAGGGACTTCAAACTTATTCTCCCTAGTCAATATACTTTTACCAAATCTTAAGGTTCTGCATTTGGAAGGCTTCAAATTGGTAGCTGAAGACCACATTAAGAGGCTTTTTCAGGGTTGTCCCTTGCTTGAAGAATTGTATCTATTGTTGCAAGGTTACAAGCATGAGTCCGAATGTGATCAAGTTGAAGCTCTGGATATCTCCATTCCTTCATTGAAAAAACTTGTACTCCCTGGCATGGGAGGTAAGTTCCCTATTGCTGTGGAGTCGAAGAATATTGAATATTTCTGCTACCAAGTAAAGGGAAAGCATGAAGTTTCTTAGACGCCCCAAATCTTAAATATTTCAATTACAAAAGTGAAGCATTTAGGGTAGACTTTATTCAAAACTTCAGCCACATCGTTAGAGCAGCAGTAGGAGTTGAATATTTACACGAGGACAGATCAAAAAGCAGCTACTTACCTGGTCAGCATGCTTTTAAGTTTATTAAATGGTTGCAAAGTGCCAAATCAGTCCATCTGTCAGAGAAGCGTCCGAAGGTATTCTGTCTTTTGTTTGAAAGTTCTCTTTTGCCTTTGAATTCATTCAGAGCTTCTGCAAAATTTCTCCTTTGAACTTGATTTATTGATCTTCTTTGCATGAAGGCTCTCTCATTTTCCCGACGATCATTGCCAGCATTTGAAAATTTGACTACTTTGGGACTGGGAGCTTCTCAGAACAGTGTTTCCTCTGTGCGGAAACTGTTACCAGACTTGGTTCGAAGTGCCCCTAATCTCGAAGTGCTTATTTTTACCAATGTGAGTCATAAAAGAATCATAAGGTGATTTTTGATCAGAGAGTTAACTGCATTATATTTCTCACCGACTAATTGACTTCATATTGACAGGTTTTTGCGATTGAATATAGTGAAAGCAAGGAATTTGAGTTTGTGTTTCAGGATGCTATTCCAATGACTCTTGGTGGATTATTAGGACTTCGCAGGTCCTGCAACAGGATATTATCATTCAAAAGATGCTCTGAGGATTGCAAGATTGATTTCAGAGAAAACGGCTATTGGATAAAGGGCGATCAAAGCTGGAGTTGGTGACAGTAATTCAAATTATTACTATCTCTTTGTTAGCTTCTCTTTTCCTTTGGGGGAGAAAGAATGGGGGTGAAATATTATTTTGCTGCAATGACAATTATTTGAAGGTGAGACTTTGAACAGAATGGCCATTGCTGATGATTGCTTTTCAGGATAACTGCTTATTACATCATTTGAACACAAATTTTGGGATTTTTTTTTGTTATACTTTCCATTGAAGCTGGATCTTCCTTCTAGTTATCAAATATACCCCTGGCCCTGGATAGTTTGAGAAACAACAATAGAACTTCCATTTGATTGAGAAGTCAACGAGTTAGTTTTGACAAATTAAATTTCATGGCATCTCAGAATTGTCTATGGAATGATAATGCATATTGAGAAAAAAGGAATATATATAAAGAATAAAATACAATGTTCTGTATTTTTGCTCAATCACACAAATAATCAGCCATCTAAGGTCTCTATGATTTTTTCCTTACCAACTTTTCAAAAAATTTCCATCTGATGGAGTTTAAGCATCGCGCAGGCAGGCTGCAGTAATTCAATAACTACTCTGCTATTCTCTTGCACTTCAAACAGCCAAAAAAAGTATGTACTGAATACTGAGACAGATATCTGAACCTAGCATTGCTAGCAAGCAAGCAGCTAAGGACGATCTTTGGCAACAAATAGGCTGAAATGCCCAGTGAGAGATCAAATCTGACCACAAAATCTCTCCGCATTGACCATTTGCACGAGTACGAGAAACTAGGTTGAAATCTCCCTATATGTAAGTTTCTAGTTGTAGTTAATCTTATACTAAAAAACAAAAAAAAAAAAAAAAAATTGAAATCCAGTGAGTTTTTATGCCGGTTTTTGTAGGCTACTTGTAATCTTATAAACATTTTGAGACTATTACTTTAGTTAACTAATCTACCATTCTTACATTCATCCACCATTTCGAAGGTTTTGTAGAGCAATTCTGACAAAGATATGGTGCCCTTTGTATTTGGCAATCGAGCAAGAATGTCAAAAACAAAAAGCTTCTTTTGCCATGCTCAAGAAATTTAAGGAATCCTCGTTGGAGGTTTTCCATAGACATTCAAACCTTTTGACGATTAAGATTTACCAATTTGATGAGTACGAGTTTTTACTTCAATTTCTTGTTAGTTACTAATGGTGATTTGGCAGCAATCAACCTTCTCTTAAAGCCTGCATTTCCATCCTCAATAATACCAGCACTTATTTAACCCCAATAGCCATACATACATCTAGCACATTTCTTTTGGTTCCATTGAAGCGTTTCCCAGAAACACATAAGAACTAGTGAAAGAAAAAGAAAACAAATGCGTCCCACATCGAAGAAATTCTATCTTTTCGTCACTTAATAACCAGATGCCTGGGTACAACTGGCCGCCGAGCTTGGTAGCGCAAGCTTGTGACCCGAGTGGGGGCATTAACGTGTTGGAACGTTGGATTGGCCCAGATGGTAGGCCTTGTGGAGCTACTCACCGGCCTGCCCATTCCAAGCGGAGAGCTGAACCTAGTAGTCTGAGCGGAGGCTTGGACCACTTGGCTCCTAAAGTGGAGGACACTGCGTGAGGCTGGCTTGACAGAGCAACGAGAACTTCCCACTCCTCGCAGTGGAAGGATAACGGGCTAGAGCTGCACAAGTCCACTATTGCCAAATGGGTCATCCTAATAGGACCAACACTTTTTGAAATTTTTTTTTTGAAATTTTCTAAAGGAAAAGTTGCTAGATTCTGCAGTTTGTCAATGCAATTAGCATTATTACACTTCTGCAATTTTATTTTTCTCTTACATGTTAGTGTCGCGAATCTTGGGTCAACCTAAACATGAAGAAAATAGCTGTGTCACAGATACAGGGCATGGATAGTGCAGTTTTGGCATTAGAACTTACTGCTCTTAAGGCTTTTTCTTTTGTATCTTGGTCTTATGGATAAGCTTTTTCCTCAAGAAATAGTGTGGAATTTCAGCTTGAGTTTACAGGACATCAGATAAGATTTCAGAAATTTAGCCCCTGTTTGTATATCCACTTGCTGATCTGCTAACACATAGAGTTGGCTACTTTGCAAGGTTCTATGTCTTGGCTTCTTTTCCTGTTTCCGTCATTTTAGTTGTATTCTTTTGGTTGAAACCTGTAACTGCAGAAATCTAGAAAATCTGGATGCCGACTGCAGAATGACGACTTTGTAACTAATTAGGGCAAGCAAAGCATGGGGGGGGGGGGGGGTTATGAAAAGTAAGAAAATGGAAAATGTTTAGCATGACAATCCTTCTGTGATGGTATTGTGAGGCATGGATGCTGCTCACTGCCTTCTTCTGTGATGGTAATGTGCATCTAAAATGTTGTAATTGTATTTGTTGTGTCAATCTTGGAAAATGTGATGAATGTTGCCTATTCCTAACAGGAATGCACAGTCTAATAGTTCCTTAAAGGGGCCCAAATGTTTAATCATGATAGCAACGGGCATTGAAAGATTGGTTCTATGAGATCATAGCATTAGGTGGTTGTCATTTGAATATCTCCTCTAGAGAAGTTGAAGGGTATTTGAGGTGGATATGTTGCAGAATAAGCATTTCTTGATTTTTTGAACTAGCTATAACATTTTGTGTTCAAGTCTTATTATCTTCTATCAATTATGGCCGATAGTTCATTATGGGGTTGCTAGTGCTTGTCTATCACTTCTATTTTCATTCTAGGAATAGAAAGCATGGGGCCTCAAGGATTGGAAAGCAATTAATTTTGTTGAAAACTGTGAATGATACTCAAGTAATAAAGGCTTTTAGAAGGTTAACCTAATATGAATGTGACATTATTGATACTAGAAGTTGGGTCTCTAGAGCTTGTATTGCTCCACATAGTGAATCTATCTTGTGAAAGATCAACTAGATAATTGGGTTTTTGGAATTCCTTAAGAAGAAGGTGGCTTGCATTATGTGCATTTTCCAATTTCATTGCATTTTAACCTTGAGGACATTAGTGCGCAATTAAGGATAACAAAGTGGATAATTGATTGTTGTTAACAAAAATACTAGTGAAAAAGTTTCGGATTGGTTGTTATTAATAAAAATAAAACAATTTAAACCTAATCAAATAAATAAGACAATATGTACACAGGATAAAAATGTAAGATGTCGACTTGACAGAACGTAAGAATATCGAACTCAGCAAATCTATTATATAGGGAACTGAATAGCATTTTATTATATATAGTAGTGCACGGGTCCTCTTTATTATCTTCAAGATTTTGCTTTTAGATGAACATGGATACAAAAGAACTAAAACAACAAAATTTATTAAATATTTTAAAATACTAAATATTGGACAAACATTGAAACTAAATGATAAGAAATAGTTACTTCTACAAAATACATTGATTAGTTCTCAACAAATCTAACCTCGATTGTTTTGTAATTTATACAAATAGTTACTTCCAAATGGTAACTCTTTGATTAGGCATAATAAATAAAAATGGCGGAAACTAATAAAATGATTGAAAGTTGTTACAAATAAAGAAGTGAAAAAGGAAATGGATTAATTATGGAATTTCTAAGGGGTGTCCGCCCTTAGGGTACTGGTTAGCACACTTAACATTTATCTAACCTACCATATATGTATACATATATTAATAATTATTATCCTCTCTTGCATTTATATACTTTTTCAATTTAATTTCTCCTATCATCCTTTGTATTTATTTACTTTTTTCAATTAATCTTATATTTTAAAAAAAAAATAACACCTAAAATTTATTTTAACGAGTGCTCTATGAACACCTATTAGACAGACCGATTAATTATAACCAAAAAAAAAAATCAAAAGCATTAAAAAAACTAATATTAAATATGTCCACATGACGAATAGATATATAATGCATTTGGCAAAGGTTAGAGTAGCCAAATCTACAACCTTTCAAAATCCAAATTAAACATCATTATATATATATATATATATATATATACATGTCTGTGTGTATGTGCATGTATATATGTACATATGTATATATGTATATGTATATACGTATGCATGTATCATATGATATAATATGTGATATATGATAATACAAGCAATTTGGTTTGACTTTCAAATCATACATTTCTTTAGTATTTTTTTATGGTTGTGGGATTCGTCTACACCTGTGTTTTAAAACTCGGACCGGACCAGCCAGTTCGATCGGCCAAGTGTCCGGTCCGAGTTATGCTAAAAAATCAGGTAAGTAAAAACCCGGTCAAATCAGGTTTGATCGGGTTTTCCGGTTCAATCAGCATTTAAAAAAAAACTCAAATTTTTTCAATATTATGTTTTGACCCTTAGATTGTTAAAAATTATTAATATACCTAATATTTTATACTTTATCAATGTTTTCTTAAAGTTTGGTTTTATTTTTCAATTAAGTCCATAATTTTAATTCTAAACTTGTTAATGATCATTAAATAATATAAATTGCTACTTGATTATTCTAGTTTCTTTGTTAAATATATTTGAAACATCAAATATATATGAATATACCTTTATTAATATTAACATGTTATTAGGTATTTTACATATAATATTTTAATTTTTAAATAATTTTTATTTATAACATCATCCGGTTCAACTCCTATCGAATCCGGTTGAATCCATTGGCCTCTGACCAAGTCGATACCCGGTCCGATTTTGAAAACATAGGTCTACACAGAAAGTATGGGGAATAATGTGCAATTAACCTTTCGTATGTTGAATTATCAAAAAAAAAAAAAAAAAAAACCTTTCGTATGTTGAAGAAGTCAAAGGCCTTTCTAGGTATTAACTCTATACGGAAAAGAAGTGAAGTGAAGAAGGGAATATTCCATTACTCCTTTCTAGCGTTCTTAACTAATTTGAGTGGAGGACGAAGATCATCAGAAATTCGTCATCAACTTGAGAAGTCTGATGAAATGGGGCTGATAATCCGGTGGTCTTGTCTTCTCAATTAGCTGACCCCAGATGCAACGGCCAGTTTGCCACCAGTCTACAAACTCTTGCAGGTTCTTCTGTGTTTTTTTTGTAATTCATACCTTTTTCTTTTAAACTTGCTAATTTAGCTTTATGCATCGATACTTTGATGTTTAATGCCCTGGATCCCTGAGCTATTTTGAAATTTGGATAGAAAAGAATCCCAGTTGGTTAGTTTGAGGAAACAATCAGTCAAACAATGACTTGTGGAGACAAAAATCTAGTAAAAGAAGAATTGGAAAAATTGAAACGCCAAATCAAGAAAATGATGATGGTATTGATTGGTTGAGTGCCCTTCCAGACGATTCTCCATCACATTATGTCCTTTCTGTACACGAAGGATGCTGCAGCCACTTGTATTTTGAGGTTCCTATCCTTTGTCTCCATATTAATGGACTACCAGAGCCTCATAGGGCTGAGGATGATAGTGCCAAGTGAATTATGCAAGCAAAAAACAATTGAATCAGAGGTCCAACAGGGTGCCACCAATCATACCACAAGTCATCTGCACATCTCCTACTACGATTTGAATGCATTTCCTGGCAATGGACCTCAACTTTTAGCATCTTCCAGGAGGAAGAGGAACAATTGGTAGTTGGAGCTGGTGTAAAATTATGAACTTGGTAAATTCTTAATTTTACCTACAATAAACAATGTTTCCATAATTTATGAACAGCCACCCATAACACATCTACAACTTCTCTGAAACTTCCACCCTATTTTTTGCAGAATGGTAATTCTTTGAAGAAGGTGTCTCTTTCTGGACAATGGCAATGTTTGAAGTCCTTGTCAGAGGATTGGAATAGGATATTGTCGTTCAAGAAAGCCTCAAAGCTTTGATAGGTTTACCAGATTGTGCTCAACAAAAGAATTTGGAGGAGAAGTTGATGAATTCCATATGCAGTTATGAAAATCTCCTAGTAAATTATATCCATCTCTCTTACATGTCCTACGCCTTTTCATCCTCCTGATAACCAAGAGGAAGAACAAAAAAAAAAAAAAGAGTCTCCAACAAATAGTTTTGGATTTTGTGTCTGTCTTTTAAAGATTTTGTGTAAGGGGAGGTTTCCTGGTTGTTGTTTCTAACGATTGTGTCTTGAGATCATTTACATATGACCAGTTATTTCAGATTTTTATTGTTAAAAATTGAAAGGTGTTTGAACTTGTGACAAGGATCAAGTGTCATCTGATGTGATTGCTTATGCTTTTTCAGGTGGCTTGGTACATCACTTGGTAGCAGAACTGGAATTTCTAGTAACATATACAATTTTCAGCTGAACTGGATCATTTGCACCTGGAAAATAAAGCATAACATGGTTATATCTGCTAGTGTTATTCGAGATGACAGGTTTTAGCTTATTTCTTTTTTCAATGAAAAACATGTTCCTGGATAAGATCTTCATCATTTGGAAACTACTTGACAAGTATAGTGGAAGTGAGTACCCTCACAATTTATTGGCACTGTTAAATTGGCACTGTTGGATTGGATGATGGATACTGCAGCAAGGTCACAAGGCTCAATGCAAGATGTATTGTTTGTAATAGCTATCAATAGCCAGAATTTTTGTGAGAAAAGGACTCATTTCTTTCTTTAACAAACAAAAGAAACAGATTAGTAAAAAAATTTCAACCGATGAGTTTACAAGGGCTCATCAATGATATACAATTTCTTAGGTTCTTCTCCATGGAGTTAAGAACTTTAGTTGATCCTATAATTTCTATTATTACATCAAATCAAAGCGCAAAAAATCATTAATCCTCAAAAAGTTTCAGAGCTAAGAACTTTAGTTGATGCTAATCAATCCAACTATTACTTGAAAAGGAATGAGTTCAGTTGACTAAAGTTGTTTACTATTTGTTTTTCTACACACATTCATTAATGAGGACGGAGAAAGATGGAAAAAAATTAAGTAGATTGAGGATGAATAGTTTGTCTTTTTTGTTCTTTGTCCCCCCTTCTTAAAAAAAATTGCCAATTTTGGTTTAACTATTTCAAGCTTGGATTAAATATTTATCAAGGCTGAACTAAAACAAACATTTTTCAGACAAACTCAAATTGTTTGAATTTTTTACATATAAATTTTAAAAACAATGATAATTGAGCCAAAGTTCAAACAGAATAGAGTTAATTCTATTTTGCGCCTTTCAACTATAACCAAATTCTCTCTTTAGTACTTAAATTTTAAAATGAGATATTTTAGTTTTTAAACTATAAAATTGGTCTAATTTAGGCATACAATTTGTCCTGCAATATAAGATGAGATATTTTAGTCCCGTTTTAGCTTCAAACAGGATAAATTTTATATTTCAATTTTAGGGTTTAAAGAGTTCCATCTCAGTATAGTTGAAAAATGCACAACACAATTAACCAAAAACAAGTCACGCTATTCATGCCTTGTTTAATTAGTTTCCAAACCAAGTTCAAATGAAATTCGACCAAATCAAATTAAATCCGACTTCGAATATCAAGTAGATTGGCTCGACTTTCAACTATAAAAAACTATGATAAATGGTGCAAATTTAGGGTGGGGGGGAATGTGACTACACCCATAGAGTGCGGGGAATAAAGTGCAATAAACCTTTATATTTCTTCAAGTCGGAGGAGGGACAGAAATGGTTGCAAGCAGCAACTGTCCTTGGCAGTTCACGGCCAAAATTTGGTCAAAAAATTTGTAAGGTCCAGATTTCATCTTGTATCTCGTTTTTAATAATATGTGTGAAACCCATAAAATTTTGTTATGGAGTTATACATTCTTAAAAGTAGATTACACCGTGTGCAAAATGCACATATCCTTTAAGAACCGTTGCTAAGCAACCCTTCCTACCCCTGGCCCCTTCAAGTCTTCAACAAGTCAGGCGGCCTTTGAAGTTTTAACTCTACTAGTCTGTAGACGATTTCCGGAAGAGAAGTGAAGTGAGGAGGGAATATTCCATCACGCCTTTCCATGGTTCTCCAACTAATTTGGGGAGACCGAAGAAGATCTATCAAAAGATTCATCGTCAAGTTGAGAAGCCTGATGAAATGGGGTCTGTTTTTTCAATTAGCTAATCCCAAATGCATTACCCACCAGTCTACAGATACTTGCAGGTTCTCACTTTCTTTGGTAAAATTTTTTCCCGTGGTGTAGTTGTTAAATAATATGCAGGTTTGCTTCTCCCTACCTGGAAATCAAACTGACAAAGTCAACGTATCAAATTATAAGATACTAATACATTCTCGGTAATTAAGTTACTTGATCAAAAACAGCTTTTGTTATCTCAATTATAATTCCTTAGGAGGATAAGACAGCCATTCAAACGCCTGGTGTCGTGGTGTAGTTGGTTATCACGTCAGTCTAACACACTGAAGGTCTCCGGTTCGAGTCCGGGCGACGCCATGTGTAACAACACTTAGCTCAAACTACTTTTGTTTTAGAAAATTGAGTGTCTGTGTCGATAGGCTGGTGGAAAGATTTCAGATGGCGCTGGAATTCTTTATATCTGCTGCACTTCAGTGTGACGATTGTTTCCTATAGAAATATTCATTTGCAAAACTCTGGAAACCATGAAACTATCAAGGCAAGTGAATCTTCTTGTTCCCACTTCAGTTTTTTTGCCAAATCTCAAGGTGTTGCACTTGACAGGACCTGTGGGATTAGTAGATGAAAATTACTTTCCGAGACTTATTCGTGGTTGCCCATCTCTTGAAGAATTGTATTTACTTTTCCATAGTTTTGTCTGTTATAATTGAAGTGGTTGATTTATCTAGTCCTCCATTGAAAAAACTTAAGACTTGCTAGATTGGGAGGACGCTACAACTATGTAATTGAGCGTAACAGCCTAAACATATCTTGAAGTCAGCGGTTTTGGAAATCCTAATTTATGCTAAATGTCCCGAGACTGAAAAGATTTGGTGTATGAAATTGATGCTCAAAGAGTAGCGTTCATTCAAGAACTGAAGTCTCTTGTTAGAGCCACAATTTCATTGTCGCATCACGACGCAGAAGGAACTGAAAGTGGCTTGTTATTTCGTAGTCAGCAGGCTTTTGAGCTTATTAATTGGTTACAAAGTGTGAAGTCACTTGACTTATATCACCACTCCCTGCAGGTATGTATGCCTTCATTTTACTTCTTTCTATGTCTCTTCTTCTACACATTCTGTTGTTTTTCCCTACCAAAAGTGCTGCAGGCAGCCATGTCAATCCTGTCCAGCAGATGGAGATTTCTTTTCACTTCACTTTCCGATATATATCTCATGTTATATAATTAGTATAAAGGCACCAAACATGACTGTGATTGGATGGTTCTATACTCCTTTAGATTTTGGGATCGAGTTATTCAACCATGAAAAGGGGCTTCTTTTAGAAAATTTTGTCTGTACGCTGCAAAATTTAGATGAAATTCATAGATTCCAAATTGACCGGTTAATTGGTTCTGTGCTTCAAATTAATGTCAAAGAACTTGAGATTTTTGTGGGTGACTATAATAGTGAAAACTACTGTAGTTTCCCAGTATTTAATATCTACTCCTAGGATGTTTCCGTGCCGAGCACTAGTTAGTTTGAAAACAAATAGGAATTTGGACTTGATTATTGCTGAATTGGTTTCTTTACCAAGTGTCAAGGTTATGCACTTGGAGGGCTTTGGATTTGTTGATTAAGGCACTGTTAATAGGCTTATTCAGGGGTGTCATTTGCTTGAACAATTGTTTCTGTTGGGTGTTGGGGAAATCGGGTAATTTCCCACTCAAAAATACAACTAGTGATTAAACCGATTCAGTAATTCCCAGGAAAGACCGTCGAAACAATCTCCTTAGACAGAATTATCATTCCAAGTAAATTCCCAGGAAAGGCTGGAGGGGTCACAAGCGGTCCCACTTAAAACCCAGTCTCCTAGGCAGAACTTACGTGCACGGTGTATTATCACAACTATACCCGTGTATACATAAATAATACGTACACACGAATAAGAAAAATACACCCAAATGAACCGTATAAAACACTACAAATATACCCGACAAATATAGACAAATATATTGAATACTATACTACAATAGAAAAGAAACTAATAAATAAATGCGGAACAAATAAAAGAGATAAGGAAAGAACGCACCCGAAAAATTGATAACGGAGTTCGGCCAATTTTGCCTACTCTCCGAGCACCACTCAAGCAGCCCTCTTTTATAAATTTTGGGAGAGAAGAAAGAATACAAAGAATTACAAAATCCTTATGGGTAATTCTTTGTTGTTCTTGGTACATCTAAATTGGAAAGACTTGTGAGCTATTTATAGCTCTCAAGCTAAGCTTCTTCCAATAACCCAACCGATGTGGGATTAAATTGTGCCAAAGAGAAGTCAACAATGTTGGCTTCCAAATTCAAGAATTGAGGCAGCCAACATTTGTTGAAATTCAACAAATCTCCACCTTGGCATAATTTCTAATCCCACCCAAAAATACAAATCTTCTCCCTCAAAAAATCAAACGGTCCTTGTGGTGCTTCCAAATTTGCACCGTCAGGCGCCAACTCAAATGTGCAGGATGTTAACCAAATTTAAACAATGTTCAAATTTGGCTCTTGTAACCACTTTGGTCAGCATATCTGCAGGATTTTCCGTAGTCCGAATCTTCTGAAGAAAAATCTCCTCTTCTTCGAGAATTTCCCGCACAAAGTGATAGCGAACATCAATGTGCTTCGTTCTTGCGTGCAAGACCTGGTTCTTTGCTAAGTGAATAGCACTCTGACTGTCACAAAACACGTCAATGTGTTTTTGACCAACTCCCAAGTCTTCAAGCAATCCTTGAAGCCAAATTGCCTCCTTCACAGCTTCTGTAATCGCCATGTACTCTGCCTCCGTTGTTGACAAAGCCACCGTTGACTGCAAAGTAGACTTCCAACTAACTGGCGCCTTGGCAAATGTGAACAAGTAGCCAGTTGTAGAACGTCGCTTATCCAAATCACCTGCATAGTCAGAATCACAATATCCAACTACACATTGACCAAGTGATTTATCTTGCTCAAATATTAATCCAACATTTACGGTATTTTGGATATACCGTAGAATCCATTTCACAGCTTGCCAATGACCCTTGCCTGGATCATGCATAAACCTGCTTACCACACTAACTGCTTGTGAAATGTCGGGTCTCGTACACACCATTGCATACATCAAGCTACCAACTGCATTAGCATACGGGACTTTCGCCATGTATGCTCGCTCTTCATCCGTCTTTGGAGATAATAGGCTACTAAATTTCAAATGAGGAGCAAGCGGAGTACTTACAGGTTTTGAATTTTCATTCATGCCAAAACGTTGTAGTACTTTCTTCAAATACTGCTTCTGTGTCAGACAAAGCTTGTCTCTCGTTCTATCCCTGCTTATCTCCATGCCGAGAATCTTCTTGGCTTCTCCCAAATCCTTCATCTCGAACTCTTTACTCAACTGAGCCTTCAATTTATCAATTTCAACTTGGCTCTTTGATGCTATCAGCATATCATCAACGTACAAGAGTAAGTAGATGTAGGACTCATCTTGTAACTTGCGCAAATACACACAGTGATCGTAGTTGCTTCTTGTGTACTTCTGGCCCATCATGAACTGGTCAAATCGTTTGTACCATTGTCTCGGTGATTGTTTCAATCCGTACAACGATTTGCTCAGCTTACAAACCCAATTCTCTTTACCAGCAACTTTGAATCCATCTGGCTGAGTCATATAGATTTCCTCCTTCAAGTCACCGTGAAGGAACGCGGTCTTCACATCAAGTTGAGCTAGCTCCAAATTCAACTGCGCTACCAAGGCCAACAAAATTCTAATAGAGGAATGTTTAACAACTGGAGAAAATACTTCATTATAATCAATTCCCTCCTTCTGAGCGTAGCCTTTAGCCACCAATCTTGCCTTGTAGCGAACATCAATCTTGTCAGGAAATCCTTCTTTCTTTGCAAATATCCATTTGCATCCAATTGCCTTCTTGCCTTTCGGTAGTTGTGTCAACTTCCACGTATTGTTCTTCTGAAGAGATTGCATCTCTTCTTCCATAGCATCTTTCCATCTACCACCTTCTGTACTTCGAACTGCTTCAGAAAATGTGGATGGAACATCATCAACAACTGGAAGTGCATAGGCCACCATGTCAACAAAACGAGCAGGTTTATGAATTTCTCGTCTTGCCCTATTGATGGCAATTGACTCTTGCTGCTGTTGAGGTTCTTGGGTTGAAACCTCTTCCTCATCTGACTCCTCTTCTGTCATGGGAGAGTCACTGATGGTGCTATTTGCTGGACTCACCATTATTTGCTCAAACTCCACCTGCTTCGGCGTACACTCCACCTGTTGCGGAGTACCATTGGTCATATCTTGTGTTACCTTATTCAACATGACAGATTCGTCAAAGGTAACATCCCTGCTAATAATGGTCTTCTTTGCTTCTAGACACCACAACCGGTATCCCTTAACTCCAGCACTAAAGCCCATAAAGAGAGCCTTCTTTGCACGTGGATCCAATTTTGATTCATTTACATGATAATATGCAGTAGAACCAAAAATACGCAAAGAATCATAATCTGTTGCAGGTTTTTCAGACCATACCTCTAATGGAGTCTTGCCACCGATTGCAGATGATGGCAAGCGATTGATGAGGTGTTGAGCGTATGTCACAGCCTCAGCCCAAAACTTTCTGCCTAACCCAGCATTAGACAGCATGCAACGTACTTTCTCCACTAGTGTCTTGTTCATACGCTCTGACACCCCATTCTGCTGCGGTGTTTTTCTAACTGTGAAGTGCCGAACTATGCCACATTCTTGGCATATCTTCTGGAAGGGATCACTCTTGTATTCTCCACCGTTGTCTGTTCGGAGAATCTTGATCTTTCTTCCCGTCTGGTTTTCAACCTGAGCTTTCCATTTAAGAAAAATCTCTAGCACCTCATCCTTGATCTTCATAGTAAACACCCAAACTCTTCTGGAAAAATCATCAATAAAAGTGACAAAATAATACCTGCCACCAAGGGATGGAGTCTTGGCAGGTCCCCACACATCTGAGTGCACATAATCCAAAATACCCTTGGTATTATGGATACCAGTGCCAAATTTCACTTTTCTTTGTTTTCCCAGAACACAATGCTGACAAAATTCTAATTTGCAAACTTTCGTACCTTTCAATAATCCTTGTTTGGCAAGATTTTGCAAGGATTTTTCACCAGCATGTCCCAATCGCATGTGCCACAATTTTGTTGCTTCTGCATCCTTCTTGCTACTGGAAGATGTTATTGCTGCTGCTGTCCCAACAACTGTACTACCTTGGTAGTAATACAGATTATTCTTTCTCACACCTTTCAACATCACAAGTGCTCCCGAAGTTACTTTAAGAATTCCATCTCGCATCTTCACTTCCAGGCCTTTTGACTCCAAGAGTCCCAAGGAGATGAGATTCCTCTTCAAATTCGGCACGTACCGAACATCCTTCAGGATTCTGGTGGATCCATCATGATTACGCAGCTTGATTGAACCTATCCCAATTGTTTTACATGGATTGTCATTTCCCATGTACACAACTCCACCTTCAAGTTCTTCAAATTCAAAGAACCACTCCCGCATGGGAGTCATATGGTACGTACAGGCTGAATCCAAAATCCACTCATCTGGATGGGATGTTAAAGGTGATACAGCCAAAGAGAAATCTGATTCCGCATCACTTTTGCATTCTGCAATATTTACGTCTTGCGGAGCTTTCCCTTTTTTCTTCAACTTTGGACAGTCTTTCTTCCAATGCCCTTTCTCACGACAGAAAGCACACTCATCTTTGGCAACTCTGCTTTTCGATTTGGACCTTCCTCTTCTCCCCTTTGATTGGCTTTGTTGACGACCTCTTGCCACTAACGCTTCATCTGCTGCAGCTACTTTCTTTTTCATTTTATCCTGCTTTCTCAATTCACGACTATACAAAGCAGAACATACAGCATCTAAAGACACATTTTCCTTCCCATGAAGTAACGTAGTTTCCAAATGTTCAAATTCATCAGGAAGGGATGATAACAACATCAAAGCCAAATCTTCATCTTCAAAATTTACATCTAAATTAAACAGGTCTGCTACTAATTGATTAAACATAGTGATGTGTTCATTCATAGTAGTACCTGGTTGGTAATCGAATCGAAACAATCTTTTCTTCATTAGGAGTTTATTCTGACCACTCTTCTTCAGAAATTTCTCCTCCAACGCCCTCCACAATTTCCATGCAGAAGTTTCGTTCTTGAAAGTATATTTTTGCTCTTTGGACAAACACGATCGAATAGTTCCGCATGCCAACCGATTTATGGTACTCCACTCCTTCTCTTCTATGTCATCTGGTTTCTTTTCTTCAATGGCAATGTCAAGACCCTGTTGGAAAAGGGAGTCCATGACTTCGCCTTGCCATATGCCGAAATGGCCAGTACCGTCAAATGTCTCCACCGCCACCTTTAAACTTGACATTGGAATTCTCGACCATGTGGACGAGGAAGCCGATGCCCCAGATACAATTCTTGACGTGGAATTGTCAGATGCCATTACAGACTCAAATGATAGTATTCAATATAACAAACTACAAACAAGCCAAAGGACGAACCTTCGGCTCTGATACCACTTGTTGGGGAAATCGGGTAATTTCCCACTCAAAAATACAACTAGTGATTAAACCGATTCAGTAATTCCCAGGAAAGACCGTCGAAACAATCTCCTTAGACAGAATTATCATTCCAAGTAAATTCCCAGGAAAGGCTGGAGGGGTCACAAGCGGTCCCACTTAAAACCCAGTCTCCTAAACAGAACTTACGTGCACGGTGTATTATCACAACTATACCCGTGTATACATAAATAATACGTACACACGAATAAGAAAAATACACCCAAATGAACCGTATAAAACACTACAAATATACCCGACAAATATAGACAAATATATTGAATACTATACTACAATAGAAAAGAAACTAATAAATAAATGCGGAACAAATAAAAGAGATAAGGAAAGAACGCACCCGAAAAATTGATAACGGAGTTCGGCCAATTTTGCCTACTCTCCGAGCACCACTCAAGCAGCCCTCTTTTATAAATTTTGGGAGAGAAGAAAGAATACAAAGAATTACAAAATCCTTATGGGTAATTCTTTGTTGTTCTTGGTACATCTAAATTGGAAAGACTTGAGAGCTATTTATAGCTCTCAAGCTAAGCTTCTTCCAATAACCCAACCGATGTGGGATTAAATTGTGCCAAAGAGAAGTCAACAATGTTGGCTTCCAAATTCAAGAATTGAGGCAGCCAACATTTGTTGAAATTCAACATTGGGCTCTTCACCGTACCCAAAATCTTTATTTCTTGACTCCTCCTCTGAAAACTTTTTCCTCTCTGCCTTTCTGGTGTCCTTAGTATAGTAGAGATGTTTGCTATTACTGCAAAGTCATCCAATCCTGAACATTCATCCTATTATGTGAGTGGAAAGCATGAAGTTGGTATAGATGCTGCAAATCTTAAAAATTTTGAGTAGAATAGTGAATCGTGTAGATTTTATTTGAAAAATCAAGTCTTTCTATGCAAAAGTATTGCAAGTTGGATCTCCCAGTTGTCTTGGGAGGAAAATTGATTAACTTCATCAGCATGCTCTTAAATTTGTTGGGGCGCATGCAGGTCGTGAAACCTCTCTTTTTGTCTGAAAACATTCTCAAAGGTGTAGCATGGTTTCCTTATATCTTGTTCATGTAATTTGGCTTTGATTCTAAGCTTTAGAGAATTTTCCTCTCATGACTCAGACATTGTTAGAAGCTTTATACTTGATCTTACTTCTTGTTCGCATGGAAGCTCTCTACTTTTTGCAGCGGTTGGCCATTGTCGAAAATTTGACCACTTTAGAGCTTGAAGCTTCTGATTATGGAGAGTATCTGTACGTGGAACATTTTGCTGAGCTTACTTGAAAGTGCCACCTACCCTGAAGTGCTTTTCTTCATAAAAATGAGTTATCGTGATTCGTGAGCCTTACTTTTTGATTTTGCTTGCTCTATGGTTTAAAGAAGATGTCTAGAACTAGAAACATTTTCCAGTGGGTGCACAAAATTAACAAGAATATTTATTTAATCCTTCTAAAGGTATACATGTCACGCTCACTCCCCGGGCTTGTGGGCCCAAGATGTGATCAGAGTTTCAATTGTCAAGTTCAACTATTTGGGTTTTATCCTCATTAGTCCAAAATGAATATCCATAATTAGATTTGACTGTTGATACTTTACTTAAGTATTGGTGTATAGCACTTTACTTTTCCGATATGGAGTGGGATATTATATTCACCCATCCAATTAAGAGTCTGCGTCCTCGCAAAATCCAACCCAATATCATAATCTGGATTGTCCACTCAATTGTGTTGGATTCTAGAGGTGGCTCGTATGGATTCTTGTTGACGTAGCACTTTAACTCCGCACGATATTTAATTCCTCCACTTTCTTGTGTATTCCAGCCCAATATCATTGATTTAGTCTCACCCTGTGCAGGGACTACATGAGATTTGCTTTAATATCATAATGTCATGCCTATGACCTACAGGCTCAAGACGCAATCAGAGTTTCAACGGTTAACTCCAACTGGGGATATCCATTTTAGGCTAGCGAGAATGGAGCCTAAATAGTTGGATTTGACTGTTGAGACTCTGGTCATTTATTGCGCCTGCGGATCCAGGGTGTGACATATAAATCTCAATAAATGTACTTAAATGGTAGGAATCAATTGTTGTGGAGCGTAGTCCGGTCAATTTGCGATTCAAGAGTTGCATTGGAATGTGAGTTTAGCTGCTACATTGCTTGATTTGCTTCTCTTCATTTATTTGTTCTTTGTCAAATTACAATAACTGCCAAGACGTATGCCCCCACTGATCAAGAGTATATTGTAAATTCATTACTGAATCTAAGCAAAATATCTACCATGATCATTGCTTGTAGGCGGTTGAAGGAAACTAATATACGGTGTTTGATCATTTATTGGAGTATCAATTGAAGTATAATAATGCAAGAAATTTTGCAAAGATAAGAGCGTATATTTATTAGGAAACCTGAGAAAGAAAGAAACATTTAGATTATCTTTGGTAGCTCAATTATATATATATATATATATATATATATATATATATATATTCTTTCATCATTAAATATTTTCTTTATGTAATGCCTATCGTTCAAAACAAATTACACTAGGCATTTTGCGCATTGTCAAAAATGTTAATTCCAAAGCTTCCTTAGTGGAATATTTAACCCTCTATGAAGCACTTTTTATGGGCCTGTTGAACAAGTGCTCAATGGACACTCGTTAAAATATATTTCATGTGTCATATTTTTGAAAGTAATATTAATTAAGGAGTAAATAAATACAAGGAAGATTAGATAAAAATAAATAGAAAAAATATATAAATGCAATGGAAACTAATAATTGTTAGCATGTGCGCATACACCTGATAATTTACATGAATTTTAAATATGTTAATGGGCACTCCTTAAAAAAATAAAGGCTTTATTTATTCTTATAGTTAGAAAGGTCTGAGTTTTTATTCTTATCTTATTGCACGTTTAAACTTATAATCCAAGTAAACTCCATCAATAAATTTTCCCAGTAGATTGTTAGTCAAGTAAACGGACCCTTAAAATAAATGCCCCTGCAGATGCATGATACAAAAACCTACATGCATAAGTCCAAACCCCACATAGAACCCTTATTTCCTGAGTTGTATATCCTGACAAACCGGGAAGGGAAAATTGTTCAAAAAGTCTTTCACATTTTATAAAATAACTTTTTTCATCCATCAATTTTGAAAGTATAATTTTACGTCCCTTACAAATTCATTTTGCTTAAATTTGGTCATTACCTAAGTTTCCGACTATTTTTTTGTCGGAATCTACCACATGCCTTGCATATGGTCATTTTTTAAAGGCAAAATCATCAAATCAAATTTTACATAATTCGGTTCATAGTTCCTTATATTTCACAAAATGAATTGTTTCGTCCATCATATTTCATAAAATGAATTTTTTCATCCTTCAGATTTCATAAAATAAAATTTTTCATCCCTCATTGACTATGTGTACAAATAGTTTTTTTTTTAACCAATGTATATATCTATTTGATTTCACCTAAATAGTACGAATAATATGTAATATATCTCTATTTGATTTCACTTAAATAAATTAATTGTAGTTATACACATGCTATTCAATAGATATATACATGGGTTTAAAACTACCATTTATTTTAAACTCATGTATATATCTATTTGATTTCACCATGTGAATCTATTCAATATTTGTGGTCTTTTCTCTTTTGGTAATAATTCATTTATTGAGTTGTATAATAAGGCTATCTAATTAATCGGTCCTAGGTCATATTCTATAGTTATACTAATAAATTGCAGTTTAAATCTGAAGTTTTTACTCGCCCCCTTTAAGACTAATAGTTGAATTACTTGCCTTGTGATTATTTTAAAATTTGAAAGTGCCAATCACTTACTTCTTTTTGTCATACTTTTCCTTTGTTTATTTTTTCTGTCCAAATTTAATTCGATATAAACATTTGATAATGTTTAGGATTAAATGCCTTCTTTGTTTTCAATTTTCGAGTAAAAGGAAATGAACATAAGTGTAAAACTAATAATTTTTGTTAAACCCATATATATATATACACATTTGATTTCACCTAAATAATACATTCAGACAAAATTAAATAGAAATATATTGCACGTTATTCGTACAAAATTAAATAGAAATATATTATATGCTATTCGTACTGTTCAGATGAAATTAAATAGATATATACATGGGTTATAAAAAAAAAAGCTATTCATATACATGATCAATAAGCGATAAAAAATTCATTTTGTAAAATGTGACGGATGAAAAGATTCATTTTGTAAAATATGAGAGACGAAAAAATTCATTTTGTGAAATGTGAGAGACTCTGGATCAGATTATATAAAATTTAATTTGACAATTTTGCCCTTAAAAAATGATCGCGTGCAAGGCACGTGATGGATTCTGGTAAAAAACTAGTTGGAAATCTTCTAGATAGGGATTAAATTTGACTAATATGAATTTGTAAAGGATACAAAATTACACTTTTAAAAGTGAGGGACTAAAAAGTCATTTTGTAAACTATGAGGTATGTTTTGAACGATTTTTCCAAACTGAAAAACAGACTTAGTCTGCAAAATTGTGAAACCATGCCTAAAAGAACCCTCACCACGGAAGATATTGATAGGTTGAGTGCCCTTCCGGACTCTCTTTTGCAACAGACTCTGTATTTTCTTCCTATGAAAAACCACAAAATATCTCTTGCAAGAATATTTCCAGATTGTCGAGATGATATTGATAGGTTAAGTGCCCTTCCGGATGGTGTTCTCATCCGTATCTTGTCATTCCTACCCATGAAAAGAGCTGCAGCTACGTCAATTCTGTCCACTATATGGAGAAACCTTTTGATTTTACGTCCTGATATTGATCTTAGTATTGGCTATAATGGTGCTAATCACTACCACGAGGATGTTGTCGATCAAATCTTTTCTAAATTTGTGAATTTCGGCTTTGGAGTGATTCTAGCACGAGATGGGGCTCCTATTAGAAAATTTGGTATCGATATGCAACATGTAGAAGAAGACTATAGGTTCCAAATTGGCTGGCTGATCGCTGCTGCAGTTTCACATGATCGCAAGAACTTGACATCTTCTTGGGAGGCCAGAAGAGTTTTCCAGTATCCTATCCTATGATATTCAAGTGCAAAAAGACTAGTTAAACTGAAACTAAGAAGGGACTTCAAACTTATTCTCCCTAGTCAATATACTTTTACCAAATCTTAAGGTTCTGCATTTGGAAGGCTTCAAATTGGTAGCTGAAGACCACATTAAGAGGCTTTTTCAGGGTTGTCCCTTGCTTGAAGAATTGTATCTATTGTTGCAAGGTTACAAGCATGAGTCCGAATGTGATCAAGTTGAAGCTCTGGATATCTCCATTCCTTCATTGAAAAAACTTGTACTCCCTGGCATGGGAGGTAAGTTCCCTATTGCTGTGGAGTCGAAGAATATTGAATATTTCTGCTACCAAGTAAAGGGAAAGCATGAAGTTTCTTAGACGCCCCAAATCTTAAATATTTCAATTACAAAAGTGAAGCATTTAGGGTAGACTTTATTCAAAACTTCAGCCACATCGTTAGAGCAGCAGTAGGAGTTGAATATTTACACGAGGACAGATCAAAAAGCAGCTACTTACCTGGTCAGCATGCTTTTAAGTTTATTAAATGGTTGCAAAGTGCCAAATCAGTCCATCTGTCAGAGAAGCGTCCGAAGGTATTCTGTCTTTTGTTTGAAAGTTCTCTTTTGCCTTTGAATTCATTCAGAGCTTCTGCAAAATTTCTCCTTTGAACTTGATTTATTGATCTTCTTTGCATGAAGGCTCTCTCATTTTCCCGACGATCATTGCCAGCATTTGAAAATTTGACTACTTTGGGACTGGGAGCTTCTCAGAACAGTGTTTCCTCTGTGCGGAAACTGTTACCAGACTTGGTTCGAAGTGCCCCTAATCTCGAAGTGCTTATTTTTACCAATGTGAGTCATAAAAGAATCATAAGGTGATTTTTGATCAGAGAGTTAACTGCATTATATTTCTCACCGACTAATTGACTTCATATTGACAGGTTTTTGCGATTGAATATAGTGAAAGCAAGGAATTTGAGTTTGTGTTTCAGGATGCTATTCCAATGACTCTTGGTGGATTATTAGGACTTCGCAGGTCCTGCAACAGGATATTATCATTCAAAAGATGCTCTGAGGATTGCAAGATTGATTTCAGAGAAAACGGCTATTGGATAAAGGGCGATCAAAGCTGGAGTTGGTGACAGTAATTCAAATTATTACTATCTCTTTGTTAGCTTCTCTTTTCCTTTGGGGGAGAAAGAATGGGGGTGAAATATTATTTTGCTGCAATGACAATTATTTGAAGGTGAGACATTTGAACAGAATGGCCATTGCTGATGATTGCTTTTCAGGATAACTGCTTATTACATCATTTGAACACAAATTTTGGGATTTTTTTTTTTTATACTTTCCATTGAAGCTGGATCTTCCTTCTAGTTATCAAATATACCCCTGGCCCTGGATAGTTTGAGAAACAACAATAGAACTTCCATTTGATTGAGAAGTCAACGAGTAAGTTTTGACAAATTAAATTTCACGGCATCTCAGAAAGAATAAAATACAATGTTCTGTATTTTTGCTCAATCACACAAATAATCAGCCATGAGAGGTCTCTATGATTTTTTCCTTACCAACTTTTCAAAAAATTTCCATCTGATGGAGTTTAAGCATCGCGCAGGCAGGCTGCAGTAATTCAATAACTACTCTGCTATGAGAAATTGCAAAGGAGAATAATATTTGTAGTATATAAATGCAAAGGAGAACAATAGGAAAAGTATATAAATGCAAGAGAGGATAATAATTATTAGCACATGTTGTCAATCTGGTGTTTAGTGTTGATCTTAGGACAATAGTTGAAGTGCCAATTTTCACAAATTTGTTCATATGGTCAAGTATCCTATGATCAATTTTCACATGGATGATTTAGTATTTCAGTCATAATTAACATTTTGAGACTATTACTTTAGTTAACTAATCTACCATTCTTACATTCATCCACCATTTCGAAGGTTTTGTAGAGCAATTCTGACAAAGATATGGTGCCCTTTGTATTTGGCAATCGAGCAAGAATGTCAAAAACAAAAAGCTTCTTTTGCCATGCTCAAGAAATTTATCCTCGTTGGAGGTTTTCCATAGACATTCAAACCTTTTGACGATTAAGATTTACCAATTTGATGAGTACTAGGTTTTACTTCAATTTCTTGTTAGTTACTAATGGTGATTTGGCAGCAATCAACCTTCTCTTAAAGCCTGCATTTCCATCCTCAATAATACCAGCACTTATTTAACCCCAATAGCCACACACACATCTAGCACATTTCTTTTGGTTCCATTGAAGCTTTTCCCAGAAACACACAAGAACTAGTGAAAGAAAAAGAAAACAAATCCGTCCCACATCGAAGAAATTCCATCTTTTCGTCACTTAATAACCAGATGCCTAGGACCCACCTGCCGCCGAGCTTGGTCGCGCGAGCTTGTGACCCAAGTGGGGGTAATAAAGTGTTGGAACGTTGGATTGGCCCAGATGGTAGGCCTTGTGGAGCTACTCACCGGCCTGCCCATTCCAAGCGGAGAGCTGAGCCATGTGGTTTGAGCGGAGGCCTGGACCACTTGGCTCCTAAAGTGGAGGATATTGCGTGAGGCTGGCTTGACAGAGCAACGAAAACTTCCCGCTCCTCGCAGTGGAAGGATAACAGGCTAGAGCTGCACAAGTCCACTATTACCAAATGGGTCATCCTAATTGGACCAACACTTTTTGAAATTTTTTTTAAAAAAATTTCTAAAGGAAAAGTTGTGCAGTACAAACTTTTTTTGCAATAAAGACAAAGAAATGGTGAATCTGCAAAGATAATAAAGCGTTGCGTTTTCCCAATACTTGCAATCAAAATAAAATCTCCAAAAAAATAAATAAAGGAAACGGCAAGCACCAAGTTTTTCCAATTTTCAAATACTATTTCACCAAAATTCTCTTCACATTTGGTTTTTGAGTGATTAAAAGTCTAATACCTACACACATTTTCAAGTTTACTCATTCTTTATCAGCCGAATATATGCTTGGAGTTTTATATCATTGTTTACTAAAAATAACTCTGATTGCATTTTAGAGAAAACATCAACCCTCTAAAAAATCAATTTAATGGCTGCAAAAAAATGCACAACATGACCTACCAACCTACATTGTAGTTGTAGTGGTAGAGAGACATCCAAAAAAAAAAAAAGATTTGATTTAACGAAAGTTTTTACTTTTCAAATAAAATCGACCTCAATACATATAACGAAAAAAAGGAACCAAAAATAAAACATTGCATAAGATAATTTGGAAAAGAGATGGATTGAAAGAAGGGATGATTTAAGTGGCATGAGAAGGATATATAATTAAAAGATGAGACTGTCCACTTTTATTTAAGAAAAAAAAAAGATGGCTTTCAATGGGCCAAAAAATTGTTGCACGAGTGTCACAGCCCGAATGGTTCTCTCTCTTTTGGCTTACAACAGCACCTCTCCTGAGCTCAGCGGGACAGCAGGGAACCTTGTAACTTCACAAACGTAAAAATTTTCGTCCCAAGATCAGAATTATCTCCAAATCCGCTGTTCTTGCAAGGTAATCTCTCTTCCCTTTACCTTTATTCGTTCAAGTGTCAGTCACTTTGTTTAGGATAATTCCTTTACTTCTTTCTGAGGCTCGAGTTTATGTTGCTTTTCGCAAGGCAGGGTGGAATTCTTGATGATACAATTTACCCCTCAAGAAATTGAAATCTATGAAAAATATAGATTTTTTCTTCCTTTGATGGTCCAGCAGAAAACAAAACATTAGGTCACGGACTGTTCTGTAATTAATCTGGTAAGGAAAATGTTCTGAATTTAATTATATCTTTCACTTGGTGTTGGTATTTTGATGGAAAATTGAATCTTGATACTTAAGCTATAGATACAACACAAGTATATTAGGCTATTGTTGCTCTTTCAGAATGTAAGTTAGTCATTTATTTTGGGTATTTAACTGTAAAGTCTATGAATTGGTGGGAGGATTTGTTTTGAATATGAATGATAAAAATTAAAAAAAAGTGATGACTGAGATTGCACATTTGTTGGGACAAAGAAAAATTGAGGAATTGGAAATAGTTATCATCAGTCCGGTAGCTGCCCTGCTGCTAGACTTGCTGTGATTTTTAATCCCAAAGTTTTAAATGGAATTTGGTTAATGGTGGCTTCTTGCTCAAGATAAGTTTGTCAATGCAATTAGTATTATTAAACATCTGCAATTTTATTTTTCTCTTACATGTCAGTGTCGCGAATCTTGGGTCAACCTAAACATGAAGAAAATAGCTGTGTCACAGATATAGGGCATGGATAGTGCAGTTTTGGCATTAGAACTTACTGCTCTTTAGGCCTTTTCTTTTGTATCTTGGTCTTATGGATAAGGTTTTTCCTCAAGAAATAGTGTGGAATTTCAGCTTGAGTTTACAGGACATCAGATAAGATTTCAGAAATTTAGCCCCTGTTTGTATATCTACTTGCTGATCTGCTAACACATAGAGTTGGCTGCTTTGCAAGGTTCTATGTCTTGGCTTCTTTTCCTGTTTCCGTCATTTTAGTTGTATTCTTTTGGTTGAAACCTGTAACTGCAGAAATCTAGAAAATCTGGATGCTGACTGCAGAATGACGACTTTGTAACTAATTAGGGCAAGCAAAGCATGGGGGGATTATGAAAAGTAAGAAAATGGAAAATGTTTAGCATGCATGACAATCCTTCTGTGATGGTATTGTGAGACATGGATGCTGCTCACTACCTTCTTCTTAAACAGAGTGAAGTAATGTGCATCTAAACTGTTATAATTGTATTTGTTGTGACAATCATGGAAGAGCCTCCAATGTGATGAATGTTGCTTATTCCTAACAGGAATGCACAGTCTAATAGTTCCTTAAAGGGGCTCAAATTAGGGGTGTGAATCGAAATCGAAATCGATAATTCCAAACTTTGAAATCGGAATTTTTCGAAATTTTGGTATCAGAAATTTCGACAGATTTCGATTTCGAATTCACCAATTCTGAATTCGAATTTGTTCCGAATTCAATTCGGAATTCTGTAAATTCCGATTTCACCGAATTCTTGAATATAAAAATTATTATTATTATAATATAAATATTATATTACATATATATATATATATATAATATTTTATATATGTGTGAAAACGAAATTGAAATCGAAATAGTAATTCCGATTTCACCGAATTCATGAATATAAAAATTATTAATATAATATAAAAGTTATATTATATATATATATGAACAACAGATTTGAAATCGAAATAGAAATTCTGAATTCCGATTTCGATTTCGAATTGTGAATTCGAAATCGGAATTTCCGATTTGAAAAATATCATTACGAATTCGACCCGAATTCGACCAATACGAAATCGGATATTCTGATTTCCATTCCGAATTACAGAATCGGAAATTCCGAATTCAATTCGAATTCGGTCGGTAAATCAAAATTTTTCGATTTTGCACACCCCAGCTCAAATGTTTAATCATGATAGTAACGTGCATTGAAAGATTGGTTCTATGAGATCACAGCATTAGGTGGTTTTCATTTGAATTTTTCCTCTAGAGAAGTTGAAGGGTATTTGAGGTGGACATGTTGCAGAATAAGCATTTCATGATTTTTTGTACTAGCTATAAGATTTTGTGTTCAAGTCTTATTATCTTCTATCAATTATGGCCGATAGTTCATTATGGGGTTGCTAGTGCTTGTCTATCACTTCTATTTTCATTCTAGGAATAGAAAGCATGGGGCCTCAAGGATTGGAAAGCAATTAATTTTGTTGAAAACTGTGAATGATACTCAAGTAATAAAGGCTTTTAGAAGGTTAACCTAATATGAATGTGACATTATTGATACTAGAAGTTGGGTCTCTAGAGCTTGTATTGCTCCACATAGTGAACCTATCTTGTGAAAGATCAACTAGATAACTGGGTTTTTGGAATTCCTTAAGGAGAAGGTGGCTTGCATTATGTGCATTTTCCAATTTCATTGCATTTTAACCTTGAGGACATTAGTGCGCAATTAAGGATAACAAAGTGGATAATTGATTGTTGTTAACAAAAATACAAGTGAAAAAGTTTCGGATTGGTTGTTGTTAATAAAAATAAAATAATTTAAACCTAATCAAATAAATAAGACAATATGTACACATGATAAAAACGTAAGATGTCGACTTGACAGAACATAAGAATATCGAACTCAGCAAATCTATTATATAGGGAACTAAATAGCATTTTATTATATATAGTAGTGCACGGGTCCTGTTTATCTTCAAGATTTTGTTTTTAGATGAACATGGATACAAAAGAACTAAATAACAAATTTTATTAAATATTTTAAAATACTAAATATTAGACAAACATTGAAACTAAATGATAAGAAATAGTTACTTCTACAAAATACATTGATTAGTTCTCAACAAATCTTACCTTGATTGAAAGTTAGAAAAAAAAAAGATTGTTTTGTAATTTATACAAATAGTTACTTCCAAATGGTAACTATTTGATTAGGCGTAATAAATACAAATGGCTGAAACTAATAAAATGATTGAAAGTTGTTATACATAAAGAAGTGAAAAGGGAAAGGGATTAATTATGGATTTTTCTAAGGGGTGTCCGCCCTTAGGGTACTGGTTAGCACACTTAACATTTATCTAACCTACCATATATGTATACATATATTAATAATTATTATCCTCTCTTGCATTTATATACTTTTTCAATTTAATTTCTCCTATCATCCTTTGTATTTATTTTAACGAGTGCTCTATGAACACCCATTAGACTGACCGATTAATTATAACCAAAAAAAAATCAAAAGCATTAAAAAAACTAATATTAAATATGTCCACATGGCGAATAGATATATAATGCATTTGGCAAAGGTTAGAGTAGCCAAATCTACAACCTTTCAAAATCGAAATTAAACATCATTATATATATATATATACACACATGTCTGTGTGTATGTGCATGTATATATGTACATATGTATGTATGTATATGTATATACGTATGCATGTGTCATATGATATAATATGTCATATATGATAATACAAGTAATTTGGTTTGACTTTCAAATCATACAGTTTCCTTTAGTATTTTTTTATGGCTGTGGGATTCGTCTACACCTATGTTTTTAAACTCAGACTGGACCAGCCGGTTCGACCGATCGAATCGGGAACCGGCCAAGTGTTCGGTCCGAGTTATGCTAAAAAACCGGGTAAGTAAAAATCCGGTCAAATCGGGTTTGACCGGGTTTTCCGGTTCAATCAGCATTTTAAAAAAAAAAAAAAACTCAAAGTTTTTTAATATTATGTTTTGGCCCTTAGATTGTTAAAAATTATTAATATACCTAATATTTTATACTTTATCAATGTTTTCTTAAAGCTTGGTTTTATTTTTCAATTAAGTCCATAATTTTAATTCTAAACTTGTTAATGATCATTAAATAATATAAATTGCTACTTGATTATTCTAGTTTCTTTGTATTTTCTTGTTAAATATATTTGAAACATCAAATATATATGAATATACCATTATTAATATTAACGTGTTATTAAGTATTTTACATATAATATTTTAATTTTTAAATAATTTTTATTTATGACATCATCCGGTTCAATCCCTATCGAACCCGGTTGAACCCATTGATCCTTGACCGAGTCGATACCCGGTCCGGTTCTGAAAACATAGGTCTACACAGAAAGTATGGGGAATAATGTGCAATTAACCTTTCGTATGTTGAATTATCAAAAAAAAAAAAAAACCTTTCGTATGTTGAAGAAGTCAAAGGCCTTTCTAGGTATTAACTCTATACGGAAAAGAAGTGAAGTGAAGAAGGGAATATTCCATTACTCCTTTCTAGGGATTAGGGGCGGGAACGGTCCTCAGATTGACCGTTCCCGAGCTGTTGTCTCACAAAAAGAAAGGTAAGGCCAGAAATAAACCACGTCAAAAGGCTTCAGTTTGGCCCAAAACGACGTCATTTTATTAAGTGAGACAGTCAAAAAAATGGTTATGCTCTGCTGACTGTAACGGCAAGAAACGGAACGTTATGACCACTAGTAAGCAAAGTCCCGCCCAAAGCGAAATGTCGAAAATGAAAAGGCGCACTTGGACTCCCACCCAAACCAGACGAAGCAGTTGCTTGCGAAAAGGCACGAAGGGAGAAATAAGAGGGGAAAATACGAGATTGGCAACACTCTCCGGCGTGACATTGCGAAAAGCTGTGGAAGTGCAACATTGGATACGGAAAAAAATAGCAAGGAGAAGCAAGAAGTGGTGGAGTGGTAGACAAATTTCTGGTGATTCGGATTTATTATAAGAAGAAGAAAGGTGAACCCAAGGTTGAAGAGTGGAAGATCGTAGGCGCGGGAGTAGTGAACGACCGAAAATCAGTCAGGTATTCAAATTTTTTTGAGTCCTACGATGATGTAGTAACGTGTGTGAATTGACATGCTTGTTGAAGGACCTTACTTGTGGATGTTGTTGGCGTACAGTATGATGATCGCTTAGAGGGATATCACGTGAGCACAATTTTGTGTATAGTAATGAGTAAGTGCAGCATGATAGGAGTATTATGTGTTAGTTTTTGAGCATGACAGAGTGAGAGTGGGAAAGAAGGGGGAAATCGTGCGGCACAACTGTTTGAGAAAATGTGTGCATGGGTTCGGGAGGAGTTAGTATTGAAAAAATGGGTGCAGATTATAATTAGTATGCAGTAAGTAGGTAGTACAACGCGTTGAGTGTAGCATACACTGCTACATTCGTTGTTATGCATAAACACAAAACTGGAGAAGTAATGCAAGTTGTGGATCAACGGGAACATGACAGAAACAGAATAAAAATGTTATCATGAAATTGGGATGGCGTTTTTGGGTCTTGAATGGTGTAAGTTTATTGTATTAGTTCGTGTGCACGAACACAGTGTTGGATAATTGTTACATGTTGTGGTTGAATAGGTACATAGAAATAACAGAGTTCAAATGTTTTGTACTGAGTTGTGCGTCTCATACTTGCTAATGGAAATGTTATTTTGAAATTGAGATGTCGTATTTGGGTCTTGATTGGTGTAAGTTTATTGTATTAGGGCGTGCACATGAACACAGTGTTGGATAATTGTTACATGTTGTGGTTTAACAGGTACAGAGAAATAACAGAGTTTTACTGTTTTGTACTCAGTTGTGCTTCTCATATTTTCTTCTACATTGATGTTACAGGTTATTGGTTTAGTTGCATAAAGAGAGACAAGTTTCTAGGTTGGAAGTGAATGAGTACGAGAGTAGGTTATAAGTTGGCAATGTGAGGCAGACGGAATAACAAATCATGAGGTTTAGCATAGTCAGTGTGGAATAACGGTTAAGAATCTTACTAGTTATTGTAGGTGCACATCATGTTGGATAGTCATTAAATGCAGTCATTTAGTAGTGACACTAGCAGAAGTGCACTGTAAAATTGGATGAACATACACGTAAAATTGTTTAACGGGTTTGTTGCTTCATTCATATTGTTGAAGAGTGTGATAAATAAAGAAGAAGGTGATTGAATCGAACTTGATAGGCAGGGGAATAGATTATGAAATGACTAAATGAGGGATAATTAGCCAGAAAATTTGGTATTGAGACAAACAAATTGTGAAAAGGAAGATGACTTGTACAATAATTGTTCTGGTTGGACATCATCTTTGATAGTTGTTACACGTAATAGATCAGAAGTTACAATAATAGAACTGGTCTATAGAATTTCATGAAGATACTATAAATTTGGATGGCCCCCTATTCTACTGCATTGGTATTGTACAGTAGCATAATAAATAGAAGAAGAAATTGATGGATGAAATACAATCTGATAGGTAGAACAACAGATTATGTAGATTAGTGGCAGTTGGAATAAATAACAAACTGTGAAGAATGAGTTACTGAGTGTGAGAAAAAATGTTACAGGTTGTACTATAACTAGCGTGACTAATATTTGATGCTCATATATTATGTTTAGCAGTACTTCATGATATGTTATGACTGTGGCTGGAAATAAAATTTTGGAACTGAAGTGCAATATGTTTGTTAAAAACATTAGTTTACATGGCAAGAACGCGAGCAGGAAGCACACTTCAGGAAGCAGACAGAGAAGAACTTGCCGAAACAAGTGGTGGTACAGAACACGGTGCAGCACCCACTTCATCGAATAGGTAAGTGGCCAGTGCTTGCGTAAGGTCTTGGCAGGTTAGATTTGGCATCATTATAATGCATTACAATGTTGATTGTTCAGGGGCAGGATGGGAAGGAAAAGAAGCAGTAAAAGGAATGATCGTTTAGGTGGGGAGGAAGAACTGGTTACAGCGGGAACAAGCGAGGTCGCAGAACCAGTCCCACCATTGAATCCATGGATGAAGTTCAGGTAAGATTATTGAATTTGATAAAAAAATAATGGTACTAAATAGTACATATAACTTTGGAGTTTTGAATGTGGACAGGAAAGAGTATCAACACACGGTTTCGGCGAAAGGTGTTAAGCTGACCGAGGTATGCTGTCCTAGCAAAATAAACTGAAGAATCATTGAACTGATGGGGTGCCTAAGGGAAAAATAGTGAAACGAGCAATTATTTTGTGTTTAGTCTAAAGTGTTTTTTGACTTAATTTATTCAATGCAGTACAATGACATTGCCCGGGCAGCATATAATAAGTTGAGTGAGGAAGAAATGAGGAAGCGAAAAGAGGAGTATTTGAAAGAGAAAGAAGAGTATGAGAAAGAAATGGAACGTCTAGGAAAGCCGATATTGCGAAAAGCACGTGTTCAAATCAAGGTAAATACACGGCATGATTCATCAAACACGGATACGAAACTTATATTAGTCTAATGCATATATCTAAAAAATGGTGTAGAATCAGAAGTACACTATCCGATGCTCGCCAAAGCAGATGTCAAGCTTCGTTTCACGAATCGATGAAACTAAGAAGCAGCAGATTAGAGACATAGGATTTGGAGGGCTGCTAGACATACAGTGTCACTGGATTCCTAGTGGCATAGCCACCTGGCTTGTTGACAACTTTAATCCGACATTGAGCAGTTTAAATGTACATGGAGATGGTGTGCTACCTTTAACGTCAAAGGATATCAGTTTAATCCTGGGGATCCCGAACGAAGGTCCCGTTCCAGTTGAAGACACCGATACAACCGAGGTTGGGGGAACTGGACCAAGTCGTAGGACATACAAATGGAATGAGCTCCCAAATGAGTTGGTAGCCATGAATGCAGAGGAAGAATTCTTAAGACTATTCGTGGCATTTTGTTGTGGATGTCTACTGGCTCCAACCACTAGAGCCGAGCACAAAATAAAGCTTTGGAACTGTACGCAATTGGTTGATAGGGTAGCCAGATTGAACTGGACTGAGTATGTGAGGATCGTACTATGCAATAAGGTGCTAGAGGTGCAAAAGAAAAGTGAAAAGCAGCACCAATACGTTGGCGGTTGTATCTTCGTTCTGCTGGTAAGATTAGACAGTTGTAGTCATGACGAAAATATGCTGTAATTGTTACACAGTGCACCAGAGAGTCAATTAGTTTTGCGTGCCTTCATAACTACTGTCTGTATTTCCACATTTTATCGAATTCAGTGCGATGGATTGATTAGATTATGCTCAAATGAATGCGTCTACGATGATGTTTTAACAGTGTGGTCAAGTTTATCTACAGTTGAATTAATTGCTGTATTGTATTGCAGATTCATTATCTTGATCGGGTACAAATACTGAAGCATAAAGTGTCGAGGACTACTCCGCGAGCTAAGGCATGGACAGATGCTCTGATCTCTGAAAGGGATGCACTTGAGATTAAAAATCTTGGAGCTTATGGAAAAGGAAAACTGGTAAAATGTTATATATTGTTGACCTCATTTCATATAAAAGGTAGTGGTCTATGTAGTGCATGGCTTTGCTATTGAAATGGTTGGTTTAATTTGTTGTTAAAGATTGGACAATATGATCCGGAAGATAATGAATATGATGGGCAGAGTACTGAACTACCCCCTGATTTGGTAGGGATGCTGATGAACAGCGGGCACGCCGATATCGGTGTAAGTGGGTCTGTTCCATGATTTAATGAAATTTGTTGTTTGATTAGACGTAATTACTGCATATTGTAAGAAACATTATTGGTTATTGATAGGCCTATCAACTTCATTCATGTTGTAGTATCATGTTAATATGTGATACCAATCCCAATATTACATCCCTGTCCAGAGAGTTATTAAAAATTAAGTCACATGAATGGAAATACAGAAATATAGTGATGTCTTGGCCAATCATGTTATAAATGTATGAAGTTTCAATGATCCCGGGTGACCATTTTATTTTTTAGTATATAAGTTATAGTTATAGAACCTATGGCCGCAATTCAAATGTTAAATTAAGAACCTTTGCGTAAATGTACTATTGTATATGCCTGTATTGTATTCCATTGTTGAGAGCATGTGGCTCATTTATGGATTGATAATTTCATCATCTAACTGCAGGCTGAGCTAAATGAGCTGTATAACATTGCTGTTAGTAGCCAACGAAGGATATTGAAGATTGCAGAAATCCTCTCCTCTCAGCCGAGAGCAAAAGCTTCCACTTCTGGGCCTGAAGCATTGGACAAAGGAAAAAAACCTGTACAGGAGGACTATACAATGCACAAGAGTCCTGATACCGAAGAAGAGCTGGAATTTCAATCTGCCGAAGAAGGGGCCAACGACGAGGATGATGATGCTGAAGAAATTGATGCGGAAGGGTCTGATGAAGACGAGCATAATGCAGAGCAGGCCGAGAAAGACGATGCCAATACGAGGACAAATATTGAAGGTATCCCAGACCCAGAGCTGAATGAAGATGTAATGGACGTGGAGAATCCAATTCCTACCTCATCAGTCGTACCCGATAACATCAGTCGCGGATTGGAACAAGGGACCACCATGACAACAACTGCGCAGGGAAGCATTATACAGCTTCAAGAGCAAGAGCAGGAGCAATACAGGTCAAACGTCATAGAACCTGCCGAAGAGGGTCAATGTACGGTGCAACCACCTTTGCACGCTACTGCATCGACGTCACATCTGCTTGAGCAAGAAATACCACGAAGGTTGCGATCATATGGTCGAAAGCGGAAAGGTTGGTATACTGTTATTATTCATAAGGTTCTAATTCAAGTAGTATGACTGTAACATCTATTATCATATACGGTAACTGTGTTTATACCATCATGATGGTCTGAACTCTCGCTTGTCATCATCAAAAACTTGTTAGGCATACTGTCATACCCTGTCCGATGTGAAACACATATGAAGTTGATGTAACAAACGTAATTAGGCATATTATGAAAGTATGACTTTATTCATGTTAAGAAGTTAGTGTGTTTCGAAAAATGGTAGTTACATTGCGGTGGAAAAATGTTACAAAATAGTTATTGAAAAGTTACAGTGTGTTTAAAAATTGTTACCAAAAAATTTGGTAACTTATAGATTAAAAATTAGTATGTTTGAAGAATGTTTACAGTGTGCTTGAAGTTTGTCACAAAATAGTTACCTGAAAGTTACAGTTTGCTCTATTGAATACAAAACTCCATATTCGGGGATCGTTAGTCTCGGAATTTATTTTACATTATTGTACAATAGTTACCGGAAAGTTATACTGTGTTCGAAAGCTGTTACGAAATAGTTAATGGGGAAGATGCTATTTCATAATTAATGCAAAGTCCGTAATTCAAGAATGTTAGTTACGAAGTGTTTGTAACTTGTTACATTAGTGATTATTTAGACGAAAGTTGAATGTTATTGAAGACTGTTAGTCATTATAATTAATAGATAAGTTACAGTTTCTAAAATTAAAACATAACTCCATATTAAATGATGGCTGTTTAAATGTGTGTTTGTAGGTTGATACTCACTTATTTATTGGTCAAAGTGCATTTGAAAACTCTTAGAAACAGTTAATTTAGCATACTGTTATGGTGTGATTGAAGCCTGTTACAAATTAGTTATTGAGAAGTTATAGTGTGTTTGAAAATTTATCACAACTGTTTGAAAAGTGTTAGTTACAGTGTGTTTGAAGAGTCGTACAAATAGTTCTTAGGACAGTTACATTGCATTTGAAAAATAATCGATTGGTGTTTGATGACTGCTAATTGCATTGTGTCTGAAGAATGAAGCAAAATACCTTATAATTTGTTAGACGACAACAAATGAATGTCATATGAAATGCATGTTATTTGCCTTTTGTAGGAGGCCTTGACGTTGAGGTGAAGCACAAGTCTACACGTGCAACAAAGAAGAGCACCGTTCTGCGGTCAGCAGAGTTCATTCTACCAGCACCTGTGACAGTTAGCCTATACGAAAAAAATGTGGCTGCATATGCATGGGATCCGGACCAAAATCCCAAGTAAGATTCTTGACAAAACTATTAATTCGATCTTGTGATCCATTCACTACAATAAGTACGCGTGTGGTTCATAATAAGATGGCATAGAAAAACAGATTGAATATGGATGAGATTCGAGTTCATATACATTAGTCAGATTTTCGTGTTTTGGAGTAGGAGTAATAATTATTAGTAAATCGTTTAATTGTGTCTTGGATGTGATAGGGACATACTTGTTCAAATGTATCAATTTTCGCTGACTCGGCTTGACTTGAAGACACTGGAAAATGGCATGCATGTGTCTAATCGGGTCAGTAGTTCATTACTTTTAGTGAAAAAGTTTGATTATGTATCTATTGATTGGAATAGTCATACGTAAACTCACCCAAGCAACACTCAATTATATGTTTTGATCACCATTTGCCATTGATTAGGTGATTGATATGTTTGCCCGTCTCATGAATTGGGGTGGAAGAACTGCCAAAATTAGAAGCTTGAACGCTACATCGTAGAACCTGTTGCAGTTGTGAGTTTGAAATTTGGACTGCATCCTACAGTTGTGTTAAAGTTTTTCATCATCATATCTGAATTGGTATTACGATCCAACGCACCATTATTAATGTCTTCTATGCACCTTTCACTCGGCTATGTTATTGGTTGCAGGAAGGAATTTTAAAAATGGGAAAATTCGACAAGCTCTCTGATGCCAGCTTATCAGCTAAGCTTCTAAAGCTCTTCAAGGTTCGCAATAACAATACGGGGGTTGATCCTGCAAATTGTGATTGGGTATGCAATTATCAGTTTTAATCCAAAACTTCTTATGTGACTGTTGAACATTCAAAACATGTGTGAACTCGGTTATGTAGAATGACCTGTCTGACCTTTTTCATACCTCATTTGGCGCAGATACTTGTGCCAGTATGCATAGAGGGGTCTTGGTTTGTGTACAGCTTTGGTGTCTCAGAGAAAGAAGTGCACGTGCTAGACCCTGATAGCAATCAAGCAAAGAGCAAAGACATTAGTGTACTGAATCGACTGGTATGTTGGACAAATTGCTAAATGCATTACACGATATGACAGTGACACATTAGTGGATTGTAATCAGTTTTACATAATCTTTGGTGATATAGAAACGTGCACTGGGTTTGGTCGTGGCGGCAAAGTTTGGCAAGGAAATTGACTTCTCCAGTTTCGGATTTTCTGTTGCCGATGTCCCTCATCACTCACCCAACAAAGTGTAAATAGTTTGACTTCTCCCGTCATTATTGTTAGAGCGTGTACTAAGTTTTTTGTCCAACATATATACCATAACTGACTAATGAGAAGACAACGTGAACAGGTGTGACAGTGGTGTTTTCGTTATGACATTCCTAGAGCATTGGAGCGGAAGGTTGGCTGTTCGGCTTACAGAGGTATTACAATTGATATCCCTTTTCTCCCTACAATCCATCTGAAATTGATTTAATGCTTGTTACCTCGACACTCAACTATACTAATTCCTACCTCTTGTGCTGATAGGAAAATGTTGGCAAGTATCGAGTGCTATACACAGCTCGATTGTGTAACTCAGCGGAGAACTCAAAGTTTCCGGACAGCTTCGCAAACCTGCAAGTACCTAAACGGGCGCAGTTGAATGTTGGTAATGCCTGATTTATAAGTATTGATGACTGGGAGAGAAGGAAGTTCACAAAATTGCATTTGACATGTTTTTGTATATTATTACGTGTATATGACAGCTTTTGGATTGCTGTAACTAATTTTATTTTGGAGTCTACTTAGAAGGACCTTTCTTTTGAGACAGTAGTTTTGTTTTTCTGGAGACATTAGCATCAATACTGATTAGCAATTTGTATCGTGGTGCTGTTTATTTATCATTTGTGGCCATAAATTATGAATTTAATTCAGGTTTTCTGTTGACACTAGAATAATGTCAGTAATAACATTAACGGAGCATTAATTGGTTCAAATGTGTCGTGACTCTATGGTTCAAAGATGCTCGTCGTGACTCTGTGCCAACTATACTGGAACCTACCATGAACAATGTGTAATTATAGAACAAGCGCCCAATTGTAAGGCTATTTGTTCGTTATGCAATTGGATGTAACTTGTCAGTAAATAATTGACATATGAACAAGTCAGTAAATAATGCAACGATTCATTTGACATGGGTATATACAAGTTGATGGGTATATACACCAAATACTTTAAATTTGACAAGTTGTACGCTGAAAATAATAAAGGGATTGACCCTCATCCAAAGGGAGAAAAGGCAGGGACGGTTACCCTCTGTGACAGTTAATGGCCAAGATTTGGCTAACAAAATTTGTTAGGGTCAGAATTTAACGTGTGCTACTCTTGTAACTGATTACCAACAAGGGGCCACCATGACAACAACTACACAAGGAAGCATTATACAGCTTCAAGAGCAAGAGCAGGAGCAATATGGGTCAAATGTCATAGAACTTGCCGAAAAAGGTCAATCAACGGTGCAACCACCTTTGAGCGTCAGTGCATCGACGTCACATCTACATGAGCCAGAAATACCACGTATGTTGCGGTCATATGGTCGAAAGCGGAAAGGTTGGTATAGTTATATTATTCATAAGGTTCTAATTCAAGTAACATGACTGTAACAGCTATATACACACACGGTAACTCTGTTTATACCATTATGCTGCTACCTATATGGGTCTGAATTCTCGCTAGTCATCATCGAAAACTTGTAGGTATACTGTCATAACACACCAATGTCAGCTGCATATAAAGCGGACCTGACAAACTGAATTGAGCATAATAATTAAGTATGATTTTATTCCAACCACATCCAGATAAGGCTAATGTCATATTAAGCTAATTGGGAAGTTACAGTATGTTTGAAAAACCGTTAGTTACATCGTGTTTGAAGATTGTTATAAAATAGTTATTGGGAAATTACAGTGTGTTTAAAGATTGTTACGAAAAAAATTATTTTGGAAGTTACAGATTAAAAATTAATACTGATACTCCGTATTTGAAGACTTTTTACAGTGAATTTGTAGTTTGTTGCAAAATTAGTTATTGAAAAGTTACAATTTGAAAATTAATACAAATTTTCATACATGAAAGCTGGTAGTTACAAAGTGTTTGTAGGTTGTTACAAAATAATTATTGGAAAGTTACAGGGTGTTCAAATACTGTTACAAAATAGTTATTTGGGAAGTCACAGTTTCAAAATTAATACAAAACTTGATATTTGAAAACTGTTAGTTACGATGTGTTTGGACGTTGTTACAAAATAGTTTGATTATCAATTTATTTATTGGATTAGTGATACGTAAACCCAATTGTAACAGTCAATTACATGTTTTGGAAACTATTGGATATTGATTAGGTGATTGACATGTTTAGTCGTCCCATGAATTGGGGTGGAAGAACTGCCAAAAGTAGGAAGCTGGAACGCTACATCGTTGAACCTCTAGCAGTTGTGAGTCTGAAGTTTGGACTGCATCCTATTATGTGCTAAATTTTTTCAGCATCATATTTAAATTGGTATTACGAACCAACACCAACACACTATTACTGACGTCTTCTACACTACTCCCACTCGGGATACCCAAACACATAACCTAACAAATTGGGAGTTACTCGCAAAATTTGTATTAATTACCATAAAAGTACACCCAAAAAAATGTATTCATTATGTGTACTTCGGGTTTTGTGTTTGTTTTCAAAAAACATGTTACTTATTCTATACTTACTAATTCTCCAGAATTATGTTACTACTAGCTAGCTTATATCGTTTCTTGCCACATATAAACTCCCACCTGTGTGTTGGTCCGTGTTAGCTCCTGATCGACACACAACCACTACTTCAACAGAAGGTTAAAACACAAAAGCTTATGTGGCCCAAAAGGAGTTTTAGATCGTTGAAATGTCTTCATCGAGCAATTTTGGTGGCGGATCTACTGAGTTAAGGTACCAATATCGGTACTGTCACTGTGGAAAAAGGGCTGGGCTGAAGATCGTGGAGTCACAGAAACCAACGAAGGGGTTGCTGTACTTCGTCTGTGAAGGAAAAACTTGTGCTTTTTTCGCTTGGTGTCATCCAATAGGGAGGAATCATGAGCAAGTTCAGGCTAACTACTGCCCTCCCTCACCTAATCGACAAGCAATAAGTAGAGAAAGCTCCTTCGACAGTCCCGGAACAGTGCAAAATGAACCAAACTCTTTCCCGTATCATGTGCACCGAATCGAACAAGATATTCGACAAATGAAAACCTTCATGACGATATCGGTAGACGGTCGTCTTTCTGTTGCTCCTAATAGCAATTTTTCGCTGACAGCACTTTTAATTTTTCGACCCATATGATATGAACTTCGCCTGTAGTTTGTCGGAGATGTATCCTCTATAGGCAAAGTTACACTGACGTCCTTGTACTGTTGACTTTTCATTTTGGCAGTTGATCTAGAAGATAGAGTTAACAGTAGATGCAGTCGTATAGTTGAATGAAACTGGTGAAGTCACATTGAAAGTTTTTTGTGAAGTTATATGATTGCTCTTTTATCTGAAATCACCTGTGTTGTTCAATTGTTTTGTGTTAATGACTCCAACTAATTGAAACTATGAATTGTATAATGATGCACAAATGGTTACCTTAATTGTAAATTGTTACAATTCGTACGTTCTTACTTACAGCTTTGTTCGTCCTAAGTTACAACATTCAAGGAAATTAGTTGTCAAATTGAAAATCTTTAATAAAGCATCAGGAGCAGAAGGAGGTGCTTATTCAGGTACTATCACATTGTGGGTCATTGAATGACCAAGGCCATTCAGTTTTACACATCTGACTCTGGGCCAAAAAACTGACATTCATTGTGAGATTTTATGCACAATGTTTTACGTATTACTGTGTATGCACATTGTCGAAATTAAGGTCACTGATGTGTAACTCTGTATTCACATCGGTACCCTTAATGTTGCAATACAGGTCTTACCATGATAAAAACTGTAAAATTTATTTTATTTTCTGATGCTGATTAGTGACACGACGTAACACTTATTAAGAGTATCGATACTAAAAATATAGTTCAACATTTTGTCCATACGATTGACAAACTGTTCATATATTGTTACAATTTATAAGTTCTTATTTACCTCTTTGTTCGTTCTGAGTTACAACATATATAAAATTTCTAGTCGAATTTGAAATCCCCTATAGAGCATTGGAGCAGAAGGAGGTACGAACCGCTCATAGAGGTAGTAAATTTGGGTCATACACTGACCAAGGCCATAGAGTGTTACACATCTGACTCTTGGCTAAGAAACTGTTGTTTTGGGCTGTCATACCTCCCTGTGACAGTGTAACTGTGTATGCACACAGTGAAACGTACATGAATCTAATGTGTAACTCTGTATATAGGTGCTCTCTTAAAAGATGGTGTACAGGACCAAAACATGATAAAAGCTGCAAACATGTGTTGAAGTCTGTAAACGATTAGCAACAGCACGTAACACGTATATTCACTGTCGGTACTACAAATCTGGCGCTTTGTACGTAACAAAACTTATCCGACATGGTTCAGGCACTGCATGTGGGTCTACAGTCTCTTCTCCCGTGATGTACTAGTTGCCCTCATATGCGTTCGGGAAGATCTCACTATTTTAATGAGATGTTCGAGAAGGTCTCGCTACGCAATGTTTTGGGGTTCAAAACGATCATCGTAACTATTCTCAATAGATACTTAATAAAGTGTCTAAGAAATTTAATGTGTCAGTGGGAGGAATTATCGTTTCTGCCAAGGGCAATAGCACAAACAAGAGAAGAGAAAAGGTTCATCGAATATTAACTAGTTGTATTATCACTAGTTGTAATATCGGGGAATATCTAGTTGGAATATTATTCAGTTTTAAATAGAGCAGACGAAAAGCTGCTGATTGCAAATTCATTAGTTATAATAAATTGTAACATACAGCTAACTGGTTGTAACGCAATCCGTACATAGTGAAATGTACAGGTCACTGATGTGTAACTGTTTATCCACATGACCCTTAATATTGGTGTACAGGTCATTTCATGACAAAAGCTGCATAATTTGTTTTATTGTCTGAACAGATGTGACACAGTTCAATGGCATGCATAGAACTCTACAACTTCCACTGCCATGACAAAATTGTTTGCCCTGGAATGCATTGTCCAGTGATATTTTAGCACATTGTTCGGGTCCGACGGACTATAAAAGGGCGCGAGTGCAGTAGTATATCCCTCAACAACAAAAATTTTTCCGTCCACCTTTCATTTTAAATTACTTCACACTTCCCATATCATTCTACTGAAGGGTGGCAATGAACCCTGCCTGAAATTTATTATTAATATTCTTCAACCCGCCTCTAACTTCAATTGCAGTGTCATCAATAGAGGGTTCACACAAAAATCAAGTTCTTGGGTGCCAAATAGCAGCCAGTAGGTTGTATGATGTTCGAGAAGATCTCGCTAATTTAATGAGATGTTCGAGAAGGTCTCGCTACATCAATTGTTTTGGGGTTCGAATCGACCATCTTTATGTTCTCATTAGACACTTACTAAAGTGTCTAATAAAATTTTATGTGTTGGGGGGAGGACTTGTTGTTTGTGCCAAGTGCAATTGCACAAACAAGAGAAGAGGAAAGGTTAATCGGATATTAACTAGTTGTAGTATCACTAGTTGTAATATCAGAAAATTTCTAGTTGTAATATCACTAGTTTTAACTAGATAAGACGAAAAACTGCCGATTGCAAATTCATTAGTTGTAATGAATTGTAACATATATATAACTAGTTGTAATTCAAAATGGTACATGGCGTAATCAAAATTTGTAGTATTTTAAATATTAGTTACCCTACTTTCAAATTACTTGTCCCAACGAAATATCATGTTCTTCTGCGAAACTGTTACTTATTATGTGGTCACGTTGAACCAAGTCGAGCCGCCAATTGTAAGTTCATTTCTGTACTGAAGGAGTACTACCTATTGAAGTGCCTGCAATACTATCTGTAATACTTATCATTAATACAATTATAAACAAATTGTCTAAGTTTTAACATACAAGCAAATGACAAGGTGCCTGTACAAACACATCAATAAGCAGTAACAGCTTATTAATTTCTTGTAATATACATATGCTGGTTGTAACTTCTTGTTACACTTGAAAAGTAAGGTGACTGACGTATAACTGGGTATTCACGACCCAATTGTTGTTGGAGTACAGGTCATGATCCAATCGAATTGAACCATTATTTCATCCACACACTATACATTTGACCAAACCTTGAGTCTATTCTCTCGTTAATAGGTGGTTGCCATGCCTTCATCTACTCACCCAGGAGTACTATCCCGTAGAGAACAGCATGAAAAGACGCAGCAAGCAGTTGGTCAAGTTGTCAGAGGAAACCATTTACTATGCATGATCTGAAACAGGTGCTCCGTTAAAAATTACTATCTCTTTTTTTCTCCCACCTATTTCTTTATCAGTAGATCCTTTCTTTCATACAACCAAAAAGTAGTAGGTATCAGCATAGTCATGCAATCCACAAACGAAGGATCTCATACAAGCTCACCATCAAATGTTCGGCAAAAAAGACGAAAAGTATCGTTGGGTCCAACAAATGCCATCGGCAAGTACGAAACACCAGATGGGAGGATTTTATATGGTACCAAACGCGAGTTCAAGAACGCTCCACTTAACACCAACAATTCTCTGGGACTAGCTGGTCACATTTTTAAAAATACCGTCAATAATCATCTACAGTCTGGCTATTCCGTTATGGACCATGAACCCATATGGGAGCCTGTTCGTGAGCGAAGAATGGAATTAGAGGTATTTTGTCGCTGGCATGGCCTCCGCGTCCCGAGAACAAGGTCGGCGGATCTTGTTATAGGACCACAAGCCAATGATGCAAGCGTATTACATAGACTACAGCGAGAAGTTATGCAGATGGAGCGTAGGCTTCACAGGTTTCACGAGATCCAAGCCGCAAAAAGACATGGTATTGGAAAACATTTTGATGTTCAGCACATTTTAGCAGATCCCATGCTTATATCCGATCCGGACCTATCTGATTTTACTGAATCAAGCGACGATGACTTTCAAAGGTACATACCCCATTGTCTAATGCATGACGGCGTTCCCAGGTGTTGTATGGGATACAACTGATAACAAGGGATGTAGTTCAATGTTTGTTTGGGTAGCGGTAAAACTATACTCATTATAATCTCTACTCAAACAAATTGCTTACCATATTTGGATATTAATCATGCCTGTTACTCAGTCGTAACTAGTTGAAACGTAACAGTAACAGATCCCTAACTGGTTGTAACCCATTGTGTACTGTTCGTTCCTCCTTTTTGTTGCATTGTAAAACTTCATTTTAACGTTACAAATTAGTTCTCCAAGGAATCATTTTCTTATGCGCACCTATTACCAACATGTGGTCGTGACCTGATTTGACCATAATTTAATTAACCTAAAAACTTGCAATACCAATTGATGTGCCTGTGATATATCATGTCAATGGTGCACTAAATTCGTCAAGCGATGCAAAACAAATCGCCTAAATGATAATGTTTTATAAAAATAGCCCAATAATAATTCGAATTTATCATCATAACAAAATCAAGACAATTTAGACTTTAGATTGTGTTATCTTATACATCGTACCTTTGACGGTGCGATCTATGCCAATAAATATGTTATTAAGGTATGCAATTGAATGTAGTAGAATGATATACATATCACGACAATCATTCAACTGTTATGGTCGATTTAGTGAAAAATATCCGATCACAAAAAATACGTTCAATTCTATTGTAAAATTGTTACTTCAATTTTCTACCAACTTTATAATTTTCTAACAATTTTATACAACCCAATACAAACTATTGATGACTACTAATACTAGATGCGATTACAATTGTAATCCACTTGTCTAAATTTGAAAAGAGTGAAACATCAATGGTGCCTGTATAACCTCGTCAATAAGTTGTAACAGTTTATTAACTGCTTGTAACGTACATATGCAACATTCTCAGGTTGGGACAACCACTTAATGTCTCGTTCAAAATGTATAGTTACACATCATTCACCAACCTCATTCTGGGGGGAGGCGACGTCAACGCGTAGTTGCAATCCCTGTGTGTTATTTCTTCCCTGAAATGCGTAACGATGGCAAATCAGCAAATATTATTAATAAAACATACGATTAATGATATACGATGTCCAAGTCTCCAATTAATAACATTACATAAATATGTGCTGTAACGATAAAAGTTTGTCACCTGAGGTGATGGTGCAAATACATGATATGCATCAACATCACAGTATGTTGAAATTGCCCCACGCTCCTCCTACATTATATAGTATAAGTAATCGACTGTCAACAAATCATTACCAGTGCCTATATTGCTCACTTATAAAGTTAAATTGGACTAGACATTATAACAAAAATGATATATCAGACCATTAAGACATTTCTGATGGAGTTATGCTTGAAAAAAATAGAAAATCTGGGATGCATCCATTCTATAGGGACACTTGCAGGAGGCCCCTGATTAGCCAAACGGTGGACCTTGGAATAATAAAAAATAATACGTTATTAAAGCGAGCATACGTTAACTACATAATTTGCATGATTTGACAGCCTTCGGGAGCCCACCGTTACAATTAAAGAAAAAAAGGTAGCTCTACTACATGAACAAGAAGGTTTTATTTTAACTACTAAATGTATGCATACCGTTTGACTTTCATCGATATCGGGAGCAACAACATTTGGAGGGCCATTCACTGTCTGACTCATTGAATGCATCTACAAGTTTCGTATGGGCCAAATCATTGTATAAGACAAACAAAATACGTATATCAGGAGGGATGACGGCCGTAACAACATTATCACACAATGTAACATCAATGTAACTATTTATACTGTTAGAAACATCCAAATAAAAGTAAGAGTCATGTCCATTTTATACTAACCGAAACAGAGTCAGTAGATGAACGGCATCTCATAAACATGTATTCCTCAAATGAAACCGATGTCGGCTCCGATTCTGAAACCTACAGTATTGACACGGCAATAATATTATTTCATAATGAATGTTACCTAAACTTTAGTTAATAGTATAACAATAACTTAATTTTAGCATAAATGTTCCCCAAGTACCAAAATTTGATCCATACTGTAGTCTGTGTAGTTCTTGATAATCTAGATTTTCTTTTTACTCTATCAAATTTATCGACCCAACTTCGCATCACTCTACTTTTCTTCCCACCGCCTCATTTTTTAATGCCTCTTGCGACTACTGCCTCCCCCATTTCATTTACAATTTCAATTTTATCTCGTTCCTCCATATTCAGATTTTTTTGATTTTGCAAAGGTTGCTCTTCGCTTTTTGAGAGGAGGAGCTCAACTCTCTTTGACAAATCGGATATGACAGTGATTGCTACTTTGCTTGTGTCCTCCGACATTGCTGCTCGAGTTGCGACCTTAATCATGGCTGGAGCGAGCTCCCGATAACGAGTTGAAATCATTACTTTAGGATCAGCCACAACTTCCTGTCCTCGCCGATCAAAACAGTCTCCAGCCCGAGCTCTTTTTGTCCATCGCCTCTTAATGTATTCAGGAGGAATTATTTTTATGCCCACGGTATCAAACACCTTCAACGCGTGCCCACATAAAATGCTTTCATTCTCGTATTTTTTGCAACTGCAATGTACACTTAGATCATTCCGATTGAATACTACTATTCTTTCAGGTCCTCCATCATACCTCATGACCGCAAACTCCACAAACATCGCTGCATCTTGTTGTCTCAATATAACCATAGCTGTTGACTCGCCATATTTATTTTGGAATGCAACAAATACGGTTGGTGAATACGTCTCTGATACATGCACAAGCATAGGTGTTTGCCTTAACCCTACTATGGGGAGCTTTTGCCTCATTTCATATTCTACAATCAGTTCATTATGTCTCTTTTCATCAACTACCCGATTGAAATGTCTAAAGAACTGCACAAGGTCATGATCCAGTTTCAAATGATTTTTAATTGCTGCATTTAGGCTTTCGCTGAGTTGGGTGTTTCGCATTCCCGCGGTCCATTTTTTTTTCATCATGCACCTTGCCCATTTATCACGAATTTTATACAACCCGGAGAGCCATTCATTATTTTCAAGATTGTGTTTCTTCACCATCGCCTCCCACACCCTATTGAATTGTTCCATTTCTTCAAACTCATACATGCAGGCACCAAACATGTATGGAAGATCACTATTTTCCTTGTAGTGATTGCCAAGATGTATCATAAAATTACGCCTCATGTGAAACGTACATAGACCGTGAAATGTTTCAGGCATAACAACTGAAAGAGCGGCTGCCATGGCATGATCTTGGTCGGTTAGTATGGTACTTGGACGCTTTCCGCACATTGCTTCTAGAAATGTACCAAACACCCATTTGAAAGAATCTATAGTCTCATCATACATAAGGGCAACACCGAATATCACAATTTGCCTATGTTGGTTAAAACCCACAAACACTCCAAGTGGTCGGTATTCTTTATTTGTTTTGTAGGTTGTGTCGAATGTGACTACGTCTCCAAAAAATTTGTAGTCAATTAACATTCCTGCATCAGTCCAAAAGATATTCGTTATCTGCTCTTCACAGTCCAGCTGTACGGCATGAAAAAACTATGGATTCTCGAGTGTTTGCTCTTGAAAATAATTCAGCATGCTACCTGCTTCTCCATATTTCAAACTCCTTTCCCGTCGAGTACGAAGATATCATTTCAGGTCTTCCCGAGTATATCCCACATTTCCCATCCCACCTGCCTCCTTTCCCATAAGCTCATGGCTCTGTTTCAATGAAAGCCCAGCGTCCTCGCTTATTTCAGTTTGGAATCCTTGAGCCTCGCTCACTTTTCTTTGTGATGGCATCATGTGCGCACATTGAGCAATGTGCAACTCATGTTTATGCTCTAAAACAAGATCATGCACACGGTACTTCATTGTTCCTCTAAACAACACAATAACCATTTTAGCTCCACACCTTGTTTTCATCGGAGCTCGTGTCCTCTTTGGCATCACATCACCTTCGTACTTGCGTTTCACACCTTCCTTGCAGCAACTATATCTTCTAGACGTGGTCACGCCGTCTTTGTCTTTATTCAGATAGTCTTTATGTAACTAAAACCCATTTTAAACGCATATTTGTTGTAAAACTTGTACGCATCCTCTTCGCTGTTGAACTCCATTCCTAACTCAGGGGTCCCATCTTCTGCCAATTTGCTGCAATCCATTACTTCTGATCCTGCCAATTATGCATCAAACACCCTAATTTGCAACACTTCATGAATTGTATGTACATAAACGACAACATAAATGTATATTACCATTCATAATGTGTTATGAATCATACATTACTCGTATACCAAATTCTATTATTACGCTATCAATATGATTAATGATTCACATCATCTTACTTTTACTCTAAGACAATCTGTGTACAAATACAACTCCATGTACACTAACTTATACGGATTGTAATGTATTGGTCACACGATGTAAGTCTATTTTAACTGTATGTACATCCACGCTGGTGATTATATTTTGATTCTAGATTCTTTAGCTCACTGGACCTTATGTCATTCGTTAATGACAACCGCATAAGCCAACTCCGCATTTTCTACTATTTCTATATTTTGAGGGCCAAACAATCACTTTCTACTCATTGTAATATATTTTTTACATCATGTAATTTACTTACAATACAAGGTTCACCCATTTATTATTCACATATATGTCTTTTCCTCAGTTTCACCTCATTCAACTCTATACCTCTATTTTATACACACTACACGGTCAATAGAGGGACAAACTAATATTACTCCATGAGCATGGACCAATTACTAGATGCACAATGATTCATATCAATTGTAATACGGTGGCTATAACATGTAACTAATTTACAACAAGATGTACATTCATTCACTTGTTAAATGTGACTTTGTTTCTCTCATCTTTCCCTAATTCTGTTCGATGGTTTACTTGAATACATACCCCTAGGTCTTCCAAAAACTACTATCCCTTTACAGTTCATCACTGAAAAACTAAATGGTCACACACACAGATACGGTACATATATTTAATATAGTACAACTTCACTATTCTTGTATCATCTTCATATTATGTCTTCAGTGACTCTAATTTCATCCTTCATTTAACAGATGTGCATTTGGGTGACAAATTATTGGCCACAGTTACTGACATGGTTCAGTCATGTTACCTTGGTCTGCTAATACGCTTCACGTTTCACCGAAGTCGGAGAGCGTAGCTGCATCTGCTATTAAGTTGAAGGACAAAATCTGGCTTCGTGAGATTTTGTCCTTCCTCTGTTTGCTTCTACCTTACCGCCTGCCTTGTGCGTATTCAAAATAGATACAATACTCTTATACCCAGTTGAAAACCACAGCTGCTTCTGCTATTCAGTTTTCCGTCCAAACTTTGGCTTCATCTCTATTTGCTTCTACCTTGCCGCCTGCCTTTCCACTCACTTTTCTGTCAATTGCTATTTTCATCAGAGTAGACTACACTCACTTCACCTAGAAAGAGCTAGTAAGTCGAATTTCACTCGAACTTCAGCTTTCTACCTTCAGTGAGCGGTCGGTCAGACTGTCAGAGTAGAGCTCCTTCAGAAGCACGCCAAGACTCTTCCCTCAGTTTTGTTTTCTGCGGCTAATTCAAAATTTCAACTTGAATTTCAAAATCTACTTCTCTTCCGTTTGCTCCGTTTGCTCACGTTTGAAAGTCAACATTTTTTTATTTGGAACGGTGCCGTTTTTCTGCCCTGCTTCAGCCTTGCTGACTTGGCTTATTTGTCTCCTCACGTTTTTTATTGTGAGGAGACCGTTCAGGAGCGATCGTCTGAGGACCGCTCCTGCCCCGTATTCCCTTTCTAGCGTTCTTAACTAATTTGAGTGGAGGACGAAGATCATCAGAAATTCGTCATCAACTTGAGAAGCCTGATGAAATGGGGCTGATAATCCGGTGGTCTTGTCTTCTCAATTAGCTGACCCCAGATGCAATGGCCAGTTAGCCACCAGTCTACAAACTCTTGCAGGTTCTTCTGTGTTTTTTTTGTAATTCATACATTTTTCTTTTAAACTTGCTAATTTAGCTTTATGCATCGATACTTTGATGTTTAATGCCCTGGATCCCTGAGCTATTTTGAGAAATTTGGATAGAAAAGAATCCCATTTGGTTAGTTTGAGGAAACAATCAGTCAAACAATGACTTGTGGAGACAAAAAATCTAGTAAAAGAAGAATTGGAAAAATTGAAACGCCAAATCAAGAAAATGATGATGGTATTGATTGGTTGAGTGCCCTTCCAGATGATTCTCCATCACATTATGTCCTTTCTGTACACGAAGGATGCTGCAGCCACTTGTATTTTGAGGTTCCTATCCTTTGTCTCCATATTAATGGACTACCAGAGCCTCATAGGGCTGAGGATGATAGTGCCAAGTGAATTGATGATAGTGCCAAGTGAATTATGCAAGCAAAAAACAGTTGAATCAGAGGTCCAACAGGGTGCCACCAATCATACCACAAGTGAGTCATCTGCACATCTCCTACTACGATTTGAATGCATTTCCTGGCAATGGACCTCAACTTTTAACATCTTCCAGGAGAAAGAGGAACAATTGGTAGTTGGAGCTGGTGTAAAATTACGAACTTGGTAAATTCGTAATTTTACCTACAATAAACAATGTTTCCATATTTATGAACAGCCACCAATAACACATCTACAACTTCTCTGAAACTTCCACCCTACTTTTTGCAGAATGGTAATTCTTTGAAGAAGGTGTCTCTTTCTAGACAATGGCAATGTTTGAAATCCTTGTCAGAGGATTGGAATAGGATATTGTCGTTCAAGAAAGCCTCAAAGCTTTGATAGGTTTACCAGATTGTGCTCAACAAAAGAATTTGGAGGAGAAGTTGATGAATTCCATATGCAGTCATGAAAATCTCCTAGTAAATTATATCCATCTCTCTTACATGTCCTGCACCTTTTCATCCTCCTGATAACCAAGAGGAAGAAAAAAAAAAAAAGAGTCTCCAACAAATAGTTTTGGATTTTGTGTCTATCTTTTAAAGATTTTGTGTTAGGGGAGGTTTCCTGGTTGTTGTTTCTAACGATTGTGTCTTGAGATCATTTACATATGACCAGTTATTTCAGAATTTTATTGTTAAAAATTGAAAGATGTTTGAACTTGTGACAAGGATCAAATGTCATCTGATGTTATTGCTTATGCTTTTTCAGGTGGCTTGGTACATCACTTGGAAGCGGAACTGGAATTTCTTGTAATATATACAATTTTTAGCTGAACTGGATCATTTGTACCTGGAAAATAAAGAATAACATGGTTATATCTGCTAGTGTTATTCGAGATGATAGGTTTTAGCTTATTTCTATTTTCAATGAAAAACATGTTCCTGGATAAGATCTTCATCATTTGGAAACTACTTGACAAGTATAGTGGAAGTGAATACCCTCACAATTTATTGGCAATGTTAAATTGGCACTGTTGGATTGGATGATGGATACTGCAGCAAGGTCACAAGGCTCAATTCAAGATGTATTGTTTGTAATAGATATCAATAGCCAGAATTTTTGTGAGAAAAGGACTCATTTCTTTCTTTAACAAACAAAAGACATAGATTAGTAAAAAAAATTTCAACCGATGAGTTTACAAGGGCTCAATGATATACAATTTCTTAGGTTCTTCACTTCTTCTCCATGGAGTTAAGAACTTTAGTTGATCCTATAATTTCTATAATTACATCAAATCAAAGAGCCAAAAAATCATTAATCCTCAAAAAGTTTGAGAGCTAAGAACTTTAGCTGATGCTAATCAATCAAATTTCAACAACAAAAAAATTCATGATTAAAAAAAATTCAAGATTAAAATAATAATTGCCACCAAATCATTGTCGCAACCCAAAAGATAGTAGTAAATCTGTTTTAGTTTTATCATGAAGATTAGTCAAACTCTGCAGCAGATTAGAAAAAAAATTAGTGAAACACACAAGTTACCAAAATCAATCCAAAGATTACTTGAAAAGGAATGAGTTCAGTTGACTAAAGTGGTTTACTATTTGTTTTTCTACACACATTCATTAATGAGGATGGAGAAAGATGGAAAAAAATTAAGTAGATTGAGGATGAATAGTTTGTCTTTTTTGTTCTTTGTCCCCCCTTCTTAAAAAATAATTGCCAATTTTGGTTTAACTATTTCAAGCTTGGATTAAATATTTATCAAGACTGAACTAAAACAAACATTTTTCAGACAAACTCGAATTGTTTGAATTTTTTACATATAAATTTATACAACAATGTTAATTGAGCCAAAGTTCAAACAGAATAGAGTTAATTCTATTTTGCGTCTTTCAACTATATCCAAATTCTCTCTTTAGTACTTAAATTTTAAAATGAGATATTTTAGTTTTCAAACTATAAAATTGGTCTAATTTAGGCATACAATTTGTCCTGCAATATAAGATGAGATACTTTAGTCCCGTTTTAGCTTCAAACGGGATAAATTTTATATTTCAATTTTAGAGTTTAAAGAGTTCCATCTCAGTACAGTTGAAAAATGCACATCACAATTAAACAAAAACAAGTCACGCTATTCATGCTTTGTTTAATTAATTTCCAAACCAAGTTCAAACGAAATTCGACCAAGTCAAGTTAAATCCAACTTCGAGCATCAAGTACATTGGCTCGACTTTCAACTATAAAAAAACTATGATAAATGGTGCAAATTTAGGGGGGGAAATGTGACTACACCCATAGTGATATGTTGCATTTTTTTCATTAATTTTATGGTTATTTCCCTCTTTTAGTTTACCAAATATTGCATTAATTGATAGATTCTACTTATATTTGGTATTTTATACTTATTTCAAGAGCGGGAATGAAAAGTGCATAAATGAAGATTTTCTAGTGAAAAATATCTGATGGTTGCACATGGGCACGCCTAAGTTCACTGTTCAAAGCCGGAAAGTCGGGATTGATATTGGGCAATCTCCAAATCCGAATCAATTTCCTAATTTGATAGCTATCAGGACCTTCTTGATTTTGCGGGATCATCCTTCAATGATTGGGAGAATTTTTAGGAAATTAAATTGTGATAGGAATCTTTTTAGGAAGTTGATTGGTATCAAGATACCAACCAATTAGGAGAAAAAATAGGGGTTATTATTCAGCAGACATTAGCTCTCTTTTGAAAGGCTAGAGACGGAAAAGAGAAGCAACAATTCCTGTCTTTTTATTTTACCCTTGTGGCTGACCTTTGGGAGACACAATTGAAAAGCTCTTCTCAATTATTTCGCACGGCTGGTTCTCCATTAATGGAGAACTAACTTCTTAATTCTAGTCAAGGGACATCTGAAGATTTGGTTCGACACTTACTGTGAGATCTAAACTATTTTAACTGTTTCCTTCATTTATTGGTATTTATATATTTTCTGCTTTTAATTGTTATAGTTATTGTGTATGATTGAATAGTGCGCAATATTTAATTATTAACGTAGTCTATTTTGCTAATTGGGGGTAGTTGAATCCGTAATTGTTCGATTACTTCCATCCCGGTAGCAACTGGTGTAATTGGATTTATGTCAGAAAAACATACGATCTCACTTAAACAAACCTTCGTAGCGTATTTGTTAGTTAGGATTGGATTTTTCTAAATCTTAATGCAAACCAAAAATTAAATCCTACGGTCGTACCTAGGGTTGTTTCCGGATTAGAGAAATAGTTACGGTCGTATCTTAATTATCAAGAAATTAAGGAAAGACTGGTTGTTTACCGCGTGTATGTCAACTATAACCAATCTATCGATAATTGTTGGAATTATATTTGCATCGATGATCAGTTGCATGAGCCATTTCTGAAGTGTACATGTGGCTAGAGTTTTCCCAATTATTTCTGTAAATTAGTTATTTTTCGCATTTAATTTATTTAGTTAGTATTTAATTCTAAAACCCCCTTATTTGTCTTGACTCGAAAGGAAACAAACTTTTCTCCAGTCCCTGAGGAGACGACCCTGCTTGCCACTGTCTACAAGTTAGTAAATTTTGTCAGCTAATTAATTCTGGTATATCGGATTAAACAAATTCTTCGGGAACAGAGTGAATCAAGTAACCCATTGCATACCTAGGGTCCCTGTTTCAGTACCTAGAATTGATTATTGACTGCTTTTGGTGGTAGTTAGGTTTTATTATTATTATTGCACAGGCTCAACAACCTGTCACATAGAATACGGGGAATAAAGTGCAATAAACCTTTTATAACTTCAAGTCTTCAACAAGTCAGACGGCCTGATGAAATGGGGTCTGTTTTCTCAATTAGCTAATCCCAAAAGCATTACCCACAGTCAATTACAGGTTCTCACTTTTTTTTGGTTAAATTTTTTCCCGTGGTGTAGTTGTTAAATAATATGCAGGTTTGCTTCTCCCTACCTGGAAATCAAACTGACAAAGTCAACGCATCATATTACACAAGACTAATATACTAATAAATTTCTCGGTAATTAAGTTACTTGACCAAAAACACGCTTTTGTTATCTCAATTATGATTCCTTAAGAAAGTACTAATTCCGTTTGTTGAAAAAAAAAAAAAAAAATTATGATTCCTTAAGAGGATAGGACTGCCGTTCAAACGTCTGGTGTCGTGGTGTAGTTGGTTATCACGTCAGTCTAACACACTGAAGGTCTCCGGTTCGAGTCCGGGCGACGCCATGTCTAACAACATTTAGCCCAAACTACTTTTGTTTTGGATCCCTTCCTGACAGAAGGACCAACTATTTGTGACCTTGCCGAGTGATTAAACCTAAACCTTTTTATTCCCTTTGTGGCAAATAGTAAAATTGATCGTTTGAAATCTTTGAAAATACACCATTATGCCATGTGAATTGTGATTCAATTTGGCCCAAGAAAATGATGGTATTGATAGGTTGGGTGCCCTTCCAGATGATGTTCTCCAACACATCATGTCCTTTGTTGACACAAAAGATGCTGCAGCCACCTGTGTGCTATCCACTAGATGGAGAAATCTTTTCAGCTGGTGGAAAGATTTCAGATGGAGAATTCCTGTTCTCCATCTCAATATTAATGGACCACCAGACCCAGTTCTTGCATTGGATGATAGTGATGGAGAGTTCTCTGAATCTTTGAGTATCGGTTACAAGGTGATTCTACAAAGAAACAGGTCTCCTATTAGAAAATTGAGTGTCTGTGCCGAAGATAGGCTGGTGGAAAGATTTCAGATGGCGCTGGAATTCTTTATATCTGCTGCACTTCAGTTTGACGTTCAAGAACTTGATATTGTTGTGTCCCACAGTGCTACAGGACGATTGTTTCCTATAGAAATATTCATTTGCAAAACTCTGGTAACCGTCAAACTATCATGGCAAGTGAATCTTCTTGTTCCCAGTTCAGTTTTTTTGCCAAATCTCAAGGTGTTGCACTTGACAGGACCTGTGGGATTAATAGATGAAAATTACTTTCCAAGACTTATTCGTGGTTGCCCATCTCTTGAAGAATTGTATTTAGTTTTCCATAGTTTTGTCTGTTATAATTGAAGTGGTTGATTTATCTAGTCCTTCATTGAAAAAACTTAAGACTTGCTAGTTTGGGAGGACGCTACAACTATGTAATTGAGTGTAACAGTCTTGAATATCTTGAAGTCAGCGGTTTTGGAAATCATAAGTTTATGCTAAATGTCCCGAGACTGAAAAGATTTGGTGTATGAAATTGATGCTCAAAGAGTAGCGTTCATTCAAGAACTGAAGTCTCTTGTTAGAGCCACAATTTCATTGTCGCATCACGACGCAGAAGGAACTGAAAGTGGCTTGTTATTTCGTAGTCAGCAGGCTTTTGAGCTTATTAATTGGTTACAAAGTGTGAAGTCACTTGACTTATATCACCACTCCCTGCAGGTATGTATGCCTTCATTTTACTTCTTTCTATGTCTCTTCTTCTACACATTCTGTTGTTTTTCCCTACCAAAAGTGCTGCAGCCAGCCATGTCAATCCTGTCCAGCAAATGGAGATTTCTTTTCACTTCACTTTCCGATATATATCTCATGTTATATAATTAGTATAAAGGCACCAAACATGACTGTGATTGGATGGTTCTATAATCCTTTAGATTTTGGGATAGAGTTATTCAACCATGAAAAGGGGCTTCTTTTAGAAAATTTTGTCTGTACCTGGCAAAATTAGATGAAATTCATAGATTCCAAATTGACCGGTTAATTGCTTCTGTGCTTCAAATTAATGTCAAAGAACTTGAGATTTTGGTGGGAGACTAGAATAGTGGAAACTACCGTAGTTTTCCGTGCCGAGCACTAGTTAGTTTGAAAACAAATAGGAGTTTGGATTTGATTATTGCTGAATTGGTTTCTTTACCAAGTGTCAAGGTTATGCACTTGGAGGGCTTTGGATTTGTTGATTAAGGCACTGTTAATAGGCTTATTCAGGGGTGTCATTTGCTTGAAGAATTGTTTCTGTTGGTCTCTTCACCGTACCCAAAATCTTTATTTCTTGACTCCTCCTCTGAAAACTTTTTCCTCTCTGCCTTTCTGGTGTCCTTAGTATAGTAGAGATGTTTGCTATTACTGCAAAGTCATCCAATCCTGAACATTCATCCTATTATGTGAGTGGAAAGCATGAAGTTGGTATAGATGCTGCAAATCTTAAAAATTTTGACTAGAATAGTGAATCGTGTAGATTTTATTTGAAAACTCAAGTCTTTCTATGCAAAAGTATTGCAGGTTGGATCTCCCAGTTGTCTTGGGAGGAAAATTGATTAACTTCATCAGCATGCTCTTAAATTTGTTGGGGCGCATGCAGGTCGTGAAACCTCTATTTTTGTCTGAAAACATTCTCAAAGGTCTGAAAACACACAAGGTTTCCTTATATCTTGTTCATGTAATTTGGCTTTGATTCTAAGCTTTAGAGAATTTTCCTCTCATGAGTCAGACATTGTTAGAAGCTTTATACTTGACATTACTTCTTGTTCGCATGCAAGCTCTCTACTTTTTGCAGCGGTTGGCCATTTTTGCATTCAAGCTTTAGTGCTTGAAGCTTCTGATTATGATATTGCAGATATTCTCTGAATTTGTCTCCTCCAAAATCTAATCCAATATCATAATCTGGATTGTTCACTTAATTGTGTTAGATTCTAGAGATGGCTCGTACGGATTTTAGAGGTGACTCGTATAGACTCTAGTGACGTAGCACTTAACTCTACACGAGATTTAATTCTTCCACTTTCTTGTGTAGTCCAACCCAATATCATTGACTTAATTTCACTCTGTGCAAAGACTACATGAGATTCGCTTTAATATCATAATATCAGGCCTAGGGCCTAGGGCCTACAGGCTCAAAATGCAATCAAAGTCTCAACAATTAACTCCAACTTGGGATATCCATTTTAGGCTAGCAAGGATGGAGTCTAAATAGTTGGATTTGACTGTTAAAACTCCGGTGACTTCTTGCCCTGTGCATCCAGGGTGTGACATATATAGATCTCAATAAATGTACTTAAATGGTAGGAATCAATTGTTGTGGAGCGTAGGCCGGTCAATTTGATACTCAAGAGTTGCATTGGAATGTGAGTTTTGCTGCTAGATTGGTTCTCTTCATTTATTTATTCTTTGTCAAATTACAATAACTGCCTTGATAGTAAAATTTATTTCACAATCTAACAGGGCACAAATTGTATACAGGCATTTTCTTTTGGCCACTGGGTGCACCTGTACCCACTTGCCAAGACGTACGCCCCCACTGATCAAGAGTATATTGTAAATTCATTACTGAATCTAAGCAAAATATCTACCATGATCATTGCTTGTAGGCGGTTGAAGGAAACTAATATACGGTGTTTGATCATTTATTGGAGTATCAATAAAAGGAATGACAATGCATATTGAGAAAAAAGGATTATATATAAAGAAAAAGATACAATGTTCTGTATTTTTGCTCAATCACACAAATAATCAGCCATGAGAGGTCTCTATGATTTTTTCCTTGCCAACTTTTCAAAAAATTACCATTTGATGGAGTTTAAGCATAACGCAGGCAGGCTCCAGTAATTCAGTAACTACTCTGCTAGTCTCCTCGCACTTCAAACAGTAAAAAAAAAATTATGTACTGAATACTTAGACAGATATCTGAACCTAGCATTGCTAGCAAGCAAGCAGCTAAGGACGATCTTTGGCAACAAATAGGCTGAAATGCCCAGTGAGAGATCAAATCTGACCACAAAATCTCTCCATATTGACCATTTACATGAGTAGGAGAAACTAGGCTCAAATCTCGCTATATGTAAGTTTCTACTTGTAGTTAATCTTATCCTAAAAAACAAAAAACAAATTGAAATCCGGTGAGTTTTTATGCCTGTTTTTGTAGGCTACATGTAATCTTATAAAACCCTAGGTTGAGGATTATCAAAGACTTCAGGAGGGTGTTAATCAGAGGGAGGAATATGGGAAAACATCATAGGAGTAATTGCAAAGGAGGATAATAATTGTAGTATATAAATGCAAAGGAGGACAATAGGAAAAGTATATAAATGCAAGGGAGGTTGATAATTGTTAGTATATGTATATACATGATAGATTAGGTGAATTTTATATGTATACATTTCAATAGGCACTCGTTAATTAATGATCTGTGTAATGAGTGTCCAATGGGCACTTATTAATATGGACTTCGTGTGTTCATATTTTGAAAAAATAATATTAATTAGGGAAAGCATAGAAATGCAGTATAGGATAATAATTTGTCAATGTATAAATTCATATGGTAAGTTAGATGTGATTAAAATGTACTAACAAGTACACATTAGGCCCCCATTAGAAAAAAACCTTTTATTTTACATCAATGGACAAATATATCACTATCCACAAAATCTCACCCCGTTAATCGTGCGCTTCATCCAGTTTCTCGACTCCGGAGTTTAGGGTTTAGGGTTTAATCATCAGCTTTTAATCATCATTGCAATTTAATCATCAGCTTTTTATTTTTGTATATTGTACATTGCCTGATCTGAATAATGGATTATTGAACAAAAGAAAATAAAAAGTTTTAGTAGATTTTTTTCAAACTCTGATGGGCAATGGTCCAGGCGACACTCCCAGAAGAACTGCAGAATGCATGCAGAGGGAGAAGATAGTTAAAAAGATCTCTTGAGACTGCAGAAGGCATGGACGAGTAATGGATAAACATGGGATGTCTGTGGCATCATGGAAAAGTCCAAATAATCAAGTACCAAAATATCAACATATCACCAAATTATTATTCATTATAATTTCACAATTGAAACTTATAAAAACAATCAAACAAAAGTTATTTGAATACAATCCAACATGATGAAATAAATACAACTAAAGTAGTCAAGTTTTCACTTTTGGCATAAATACAATCACTAATTTATTATTGTGCTTGTGCTTTTTTTTTTTTAAAAGAAAAAAATGTTATTGTATTAAGTGTAATTAGGGACTTAGTATATATGTATTAGTAAATTTAGTATAACCAATTAATAATTTGTATTAGTACACATATATAATTATTAGTATAATTGATAATATCAATTATATTACATATATTAATATACATTATATAATATATATATAACTAATAATATCATTATCATAAGTTTGTAACTAATTAAATTACATATTAAATATATACATATATATTTTATATATTTATTTTTTTAATGCGGGTGGCGGGGCAAGAGATGAGGCGGGGGTACACTCCCCTGCCCCTGCCCCATTTCTAAGTGGGGGGAAATCGCCCCCTCCCCCTACATTAGTCCCCCGCGGGGCGGGTGACCGCCATCCTTTGCTAAATTGTTAACAACAAATGTACCGCTCAGTAACTGGCGATCGAAGCCAGGAATATTGAAGAGATATATATATATGCATAGGGGTTCAGTTCTAGATACTTGCTCTTATATACCGAGGAAGAATATCTAAAGATAAATAGAAACTTTACCTGAAACACACACTCACTTTCATTAAAGAGGGAAAAGATGTGTAGCCAATTTTAAATCTTACTATTGGAGGCGGCCATCTTCCTAGTTCATTGGATTGAATGATAAACGGAAAGAAATAGCATTGGTTTACTTTTATGTATTGGAGCGATATGTAGTTTACAATGAAGAAAAACTTGCCAAGGGCTTTAAACAGGAATGGCGCTTCAAAATAAATTAATGATATCATACCAACGGAAAAGCTCTTTGGTTGTTGCGTTTTGTGAAGTATATTTAAGGAATAGAACCATGGAACGGGAACTAGTTGTCAATCTGGTGTTTGGTGTTGGTCTTAGTACAATATTAGTTGAAGTGCCAATTTTCACAAATTTGTTCATATGGTCAAGTATCCGGGATGATTTAGTATTTCAGTCATAATTCACATTTTGAGACTATTACTTTAGCTAACTAATCTACCATTCTTACATTCATCCACCATTTCGAAGGTTTTGTAGAGCAATTCTGACAAAGATATGGTGCCTTTAGCGTTAGGCAATCGAGCAAGAATGTCAAAAACAAAAGCTTCTTTTGCCATGCTCAAGAAATTTAAGGAATCCTCGTTGGAGGTTTTCCATAGACATTCAAACCTTTTGACGATTAAGATTTACCAATTTGATGAGTACTAGCTTTTACTTCAATTTCTTTTTGGTTACTAATGGTGATTTGGCAGCAATCGACCTTCTCTTAAAGCCTGCATTTCCATCCTCAATAATACCAGCACTTATTTAACCCCAATAGCCATACATACATCTAGCACATTTCTTTTGGTACCATTGAAGCGTTTCCCAGAAACACATTAGAACTAGTGAAAGAAAAAGAAAACAAATGCGTCCCACATCCAAGAAATTCTATCTTTTCGTCACATAATAACCAGATGCCTAGGTGCAACTTGCCGCCGAGCTTGGTAGCGCAAGCTTGTGACCCGAGGGGGGGCATTAATGTGTTGGAACATTGGATTGGCCCAGATGGTAGGCCTTGTGGAGCTACTCACCGGCCTGCCCATTCCAAGCGGAGAGCTGAGCCACGTAGTCTGAGCGGAGGCTTGGACCACTTGGCTCCTAAAGTGGAGGGCACTGCGTGAGGCTGGCGTTGACAGAGCAACGAGAACTTCCCGCTCCTCGCAGTGGAAGGATAACGGGCTAGAGCTGCACAAGTCCACTAATTGGACCAACACTTTTTGAAATTTTTTTTTTGAAATTTTCTAAAGGAAAAGTTGCTAGATTCTGCAGTTTGTCAATGCAATTAGCATTATTACACTTCTGCAATTTTATTTTTCTCTTACATGTTAGTGTCGCGAATCTTGGGTCAACCTAAACATGAAGAAAATAGCTGTGTCACAGATACAGGGCATGGATAGTGCAGTTTTGGCATTAGAACTTACTGCTCTTTAGGCTTTTTCTTTTGTATCTTGGTCTTATGGATAAGCTTTTTCCTCAAGAAATAGTGTGGAATTTCAGCTTGAGTTTACAGGACATCAGATAAGATTTCAGAAATTTAGCCCCTGTTTGTATATCCACTTGCTGATCTGCTAACACAGAGAGTTGGCTACTTTGCAAGGTTCTATGTCTTGGCTTCTTTTCCTGTTTCCGTCATTTTAGTTGTATTCTTTTGGTTGAAACCTGTAACTGCAGAAATCTAGAAAATCTGGATGCCGACTGCAGAATGACGACTTTGTAACTAATTAGGGCAAGCAAAGCATGGGGGGGGGGGGTTATGAAAAGTAAGAAAATGGAAAATGTTTAGCATGACAATCCTTCTGTGATGGTATTGTGACGCATGGATGCTGCTCACTGCCTTCTTCTTGAACAGAATGAAGTAATGTGCATCTAAAATGGATGCAGTCTAATAGTTCCTTAAAGGGGCCCAAATGTTTAATCATGATAGTAACGGGCATTGAAAGATTGGTTCTATGAGATCATAGCATTAGGTGGTTTTCATTTGAATTTCTCCTCTAGAGAAGTTGAAGGGTATTTGAGGTGGATATGTTGCAGAATAAGCATTTCTTGATTTTTTGTACTAGCTATAACATTTTGTGTTCAAGTCTTATTATCTTCTATCAATTATGGCCGATAGTTCATTATGGGGTTGCTAGTGCTTGTCTATCACTTCTATTTTCATTCTAGGAATAGAAAGCATGGGGCCTCAAGGATCGGAAAGCAATTAATGTTGCTCAAAACTGTGAATGATACTCAAGGAATAAAGGCTTTTAGAAGGTTAACCTAATATGAATGTGACATTATTGATACTAGAAGTTGGGTCTCTAGAGCTTGTATTGCTCCACATAGTGAATCTATCTTGTGAAAGATCAACTAGATAACTGGGATTTTGGAATTCCTTAAGAAGAAGGTGGCTTGCATTATGTGCATTTTCCAATTTCATTGCATTTTAACCTTGAGGACATTAGTGCGCAATTAAGGACAACAAAGTGGATAATTGATTGTTGTTAACAAAAATACTAGTGAAAAAGTTTGGGATTGGTTGTTGTTAATAAAAATAAAATAATTTAAACCTAATCAAATAAATAAGACATTATGTACACATGATAAAAATGTAAGATGTCGACTTGACAGAACATAAGAATATCGAACTCAGCAAATCTATTATATAGGGAACTAAATAGCATTTTATTATATATAGTAGTGCACGGGTCCTGTTTATCTTCAAGATTTTGTTTTTAGATGAACATGGATACAAAAGAACCAAATAACAAATTTTATTAAATATTTTAAAATACTAAATATTAGACAAACATTGGAAACTAAATGATAAGAAATAGTTACTTCTACAAAATATATTGATTAGTTCTCAACAAATCTTACCTCGATTGTTTTGTAATTTATACAAATAGTTACTTCCAAATGGTAACTATTTGATTAGGCATAATAAATACAAATGGCGGAAACTAATAAAATGATTGAAAATTGTTATAAATAAAGAGGTGAAAAAGGAAAGGGATTAATTATGGATTTTTCTAAGGGGTGTCCACCCTTAGGGTACTGGTTAGCACACTTAACATTTATCTAACCTACCATATATGTATACATATATTAATAATTATTATCCTCTCTTGCATTCATATACTTTTTCAATTTAATTTTTCCTATCCTCCTTTGTATTTATTTACTTTTTTCAATTAATCTTATATTTTCAAAAAAATAACACCTAAAATATATTTTAACGAGTGCTCTATGGACACCCATTAGACAGACCGATTAATTATAACCAAAAAAAAAAAAGAATCAAAAGCATTAAAAAAAACTAATATTAAATATGTCCACATGGCAAATAGATATATAATGCACTTGGCAAAGGTTAGAGTAGCCAAATCTACAACCTTCCAAAATCGTAATTAAACATCCTTATATATATGTGTGTGTATGTGCATGTATATATGTACATATGTATGTATGTATATGTATATACGTATGCATGTATCATATGATATAATATGTGATATATGATAATACAAGTAATTTGGTTTGACTTTCAAATCGTACAGTTTCTTTAATACTGTATTTTTTATGGTTGTGGGATTCATCTACAGAGAAAGTATGGGGAATAATGTGCAAGTAACCTTTCGTATGTTGAAGAAATCAAAGGCCTTTCTAGGTATTAACTCTATACGGAAAAGAAGTGAAGTGAAGACGGGAATATTCCATTACTCCTTTCTAGCGTTCTTAACTAATTTGAGTGGAGGACGAAGATCATCAGAAATTCATCATCAACTCGAGAAGCCTGATGAAATGGGGCTGATAATCTGGTGGTCTTGATTTCTCAACTAGCTAACCCCAGATGCAATAGCCAGTTGGCCACCAGTCTACAAACACTTGCAGGTTCTTCTGTGTTTTTTTGTAATTCATACGTTTTCTTGTAAAATTGCTTATTTAGCTTTATGCATCGATACTTTGATGTTTAATGCCCTAGATCCCTGAGCTATTTTGAGACATTTGGATAGGAAAAGGACATACGGCCATTGCAGCTCCTCATTTCAGCCTTTTGGGTGCCTGTTGATCATGCATTTCCTTTGCACGGCCAGATGGAGGCTGAAAAAGGACATAGAAAAAGTATGTGCCCAATGGATTCATCAGCAGCTGAACGCAAAGTACATCAAGCATCCACTGGCATCCCCCATGTCAACAGTCCTTAGTGGCTAATCTGTTCTTACAGGCCAGCCACAATACGAAAGTATGTCTCAGAACGTGCTTTTCTCCCCGCACCATTTTGCTCCAAAAAACAGAAGAGTCAGGATTAGTAAACTGCTTGTGTGCAGATCTAGCAGTATAGCATCCTTTAGAATCAACAATCCAAGTAGCAGCATCAAGTTGGCCTGGCACAGGAACCAGTGAAGGCGGGGTAGCAGTTACCAACTGCACTACTTCCCCTGTGTACCTTCTACCTGTGGGCCAAGCCCATGCACCATTGTGAATAATAGAGGATGCTTTGGCATTTTCAGAGCTTCTGAACAAGTGAATTATGCAAGCAAAAAACACTTGAATCAGAGGTCCAACAGGGTGCCACCAATCATGCCGCAAGTGAGTCATCTGCCCATCTCCTACTACGATTTGAATGCATTTCCTTCCAATGGACCTCAACTTTAACATCTTCCACCAGTTCCAGGAGGAAGAGGAACAATTGGTACTAGGAGATAGTGTAAATTTACGAACTTGGTAAATTCGTAATTTGACCTGCAATAAGAAATGTTTCCATAATTTATGAACAGCGACCCATAACACATCTACAACTTCTCTGAAACTGCCACCCTACTTTTTGCAGATTGCTAATTCTTTGAAGAAGGTGTCTCTTTCTGGACAATGGCAACGGTTGAAGTCCTAGTCAGAGGATTGGAATAGGACATTGTCGTTCATGAAAGCCTCAAAGGTTTGCCAGGTTTACCAGATTGTGCTCAACAAAAGGATTTGGAGGAGAAGTTGACGAATCCCATAGGCACTTGTGAAAATTTCCCGGTAATTTATATCGATCTCTCTACATGTCCTAGGCATTTTCATCCTCCTGATAACCAAGAGGTTTCCTGGTTGTTGTTTCTAACGATTGTGTCTCAAGATCATTTACATATGACCAGTTATTTCAAATTTTTATTGTTAAAAATTGAAAGGTGTTTGAACTTGTGACAAGGATCAAATGTCGTCTGATGTGATCATGCTTTTTCAGGTGGCTTGGTACATCACTTGGTAGTAGAACTGGAATTTCTAGTAATATATACAATTTTCAGCTGAACTGGATCATTTGCACCTGGAAAATAAAGCATGACCTCTGTTTGACTGACATGGTTATATCTGCTAGTATTATTCGATATGATAGGTTTTAGCTTATTTCTATTTTTTAATGAAAAACATGTTCCTGGATAAGATCTTCATTATTTGGAAAAATAACACCCTGTTTGGTAGCTACTAGACAAGCATAGTGGAACTGAGTACCCTAACAATTTATTGGCACTGTTGGATTGGATGATGGATACTACAGCAAGGTCACAAGGCTCAATTCAAAATGTATTGTTTGTAATAGATATCAATAGCCATAATTTTTGTGAGAAAAGTAGCCATTTCTTTCTTTAACAAACAAAAGAAACAGATTAGTAAAAAAATTTCAACCGATGAGTTTACAAGGGCTCATCAATGATATACAATTTCTTAGGTTCTTCTCCATGGAGTTAAGAACTTTAGTTGATCCGATAATTTCTATAATTACATCAAATCAAATCGCCAAAAAATCATTAATCCTCAAAAAGTTTCAGAGCTAAGAACTTTAGTTGATGCTAATCAATCAAATTTCAACAACAAAAAAATTCAAGATTAAAATAACGATTGCCACCAAATCATTGTCACAACCCAAAAGATAGTAGTAAATCTGTTTCAGTTTTATCATGAAGGTTAGTCAAACTCTGCAACAGATTAGAAAAAAAAAATTAGTGAAACACACAAGTTACCACAATCAATCCAAATATTACTTGAAAAGGAATGAGTTTATTTGTTTTTCTACACACATTCATTAATGAGGATGGAGAAAGATGGAAAAAATTAAGTAGATTGAGGATGAATAGTTTGTCTTTTTTGTTCTTTGTCCCCCCTTCTTAAAAAAAAATTGCCAATTTTGGTTTAACTATTTCAAGCTTGGATTAAATATTTATCAAGACTGAACTAAAACAAACATTTTTCAGACAAACTCAAATTGTTTGAATTTTTTCCATATAAATTTTAAAAACAATGATAATTGAGCCAAAGTTCAAACAGAATAGAGTTAATTCCATTTTGCGCCTTTCAACTATAACCAAATTCTCTCTTTAGTACTTAAATTTTAAAATGAGATATTTTAGTTTTCAAACTATAAAATTGGTCTAACTTAGGCATACAATTTTTCTTGCAATATAAGATGAGATACTTTAGTCCCGTTTTAGCTTCAAACAGGATAAATTTTATATTTCAATTTTAGGGTTTAAAGAGTTCCATCTCAATATAGATGAAAAATGCACAGCACAATTAACCAAAAACAAGTCACGCTATTCATGCTTTGTTTAATTAATTTCCAAATCAAGTTCAAATGAAATTCGACCAAATCAAGTTAAATCCGACTTCGAGTATCAAGTAGATCGGGCCCTCGACTTTCAACTATAAAAAATTATGATAAATGGTGCAATATTAGGAGGGGAAATGTGACTACACCCAAAGAGTACGGGGAATAAAGTGCAATAAACCTTTTATATTTCTCCCTACCTGGTAAGCAAACTGACGAAGTCAACTCATCATATTACACAAGACTAATATACTAATACATTTCTCGGTAATTAAGTTACTCGATCAAAAACACGCTTTTGTTATCTCAATTGGTTATTCCTTAGGAGAATAAGACAGCCGTTCAAATGTCTGGTGTCGTGGTGTAGTTGGTTATCACGTCAGTCTAACACACTGAAGGTCTCCGGTTCGAGTCCGGGCGACGCCATGTGGAACAACACTTAGCGCTCAAACTACTTTTGTTTTAGAAAATTGAGTGTCTGTGTCGATAGGCCGGTGGAAAGATTTCAGATGGCGCTGGAATTCTTTATATCTGCTGCACTTCAGTGTGACGATTGTTTCCTATAGAAATATTCATTTGCAAACTATCATGGCAAGTGAATCTTCTTGTTCCCACTTCAGTTTTTTTGCCAAATCTCAAGGTGTTGCACTTGACAGGACCTGTGGGATTAGTAGATGAAAATTACTTTCCAAGACTTATTCGTGGTTGCCCATCTCTTGAAGAATTGTATTTAGTTTTCCATAGTTTTGTCTGTTATAATTGAAGTGGTTGATTTATCTAGTCCTTCATTGAAAAAACTTAGACTTACTAGTTTGGGAGGACGCTACAACTATGTAATTGAGCGTAACAGATCTTGAAGTCAGCGGATTTGGAAATCATAAGTTTATGCTAAATGTCCCGAGACTGAAAAGATTTGGTGTATGAAATTGATGCTCAAAGAGTAGAGTTCATTCAAGAACTGAAGTCTCTTGTTAGAGCCACAATTTCATCGTCGCATCACGACGCAGAAGGAACTGAAAGTGGCTTGTTATTTCGTAGTCAGCTGGCTTTTGAGCTTATTAATTGGTTACAAAGTGTGAAGTCACTTGACTGATGTCACCACTCCCTGCAGGTATGTATGCCTTCATTTTACTTCTTTCTATGCCTCATCGCCAAATAGGTGGTATTGATAGTTTGGGTGTTCTACCCAACTCTCTTCTTCTACACATTCTGTTGTTTTTCCCTACCAAAAGTGCTGCAGCCAAACATGACTGTGATTGGATGGTTCTATAATCCTTTAGATTTTGGGATAGAGTTATTCAACCATGAAAAGGGGCTTCTTTTAGAAAATTTTGTCTGTACCTGGCAAAATTAGATGAAATTCATAGATTCCAAATTGACCGGTTAATTGCTTCTGTGCTTCAAATTAATGTCAAAGAACTTGAGATTTTGGTGGGAGACTATAATAGTGGAAGCTACTGTAGTTTCCCAGTATTTGATATCTATTCCTAGGATGTTTCCGTGCCGAGCACTAGTTAGTTTGAAAACAAATAGGAATTTGGATTTGATTATTCCTGATTTGGTTTCTTTACCAAGTGTTAAGGTTATGCACTTGGAGGGCTTTGGATTTGTTGATTAAGGCACTGTTAATAGGCTTATTCAGGGGTGTCATTGGCTTGAAGAATTGTTTCTGTTGGGCTCTTCACCACAACCAAAATCTTTATTTCTTGACTCCTCCTCTGCAAACTTTTTCCTCTGTGCCTTTCTGGCGTCCTTAGTATAGTAGAGATGTTTGCTATTACTGCAAAGTCATCCAATCCTGAACATTCATCCTATTATGTGAGTGGAAAGCATGAAGTTGGTATAGATGCTGCAAATCTTAAAAATTTTGACTAGAATAGTGAATCGTGTAGATTTTATTTGAAAACTCAAGTCTTTCTATGCAAAAGTATTGCAGGTTGGATCTCCCAGTTGTCTTGGGAGGAAAATTGATTAACTTCATCAGCATGCTCTTAAATTTCTTGGGCGCATGCAGATTGTGAAATCTCTCTTTTTTTCTGAAAACATTCTCAAGGTACAGCATGGTTTCCTTATATCTTGTTCATGTACTTTTGGCTTTGATTCTAAGCTTTAGAGAATTTTCCTCTCATGAGTCGGACATTGTTAGAAGCTTTATACTTGACATTACTTCTTGTTCGCATGCAAGCTCTCTACTTTTTGCAGCGGTTGGCCATTTTCGCATTCAAGCTTTAGTGCTTGAAGCTTCTGATTATGATATTGCAGATATTCTCTGAATTTGTATGTGGAAAATTTTGCTGAGCTTACTTGAAAGTGCCCCAAACCCTGAAGTACTTTTCTTCATAAAAATGAGTTATCGTGATTCGTGAGCCTTACTTTTGATTTTGCTTGCTCTATGGTTTAAAGATGATGTCTAGAGCTAGAAACATTTTCCAGTGGGTGCACAAAATTAACAAGAATGTTTATTTAATCCTTCTAAAGATATAGATGTCACGCTCACTCCCTGGACTTGTGGGTCCAAGATGTGATCAGAGTTTCAATAGTCAAGTTCAACTATTTGGGTTTCATCTTCGCTAAATCAAAATGAATATCCTTAGTTAGATTTGACTGTTGATGCTTTACTTAAGTATTGGTGTACAACACTTTATTTTTTAGATATGGAATGGGATATTATATTCACCCCTCCATTTTAGAGTTTGTCTCCTCCAAAATCTAATCCAATATCATCATCTGGATTGTCCACTTAATTGTGTTGGATTCTAGAGATGGCTCGTACGGATTCTAGAGGTGCCTCGTACAGACTCTAATGACGTAGCACTTAACTCTACACGAGATTTAATTCCTCCACTTTCTTGTGTAGTCCAACCCAATATCATTGACTTAATTTCACCCTCTGCAGAGACCATATGAGATTCGCTTTAATATCATAATATCACGCCTAGGGCCTAGGGCCTATAGGCTCAACATGCAATCAAAGTCTCAACAATTAACTCCAACTTGGGATATCCATTTTAGGCTAGCAAGGATGGAGTCTAAATAGTTGGATTTGACTGTTAAAACTCCGGTGACTTCTTGCCCTGTGCATCCAGGGTGTGACATATAAATCTCAATAAATGTACTTAAATGGTAGGAATCAATTGTTGTGGAGCGTAGGCCGGTCAATTTGATACTCAAGAGTTGCATTGGAATGTGAGTTTTGCTGCTAGATTGGTTCTCTTCATTTATTTATTCTTTGTCAAATTACAATAACTGCCATGATAGTAAAATTTACTTCACAATCTAACAGGGCACAAATTGTATACAGGCATTTTCTTTTGGCCACTGGGTGCACCTGTACCCACTTGCCAAGACGTACGCCCCCACTGATCAAGAGTATATTGTAAATTCATTACTGAATCTAAGCAAAATATCTACCACGATCATCGTTTGTAGGCGGTTGAAGGAAACTAATATACGGTGTTTGATCATTTATTGGAGTATCAATAAAAGGAATGACAATGCATATTGAGAAAAAAGGATTATATATAAAGAAAAAGATACAATGTTCTGAATTTTTGCTCAATCACACAAATAATCAGCCATGAGAGGTCTCTATGAATTTTTCCTTGCCAACTTGTCAAAAAATTTCCATCTGCTGGAGTTTAAGCATAACGCAGGCAGGCTCCAGTAATTCAGTAACTACTCTGCTAGTCTCCTCGCACTTCAAACAGTAAAAAAAAATTATGTACTGAATACTGAGACAGATATCTGAACCTAGCATTGCTAGCAAGCAAGCAGCTAAGGACGATCTTTTGCAACAAATAGGCTGAAATGCCCAGTGAGAGATCAAATCTGACCACAAAATCTCTCCACATTGACCATTTACATGAGTAGGAGAAACTAGGCTCAAATCTCGCTATACGTACGTTTCTACTTGTAGTTAATCTTATCCTAAAAAACAAAAACAAATTGAAATCCGGTGAGTTTTTATGCCTGTTTTTGTAGGCTACTTGTAATCTTATAAAACCCAAGGTTGAGGATTATCAAAGACTTCAGGAGGGTGTTAATCAGAGGGAAGAATATGGGAAAACATCATAGGAGTAATTGCAAAGGAGGATAGTAATTGTAGTATATAAATGCAAAGGAGGACAATAGAAAAAGTATATAAATGCAAGGGAGGTTAATAATTGTTAGCATATGTATATATATGATAGATTAGGTGAATTTTATACGTATACATTTCAATGGGCACTCGTTAATTAATGATCTGTCTAATGAGTGTCCAATGGGCACTTGTTAATATGGACTTCGTGTGTTCATATTTTGAAGAAATAATATTAATTAGGGAAAGCATATAAATGCAGTATAGGATAATAATTTGTCAATGTATAAATTCATATGGTAAGTTAGATGTGATTTAAATGTACTAACAAGTACACATTAGGCCCCCATTAGAAAAAAAACCTTTTATTTTATATCAATGGACAAATATATCACTATCCACAAAATCTCACCCTGTTAATCGCACGCTTCATCCAGTTTCTCGACTCCGGAGTTTAGGATTTAGGGTTTAATCATCAGCTTTTAATCATCATTGCAATTTAATCATCAGCTTTTTATTTTTGTATATTGTACATTGCCTGATCTGAATAATGGATTATTGAACAAAAGAAAATAAAAAGTTTTAGTAGATTTTTTTCAAACTCTGATGGGCAATGGTCCAGGCGACACTCCCAGAAGAACTGCAGAATGCATGCAGAGGGAGAAGATAGTTAAAAAGATCTCTTGAGACTGCAGAAGGCATGGACGAGTAATGGATAAACATGGGATGTCTGTGGCATCATGGAAAAGTCCAAATAATCAAGTACCAAAATATCAACATATCACCAAATTATTATTCATTATAATTTCACAATTGAAACTTATAAAAACAATCAAACAAAAGTTATTTGAATACAATCCAACATGATGAAATAAATACAACTAAAGTAGTCAAGTTTTCACTTTTGGCATAAATACAATCACTAATTTATTATTGTGCTTGTGCTTTTTTTTTTTAAAAGAAAAAAATGTTATTGTATTAAGTGTAATTAGGGACTTAGTATATATGTATTAGTAAATTTAGTATAACCAATTAATAATTTGTATTAGTACACATATATAATTATTAGTATAATTGATAATATCAATTATATTACATATATTAATATACATTATATAATATATATATAACTAATAATATCATTATCATAAGTTTGTAACTAATTAAATTACATATTAAATATATACATATATATTTTATATATTTATTTTTTTAATGCGGGTGGCGGGGCAAGAGATGAGGCGGGGGTACACTCCCCTGCCCCTGCCCCATTTCTAAGTGGGGGGAAATCGCCCCCTCCCCCTACATTAGTCCCCCGCGGGGCGGGTGACCGCCATCCTTTGCTAAATTGTTAACAACAAATGTACCGCTCAGTAACTGGCGATCGAAGCCAGGAATATTGAAGAGATATATATATATGCATAGGGGTTCAGTTCTAGATACTTGCTCTTATATACCGAGGAAGAATATCTAAAGATAAATAGAAACTTTACCTGAAACACACACTCACTTTCATTAAAGAGGGAAAAGATGTGTAGCCAATTTTAAATCTTACTATTGGAGGCGGCCATCTTCCTAGTTCATTGGATTGAATGATAAACGGAAAGAAATAGCATTGGTTTACTTTTATGTATTGGAGCGATATGTAGTTTACAATGAAGAAAAACTTGCCAAGGGCTTTAAACAGGAATGGCGCTTCAAAATAAATTAATGATATCATACCAACGGAAAAGCTCTTTGGTTGTTGCGTTTTGTGAAGTATATTTAAGGAATAGAACCATGGAACGGGAACTAGTTGTCAATCTGGTGTTTGGTGTTGGTCTTAGTACAATATTAGTTGAAGTGCCAATTTTCACAAATTTGTTCATATGGTCAAGTATCCGGGATGATTTAGTATTTCAGTCATAATTCACATTTTGAGACTATTACTTTAGCTAACTAATCTACCATTCTTACATTCATCCACCATTTCGAAGGTTTTGTAGAGCAATTCTGACAAAGATATGGTGCCTTTAGCGTTAGGCAATCGAGCAAGAATGTCAAAAACAAAAGCTTCTTTTGCCATGCTCAAGAAATTTAAGGAATCCTCGTTGGAGGTTTTCCATAGACATTCAAACCTTTTGACGATTAAGATTTACCAATTTGATGAGTACTAGCTTTTACTTCAATTTCTTTTTGGTTACTAATGGTGATTTGGCAGCAATCGACCTTCTCTTAAAGCCTGCATTTCCATCCTCAATAATACCAGCACTTATTTAACCCCAATAGCCATACATACATCTAGCACATTTCTTTTGGTACCATTGAAGCGTTTCCCAGAAACACATTAGAACTAGTGAAAGAAAAAGAAAACAAATGCGTCCCACATCCAAGAAATTCTATCTTTTCGTCACATAATAACCAGATGCCTAGGTGCAACTTGCCGCCGAGCTTGGTAGCGCAAGCTTGTGACCCGAGGGGGGGCATTAATGTGTTGGAACATTGGATTGGCCCAGATGGTAGGCCTTGTGGAGCTACTCACCGGCCTGCCCATTCCAAGCGGAGAGCTGAGCCACGTAGTCTGAGCGGAGGCTTGGACCACTTGGCTCCTAAAGTGGAGGGCACTGCGTGAGGCTGGCGTTGACAGAGCAACGAGAACTTCCCGCTCCTCGCAGTGGAAGGATAACGGGCTAGAGCTGCACAAGTCCACTAATTGGACCAACACTTTTTGAAATTTTTTTTTTGAAATTTTCTAAAGGAAAAGTTGCTAGATTCTGCAGTTTGTCAATGCAATTAGCATTATTACACTTCTGCAATTTTATTTTTCTCTTACATGTTAGTGTCGCGAATCTTGGGTCAACCTAAACATGAAGAAAATAGCTGTGTCACAGATACAGGGCATGGATAGTGCAGTTTTGGCATTAGAACTTACTGCTCTTTAGGCTTTTTCTTTTGTATCTTGGTCTTATGGATAAGCTTTTTCCTCAAGAAATAGTGTGGAATTTCAGCTTGAGTTTACAGGACATCAGATAAGATTTCAGAAATTTAGCCCCTGTTTGTATATCCACTTGCTGATCTGCTAACACAGAGAGTTGGCTACTTTGCAAGGTTCTATGTCTTGGCTTCTTTTCCTGTTTCCGTCATTTTAGTTGTATTCTTTTGGTTGAAACCTGTAACTGCAGAAATCTAGAAAATCTGGATGCCGACTGCAGAATGACGACTTTGTAACTAATTAGGGCAAGCAAAGCATGGGGGGGGGGGGGTTATGAAAAGTAAGAAAATGGAAAATGTTTAGCATGACAATCCTTCTGTGATGGTATTGTGACGCATGGATGCTGCTCACTGCCTTCTTCTTGAACAGAATGAAGTAATGTGCATCTAAAATGGATGCAGTCTAATAGTTCCTTAAAGGGGCCCAAATGTTTAATCATGATAGTAACGGGCATTGAAAGATTGGTTCTATGAGATCATAGCATTAGGTGGTTTTCATTTGAATTTCTCCTCTAGAGAAGTTGAAGGGTATTTGAGGTGGATATGTTGCAGAATAAGCATTTCTTGATTTTTTGTACTAGCTATAACATTTTGTGTTCAAGTCTTATTATCTTCTATCAATTATGGCCGATAGTTCATTATGGGGTTGCTAGTGCTTGTCTATCACTTCTATTTTCATTCTAGGAATAGAAAGCATGGGGCCTCAAGGATCGGAAAGCAATTAATGTTGCTCAAAACTGTGAATGATACTCAAGGAATAAAGGCTTTTAGAAGGTTAACCTAATATGAATGTGACATTATTGATACTAGAAGTTGGGTCTCTAGAGCTTGTATTGCTCCACATAGTGAATCTATCTTGTGAAAGATCAACTAGATAACTGGGATTTTGGAATTCCTTAAGAAGAAGGTGGCTTGCATTATGTGCATTTTCCAATTTCATTGCATTTTAACCTTGAGGACATTAGTGCGCAATTAAGGACAACAAAGTGGATAATTGATTGTTGTTAACAAAAATACTAGTGAAAAAGTTTGGGATTGGTTGTTGTTAATAAAAATAAAATAATTTAAACCTAATCAAATAAATAAGACATTATGTACACATGATAAAAATGTAAGATGTCGACTTGACAGAACATAAGAATATCGAACTCAGCAAATCTATTATATAGGGAACTAAATAGCATTTTATTATATATAGTAGTGCACGGGTCCTGTTTATCTTCAAGATTTTGTTTTTAGATGAACATGGATACAAAAGAACCAAATAACAAATTTTATTAAATATTTTAAAATACTAAATATTAGACAAACATTGGAAACTAAATGATAAGAAATAGTTACTTCTACAAAATATATTGATTAGTTCTCAACAAATCTTACCTCGATTGTTTTGTAATTTATACAAATAGTTACTTCCAAATGGTAACTATTTGATTAGGCATAATAAATACAAATGGCGGAAACTAATAAAATGATTGAAAATTGTTATAAATAAAGAGGTGAAAAAGGAAAGGGATTAATTATGGATTTTTCTAAGGGGTGTCCACCCTTAGGGTACTGGTTAGCACACTTAACATTTATCTAACCTACCATATATGTATACATATATTAATAATTATTATCCTCTCTTGCATTCATATACTTTTTCAATTTAATTTTTCCTATCCTCCTTTGTATTTATTTACTTTTTTCAATTAATCTTATATTTTCAAAAAAATAACACCTAAAATATATTTTAACGAGTGCTCTATGGACACCCATTAGACAGACCGATTAATTATAACCAAAAAAAAAAAAGAATCAAAAGCATTAAAAAAAACTAATATTAAATATGTCCACATGGCAAATAGATATATAATGCACTTGGCAAAGGTTAGAGTAGCCAAATCTACAACCTTCCAAAATCGTAATTAAACATCCTTATATATATGTGTGTGTATGTGCATGTATATATGTACATATGTATGTATGTATATGTATATACGTATGCATGTATCATATGATATAATATGTGATATATGATAATACAAGTAATTTGGTTTGACTTTCAAATCGTACAGTTTCTTTAATACTGTATTTTTTATGGTTGTGGGATTCATCTACAGAGAAAGTATGGGGAATAATGTGCAAGTAACCTTTCGTATGTTGAAGAAATCAAAGGCCTTTCTAGGTATTAACTCTATACGGAAAAGAAGTGAAGTGAAGACGGGAATATTCCATTACTCCTTTCTAGCGTTCTTAACTAATTTGAGTGGAGGACGAAGATCATCAGAAATTCATCATCAACTCGAGAAGCCTGATGAAATGGGGCTGATAATCTGGTGGTCTTGATTTCTCAACTAGCTAACCCCAGATGCAATAGCCAGTTGGCCACCAGTCTACAAACACTTGCAGGTTCTTCTGTGTTTTTTTGTAATTCATACGTTTTCTTGTAAAATTGCTTATTTAGCTTTATGCATCGATACTTTGATGTTTAATGCCCTAGATCCCTGAGCTATTTTGAGACATTTGGATAGGAAAAGGACATACGGCCATTGCAGCTCCTCATTTCAGCCTTTTGGGTGCCTGTTGATCATGCATTTCCTTTGCACGGCCAGATGGAGGCTGAAAAAGGACATAGAAAAAGTATGTGCCCAATGGATTCATCAGCAGCTGAACGCAAAGTACATCAAGCATCCACTGGCATCCCCCATGTCAACAGTCCTTAGTGGCTAATCTGTTCTTACAGGCCAGCCACAATACGAAAGTATGTCTCAGAACGTGCTTTTCTCCCCGCACCATTTTGCTCCAAAAAACAGAAGAGTCAGGATTAGTAAACTGCTTGTGTGCAGATCTAGCAGTATAGCATCCTTTAGAATCAACAATCCAAGTAGCAGCATCAAGTTGGCCTGGCACAGGAACCAGTGAAGGCGGGGTAGCAGTTACCAACTGCACTACTTCCCCTGTGTACCTTCTACCTGTGGGCCAAGCCCATGCACCATTGTGAATAATAGAGGATGCTTTGGCATTTTCAGAGCTTCTGAACAAGTGAATTATGCAAGCAAAAAACACTTGAATCAGAGGTCCAACAGGGTGCCACCAATCATGCCGCAAGTGAGTCATCTGCCCATCTCCTACTACGATTTGAATGCATTTCCTTCCAATGGACCTCAACTTTAACATCTTCCACCAGTTCCAGGAGGAAGAGGAACAATTGGTACTAGGAGATAGTGTAAATTTACGAACTTGGTAAATTCGTAATTTGACCTGCAATAAGAAATGTTTCCATAATTTATGAACAGCGACCCATAACACATCTACAACTTCTCTGAAACTGCCACCCTACTTTTTGCAGATTGCTAATTCTTTGAAGAAGGTGTCTCTTTCTGGACAATGGCAACGGTTGAAGTCCTAGTCAGAGGATTGGAATAGGACATTGTCGTTCATGAAAGCCTCAAAGGTTTGCCAGGTTTACCAGATTGTGCTCAACAAAAGGATTTGGAGGAGAAGTTGACGAATCCCATAGGCACTTGTGAAAATTTCCCGGTAATTTATATCGATCTCTCTACATGTCCTAGGCATTTTCATCCTCCTGATAACCAAGAGGTTTCCTGGTTGTTGTTTCTAACGATTGTGTCTCAAGATCATTTACATATGACCAGTTATTTCAAATTTTTATTGTTAAAAATTGAAAGGTGTTTGAACTTGTGACAAGGATCAAATGTCGTCTGATGTGATCATGCTTTTTCAGGTGGCTTGGTACATCACTTGGTAGTAGAACTGGAATTTCTAGTAATATATACAATTTTCAGCTGAACTGGATCATTTGCACCTGGAAAATAAAGCATGACCTCTGTTTGACTGACATGGTTATATCTGCTAGTATTATTCGATATGATAGGTTTTAGCTTATTTCTATTTTTTAATGAAAAACATGTTCCTGGATAAGATCTTCATTATTTGGAAAAATAACACCCTGTTTGGTAGCTACTAGACAAGCATAGTGGAACTGAGTACCCTAACAATTTATTGGCACTGTTGGATTGGATGATGGATACTACAGCAAGGTCACAAGGCTCAATTCAAAATGTATTGTTTGTAATAGATATCAATAGCCATAATTTTTGTGAGAAAAGTAGCCATTTCTTTCTTTAACAAACAAAAGAAACAGATTAGTAAAAAAATTTCAACCGATGAGTTTACAAGGGCTCATCAATGATATACAATTTCTTAGGTTCTTCTCCATGGAGTTAAGAACTTTAGTTGATCCGATAATTTCTATAATTACATCAAATCAAATCGCCAAAAAATCATTAATCCTCAAAAAGTTTCAGAGCTAAGAACTTTAGTTGATGCTAATCAATCAAATTTCAACAACAAAAAAATTCAAGATTAAAATAACGATTGCCACCAAATCATTGTCACAACCCAAAAGATAGTAGTAAATCTGTTTCAGTTTTATCATGAAGGTTAGTCAAACTCTGCAACAGATTAGAAAAAAAAAATTAGTGAAACACACAAGTTACCACAATCAATCCAAATATTACTTGAAAAGGAATGAGTTTATTTGTTTTTCTACACACATTCATTAATGAGGATGGAGAAAGATGGAAAAAATTAAGTAGATTGAGGATGAATAGTTTGTCTTTTTTGTTCTTTGTCCCCCCTTCTTAAAAAAAAATTGCCAATTTTGGTTTAACTATTTCAAGCTTGGATTAAATATTTATCAAGACTGAACTAAAACAAACATTTTTCAGACAAACTCAAATTGTTTGAATTTTTTCCATATAAATTTTAAAAACAATGATAATTGAGCCAAAGTTCAAACAGAATAGAGTTAATTCCATTTTGCGCCTTTCAACTATAACCAAATTCTCTCTTTAGTACTTAAATTTTAAAATGAGATATTTTAGTTTTCAAACTATAAAATTGGTCTAACTTAGGCATACAATTTTTCTTGCAATATAAGATGAGATACTTTAGTCCCGTTTTAGCTTCAAACAGGATAAATTTTATATTTCAATTTTAGGGTTTAAAGAGTTCCATCTCAATATAGATGAAAAATGCACAGCACAATTAACCAAAAACAAGTCACGCTATTCATGCTTTGTTTAATTAATTTCCAAATCAAGTTCAAATGAAATTCGACCAAATCAAGTTAAATCCGACTTCGAGTATCAAGTAGATCGGGCCCTCGACTTTCAACTATAAAAAATTATGATAAATGGTGCAATATTAGGAGGGGAAATGTGACTACACCCAAAGAGTACGGGGAATAAAGTGCAATAAACCTTTTATATTTCTCCCTACCTGGTAAGCAAACTGACGAAGTCAACTCATCATATTACACAAGACTAATATACTAATACATTTCTCGGTAATTAAGTTACTCGATCAAAAACACGCTTTTGTTATCTCAATTGGTTATTCCTTAGGAGAATAAGACAGCCGTTCAAATGTCTGGTGTCGTGGTGTAGTTGGTTATCACGTCAGTCTAACACACTGAAGGTCTCCGGTTCGAGTCCGGGCGACGCCATGTGGAACAACACTTAGCGCTCAAACTACTTTTGTTTTAGAAAATTGAGTGTCTGTGTCGATAGGCCGGTGGAAAGATTTCAGATGGCGCTGGAATTCTTTATATCTGCTGCACTTCAGTGTGACGATTGTTTCCTATAGAAATATTCATTTGCAAACTATCATGGCAAGTGAATCTTCTTGTTCCCACTTCAGTTTTTTTGCCAAATCTCAAGGTGTTGCACTTGACAGGACCTGTGGGATTAGTAGATGAAAATTACTTTCCAAGACTTATTCGTGGTTGCCCATCTCTTGAAGAATTGTATTTAGTTTTCCATAGTTTTGTCTGTTATAATTGAAGTGGTTGATTTATCTAGTCCTTCATTGAAAAAACTTAGACTTACTAGTTTGGGAGGACGCTACAACTATGTAATTGAGCGTAACAGATCTTGAAGTCAGCGGATTTGGAAATCATAAGTTTATGCTAAATGTCCCGAGACTGAAAAGATTTGGTGTATGAAATTGATGCTCAAAGAGTAGAGTTCATTCAAGAACTGAAGTCTCTTGTTAGAGCCACAATTTCATCGTCGCATCACGACGCAGAAGGAACTGAAAGTGGCTTGTTATTTCGTAGTCAGCTGGCTTTTGAGCTTATTAATTGGTTACAAAGTGTGAAGTCACTTGACTGATGTCACCACTCCCTGCAGGTATGTATGCCTTCATTTTACTTCTTTCTATGCCTCATCGCCAAATAGGTGGTATTGATAGTTTGGGTGTTCTACCCAACTCTCTTCTTCTACACATTCTGTTGTTTTTCCCTACCAAAAGTGCTGCAGCCAAACATGACTGTGATTGGATGGTTCTATAATCCTTTAGATTTTGGGATAGAGTTATTCAACCATGAAAAGGGGCTTCTTTTAGAAAATTTTGTCTGTACCTGGCAAAATTAGATGAAATTCATAGATTCCAAATTGACCGGTTAATTGCTTCTGTGCTTCAAATTAATGTCAAAGAACTTGAGATTTTGGTGGGAGACTATAATAGTGGAAGCTACTGTAGTTTCCCAGTATTTGATATCTATTCCTAGGATGTTTCCGTGCCGAGCACTAGTTAGTTTGAAAACAAATAGGAATTTGGATTTGATTATTCCTGATTTGGTTTCTTTACCAAGTGTTAAGGTTATGCACTTGGAGGGCTTTGGATTTGTTGATTAAGGCACTGTTAATAGGCTTATTCAGGGGTGTCATTGGCTTGAAGAATTGTTTCTGTTGGGCTCTTCACCACAACCAAAATCTTTATTTCTTGACTCCTCCTCTGCAAACTTTTTCCTCTGTGCCTTTCTGGCGTCCTTAGTATAGTAGAGATGTTTGCTATTACTGCAAAGTCATCCAATCCTGAACATTCATCCTATTATGTGAGTGGAAAGCATGAAGTTGGTATAGATGCTGCAAATCTTAAAAATTTTGACTAGAATAGTGAATCGTGTAGATTTTATTTGAAAACTCAAGTCTTTCTATGCAAAAGTATTGCAGGTTGGATCTCCCAGTTGTCTTGGGAGGAAAATTGATTAACTTCATCAGCATGCTCTTAAATTTCTTGGGCGCATGCAGATTGTGAAATCTCTCTTTTTTTCTGAAAACATTCTCAAGGTACAGCATGGTTTCCTTATATCTTGTTCATGTACTTTTGGCTTTGATTCTAAGCTTTAGAGAATTTTCCTCTCATGAGTCGGACATTGTTAGAAGCTTTATACTTGACATTACTTCTTGTTCGCATGCAAGCTCTCTACTTTTTGCAGCGGTTGGCCATTTTCGCATTCAAGCTTTAGTGCTTGAAGCTTCTGATTATGATATTGCAGATATTCTCTGAATTTGTATGTGGAAAATTTTGCTGAGCTTACTTGAAAGTGCCCCAAACCCTGAAGTACTTTTCTTCATAAAAATGAGTTATCGTGATTCGTGAGCCTTACTTTTGATTTTGCTTGCTCTATGGTTTAAAGATGATGTCTAGAGCTAGAAACATTTTCCAGTGGGTGCACAAAATTAACAAGAATGTTTATTTAATCCTTCTAAAGATATAGATGTCACGCTCACTCCCTGGACTTGTGGGTCCAAGATGTGATCAGAGTTTCAATAGTCAAGTTCAACTATTTGGGTTTCATCTTCGCTAAATCAAAATGAATATCCTTAGTTAGATTTGACTGTTGATGCTTTACTTAAGTATTGGTGTACAACACTTTATTTTTTAGATATGGAATGGGATATTATATTCACCCCTCCATTTTAGAGTTTGTCTCCTCCAAAATCTAATCCAATATCATCATCTGGATTGTCCACTTAATTGTGTTGGATTCTAGAGATGGCTCGTACGGATTCTAGAGGTGCCTCGTACAGACTCTAATGACGTAGCACTTAACTCTACACGAGATTTAATTCCTCCACTTTCTTGTGTAGTCCAACCCAATATCATTGACTTAATTTCACCCTCTGCAGAGACCATATGAGATTCGCTTTAATATCATAATATCACGCCTAGGGCCTAGGGCCTATAGGCTCAACATGCAATCAAAGTCTCAACAATTAACTCCAACTTGGGATATCCATTTTAGGCTAGCAAGGATGGAGTCTAAATAGTTGGATTTGACTGTTAAAACTCCGGTGACTTCTTGCCCTGTGCATCCAGGGTGTGACATATAAATCTCAATAAATGTACTTAAATGGTAGGAATCAATTGTTGTGGAGCGTAGGCCGGTCAATTTGATACTCAAGAGTTGCATTGGAATGTGAGTTTTGCTGCTAGATTGGTTCTCTTCATTTATTTATTCTTTGTCAAATTACAATAACTGCCATGATAGTAAAATTTACTTCACAATCTAACAGGGCACAAATTGTATACAGGCATTTTCTTTTGGCCACTGGGTGCACCTGTACCCACTTGCCAAGACGTACGCCCCCACTGATCAAGAGTATATTGTAAATTCATTACTGAATCTAAGCAAAATATCTACCACGATCATCGTTTGTAGGCGGTTGAAGGAAACTAATATACGGTGTTTGATCATTTATTGGAGTATCAATAAAAGGAATGACAATGCATATTGAGAAAAAAGGATTATATATAAAGAAAAAGATACAATGTTCTGAATTTTTGCTCAATCACACAAATAATCAGCCATGAGAGGTCTCTATGAATTTTTCCTTGCCAACTTGTCAAAAAATTTCCATCTGCTGGAGTTTAAGCATAACGCAGGCAGGCTCCAGTAATTCAGTAACTACTCTGCTAGTCTCCTCGCACTTCAAACAGTAAAAAAAAATTATGTACTGAATACTGAGACAGATATCTGAACCTAGCATTGCTAGCAAGCAAGCAGCTAAGGACGATCTTTTGCAACAAATAGGCTGAAATGCCCAGTGAGAGATCAAATCTGACCACAAAATCTCTCCACATTGACCATTTACATGAGTAGGAGAAACTAGGCTCAAATCTCGCTATACGTACGTTTCTACTTGTAGTTAATCTTATCCTAAAAAACAAAAACAAATTGAAATCCGGTGAGTTTTTATGCCTGTTTTTGTAGGCTACTTGTAATCTTATAAAACCCAAGGTTGAGGATTATCAAAGACTTCAGGAGGGTGTTAATCAGAGGGAAGAATATGGGAAAACATCATAGGAGTAATTGCAAAGGAGGATAGTAATTGTAGTATATAAATGCAAAGGAGGACAATAGAAAAAGTATATAAATGCAAGGGAGGTTAATAATTGTTAGCATATGTATATATATGATAGATTAGGTGAATTTTATACGTATACATTTCAATGGGCACTCGTTAATTAATGATCTGTCTAATGAGTGTCCAATGGGCACTTGTTAATATGGACTTCGTGTGTTCATATTTTGAAGAAATAATATTAATTAGGGAAAGCATATAAATGCAGTATAGGATAATAATTTGTCAATGTATAAATTCATATGGTAAGTTAGATGTGATTTAAATGTACTAACAAGTACACATTAGGCCCCCATTAGAAAAAAAACCTTTTATTTTATATCAATGGACAAATATATCACTATCCACAAAATCTCACCCTGTTAATCGCACGCTTCATCCAGTTTCTCGACTCCGGAGTTTAGGATTTAGGGTTTAATCATCAGCTTTTAATCATCATTGCAATTTAATCATCAGCTTTTTATTTTTGTATATTGTACATTGCCTGATCTGAATAATGGATTATTGAACAAAAGAAAATAAAAAGTTTTAGTAGATTTTTTTCAAACTCTGATGGGCAATGGTCCAGGCGACACTCCCAGAAGAACTGCAGAATGCATGCAGAGGGAGAAGATAGTTAAAAAGATCTCTTGAGACTGCAGAAGGCATGGACGAGTAATGGATAAACATGGGATGTCTGTGGCATCATGGAAAAGTCCAAATAATCAAGTACCAAAATATCAACATATCACCAAATTATTATTCATTATAATTTCACAATTGAAACTTATAAAAACAATCAAACAAAAGTTATTTGAATACAATCCAACATGATGAAATAAATACAACTAAAGTAGTCAAGTTTTCACTTTTGGCATAAATACAATCACTAATTTATTATTGTGCTTGTGCTTTTTTTTTTTAAAAGAAAAAAATGTTATTGTATTAAGTGTAATTAGGGACTTAGTATATATGTATTAGTAAATTTAGTATAACCAATTAATAATTTGTATTAGTACACATATATAATTATTAGTATAATTGATAATATCAATTATATTACATATATTAATATACATTATATAATATATATATAACTAATAATATCATTATCATAAGTTTGTAACTAATTAAATTACATATTAAATATATACATATATATTTTATATATTTATTTTTTTAATGCGGGTGGCGGGGCAAGAGATGAGGCGGGGGTACACTCCCCTGCCCCTGCCCCATTTCTAAGTGGGGGGAAATCGCCCCCTCCCCCTACATTAGTCCCCCGCGGGGCGGGTGACCGCCATCCTTTGCTAAATTGTTAACAACAAATGTACCGCTCAGTAACTGGCGATCGAAGCCAGGAATATTGAAGAGATATATATATATGCATAGGGGTTCAGTTCTAGATACTTGCTCTTATATACCGAGGAAGAATATCTAAAGATAAATAGAAACTTTACCTGAAACACACACTCACTTTCATTAAAGAGGGAAAAGATGTGTAGCCAATTTTAAATCTTACTATTGGAGGCGGCCATCTTCCTAGTTCATTGGATTGAATGATAAACGGAAAGAAATAGCATTGGTTTACTTTTATGTATTGGAGCGATATGTAGTTTACAATGAAGAAAAACTTGCCAAGGGCTTTAAACAGGAATGGCGCTTCAAAATAAATTAATGATATCATACCAACGGAAAAGCTCTTTGGTTGTTGCGTTTTGTGAAGTATATTTAAGGAATAGAACCATGGAACGGGAACTAGTTGTCAATCTGGTGTTTGGTGTTGGTCTTAGTACAATATTAGTTGAAGTGCCAATTTTCACAAATTTGTTCATATGGTCAAGTATCCGGGATGATTTAGTATTTCAGTCATAATTCACATTTTGAGACTATTACTTTAGCTAACTAATCTACCATTCTTACATTCATCCACCATTTCGAAGGTTTTGTAGAGCAATTCTGACAAAGATATGGTGCCTTTAGCGTTAGGCAATCGAGCAAGAATGTCAAAAACAAAAGCTTCTTTTGCCATGCTCAAGAAATTTAAGGAATCCTCGTTGGAGGTTTTCCATAGACATTCAAACCTTTTGACGATTAAGATTTACCAATTTGATGAGTACTAGCTTTTACTTCAATTTCTTTTTGGTTACTAATGGTGATTTGGCAGCAATCGACCTTCTCTTAAAGCCTGCATTTCCATCCTCAATAATACCAGCACTTATTTAACCCCAATAGCCATACATACATCTAGCACATTTCTTTTGGTACCATTGAAGCGTTTCCCAGAAACACATTAGAACTAGTGAAAGAAAAAGAAAACAAATGCGTCCCACATCCAAGAAATTCTATCTTTTCGTCACATAATAACCAGATGCCTAGGTGCAACTTGCCGCCGAGCTTGGTAGCGCAAGCTTGTGACCCGAGGGGGGGCATTAATGTGTTGGAACATTGGATTGGCCCAGATGGTAGGCCTTGTGGAGCTACTCACCGGCCTGCCCATTCCAAGCGGAGAGCTGAGCCACGTAGTCTGAGCGGAGGCTTGGACCACTTGGCTCCTAAAGTGGAGGGCACTGCGTGAGGCTGGCGTTGACAGAGCAACGAGAACTTCCCGCTCCTCGCAGTGGAAGGATAACGGGCTAGAGCTGCACAAGTCCACTAATTGGACCAACACTTTTTGAAATTTTTTTTTTGAAATTTTCTAAAGGAAAAGTTGCTAGATTCTGCAGTTTGTCAATGCAATTAGCATTATTACACTTCTGCAATTTTATTTTTCTCTTACATGTTAGTGTCGCGAATCTTGGGTCAACCTAAACATGAAGAAAATAGCTGTGTCACAGATACAGGGCATGGATAGTGCAGTTTTGGCATTAGAACTTACTGCTCTTTAGGCTTTTTCTTTTGTATCTTGGTCTTATGGATAAGCTTTTTCCTCAAGAAATAGTGTGGAATTTCAGCTTGAGTTTACAGGACATCAGATAAGATTTCAGAAATTTAGCCCCTGTTTGTATATCCACTTGCTGATCTGCTAACACAGAGAGTTGGCTACTTTGCAAGGTTCTATGTCTTGGCTTCTTTTCCTGTTTCCGTCATTTTAGTTGTATTCTTTTGGTTGAAACCTGTAACTGCAGAAATCTAGAAAATCTGGATGCCGACTGCAGAATGACGACTTTGTAACTAATTAGGGCAAGCAAAGCATGGGGGGGGGGGGTTATGAAAAGTAAGAAAATGGAAAATGTTTAGCATGACAATCCTTCTGTGATGGTATTGTGACGCATGGATGCTGCTCACTGCCTTCTTCTTGAACAGAATGAAGTAATGTGCATCTAAAATGGATGCAGTCTAATAGTTCCTTAAAGGGGCCCAAATGTTTAATCATGATAGTAACGGGCATTGAAAGATTGGTTCTATGAGATCATAGCATTAGGTGGTTTTCATTTGAATTTCTCCTCTAGAGAAGTTGAAGGGTATTTGAGGTGGATATGTTGCAGAATAAGCATTTCTTGATTTTTTGTACTAGCTATAACATTTTGTGTTCAAGTCTTATTATCTTCTATCAATTATGGCCGATAGTTCATTATGGGGTTGCTAGTGCTTGTCTATCACTTCTATTTTCATTCTAGGAAAAGAAAGCACGGGGCCTCAAGGATCGGAAAGCAATTAATGTTGCTCAAAACTGTGAATGATACTCAAGTAATAAAGGCTTTTAGAAGGTTAACCTAATATGAATGTGACATTATTGATACTAGAAGTTGGGTCTCTAGAGCTTGTATTGCTCCACATAGTGAGCCTATCTTGTGAAAGATCAACTAGATAACTGGGATTTTGGAATTCCTTAAGAAGAAGGTGGCTTGCATTATGTGCATTTTCCAATTTCATTGTATTTTAACCTTGAGGACATTGGTGCGCAATTAAGGATAACAAACTGGATAATTGATTGTTGTTAACAAAAATACTAGTGAAAAAGTTTCGGATTGGTTGTTATTAATAAAAATAAAACAATTTAAACCTAATCAAATAAATAAGACAATATGTACACAGGATAAAAATGTAAGACGTCGACTTGACAGAACGTAAGAATATCGAACTCAGCAAATCTATTATATAGGGAACTGAATAGCATTTTATTATATATAGTAGTGCACGGGTCCTCTTTATTATCTTCAAGATTTTGCTTTTAGATGAACATGGATACAAAAGAACTAAATAACAAATTTTATTAAATATTTTAAAATACTAAATATTAGACAAACATTGGAAACTAAATGATAAGAAATAGTTACTTCTACAAAATACATTGATTAGTTCTCAACAAATCTTACCTTGATTGAAAGTTAGAAAAAAAAAAGATTGTTTTGTAATTTATACAAATAGTTACTTCCAAATGGTAACTATTTGATTAGGCGTAATAAATACAAATGGCTGAAACTAATAAAATGATTGAAAGTTGTTATACATAAAGAAGTGAAAAAGGAAAGGGATTAATTATGGATTTTTCTAAGGGGTGTCCGCCCTTAGGGTACTGGTTAGCACACTTAACATTTATCTAACCTACCATATATGTATACATATATTAATAATTATTATCCTCTCTTGCATTTATATACTTTTTCAATTTAATTTCTCCTATCATCCTTTGTATTTATTTACTTTTTTCAATTAATCTTATATTTTAAAAACATAACACCTAAAATTTATTTTAACGAGTGCTCTATGAACACCCATTAGACTGACCGATTAATTATAACCAAAAAAAAATCAAAAGCATTAAAAAAACTAATATTAAATATGTCCACATGGCGAATAGATATATAATGCATTTGGCAAAGGTTAGAGTAGCCAAATGTACAACCTTTCAAAATTGAAATTAAACATCATTATATATATATATATATATATATATATATACACATGTCTGTGTGTATGTGCATGTATATATGTACATATGTATGTATGTATATGTATATACGTATGCAAAAACTTGACGTGCGCGGAGTATACATATACAATTAAGCTCATCCTAATCAAGTTTTACATTTATAAACTCCTAAACACCCCACACGCGATTTATCGCAAGTATACGAATCGTGAGCGAGTATAGGGTATTAAGGGTCGATCCCACAAGGAAGATTGCAATTACCGGTACTACTAAAGCTTCTCTATTATTTAGACTATCAATGAATTATAACAAATTTTACCTACTCAAATTATACAAAATAACAAATGAAAGCTCCTTGGGTTGTGGTATCCCTAACTACTCATGCAAGTGCTATATTTGGATCATTGAATACTACATCTAGGCTAATTATGGTGTAATTTCCTTATGCATTTGAATCCTACTTTCGTAGTGAATCAATTATACTCATAACTAATCCATACCTATTTTCATAGTTATGAAATTAGCTACAAGTTCATTTCTTCAATGAAATTACATGAAATGAATCACTAAAAACCACATAAGTGCACCTCTACTTTCGTGAGTGTACTCCCTATGTTTAGCACTTCTTGAACTAGTGTTAAATCTCAATTTTCATTGCAGAAACAACACCTTAGATAATCACAATTAATGGTACCAGATTAATCATGATTTCAAGAGCTAAAGTGCTAAATAACTTGCTCAAATCATAGCAGTCAAATAACCAAATAATAAACACTAACAATTATAGAAAGTTCAACCAAACCCAAGGTATAAACTTTAGAAACACATAATGAACACAAAATCCAGAACTTGTATATTAACTAAACTTGGAATCAAATACAAAAGATAAAGAGTTTGGAAGGAATACAACCCTTGTCACATGAGCTTTCTTCCTTGCCTTCTTCATCCTCCATCTTCATCCTAATCTAGATAATAAACAAGAATGGAAAAGCTACACTACTCTATACTAAGCTAAACTAACATTAGGGAGATGAAAGAGCTACATTTCTGCAGCTTCAAGCTTTCTCCCGTAGCTCTCTCTATTTTTCTGCTATGAACTCCCCCCTCTATTTTTGCAATGCATTTTGGCTCTTTTATGATGAAAGGTGGTCAAGAAATGAGGATTACATCTCCCTTTTACAGCTGGGAATGTTTCTCACATGTCTAGCATCCAATGTGAGTTGGTGGAGGTGAAATTGATTTTTTACGCGTACAGAGCAGCCTTTTCTGACCAGTGATCCGAGCTGCTACAGTACCTCGGATCCGTATGGATCCGAGCTCGGATCCACTAACCCAGAAACAACCGAGGGTTCGGATGAATAGTGGATCCGAGTGTGGATCACTTGCTCTGTTTTTGGCCCAACTTCAACCAATCTTTTCTTGATGTTAGAGGCTGAACCAGCTCTTGACCAAAACATAAAACTTGTAGCCCTTTGAGTTAGCTTTCCAATGCATCAAGAATCACCTCATTTGGATCTGTGTAGGCTGAGAAATGACCGAAATACCCTTGCCTGCTCATTGCCCTGTTCCAGTTTCGACCAGTAGAAATTTGCTATTGTAATTCGGCATTTTGACCTGGAAAACCTTCAAACTGGATTTAGATGTCTTAACCAAAGTTGTAGATCTATCTCTTATCTTCAAATGGGTTCAAGAATCATCCCAATCCGATCATTGTAACTCAAGTTATAGCCGAAATACGAAAATGTGTCAAAACTGTCAAAATACACAAAATCCAAGTAAAAAGTGATAAAAACCTCATTTAATCACTTAAAAACATTTATTCACCAATTATAGCCAAAATGATTCATATTCTTCCAATAATATAACCAAAGTGACTAAAAATAATATAAAATGTCATACAATTATTACGTAAATTAGTCACTTATCAAACTCCCCCACACTTAAATCATTGCTTGTCCTCAAGCAATTCACACATAATCAAATGCAATGATTCAAGAGGTGAAACAATATATGCACTTTGTCCAATTTAATTCCTCAAGACTTGGAAAATAATTATTATATAATTATTCAATTTACACTAAATACTCATAATATCAAGTAAAGGAAAGATAATTATACCCTAAATTCAACAAGTTAAACTTAATCTCTTACCCTAACCTAATTTCACAAATAAGCAACCCACATAGTCGATTTATAGCATTCCTCCTCCTATAATCATCCTTTTCTCAAAATTTTACATCTAAGAGGGATTTATTCATACTAATTTTACTTAATTAGTGAGAATGCCTTTTTACGCGAAAATCGACACTTTTAGGTGAAGATTCCCGGTTACTCAACATTTCACTTATTCAAGTTGCAATGCATACTCTTAATTCAAGTACCTTTTTACGCGAAAATCGACATTTGTAGATGCCAACCCCCGGTTACTCGGTACAAAAATCATTGGAGTAGAATAATTTTTTCTTTCTTTTCTTCTTTTTTTTTTTTTTTTTTTTTTACTAAAGGACAATAAATAGATATTCCCTCTTAGAAAATATATAAGACTAATCAAAGGAGGAGTATAACCTTTTATCAACTATGTCAATCACTTACTTGCAAAATTAAGTAAAGAGAAGAAATCTCATTAAACATGTAAAATTATAGGCATAATTTTCCTCACTTTACCAAATATACTTTCTAAAATGTAAAAATTCTAATTGCATAATAACTATTTCCAAGTTAAATGAGGACTAAACCTTCCAAAATACACATAAAGTTTCAACAATTGGAAGAATAAAAACATTTAAAGTTGGAACAAATTAGCCCTTTTTGAATGAAAATGCAAAAATTTGAAGAACTTTTGGGCCATAGTGACATATTGGACAAGATGTTAGACAAATTTTGACGGAGTTTCCCCATATAAATGGAAGAAAACTCCCTGCCAACAAACCCAATTTCAGGCAAATTATCCACATGGCAAATAATTCAAACACAATTCCAATATTTCTAAGCATTTAAATCCACAAAATATCATCACATAGCATTAGAATGCAAGTTCACATATTTCCTCCCCCACACTTAAACTTCACATTGTCCTCAATGTGAGAAAAGGAAAATAAAGAAAGAGTAAAAGAAAATACTCCCCTTATGACTTGCGCAATCCGAATCCATGTCCAAGTGATGAATTTCCAACTTTACTTGAAAGAATGGAGACTTCAATTAATGCACCTTGAAAAAAAAAACAAAAATACAATTCTTAAGAATAAAAGCTTGCAACCAACAAGAAGAAAAGTGGAGTTGAAGGAGGAAAAAGAGGGAAGAATGAAGAAAAGTGGTCCGAGGCTTCGTTTGGAAAGGATCCGAGGTCGTTTTTGAAAGGATCCGAGGTCGGATCATGATAAGTGAGCTCGGATCAAGAAGCTCAAATTTTTTCTGATTGCAGAAGTGGATCCGAGGCCTCGGATCCATATGGATCCGAGCTCGGATCAAGAAGCTCGAAGTTTTTCTCTGATTGCAGAAGTGGATCCGAGGCCTTGGATCCATATGGATCCGAGGCCTTGGATCCATTGAATCTGCACTTATTGCAGAATTTTTGCAATTTTCAGTTTGACCTCAATTCTTCAAAATACACCCTAGATCATTTCTATGTCAAAATAAATCATTCACGCACATGTAAAATGATCTAAACATGCATTCTAAACCTCTTTAATGCATCAAAATTCACAATTACTGAAATTGAGGTATTGAGATCTTTGATCAAACTTCGCCTTTTTCACCTCATTTGGTCACTTTTGCATCTTTTTCCAAAACCTACAAATGAAAAATAACAAAATAACTCAAACTTATACTTTAAACATAAAATCACTCCAAAGTAACACCAACTTAAACAAGCATTGGGTTGCCTCCCAATAAGCGCTTCTTTAAAGTCAATAGCTTGACTATATCACCTCATTTTTCAAGGAGGCTTAGTTAACGAATAATCCACCATTTTAGGCCTTGGTGGATCATTGTAAGGTGACTTAATAGAAAAAGCCACATGAACTAATGATCTGAGAGATGGAAGTGACTTACATATTCCAAGTGTTCCATAGATATTACCTTGAATATGCACCACTTGAGAACTTACCAAAGGAAATGTCATGAGAGTATCTTGGGCAGGAATACCTTTAGAACCTATACTTTCAATGCACTCCTCAAGAGGGGTGAAAAATGAGTCATTAAAACTCACCTCTTGAGGCTCAAAGTTAGTTCCAAAGATATTATCATGTGAAATGGACATTTGCTCATTGAAACACAATTGAGATTCATCATTTTCATCAAAATGCAACCCATTTTCACATACAACATTCCCATCATTCATGCTAGGATCATTTTGCACATTATTAGAGGAAATAACTTCACACAATGCATTCAATTGCTCATGTATTCGACCAAAGTGAGAAGCTAATTCATCTATTCTTTCCTCAATCCTATCAAAACGATCGGAAGTTGCATTTGCTAGCTTTTCTATTGCTAAATCAAATTGATTAGAAAAATTTTCTACAGCTAGCTCCCAAGATGCATTAGAATCATTAGCTAATGGTTCACTTTCTAACTCCCAAGGTAGAGGTGTATTAGCTAACTTCTCTATTGCCAACTCCCAAGATGGTTTTGATTCATATTGGACACTTTCAGGTTGGTGATCATAAAAATATGAATTATCACTATAAGTACATTGATTATTCCAACCATAAGCAGGAGAATTGCTCCAATTAGCACTATATTGATCAAAACAAGGATTGTAATGCTCTAATTCATCATAATAATCCACATTTTGTGCTTGCATACATGTATTAGTAGCATGATAACCTCCACACAAGTCACAAATCACATGATAAGAATTAAAAGCATTAACATTCCTTCTCTGCTCAATTTCATGCATCATGGTGTCCATTTGAACTTGTAACTTAATTACATCAAATTTTGCCTTTAAGCACCTTAAACCATCTTCAAAAGACATACATTCAGTAAATTCTTGGTTACCTCTATTAAAGGAGCTTTGCACTTGGTAACCATCCATTACCAATCTTCCACTTCTCAAGCATTGTCCTCCAAATTGTCCTACCCTTCTCATCACCTAAAATTGCTTTTAAACAACTTAAGAGCAAAATTAGTAAGAAGAATAGGTGATAAAACACATACACATAAAAAATTCTAAAATGACAGAAAATAACATTCACACAATAACTAATAAAATGTCTAAACTAATAAAGTTACTCTTCACACCGATATTGCCAAATCTTCCCCGGCAACGGCGCCAAAAACTTGACGTGCGCGGAGTATACATATACAATTAAGCTCATCCTAATCAAGTTTTACATTTATAAACTCCTAAACACCCCACACGCGATTTATCGCAAGTATACGAATCGTGAGCGAGTATAGGGTATTAAGGGTCGATCCCACAAGGAAGATTGCAATTACCGGTACTACTAAAGCTTCTCTATTATTTAGACTATCAATGAATTATAACAAATTTTACCTACTCAAATTATACAAAATAACAAATGAAAGCTCCTTGGGTTGTGGTATCCCTAACTACTCATGCAAGTGCTATATTTGGATCATTGAATACTACATCTAGGCTAATTATGGTGTAATTTCCTTATGCATTTGAATCCTACTTTCGTAGTGAATCAATTATACTCATAACTAATCCATACCTATTTTCATAGTTATGAAATTAGCTACAAGTTCATTTCTTCAATGAAATTACATGAAATGAATCACTAAAAACCACATAAGTGCACCTCTACTTTCGTGAGTGTACTCCCTATGTTTAGCACTTCTTGAACTAGTGTTAAATCTCAATTTTCATTGCAGAAACAACACCTTAGATAATCACAATTAATGGTACCAGATTAATCATGATTTCAAGAGCTAAAGTGCTAAATAACTTGCTCAAATCATAGCAGTCAAATAACCAAATAATAAACACTAACAATTATAGAAAGTTCAACCAAACCCAAGGTATAAACTTTAGAAACACATAATGAACACAAAATCCAGAACTTGTATATTAACTAAACTTGGAATCAAATACAAAAGATAAAGAGTTTGGAAGGAATACAACCCTTGTCACATGAGCTTTCTTCCTTGCCTTCTTCATCCTCCATCTTCATCCTAATCTAGATAATAAACAAGAATGGAAAAGCTACACTACTCTATACTAAGCTAAACTAACATTAGGGAGATGAAAGAGCTACATTTCTGCAGCTTCAAGCTTTCTCCCGTAGCTCTCTCTATTTTTCTGCTATGAACTCCCCCCTCTATTTTTGCAATGCATTTTGGCTCTTTTATGATGAAAGGTGGTCAAGAAATGAGGATTACATCTCCCTTTTACAGCTGGGAATGTTTCTCACATGTCTAGCATCCAATGTGAGTTGGTGGAGGTGAAATTGATTTTTTACGCGTACAGAGCAGCCTTTTCTGACCAGTGATCCGAGCTGCTACAGTACCTCGGATCCGTATGGATCCGAGCTCGGATCCACTAACCCAGAAACAACCGAGGGTTCGGATGAATAGTGGATCCGAGTGTGGATCACTTGCTCTGTTTTTGGCCCAACTTCAACCAATCTTTTCTTGATGTTAGAGGCTGAACCAGCTCTTGACCAAAACATAAAACTTGTAGCCCTTTGAGTTAGCTTTCCAATGCATCAAGAATCACCTCATTTGGATCTGTGTAGGCTGAGAAATGACCGAAATACCCTTGCCTGCTCATTGCCCTGTTCCAGTTTCGACCAGTAGAAATTTGCTATTGTAATTCGGCATTTTGACCTGGAAAACCTTCAAACTGGATTTAGATGTCTTAACCAAAGTTGTAGATCTATCTCTTATCTTCAAATGGGTTCAAGAATCATCCCAATCCGATCATTGTAACTCAAGTTATAGCCGAAATACGAAAATGTGTCAAAACTGTCAAAATACACAAAATCCAAGTAAAAAGTGATAAAAACCTCATTTAATCACTTAAAAACATTTATTCACCAATTATAGCCAAAATGATTCATATTCTTCCAATAATATAACCAAAGTGACTAAAAATAATATAAAATGTCATACAATTATTACGTAAATTAGTCACTTATCACATGTGTCATATGATATAATATGTCATATATGATAATACAAGTAATTTGGTTTGACTTTCAAATCATACAGTTTCTTTAGTATTTTTTTATGGCTGTGGGATTCGTTTACACCTATGTTTTTAAACTCAGACCGGACTTGCCGGTTCGACCGATCGAATCGGGAACCGGCCAAGTGTTCGGTCCGAGTTATGCTAAAAAATCGGGTAAGTAAAAATCCGGTCAAATCGGGTTTGACCGGGTTTTCCGGTTCAATCATCATTTAAAAAAAATAACTCAAAGTTTTTTAATATTATGTTTTGGCCCCTAGATTGTTAAAAATTATTAATATACCTAATATTTTATACTTTATCAATGTTTTCTTAAAGCTTGGTTTTATTTTTCAATTAAGTCCATAATTTTAATTCTAAACTTGTTAATGATCATTAAATAATATAAATTGCTACTTGATTATTCTAGTTTCTTTGTATTTTCTTGTTAAATATATTTGAAACATCAAATATATATGAATATACCATTATTAATATTAACGTGTTATTAAATATTTTACATATAATATTTTAATTTTTAAATAATTTTTATTTATGACATCATCCGGTTCAATCCCTATCGAACCCGATTGAACCCATTAATTCCTAACCGAGTCGATACCCGGTCCGGTTCTGAAAACATAGGTCTACACAGAAAGTATGGGGAATAATGTGCAATTAACCTTTCGTATGTTGAATTATCAAAAAAAAAAAAAACCTTTCGTATGTTGAAGAAGTCAAAGGCCTTTCTAGGTATTAACTCTATAAGGAAAAGAAGTGAAGTGAAGAAGGGAATATTCCATTACTCCTTTCTAGCGTTCTTAACTAATTTGAGTGGAGGACGAAGATCATCAGAAATTCGTCATCAACTTGAGAAGCCTGATGAAATGGGGCTGATAATCCGGTGGTCTTGTCTTCTCAATTAGCTGACCCCAGATGCAATGGCCAGTTAGCCACCAGTCTACAAACTCTTGCAGGTTCTTCTGTGTTTTTTTTGTAATTCATACCTTTTTCTTTTAAACTTGCTAATTTAGCTTTATGCATCGATACTTTGATGTTTAATGCCCTGGATCCCTGAGCTATTTTGAGAAATTTGGATAGAAAAGAATCCCATTTGGTTAGTTTGAGGAAACAATCAGTCAAACAATGACTTGTGGAGACAAAAAATCTAGTAAAAGAAGAATTGGAAAAATTGAAACGCCAAATCAAGAAAATGATGATGGTATTGATTGGTTGAGTGCCCTTCCAGACGATTCTCCATCACATTATGTCCTTTCTGTACACGAAGGATGCTGCAGCCACTTGTATTTTGAGGTTCCTATCCTTTGTCTCCATATTAATGGACTACCAGAGCCTCATAGGGCTGAGGATGATAGTGCCAAGTGAATTATGCAAGCAAAAAACAGTTGAATCAGAGGTCCAACAGGGTGCCACCAATCATACCACAAGTGAGTCATCTGCACATCTCCTACTACGATTTGAATGCATTTCCTGGCAATGGACCTCAACTTTTAACATCTTCCAGGAGAAAGAGGAACAATTGGTAGTTGGAGCTGGTGTAAAATTACGAACTTGGTAAATTCGTAATTTTACCAACAATAAACAATGTTTCCATAATTTATGAACAGCCACCCATAACATATCTACAACTTCTCTGAAACTTCCACCCTACTTTTTGCAGAATGGTAATTCTTTGAAGAAGGTGTCTCTTTCTGGACAATGGCAATGTTTGAAGTCCTTGTCAGAGGATTGGAATAGGATATTGTCGTTCAAGAAAGCCTCAAAGCTTTGATAGGTTTACCAGATTGTGCTCGACAAAAGAATTTGGAGGAGAAGTTGATGAATTCCATATGCAGTTATGAAAATCTCCTAGTAAATTATATCCATCTCTCTTACATGTCCTACGCCTTTTCATCCTCCTGATAACCAAGAGGAAGAACAAAAAAAAAAAAAAAAAGAGTCTCCAACAAATAGTTTTGGATTTTGTGTCTGTCTTTTAAAGAATTTGTGTAAGGGGAGGTTTCCTGGTTGTTGTTTCTAACGATTGTGTCTTGAGATCATTTACATATGACCAGTTATTTCAGAATTTTATTGTTAAAAATTGAAAGATGTTTGAACTTGTGACAAGGATCAAATGTCATCTGATGTGATTGCTTATGCCTTTTCAGGTGGCTTGGTACATCACTTGGAAGCGGAACTGGAATTTCTTGCAATATATACAATTTTCAGCTGAACTGGATCATTTGCACCTGGAAAATAAAGCATAACATGGTTATATCTGCTAGTGTTATTCGAGATGATAGGTTTTAGCTTATTTCTATTTTCAATGAAAAACATGTTCCTGGATAAGATCTTCATCATTTGGAAACTACTTGACAAGTATAGTGGAAGTGAGTACCCTCACAATTTATTGGCAATGTTAAATTGGCTTTGTTTAATTAATTTCCAAACCAAGTTCAAACGAAATTCGACCAAGTCAAGTTAAATCCGACTTCGAGTATCAAGTAGATCGGGCCCTCGACTTTCAACTATAAAAAACTATGATAAATGGTGCAATATTAGGAGGGGAAATGTGACTACACTCCAAGAGTACGGGGAATAAAGTGCAATAAACCTTTTATATTTCTTCAAGTCTTCAACCTTTTATATACCTTTGAAGTTTTAACTCTGCTAGTCTGTAGACGATTTCGAGAAGAGAAGTGAAGTGAGGAGAGGGAATATTCAATGACGCCTTTCCAGGGTTCTCAACTAATTTGGGGAGACCGAAGAAGATCTATCAAAAGATTCATCGTCAACTTGAGAAGCCTGATGAAATGGGACTGATAAATCAGGCGGTGTGTTTTCTCGATTAGCTAATCGCAAATGCATTACCCACCAGTCTACAGATACTTGCAGGTTCTCACTTTCTTTGGTTAAACTTTCTTTGCTTCTCCCTACCTGGAAATCAAACTGACGAAGTCAACTCATCATATTACACAAGACTAATATATAATTAAGTTACTTGATCAAAAACACGCTTTTGTTATCTCAATTATGATTCCTTAGGAGGATAAGACAGCCGTTCAAACGTCTGGTGTCGTGGTGTAGTTGGTTATCACGTCAGTCTAACACACTGAAGGTCTCCGGTTCGAGTCCGGGCGACGCCATGTGTAACAACACTTAGCTCAAACTACTTTTGTTTTAGAAAATTGAGTGTCTGTGTCGATAGGCTGGTGGAAAGATTTCAGATGGCGCTGGAATTCTTTATATCTGCTGCTCTTCAGTGTGACGATTGTTTCCTATAGAAATATTCATTTGCAAAACTCTGGTAACTGTGAAACTATCATGGCAAGTGAATCTTCTTGTTCCCACTTCAGTTTTTTTGCCAAATCTCAAGGTGTTGCACTTGACAGGACGTGTGGGATTAGTAGATGAAAAATACTTTCCAAGACTTATTCGTGGTTGCCCATCTCTTGAAGAATTGTATTTAGTTTTCCATAGTTTTGTATTTATCTAGTCCTTCATTGAAAAAACTTAAGACTTACTAGTTTGGGAGGACGCTACAACTATGTAATTGAGCGTAACAGCCTAAAAATATCTTGAAGTCAGCGGTTTTGGAAATCCTAATTTATGCTAAATGTCCCGAGACTGAAAATATTTGGTGTATGAAATTGATGCTCAAAGAGTAGCGTTCATTCAAGAACTGAAGTCTCTTGTTAGAGCCACAATTTCATTGTCGCATCACGACGCAGAAGGAACTGAAAGTGGCTTGTTATTTCGTAGTCAGCAGGCTTTTGAGCTTATTAATTGGTTACAAAGTGTGAAGTCACTTGACTTATATCACCACTCCCTGCAGGTATGTATGCCTTCATTTTACTTCTTTCTATGTCTCTTCTTCTACACATTCTGTTGTTTTTCCCTACCAAAAGTGCTGCAGCCAGCCATGTCAATCCTGTCCAGCAAATGGAGATTTCTTTTCACTTCACTGTCCAATATATATCTTATGTTATATAATTACCATAAAGGCACCAAACATGACTGTGATTGGATGGTTCTATAATCCTTTAGATTTTGGGATAGAGTTATTCAACCATGAAAAGGGGCTTCTTTTAGAAAATTTTGTCTGTACCTGGCAAAATTAGATGAAATTCATAGATTCCAAATTGACCGGTTAATTGCTTCTGTGCTTCAAATTAATGTCAAAGAACTTGAGATTTTGGTGGGAGACTAGAATAGTGGAAACTACCGTAGTTTCCCAGCATTTGATATCTACTCCTAGGATGTTTCCGTGCCGAGCACTAGTTAGTTTGAAAACAAATAGGAGTTTGGATTTGATTATTCCTGAATTGGTTTCTTTACCAAGTGTTAAGGTTATGCACTTGGAGGGCTTTGGATTTGTTGATTAAGGCACTGTTAATAGGCTTATTCAGGGATGTCATTTGCTTGAAGAATTGGTTCTGTTGGGTTCTTCACCATACCCAAAATCTTTATTTCTTGACTCCTCTGCAAACTTTTTCCTCTGTGCCTTTCTGGCGTCCTTAGTATAGTAGAGATGTTTGCTATTACTGCAAAGTCATCCAATCCTGAACATTCATCCTATTATGTGAGTGGAAAGCATGAAGTTGGTATAGATGCTGCAAATCTTAAAAATTTTGACTAGAATAGTGAATCGTGTAGATTTTATTTGAAAACTCAAGTCTTTCTATGCAAAAGTATTGCAGGTTGGATCTCCCAGTTGTCTTGGGAGGAAAATTGATTAACTTCATCAGCATGCTCTTAAATTTGTTGGGGCGCATGCAGGTCGTGAAACCTCTCTTTTTGTCTGAAAACATTCTCAAAGGTGTAGCATGGTTTCCTTATATCTTGTTCATGTAATTTGGCTTTGATTCTAAGCTTTAGAGAATTTTCCTCTCATGAGTCAGACATTGTTAGAAGCTTTATACTTGATCTTACTTCTTGTTCGCATGGAAGCTCTCTACTTTTTGCAGCGGTTGGCCATTGTCGAAAATTTGACCACTTTAGAGCTTGAAGCTTCTGATTATGATAGTCCAGATACTCTCTGTACCTGTACGTGGAAAATTTTGCTGAGCTTACTTGAAAGTGCCACCTACCCTGAAGTGCTTTTCTTCATAAAAATGAGTTATCGTGATTCGTGAGCCTTACTTTTTGATTTTGCTTGCTCTATGGTTTAAAGATGATGTCTAGAGCTAGAAACATTTTCCAGTGGGTGCACAAAATTAACAAGAATGTTTATTTAATCCTTCTAAAGATATAGATGTCACGCTCACTCCCCAGGCTTGTGGGCTCAAGATGTGATCAGAATTTCAATAGTCAAGTTCACCTATTTGGGTTCCATCCTCACTAGTCCAGAATGAGTATTCTTAGTTAGATTTGATTACTTATACTTTACTTAAGTATTGGTGTATAGCACTTTACTTTTTCGATTAAGAATGGGATATTATATTCACCCCTCCATTTTAGAGTTTGTCTCCTCCAAAATATAATCCAATATCATCATCTGGATTGTCCACTTAATTGTGTTAGATTCTAGAGATGGCTCGTACGGATTTTAGAAGTGACTCGTACAGACTCTAGTGACGTAGCACGTAACCCTACAACACGAGATTTAATTCTTTCACTTTCTTGTGTAGTCTAACCAATATCATTGACTTAATTTCACTCTGTGCAAAGACTACATGAGATTCACTTTAATATCATAATATCACGCCTAGGGCCTACAGGCTCAAACTGCAATCAAAGTCTCAACAATTAACTCCAACTTGGGATATCTATTTTAGGCTAGCAAGGATGGAGTCTAAATAGTTGGATTTGACTGTTAAAACTCCGGTGACTTCTTGCCCTATGCATCCAGGGTGTGACATATAAATCTCAATAAATGTACTTAAATGGTAGGAATCAATTGTTGTGGAGCGTAGGCCGGTCAATTTGATACTCAAGAGTTGCATTGGAATGTGAGTTTTGCTGCTAGATTGGTTCTCTTCATTTATTTATTCTTTGTCAAATTACAATAACTGCCATGATAGTAAAATTTACTTCACAATCTAACAGGGCACAAATTGTATACAGGCATTTTCTTTTGGCCACTGGGTGCACCTGTACCCACTTGCCAAGACGTACGCCCCCACTGATCAAGAGTATATTGTAAATTCATTACTGAATCTAAGCAAAATATCTACCACGATCATCGTTTGTAGGCGGTTGAAGGAAACTAATATACGGTGTTTGATCATTTATTGGAGTATCAATAAAAGGAATGACAATGCATATTGAGAAAAAAGGATTATATATAAAGAAAAAGATACAATGTTCTGAATTTTTGCTCAATCACACAAATAATCAGCCATGAGAGGTCTCTATGAATTTTTCCTTGCCAACTTGTCAAAAAATTTCCATCTGCTGGAGTTTAAGCATAACGCAGGCAGGCTCCAGTAATTCAGTAACTACTCTGCTAGTCTCCTCGCACTTCAAACAGTAAAAAAAAATTATGTACTGAATACTGAGACAGATATCTGAACCTAGCATTGCTAGCAAGCAAGCAGCTAAGGACGATCTTTTGCAACAAATAGGCTGAAATGCCCAGTGAGAGATCAAATCTGACCACAAAATCTCTCCACATTGACCATTTACATGAGTAGGAGAAACTAGGCTCAAATCTCGCTATACGTACGTTTCTACTTGTAGTTAATCTTATCCTAAAAAACAAAAACAAATTGAAATCCGGTGAGTTTTTATGCCTGTTTTTGTAGGCTACTTGTAATCTTATAAAACCCAAGGTTGAGGATTATCAAAGACTTCAGGAGGGTGTTAATCAGAGGGAAGAATATGGGAAAACATCATAGGAGTAATTGCAAAGGAGGATAGTAATTGTAGTATATAAATGCAAAGGAGGACAATAGAAAAAGTATATAAATGCAAGGGAGGTTAATAATTGTTAGCATATGTATATATATGATAGATTAGGTGAATTTTATATGTATACATTTCAATGGGCACTCGTTAATTAATGATCTGTCTAATGAGTGTCCAATGGTCACTTGTTAATATGGACTTCGTGTGTTCATATTTTGAAAAAATAATATTAATTAGGGAAAGCATGTAAATGCAGTATAGGATAATAATTTGTCAATGTATAAATTCATATGGTAAGTTAGATGTGATTAAAATGTACTAACAAGTACACATTAGGCCCCATTAGAAAAACCTTTTATTTTATATCAATGGACAAATATATCACTATCCACAAAATCTCACCCCGTTAATCGTGCGCTTCATCCAGTTTCTCGACTCCGAAGTTTAGGGTTTAGGGTTTAATCATCAGCTTTTAATCATCGTTGCAATTTAATCATTAGCTTTTTATTTTTGTATATTGTACATTGCCTGATCTGAATAATGGATTATTGAACAAAAGAAAATAAAAAGTTTTAGTAGATTTTTTTCAAACTCTGATGGGCAATGGTCCAAGCGAGACTCCCAGAAGAACTGCAGAATGCATGCAGAGGGAGAAGATAGTTAAATGGATCTCTTGAGACTGCAGAAGGCATGGACGAGTAATGGATAAACATGGGAAGTCTGTGGCATCATGGAAAAGTCCAAACAATCAAATACCAAAATATCAACATAGGGAAAATGATAGATTTCATTCTTCACATTTCACAAAAATATTCTTTTCATCCCTCACTTTTAAAATGAAGCAATTTCGTCCTTGACATTTAAAAACTGAAGTTATTACATCCCTGAACCCAAATTTCAATCTGAATCAAACCACCAATCAACCTGATTACAAATTTTGGGGGTGTAATTGGTAGATCACTTGGTTAACTCAACTTGATATTCATGTGAAATTTAATGAACCTAAAAATAAAAAATAAAAAATTATAACATAAAAAAGAAAAATTAATCTTTCCTACATTATTATTGTATACATTGACGGTTTTATGTACCGTCATATCATTTTAATTTTAATTTAAACATCAAATTTTATATTTATGATACAGATCTAGATTCACAAACGGATATACTAATAGTGCATGAAAAGATTTACCAAAAAAAAAACTCTACTATTCCAAGACAAAGAATGGCCTTTTATGTTATAATTTTTATTTTTTTGGTTTAATAAATGCCATGTAAATATGATGAAGTTAATCGAGTAATCTGTCAATTCTATTTTTGAAATTTATTACTGGATTATTGGATGGTTTGATTCAAATTGAAAATTAGGTTCAAGGATGTAATAGTTTTAATTTTTAAATGTCAGGGACAAATTTGCTTCATTTTAAAAGTGAGGGACGGAAAGAATATTTTTACGAAATGTGAGGGATGAAACGGGTCATTTTCCCTACCAACATATCACCAAATTATTATTCATTATAATTTCACAATTGAAACTTATAAAAACAATCAAATAAAAGTTATTTGAATAAAATCCAACATGATGAAATAAATACAATTAAAGTAGCCAAGTTTTCACTTTTGGCATAAATACAATCACTAATTCATTATTGTGCTTGTGCTTTTTTTTTGAGAAAAAAATGTTATTGTATTAATTGTAATTAGCGACTTAGTATAAATGTATTAGTAAATTTAGTATAACCAATTAATAATTTGTATTAGTACACATATATAATTATTAGTATAATTGATAATATCAATAATATTACATATATTAATATACATTATATAATATATATATAACTAATAATATCATTATCATAAGTTTGTAACTAATTAAATTATATATTTTATGCATATATATTTTATATATAGGAGGTGGCCATCTTCCTAGTTCATTGGATTGAATGATAACCGGAAAGAAATAGCATTGGTTTACTTTTATATGTTGGAGCGATATGTAGTTTACAATGAAGAAAAACTTGCCAAGAGCTTTAAACAGGAATGGTTCTTCAAAATAAATTAATGATATCATACCTACGGAAAAGCTTTTTGCCTGTTGCGTTTTGTGAAGTATATTTAAGGAATAGAACCATGGAAGGGGAACTAGTTGTCAATCTGGTCTTAGTACAATAGTTGAAGTGCCAATTTTCGCAAATTTTGTTCATATGGTCAAGTATCTGATAAGGTGTTAATTGTTAGTAATTTTATTATTAATTTTTCCCTGTTTCCATGCCAAATATTATTTTAATTGTCAACATATACTTATATTTGGCATCTGGACTCAATTTCAGGAAGTGGAGCAGAAAAGAGAGATTTTCTTACAACAAATACTCCACACGTGGGAAGTTTCTAAAGAACATACAAGCTAGGTTCCACGGGTGTATTTGTGCTGGAATTGATGATTATAGTGGACTCCTCCGTTTTGATAATTGCAGAGGAATTGATGATTGTGCTGGAATTAATTGGAATGATGTTTTCTTTCATTATCTAACGGGGACCACGTAGAAAGTCTGTCCTTATGGTGGGAGATGTACTCATTAGCCAAGATGTTGGCTTTGATGATTGTAGTTTTTCCAATTGCTCCCTACGTAAAGTAGTGGGCTCAAGGAGAAAAGACTATGAAAAAGCTATGAAGACTAAGGCTTGCCTTATATATATCGAACGATGGCAGAAGACAAGAGGCTAGTGAGTTGTAGTTTTCTTTCAAAATTAAGCTCCGTAGGAGGATAGAGGAGTTTGTAGTTTTTCTCTCCGAGGGATGTTCCAGAGGAGAGAATAGGGAGTTGTTTTGGTTTGTTGAATTCTATTGTGCAATTTTCTTATTTTCTTCCGAGAGCTTTGTTATTCACTCTCTCAATTATCGAAGAAAGATGATGTCTTTAAATTCAATTGAATTGTGTGAAGATTTTCGTATGAGGCGTGGCTAATTTTCTCATCTAGTCAAGGATCAACGCGAAGACGCAGTCCCAAATATCTGTGAGATCTAATTAATTTTACGTGTTCCTTAATTTGTTAATATTTGCATGTTTTCTATTTTAATTTCCATGGGATTATTTTGTTAATTGGATATCAAGGGCCCGATGTGCAATTTGACTTATTAATCTCCTGTCAAATTAATCAATTAAATCCGTAATTGTTTAGTTGGTTAATATTGGTGACAACTAGTATTTTCACATACTAGGAGAACATGCAATCTGATTTAAATAACCCTCGTAGCGTGTTATTAATTTGGGTTAGGCTTTTCTAGTTTTTAATGCAATTAGGAAATTAATTCCTACGGTCGTACCTAGGAGTATTTCCTGGTTAGAGGTAATCAACGGTCGTACATTGGTTATCAATAAATTAAGGAAAAGCTGGTCGTTAGAGTTTATCGGCGACTATAACTAGCCTGTTAATAAAATTAAGTGAACTTTCTTTGCATCAATGATCGGATGAATGGACTGTGTTTGCGTAGTTGTATCCTTGGCTAGAATTTATTTATCATTTATTTAATTGCTATTTACAATTGTATTAATTAATTATTTATTTTTGGTTAAATTATTTAATTATTTTTAGTTAAATTGTTTAATTATTTTTAGTTTATTTCTGATAAAAATCCCCCGTGTCCCGAACTTGAAAGGAATCAAATTTTTCCCAGTCCCTGTGGATTCGACCCTACTCACTACTGTACACAGAAAATTTATTTTTCTCGAGTAGGTATTTATTATTGCACAGGCTCGACACCTGTCAATTTTCGGCGCCGTTGCCGGGGACTGGCGTTAATCATTTGTTTCTTTTTAAATTCATTTTTTTTTCTGGTATTTTTCTAGTTTATGCCTCGCTCTTCTCGTACAGGCGAATTAATTTTCGACCCTGAAGTAGAGAAGACCGCGCGTAGAACGAGGAAAGAAACCAGGCGGCTCAGGGAGGAGCAATACGATATTGCACCTCAGGAACTTGATCCAGAGGTTGAGCCGACAAATTTGTCTGGTGACAATTCAAGTGATTCAGACCAAGAGGAAGTCACTATGGCAAATGCACGAACACTAAGGGAGTTGGCTGCTCCTGATTTAAATCAGCAGCCCTTGTGCATTACTTTTCCACATTTAAATGATGACACTCCCTTTGAACTAAAATCTGGTCTAATTCATCTCTTGCCATCTTTTCATGGTCTACCAGGTGAGGAGCCCTACAAGCACTTGCAAGAGTTTGACGTCGTTTGCAACAGTATGAAACCTCCGGGAATTACTGAAGAGCAAATAAAGATGAGGGCCTTCCCCTTCTCTTTGAAGGATTCCGCAAAAGACTGGCTCTACTACCTACCGCCTGGTAGTATCACCACGTGGGATCAACTGAAGAAAAAATTCTTGGACAAGTACTTTCCGGCATCTCGAGCTGCAAGCCTAAGGAAGGAGATATGTGGCATCAAACAACACCCAGGCGAGTCACTCTATGAGTACTGGGAGAGGTTTAAGAAACTGTGCACCAAATGCCCTCAGCATCAGATAAGTGAGCAACTGCTCATTCAATATTTCTATGAGGGGTTGCTTTTCAGGGACAGAAGCATAATCGATGCTGCAAGTGGAGGGGCATTGGTGAACAAAACCCCTCGAGGAGCATGGGAGTTGATTGAAGGGATGGCTGAGAACTCACAGCAGTTTGGTTCAAGAGAGGACATCCCGACGCGTAGGGTGAATGAGGTGGAAACGTCCTCTATCCAACAGCAGATCTCCGAATTAACATCTTTCGTAAGACAATTAGCTGTGGGGAGTAATTCACAAGTCAAAGTGTGTGGGGTGTGCACTGCCGTGGGTCATCCTACGGAAATGTGTCCACTGGTTCAAGAAGAAACTGCAGAACAGGTGAACATGGCTGGCCACGCGCCCGCGCCAAGAAAGCAGTACGACCCGTACTCAAACACCTACAATCCTGGTTGGAGGGATCACCCCAACCTTAGCTATGGAGGAAATAGGCAGTCTAACTTTGTGCCAAATAGACAGCAAGGGCACCAACAGCAGTATCATCCTCGCCTACCACCACCACCACCCCCTTCAAACTCAAGTCCGTCCATGGAAGAGATGATGAAGCAATTACTTGCTAATCAACAAAAGACGGATTCAGACCTACAAAGCATGAGAAATCAACTGGGACAGGTGCAATCATTGCAAAATCAAATGAATTAAATGGCTATAACAATCAACCGTTTGGAGTCTCAAGTTCAAGGAAAGTTGCCATCTCAACCTGAGGCGAATCCAAAGAATGTAAGCGCAATGACCTTAAGGAGTGGGAAGGAAGTTCAAGGACCCGAACCCGTGATTCCTAAAGATAAGGACGAGGAACGGATTGAGAAAGAATTGGAAGAGGAGGGCACAGACAACAAAAATGCAAAGGTAACCTCGAACCCAATTCCTACAACTAAAACTAATCCACCTCCCTTTCCTAGCAGGTTAGAGAAACCAAAGAAGCAAGACAAGGAAAAAGAGGTCTTGGAGATTTTTCGCAAGGTGGAGATCAACATACCCCTGCTGGATGCGATTAAACAAGTACCCAGGTACGCAAAATTTTTGAGGGACTTGTGTGCCAACCGCAAGCGGTTGAAGGGGGATGAACGAGTTATAGTTGGGGAGAATGTTTCAGCAATTCTACAAAGGAAACTTCCACCAAAATGCGGAGATCCAGGTATGTTTACTATTCCTTGTAGGATAGGTAATACTTTGATTGGGAAGGCCATGTTAGACCTGGGAGCCTCAATTAATGTCATGCCAAAGTCCATTTATGCTTCCTTAAACTTAGGCCCTTTGAAAGAGACTGGGATAATAATTCAATTAGCTGACAGGACCAATGCATACCCTGACGGGTTGATTGAAGATGTTTTGGTAAAAATTAATGAATTGGTTTTTCCAGCTGATTTTTATGTGCTCGACATGGAGGATGAACACTCCCGTGATCCGTCACCTTTGTTGTTAGGTAGACCCTTTTTGAGCACAGCCCGAACCAAAATTGATGTTAATAAGGGTACTTTGTCTATGGAATTTGATGGTGAGATTGTTCACTTTAACATCTTTGAGACCATGAAATATCCATCCGATTCAAATATTGGCTCTGTTTTCTCGGTAAATGTTATTGACCCTGCTATACAGGAGGTTTTTGAAATTGAAGGCAGGGATGAACTAGAGGTCGTCCTGACCAGGCACTTTGAATCCGAAACGACCTCTAGGGTAGAGTTGAGTGAAGAGCTTAAATGCGTGATTGGATCGTTGCAAACGTTACCAACCACGAAGACAAGGTATGATCTTGCACCGATTTTCATACCCGAACCTCACCAAAGGTTACTTCCATCTGTGGTGCAGGCACCTGTCTTGGAACTAAAACCACTGCCGAAACACCTAAAGTATGTATACTTAGGTGAAGGGGAGACACTTCCAGTGATCATCTCCGCGGGTTTATCAAAGGTTCAAGAAGAGAAACTACTTCGAGTTCTTAGGGAACATAAGCAGGCGATAGGATGGACCATCGCCGACATCAAGGGAATTAGCCCTGCGGTGTGTATGCACCGAATTCGACTCGAGGAGAATGCTAAACCCGTACGGCAAGCTCAACGGAGATTAAATCCTCTCATGATGGAGGTCGTAAAGAAAGAGATTTTAAAACTGCTGGACGTTGGAATTATATTTGCAATATCAGATAGCCCGTGGGTAAGTCCAGTACAGGTGGTCCCGAAGAAGGCAGGGGTGACAGTGGAATCAAACCAAGAGGGTGAGCTCGTACCAATTCGAAAGCCCACCGGATGGCGACAGTGTATCGATTACCGAAAGCTAAATGCCGTCACGAAAAAGGACCATTTTCCCCTCCCTTTCATTGACCAGATGGTGGAGCGATTAGCATGTCGAGCTTACTATTGTTTCTTGGATGGATTTTCAGGTTATTTTCAAATTGCCATCGCACCCGAGGACCAAGAGAAGACTACTTTCACCTGCCCATTTGGAACATTTGCATACCGAAGGATGCCATTTGGATTGTGTAATGCACCTGCTACCTTTCAAAGATGCATGGTAAGTATCTTTTCAGAATATGTTGAGAAGATTATTGAGGTTTTCATGGACGATTTTAGTGTATATGGTGAAAGTTTTGAAAACTGTCTAGATAACCTGAAATTGATCTTAGTAAGGTGTATAGAAACTAATCTCGTGCTTAATTGGGAAAAATGTCATTTTATGGTTGAACACGGGATAGTTTTGGGTCATGTTGTATCATCTACAGGTATTGAGGTTGATAAGGCAAAAATAGATGTTATATCTACTTTACCTTACCCAGCGAGTGTGCGGGAAGTTCGTTCTTTCTTGGGTCACGCAGGTTTCTATAGAAGATTCATCAAGGATTTCTCGAAAATTGGAGCACCCTTGTTCCAACTTTTGCAAAAAGATGTATCCTTCGAATTTGATGAAACATGTAAGGGGGCATTCAATAAGTTAAAGGAGTTATTGATCACCTCACCTATTATCCAACCCCCTGACTGGAACCTCCCATTCGAGATCATGTGCGACGCCAGTGACTATGCAGTTGGTGCGGTATTGGGTCAAAGAGTAGGAAAAGCAGCTCATGCTATCTACTACGCATCTCGAGCCTTGAACGGAGCTCAATTGAACTATTCAACCACCGAAAAGGAGCTTTTAGCAGTTGTTTTTGCCTTAGAAAAATTTCGGTCTTATTTACTTGGTGCTAAAGTTATTATTTTTTCTGATCATGCAGCTTTGCGGTATTTGTTGACCAAAAAAGAGGCAAAACCGCGATTGATACGGTGGATATTATTGCTACAGGAGTTCAACCTGGAGATCCGAGATAAGAAAGGGGCGGAGAATCTGGTAGCAGATCACTTGAGTCGAGTACAAGTCGTCGAAGATGACATCCCATTGAGAGAAGCATTCCCCGAGGAGCATTTATTTTCTATTAACTCATCTTTGCCTTGGTATGCAGATATTGTTAATTTTCTAGTCACTGACAAATTTCCTACAGGATGGCCTAAGGCAAAGAGAGACAAGTTGAGAAGCGATGCAAAGTTCTACATTTGGGATGATCCTTACCTCTGGAAGCGGGGTGCTGATCAAATCATCCGTAGATGTGTAAGTGAAGTTGAATTTCAATCTATTCTAGCCTATTGTCACTCTTTTGCATGTGGAGGTCACTTTGGACCGAAGAGAACGGCTCGTAAGGTGCTAGAGAGTGGATTCTATTGGCCAACTCTATTCAAGGATGCCTACTCATTTTGTAAGTCATGTGATAAGTGTCAAAGAGTGGGTAATATCTCTCGTAGGGATCAAATGACTCAAACCCCAATGATTTTTGTTGAAATTTTTGACGTTTGGGGCATTGATTTTATGGGTCCTTTTCCTTCATCCTTTGGTTTTTTGTATATATTGCTTGCTGTAGATTATGTTTCGAAGTGGGTAGAAGCAAAGGCCACCCGCACTAATGATTCCAAAGTAGTTGCAGAATTCGTTAAGTCTAATATTTTTGTTCGCTTTGGGATGCCGCGAGCAATTGTAAGTGATCGGGGTACTCATTTCTGCAACAAAACGATCGCTGCAATTTTTAGGAGGTACGGTGTCTTGCACAAAGTCTCCACTTCTTACCATCCTCAGACAAACGGTCAGGCGGAGGCATCGAACCGAGAGATCAAGTCAATTTTGGAGAAGATGGTTCGACCCGATAGGAAGGATTGGAGTATAAGACTTGAAGATGCCTTGTGGGCATATAGAACGGCGTACAAGACGCCAATCGGCATGTCCCCTTACCGTTTGGTATTTGGGAAGCCATGCCACCTCCCTGTCGAGTTCGAGCATAGAGCATTTTGGGCGGTCAAGCAATGCAACATGGATATCGAAGAGGGCGGAATTCAAAGGAAACTGCAGTTACAAGAATTGGAGGAGATTCGCAATGAAGCCTACGAGAATGCTGTGATTTATAAGGAGAAAAACAAGATTTTTCATGACCAGCAGGTCTCTAGGAAGACGTTTGAATGTGGACAAAAAGTTCTACTGTATCACTCCAAATTGAAGTTATTTCCAGGTAAGCTACGTTCTCGTTGGATTGGTCCCTTTGTGGTAACTAATGTCTTTGATTATGGTGCAGTGGAGATCCAGAGTCTAAGGACAGAGAAGAAATTTGTGGTGAATGGACATCGTCTTAAGCCGTATTATGAAGGGGTTCCAGTTGAGCGGGTAGAGATGATGCATTTGGAGGACCCAATTTGCTTAGTTTAAGCAAATTACGGGTTATGTCTAGCCAAAGACACTAAAGAAAGGCGCTAGTTTGGGAGGCAACCCGAATATTAGTCTTGTTATTTTTAGTTGTCTTGTTATTTCTAGTTGTTCTTCTTTTGCATTGGGTCATTTACTCGTTGGGTAGTATCTGTATTAATATTTCCTTCACTGCAATCAGGAAGTGAAATCTTGGCGTGCCCGCGCGGTGTTTGAGTTTTCTGAGACCTGAGACCAGAGGACGAAAACCAATCTTGGCGTGCCCGCGCGGTGTTTGAGTTTTCTGAGACCAGAGGACGAAGACTAATCTTGGCGTGCCCACGCGGTGTTGGACGACCCAAACCATGTTTTTGCAATAAAAAAAAAAAAAAAAAAAACCAACTTTTATTATTATTATTATTATTATTATTACTATTCCTATTCTTATGAGTATTATTATTATTATTCTTATTATTCCTATCTTTAACAGAAAAAGAAAAGATTATTTTCTTTCTACAAAAAAATATAAAAAATTAAATATAAAAAAAAAATTAAATAAAAAAAAAAATTTCCTCTTCTCTTTTCTTTTTCTTCTTTCTTTCTTTCTTTTCTTCTTTCTTTCTTTCTTTCTTTTTCTTTCTTCTTCGGCTGCGAACCTCACCCCACCGCCGCCCACCCCAGCTCTTCTCGCCGCTGCCTCGGCTCTCCTCACCAAGGGTGACCACCAGCTCATCTGACCTCCTTCACCCTTGCCATAGCCACCGCCTCCAAGATCCGCCTGAAGCCCCGAAAGCCGCGCACCACCAGATCCAGCTGCCGCAAACTCTTCTCTCTCACAGCCACCACCTTCATCGCACCACTGGCTTCGTATGCACGCGCCTGCCTCAATCTTTTTCTATTATTATTTTTTATTTTCTTATTTTATTATTGCAGTATGTTTTTATTATTTTTATTACAGTACGTTTTTGAAAATTTTGCGTGTTTGGACAACCTGACATTTCTATTCCTCCTTAGTTGGGTACTTCTGTGTTACTTTGCTTGTTTCTTTTTACTTTGCTTGATTTTTATTTATTTAGTAGATTGACTTGTGGTTAGTCGTGTGATTTTTAGAATTGAATGTCCAATCGTCAATCATTATATATATATATATATTTTAGGTCGAATTGTGTTTAATCTGCTGTACTTTGTGTCTAACTGTGGGTAATTTGCTACAGTTGTTTGTTCAATTGGGAGGTGCCTTTAACACTTATATTTACTTATTGAAGTAGATTGCCTTCAACTGCCTTATATGAGAACTTTTTTTGTCTGTTTGCATTTCAATTACTACATTGATTGGGGTGATTATGAGGTGCATTATTATTACATTTGGCTAAGTTTGGAACCACGAGTGTTTATTGATTGCATTTGTTATAAGTGTTGAGATATCTGTATAACTTGTGAGTGAATGCAGTGTGCATTTTGTTCATTGAATTGATTTTTCATTTGTTAGTGCTTTGAATTTCTTGTTTCCATTATTCGTTAGCAACTGTTGTCTATTGTGGTACGGAATGCAATTTGGAAAGAATGGTGAAACCACGATCCCGACCCTTTGACCTCCGATCCGCCTCCTCCAACTACAGGTGCTAATAGCTGGCACCAGCTTCAGGGGAGTTTCGTTGTCCATCTTCTTATTTTTACTAATTAATTATCACATTGAGGGCAATGTGTACTTTAAGTGTGGGGGGATTTGGATTTGATTGGAGTTTCTTTAAATTGTTGCTTTTCTTATTGTTGTCTTGATGAATAAATGTGGCAACTCACTCTTCTATTGCTGGTTGTGATTTATCCTATGAATTTTGTTTAGATGGCAAGTAAAAGCATATTATCTTGGTGAATATTATGAGTTTAATGACTTGGTGCAAATTGTGGTTAAATTGTTTAGGCAATATAAATATTTTACTAGCAATTGTTGTGTGAATTGGGCAATTGTTGATCTTAGTTCTCCATATTAGGAGATGACGTGGGTCATGATCTTTAATTATATGGTATTCTGATGCTTTAATTATGGTTAATAAATGACTCTACTCCGCTAGTGCCGTCACCCAGTAACCGGGAGTTTTCACCACAAGTGTCGACTCTCGCGTCAAAAAGTGGCGATATCTATGAGTAGTTAGTCCTGAAGCTGTGAAAAGTTGAGTAACTAGGCTCTTTCATCTAAAAATGTCAGAATTCACGTCAAAAGACTTGAATAGCTTGGGACTGAGCATTTCGTAAAAAAAAAAAAAAAAAAAAAAAAGAAAAAAAAGAAAAGAAAATAATAAGTAAGCTTATGATCATGTTGGCCTGCCGATCCTTGTTCTTCAATGTTGAGATTTTGATTTTCAGTTGACCCAATTGCTAACTTTTGCTAGTTTAATATTTTGATTTCTTAGACGAGTTAGCTATGAATTGGACGAGTCTATGATTTCAGGAGCTAACCGGGAGAAATATGTCTTGACACTTAGTCACTAAAACTTGATTTTGGGATAAGCGTAGCTTGGCAGTAAATGAAATGAGAGTTAGCCATTGTTGAATTTAGTTGTTCCCATGCTTGAGGACAAGCATGATTTAAGTGTGGGGGGAATTGATAAGGTGTTAATTGTTAGTAATTTTATTATTAATTTTTCCCTGTTTCCATGCCAAATATTATTTTAATTGTCAACATATACTTATATTTGGCATCTGGACTCAATTTCAGGAAGTGGAGCAGAAAAGAGAGATTTTCTTACAACAAATACTCCACACGTGGGAAGTTTCTAAAGAACATACAAGCTAGGTTCCACGGGTGTATTTGTGCTGGAATTGATGATTATAGTGGACTCCTCCGTTTTGATAATTGCAGAGGAATTGATGATTGTGCTGGAATTAATTGGAATGATGTTTTCTTTCATTATCTAACGGGGACCACGTAGAAAGTCTGTCCTTATGGTGGGAGATGTACTCATTAGCCAAGATGTTGGCTTTGATGATTGTAGTTTTTCCAATTGCTCCCTACGTAGAGTAGTGGGCTCAAGGAGAAAAGACTATGAAAAAGCTATGAAGACTAAGGCTTGCCTTATATATATCGAACGATGGCAGAAGACAAGAGGCTAGTGAGTTGTAGTTTTCTTTCAAAATTAAGCTCCGTAGGAGGATAGAGGAGTTTGTAGTTTTTCTCTCCGAGGGATGTTCCAGAGGAGAGAATAGGGAGTTGTTTTGGTTTGTTGAATTCTATTGTGCAATTTTCTTATTTTCTTCCGAGAGCTTTGTTATTCACTCTCTCAATTATCGAAGAAAGATGATGTCTTTAAATTCAATTGAATTGTGTGAAGATTTTCGTATGAGGCGTGGCTAATTTTCTCATCTAGTCAAGGATCAACGCGAAGACGCAGTCCCAAATATCTGTGAGATCTAATTAATTTTACGTGTTCCTTAATTTGTTAATATTTGCATGTTTTCTATTTTAATTTCCATGGGATTATTTTGTTAATTGGATATCAAGGGCCCGATGTGCAATTTGACTTATTAATCTCCTGTCAAATTAATCAATTAAATCCGTAATTGTTTAGTTGGTTAATATTGGTGACAACTAGTATTTTCACATACTAGGAGAACATGCAATCTGATTTAAATAACCCTCGTAGCGTGTTATTAATTTGGGTTAGGCTTTTCTAGTTTTTAATGCAATTAGGAAATTAATTCCTACGGTCGTACCTAGGAGTATTTCCTGGTTAGAGGTAATCAACGGTCGTACCTTGGTTATCAATAAATTAAGGAAAAGCTGGTCGTTAGAGTTTATCGGCGACTATAACTAGCCTGTTAATAAAATTAAGTGAACTTTCTTTGCATCAATGATCGGATGAATGGACTGTGTTTGCGTAGTTGTATCCTTGGCTAGAATTTATTTATCATTTATTTAATTGCCATTTACAATTGTATTAATTAATTATTTATTTTTGGTTAAATTATTTAATTATTTTTAGTTAAATTGTTTAATTATTTTTAGTTTATTTCTGATAAAAATCCCCCGTGTCCCGAACTTGAAAGGAATCAAATTTTTCCCAGTCCCTGTGGATTCGACCCTACTCACTACTGTACACAGAAAATTTATTTTTCTCGAGTAGGTATTTATTATTGCACAGGCTCGACACCTGTCAGTATCCGGGATGATTTAGTATTTCAGCCATAATTAACATTTTGTTATCTATGACCAAGTTTTATTTCAGAATGCTCATTCTCAAGCATCAGTACATCCAATTTTGGTGTGCTTCAGTGAACATAATCTGGTGTAATCAGCTGGTGTTTTGAGCTCGAATGTGGTCATTCTTTTCTTTTCTTTTTTTTTATGCTTTTGAAGACTATTACTTTGGTGAGACTATTACTTTGGTTAACTAATCTACCATTCTTACATTCATCCACCATTTCGAAGGTTTAGTAGAGTAATTCTGACAAAGATAAGGTGCCCTTAGCGTTAGGCAATCGAGCAAGAATGTCAAAAACAAAAGCTTCTTTTGCCATACTCAAGAAATTTAAGGAATCCTCGTTGGAGGTTTTCCATAGACATTCAAACCTTTTGACGATTAAGATTTACCAATTTGATGAGTACTAGTTTTACTTCAATTTCTTTTTAGTTACTAATGGTAATTTGGCAGCAATCAACCTTCTCTTAAAGCCTGCATTTCCATCCTCAATAATACCAGCACTTATTGAACTCCAATAGCCACACACACATCCAGCACATTTCTTTTGGTTCCATTGAAGCGTTTCCCAGAAACACATAAGAACTGGTGAAAGAAAAAGAAAATAAATACGTCCCACATCGAAGAAATTCCATCTTTTCGTCACTTAATAAACAGATGCCTAGGAGCAGCCCATCGCTGAGCTTGGTCGCGCGAGCTTGTGACCCGAGTGGGGGTATTAAAGTGTTGGAACGTTGGATTGGCCCAGATGGTAGGCCTTGTGGAGCTAGTCACCGGCCTGCCCATTCCAAGCGGAGAGCTGAGCCATGTGGTTTGAGCGGAGGCCTGGACCACTTGGCCCCTAAAGTGGAGGATACTGCGTGAGGCTGGCTTGACAGAGCAACGAGAACTTCCCGCTCCTCGCAGTGGAAGGAAAACAGGCTAGAGCTGCACGAGTCCACTATTGCCAAATGGGTCATCCTAATTGGACCAACACTTTTAAAAAAATTTTTTAAAAAAATTTTCTAAAGGAAAAGTTGTGCAGTACAAACTTTTTTTGCAATAAAGAAAAAGAAATGGTGAATCTCCAAAGATAATAAAGCGTTGAGTTATCCCAATACTTGCAATCAAAAGAAAATCTCCAAAAAAAATAAATAAAGGAACGGTAAGCACCAAGTTTTTCCAATTTTCAAATACTGTTTCACCAAAATTCTCTTCACATTTGGTTTTTGAGCGATTAAAAGTCTAATACCTACCCACATTTTCAAGTTTACTCATTCTTTATCAGCCAATCATTCTTTATCAGCCCTATTAAATGAAATGCCAAATATATGCTTGGAGTTTTATATCATTGTTTACTAAAAATAACTCTTATTGCATTTTAGAGAAGACATTAACCCTCTAAAAAATCAATTTAATGGCTGCAAAAAAATGCACAACATGACCTACCAACTTACATTGTAGAAGTAGTGGTAAAGAGACATCCAAAAAAAAAAGATTTGATTTAACGAAAGTTTTTACTTTTCAAATAAAATCGACCTCAATACATAAAACGAAAAAAAGAACCAAAAATAAAACATTGCATAAGATAATTTGGAAAAGACATGGATTGAAAGAAGGGATGATTTAAGTGGCATGAGAAGGATATATAATTAAAATAGGGTTACAAACGAATTGAGCCGCTCGCGAGTCGCTCGAGTCGAGCTCGAGCTGGTTCTAGTCGAAATCGAGCTCAAAATATTAAGCTCGTTAGCTCACGAGCTCGAGTATATATATATAATATTATTTATTTTTTTATTTTAAGTATATATATTTCTTATTTTAATAGTAAAATTACATATATATCTTTAATATTTTATTATTTATTAAGAAAAAATATTATTTTATTTATTTTTTAAAAAATAAAATAATTATTTTTTATTTTTTTCGAGCTCGAGCTCGGTTCGAATTGATTTGAGTCGAGCTTGAGATTTAAATTGCCGGCTCATCGAGCTCGAGCTCGAGTTCGAACTTGGTAAAATTTAGTTGAGACTCGGCTCGATTAGCTTAAAGTTTGACTTGATTCGGCTCGTTTGCAGCCCTAAATTAAAAGACGAGACTGTCCACTTTTATTTAAGAAAAAAAAAAAGATGGCTTTTAATGGGCCAAAAAATTGTTGCAGGAGTGTCACAGCCCGAATGGTTCTCTCTTAGTCTTATGGCTTGCAACAGCACCTCTCCTGAGCTCAGCGGGACAGCAGGGAACCTTGTAACTTCACAAACGTAAAAATTATCGTCCCAAGATCAGAATTATCTCCAAATCCGCTGTTCTTGCAAGGTAATCTCTCTTCCCTTTGCCTTTATTCGTTCAAGTTTCAGTCACTTTGTTTAGGATAATTCCTTTACCTCTTTCTGAGGCTCGAGTTTATGTTGCTTTTCGCAAGGCAGGGTGGAATTCTTGATGATGCAATTTACCCCTCAAGAAATTGAAATCTATGAGAAATATAGATTTTTTCTTCCTTTGATGGTCCAGCAGAAAACAAAACATTAGGTCACGGACTGTTCTGTAATTAATCTGGTAAGGAAAATGTTCTGAATTTAATTATATCTTTCACTTGGTGTTGGTATTTCGATGGCAAATTGAATCTTGATACTTAAGCTATAGATACAACACAAGTATATTAGGCTATTGTTGCTCTTTCAGAATGTAAGTTAGTCATTTATTTTGGGTATTTAACTGTAAAGTCTATGCATTGGTGGGAGCATTTGTTTTGAATATGAGTGATAAAAATTAAAAAAAGTGAATGACTGAGATTGCACATTTGTTGGGACAAAGAAAAATTGAGGAATTGGAAATAGTTATCATCAGTCCAGTAGCTGCCCGCTGCTAGACTTGCTGTGATTTTTAATCCCAAGGTTTTAAATGGAATTTGGTTAATGATGGCTTCTTGCTCAAGATAAGTTTGTCAATGCAATTAGTATTATTACACATCTGCAATTTTATTTTTCTCTTACATGTCAGTGTCGCGAATCTTGGGTCAACCTAAACATGAAGAAAATAGCCGTGTCACAGATATAGGGCGTGGATAGTGCAGTTTTGGCCTTAGAACTTACTGCTCTTTAGGCTTTTTCTTTTGTATCTTGGTCTTATGGATAAGCTTTTTCCTCAAGAAATAGTGTGGAATTTCAGCTTGAGTTTACAGGACATCATAAGATTTCAGAAATTTAGCCCCTGTTTGTATATCTACTTGCTGATCTGCTAACACATAGAGTTGGCTACTTTGCAAGGTTCTATGTCTTGGCTTCTTTTCCTGTTTCTGTCATTTTAGTTGTATTCTTTTGGTTGAAACCTGTACCTGCCGAAATCTAGAAAATCTGGACACTGACTGCAGAATGACGACTTTGTAACTAATTAGGGCAAGCAAAGCATGGGGGGATTATGAAAAGTAAGAAAATGGAAAATGTTTAGCATGACAATCCTTCTGTGATGGTATTGTGAGACATGGATGCTGCTCACTACCTTCGTCTTGAACAGAATGAAGTAATGTGCATCTAAAATGTTATAATTGTATTTGTTGTGACAATCATGGAAGAGCCTCTAATGTGATGAATGTTGCCTATTCCTAACAGGAATGCACAGTCTAATAGTTCCTTAAAGGGGCCTAAATGTTTAATCACGTTTTTCTTGTAAACTTGCTTATTTAGCTTTATGCATCGATACTTTGATGTTTAATGCCCTAGATCCCTGAGCTATTTTGAGAAATTTGGATAGAAAAAGGACATACGGCCATTGCGGCTCCTCATTTCAGCCTTGTGGGTGCCTGTTGATCATGCATTTCCGTTGCACACACAGCCAGATGGAGGCTGAAAAGGGACATAGAAAAAGTATGTGCTCAATGGATTCATCAGCAGCTGAACGCAGAGTACATCAAGCATCCACTGGCATCCCCCATGTCAACAGTCCTTAGTGGCTAATCTGTTCTTACAAGCCAGCCACAATATGAAAGTATGTCTCAGAACATGCTTTTGTCCCCGTTCCATTTTGCTCCGAAAAACAGAAGAGCCAGGAGTAGTAAACTGCTTGTGCGCAGATCTAGCGGTATAACATCCTTTAGAATCAACAATCCAAGTAGCAGCATCAAGTTGGCCTGGCACAGGAACCAGTGAAGGCGGGGTAGCAGTTACCAACTGCACTACTTCCCCTGTGTACCTTCTACCTGTGGGCCAAGCCCATGCACCATTGTGAATAACAGAGGATGCTTTGGCATTTTCAGAGCTTCTGAACAAGTGAATTATGCAAGCAAAAAACACTTGAATCAGAGGTCCAACTGGGTGCCACCAATCATGCCACAAGTGAGTCATCTGCCCATCTCCTACTACGATTTGAATGCATTTCCTGGCAATGGACCTCAACTTTAACATCTTGCTCCAGTTCCAGGAGGAAGAGGAACAATTGGTACTAGGAGATGGTGTGAAATTACGAACTCGGTAAATTCATAATTTTGCCTACAATAAAAATTTTTTCCATAATTTATGAACATCGACCCATAACACATCTACAAGTTCACTGAAACTTCCATCCTACTTTTGTAGAATGGTAATTCTTTGAAGAAGGTGTCTCTTTCTAGACAACAGCAATGTTTGAAGTCCTTGTCAGAGGATTGGAATAGGATATTGTCGTTGAAGAAAGCCTCAAAGCTTTGCGAGGTTTACCAGATTGTGCTCAACAAAAGAATTTGGAGGAGAAGTTGATGAATTCCATATGCAGTTATGAAAATCTCCCGGTAAATTATATCCATCTCTATGTGTCCTAGGCCTTTTCATTCTCCTGACAACCAAGAGGAAGCACAAAAAAAAAAAAAGGGTCTCCTGCAAACAGTTTTGGATTTTGTGTCTGTCTTTTAAAGATTTTGTGTAAGGGGAGGTTTCCTGGTTGTTGTTTCTAACGATTGTGTCTCGAGATCATTTACATATGACCAGTTATTTCAGAATTTTATTGTTAAATATTTTGAAAGGTGTTTGACCTTGTGACAAGGATTGAATGTCATCTCATGTGATTGCTTATGCTTTCTTCTGCTTTCCAAATCAGAAATATGTTTCATCGTCATCCTCCAAGAATTCCTCCTTCACGTGTAACCATGGTTCAAAGTCGCGGTCGCAGTTACGGTCGCGGCCTGGACCGTTCCATATCGGTCGCGGTCTCGGCGAGACGCCAATTTTTGAAATATTTAATATTCTAAAAATTGTAAAATTTATGATAAACAAAAATAATTAAAAAATTAGTAAAAATAATAAAAATTTGAGTTGACTCAGGATGACTCGGAGTGATTCGGTGAGACTCGGCCGTTTCAACCCTTCACGGTGACGTCTCGGCGAATCACGTATCTCGGTCTTTGATAACGACTCGGCCGAGTCTTTGAACCATGCGTGCAACCCAAGCTGTTTTAAAGGGTTCACAATGCTGCAATTCTTCAGGACTCTCAGCATATGACCTTGTGACAAGGATCGAATGTCATCACATGTGATTGCCTATGCTTTCTTCTGCTTTCCAAATCAGAAATATGTTTCATCGTCATCCTCCAAGAATTCCTCCTTCACATGCAACCCGAGCTGTTCTAAAGGGTTCACAATGCTGCCATTCTTCAGGACTCTCAGCACCATGACAGGTTAATACCTGCGGAGGACATAGGTGAGAGAACATCCGCTTAACATCTCGAGTTCCTTGAGAATCATCAGATTGTCCTCGAGCTCGAGCTCTACTTTCCTTTTCATCATCTCCAAAGTAACCCTGGCAGCTTCCATCTCTCTCTCCCCCTCTCTCTTTCCACCAATTTAGCCTCTTTCTTTAACTGCTCTACGTCCCTCTCCCTCCTTGGTGCAGCCTTCTCCTCTTCAGAGTTTAGTGTTTTCATTCTTCCCTTTCTTGCTGGAGATCAACCCTGTCAGATTCTGCTTTTGAGATAATATTTGCACATCGGCTGGTTTTTATCACGGAGCATAAAGCGTCCTTGAGAGTCTGCTGACCGGAGATAGCTTTTGTAACCATGGTTGGCGTCATCCTCCGTAGATTTCCAAAGTCAGGACATGAGCTTTTTTTGCTCAAATCTGAATTATTAACCTCAGCACTAATCCAATCAATTCCAGTTCTTGAAATTGCAGTAATCTTCATAGTATTATTGTGACGCTTCAATTTAGTTTCTATCGCTCTCCATCTACTCTGTGCATCCATTGCTCTCTTCTTCCTCTTTTGTACTTGCGTGGCTTTTCCTATCTTGCTGTTGCAGCCATGAACAATCCTGGATTTTGATTCCCTTTTCGTTCTTGATTTATTGCTCTTAGCTTGTAGTCAATTATTATAGTCAGATGCCATTGGTCTTCAACTTCTGAGTTCCAGTTTATGTTTTTTCTGCAAAAGAACTGAAGCCCAGGTAGTGGGAGGCAAAACAATAGCAAATTACAAAATCCAACCAAGAAGAAGAAAGAATAGAGAACGAACCCTAAATCGAAGCGTTGCTAATGTCTCTTCAATGTTGATGATGATTGGAGAATGCGATTGATTGAATTCGACTATTTCAAGAAGGAATGGGAATGAGAAAATCCTACTTTTTAGAGTTCAGAAATCCTTTCTTTTTTTCCCGCTATTTTCTTCCTCGGCCGTGGGAAATTCAAACAGCCATTGTATTGGGTTTCCATTAACAGGTCGGATCGGGATTCAATTAATTGGGCTCAACTTGATGTACTGGCCTTGCAGCAACGTAAAATTGGACTTTTGTATCCCTCCAATATTGATAACATTATTTATGCTTATTTTTTGTGTAATTAAAAAGTTGGGTTAATTATAATTTATTCATTTAAGGTATACTCTAATTATTTTTTGTCAGTGGAACCCTAAAAGACAAAAATACCCTCTACTATGCTAAATTTTTTTGTCTCCATTCTCTTTTTTTTTTTTGGAGCACATTTAGTACGCTTGAAGGATTTTTCCCAAATTACTATTGAAAAAATTTATGTCATAGTCATATGTCCAACAATTATTGTATAAAAAATGCTAGAAAAAATGTAAAATATTCTTCTGGCACTAAGTGTTACGCAAAATATCCTTCTGACATTAAGTACTAAGTTAAGGACTAATGATTTTATCAAGTAAAATATCCTTGTGACAGAACTAATAATTTAATCAAAATTATATTTTACATTTTTTTGACAATTTTTTATTAATAGTTACTAGACATGTGACTATCACATGAGTCTTTCAAATAGCAATTTAGAAAAAAACTATCAAGAGTACTAAATATGCACAAAAGTTGAAAGTTTCGGTACCAGATTTATTTTCTTCCAAAGTTTAAAGATTAAAACTGCTCATCTAAGTTTGGATACCAAAACTACATTTTTCTCAAAATAACAACGTGTTTGGTACATAGCTACTTGACGAGTATAGTGGAAGTGAGTACCCTAACAATTTATTACTTAATTTGGGCTTTCCGATTGCAGTGTTAAAATTGCCACTGTTGGATTGGATGATGGATAGTGGGATACTACAGTAAGGTCACAAGGCTCAATTCAAAGATGTATTGTTTGTGATAGATATCAATAGCCACAATTTTTGTGAGAGAAGGACTCATTTCTTTCTTTAACAAACAAAAGAAACAGATTAGTAAAAAAATTTCAGCTGACGAGTTTACAAGGGCTCATCAATGATATACAATTTCTTAGGTTCTTCTCCATGGAGTTAAGAACTTTAGTTGATCGTATAATTTCTATAATTACATCAAATCAAAGCGCCAAAAAATCATTAATCCTCAAAAAGTTTTAGAGCTAAGAACTTTAGTTGATGCTAATCAATCAAATTTCAACAACAAAAAAAATTCAAGATTAAAATAACGATTGCCACCAAATCATTGTCACAACCCAAAAGATAGTAGTAAATCTGTTTCAGTTTTATCATGAAGATTAGTCAAACTCTGCAACAGATTAGAAAAAGAAAATTAGTGAAACACACAAGTTACCAAAATCAATCCAAAGATTACTTGAAAAGGAATGAGTTCAGTTGATTAAAGTGGCTTACTATTTGTTTTTCTACACACATTCATTAATGAGGACGGAGAAAGACGCAAAAAAATTAAGTAGATTGAGGATGAATAGTTTGTCTTTTTTGTTCTTTGTCCCCTTATCTTAAAAAAATTGCCAATTTTGGTTAATTATTTCAAGCTTGGATTAAATATTAATCAAGACTGAACTAAAACAAACATTTTTCAAGACAAATTTGAATTGTTTGAATTTTTTACACATAAATTTTAAACAATGTTAATTGAGCCAAAGTTCAAACAGAATAGAGTTAATTCTATTTTGCGTCTTTCAACTATAACCAAATTCTCTCTTTACTACTTAAATTTTAAAATGAGATATTTTAGTTTTTAAACTATAAAATCGGTCTAACTTAGGCATACAATTTGTCCTGAAATATAAGATTAGATACTTTAGTCCCTTTTTAACTTCAAACAGTATAAATTTTACTTATATTTTAATTTTAGGGTTTAAAAAGTTCCATCTCAGTATAGTTGAAAAATGCACAGCACAATTAACCAAAAACAAGTCACGCTATTCATGCTTTGTTTAATTAATTTCCAAACCAGGTCAAAACGAAATTCGACAAGGTCAAGTTAAATCCGACTTCGAGTATCAAGTAGATTGGCTCGACTTTCAACTATGAAAAACTATGATAAATGGTGCAATATTAGGAGGGGAAATGTGACTACACCCATAGAATACAGGGAATAAAGGGCAATAAACCTTTTATATTTCTTCAAGTCTTCAACAAATCAGACGGCCTTTGAAGTTTTAACTAGTAGTCTGTACTGTAGACTATTTCCGGAAGAGAAGTGAAGTGAGGAAGGAATATTCCATCGCGCCTTTCCATGGTTCTCCAACTAATTCGGGGAGACCGAAGAAGATCTATCAAGCGACTTCTCTCACATGAGAGCTCTTTCTCTCTCTGCGAGAGCTTTTCCCCCCAATAGTGGGAGCCAAAACTTTCCAACTCTGCAAACTTTCCAAACTTTTCAAACTTTCAAAAATCCAAAAACAGAGATTCAGACCAGGAACTAATAATCAAATTCTTGTAACCAATCAACGTGGATCTGTCCGCAAATCCAAACAAGATCAGGTGCTAATGTTGGTGGGTGTCGGAACAAAAGGTGCCAGGGTCCAGGAGCTTCGGACATACTATTTATAGCTGGTCGGAGCTAAGAAGTTGGACCGGCGCTGAACAGGTTTTACAGCCATAAATGCATGCTTTAATGTCTGAGGTTCTCTTAGGTTTTATCCCTTAACTTTTTCCTCTGCATTAGTTACTTTTATCGTTTCCTTTCTTCTTCTTTGGTGTCTTCCGTGTATGTGTTTCTCCCAGAAAGGCATTTACCTAGTGGAAGTTTGCAGATTTGAGTGCGCATCTGTATAAGCTTGGTTAGATCCTTTTCATATTTCAGAGAGTGTGGGTTTCCATCTAAATATCATATTACTACAATGGCTGAAGAGTTGACTGAAATCATGCAAAAGTTTGCTTTAAATAGCCATGAATACAGTGTGACTGATCTGGATGCAGGGGATGCCCGCACAGGTAGGCAGGAATGTCATACCAATTTGTTGGGAAGAATCAGGGGTGATAAGATAGCTAACTACACTGGGGTTAAAAATTTTGTGGCAAGTGCTTGGGGTTATCCGAAAGAGCTCAAAGTAACTGAACTAGGGCCAAATTTCTTCCAATTCGGAATTCAAGGGGAGGATATTAGAGAAAGGATAATCAATGGAGGGCCTTGGATTTTAGATAACCAGATACTTGTGCTGAGTAGGTGGTATGAGGGGATTGAGGACGATCCTAATGCCTTCAGTATAGCACCACTTTGGGTTCAAATGTGGAATCTTCCCTTACATTGCATCTCCAAGGAGGTAGGAAGAAAGTAGGTGTAGTGTTTAAGGAAGTCAGGGAAGTAGTTATCCCACAGAATGGAGGCAAAGAAGGAAAGCATATGAAGGCCTTGGTCATGGCTGACATATTCCACCCTCTGCTTCGTGGAACAACAATCAAAATGAATGGTCAAAAAAGATAGATTAAGTTCAAATATGAAAGGTGTCCTGATTTCTGCTACACATGTGGGATTATAGGCCACAGTGAAAAGGGATGTCAGTCTAAGATACTAGTAGGGAATGATCAGCAAGAGAATCAGTATGGACCATGGATGAGAGTACAATTTGGAAAATCATCACCCCAAAAGGAGAAGAACTATTACAAATCTCCATCTAAGAGGCAATACTAGGGGGTGGAAAACGGAGAACTGGTGAGGAAAGAATCAAAAAGGCAGGAAGAGGAATATGAGTCCACAACTCCAATGGGAAAGGAATTTCTGGAAGAAAGGGACAAGGGAATAAATAAACTAAAGGAGAGAGTGGAACATAGTCCAAGTAATTTGAATGTGGAACTACAGGTCCAGGCTTTGGTTAGCAAGGAAAAGAGAGTAGAAAACCAGGCAGATAGGGACAATGTGGAGGAAATAACTTTGGAGAAAGTCTAGGCAGGAGCTCAACAATCCAGCAGTAACAAGATGATGGAGCTTCTAAAAGAGATGGAAAGATGCAAAAAAACCAGAACTCCAAGAAATTAATGGAGATGATGAGGTAATGATGGATAGGGAGCTGCTAGAACCAGTGCAAAAAGCTGATATGAATATCCAAGAAGATGGCAGTTACCGTACTATGCCTAGTGAGGTACAAGGTAAACAAGAGGGCCAAAACAGCAAAGGCCCTCAAGGAGAACATCCTCAGAGACAAGAAAGAAAAACAAGAAAAACAGCAAGGGTATCAATGGGAAGAGGAAGGAAGGCTTTGCAGCAGATTGACAGTAATTGTCTGAGCCAAGTAGGAACGGCCAAAAGGAAATTGGCTGTGGAAGATGAAGATATGACAGAATCTTGAGCAAGCGAACACATCCTGAAAAAAAGCAAAGGGGGAGACCAAGTAATGGAAACAGAAGTTTTAAAGGAAGGGGTGGGTGCCAGCCTTCACTGGACCCCAAGTGATCCATGAAGGTTATGGTGTGGAACTGCCAAGGTGCAGGGAGCCCCTTGACAGTTCCCCACTTGAAGGAGTACAAGCGACTCCTCTCCCCAGAAGTGATGTTTCTTTGTGAAACTAAGAATAGGAAACGATATATGGAAAAGGTCCAGAGGATCCTAAATTATGAGCACAGCTATATAGTGGAATCGATGGACAAAGCAGGAGGTATGGTCCTATACTGGAGTGCACACACCAAACTACTGCAGGTACAACACACGGCCTTCACTCTAGAGGCTCATGTAGAGGACCAAAGCAGCAATAGTGACTGGTGGATAGTTGGGATCTATGCCAGCTGTGATGACTCAATAAGGAAACAACAGTGGTCGGTCATTCAAAGAAGGAAACATTTATGGGGTAACAAATGGATAATTGTAGGAGATTTCAATGATATCTGCTCCAATGAGGAAAAGTCGGGAGGAAGAATAAGAGAAGAATGGACCTCCACTGACTTCAGGAACTTTATCCATGAAAATCAGCTGATCGACATTGGCTATGAAGGACAGCCTTGGACATGGAGTAATAATTGGGAAGGGGATGGTGAGATTAAACAGAGGCTTGATAGAACACCGAGCAGTGTAGAATGGAATCTGAACTTTGGAAAGGCAAAATGCACTCACCTGAAGTCCCATGCGTCTGATCACAGTGCTTTAATTCTGGATACTAACCCCATGGAAAGGAACAGGAAAAAAGATTCTTTTTTGACAAAAGGTGGCTTCAAAGAGAAGGTATACTTCAAGTTATCAAGGAAGTTTGGGACAAGAAGGTAGAGGGGTCCAGGATGTTTCAGGTTAAGACAAAAGTGAGGAATTGTAGAATTGCCTTACTTAGATGGAGCAACAATAATAATAGGAACTCTAGGGAAAGGATTGAGAGGATAAAGGAAAAGTTGGATCAGATTCAAGGATCTTCACTGGTAAGTATCAGAAAGGAAAGGGCTTCGCTCAAGATGCAACTGAAGGAAGCTTACAGGGATGAGGAAATGTTTTGGAGCCAGAAAGCCAGACTCAAATGGCTACAAGAAGGAGACAAGAATACTCAAATTTTCCATGCACAGGTAAACAGTAGAAGAAAGGTTAACAGAATGCAGAAACTACAAAAGGAAGATGGGACATGGACAGAAAATGAGGATGAATTGGGAACTGAAATTGGTAGCTACTACAGGCAACTCTTCACCAAATCTACTGAGAGTAGTAATCATGAGATTATAGATGGAATCCCAAAATCCATTTCTGAGGCTATGAACCAGGATTTAACTAAGGTAGTAACAGAAGAGGAAATCAAATCTGCAATCTTCTCTATAGATAGCAACAAGGCTCCTGGCATAGATGGGATGTCCCCCCTTTTTTTCCAAAAATTCTGGGATATAATCAAAGGAGACCTGGTAAATGCTATTAAAAGCTTTTTTCATTCCGGCAATATGCTAAAGGCTATTAACCATACCATCATTTCCTTGATCCCAAAGGTCCCATGTCCCATTAATATCAAGCAATACAGACCCATTAGCCTTTGTAGTGTGATTTATAAAGTTATTGCCAAGATCCTTGTCAATAGGCTCAAACCTATTCTGCATCATTGCATTAGCATTAATCAATCTGCTTTCATCCCTGGGAGACACATTCTAGATAACATCATTACCTCTCATGAGTACTTGCATCATCTCAAAAATAAAAGATATGATAAGGATGCATTTATGGCTGTGAAGCTTGATATGTCTAAGGCTTATGACAGAGTTGAATGGCAATTTTTGCAAGATATTATGGGAAAAATGGGATTCTGTGAGAAATGGATAACTTGGATAATGAAGTGCATAAATACAGTCTCCTTTTCTTTTAACATCAATGGAGAGTGTAAGGAATACATTGTACCTGAAAGAGGATTAAGGCAAGGTGATCCTCTGTCACCTTATTTATTCCTCATATGCTCAGAAGGCTTCTCCAGTCTACTGAAGAAAGCAACGCAGACAAGAAGCATGGCAGGCATGAAGATAAGCAGACATGGCCCCTCTATAACCCACCTTTTCTTCGCTGATGACTCCCTGATTTTTTGCAAAGCTAACTCTCAAGAAGCAAAGGAGCTGAAGAGGATACTAGAGGTATATGAACAAGAATCTGGGCAGATGGTTAACTTAGACAAGTCCAGTGTGTTTTTTAGCAAAAATGTGGATGTGGCAACTAAGGAGGAAGTGTGTATGGAACTAGGAGGGATCCAACCAGTATCGCAAGGGAAATACTTAGGGCTGCCTATGGTGATTTCAAGGTCTAAGGGACAGCTGTTTGGTTACATAAAGGATAACATCAAAAGAAGAATGCTAAGTTGGAAAAACAAGCTTCTAAGCTCAGCTGGGAAAGAAATTCTGATCAAAGCTGTGGCTATGGCAATGCCTAATTACACAATGGCTTGTTTCAAACTACCTTGCAGGTTGTGCAAAGAGATAAGCTCTATGCTTTCCAATTTCTGGTGGGGAGAAAAAGACAACAAGAATAAGGTGCACTGGGTAGCTTGGAAGCAGCTGACAAGGGAGAAAAAACGAGGTGGTATGGGATTCCAGGACATTCAAAGTTTCAATAGAGCTCTGCTGGCTAAACAGATTTGGAGAATCATCAGAAATCCAAATCTGTTATCCAGCAGAATTCTGAAAAGTAAGTATTTCCCAAATTGTAGTGTCTTGGATTCCAGAACCCCCAACAATGCCTCATGGTTTTGGCAAAGCATTATGAGTGCAAGAGAAGAGCTTCAATGGGGAATTCGAAAAGGATAGGGAATGGCCTTTCTACTAGAATCTGGGATGATCAATGGATCCCAAACCAACATTTAGGGAGGCCAATCACAACTAAGCCAGGAGACTGCCAAGTTCAGAAAGTTGCTGATTTGATAGAAGGCTACAGGTGGAACAGAAACCTCATTTTCAAAAACTTCAAAAAGGAGGATGCTGAAAACATTCTCAAGATTCCCATAAGCATCACAGGAAGAGAGGACAATATCTTCTGGACAGAAAATCAGAAAGGGGAATATACGGTGCAATCAGGCTACAAGGTAATCCAAGCTAAGAATGAACAGGAGGGTAGAGGGGAAAGAGAAAGAATTGAGGCTAGCTATAGACCAAGGAGGACTGACATGTGGAGAGTGCTGTGGAAACTAAAAATCAGTCACAAAGTTAAGATTTTCATATGGAAAAGCCTGAAAGAAGCAATTCTAATCAAGGAATTAATCTGGAGGAAAATGTCTAAAGGAGACCCTATATGCTCAGGCTGTGGGGAGGAGCTAGAAACGTTGGAACATCTTCTTCTGAAGTGCAAGAAAGCTAAGGAGGTCTGGAAAGTTGCACCAGTACAATGGGATGGGATCCAGGAGCTGACTGGGAATTTCAACAGATGGTGGATGGCATTATCTGAAGCAATCGAAAGAGATCAAGGGATAGACCATATATCTCTCACAGCTTACATTCTGTGGCATATCTGGAAAAGTAGGAATGATAAAGAGTTTAACAACAAAACACATGAGCCAGGACAAGTAATCACCAAAGCCTGGAATGCATGGATGGAGTTCAACGATGGGACCAAAAAGACAAGGAGCTGTAGTACTGAATCAACAACAGCTTCACTTCACAGGAATGAACAAGAACCGACCCAAACTCCAGACAACAGAATAGCAGGAATGCAGTTAAGAATAGCAACCAAGTGGAACAAGGCATCAAAATCCATTGGATATGGTATTGTAGCAGCTGATTGTAGAGGGCAGGATGTGATGGGATGGAAAATGAGAGAAAGAGAAAGCTCAAACCAAGTTCAACATGAAGCTGAAGGTGTTAAATGGGCCCTGATCAAAGCAACAGAACAAGGATGGAGGCTGGTATGTATTGGAGTTCCTAATATGGACCTGCTGCAGCAAATACATGGAACAAAAACAGTTGGCTTGTGGTTAGCTACCCTAATAGAGGACATCCGCGAGCTAAGTAAAATGTTTTACAAATGCTCCTTTTGCATAGGAAAATATAGAAGGAATGATCTAAGTTGTTTGTTTAGTGCTCAAGCCTTGAGCAATTATTTTGATGTAGAATGGGTTAACCCCAATCTATAGTGCAAAATGCACTTTGTATAGCATCGAGCTAGTCTCGCCTGTGTATAATCCTTTTCCAATCAATATATTCCTATCGTTTCGACAAAAAAAAAAAAAAAAAAAAAAAGATCTATCAAAAGATTCATCGTCAACATGAGAAGCCTGCTGAAATGGGGTCTGTTTTCTCAATTAGCTAATCCCAAATGCATTACCCACCAGTCAATTACAGGTTCTCACTTTTTTTGGTTAAAATTTTCCTCGTGGTGTAGTTGTTAAATAATATGCAGGTTTGCTTCTCCCTACCTGGAAATCAAACTGACAAAGTCTACTCATCATATTACACAAGACTAATATACTAATACATTTCTCGGTAATTAAGTTACTTGATCAAAAACACGCTTTTGTTGTCTCAATTATAATTCCTTAGGAGGACAAGACAACCGTTCAAACGTCTGGTGTCGTGGTGTAGTTGGTTATCACTTCAGTCTAACACACTGAAGGTCTCCGGTTCGAGTCCGGGCGACGCCATGTGTAACAACACTCAGCTCAAACTACTTTTGTTTTAGAAAATTGAGTGTCTGTGTCGATAGGCTGGTGGAAAGATTTTAGATGGGGCTGGAATTCTTTATATCTGCTGCACTTCAGTGTGACGATTGTTTCCTATCGAAATATTCATTTGCAAAACTCTGGTAACCATGAAACTATCAAGGCAAGTGAATCTTCTTGTTCCCACTTCAGTTTTTTTGCCAAATCTCAAGGTGTTGCACTTGACAGGACCTGTGGGATTAGTAGATGAAAATTACTTTCCAAGACTTATTCGTGGATGCCCATCTCTTGGAGAATTGTATTTAGTTTTCCATAGTTTGTCTGTTATAATTGAAGTGGTTGATTTATCTAGTCCTTCATTGAAAAAACTTAAGACTTACTAGTTTGGGAGGACGCTACAACCATGTAATTGAGCGTAACAGCCTAAAAATATCTTGAAGTCAGTGGATTTGGAAATCATAAGTTTATGCTAAATGTCCCGAGACTGAAAAGATTTGGTGTATGAAATTGATGCTCAAAGAGTAGCGTTCATTCAAGAACTGAAGTCTCTTGTTAGAGCCACAATTTCATTGTCGCATCACAACGCAGAAGGAACTGAAAGTGGCTTGTTGTTTCGTAGTCAGCAGGCTTTTGAGCTTATTCATTGGTTACAAAGTGTGATGTCACTTGACGTACGTCACCACTCCCTGCAGGTATGTATGCCTTCATTTTACTTCTTTCTATGTCTCTTCTTCTACACATTCTGTTGTTTTTCCCTACCAAAAGTGCTGCAGTCAGCCATGTCAATCTTGTCCAGCAAATGGAGATTTCTTTTCACTTCACTGTCCAATATATATCTTATGTTATATAATTACTATAAAGGCACCAAACATGACTATGATTGGATGGTTCTATAATCCTTTAGATTTTGGGATCGAGTTATTCATCCATGAAAAGGGGCTTCTTTTAAAAAATTTTGTCTGTACCTGGCAAAATTAGATGAAATTCATAGATTCCAAATTGACCCGTTAATTGCTTCTGTGCTTCAAATTAATGTCAAAGAACTTGTGATTTTGGTGGGAGACTATATAATAGTGAAAACTACTGTAGTTTCCCAGTATTTAATATCTACTCCTAGGATGTTTCCGTGCCAAGCACTAGTTAGTTTGAAAACAAATAGGAATTTGGATTTGATTATTCCTGAATTGGTTTCTTTACCAAGTGTTAAGGTCATGCACTTGGAGGGCTTTGGATTTGTTGATTAAGGCACTGTTAATAGGCTTATTCAGGGGTGTCATTGGCCTGAAGAATTGTTTCTGTTGGGCTCTTCTCCATACCCAAAATCTTTATTTCTTGACTCCTCCTCTGAAAACTTTTTCCTCTCTGCCTTTCTGGTGTCCTTAGTATAGTAGAGATGTTTTGCTATTACTGCAAAGTCATCCAATCCTGAACATTCATCCTATTATGTGAGTTGAAAGCATGAAGTTGGTGTAGATGCTGCAAATCTTAAAAATTTCAACTAGAATTGAATCGTGTAGATTTTATTTGAAAACTCAAGTCTTTATATGCAAAAGTATTGCACGTTGGATCTCCCAGTTATCTTGGAAGGAAAATTGATTTACTTCATCAGCATGCTCTTAAATTTGTTGGGCGCATGCAGATTGTGAAATCTCTCTTTTTGTCTGAAAACATTCTCAAGGTATAGCATGGTTTCCTTATATCTTGTTCATGTACATTTTGGCATTGATTCTAAGCTTTAGAGAATTTTCCTCTCATGAGTCGGACATTGTTAGAAGCTTTATACTTGACATTACTTCTTGTTCGCATGCAAGCTCTCTACTTTTTGCAGCCGTTGGCCATTTTCGCATTCAAGCTTTAGTGCTTGAAGCTTCTGATTATGATATTGCAGATATTCTCTGAATTTGTACGTGGGAAATTTTGCTGAGCTTACTTGAAAGTGCCCCAAACCCTGAAGTACTTTTCTTCATAAAAATGGTTTAAAGATGATGTCTAGAACTAGAAACATTTTCCAGTGGGTGCACAAGATTAACAAGAATATTTATTTAATCCTTCTAAAGATATAATGTCACGCTCACTCCCTGGACTTGTGGGTCCAAGATGTGATCAGAGTTTCAATAGTCAAGTTTAACTATTTGGGTTTCATCTTCGCTAATTCAAAATGAATATCCTTAGTCAGATTTGACTGTTGATACTTTTCTTAATGATAGGGTACATTTTAGTGGGTATTTTGGGCATTATTGCACAATGAATTGACTAAGTATTTTCATTAATTGGGTGGATTCTACTAATATTTTGTTTTGATGCTAATTGCAGGAATGGATGCTGAAAAGTGTTTAAATTCAGCTTTTGGAAGATTCATCGTACGTGGGGCCCGCTTGAGAAGCTGAAGAAATCTAATTGTAATAGATTTTATTTTATTATATTTTGAGGGAGTCTTGTTTTAATTTTAAAAACAAATAACAATTTCCAAAAAGGGAAAAAATCCTCTCCTTGAACTGGGGACCACAATTGAGGGAGAATTTAGTATTCTCGCGTGGCTTAGGTTTTGGAGTGTCAGGCCTTTCGTAGAGGGGCGGTAGCTTTGTAACGGAGGGAGGAGACGAGAGCCAGGATCCTTTTACCTAGACTCGGTATTACCTTGCCTCTGTGGTTGACTTTGAAAAATTTGGTGAGTTTTGTTTAGGCTTGACAAAATTGAGACATCAAAGAATTGAATCCTTTCTCTCGAATACATTGCTGACAAAGGAAGGAAAGGCTAGCCGCAATTGTGGACCTACCAACTGTTTGTGAATTTGTCTTTGACCGAAATCAATCAATTGGAGAACCTTTCTCTCGTATGTCTTGCTAGCAATTGGGAGAAGAAACCAAGAGCCGCCGTTGTTGACTTTTCTTGGCTTTGGTTTTCACTCTTGCTGACCACAACTACAGTGAACAATCTGCCTTTCATACACTTGGGCTTTTGGAGACAAGTGCAAGAAATCAAAATTTCTTGTTCTAGTCTTCTGCTCTTGACCAAAAGAAAAAGGTCCGATACAGCGACGTATCCCGATTTCCCCCGCGTAGCTTGTCCTTCATTAATGGAGGGCTAATTCTCTGATTCTATTCAGGGGGGCAATTGACGAATTGGTTCGGCATTCACTGTGAAATCTAAACCGTTTTTAATTATTTTCTTCATTAATTGATATTCATATATTCCCTGATTTTAGTTGTTATAGTCTTGGGTATGATTGATTAGTGCGCAATAATTAATTATTCACATAGGCTATTTTGCTATATAGGAGTAATTGAATCCGTAATTGTTCGTTATCTCTATCCCAGTAGCAACTGGCATAATTGGATTTGTGTCAGGGGAATATTTGATCTAACTTAAATAAACCCTCGTAGCGTGTTTGTTAGCTAGGATTGAGCCTTTCTAATTAATAATGCAATCTAAAAATTAAATCCTACGGTCGTACCTAGGGTTGTTTTTGGGTTAGAGAAATAGTTAACGGTCGTACCTTAACTATCGAAAAAGTAAGGAAAGGTTGGTTGTTTATCGTGTGCATGACAACTATAACTAATTTATTAATAAATGTTGGAATTATATTTGAATCGATGATCAGTTGCATGAACCATTTCTGATGTGTACCCTTGGCTAGAGTTTCTCTAAGTATTTCTGTTATTTAATTATTTTCTGCATTTAATTTGTTTAGTTGGCAGTTGATACCAAAACCCCCCCATTAAATCTTGATTTGAAAAGAAACAAAATATCTTGCTAGTCCCTGAGGAGACGACCCTGCTTACCACTGTCTACTAGTTAGGGAATTCAGTTAAATAATTAATTCAGGTATATCGGATTAAGCAAACTCTTCGGGAACAGGGTGAATCAAGTAACCCATTGCACACCTAGAGTCCCTGCTCCAGTACTCGAATTGATTATTAACTATCTTAGGTGGTAGTTAGGTTTTATTTATTATTATTGCACAGGTTCGACACCTGTCAATTTTTGGCACCATTGCCGGGGACTGGCGGCTGATTTATTTGTTTCTTTTTTAATTCAGTTTTTTTATTGTTTTATTTTATTATTATTATTTTTTTTCTTTCCTTTATTTTTCTCTTGGTATTTTTGCTAGTTTTTGCCCCGTTCGTCTCGCACAGGTGTGTTAGTATACGATCCTGAGGTTGAGAAGGTAGCGCGTAGGCGAAGGCAAGAGACCAAGAGACGAAAAGGGGGGCACTTATTTTCTGCAAACGAGTCAATAGAAGACGAATTTAGTATGACCAACACCCATACATTACGGGAGTTGGCTACCCCTGAGCTGACTCACCAGCCCTTGTGCATCACGTTCCCAACTCTGGCGGAGAATACCTCATTCGAGTTGAAATCGGGGTTGATTCACCTCCTACCTTCGTTCCATGGTCTTTCTGGTGAGGAACCCCACAAACATGTCAAGGAGTTCGAAATAGTTTGCTCTAGCATGAAACCTCCTGGGGTCACTGAGGAGCAAATAAGACTTAGAACTTTCCCATTCTCTCTCAAGGATGCAGCGAAAGATTGGCTATACTACCTACCTGCAGGTAGTATCACCACGTGGGTACAATTGAAAAAGAAATTTTTAGAAAAATTCTTCCCCGCATCCCGGGCTGCTAGTTTAAGAAAGGAAATATGCAGCATCAAGCAGTATTCCGGAGAGTCATTGTACGATTATTGGGAAAGGTTCAACAAATTGTGCACTAGATGCCCACAGCATTAGATTAGTGAACAACTGTTGATCCAGTACTTTTATGAGGGGCTCCAGTCAACTGACAGGAATATCATTGATGCTGCGAGTGGAGGAGCCCTGACGAACAAGACACCAAGGGAAGCGTGGGAGCTTATTGAATCCATGGCAGAGAACTCTCAGCAATTCGGCTTCCGTGAAAGCAATCCTACCCGTAGAATCAATGAGGCAGAGACGTCATCCATCCAGCAGCAACTGTCAGAGTTGACATCTGCTGTCAGGCAATTGGCCATGAGAGACACGCCGCGAGCGAAAGTATGTGGAATCTGCACGAGTATGGACCACTGTACGGATACGTGCCCCATTCTGCAAGAGGACGGGGCGGAACAGGTAAATATGGCTGGAGGCGTGCCCGCGCCCGGCAGGCAGTATGACCCATATTCCAACACGTACAACCCGGGCTGGAGGGACCATCCCAATCTCAGTTATGGGAACAGACAACAAAGTTCATTCCTGAATCATCCACCAGGATTCCACCAGCCTTGCCAACCAAAATCTCAACCCTCATCCTCCAATTCAGGAAGCTTCTTGGAGGACCTAGTCAAAAGCCTGGCCACGACTACTACTCAGTTTCACCAGGAGATCAGATCCTTAGCAGCAAATACCGCGCAGCTCCAGCAGGACACCAAAGCGGACAAGAAGGACCAGGAAGCTCGAATAAGCCAACTGGCAACTGCCATTAACCGCTTGGAGTCCCACGTTTATGGGAAACTGCCATCGCAACCTAAGGTAAATCCCAGGAATGTAAGTGCCATGACGCTGAGGAGTGGCAAGGAACTGGAAGGGCCTAAAGTGAGAAATTCAAAAAGCAAAAGTGAGGAGGAGATAGAAAAGGAAATTGAGGAGGAAGGACGTGTTCGTGAGGATCCTAAGGTAACCTCCACCTCTCCACTCACTACTAACTCTAACTTACCCCTTTTCCTTGCAGGTTGGAAAAGACAAAGAAGGTGGAGAAGGAAAAAGAGCTCTTGGATGTGTTTCGGAAAGTGGAGATCAACATTCCTCTGTTGGATGCAATCAAGCAGATACCGAAATATGCTAAATTTTTGAAGGACTTGTGCACCCACAAGAGGAAGTTAAGGGGAGATGAACGAGTGGCGGTGGGAGAGAACGTGTCAGGTATACTTCAAAGGAAACTCCCACCAAAATGTGGAGACCCAGGTATGTTCACCATCCCCTGCAAGATAGGAGGTACCCCAATTAGGAAAGCAATGTTGTATTTGGGGGCGTCAATTAATGTTATGCCTAAAACAATCTATGCTTCTCTTAATCTTGGCCCATTAAAAGGCACATGCATTATAATCCAACTTGCAGACCGTACCAATGCTTATTCAGAGGGGTTAGTTGAAGATGTTTTGGTACAGGTCAATGAGTTAGTTTTTCCTGCAGACTTCTATGTCTTAGATATGGGAGATGAAAAGGCATTAAATACGTCACCTATTTTGTTAGGTAAACCATTTTTAAGCACTGTTAGAACGAAAATAGATGTGAATGAGGGTACTTTGTCGATGGAGTTTGATGGTGAAATTGTAAATTTCAATATCTTTGATGCGATGAAATACCCGGATGAGGCTAACTCTATTTTTTCTTTGAGCATTATTGAACCTCTTGTACAGGACACATTTGAATTGAATAGGGGCGATGCACTGGAAGTGGCATTGGCCAAACATCTCGAGTTGAGAGCAACTCTTGATGTAGAAATAAGTGATGAGCTATACCATACAGTTGAAACACTGCATTCGCTCCCACCACTCTCCCCAAGGTATGAGCTTACTTCTCTCTTTGTACCAGAAACTCAGGCAAAATTGTTGCCTTCTATTGTGCAGGCACCTGAGTTGGGGCTCAAGCCTTTCCCGAAGCACTTGAAGTATGCATTTCTCGGAGACAATGAGACGTTACTAGTCATCATATCTGCTCACCTGTCACCAAGACAAGAAGATGACCTTATTCATCTTCTTCGAGACTATAAGGAAGCGATTGGGTGGAGCGTAGCAGATATCAAGGGAATTAGCCCCTCTTTATGCATGCATCGGATCCGGCTTGAGGAGGATGCAAAACCAGTGAGGCAGGCGCAACGGAGATTGAACCCACTGATGATGGAAGTGGTGAAGAAAGAGATACTTAAACTCCTAGAAGTGGGGATCATCTTCGCCATCTCAGATAGTTCTTGGGTAAGTCCAGTGCAAGTAGTCCCGAAAAAAGCGGGAGTAACCGTTGAAGAGAATCAAGAGGGTGAGATGGTCCCGGTGAGAAAACCCACAGGATGGCGCCAGTGCATTGACTACCGGCGTCTGAATGCTGTAACGAAGAAGGACCACTTCCCTCTACCTTTTATTGATCAGATGATAGAGAGGTTAGCTGGTCGTGTCTACTACTGTTTTCTTGATGGTTTCTCAGGTTATTTCCAGATCGCGATAGCACCAGAGGATCAGGAGAAAACTACATTCACTTGCCCCTTTGGTACTTTTGCATACCGGATGATGCCTTTCGGCCTTTGCAATGCTCCAGCTACTTTTTAGAGGTGTATGGTAAGTATATTTTCTGAGTATGTAGAAAAGATTATTGAGGTGTTTATGGGTGATTTTAGTGTGTATGGGGATAATTTTGATGAATGCCTGGATAATCTAGCTTTAATTTTGAAGAGATGCATTGAGACGAATTTAGTTCTAAATTGGGAAAAATGTCATTTCATGGTGGATCATGGCATTGTTTTAGGGCATGTAGTTTCGGCCAGGGGTATAGAAGTGGATAAAGCAAAGGTCGATATTATTTTTGCTTTGCCTTACCCCATAAGTGTACGGGAGGTACGTTCCTTTTTGGGTCATGCAGGATTCTACAGGAGATTCATAAAAGATTTCTCAAAAATTGGAGCGCCCCTGTTCAAACTGTTGCAGAAGGATGTGGCATTTGACTTCACCGAAGAGTGCAAGGTGGCATTTGACAGGTTGAGGGAGTCATTGACATCACCACCTGTTATCCAACCTCCAGACTGGAACCTCCCATTTGAGATAATGTGTGACGCGAGTGATTATGCGGTGGGAGCGGTGCTGGGGCAACGGATTGGCAGAGCTGCACATGCAATCTACTATGCATCAAAGGCGTTGAATGGAGTTCAGCTCAACTACTCTATAACAGAGAAAGAATTGCTAGCTGTGGTTTTTGCATTAGAAAAATTTAGACCTTATTTGTTAGGTGCAAAAATAACAGTTTTTTCTGATCATGCAGCCTTGAGATACTTGATGACGAAGAAGGATGCTAAACCAAGACTCATCAGATGGATCCTGCTCCTTCAGGAGTTCAACTTGGAGATTAAGGATAAAAGTGGGGCAGAAAACTTAGTCGCTGATCACTTGAGCCGCTTGCTTGCTCATAAGGAGGAGCCACCATTGAGGGAGGCATTTCCAGAGGAGCAACTACTTGCCATTAACTCGTCTACACCCTGGTATGCTGATATAGTAAATTTCTTGGTGACTAATCAATTACCTGCAGGGTGGCCAAAGGCTAAGAGAGACAAGTTGAAGAGTGATGCCAAATACTACATTTGGAACGACCCCTACCTTTGAAAACAATGTTCGGATCAAGTGCTAAGGAGATGTGTAAGTGCAGGTGAATTTCACTCCATTTTAAATTTCTGTCATTCGTTTGCATGTGGGGGGGCATTTTGGGCCCAAACGAACAGCTCGCAAAGTGTTAGAGAGTGGCTTTTACTGGCCTACCCTTTTTAAAAATTCGTATTTATTTTGCAAATCCTGTGATAGGTGTCAAAGGATGGGAAATATTTTTCGTAGGGACCAAATGCCTCAAACCCCCATGTTGTTTGTTGAAATTTTTGATGTTTGGGGGATAGATTTTATGGGTCCTTTTCCCTCATCTTTTGGGTTCCTACACATTCTACTTGCGGTTGATTATGTTTCTAAATGGGTGGAGACCAAAGCCACCCGTACTAATGATTCTAGAGTGGTTGCAGAGTTCTTAAAATCTAATATCTTTGTCCGTTTTGGAATGGCAAGAGCTGTGGTAAGTGATAGGGGGACACATTTTTATAATAAAACTATCACTGCCCTGTTCCGAAAATATGACGTGCTCCACAAGGTATCCACTCCGTATCACCCGCAGGCGAACGGTCACGCCGAAGTGTCAAACAGGGAAATCAAGTCGATCTTGGAGAAGATGGTGCGTCCGGATAGGAAGGATTGGAGTTTAAAGGTAGAAGACGCCGATGAGAACCGCGTATAAGACGCCGATTGGGATGTCTCCGTATAGACTTGTCTTCGGTAAGGCTTGCCATCTTCCCGTGGAGTTCGAACATAAGGCGTTTTGGGCAGTGAAGCAGTGTAACATGGGATTAGACGAAGCAGGGGTCCAAAGGAAATTGCAGTTACAAGAGTTAGAGGAGATAAGAAATGAAGCGTATGAGAATGCCACGATCTATAAGGAAAAGAGTAAAATCTTTCATGATTAGCAGGTTTCTAGGAAAACTTTTGTAGTGGGGCAAAAAGTCCTCTTGTATCACTCGAGACTTAAACTTTTTCCCGGTAAGTTGTGTTCTCGTTGGATTGGTCCATTTGTCGTTTCTAATGTGTTTCATTATGGTGCAGTGGAGATCCAAAGTTTAAAAACGGAGAAAAGGTTCGTGGTGAATGGCCATCGTCTCAAGCCTTATTATGAGGGATTCGCTGTTGAGGAAGTAGAAGTTGTACACCTCCAAGATCCACTTTATCTTGCTTGAGGGTTTTGGCCATGTCTAGCCAAAGACATTAAAGAAAGGCGCTACTTGGGAGGCAACCCAAGACTATTTGTTTCAGTTTTCATACATTTTTTTTAGTTTTAATTAAGTGTTAGTGTCAATTAATAGTTTGATGTTTGGTGACAGGAAATTGGCAGTTTAGCGTGCCCACGCCAGGTGGTCACGCCTGACGGAACTCAATTTCCAAGGAATGATCTGGGGACTCTATGGCAGTTGAGCGTGCCCACGCTAAAGAATCAAAAATTTTCGACGGATGGTCAAATGACTAAGGACAGTTAGGCGTGCTCACGCCTAAGCCAAAGGTTCCTTGACAAAAAGAAAAAAAAAATTTGAAAAAACCAAATTGCCTCTGAACGACAAAAAGAAAATTTTTTTTTTCAAGGACCCGTAGCCCTACTTCCCTTCGTTTTTTCTTTTTCTTTTTCTTACTTCTTCTTTCTTATTTCTTCTTCCTTCTTTTCTTTCTTCTTCCCTGCACGCCGCACGATCGCCGCCGCCCATTCGCGCTGCCGCCACCGTCCATCGAGCCGCTGCCCAGCCGCGCCTCGCCCCCTGCAGCCCGCGCAAACCCCTGTGCGCAACCAGGACAGCCTCTGTCCACCAACTGCATCGCCCACCAGCTCCTCCTCGCGCAAGCCCAGCAGCAACCAACAGCGGCCGACAGCGTAGTCGCAGCCCGCAGTCCGCGCACACGCAGAGCTAGCTACTGCCTCGTGCACGCGCAGCTCACCTCCTCTGCGCGCCCTGCAGCCTAGCTACTCCAGTCCACCAGCAGCTTCCATCGCGCACATCCCCAGTGCCAGTCCAGCCTAGGATTGCGCAAGGCACCAAACGGGCAACATCCTTGCTTTCCAGCCCCGCGCGCCTGCCCTAGCGCGTGCGACGCACGCGCCTTCCTCCACTCCGGTGACCCCTTCTTTAATTTTCTATTATTAATTAGCTGATGCCAGATTTTAATTTCTTAGCTGAGGCCAGATTTCTTTTAATTTGCTAGCTGAGGACAGATTTTTTTTTTTTGGTTGATTTGAGTGCTGTGATATCATCTGTGGTTGGTTGACGAGCATTTGTCCAATTTTGGGGTAGCATCTGAAGTAATTGGGGAAATTTTTATTGTTTCCATGATTAATTAGTTTTTGGGTGATGTTTTTATGTGTTTATCTACTTAATTGATTTTTGGGCTGTTTAGTTTCTATTTGTTCAATTGTTGGTGTTTGGAGCTGTGTTCGGGGACCCCTTACTTTGTTGATTAACCACCACTCCATCTTACCCAACTTCACCTTGTCTTTGCCCTCTTTTCCAATTCCCAATGACCAAACCCAAAACTAAAGGCAAGAACAAGCCATCCACATCCACCTCACAGCCTACAGTCCCCTTGAGTGGACCTGCCCCATCGACTGGTCCGGGTGGACCCAGGACTCGCCTTGGACGGAATAGGGAGGTTCATATTTCCTCTCCGGCCCACTTTGGCGGCAATTTGACTTTCACCCGGGCTGCCGACAAGGAGCGGTATGCCTCGGCTTGCACAAGGAAGATAATTCCTTGTAAATACATCCATGGCCCTACACTTGATATGCTAAACCTGAGGGATGAGGTCACGTAGCACTTGACTGACGTAGGTTGGACTCGCTATGCTTCTATCAATCTACCTGCTTTTACTGAACTCACGTGGGAATTCTATGCTACTTTTGAATTTAATATTCCTGATGAATTCTCCGTTACCACTCCTGGGGTAGTGAGGTTTCGATTAATGGGTAGAGAGTTCAACCAATCTATCACTGAGTTTAATTTGGCTCTTGGGTTTATTGATGTTCCCTACTCCCAGAGTGAGGAATATATGCACAGTGCGTGCGAGTACACGGAGCCATTTTTCTCTCATTACATTGGTTATTGGAGAGATTTGTCGGTTGACCGACACTGCTATGACAGTCAGTCTAAGGCTTCTTATCTTAAGAGCGCCGCCTACCGTTATTTACATAGATTCATGGCCTATAGTTTCTCAGGTAGGAAGGATAGCTCGGGTACTCTGACCAAACCCGAGTTCTTTTTCATTTGGTGCATGGTCACTCAGACTAAGGTCAATTTGGGTAGTTGGTTTGCCCTCCACATCCGAACTGTGCTAAGTAAGAAAAATAAACCATTAATCTTAGGCTCATTTATCACTTAGTTGGCTGTAAATCTTGGGGTTTTGGACTTGAATAATCATAATTTGCATCGCGCTTGTACTATGGAACCCCTCGATTTGGTTTGTTTGGAGAAAATGGGTCTTGTGCGACAGGTGAATGGCGCTTTCCAGTTTGCTCCCCCGGGGCCAATCTCTGTTCCTCCGAAGCGCAGCGCTTCTAAATCCACTGCCCCGGAGGCGGGTGGTCCTTCCACGGATGCCCCCGGGCCGTCCTCTTCGGCGCCTCCACCATCTTCCTCCGCTGATAGCCAGCTTGCAGCCCTTCGGTTTCAGATGCAGCACATGGACACTCGTATGGATCGGTTGGGGCGCCAAATGGGAGGGATGGCCCAGAATTTGGCACAGTATCTCCACCACGTGGGTTTCCGCCCGCCTTTCCCTCCGCAGCCGTGATTCATTTCTGCCCTCCTCCGTTTTAAGAGAAGTGTCGTTGCCCCAATACCTCTGATTTGGTCTTTTTTTGCTTACATTGAGGACAATGTAAGGTTTAGGTGTGGGGGAGGGTTAACTATGCTTTGGTTGTGTTTTTAGTTGTCTGATTAAATTTTTCCTTGCCTTAGTAGTCCCTTTCTTTAAACTGTGATGAATGCAATTGAGATATGAGTATACATAGCAAGTTCATGCCATGGGGTGCTCTATTTTCCTCGATGCTGAATTGATTGATTAATATGCTGAACTTGACATCAATTTGATCACTTGTGCAATTCTTGAGCCTAATTTTTCGTTTGTTGAGTGATTAGTGCACATGGTTTGTCATTCTAGAACTTGCTCGGTTATGCATGTCAAGACCACATTTAAATGAGTTTAATGCATTGAAATGATAGGGCACCTAGGAATGAGCCATTTTTGGACTTTTTTGAAACCAAGCCTTGGATTATTTATCACTAGGGAGCCAAGTTGAGCCTTAACTCTTATTCTTCGTTTGAGACCCTAGTTTTAGCCGTAAAACCTCTTTTTAGACTTTCTTTTTGAATCTCGTGTGAAGAAGTGCTTTGATTTCATTATACAGAATTTTGGAGTATTATTCGAGAGGCATTACACCTATTTATGTAAAAAAAAAAAAATGGGGATGTGAAAAGAAGACAAAGTGCAGGAAATCAGCAAGTAAAGTTGATTTTTATGGTGCTGGTTGGGAGTTATTGAAGAAAAAAAAAAGCAAAAAAAAAAAAAAAGAGGGGAAGTAGATGAATGAAAAGAGGAGAAAAGGCGAAGGTTGTGGCAAGTGCTAATTCACTTCACTTGTGTGATGGTTGAGATGCCTTTAAGTTTCAAATGTGCAAGAATCTATGTAATGAATTTTTGGGCACTTTCTTTATACTTTTACACCCTTTTGACTCCTTTTTATCCTACATTCTCACCCTAACCCCATTACAACCTTTTAAAGCCCCTTGATTGCTGCATTTAAATTCATAAGTAAGTGGTGGAGATATGATATATGAGCAAGCTTATGGTAGTGTCTTTCTATTGTGTTGATCTGAGAGTTATCTTATATACATCTCATATACATTTTGGAGTGATTGAGTGCACTTTAAACGGTGAGAATTGTTGATTTGGTATACTCTGATTTCGATGAGGTTATTGGGGAATTTGGAATGCCATTCTTGGTATGAACTGCTGTGGTTTGCTTAGTATCTTTATTGCATTTCTGAGTTAATTATGTTTGAGGGCAAGCATAGTTCAGGTGTGGGGGAGATTGATAGGGTGCATTTTAGTGGGTATTTTGGGCATTATTGCACAATGAATTGACTAAGTATTTTCATTAATTGGGTGGATTTTACTAATATTTTGTTTTGATACTAATTGCAGGAATGGATGCTGAAAAGTGTTTAAATTCAGCTTTTAGAAGATTCATCGTACGTGGGGCCCGCTTGAGAAGCTGAAGAAATCTAATTGTAATAGATTTTATTTTATTATATTTTGAGGGAGTGTTGTTTTAATTTTAAAAACAAATAACAATTTCCAAAAAGGGAAAAAAATCCTCTCCTTGAACTGGGGACCACAACTGAGGGAGAATTTAGTATTCTCGCGTGGCTTAGGTTTTAGGGTGTCAGGCCTTTCGTAGAGGGGCGGTAGCTTTGTAACGGAGGGAGGAGACGAGAGCCAGGATCATTTTTCCTAGACTCGGTATTACCTTGCCTCTGTGGTTGACTTTGAAAAATTTGGTGAGTTTTGTTTAGCCTTGACAAAATTGAGAAATCAAAGAATTGAATCCTTTCTCTCGAATACATTGCTGACAAAGGAAGGAAAGGCCAGCCGCAATTGTGGACCTACCAACTGTTTGTGAATTTGTCTTTGACCGAAATCAATCAATTGGAGAACCTTTCTCTCGTATGTCTTGCTAGCAATTGGGAGAAGAAACCAAGAGCCGCCGTTGTTGACTTTTCTTGGCTTTGGTTTTCACTCTTGCTGACCACAACTACAGTGAACAATCTGCCTTTCATACGCTTGGGCTTTTGGAGACAAGTGCAAGAAATCAAAATTTCTTGTTCTGGTCTTCTGCTCTTGACCAAAAGAAAAAGGTCCGATATAGCGACGTATCCCGATTCCCCCCGCGTAGCTTGTCCTTCATTAATGGAGGGCTAATTCGCTGATTCTAGTCAGGGGGGCAACTGACGAATTGGTTCGGCATTCACTGTGAGATCTAAACTGTTTTTAATTATTTTCTTCATTAATTGATATTCATATGTTCCCTGATTTTAGTTGTTATAGTCTTGGGTATGATTGATTAGTGTGCAATAATTAATTATTCACATGGGCTATTTTGCTATATAGGGGTAACTGAATCCGTAATTGTTCGTTATCTCTATCCCAGTAGCAACTGGCATAATTGGATTTGTGTCAGGGGAATATTTGATCTAGCTTAAATAAACCCTCGTAGCGTGTTTGTTAGCTAGGATTGAGCCTTTCTAATTAATAATGCAATCTAAAAATTAAATCCTACGATCGTACCTAGGGTTGTTTTTGGGTTAGAGAAATAGTTAACGGTCGTACCTTAACTATCGAAAAAGTAAGGAAAGGTTGGTTGTTTATCGCGTGCATGACAACTATAACTAATCTATTAATAAATGTTGGAATTATATTTGAATCGATGATCAGTTGCATGAACCATTTCTGATGTGTACCCTTGGCCAGAGTTTCTCTAAGTATTTCTGTTATTTAATTATTTTCTGCATTTAATTTGTTTAGTTGGCAGTTGATACCAAAACCCCCCCATTAATCTTGATTTGAAAAGAAACAAAATATCTTGCTAGTCCCTGAGGAGACGACTCTGCTTACCACTGTCTACTAGTTAGGGAATTCAGTTAAATAATTAATTCAGGTATATCGGATTAAGCAAACTCTTCGGGAACAGGGTGAATCAAGTAACCCATTGCACACCTAGAGTCCCTGCTCCAGTACTCGAATTGATTATTAACTGTCTTAGGTGGTAGTTAGGTTTTATTTATTATTATTGCACAGGTTCGGCACCTGTCACTTAAGTATTGGTATACATCACTTTACTTTTTAGATATGGAATGGGATATTATATTCACCCCTCCATTTTAGAGTTTGTATCCTCCAAAATCTAATCCAATATCATAATCTGGATTGTCCACTTAATTGTGTTAGATTCTAGAGATAACTCGTACGGATTTTAGAGGTGACTCGTACAGACTCTAATGACGTAGCACTTAACTCTACACGAGATTTAATTCTTCCACTTTCTTGTGTAGTCCAACCCAATATCATTGACTTAATTTCACTCTGTGCAAAGACTACATGAGTCTCACTCTAATATCATAATATCATGCCTAGGGCCTAGGGCCTACAGGCTCAAAATGCAATCAAAGTCTCAACAATTAACTCCAACTTGGGATATCCATTTTAGGCTAGTAAGGATGGAGTCTAAACAGTTGGATTTGACTGTTAAAACTCCGGCGACTTCTTGCCCTGTGCATCCAGGGTGTGACATATAAATCTCAATAAATGTACTTAAATGGTAGGAATCAATTGTTGTGGAGCGTAGGCCGGTCAATTTGACACTCAAGAGTTGCATTGGAATGTGAATTTTGTTGCTAGATTGGTTCTCTTCATTTATTTATTCTTTGTCAAATTACAATAACCGCTACTCCCTCCGTTCCACTTTGATAGTTTTGTTTCTTTTTTTACATAGTTTAAGAAAAAATAGTTAACTTTGTTGGAAAAGTAAATTTAGATTGTTATTTTCCTAAAATACCCTCACATTAAATATGGTACAACTTTATGGGAACTTGAATTGATGGTAAAAAAAGAATCAACTCTCATTAAATAGGGTAGGTTTATAGTAACAACTACTAACATTGAATAAGGGTATTTTAGGAAAATTAAAACATAACTACATTCGTCAATTGAAAAGTGGACTATAATTTGGGACAGATGAAAAAGGAATACATGACTATCAAAGTGGGACGGAGGGAGTATGATAGTAAAATTTATTTCACAATCTAACAGGGCACAAATTCTATACAAGCATTTTCTTTTGGCCAGTGGGTGCACCTGTACCCCCTTGCCAAGACGTACACCCCCACTGATCAGGAGTATATTGTAAATTCATTACTGAATCTAAGCAAAATATCTACCATGATCATTGCTTGTAGGCGGTTGAAGGAAACTAATATACGGTGTTTGATCATTTATTGGAGTATCAATAAAAGGAATGACAATGCATATTGAGAAAAAAGGAATATATATATATAAATAAATAAATAATACAATGTTCTGTATTTTTTGAGAGGTCTCTATGAATTTTTCCTTACCAACTTTTCAAAAAATTTCCATCTGCTGGAGTTTAAGCATAACGCAGGCAGGCTCCAGTACTTCAGTAACTACTCTGCTGGTCTCCTCGCACTTCAAACAGTAAAAAGAAATTATGTGCTGAATACTGAGACAGATATCTGAACCTAGCATTGCTAGCAAGCAAGCAGCTAAGGACGATCTTTGGCAACAAATAGGCTGAAATGCCCAGTGAGAGATCAAATCTGACCACAAAATCTCTCCACATTGACCATTTACATGAGTAGAAGCAAGCAGTTTCTACTTGAAGTTAATCTTATCCTAAAAAACAAAAAACAAATTGAAATCCGGTGAGTTTTTATGCCTGTATATGTAGGCTACTTGTAATCTTATAAAACCCAAGGTTGAGGATTATCAAAGACTTCAGGAGGGTGTTAATCAGAGGGAGGAATATGGGAAAACATCATAGGAGTGATTGCAAAGGAGGATAATAATTGTAGTATATAAATGCAAAGGAGGGCAATAGGAAAAGTATATAAATGCAAGGGAGGTTAATAATTGTTAGTATATGTATATACATGATAGACTAGGTGAATTTTATATGTATACATTTCAATGGGCACTCGTTAATTAATGATCTGTCTAATGAGTGTCCAATGGGCACTTGTTAATATGGACTTTGTGTGTTCATATTTTGAAAAAATAATATTAATTAGGGAAAGTATATAAATGCAGTATAGGATAATAATTTGTCAATGTAAAAATTCATATGGCAAGTTAGATGTGATTAAAATGTACTAAAAAGTACACATTAGGCCCCCATTAGAAAAAAAAAACCTTTTATTTTATATCAATGGACATATATATCACTATCCACAAAATCTCACCCTGTTAATCGCACACTTCATCCAGTTTCTCGACTCCGGAGTTTAGGGTTTAGGGTTTAATCATTAGCTTTTAATCATCATTGCAATTTAATCATCAGCTTTTTATTTTTGTATATTGTACATTGCCTGATCTGAATAATGGATTATTGAACAAAAGAAAATAAAAAGTTTTAGTAGATTTTTTTCAAACTCTGATGGGCAATGGTCCAAGCGAGACTCCCAGAAGAACTGCAGAATGCATGCAGAGGGAGAAGATAATTAAAAAGATCTCTTGAGACTGCAGAAGGCATGGACAAGTAATGGATAAACATGGGATGTCTGTGGCATCATGGAAAAGTCGAAATAATCAAGTACCAAAATATCAACACATCACCAAATTATTATTCATTGTAATTTCATAATTGAAACTTATAAAAACAATCAAACAAAAGTTATTTGAATATAATCCAACATGATGAAATAAATACAACTAAAGTAGTCAAGTTTTCACTTTGGCATAAATACAATCACTAATTTATTATTGTGCTTGTGCTTTTTTTTTTTTAAAGAAAAAAATGTTATTGTTTTAAGTGTAATTAGGGACTTAGTATATATGTATTAGTAAATTTAGTATAACCAATTAATAATTTGTATTAGTACACATATATAATTATTAGTATAATTGATAATATCAATAATATTACATATATTAATATACATTATCATAAGTTTGTAACTAATTAAATTATATATTTTATACATATATATTTTATATATAGGAGGCGGCCATCTTCCTAGTTCATTGGATTGAATGATAACCGGAAAGAAATAGCATTGGTTTACTTTTATATATTGGAGCGATATGTAGTTTACAATGAAGAAAAACTTGCCAAGGGCTTTAAACAGGAATGGTTCTTCAAAATAAATTAATGATATCATACCAACGGAAAAGCTTTTTGCTTGTTGCGTTCTGTGAAGTATATTTAAGGAATAGAACCATGGAAGGGGAACTAGTTGTCAATCTGGTGTTTGGTGTTGGTCTTAGTACAATAGTTGAAGTGCCAATTTTCACAAATTTTGTTCATATGGTCAAGTATTTCAGTCATAATTAACATTTTGAGACTATTACTTTAGTTAACTAATCTACCATTCTTACATTCATCCACCATTTCGAAGGTTCTGTAGAGCAATTCTGACAAAGATATGGTGCCCTTAGTATTTGGCAATCGAGCAAGAATGTCAAAAACAAAAAGCTTTTTTTGCCATGCTCAAGAAATTTGAGGAATCCTCGTTGGAGGTTTTCCATAGACATTCAAACCTTTGGACGATTAAGATTTACCAATTTGATGAGTACTAGCTTTTACTTCAATTTCTTTTTAGTTACTAATGCTGATTTGGCAGCAATCAACCTTCTCTTAAAGCCTGCATTTCCATCCTCAATAATACCAGCACTTATTTAACCCCAATAGCCATGCATACATCTAGCACATTTCTTTTGGTTCCATTGAAGCGTTTCCCAGAAACACATTAGAACACAAATGCGTCCCACATCGAAGAAATTCCATCTTTTCGTCACTTAATAACCATATGCCTAGGAAATGCCTGCCGCTGAGCTCGGTAGCGCGAGCTTGTAACCCAAGCGGGGGTATTAATGTGTTGGAACATTGGATTGACCCAGATGGTAGGTCTTGTGGAGCTACTCACCGGCCTGCCCATTCCAAGCGGAGAGCTGAGCCATGTGGTTTGAGCGCAGGCCCGGACCACTTGGCTCCTAGAGTGGAGGATACTGCGTGAGGCTGGCTTGACAGAGCAACGAGAACTTCCCGCTCCTCGCAGTGGAAGGATAACAGGCTAGAGCTGCATGAGTCCACTATTACCAAATGGGTCATCCTAATTGGACCAACACTTTTCGAATTTTTTTTTGAAATTTTCTAAAGGAAAAGTTGCTAGATTCTGCAGTTTGTCAATGCAATTAGCATTATTACACTTATGCAATTTTATTTTTCTCTTACATGTTAGTGTCGCGAATCTTGGGTCAACCTAAACATGAAGAAAATAGCTGTGTCACAGATATAGGGCATGGATAGTGCAGTTTTGGCCTTAGAACTTACTGCTCTTTAGGCTTTTTCTTTTGTATCTTGGTCTTATGGATAAGCTTTTTCCCTCAAGAAATAGTGTGGAATTTCAGCTTGAGTTTACAGGACATCAGATAAGATTTCAGAAATTTAGCCCCTGTTTGTATATCTACTTGCTGATCTGCTAACACATAGAGTTGGCTACTTTGCAAGGTTCTATGTCTTGGCTTCTTTTCCTGTTTCCGTCATTTTAGTTGTATTCATTTGGTTGAAACCTGTAACTGCAGAAATCTAGAAAATCTGGATGCCGACTGCAGAATGACGACTTTGTAACTAATTAGGGCAAGCAAAGCATGGGGGGGTTATGAAAAGTAAGAAAATGGAAAATGTTTAGCATGACAATCCTTCTGTGATCGTATTGTGAGATATGGATGCTGCTCACTGCCTTCTTCTTGAACAGAATGAAGTAATGTGCATCTAAAATGTTATAATTGTATTTGTTGTGACAATCATGGAAGAGCCTCTAATGTGATGAATTTTGCCTAATCCTAACAGGAATGCACAGTCTAATAGTTCCTTAAAGGGGCCCAAATGTTTAATCATGATAGGAACAGGCATTGAAAGATTGGTTCTATGAGATCACAGCATTAGGTGGTTTTCATTTGAATTTCTCCTCTAGAGAAGTTGAAGGGTATTTGTGGTGGATATGTTGCAGAATAAGCATTTCATGATTTTTTGTACTAGCCATAAGATTTTGTGTTCAAGTCTTATTATCTTCTATCAATTATGGCCGGTAGTTCATTAGGGGGTTGCTAGTGCTTGTCTATCACTTCTATTTTCATTCTAGGAATAGAAAGCATGGGGCCTCAAGGATTGGAAAGCAATTAATGTTGCTGAAAACTGTGAATGATACTCAAGTAATAAAGGCTTTTAGAAGGTTAACCTAATATGAATGTGACATTATTGATACTAGAAGTTGGGTCTCTAGAGCTTGCATTGCTCCACATAGTGAACCTATCTTGTGAAAGATCAACTAGATAACTGGGATTTTGGAATTCCTTAAGAAGAAGGTGGCTTGCATTATGTGCATTTTCCAATTTCATTGCATTTTAACCTTGAGGACATTAGTGCGCAATTAAGGATAACAAAGTGGATAATCGATTGTTGTTAACAAAAATACTAGTGAAAAAGTTTCGGATTGGTTGTTGTTAATAAAAATAAAACAATTTAAACCTAATCAAATAAATAAGACAATATGTACACATGATAAAACTGTAAGATGTCGACCTGACAGAACATAAGAATATCGAACTCAGCAAATCTATTATATAGGGAACTAAATAGCATTTTATTATATATAGTAGTGCACGGGTCCTCTTTATCTTCAAGATTTTGCTTTTAGATGAACATGGATACAAAAGAACTAAAACAACAAAATTTATTAAATATTTTAAAATACTAAATATTGGACAAACATTGAAACTAAATGATAAGAAATAGTTACTTCTACAAAATACATTGATTAGTTCTCAACAAATCTAACCTCGATTGTTTTGTAATTTATACTATAGTTACTTCCAAATGGTAACTATTTGATTAGGCATAATAAATAAAAATGGCGGAAACTAATAAAATGATTGAAAGTTGTTACAAATAAAGAAGTGAAAAAGGAAATGGATTAATTATGGATTTTCTAAGGGGTGTCCGCCCTTAGGGTACTGGTTAGCACACTTAACATTTAGCTAACCTACCATATATGTATACATATATTAATAATTATTATCCTCTCTTGCATTTATATACTTTTTCAATTTAATTTCTCCTATCATCCTTTGTATTTATTTACTTTTTCAATTAATCTTATATTTTCAAAAAACATAACACCTAAAATTTATTTTAACGAGTGCTCTATGAACACCCATTAGACAGACCGATTAATTATAACCAAAAAAAAAAATCAAAAGCATTAAAAAAACTAATATTAAATATGTCCACATGGCGAATAGATATATAATGCATTTGGCAAAGGTTAGAGTAGCCAAATCTACAACCTTTCAAAATCCAAATTAAACATCATTATATATATATATATATATATATATATATATATATATATATACATGTCTGTGTGTATGTGCATGTATATATGTACATATGTATGTATGTATATGTATATACGTATGCATGTATCATATGATATAATATGTGATATATGATAATACAAGCAATTTGGTTTGACTTTCAAATCATACAGTTTCTTTAGTATTTTTTTATGGTTGTGGGATTCGTCTACACCTGTGTTTTAAAACTCGGACCGGACTAGCCGGTTCGATCAGCCAAGTGTCCGGTCCGAGTTATGCTAAAAAACCGGGTAAGTAAAAATCCGGTCAAATCGGGTTTGACCGGGTTTTCCGGTTCAATCAGCATTTTAAAAAAAAAAAAAACTCAAAGTTTTTTAATATTATGTTTTGGCCCTTAGATTGTTAAAAATTATTAATATACCTAATATTTTATACTTTATCAATGTTTTCTTAAAGCTTGGTTTTATTTTTCAATTAAGTCCATAATTTTAATTCTAAACTTGTTAATGATCATTAAATAATATAAATTGCTACTTGATTATTCTAGTTTCTTTGTATTTTTTTGTTAAATATATTTGAAACATCAAATATATATGAATATACCTTTATTAATATTAACATGTTATTAGGTATTTTACATATAATATTTTAATTTTTAAATAATTTTTATTTATAACATCATCCGGTTCAACTCCTATCGAATCCGGTTGAACCCATTGGCCTCTGACCAAGTCGATACCCGGTCCGATTTTGAAAACATAGGTCTACACAGAAAGGATGGGGAATAATGTGCAATTAACCTTTCGTATGTTGAATTTAAAAAAAAAAAAAAAAAAAACCTTTCGTATGTTGAAGAAGTCAAAGGCCTTTCTAGGTATTAACTCTATACGGAAAAGAAGTGAAGTGAAGAAGGGAATATTCCATTACTCCTTTCTAGCGTTCTTAACTAATTTGAGTGGAGACGAAGATCATCAGAAATTCGTCATCAACTTGAGAAGTCTGATGAAATGGGGCTGATAATCCGGTGGTCTTGTCTTCTCAATTAGCTGACCCCAGATGCAATGGCCAGTTTGCCACCAGTTTGTAATTCATACCTTTTTCTTTTAAACTTGCTAATTTAGCTTTATGCATCGATACTTTGATGTTTAATGCCCTGGATCCCTGAGCTATTTTGAGAAATTTGGATAGAAAAGAATCCCATTTGGTTAGTTTGAGGAAACAATCAGTCAAACAATGACTTGTGGAGACAAAAAATCTAGTAAAAGAAGAATTGGAAAAATTGAAACGCCAAATCAAGAAAATGATGATGGTATTGATTGGTTGAGTGCCCTTCCAGACGATTCTCCATCACATTATGTCCTTTCTGTACACGAAGGATGCTGCAGCCACTTGTATTTTGAGGTTCCTATCCTTTGTCTCCATATTAATGGACTACCAGAGCCTCATAGGGCTGAGGATGATAGTGCCAAGTGAATTATGCAAGCAAAAAACAACTGAATCAGAGGTCCAACAGGGTGCCACCAATCATACCACAAGTGAGTCATCTGCACATCTCCTACCACGATTTGAATGCATTTCCTGGCAATGGACCTCAACTTTTAACATCTTCCAGGAGGAAGAGGAACAATTCGTAGTTGGAGCTGGTGTAAAATTACGAACTTGGTAAATTCGTAATTTTACCTACAATAAACAATGTTTCCATAATTTATGAACAGCCACCCATAACACATCTACAACTTCTCTGAAACTTCCACCCTACTTTTTGCAGAATGGTAATTCTTTGGAGAAGGTGTCTCTTTCTGGACAATGGCAATGTTTGAAGTCCTTGTCAGAGGATTGGAATAGGATATTGTCGTTCAAGAAAGCCTCAAAGCTTTGATAGGTTTACCAGATTGTGCTCAACAAAAGAATTTGGAGGAGAAGTTGATGAAGTCCATATGCAGTTATGAAAATCTCCTAGTAAATTATATCCATCTCTCTTACATGTCCTACGCCTTTTCATCCTCCTGATAACCAAGAGGAAGAACAAAAAGTCTCCAACAAATAGTTTTGGATTTTGTGTCTGTCTTTTAAAGATTTTGTGTAAGGGGAGGGTTCCTGGTTGTTGTTTCTAACGATTGTGTCTTGAGATCATTTACATATGACCAGTTATTTCAGAATTTTATTGTTAAAAATTGAAAGATGTTTGAACTTGTGACAGGGATCAAATGTCATCTGATGTGATTGCTTATGCTTTTTCAGGTGGCTTGGTACATCACTTGGAAGCGGAACTGGAATTTCTTGTAATATATACAATTTTCAGCTGGAAAATAAAGCATAACATGGTTATATCTGCTAGTGTTATTCGAGATGATTGGTTTTAGCTTATTTCTTTTTTCAATGAAAAACATTTTCCTGGATAAGATCTTCATCATTTGGAAACTACTTGACAAGTATAGTGGAAGTGAGTACCCTCACAATTTATTGGCGCTGTTAAATTGGCACTGTTGGATTGGATGATGGATACTGCAGCAAGTCACAAGGCTCAATTCAAGATGTATTGTTTGTAATAGATATCAATAGCCAGAATTTTTGTGAGAAAAGGACTCATTTCTTTCTTTAACAAACAAAAGAAACAGATTAGTAAAAAAATTTCAACCGACGAGTTTACAAGGGCTCTTAGCTTGTAGTAAATTATTATAGTCAGATGCCATATCAATTTGGTCTTCAACTTCTGAGTTCCTGTTTATGTTTTTTCTGCAAAAGAACTAAAGCCAGGCAGTGGGAGGCAAAACAAAAGCAAATCACAAAATCGAACGAAGAAGGAAGAAAAAACAAGCCAAGAAGAAGGAAGAATAGAGAACGAACCCTAAATCGAAGCGTTGCTAATGTCTCTTCAATGTCGATGATGATTGGAGAATGCGATTGATTGAATTCGCAATATGCCTTGAACCACAAATTCGAACCATACTTGAGGATTTAAAATAATTGCTTCTTTTTTATTTTTCTTTCAATTTATCTAATTTTTAATATTCATTTTTAAGATTTAAAATAATTATTGATTCAAAACTATTTATGGAAGCAAAGATAAGGTTTTTATAAAATAATAAGCAAAAATTTTTTTCTATTTTTTTTGGATTGCTTCAAGGTTAATAAAATAAAAATATGTTCTTTTTTTAATGCAACATGACCTCAATAAGGGCATTTTCGGCATTAAGGGGGTTTTTGTTAAATGTTTGATCATTCAAAGGGTGAGACCGTTATTTGGACAAATTACAGGAATTGATTGGTAATATGATCAAACCTCAGGGGAGGTAAATGTAATTAACCCAAAAAATTAAGTAGATTGAGGATGAATAGTTTGTCTTTTTTGTTCTTTGTCCCCTCTTCTTAAAAAAAATTGCCAATTTTGGTTTAACTATTTCAAGCTTGGATTAAATATTTATCAAGGCTGAACTAAAACAAACATTTTTCAGACAAACTCGAATTGTTTTAATTTTTTACATATAAATTTTAAAAACAATGATAATTGAGCCAAAGTTCAAACAGAATAGAGTTAATTCCATTTTGCTCCTTTCAACTATAACCAAATTCTCTCTTTAGTACTTAAATTTTAAAATGAGATATTTTAGTTTTCAAACTATAAAATTGGTCTTATTTAGCATACAATTTGTCCTGCAATATAAGATGCAACTAATATGGGGAGACCGAAGAAGATCTATCAAAAGATTCATCGTCAACTTGAGAAGCCTGATGAAATGGGACTGATAAATCCGGTGGTCTGTTTTCTCAATTAGCTAATCCCAAATGCATTACCCACCAGTCTACAGTACTTACAGGTTCTCACTTTTTTTGGTTAAATTTTTTCCCGTGGTGTTGTTGTTAAATAATATGTAGGTTTGCTTCTCCCTACCTGGAAATCAAACTGACGAAGCCAACTCATCATATTACACAAGACTAATATACTAATACATTTCTCGGTAATTAAGTTACTTGATCATAAACACGCTTTTGTTATCTCAATTATGATTCCTTAGGAGGATAAGACAGCCGTTCAAACGTCTGGTGTCGTGGTGTAGTTGGTTATCACGTCAGTCTAACACACTGAAGGTCTCCGGTTCGAGTCCCGGCGACGCCATGTGTAACAACACTCAGCTCAAACTACTTTTGTTTTAGAAAATTGAGTGTCTGTGTCGATAGGCTGGTGGAAAGATTTCAGATGGGGCTGGAATTTCTTTATATCTGCTGCACTTCAGTGTGACGATTGTTTTCTATAGAAATATTCATTTGTAAAACTCTGGTAACTGTGAAACTATCATGGCTAGTGAATCTTCTTGTTCCCACTTCAGTTTTTTTGCCAAATCTCAAGGTGTTGCACTTGACAGGACCTGTGGGATTAGTAGATGAAAATTACTTTCCTCCACTTATTCGTGGTTGCCCATCTCTTGAAGAATTGTATTTACTTTTCCATAGTTTTGTCTGTTATAATTGAAGTGGTTGATTTATCTAGTCCTTCATTGAAAAAACTTAAGACTTACTAGTTTGGGAGGACGCTACAACTATGTAATTGAGCGTAACAGCCTAAAAATATCTTGAAGTCAGCGGATTTGGAAATCATAAGTTTATGCTAAATGTCCCGAGACTGAAAAGATTTGGTGTATGAAATTGATGCTCAAAGAGTAGCGTTCATTCAAGAACTGAAGTCTCTAGTTAGAGCCACAATTTCATTGTCGCATCACGACGCAGAAGGAACTGAAAGTGGCTTGTTATTTCGTAGTCAGCAGGCTTTTGAGCTTATTAATTGGTTACAAAGTGTGAAGTCACTTGACTTATGTCACCACTCCCTGCAGGTATGTATGCCTTCATTTTACTTCTTTCTATGCCTCATCGCCAAATAGGTGGTATTGATAGTTTGGGTGTTCTACCCAACTCTCTTCTTCTACACATTCTGTTGTTTTTCCCTACCAAAAGTGCTGCAGCCAAACATGACTGTGATTGGATGGTTCTATAATCCTTTCGGTTTTGGGATCTAGTTATTCAACCATGAAAAGGGGCTTCTTTTAGAAAATTTTGTCTGTACATGGCAAAATTTAGATGAAATTCATAGATTGCAAATTGACCCGTTAATAGCTCCTGTGTTTCAAATTAATGTCAAAGAACTTGATATTTTGGTGGGTGACTATAATAGTGAAAACTACTGTAGTTTCCCAGTATTTAATATCTACTCCTAGGATGTTTCCGTTCCCAGCACTAGTTAGTTTGAAAACAAATAGGAATTTGGATTTGATTATTCCAGAATTGGTTTCTTTACCAAGGTGTCTAGGTTATGCACTTGGAGGGCTTTGGATTTGTTGATTAAGGCACTGTTAATAGGTTTATTCAGGGGTGTTATTTGCTTGAAGAATTGTTTCTGTTGGGCTCTTCAGCATACCCAAGAATTGTGTCCTTGGTATAGTAGAGATGTTTGCTATAACTGCAAAGTCATCCAATCCTGAACATTCATCCTATTATGTGAGTGGAAAGCATGAAGTTGGTGTACATGCTGCAAATCTTAAAAATTTCGACTAGAATTGTGAATCGTGTAGATTTTAGTTGAAAAATCAAGTCTTTCTATGCAAAAGTATTGCAAGTTGGATCTCCCAGTTATTTTGGGAGGAAAATTGATTTACTTCATCAGCATGCTCTTAAATTTGTTGGGAGCATGCAGATTGTGAAATCTCTCTTTTTGTCTGAAAACATTCTCAAGGTATAGCATGGTTTCCTTATATCTTGTTCATGTACTTGTTGTTATTAAAATTAGGCCGGTGCAATATAGGAAAGAATAAACATAAACTGAAATTAGGTGGAGATTGAAAATAATAATCCGAGACTTGTGAGCATAATTTCCTTAAAACAGATTCGCCCCCCTACAGGTAGAGTGCTCGAGGTTAAGTAGACGTCTGTCTCCCAGGATACAACGGATTAAAGGTGAATATGTTAGCACCAAACTTCTTCACCACAGTGAACTCGAACTAAAGCAATATGGAACACGATAAAAGATGAAGATGCAAAAGGAAAAAACAAATTGGAGAGAGAGCTCCGTTTTTTTTTTAAAAAACAAACAAAATAAAAAGAGAGTTATTTATAGATGCTGGCCAAGGGTGATTGTAGAAATTGGAAACAAATGTTAAATTTCATTTAATTATCTTCACATTTATCAAAGTACCACATTCACGTACATACATGTATTCTCGATAAGAAAACTCCAAATTCATGTATTAACAATTATGTACATAAATACTTAATTCCTAAGTACATGAATCCTTGGTACATGAATCTTCAGGTATATGAATGATAGATAATTATCCTTGAATTCTATCAAGAGTGCCATTATGAGAACGATTTTCTTATTCACTCTACAATGGATTTTTCCATTTTTCCAACACTTTTGGCTTTAGAGAATTTTCCCCTCATGAGAAGGTTTGTTTGGATTGCTTCATATTTCCCCAATTTTATTTGCTTACATCATCTTTACAATTTCCAATACACCTTTTTATCTTCCCAATATCTTTTTATCTCACATACATCACATCACAAAAAGTGCTACAGTAAAAATATTCCAAATAATCCCAAATAACTTACAATCCAAACAGACCAAGTTAGAAGCTTTATACTTGACATTACTTCTTGTTCGCATGCAAGCTCTCTACTTTTTGCAGCGGTTTTCGCATTCAAGCTTTAGTGCTTGAAGCTTCTGATTATGATATTGCAGATATTCTCTGAATTTGTATGTGGAAAATTTTGCTGAGCTTATTTGAAAGTGCCCCAAACCCTGAAGTACTTTTCTTCATAAAAATGAGTTATCGTGATTCGTGAGCCTTACTTTTGATTTTGCTTGCTCTATGGTTTAAAGAAGATGTCTAGATCTAGAAACATTTTCCAGTGGGTGCACAAAATTAACAAGAATATTTATTTAATCGTTTTAAAGATATAGATGTCACGCTCACTCCCTGGACTTGTGGGTCCAAGATGTGATCAGAGTTTCAATAGTCTAAGTTCAACTATTTGGGTTTCATCTTCACTAATTCAAAATGAATATCCTTAGTTAGATTTGACTGTTGATACTTTACTTAAGTACTAGTTTTTTAGCCCTGACGCCATGCGTCAGGCGTCAGGCAGTTGAGACTCATTATTTTGCGGTTATGTTTGTGTGTTTTTTTTTTTTCTTTGTTAGATACAGTAGTCATGTGTGTGAGTGTATGTTTTTCCTAATTGCACAAATAAACATGACTTTGAAATCAGGTTATCTTACATTCTTAATATAGCATTAATCAATAAGTAATGCCTAAAATTAGGTAGAACTAAAAGACATGGTTATACATGTAATGTATACATGTATAGCCTTGCTTATTAGTCACGTTACTTCTCTAAGACAAGCAATTTGACAATTTCCATTTTTTTGGCACTTTCTATTTGCTAGTACTTCACACTTAACAATCTTTTGAGAGAAAGTAATAAAGAAAGACAATTATAAAATGGGTTTGTCATTTTCTTTTGTTTGCTAGACTTGAATGAGCATTCAAACATATTTAAAAATATTTTCAAACCAATGTAAAATTGAATTAATATTTTTGTATATTCAGTGGCTTTTTTGTTTTACATTAATAGGTCTATATTCATGACACATAATTTTTATTCAACTCTATCCCACCATGACCTCGGTTTATATATACTACCATGTCTTCTAATCAGGGTTTCATATTGGATCCAATTCTTTCTGTTGCAATTTAGATGATTGTTTGATTGATAGATTAAAAGTGTTTAAGAATGGAGGGAGCAACAATGGTTTCTTTGAACAGGACATCATCGATTGAAAATGAGCATGGGACTCTCAATATTGAACAAGTTTAACTTGCAACGTGAATATACATATTTTCTTATTTTTCTCTCTTTCTTCCCTTTTTTAGGCTGTCTATATCTTCTTCTTTTTTTGGAGATTTTGATGATTTTGGTTTTGATAATTTGTATTTATTGAATCATTTTTTCATGCTCAAAAGAAAAAAAATGGACCTACTATAAAAGTTCAAAAACTATAATCCATTTCTTAAATTGCATTTTTTTTAAAGAAAGTTTATCCTGTTGCCAAAAACAGAATGAACAAAACGAAGAATAGAATGAGAGTAAATTGCTGATCGCCAAAATGTTCCCATCCAAGAGGCCTACGCGGACATAAGAGCAGGAGAGAAAGTGGTACTTAGAAGAGAGCAATGATTGAAATTGAGAGCAAGGAAGAGAGACAGAAGGCAAAGCAAAGAGCGTCCACCGATTCAATAAGGCTATCTACACCCACGTTTCCCCAAGCCGCCCAAAAATCATGCAACCAACAAACACCCCCAGAGTTCATGAAAATTACAGAGTAACCAGACCATTTGCCCATGCGGACAGGAGTGAATTTCCAACAAACCACGCCACCCATCAGCAAAAGACCAAAATGCCCCTCAAAGTCACAAAAATGCCCCTTGAAGTGATTGTTGAAGATTCAGTTTTGATTTCCAAGGCATCTATGGAGGATAAAAGAAACTCACTTATGGATAAGAGAATGACTGATTTAGAAGAATCCTACAAAGAGTTGAAAGATGGATGTAAAGTGGTCTGTGAGTCAGTGATTGCCTTGTCACGATCATTGAAGTGTATGCAAGGAGTAATTGTTAGTGAAATAAGAAGGCTAATAGAGAAATTTGATAATGAAAAGCCTTGTGATTATAGAAACAAGGTGAAATTAAATATTCCGAATTGTCGAATACCCCTACGATGATTGAACATTTTTCTGGTGATGCTCAAAGCAATGGGGTACCAATGCCATTATGCGGAGATGACAAGGAGGCATCAATAGATGTAACTTTTCCGATTAAGTCGGCAAGTGTTGAGATAATAGCTGATGAACCAGCTCCAGATATGAAGAAGAGAAAGGGTAGCTCATTCTCTACCAAAAAATGCATTAGAAAACCTTTTAGACTTCCAAAAGCTGACTCAGATGTAGCATCTAATGGGTCGGCAAAACTTAGACTTTTAAGTATTGCTTGCCAATGTCTTGCATCCAAGCACAAAAGTCCTGGAGCAATGGACAAGAGAACATTAATGAAGAAGAAGGTTGGTCAGAAGCAAAAACATAAGGTATTATCATTTGTTGGAGCATTATTTGCATTAATGAGTTGTGATTTTTCTAAACCATCATATTGACTAATAATTACATTTGTTGCAATGACTTGAACATGAGGAAGCCCATTGATAGATGCCTAGGCCTCACTCTTGATCAGCCAATTGAAATTGTAAGTCAATATTTAAAGACGTTGATAACATGAGAGCTTTCTGCCTCACTAAACTAACCCAATTAGTTTAACCATGACCCTAAACATATGGCAACATGGTAATCCTAGCGTCTCCATTTATTCACACGAACACTACATAACTTGTGACTCTCGATTGTATAGGACTCTCCATCGTCTATTTGAAGAGGCATGAGCAATGAAGTGGATGCACTGGACTCCATCATCCATCACGTTGTACCTAAAATACATACCTTGGCTCTTCATCTCTTTCCTAACCTTTATAAATATGCGCCTTGTAGAGATTTCTGTAGCATGCCGTTCTAAGTAATGCATATCAGTAGTGGGTAAGAGGGAGGTGTGCTCTGTCTTCGTGTCCAACCTCGCCTCCTCATGTTGAAGCCATGCCATTGCTAGGTCAAATGCCCTAACTGACTTAAATAGTCTTTTCTCTTTGTGTAGGTATATCTTTAAAACATCGTTCATCTTCTCTGAATGTTGTGTGCTCCTCATGCCATCAAAAAAGTTTCCTCGGAGATATGCTAATACCCATCTTTCTCTTTTCTTGTAGATGTACTTAATCCAATTGTGGTTCTGGAGATTGCATAAGGTGACTAACAACTGGTCAATGGAGCAGTTTCTATACATGCAATTTTTGAACCCTTCCCTAAACTCCTCATTAGCAATATTTGAGATGTGATTTTACTGTATGTGCCATGAACAAAGGCGATGCTTTGCATTCAGAAAGAACCTCTTGATTGCTTTCCTCATTTGAGGCGCCCATCCGTCACAACTGATAATGGTTGTTTGCCATCCATTACCTCAAGAAAGTTGTTAAGGATCCATTCATAAGTTTCAACTTCCTTGTCAGGAACAGTAGAGCATGCAAAAACAAACGTGCAAAAATGATTATTAATGCCACACATCACAACCAGTGGATGCGCATATCTATTTGTGTTAAAGGTACTATAAAAAACTATGACATCACCATAATATTTGTAGTCTACCCTAGAGCGAGAATCCGACCAAAACAAATCTCCCCAACCGGCCATCGTAGGTAACGGTAAAGTTAAAGTACACTTCAGGATCAGCATCCTTCTTTGCAAATAGATATGCAATTGCATCCTTTGCATCCCTATATGCAATTTCCTCCATCCGACTGGCATTCATTCTATTATATAGATCCTTCATAGTGAATGGGACGTTTTGATATCCACCACACTGTAGAACAAATAGTTTCATAATTTGGCTAGTCTTCATCCCCACGCGACGTAGTGTTTGTGCTTGGGCATAGTCAGTATCGGAGACCTTACGGTGACATTTCAAAAATATCGTGGTATTTGGGCATGCTAATTTGTGGGTATGGAGCCTCACAAATTCGCTAACAACATATTTATCTTCCTCGGGTGCGTATCTTATCTTGAGAGTTGCTTGACAGTCAACTCTAGTATTTGGCCGAGGTTCCCTTCATCTGTCATCTCTATTCATGTGTTTTGGATCTCTCCGACCTTCTCGACTGCATACCCATTGCCTATAACGCACCCTTCCATTGTCATCTACAAATTTATAGCCCTTTCGAACACTGAAACAAGTTGCCCTAGCAAATAATAGATAAAAAAGTCTCTGCTTCTTCCATGGTGGCAAACGTCATGGACATACATCATTTTCATCCAGGGTTGCATGGTTGATGGATACATTGCCTTCTCGTTGATTGCCATTCTTACCCAGCTGCTCTCCTCGGATAGACAAGTCATTACCTTCAATGTGGTAGTATTCTGATGGTGGCACAAGGTTGGTATCCAATATCAAAAAATTTTGCTGATAATACTCAACGGGTCTCTTTCCTTTGGGATCATCCGCCTCGATTGCCTTTGGAATGTTGATCTCAAACCCTAAACTAGAATAAAAATAGCGATATTTTAGCCTGTGATGTCTTCTTCGTTGGAGCACATACATGCTCAATGTTAGTCAGAAAACAAATTTTCTGGTCATCCAAATAACCAATGTGCATTTTTTTTTACTTACTTTTTTGGCCCATTACCATGTTGCTTCAACTCTCCAAAGGCCAAGTAAGCCCAATATTATTTTATATATCACAGAAAATAATAAAATAATATACATACTACTAGAATTTATTCAATGTACTTAGTCAACTTCAAATTCTAAATTCTCTAGCTCATGTTACATACAAGAATTAGAGAATGCACGCAAAAAAAAATTAAAATCAACTAAGTATGCTATTATTTTATATATCGTGCAAAAGTGGACTTAACTTAACCCATTGCTCCAGTTTTCAAAATATACTACTGACTTCTTGTAATTGGCTTCAAATACTAAATTTTAAAAAAAAAAACTCAACACTATGTAACATAAAAACAAGGTATGGATGCACAAAAAAAAAAAAGACATTTGCTTGTTACCTTTCTTTAGACTGTTCCACGGTACATCTGCCGATTCCTTTGCCAATCCTTCACTACAGGCATTGATCTCACATTCATAGCCCCCTCCCCCCAACACTTGCCTTCTTCCTAGTAACAACTACAATTTATAATGGGGATTCAATGTCACTACACCTAGTTGTTAGGCTTTTTTCACTCCCTTGTTAACTCATGGTCTTTAAAAATTTATTTTCTACCAGCTTTAATATAGAAAAGTAACCAATTCTAGCACGAAATCCCTACTATTCCCATTTTGGGACAATCATTTATTTCGGACTTTCCTTTACACATAAATTTTCGTCTTTTTGCCCTCTGACCGAATTTATTTATCATTCATTCACATTTACTCTATCGTGCATATTTTGGAATGGAGATAGGAAGACTTTAAACTTTTTGAACATTACACAGCACAATTTTATTTATTACACCATTTACTACCTGCTTTATAATCGCCTTAATTATCTCCATACCCACGCCTCATCCCTATTTGAGAAATTCATTCATAATGACTTTTGGTCTTGACATTACATTTCACCATTGTGCTATCTGCCAAAATTTATTGCACTTCTAGCTTACATTTACTCATATTCATATATGTTTTTGGATTGTGCAAAGCTATATATTTCTAGAATTTTGTGCGATTACATTGATTTCAATTTTCAAAATTTGAATGATTAACACAAATATGAGCACCACCTCATAATTTTCCAAGATGCTTAACATACAATGAAACCACATTGATTTTTTTTTTCTAGACATAATAAATTTTATTTCACATCTACTTCTACTCTATACTAAGAGAAAGTGGTGGACCCAAGAGAATCAATGCGGAATTTGGAGGGCGCCGAATGAACCACCACCGAACCAGACGAGTGCCTTTATACTCACTAGTGAAATTATAATTAGCATTATGCTCCTATACTTAGCAATATTAAATTGGGCACCAAAAACTCTCTAATTATAATTGGCATTGTACTCCTATAATTATGGTTGTACAAGATATATGACAATCACATTTCATTTCATAGCTTTGAAATCGGAATTGATATTGTAGATGAGAAATCACAAATATAATTGAAAATTTTGTTTTAAAAACAAAACTAAATTTGTCGGTGCCTAATTATAAACATAATTGACATAGAGGACTTGAATATATATTTGAGGGAGAAAATAAATTGTTCTTTTCAATATGAGCAAAAATTGTAATTGACATAGTGAACTTGAAATTGAAAGAGATATTGGATATGTTCAATACACGTGTTAAGATAAGATGTTGTCACTCAATCAGAAATTGACATTAAAATCGATGATAATTAACGAATATAAGTTTAATTTTGTTTACAATAAAGATCGAACAATTGTAATAGTCTTAATTAAATTGGAATTGAAAAACTGCTATTGCAAAGTGTAAATTAGACTCCAGATTGATTTTCAATATTGGCTTAAAAGTCATTATGTCAACTATACAATTATGTTTGTGAATCAAATTCACTATGTTAATTATGATTGTGATTAATTATCCACAACCACAAATTTTGATTTCTTCAAATAATGTGTTAATTATGTTTATGATTGCTCATCTAAAATTTTGATTCCTGTTGAAGCGAAGGGGGTCAATTATGTATATATTCACTCATTTGCATCAACTAACAATTTAATTTAAATCAACATAATTCTTTCTTTAAGTAAACATTTACTGCTTAATAATCTTGATTTATGATCATATGTATGGTTTATATATAAAATTTCGGTTCTTTTTTTTTTTTTTGAACAACTTTGATCCTATTGTTTCTACTCTTCCCACTATTTTTTACTTCTCTTCGCGCCAATTTATAGTCAATGATCTACTCCCGCATATTCCAAAATGGGGGGACATGCCCGCAACTTGTTTTGGGGTTCATAAAACATGCCCACAACTTTTCCGGGGTGCATGTTTATTTACAATAATATAGTCCATATACTGAAGTGAGTCCCATGTTTAGAACTGCTTCCCCCGGTTTCGGTAACTATTTCACTTAGCTATCCTCATTCCTTTTGTTCTTCCTACGATACAAAGCTAACTCAGCCATGAAAATCTTACTCCATACTTGAGAACAATTCTGACAACCAAATTTGATACAATTTAGAGGAAACTATTCACCGGACTCCTAAATTATTTTCTTTACACCCTTTTGTCTCCTTAATAATATATTGTTTTCAAGCAGTTAGTTGCCTGTTTTTCAACCTCATCAAATTTGCATTGTTATCAAGATATCAAAGGTATAGTTTCAAAACAAAAAAATAATAATAAAAAGATATCAAGGGTTCATTCTTCAACTTTATGTTGTAGAGTTTATCTGCCTTCATTGAGATAAATCCAAAATTGACCTGACAAATAACATGCTCCAATGATATCAATTCTAACAGGTATCAAAGTCTGAATACGCCACTTATTATATTTGTTTATATCAGAGTTTTGTTTTAGTATCCAACCCAGATGTCCGGATCCATTTTTCACTTCAACAAATCTTTTTAAATAATAAGGTTGAAGATATGGTGTCTTATTTTACAACTGCAAGAAACTTTGCCACTTTGCGGGTCAAACCAAAATATGCTTATTTCTGTCTCTATTGAGAGCACCACTATCAAATTCAATTTTCTCGCCTTCAGAAAATTCAAACTCGGTAATATTCTTCCTTTTAGAAATGGACAATTAGGTAGGATATCCTAAGATTTCGTCCAGCGGTTGAGAGATTGGACCTTTATTGTGGGTAAATTACAGTCTACTCGTATAATATAATAGCTTTATATATTATCACATGATCTTCTGATGTTTCAAAAAATATATACAAAATTTCTTTGTAATTTTATGTGGGGTGAAAAAATGAAAGCAACTCAAGCTATAGCAATTGACCTAGACCGTTTCAAAAACACGTGTGCTAAGATTACATTATCCACTTAACTCCTCTGTTGCTTTGGATATATTTACATAATATCCCTAAAAAGTTATGTAAATTGGTTATCCCTAATCATGTTTAGTATCTACATAAAGACAATACGGAAGGGATATTACGGAAGCTACTTTTCTTCAAATCTTCACTGATAAATTAAACTTCATGGGTTATGTGAATACTTTAAAACGTTTGGGGAGAAATGAACAATAGACAAAATCACAGGGGGATTTGCAATAATTCACCCAAATTCGACAAGGGGCAGAATACCATATGGTTTTGCTTGATTTCGTCGACCTCTATCTACATAAAGACAATACGGAAGGGATATTACGGAAGCTACTTTTCTTCAAATCTTCACTGATAAATTAAACTTCATGGGTTATGTGAATACTTTAAAACGTTTGGGGAGAAATGAACAATAGACAAAATCACAGGGGGATTTGCAATAATTCACCCAAATTCGACAAGGGGCAGAATACCATATGGTTTTGCTTGATTTCGTCGACCTCTAACTTTTCATTATTACGTATGCTAAATTTTGCTTTTTCAATTTTCACAAATTGCTTCGCCCGCTATAAATTTGGATAGATAGCCGCAGGCTCAAGCATCAAAACTCATTCCAACAACAAAAGAAAGTGAAGGGGAAAAAAAACATAAGCAATGGATTCCATTTCGCTGCCGGAAAAGCCTCATGCTGTTTGTATTCCATATCCAGCACAGGGTCACATAAACCCTATGCTGAAACTAGCCAAGCTCCTTCATCATAAAGGGTTTCATATAACCTTTGTTAACACAGAATTCAACCACAAACGTTTGCTCAAGTCTAGAGGTCCTGATGCCCTCAACGGCTTGCCTGATTTCAAATTTAAAGCCATTCCTGATGGGCTTCCTCCTTCTGATGTTGATGCCACCCAAGACGTCCCCTCCCTTTCTGAATCCACCACTACTCATTGCTTAGGTCCATTTAGAGATCTCCTTGCAGAACTTAATGATCCCTCTTCATCACAAGTGCCCCCTGTTTCTTGCATAGTTTCTGATGGAGTCATGAGCTTTACTCTTGAAGCTGCCGCAGAACTAGGCGTCCCAGAAATATTGTTTTGGACTTCTAGTGCAAGTGGATTCTTGGGTTATATGCACTATGCTAAGCTCATAGAAAAGCGTCTCATACCACTCAAAGGTACTCTTCAGGGCCAAGAACTTTTTGTGGTATTTCTCCTTTGAGCTCTCGCTCTCGTGAGAAAGACTTTTAGCACTAGTTGGATTTATGAACTTCTGCACTGCGAAATAGATATAATATAACCCCCTTGGCAACTAGCTTGATGGCATTTAAGATATTAATAATTACTGTATCTTCTTTTTTATTTTTTAATCGAGTTAAACTTGTGAATCCTTGTCAATTACAGATGCAAGTTATTTGTCAAATGGATACCTTGAGCAAGCTTTGGATTGGATTCCCGGGATGAAAGATATACGTCTGAGAGATCTTCCAAGTTTCTTAAGAACTACAAATCCGGATGACTACATGGTAAAGTTCGTACTGCAAGAGACTGAGAGAGCCAAGAAAGCTTTAGCTATTATTTTGAACACATTTGAGGAGCTGGAAGAGGATGTTATAAATGCTCTGTCTGCCATCCTTCCTCCCATCTACGCCATTGGGCCTCTACAGTTTCTCGAGAAAGAGGTGAAAGATGAGAGGTTATCAGTTGTAGGGTCAAATCTTTGGAAAGAAGAGCCCAAGTGCCTAGAATGGCTTGATTCAAAGGATCCAAATTCTGTTGTCTATGTAAACTTTGGAAGCGTCACTGTTATGACTCCCGACCAGCTTGTGGAGTTTGCATGGGGACTTGCAAATAGTAAACAAACATTTTTGTGGATCATTAGGCCTGATCTTGTCTCTGGCGCCTCTGCAATTCTTCCTCCTGAATTTTTGGAGGAAACTAAAGATAGAGGCCTACTAGCAAGCTGGTGCCCTCAGGAACAAGTTCTCAGCCATCCTGCCATTGGAGGATTCTTAACTCATAGCGGATGGAATTCAACTCTCGAGAGTATCTGTAGTGGGGTGCCCATGATTTGTTGGCCGTTTTTCGCCGAACAACAAACCAATTGCTGGTTCTGCTGCACCAAATGGGGCAATGGATTGGAGATAGACAATAATGTCAAGAGGGACGAAGTCGAGAGCCTTGTGACTGAGTTGATGGTTAGAGAGAAGGGAAAGGACATGAAGAAAAAAGCCTTGGAGTGGAAGAACAAGGCTGAAGAAGCATGTAAAAGTTCAGGTGGTTCTTCTTACTCGAATTTGGTGAAGGTGGTCCAAGTGCTTCTCACCAAATAAAATGAGAATAGCATATTTATGTAATGAATTTCTTTCAATTCTATAATTAAATTATCTCTATTTTTCATATTTGTAATTGTATACGGAGATTACAATTAGGGATAGCAACGGGGACGGGTGTCCACGGGGGGTCATTGGGACGGGGGTTGGGCTGGGGCTGGGGAGGGGGCGGGGGGGGGGGGGGACCCCCGTCCCACCCCCGCCTTGCCACCCATTTGAAAATATATATGTACATAATTATATATATAATAATATTATCAATTATACTACTAATTATACATGTCTATTAATAAAATTATTAATTATTTATACTAAAGTAATTAATACATTTATGTTAAATTCCTAACTACACTTAATACAATAACATTTTTTTCTAAAAAAAATACAATAATAATTTAGTGATTGTATTTGTATCAAAAATGAAAACTTGATTATTTTAATTATATTTGTTTTATCATATTAGATTGTATTCAAATAACTTTTGTTTAATTATTTTTATGAGTTTCAATTGTAAAGTTACAATGAATAATAATTTGGTGATGTGTTAATATTTTAGTACTTGATTATTTGCTCAAATTTAATTATAATAAAATTTTTTTAACCCCACAGGTGCTCTCACGAGGGAAGTGGGGGACAGGGAACAGGGCGGGGGCGGGGGGAATTAAAATGCAACGGGTGCCACCCCTAGTTACAATCCAACCGGTTGAACCTCAATCCAATCACTTCACCAGTTCAATTAACTGTCCGAGTTGTAAAACATTACTTTTGTGCTTCTCTTTTCCTTGAAAGTTAATATTGGTCCCTGTCTGCATTATTAAATGCAAAATACTGCAAGTTGGCATGGCATACTGTGATAGCAAACATTTGAGCAGGTCCTCGAGTCCAAGAACTACGCTCAGATTATGTGAAGTTAAAGATTTTTTTTTATTGGATACATGAATTCATTAACATTTTTTTTATTGGATATATGAATTCATAAAAAATAAAAAAGAGTTGCAATATCAAGTTATTCACTAGTTACCGACCAAAAAATCATGAACCTAACTTATTTCGGATATGGTGCTCTTCAATATTGAATTCATTTATAAAGTGCAGAGAGTTTAATTATAGCAAATTCCCACTACTCTCAACATTTTTTTATTATTGTGAAAATGGAAGAGTTTGAATTCAAAATCTTCCATTTACACTCTCTCCTTTGAACCATCTAACCTATTCCTACCTCGGTTACTAGCTCTTAACTTATTAATAAAACTGCAGGTTGTAATGGTGAATGTCAAATTCTAACCCTTTTTAATTTTTTTTCTTTTTTTTATTTGAGAAAAAAGGAAGGCCTCGTTCTCATGGATTTTTTTTAATAAGTAAAAGGTTTTAAATTCAAATCTCCTAATTTTACCAGCCAATCCAACATTTTCCTAACATTGATAGGCGATGGCTAGGGATACTATCGAGCCGAGTCGAGCTCGAGCTCGAACGAGTAAATAAATTTGGACTCAAGATCGACTCGATAAAATAAAATTAAACTCGAGCTCAACTCGTTTGACCTCGAGTAAATATCAAGCCCGATTTACTCGAACTCAAGATCGAGTTTTGAACTAAACCTATAAATTTTTTCTCAAAATATATAATATAAATATAATATGAATATATAATATGAAAACTCGATTAAACTCGTCAAACACTCGAATATTTATTTTTGAAACTCGAACTTGACTCGTTGAATGTAACGAATAGCTCGAGCCAAGCTTTTGACCAAGTCGCTCACAAGCGACTCGCGAGCAGATTTGACTTGATTGCACCCCTAGCGATGGCAATGATTGAATGCAGAAATTATAGGAGTGGTTTGGAATATATAGTCAACATCCAACAATTAAATGTTCGCGTCCATGCTTCCTTCCTGCAGGCATTTTATTGTTTATTATACGACCACAATACTAAGGTCAACAATCAACGCCCCCACCCAACCCTCCCATAAGCCCGCAACCCTCTCACTCCGTGCTTACATCTGCGTTTTTTAATCTGTTGCTTTCTCCTCCATTATTAAGGAAGTGATTATGCTCACCTTTATTGAAAAAAAAAAAAAAAGAAAAAACAATACAGTCTTCTGGGCCTACAAATGTTTTTACCATAGTTATTAAATTCGGCCTGGGCCCGGCGGTCGAATTGGTGGACCGGTCATTGGACCGGGCCGGGTTTGGAATCAGATCGTTTGTGCAAAGAGACCGTTGACTTAGTCAACGACCCGGGGGTCAAACCGGATTAAACCGGAAACCCGGCCGATTTTGTCACTAACCGGATGTTGTGGAAAAATTATGATGCTATTGTTGGAACTTGAACTTCGGACCTCTACCCCAACACTACCACCTGCTTACCACCAAACTACTTCCAAATATGTTGATATAGTAGCTTTATTATGATGTATAAATGTTTTTTCAATTCTATCTTTTTTTCTCTAAAACAAATTTATTTGGAATCTTTTAATAAAAATTTATTACCCTCCAAACTCTATAAGTTATAAAATGGATTCCAAAAATAACATATTACATAATTCATTTAAAGACAAATATTATTTTTAATAAATTTTTACACTTAAAATTCATAAATAAGCTAGATAATTACACTAAATATAGATAAAATTTACACTTGAAGTTTGGTATATTAATAAATAACTTTATATTTGATTGATTCTTATATGAATTAATTATTTTATAACAAATTAAATTAAATGAGCTTTTGTTATGGCATTATTTATTACAATTTATATCATATATCTTATATAAATAATTATGAAATATAATATTTAAATATATGTAGTGACCCACCGGTTCAATCACTCACCCACCGATTCAACCAGTAACCTGTTGACCCACCTCCTTCGCCGGGTTCCTTCCCGGGTTGGGTTTAATAACTATGGTTTTTACGCAATAATCGCTCTAATATTAAATTACAATTTGAATAAAATAATTTAGTTCATAATGCGTTACATGATGGTGTAATCTTAAACCTATTTGTCAATAACTGACAGAAGATATTTATGTCATAGCCATATACAGAATTTATAATATAAAAAGTTAATTACATGCAATTCATTTTCGATAAAAATGTTAAAAGTAGAATATTTGAGTTCCAGCTATTATTGACTATGAAGTCATCCAATTTTTTATCTTTAAAAAAAAAAAAAAAACTCTTTCACTGGTTTGAGTGCACATCTCTTTATGGTAATACATTTAAAATATAGTAAATTTTTATACATTGTCAATATAAAATTTTTTTACACTAACAGATTTAGATCATTCCATATAATATGAATTTAAATTTGAAATTTAAATAATATATATGTGGCATATATTAATGGCTGCTAGTGTGAAAAGGTTACCACACTGTTAGTGCATAAAAAGTTACTTTTTCAAAATAACAGACCAAAAAAAACTAATTTTTAATGTATTTCGAGAACCATGCTAGCTCAACATCTCAAACAATTTTCAATATATATATATATACACACATAGATACACATACATACTAGCTTAACATGCTAATACGTCAATGGAAGATTTTAATCTCAAACGTTTAAACATGTGTTTTGCCTGTAACAATAAAATTGAGGCCATATGCTTCTTACCCAAATACAAGTTGAAGCCTCATAAACACCAAATTTGTTGGAAAATGAAAATAAGCATTTGGATATTAGTAATTTTTTGATTACTTAGTATTCAATGTTTCGGGTCGAGAACAAAAATAGTAGAGAGGTAAAAAAAAAAAACTCCCTTCAGGAAATCACTTGTATTGTGCTCTTGTCTCTTGATAATTTTTCCTTGGGAATCACTTACAATGCTCCCTTGCTGATCTTTTCTTAAAATTTGGGATAAATATATAGCATTTTTTGTAATGCAATATATATGAAATAAAAAAATAATTAAAACCATTTTTATAATGTAATTAATTTTTTTTTTGGTTGCAAATAATGGTCAATCCAAAGAAACTGGTCTCTTGTAATTTTTCTAACGGCACTTGACTTCCTTTTCTCTCTTGGCGGTTGGGTTGTACTATGATATGTATATGTGTATATATATATATATATATATATATATATATATATATATATATATATACATATATCGTGGCAGACTAAGGCAACTCATCATCATGCCATCCAGAAAAGAAATAAACAAGCAACTATTTCTTTGACGGACACTATATCTATATTGATACGAATTGGCTTCCCCTGGACTTGTAAGTTACAAGTATTTTCGGAAAGTGCCCATGATCTCATTCTACAAGTGCAAATATAGAATATAAGAAGGCTACATGGGGCCGAAATAGGAGCTTAGAGGAAGGAATCTCCATGCTCGTCCCATAAGTGTAACTCAACTACAGGTACATAATAAGCTGAGTAATCGAGAGATGTTGGGTTTGAATCATCACGAAAATAAGTGAGGAATCAATATGGCTCCTTTTATATATAAAAAAAAAAAACTAAGTAATTAGGAATTTTGAGATCCCTCGTTCAATTCATAAATAAATTTCTTTCACCTTCATTTTATAAAGTCAAGGAAAAAAAAAAGGAAGACTTAGCTCCATGCGCTAGTCCAAGGTGAACATTCGAGTCGTTCTTTTTCATGTCGTTCTGAGGGATCTGGAGAAAGTTGCAATTAATAGGATTTCCCTAATCCTCCCTTCCCTAAAGAAAGAGCGTGAAATTTTTTTTCCAGAATGAACTCCTTTCTTTATTTTCTTAATTTGGTGTACCTACTTGAATCGGTTGAAAGGAAATTACGTTCAATTTTGAAGGGGGAGATTCTATCTCAATTTTTCTCTTGCTAGGCCCATAACTTAAAAACCCACTTTCTTACTATCATAAGGTATTTTCGAATATTATATTCAATTTTGGAAATACAACATTCCACTTTTTATTTTTACTACCCAAGGTTTTGATTTTCGAACAGATACAAAAATGCTTTTGTTGGGCCGTCGACTTTGTCACCGTGGTCCATATGAAATATGCATGATGTTAACAAAAAATAATTAGTCTCAAAATTTACCGTGTTTGTTGTCCAAATATACTAATCTTGTTCTCAATTGATTTTTAACACTCGATTTTTAGATTTTGATTTTAGAAAAACTATTTTATCGTGTTTACAACTGTTTTCTATATTCTGATTTTATGAATATTTTGAACATAAGAAAGCTGAAAATCTGAAGTATCTAAAATCATCTTTTACATAATGAGAATTAGCACATTATTTGAAAGCTAATATTTGCAATTACACTGCTGTTTATAATCATAAGAAGACACAAAAAAAATAAAAAGAGAACAAAGAAAAACAAGTTGGTGCGAAGAAAAAAGCTAACTAAACCCAAAATTTTCATGATTCATAATCTTGAAGGCCAAGTCTACTTATCTATTGAGTGTTTAATCAAGGGATAATTAGAAGAAAAATAAAATAGAAAAAAATTTTGAGAAAAAAAATAAAAAGAAGTACCACTTTTTTTCCAGAGACAAATTCCGTACACGGGGTCGCAATGTTAGCCCGTTATTTTATTAAAACAATAAATGAATTACAAAAATTTAATTTTTTTAAAAAAAAATTTAGTGTAATAGAGAATATTTAAATTCGGGATTTCTCACTTACACTTCCATCTCTACCTTTCCAACCACTCAATCCATTCCTTCCCAAAATGAAATACAAAAATTTCGAGGGGGCCAAACTTTACCTCGAGAAAAAACAAGAAAAAGGTACACTTGAGAACGAGAGGTTAGCAAAATTATAACCTTGCAAAAATGTCCAAGTGGCAAGCCAATCTTTTGATAAAAACTAATGAAGCTTCTCGAGAAAAGGAAAAAAAACACTTTTCAAACTCTAAAGTTTGAAGAGATATAATTCAATTAGAGTATCATTTACATGATTATTTCAACTTATATTTGACAATTTAACTTAAGTTTTAATCAGATTACAATGTTATTATCATAATTATTCTTTGAATTTATATTTATATTTATTTCAATATGAATTATAAATTATATTTGACAAATTAAGCTGCATTTGTTAAAAATCGTCAAATTGCATGGATTTTTTCAAATTGTTATTTTGACATTTTCTTATAGTCTTTGACATTTTATTATTTTGTTAATGTAACGAAAAAGATTATTTAAAACTAATTTCATCTTATTATAAAGAAAAAGATTATTACTGCTACTTAATGTAGTGTGCATTTTTATGTTTTGAATTTATTTTAATTTGTTGATATTAAAATATTTGGTAACATTTGACTTTATGTTCATATATTTTTGTTATCAATTCTATTTTAATTCATTTATACCTTAATAAGTGTTTTTTATTGCAATTAATTTTTTCTTTTCTTAATCAAACGAATGCATTAACGTCTGAATGACAAAAATAAGTGTATCTCTATTATATTTCATTCAAATGCTCTTTGTTGTTGTTTTCATGGTAACCGTTAGATTTGCATTTTTTTCTTATTTTCTACATTGTCAAATTATAAATTATTCAATACAGCTTATATATTATGAGTTCTAATTTGGAGAGAAAAACATTTTTCCAAACTTATTGCATTATTAGATTATTCAACAAGTCAGCTTACAGATTGCTTGGTTCTCCTATTTTTCCTCTGCTTTACTTATAATAAGCCATAAGTTAAATAATGCAATCATTCTTCAACTACTCATCTTTTTTCTCAATTATCTAACCATATTAGATACTTACATTTTTCTTCATAGTTAGGTTGTTCTTCACAAGAAAATCAATTTTTTGATGAATTATCAACTGTATTTCATATGTGTATAACTATTAGATTGAAAGACAAAGCACTAGTTTAGTTTAGTTTTCATAGACTACCTTTTCAGATGAAATTATTATCAACAAACTGCCCTTAAATAGTATAGTACACGACCTTACACACACTACCAACCTTTGTTATGCTTCATTTTTTTCTTGTTTTATTTCCTTCCCATTCCCATGTAGTAGAGTGAAAGCTTCCTTCACTTTCTTGTTTTCTCACATTTGGTAATACAATTTTTCTTACTTTTTACTTCAACAAATCTATGCATCTATAGTAACATATACTTTTTTTTGCATGTTTTGTGTTTTCCTTTTGCAGCATTACTTTCAGTACTCAAAATTTTTGCTTAGCTTGTCACTTTACTCCAGATTAGTCATTTCACTTATTTATTTAGCACCAGTTAAACCTGTATAAACTAGCTGGAATTACCACCAAACATAATATACACTTTTCCTTTCAAATTTATTTTATTTTATTTATGCGTTAATACTTGCTTTTTATTAGAACGAATTTTTTCCCTTTAATAACCAACAATGCATTAAGATGCTCTTTATAATATATCTACACATAACACTCAACTCATAAACCATCTTTCAAATTTTGTTATTCTTAAACACTTTAGTGTGGGCATTTGCCATGCGGCCTTACTAGTATAAGAAGCAAGGGGTTTAGTTCTTTGCTTCCTTTCTTGCCACTTGGCTTCTTAATAGGTTGACAAGTGGAATATTTATTATCCCTTGCATAACTTTTTTTTTGTCCCTTTGTCCATGCCAAATCAACAAGTGGCCCTTATGTTGTCCTTTCTGAATCCAATGGGTTTTTTTATCTCTATTATCTCTATTATATAAGAAGATATGGAAGTTTACTATATCACCCTAATTTTTGAACACGTGGCATAGTTCTCCTTTAAGGAAGTTGTGATTTTTTCCCATTGTTTATTTTTATGCTCTTAAATGCTTCTTTCCGTGAAGGATTTAAATTTATAGAGCAATCAACAATTTCTTCTGAAGGCAGAGATCAGAGTTACTGGCAACAAAGGCAAACTGTAAAGTATGTAAGGGGTACTTCTGTTTTTCTCTCTATTATATAAGAAGATATGGAAGTTTACTATATCACCCTAATTTTTGAACACGTGGCATAGTTCTCCTTTAAGGAAGTTGTGATTTTTTCCCATTGTTTATTTTTATGCTCTTAAATGCTTCTTTCCGTGAAGGATTTAAATTTATAGAGCAATCAACAATTTCTTCTGAAGGCAGAGATCAGAGTTACTGGCAACAAAGGCAAACTGTAAAGTATGTAAGGGGTACTTCTGTTTTTCCTTTATGACTTTGCCTGTATTTAGTAAGGAAATAAATGTGCAAGGCAAACAATAAAGTTTGTAAGGGTACTTTTGTTTTTCCTTTATGACTTTGCCTGTATTTAGTAAGGAAATAAATGAGTATGCACAGTTTTTCCTTTCCTAGAAATACTTAACTAATCTCACATGTCTTTAGTCAAGAGGTACATCAATCAAATTGCATCATATATGAATCTAGGTCCATTTTCCGTTGAAAAATCTTATTCTCACACATCTTTGGCCATGGGATTGGATCAACTTTCACAATATATAAATCCTAATCACAATTTCCTTAGTCCTATGGGGAACTTTGTACACACACATATATATATATATACGAATTGGCTTCGCATGCACTTGTAACTTACTAGTACTTTTGGAAAGTGCCCATGATCTCATTCTTTAAGTTGTGATATCAAAGCCTAATATATAATATGAGAAGGCCACTTGTGGGCCGAAATACGAGCTTAGAGGAAGGAATCTCCATGCTCGTCCCATAAGTGTAACTCAACTATAGGTACGAGTGGTTAAAGGTTCGAATCATCATGAAAATAAGCGAGAAATCAATATTGATCTTTTTTGTGAAAAAAAAACTAAGTAATTAGGAATTTTGAGATCTCTCATTCAATTCATAAATAATTTTCTTTCTCCTTCCTTTTATAAAGTCCAAAAAAAAAAGGAAGACTTAGCTCCATGCTCTAGCTCAAGGTAAACGTCAAGTTGTTCTTTTTCGTGTCTTTTCGAAGGGCCCGGAGAAAGTTTCAATTAATAGGATTTTCCTAATCCTTCCTTCCCATAAGGAAGAGCGTGACTTTTTTTTTTATCAGAATGAACTCCTTTCTTTATTTTCTTTATTTGGTGTACATACTTGAATCGGATAAAAGAGAATTTTCACGTTGGATTTTGAAGTGGGGAGATCGCATTCCTGTCTCAATTTTTCTTTTGCTAGGCCCATAACTTAAAAACCCTTCTTATGATCATGAGGTTCATTCGAAGATTAGATCCAATTGTGGAAATACAGCATTCTACTTTTTTTTTTTTTTTCACTGCCCAAGGCTTTGATTTTCGAATACATACAAAAGTGCTCTGGTTGGGCCTCGACTTTGCCACCGTAGTCCATATGCAGGTTGTTAAAAAAAATAATTAGTCTCAAAATTTACCGCTGTTTGCTGTCCAAATATACTGATTTTGTTTTCAATTGATTTTTAACACCCGATTTTTAGATTTTGATTTAAAAAAAACTACTTTATCGTGTTTACAACTGTTTTTCATATCTGATTTTATGAATAAGAAAGCTGAATCTCTGAAGCATTTGATCATCTTTTACATAATGATAATTAGCGTAGAACAAGGCCATTATTTGAAGGCTAATACTTGCAATTACATTGCTGTTTATAATCATAAGAACACACAAAAAATTAAAAAGAGAAAAAAGAAAAACAGTTGGTTTGAAGAAAAGCTAACTAAACCAATATTTTCATGATTCATAATGTTGAAGAGTCCAAGTCTACTTTATGTATTGAGTGCTCAATCAAGGGATAATTAAAAGGAAAATAAAATAGAAAAAATTTTGAGAACAAAAACAATAAAAAGAAGTACCATTTTTTTTAGAGGCAAATTTCATACACGGAGTCAGAATGCTAGTCCGTTATATTATTAAAACAATAAATAAATTATAAATTTTTTTTAAAAAAAATTTAATATATGTGAGAGAATTCAAATTTGGAACCTTTCGAAACAGTCAATCTATCTCTCTCCAAAATGAAATACAAAAATTTTGAGGGGCCAAACCTGACATCGAGAACAAACAAGAAAAAGGGACACTTGAGAACAAGAGGTTAGCTTACTTATATTGCTGCAAAAATGTCCAAGTGTCAAGCGAATCCCCATAACTATTTTGAAAAAACTAAGGAAGCCTCTAGAGAGAAAAGGGGAGAAAAAAACACTTATATTCGTGAGGACGTCTTCGTGAAGGTTCTATCCAGGAAAGAACCAAAAAAAAAAAAGTGAAGCATACCAGCTTTGACCATGCCATATATTCTTTTTTTTTTTTTGAGGGGTTTTTTTCTTCTAAAAAAGAAACAAAAGCAGAATTTGTCCAGCTCGGTGGCAATTTTCTAAATTTAACAACCGCCTTTTCCTACCCAAAAATAAAAAAATAAAACAGACCTGGTCACAGGAAATTACGCGTACATCGAATCAAAGCCCAAATTCAACTTGGAAAAAGACCTCCTCATAGCCGTCCAGATCATCAACAACCGCTTAATCCTAACCGTCCATTCTTCAACAAACACCTATAAATATCCCCAACCATCCCACGGGCTTTTGTTAACCCTCGGCGGTTTGGTTGTTAGGTAAGAATCGTCTAACTCGGTTTTCTGCATCGGTTTAGGGCTGTGAAATTAGTTAAATTGGAATTGTCAATCGACGGTAGGCTCTGATTTATTCATGATTGCTTTAGGTGGTAGCTCTGGTATTCGGCGTTTTCGCGATCATCAGATAGTTCGAGTTTTTTTGCAATAGTTTGGTTTGTTGATATGATGATAATTTGTCCATCGTTCCAATTTATCGGACAATTTTGGTGTCGGTTTTCCTTCTTGTTAATGTTTCGAAATTCACCTTGTTGTAGAATTGGCAGAATGGAGGAGAGAAGCGCTCTGTTGGATGGATTTGAATGTGGTCTGAAATTTGGGAGTTCTTCTCTAATCCCCTCTTGGTCTTGGGTTGTTCTTATCTTTGCTTGATAAAGTCACCGCCTTTATTTTATGCGGTCACTGCTGACGAGCTCTAGGTGTTGTCTTGATCTTAGGGGAGCTTGGATTCAAAGGTTTGGTCGTGATTATTATCCTGTTCTCCTGTTTTACAAAATTTTGGGGGAGTTTTTCTTTCCCTACTTGTGGCTTTGTGCTATTTTCCCGAACAACGATTGGGAGTTTTTTTTTTGGATAATAATGATTGAAAAACCATAGGAGTTATCCAACATACATGACTTTGTTTGGTATTCCAGTTTATCTGACAATTTGGCATCACATTACCGTATTGTTGTTGTTGCTTAGAGATTGGCCTTCCTTTTAGAACGGTGGAATTCTGGCCTTACGAGGAGAGGAGATGTTTTGACTGGTGCTCTAAAATCGGGAAATTTACCACCTTTTAGGGAGTTATTATTATCTGGCTCTCCATGTTGTCTTGATCGTAGGGGAGCTTGGAGTTTTGGTCATTGTAGTTACCCTGCTATATTGGTTTACGAGATTTCATAAAAGTTTGCTCTTTTCCTACTTTTTTTAAAATTTTTTTTTTTTTAAAGCTGTTTTTCCTTAGGACTGATGGGGACCTTCTGGATATGGTGATTGATTTGCTCTGCATCTACCTCGTTAGGATTGAAGGATTGAACAACTCAAGTTGTCTGTTTCAAAGGAACTATTTAACTTCCTTGACATGACTTTGGTTGCTGGAATCTGGGTACAGATGACTCGGAGGTTTGATGACAACTTACGTCTCTTGTCCGAAATCAAAGGCTTTTTGCATTGTTAACAAAGGGAGTTCGCACTATTTTTTCCTTTTTGCTTGAGCCAACTTAGTGGTTTTGACACCTGTAAATATCTCATGTCCCCCCCCTTAATGTTAGGATCTTGGAATTGAGACCTGTATCTTCTAATGCATCCAAAGGCATTTCCTCTTCATATTTTTAAGTAACTTTTTTTGCTCATGTATTTCTTTTTTTTTTGCTGACACTTTGTTTAAAGTTGTACTGATTATTGGTCTTGTTCCAGGGGGTTCCCCTTCATCCCAACCTTTTTAGTTGTGGTTGCTCTAAGAGGTAACTGGCATCATCAATTATGCTGTGTTGTTCAAATAGGAAGTGTGAATTTGATTGTTTTCATCATTGTGCATTACATGATTTTGGAGATTTTCTCGTCATATGCGTGATGGTTAGGGCTTCTTTTGGCAGCTTCTAAATGGTTGTTCGGGTTATATGTCCTCAGCTGTGTAGTAGGCGTTTTTTGGAAGGAGTTCTGTTTCTCCACCTGCATACTTGAAGGTCGTCTCTTTAGGCGGATGTGGAATTTCAAGTTTTGCAATACTGGGTTTGTTGTCATTATGTTTTTCTCATACATGACAATTTATTATTGGAAGATTTTGACATCAGTTAACTTTATTGATATGTTATCTCTACAAAATGAGTTGGGGGCACAACTATCAGCATTTAAAGAGTACGTGAAGGAGAGCTGTCCTATCCAAGGGATGTGACAGTTTAAAGTGTTTGAAAGTATTTTTCAACATTTCTATGCTGATTACTGTTTATAACAATCTATATTTGAAAGCCAACAGTTTGCGGGTCATTTGACTTTGTATACTCATGGATTTTTGGTGATTTTGAGCTGTTGTTGTGGTATCTCGGGGCTTCCTTCTTCCAATCAAAGCTTATCTTCCTTGTCTTGGAGGAGTCCTCTTCTACCTTGAGCTAATTGCACCTAGTTGTTTTTGAACTTGGTGGTTTTGGGAATATTTTTAATGTCCATCTCTCATCTGTACTATAGTGGCTTGGATTCAAGATTGATCGTTTAGTACTGTAGCTGTGAATTATCTTCAACATGATTCTTGAGCCAAAAAGTTGAGCAGTTCTTCTCTTTGATACTTGGTGTGACTGGTTTTCTTAACCAACAGTGGACAGCTTTTGGTTAGTCATAAACCCATTCTGTCCTCTAATTTGATGAAGAAGTTTGTGTGGCTAAAATGTCTGAAAAGAGCTATCAACACCCTTATGCTTATTACTTCCAAGTCTGTTTGTCTATCTTCATTTTAGGAAGAAGCTTGGAATTAAAGAACTCACTGGGTTAAAGTGATTGAATGGCGTTCTCTGCTTCTTTGGAGCATTACATTTTTTTTTTGGAATCATCTGTAAGGACTTTCTGTGTTTGTTGTGTACGATCTTGGGTTTGTGTCTCCCTGTTTTCATCGAGATCTTTGCTTTCTTCTTCTGAGCCTAACACCATTTACATTGTTTTGGAGGAACTCTTTTCTGCCTCTGACTAATTGATCCTCTGTGCATGATCAATTTTCAGTTTTCTATTGATGTTGATGTCTCCTCTCTATTGTTGGAACTGGGGTGCAAGATGGGTGTTGTGCTTGAAGATTTCCTAGGCTCTTTTATCTGCTTCTTGATAATTTGGCGAATTCATTCTGCTGTTTGGCGCAGCATTACAATTTATCCATCTGCATGATGTTGTGAGAGAAAATGGGAGTCTCTTTGTCCCTACTTTCCTTCTGAGCTTTTCTTGATGAAATAGTGGATAACATGTCATCTTCATTTTGGAAGGAGCTTGGATTTGGTGAGCTCAGTGATGTCATTAAAATAATTGAAAGGAGTTCTCTGCTTCCTCGTGTATTACTTTGTTTGAAGATTGACAGTTCTGGGATTATCTGTAACAACTATATATCTACATCTTAGGATCTTGGGTTTCAACCATGCTGTTGTCATTTAGATCTTAGGCTTTCTTTTGTCAAAGGATATTTACATCATTGAAGGTCAAACTAATTGTTTGTTTGTGGTTGATCAGTTATTGGTTTTGGGGATGTTATTGACGAATATGTTTCCTTTACTCCAGCAGCTTGCATTCAAGTGACATCCCAGGCTCTTTTATCTGCTTTTGATTTTTTGTTGGATTCATTCTTTCATTGGAGCAATAATTATTTTTAATTATTTGGGGTGGCAGTGAATTCTACTGTGCTGTAATGCGGAGAGAATTGCAAGTCCTGTGTTGTGGTTTACATGATTTTGCGGGAGAGCCGGAGTTTTTTGCTTTCCCTGCTTTTGCTGTTAGGTTTCTCTGAACAATAATGGACAGTTTCTGGTTAAATTTTGAGAGGCTTCATCATCATCATTTTAGGAATTGAAGAAAGTCAGTGTGCAGTTATAAAGTGATTGAAAGGTGTGTGTGTATTACTTTGTTTTGGGTTATCTGTAACGCCTTCGCATATTTGTTTTAGGAGTTTAAATTGGTCTGAGCTGTTGTAGTGACATCTTCGGTCTCCTTTAGATTAAAGGCTATCCACGTTGGTTTGAAAGGAATTCTATTCTGCCTAAACTAATTGTGTCAGTGGTTGACAATTGACGATTTTTGGGATGTGGTAGCATCTGTGTCTTGTTTGTATTCTAGGAGCTCAGGTTCAAGATTGCTTTTTTGGTAACATCTCTGGCTGTTTTATCTGCTTTTGAAGCTCGTACTGGTCGGCATAGTTTCACGAATAACGCCCATTCCTGGTTATTTGGTGTGGTTATGAAATAATTATTCATTCTGATGCAATTACTAATTGCAGTTCACCAGCTTAAGTAATAAATATATGTTTTTTCCTGGTCTATGAGTTGATTTCAGAGGTTGAGGACTAGTTATTTTAGTTTCTATGGTGTATTTACAGCAGCTGGTCCTTTTTTTGTTGCTGCAGAGAATACAGTGACTGGATGCTACTTGCTTTGCTAACACCTTTGATATATGCAGTCTTAGTGTTGATAATAAATGCTTTGGACTGTCGGACCCTGTAGATTGCCGGGTTGATTGATGAACTGTCAATTCTACTCTTTCAAGTACTTGCTACAATTCTTGTTCTGCAACTTTCACAGTGGTTTTCAAAATTTTCAAATGGTCTTCTGGAGGGTTTTCCTTGGGTTTGGAGGTATGGGTACCTGCTTTGGCTTTTTGCAAATCTTGCGAGCAAAACTTTTGAGGTCCGTCTAATGCCCTGTTTCTCTTTCTTTGCACCACATATCTTCAGAATTGTGGGTTCAGCTATACAAAATGGTGGTCATCTATTATATTTGTGGAACTGCTAAGAGGTGGTTGTGTTAGTATTTGATAATCTACACTTCTGTTGGTGGTCTATCATGTCATGTTGCTTTGCACACATTTGTGGTTCTCCTCCTGCTTGTTTGGCTGGATATGCGTATTTAAAAGAGCTTCTAAAGTTAAAGAAGTGAAGGTTTCCTCTTACTCAGGTTAATTTTTACTGTTCTCTTTTTCCACATTCAAATTTTCTGCTTGCTTAACATTTGGAGATACTGATTCAAAGGTCATTTCATTTAATTTTTTTCTTCCTTTTCTGGAAGCTATATGGGCTATATGTTGCTCAATATTTGCGTGAACTGTTTCATCTTCAGATGTCTGAACCTGCTCTACACCATGTAGTTCTTTATGCTTGCATCCCCTCGTTCACTTCACGGTTTGTAAAGGTTTTTGAGAGTTTCATGCGGTAATGCTTAATTCATAACCATGGTCATTCAGATGCTACTTGAGCACAGTTTTCAATACATATGCATCTGGTTTTTCCATATTTAACCTGTGAAGATATACGGGTAGAGTGACTGCTAGCTGCATTGTCTCTGGGGGCATCTGGACAGATGTCACAGAAAATAAAAATACATAAAGCAGAAAGTGACAGCATCAAATTTGTTCAAGAAAATAATAAAGGATTCATTAAGCGTGCAATACAGTTAAGATTTCAAATTTGTTCAAATAATGAGTAAAAGATTCATAAAGATTCATAAAGGGTGTTTTGCTAGGTAGCACTACTGGTCTGCTAGTTAATCTGCTCAATTTTTAACATTCTAGCCAGAATTCTGTGCAGGGACAGCTTTTGGTTTAGTTACAAAAATTTGGGGGAGTTTTTCTTCCTCTACTTTTGGTTTTGTGCTGCTTTCCTGAACAATGATTGGGAGGTTTTTTTTTTTTTTAATGATATTGATTGAAAAACTATAGATGTTATCCAACGTATATGACTTTGTTTGGTATTCCAGTGTATCAGGCAATTTTGGCATCATATTACCGTATTGTTATTGTTGCTTTAGAGATTGGCCTTGTTTTTAGAATGGGGAAATTCTGGCCTTCCAAGGAGAGGAGATGTTTCTTGGATGTGAATGTGCTCTAAATTTGGAGTTTTTTTTTTTTTCCTTTCCCATACCCTCCGTGTTGTAATCTTTGCTTAAAAAATTTGCCGCCTTGCAGTGAGTCATTATTAACTGGCTCTACATGTTGTCTGATTGTAGGGGATCTTGGAGTTTTGGTCATTGTCATTACCCTGCTATATTGGTCCATGAGATTTCATACACATTTACCCTTTCCTACTTTTTATTATTTTTAAATTGTTTTTCCTGAGGACTGATTGGAACCTTCTGGATTTGATGATTGATTTGCCCTCTGTCTACCTTGTTAGTACGAAGGATTGAACAACTTGTGTTCAAAGGAACTATTTAACTTCGTTAACTTGACTATGGTTGCTGGAATCTGGGTCTAGATGATTTGGAGCTTTGGTGACAACTTTATGTCTCCTGCCTAAGATCAAAGGCTTTTTGCATTGTTAATGAAGGGAGTTCACATTATCTCTGCTTTTGTGCTTGAGCCAACTTAGTGGTTTTGACACCTGTAAATGTCTCTGTGTTCCCCCCTTTGTGTCATGAGCTCGGAATTGAGACCTGTATCTTCTAATGCATCCAAAGGCCTTTCTAACTCTTTAAAAAAAAAAAAAAACTTGTGTATTTTCTTTCTTGTGTTCTGACAATACTTAACAAAGTTGTACTGATTATATGGTCTCGTTCCAGGAGCTGACCTTCATCCCAAACTCAGTTCTGTTTGCTCTGAGGAGGTAACTGGCATCATCAATTACGCTGTCTTGCTCAATTAGGGTGTGAATTCGCTTGTTTTTGTCCTGTTGTTACCAGCATTTACATGATTTCGGAGAGCTTCTCGTCATATGCATCGTGATGGTTGGGTTGGCTTCTGAATGGTTGTTCAGGTTGTATGTCCTCCTCTTCATGTTAGGAGCTTAGGTTGAAGAACTCATCCGTGTAGTGGGCATTGTTTGGAAGTGGTTCTGGTTCTTTATCTTTATTACTTGAATGTTGTCTCTTTAGGCAGCTGTGGAATTTCAAGTTTCGCAATGTTTGGTATGTAATCATTTTTTATGGTTCTCTCTTAGATGACAATTTGTTATTCAAGGATTTGAGATCAGTTAACTCTATTTATATGTTATTTCTATAAAATGAGAGTTGGTGGCTTAACTATCAGCATTTAGAGAATATGTGAAGGAGAGCTATCCAAGGGATGTGACAGTTTAAGAGTGTTTGAATGTAGTTCTCTGTGTCTCCACACTGATCACTGTGTATAACTGTTTGAAAACCAACAGGTTCTGTGCCATTTGACTTTGTATACTTGTGGATTATTGACAATACCAGGCTGTTGTAGTGATACCTAAGGGCTTCCTTCTTGCAATCAAAGCTGTATACCTTGTTTTGGAGCAGTCTTCTTCTACCCTGAGCTAATTGTTGCTGAAGTTGGTGGTTTTGGGAATGTTTTTAATGACCATCTCTCATCTGTGCTGTGCTGTAGGGGCTTGGATTCAAGGTTGATCTTGTGTCTTAACACTTTTAAGGATCTTTTAGTTGCTTTTGATTGATTTTGTGTGTGTGTGTGTGTTTTTTTTTAAGTACCAAGGTGTGGCAGTCAATTTGATTGTTCAGTACTGTAGCCGTGAATTGTGGTCAACATTATTCTTGAGCAGTTCTTCTCTTCAAATACTTGGTGTACAGGCTTTCTTGAGCAACAGTGGGCAGTTTTTGGTTAGTTATAAACCCTTTGGTTTATCCGTAAGGACTTTTTTGTATTTGTTTTAGGATCTTGGGTTCGATTCTTCATCGAGATCTTTGCTTCGTTCTTGTAAGCCTAAGACTATTTACTTGGACCCCGTACCAGTTGATCTCTGTGCTTGATCAATTATCGGTTTTCTGGAAATTGTTGATGTTGATGTCTCCTTTCTATTGTAGGAACTGTGGTACAAGATGGGTGTTGTGCTTGAAGAGACTCTAAGCCCTTTTATTGCTTCTTGATTATTTGTCGAATTCATTCTGTTGTTTGGTGTGGCAGTAAAATCTACCTCTCCGTAATGTGGGTGAGAAGTGCAAGTCTATGTTCTCTTGTTCATGATTTTGCAAGAGAAAATGGGAGTTTTCTCCTTCCCTGTTTTTCTCCTGAGGTTTTCTTTGACCAAATAGTTGACATGTCAGGTTGACTAAGATCTATGTCATCTTTAATTTGGAAGGATCTTGAATTCGAGGAGCTCAGTCATGTCGCTAAAGTAACTGAAAGGAGTTCTTTGCTGCCCTTCATGTATTACTTTGTTTGAAGATTGACAGTTTCTGGATTATCTATAAAATTCATTCTTTCTTCACTGGTTTAATGAATAATCTTTCTTAATCATTTGGTGTGGCTGTAAATTCCATGTTCTGTAATGTGATGAGAATTGCAAGGGCTGTGTTGTGGTCTAAATGATTTTGAAGGAGAACCAGAGGAGTAATTTCCTTTCCCTATTTTTCATATTGGGTTTCTGTGAACAATAATGAACTGTTTCTGGTTATCTATTGAAATGCTCCTGTTCATCATCATTTTAGGAAGGAGGTTGGAATTGAAGAAGTCAGTTGTGTGGTTAAAGTGATTGAAAGGACTGTGTATTAGTATGTCTTAGGCTATCTGTTATGCCTTTGCATAGTTGTTTTACGAGTTTCAATTGGTTGGAGCGGTTGTAGTGACATCTGTGGCCTCCTTCAGATTAGAGGCTATCCATATTGGTTTGAAGGAATCCTATTCTATCTAAATCAATTGTTTGTTAGTGCTTGACAAAATCCCTGGCTGTTTCATCTGCTTTTGAAGTTTGTACCATTAGTCGCTGAGTTTCATGGATAATATCCATTCCTGATTATGTGGTGCAGTTGCTAAATAATTGGATGCAAATACTAATTTCTGTTCATCAGCTTAATCTGGAAATAATTTTTTTTCATGGTTTATGAGTTGGATTTTTTCTTATTCTGGAGGTCTGGGACTTTTTTATCTTAATTTCTGTGGTGTATTTATAGCAGATTGAGCATGTATTGGAGGTTTTGGCTATTTTCTGATGAAGTTTGCTAAGTCTTTAGCAAAGTTGATTAAAGTGCTGCTGTTGTATGCCGGTGATTTAACTTTTTTTTACTCCAACCTGCTTATGATCCTGCAGTCAGAAAATGGGGCTTCTTTTCCTACTGTTCTCCACTGTTGATATAAAAGAAGCTGAGGCACCAGTTTCAAGGGGATAAAAATGAGATAGAAAATGTTTTCATATTTTTGAGGCCTTGTCTGACACTTGTAGGGCTCCAATCCTATTGTTTTTGCTGCAACTTAAAGGTGCCTCGTGTTTCTTCCAAGTTTGATTCAAGCTTTCACCTGAGCGTATCCATTTACTTGTGAGTTAAGTTATGCATCCTCAGCTTTTTGTTGTGGCATGAATCTGAGTGTAGAATTGTGTGTGGAAGACATTTATTTCTTTATTTTCTTGATGAATTTTACAATTAGGTTAGATTGTTACAAATTGGTAGGAAAACAGATAAAGAAGATTAAATAAGGTAATTACATTTATGTAGGCGTTGATTATATGCTATAGGTGCATGCAGACAAGATTTTTCTATAATCTTAAATGAGAGAGCAGATCATTCAGGTGTATTAGAGTTGTGGGTTATTTCTTTTTCCAGAACATACATTTTAGCAGACATCCTTGCTCCCAGTTCTAGTGAAAGCTACCCAGGAAATTGATAAATCTTGTTTTTATGTTGGTTCATCATGTTATTTGTTGAGATTGCTCTGTGAGGTTTGTTGCATGTCTATTCATGAATATGTGCGGGAATGGAATTTTCTCTGCGTATGCTCTTTTTTTAGGCCCTTGGAAACGGATTGCATTCTCTTGTGCTGGAGTCTCCTTGCAGCATCTGCACCAACTTTTGATAGTGTGTAATTTCCTCCAAGAGTACATCTTCTCTTTCTTCATTTTTTTTTTCTTAATTGTCTTTGCCAATGCAAGTTGCTTATTTGTTTCTGCTGTTTGTATGATGCTTGTAACTCCGCCTCTGTGATATCGCCAGAGCCGGTCCCAAGCCCGGAAATAAGGAGGAGGGAAAGCTGCTCTTTTGTTGGTTACTACACTATAATGGCTGATGTAGTAGAGCTTTTCTTAGATGTTGAATACATGTGAATGGCTGATGTTGAACTTAGTATACTAGTAGAGCTTTTCTTGGATGTTGAATACATATGAATAGCCTAAGAAGGCTATTATCTTATCCAAGTAATGGCTGATGTTCTTATGTATGCTGTCTTGTGATTCCTCCTACTTTTAAGTGTAGCTCGCGAAAATCTTCAGTGTCCTCTGGACTTGAAATAGATGTAATTGAGAAAATTATTGCAATACGGTTTGGTGGTTTCTCCAAGTCCCTTCTTTTATTGGACTTTTTGACAAGATTCTTATATGCATCAAATTTTAATAAAATTTAAATATTTTATTTTTTGCAAGCATAAATTAAATCTATATTATAAACATGAAATAAAAGTAATACAAATAATAATAGAAAGCTCTCAAGGCTATAGAATTTTCCACTACTCTTACAAGTGAAATTATCGAATAATTATGACGTAATTTTCTAATGTATGTGAATCTACTCTCGTAATGAATCAACTATACTTATAAATAAGTTATATCTACCTTCGTGATTATGAAATTAATTACAAATTCATTTTTTTAATAAAATAAATGAAATAAATCACTAAATCCACATAAGTGTTCTTCTATTTTTGTGAGTAAACTTCTTAAATTTAGCATATATTTGAATTAGTGTTAAATCTCATTCTCATTACAAACTTAACATCTTAATACTATAACAATTAATAGCTGGTTAATTATATTTAGATAAGCAAAAAGTGATAAATAACTTATTCAAATAACCAAGTAAATATCACTAATAAGATATAGAAAGTTCATCCATAACTCTAAGCATAAACTTTAGCAAAATATGAAAATAAACATCAAACTTGTATTATAGGTAAACATGAAATCAAATACAAAAAAAAAAAAAAAAAAGTGATAGGAGAGAGGTCACCGTTGTCGTATGAGATGCAACCCTCCATCTTTGTTCCTCAATTCTTCATCCAAATCTAGTTATAATTATAAGATAAATAAACTACACAAACTATACTATACTAATGAACTAAGAAAAATTAGTTAAAACTACATTTTGGTAGTGTTTCTAACCCTCCAAAGTTATTTCAAACAAGCTCCCTATAGGCCTCTATTTATAGAGAATTCAAGTTCAAAGTGATCCGTTTCTAGTTGGCAAAGTTGTCCCTTGAAATCAGCAAAAGTTGTTTCTTGAAATCTCTGTGCTTGCTTGCTCATATTCAGGCAGATTTTTTGAAGAAAAATTAGTCAAAAAATTTGCGTGAAGAGAGCACAAGTTGCAGCCGCAATTGTGGAAAACGTGACATCAGAAAGCATGGGTTGAGATCGCATATTTACCCCATATTTTGCCTCTTTTGTAGGTTTTCTCATTTCTAGTCAGCCTTTAACTTTGCTTTATTTTTGTACCAATTTTCACTGATATTTTCTCAATAATAGAGGCTAAACTAACTCTTATACAAAACATGAAAGTTGTAACCTTTTGAGTTAGTTTTTCAATGCCTCAAGAATCATTCAAGTTGGAGATCTGTAGACTGAAAAAGAATCAAAATATCCTTGACTGATCAATCCCCTATTTTAGCTTTTGACAACAAAAATAACCGACTGTATTTCGACTTTTTGACTTGGAAAACTCATGAAATGGATTTCGTTGTTTTCATAAGAAATGTAGAGATATGTGTTAGCTCCAAAATGGTTTAAAATTACCTCAATCTGATACTTGTAACTCAAGACATAGTCGAAATATCAACAGGTGTTAAAACTGTGAAACTCCCTTTCTTTTACACTTGATTGCATTTTATCTTTGCACTTTATATCTTTTTTAAATCACTTTAAATCATAAAAAATCATCCAAATATCTTATCAATTCACTTCATTTGATGATTGAATTATTAAACCCTACAAAAACATGAGGTTTTCACCACTTTATTTTATAAAAATGCAATTTTTGACACTTAAATCACAAAATATCAATCTTCACTAGAAACATAGTTCATTAGCTATAAAAATAAATAAAACACACCTAAATTAAATAATTAAAAACAATTAAAACACACAAAATGTATACTTATCAAAGGGCTTTGAAGTCTGCAAACAAATCAAGTCACTCATTAGCGTTTACGAGTTTGCTCGGTCAATATTGAGTTTAAGTTGAGCTTGAACTGACTTTTTCAACTCGTTAGCTCGCGAATTGGCTCAAATATATATATATATATATATATATATATATAATATGTAACATTATATATATGCCTCTAATATGTTTATTATTTATTGAGGAAAAATAATTATTTTATTTATTTATAAATAAATAAATAAATTTTTTAATTTTTTAACGTTCGAATAAGCTCGAGTTTGAGTTCAACTAGTCTCGAATTTGAGGTTAAATTCAAGTTCGAGTTTTACATTGAAAGTTTGTCGACCTCAATTTTGAGTTCGAATTTGATAAAATTATCAAGATTCGGCTTAATCAAACTAAAATTCGGTTCAATTTGTCTCATTTGCAGCGCTAAGGCGGTGGCAGTTCCTTGTCCTTGTGGGCAGTAAAGCAATTGGCAACCTAATGTTGAAAATCATGTGAAGTCGCCAGGAACAGGGTTATAACAAAAGTGTGGCAATTCCCACGTTGTGTTAATAATATTTCCTCGAGATTCAGAACTGGGTGGACAAAATACATTAAGGAGGTTACTAATGCGGATTATTACTGATACAATCAACTTGCAAGATGCGGGGATGGTTGGGTTGGATGGTAAGAAAAGAAGAATTATAAGTAGAAAGTTTTGATTAAAAATTGCCACTTAAAAAAATCAATTTGCAAGATATAAATTTCTGTATTTGCTCAAAGAATCAAATGATAGAATTAACGTGCCATGTTGTCTTCTTTAATATGTGTGTATATTCAAGATTCACAACTAACTGAGAAAATTTTAGTGGTGGGGTCCCTGATAATCAACCCGCATTATACTTTGAAAGGTTTTTTTTTTTTGGTTGGTCGGACCAAAGCTTTTGATAATGTATAGAAGACTGCATCCGCAAAAAATTAGTCTAACCCACTCTAATTGTAATTTTAGGCACTTCACATTCATTACGTCCTAACCAATTTGGCAAAACTTTCCTAGAGCCAAAGCGTCTAATGGTTTAGATTCTACAATTACTTCAGTTGTATTTTGTGGATAAATCTAATGGATATTTTAATTTACACACTCACACTTACTATTCCCTTGCATTTTCTAATAAGTTACTAATTCTTAAATAATAAAACTATCATAATTGACTCAAATAGAATTACTAAAACTCTAACTTGACTAAAACGCTACTAAATAATAATATGAAAATTTCTAATTTGGAGTCTTGATTTAATATGCCAACATTGCCTTCTTTAAGTCAAACTCAACATGAGTTTGTATTGGTTCTTCATTTTCAAAGACTTTTTTCGTTGCAATAATCCACGCATCTGGATAGATTGTTTTTTTCATACAATTTGATGTCAATTCATTGACAATTCACCACTTTGTAATTTTCATAATTACAATTCAATTGACAGGATTCTTCTTTGATCTCTGTCTTTACACCCACAATTAATCTGACAATTCTTCCGAACCAATCTTATGGTCCAATCTTTACCAATTGAATACTTCATGATCAATCTTGTGGGCTAAATCAATCAATTAATTTCTTCACAGCAATCTCTTATGATCATAAGTCTCACAACACGAAAACAGCCATGACTATCCTCGTAGCTGGTCAATTTTTCAATATTCATAGGCATCCCAAGATTAATTTCTTGAACTTAGGGCTCTGTTACCAGATGTAGAACAAAAAAATTAACTAAAAATATATTGGAGATATATTTGACAAAACCAAAATGAGGGGGAGGCAATTTACACACATATAAGTGGAAATTTTCTAATAAAATACTAATTTCTGAACAATAAAACTACGATGACTTGACTCTAATAGAATTACTAAAACTCTAACTTGACTAAAACACTATTAAATAATAATATGAAAAATTCTTATTTTGAATTTTGATTTTATATGCCGACATGTAAGTAGGTTACTAGTACAAGCAACTTGCAAGATGTGGGGAGGTTTGGGTTTGGGTAAGAGCGAGGGATTACAAGTAGAAAATCCCATTCAAGACCTCTCATTAAAAAAAAAAACAATCAGCTTGCAAGATATAAATCTCTGTATTTGCTGATAGAATCAAAAAACTGATGGAGTTAACGTGCCATGTCGTCTTCTTTACTCTCTTCGTCCCATTAAAAGTGTTATACTTTTCTTTTTTGGCTGTTCCAAAATATTTGTCATGTTTAATATTTCTAACTACTTTATACTCTGAAATTTTCCTTATATCCTTCATTAATGATGCATAAAAACAAATATGTTGGAATTGTTTTCTATTTTTTTACTTTGACCAACACATGATTAAGGGCAAAAGTAAAACAAAAGGAAAAATATTTTAGTGGAGTGTACTATGCATAACAAACACGTATCCCCAAATATGACTAAATATATGGGACGGAAAGAATAATATGTATGTACATTCAAGATCCACAACTAACGGACAAAATATAGGTGGTGTGGTCACTGATAATCAGCATGCATTATGCGTCTAGCCCAAAGCTTTTGATAATGTATAGAACACTGCATGCGCAAAAATTTGGTCTAATCCCACACTCTAATTGTAATTTTAGGCACTCCACATTCATTGCATGCTAACCAATTTGGCAAAACTTTCCTAGAGCCAAAATGTCTAATGGTTTAGATTCTACAATTACTTGAGTTGTTTTTTGTGGATAAATCTAATGGATATTTTAATTTACAAACTCACACTTACTATTTCCTTGCATTTAGATACTTTCTCAAATTAGTTACAATCTTGTCAAAAAATTTGTATTCCCTGGGCGCTCTCAAGAGCACCTGTTAGCACCCATCAAGAAAAGGATACTTCAAATATGTTTTATAATCAATGAAAAAAATTTAACAACAAAATACACGACCATTAGATTCTTATTAATCGAGTCAAGAGTCATAAAAAAAAGTTTGGAATGTAATCCTGTAAGTCTGTTACTAAAATTAAATCCAATTTTACCCCAAAATTCTATCTATCAGAATAATTAAATGTAAAAAAAGAGAGAAACAAGGTAAGCCTTTTGATTTGAAGAAGTTGAGTACTTGAGCATATACTTAGTGGAAGAACATGTAATCAACAACTAAGGGGATATATGGGAAAAAAATAACATTAAGTAAAAGTAAAAATATTTTTTTGTGAATTTTATTAAAATTGAAAATATATTAAAAATATATCATAATTGTTTGACTTTATGTAATTGACAGGTGCCGAACCTGTGCAATAATAAATACCTGCTTAAACAAAATATAATTTCTGTAGATAGTGATAAGCAGGGTCGAATCCACAGGGACTGGGGATAATTTATTTCTTTTAGAGTCCGAAGTATGGGGGATTTTTGGAGAATATAAAGTAACTAATTAACTAACTAATAAAACAACTAATAGAAATAAATAGAAATTAATCAATAACCAATATGACTCTAGCCAAAGGTACAACTTTTCAGACAAGGTCCATGCAACTGATCATCGATGCAAGAATAATTCAATTACTCATTAATAGATTGGTTATAGTTGTCATACACGCGATGAATAACCAGTCTTTCTTTAATTTCTCGATAGTTAAGGTACGACCGTTAACTATTTCCCTAACCAAAAAATAACCCTAGGTACGACCATAAGATTTAATTACTCGATTGCACTAATAATTAGAAAAACCCAATCCTAACCAACAAACGCGCTACGAGGGTTTGTTTAAGTTAGATCATACGTTTCCCTAACATGAAACCAATCACGCTAGTTGCCACTGGTATTAATCAATTGAACAATTACGGATTCAATCAATTAATTTGGCATTAGATTATTAAGTTAATTCGAATATCGGGCCCTTGACATTCAAATAACATAACAAGCATAAGCAATTAAATCAGAAAACGCACAAATACCAATAAATAAAAGAAATAAATAAAATAATTAGATCTCACAGATATTCGAAACCGAATCCTCAAATTGACCTTCGACTAGAAAAACTTAGCCACGCCTCATGAGAAAATCTCCAAGTAATTTAACTGAAGTCCTGGCCATCAAAGGAACCAAGAAAGAATAAAACTAAACTATGCTCAAAAGCTCTAAAACTAGTGATTAGAAAACCTTCTACACGTTTGTCTTTTTAAAGCCAAAGGGAAATGACTCATGCTATCTAGTGATCCCCACGGATTAGAAGTCAAGTAGCAAAAGAATTGGAGCCCTGCCGAATTAAGAGTCAAAGTCCAAGAAGGAAACTCTGCCGTATTGAGAGAAACAAAGTCCACAAGGTGGGGTCCTGCTGAATTGCTCCTTGTTTCCTATTGCCAGTAGAGGTCTAATCTCCTAATCAGAAAGCAAATGCAGTCCGTCTCTTCCTCTCTTTGTGGGCCAGGTCGATGGAGCCTTCTTGAAGTCTTCCACTTATGGAGCAAGTCCCTACTTTTTTTGTAGTTTCTTGCTCCAATCCCTGGAATTAAGTCCAAATACCAAATATAAGTAAATATTACTAATTAAAACAATATTTGGCAAAGATAAAGAGGGAAATTAACCATAAAATTAACAACAAATTATGCCCTATCAATTCCCCCCACACCTAAATCATGCTTGTCCTCAAGCATAAGAACAGCAATTGAACACCAAAATTTGACTATGGCTATTGCTCTAACTATCATATTGCCAAGATACCCAGAAAAACATATATCAAGCATCACAGTTAAGATCCAAGAAAAACCACTCCGGTTAGCTTCTCAACCACCAACTCCTCCAATTTAAAGCAAACTAATCTAAGAAAAAGGAATGGTTGCTCACATTTATCAGTAAATGGTCCAGCTATTAACCAAAATCTCGACATTAAGATCACAAACCGGCAAGCTGACTTATTCACATACTAACACAATCTTTACTTTTTTTTTGGTATTTTTTTTTGTTTTTTTTATTTTTTTTTTTGAGTAACAAAAGACTTAGTCTATAACCCTTAGAACCTTTTGACGCGAACTCCAACATTTCACAGATGGAGGAGCCCGGTTACTCAGCTCTAATTGCTACGGGACCACGCACTCATAGCAACTACTACCTTTTGACACGAAGATCAACACTTTAGGTGAAGATCTCCGGTTACTCAGTAGTAACTACTAGCGGAGTACAGTCAACTCTTATTTACAACCATATAGCACGATATCTAAAAGTAACACAAGAATAACAGCAGCTAGCCTCAAATTTTCAGACATGGAGAACTAAAATTAATAACTGGACCAATTCACATGAAAAATGCCAACAATCATTCCCTATGCCTAGAAAAGTTAACCAAAAATTGGAAAAGTTAAGCAATTATTGCTATTCACCAAAGAGATGTTCTTGAACTCAACCACATTAACTTGATACCTTTTTATCACTAAAACTTGGCAATAACAGAATTAGGGACAACAATCCGGCATCAAAACTTGGTATTCATATGAAGACTGACCACTAGAAAAAAGAAAAGAAAATAAACGAAAAAGGGGATAAATATCAAACTAAAAATAAAGGAAAAACACCTAAAAATCGAAAATTGAAAATACTAGCACCCAAAACTGACCCCCCCACACCTAAGTCACACATTGCCCTCAATGTGATAATGTAAAAACAGAAGAAAAGAGAGGGGCAACGGTACTTCCCTGAAGTCATCAAAACAGGGGCGGTTCAGGTGGAAATTGAGGATCAAGGCCTGCATGGGGCATAAATGCTGCCAAATTCTGCGCATGTGATGCAGGTTGACGTCAATGTGGGTCATCCAAGTCACTAGTCGCTCAACTCGCATCTGGAGCCGGTGCCATTCGTCAGCCCCTGGGGTAGGAGGAGGCTGCGAGTGTCTAGGTGTCCTAAACCTAGAAGCGGATCTTGGCCTTACCATGATCTCTAGATGTCACTCTAATCACAAGGGACTACAATTGCCAACAGATAATGGAAACAGGAATTTCAAAGTAATAACAATTTTTTGTTTAAAACCAACCCAATGAACAATAGGCACAATTCAATCACCCACAGGTTATACGAATACCTCAACACTAATAACAAATGCAATCAATGAGCCCCTGTGGTCCAAATGTAGTCAAATTCAGAATCAAGGCAGTCCAATCATGCAACAAGTGCTCCAAATAGCTTAGTAAAGGAAACCAAAAGAATAAAATGCTCCTAAACAAGACAATCAGAGGCAACTAACTTCAATAAGCAAATTTCAGCGTTATAGGCACCTCCCAATTTAACAAGCAAATTACCCACAATTAGACACAAATCACAGCAAAATAGACACAATTGGTCCCAAAATGGTAACAGCTGCCTCCAATTGGACAGTCAATTCCCCAATTCAACCTGCCAAAATCAGCAATTAAGCGAAGCAACAGGCAATTCTAGCAACGACCGTTTAGATTTCGAGAAACAATTTAAGCACTAAAACCCAAGAGTTGAGTAGGCAGTCAAGCATCAAGGATTAAGAAATTTTAGTCAACACCACAACCAGTACCTCTGGTGCCCGCACAGAGAAAAACTAAAGCACATAGCCAACTCAAATTTAATCCCCACAGATGAAAATAGAGGCTTCAAGTAGGCGAAACCCAATTAATGCACAACAATGTAATCAATACCAGAGAATATCCCCAAATGGAGCAGCAAATAAACTCAGTTCCACCAAAATTAACCCAAAAAAAAAAATGCCTAAATCACCCCCTGCTTTTAGCTATCAAGAAACCCACGAAACAAAAGCGCAAATTCCAGCCATAGTAGGACCAGCAGAATACTAATCGAGGTTGACGAGTCAATACCTCCACCTGTCAATTTGGACATGTGGGAATGGTGTGACGGTCTGCCGCGGCAGAGCATGAGCTTGAAAGGGAGAGTGAGGGGAACGGCGGGCAGCTCCGCGGCTGCTGGTGGCGTCGGAGAGAGTGAGAGCAGGGGCGGCGGCGAACGCTTCTGGTATAGCGCAAGCTCGGGTGCTGGTGGAGGTCGATGGCGGAGGCACGCGAAGTGGAGAGAGAGCAGAGGGGGAGCTGCGAGGCAGGTGCGGCTGGGAGCTGGCGGCGAACTTTGGAGCTGCTGAAGGTGGTCCGTGAGGTGGAGCTTGGAGCTCGGAGGCAGCGGCGATAGAAGCTGGTCAGCGGCGTGCGGCAATGGATGAGAAAGGGAGATTGGTGGGGTTGGAGAGAGTAAGGGAGACGGTGGCGCGTGGCGGGTAGTAGCGGAGAGAAACGAGCTGCGCTGCTCGGCTGCGAGGGTGGCCGAGCGGCGGCGTGCAAGGTGGTGAGGCGGATGGAGGGCGGCCGAAAGAAGAAATAAAAGAAAAGGGAAGCAGGGCAGTGGGGAAGAAAGAAAGAAAGGAAAGAAAGAAAGAAGAAGAAGAAAAGAGAGAAAAGAAAGAAAGAAAAGAAGGAAAAAGAAGAAAAGAGAAAAGGGAAATGTTTTTTTTTTTTTCAAAATTACTCCAACGCGAATCGTCTGAATTGGAAATTACTTTAAAAAAAATTTTCTTTTTTTTTAATAAAATAAAAAAAAATATATTTTTTAATTCATTTTTGGGTCGTCAAACACCGCGTGGGCACGCTAAGATTGTAAAACATCCACTGACCATGAGACTTGAATTTAGACGCTTAACGCGTGCCCTCCTCGCGTAGGCACGCTAAGATTACCTATTCTGGTCATAGTGAGGAAACATCAAGAGTGATTAGTACCCAAGTGAGAAACGACATATTTAAGAAATTGAACACAAAAATAACAAAATCAACAATTGGGTTGCCTCCCAAAAAGCGCATTTCTTTAATGTCTTTGGCTAGACATGCTATGCTTGTTCACGGAGGATAAAATCTTGTAGCTCGTTTCAATGCTTCATCTTCAATATGATCCTGGTAACCCTCATAGATGGAGTAATCTTTGAGCACACGAGCTACGATTTTCCATGGACTAGTTGATGGCGCCAAATAATCAAGCATTGATCGCAATTCTTCATCCACTCCTCCATCAAGAGCATTCAACGGTTCAAGATATTTGACCATAACTACTCTTAACTCATTCCTGCCATGAGACTCAAGAACTTCCGGTATAACAAAATCAATCTCATTAACAGAAATCATAGAGTAAGAGGTAAGAAAATGCGGGTTAGGGAATGGAGGTGGTGTCACCACATTTGATGATTTTTCACTGGATTCTTTCACTTGAATGGGTTGCGGTTGGGGTTCCATTTCTTCCTTTTCGGCTTCTTTTTCAACTGCATCTGTAGATTTCTCATTTTGACACTCTTGCATCTCCTCATCACTAGTCAAGCAAATTGCACTCTCATTTTTTTCTAGATCAACAATGGTTTTCGAGGGCAATTCTTCCATTTGAGAAGCCCATCGATTTATTCTGGATGTCAATAGACATAGTTGATCTGCCAGATAACTCATTGCATCCTTCATCATCTCATTCCTCATTTGTGTCTCCTGTTGGAATTGGTATGTATTAGTAGCTATTGGTTCAACTATTTATTCAAGAGACATACCTGACATAGATGACGATTCTTGAGACTCATACTGCTGAAAATTCATTGGTCATGTTGTATAATTATAACTGGAGTTATCCCACTATTCTTGATCATACCCGTTTGGATTAGAGTTATACCACGTTTGAGACCAGGGTGAAAAATCTCCATAATTATTGAGTGGGACACTCAGGTTATCTTGATATTCGGGGCACATACCGGTTGAATGATCCCTGGCATAACAAATTTTACAGGTTGCAGCAGCCATTCTGTCTCTAATAGAGTTTAGTGCCTCTGAATATGCAAACTTAGCAAAAGAACAAGCCTCATTGCCTTCCCTGGAAACAAAATCCAGTCTATCACCAAAATACAGAGTGTTAGAAGCCATAAACTATATAAAAAAATAAGAGAAAAATAAATAGAAAAAAAAAGATGAACTCAAAAAGAAACAAATTAATCTGGCACCAGTCCCCGGCAACGGCGCCAAAAATTGACAGGTGCCGAACCTGTGCAATAATAAATACCTGCTTAAACAAAATATAATTTCTGTAGATAGTGATAAGCAGGGTTGAATCCACAGGGATTAGGGATAATTTATTTCTTTTAGAGTCCGAAATACGGGGGGTTTTTGGAGAATATAAAGTAACTAATTAACTAACTAATAAAACAACTAATAGAAATAAATAGAAATTAATCAATAACCAATATGACTCTAGCCAAAGGTACAACTTTTCAGACACGGTCCATGCAACTGATCATCGATGCAAGAATAATTCAATTACTCATTAATATATTGGTTATAGTTGTCATACACACAATGAACAATCAGTCTTTCCTTAATTTCTCGATAGTTAAGGTACGACCGTTAACTATTTCCCTAACCAAGAAATAACCCTAGGTACGACCATAGAATTTAATTACTCGATTGCACTAATAATTAGAAAAACCCAATCCTAACCAACAAACGCGCTACGAGGGTTTGTTTAAGTTAGATCATACGTTTCCCTAACATGAAACCAATCACACTAGTTGCCACTGGTATTAATCAATTGAACAATTACGGATTCAATCAATTAATTTGGCATTAGATTATTAAGTTAATTCGAATATCGGGCCCTTGACATTCAAATAACATAACAAGCATAAGCAATTAAATCAGGAAACGCACAAATACCAATAAATAAAAGAAATAAATAAAATAATTAGATCTCACAGATGTTCGAAACCGAGTTCTCAAATTGACCTTCGACTAGACAAACTTAGCCACGCCTCATGAGAAAATCTCCAAGTAATTTAACTGAGGTCCTGGCCATCAAAGGAACCAAGAAAGAATAAAACTAAACTATGCTTAAAAGCTCTAAAACTAGTGATTAGAAAACCTTCTACACGTTTGTCTTTTTAAAGCCAAAGGGAAATGACTCATGCTATCCAGTGATCCCCACGGATTAGAAGTCAAGGAGCAAAAGAATTGGAGCCCTGCCGAATTAAGAGTCAAAGTCCAAGAAGGAAACTCTGCCGAATTGAGAGAAACAAAGTCCACAAGGTGGGGTCCTGCCGAATTGCTCCTTGTTTCCTATTGCCAGTAGAGGTCTAATCTCCTAATCAGAAAGCAAATGCACTCCGTCTCTTCCTCTCTTTGTGGGCCAGGTCGATGGAGCCTTCTTGAAGTTTTCCACTTATGGAGCAAGTCCCTACTTTTTTTTGTAGTTTCTTGCTCCAATCCCTGGAATTAAGTCCAAATACCAAATATAAGTAAATATTACTAATTAAAACAATATTTGGCAAAGATAAAGAGGGGAATTAACCATAAAATTAACAACAAATTATGCCCTATCAATTAAGTAAAAGTAAAAATAATTTTTTGTGAATTTTATCAAAATTGAAAATATATTAAAAATATATCATAATTGTTTGACTTCATGTAATTTGTATTTTACGTTGCTAATTATATTGCTTGTAAATCAACAAGAAAAAAAACTCAAATACTTATTTACATTGATCCTAGTCAAATCAACATTCAACCTACTATAATTTAAGTAATGATAGAATATTTGCATACGTTATAGATGATGGAGACTGCGCAGCAAAGCCCCAAATTTATTACAGAAAAATATGGGATAATTTCAGAAACCACCATTGAGGTTTTTAATAATTTCACCTAATTCTCTTGAGGTTTGAAAAATTACATATACCTCCCCCAAGTTTACCATTTCTGTAACAAAAACTATTTAATGGTCAAATTTAATGAATAACTCAAAATGCCCTCATGAAATTGCAAAGTTCACTTTACTTTCTTATAAAATTATTCAAAAACTATGGACCATGCACAAAATTTCAAATTCATTTTCAACCCTCATCTCTACTATTTTAACTCTTTTCATATTACCATATTTCAAATTAGTACTATTATCACCATGATCATTACCACCATCAATCCTTAAATTCTAAAACCTCAATCGAGATTCAAAAAATTTGTATTGTTAAACTTAAAAAATTTTAATAAATGCATCAATATAACATCCTATCCGTCAACTATTGGAGTATCAATACTAGCTCTATCCTTTTTAAACCCAATTTACATATTCTTCTATTCATCTTTAGATTCTCCAAACAAAGCCAAAAATTAATTTTTAATATATTATTATTGTTTAAGACATGGTCGATTATTCACCATCAATCCTTAAATTCTAAAACCTCAATCGAGATTCAAAAAATTTGTATTGTTAAACTTAAAAAATTTTAATAAATGCATCAATATAACATCCTATCCGTCAACTATTGGAGTATCAATACTAGCTCTATCATTTTTAAACTCAATTTACATATTCTTCTATTCATCTTTAGATTCTCCAAACAAAGCCAAAATTAATTTTTAATATATTATTATTGTTTAAGACATGGTCGATTATTCCATCGGTGAATTTTATTTTATTTTTCCATTAAGTCTCTAATTTTGTGATGCACTCATATGAACAAGATTAGGAGTGAATTGTTTAATTGCATGAAAAAATATTAAAATGTTAAGACTATTATGGTCATTTTGTAAGGCCAAAGGAGGCTGCGTAATATTAAAAACCTTATGGGTACTAGGTGGAATTTTCAGAAACCTTGAGGGACGTTTCTGAATTTTCAAAATCTCACTTAGCACCACTCAAATTGACATTTTGGTATCATTGTCACCCTTCTAACCAAAAGTAATATTAAAAAATTCATGTCTGAGGAGAGAGATTATTTTAGTGCCTTTAATACCCTTAGGCTATAGAAAAATGAACATTTTACAAACCAAGGGAAAAAAGTATTAAATTGGAACCATCTTAAAAGTGAGGAGATGAAAATTGATAAGATTTTATGTTACAGCCAATAGCCATTTCTATAGTAGAGAGAGACAGTAAAAACAAATATTTTTTAAATCATTTCTATAAATAAAATCCTCCATAGCATTGAAGGCAATTAGCATGTAAAAATCATACATTTGAGCCAAAAAAACTCAGCAATAGATGAAATTCAACTTAATATCATACAGAGAATTTACTCAAAATAGACCGACCTTTTTTATGGGTATGAAACATGAAAATTTTATTATAAAAAACTCAGAATTTGAAAAACTGCAGTTTGGAGTTTTAGTTACTTTATTTCTCTTGCATTCTACATGAATAGGCACAAATAACTAAATAAATAAATAAAGTTGTGAAACACAAAAAAAAGTGGAAAAAAAGAACTTGCAACTATTTTTCTCCAAATGCGCTGAATATTTCATTGATTAAATCTTATATTTCATTGACATTTAGAGAAAGAAAAATAAGTTTAGAAAATTTAAATATGAGGGTATTATTGACAATTCATCACGTTTGATATTAGCATATGGTCCTACTATCACTTCAAGGGTGCTAAGTGAGATTTTGAAAAATTCAGGAGAGCTAGGTGATATTTCATGAAAGCTCAAGGAAGGTTTCTAAAATTATCCCTTACTTCAATCATTTTGTTGTGTTTCGTGTAAGTCTTTTGGAAAAGACTTACACGCATTTTGTTGTGTTTCGGGTAAGTCTTTTGGAAAAGACTTACACGAAACACAACAAAATGATTGAATTAAGGGATAATTTCAGAAACCTCCTTGAGATTTTTGACAATTTCACTGAACTCTCTTGAGATTTAAAAAATTACACATACCTCCCTTGTCATTTAAAATAACAATACTACTCTTAAATATTTTAATGAAATTCCATTGTTTAGTATGCTTATACTTAAAATGACTTTAAAATTATATTTTCATTCTTTTTCCTTCTTATTCCTTTTTATTTTAATTTTTTGCCAATAAAAATTCGGCACCTTTTCCTTATAATTACATTAGATAATCTTATAATTCTATAAGAAAATAATTTAAAACTCATTACACAAGAGTATTTTTGGATATTCAAGGTTTTGTTACTAAAATTATCAAATCAAGGGAGGTATGTGTAATTTTTTAAACCTTAGGGAAGATCAGTAAAATTGTCAGAAATCTCAGGGGAGGTTTATGAAATTATCCCTTGAATTAAACCAATCCAAGGAATACAGCATTCAACCAACAATGATTTAACAAATGATAAGGGGGAGGGATGGGTTGGATGGTATGGGGGAAGGAAGTGTAAGTGAGATGTCTCGGGTTTGAGCAAATCTGTTTAGTACCTTATCAATAAATATAGTACATCCTGATTACAATTTAGAAATAAAATATCTTTTGAGTCTAGAATAATAAATATAGACATTATGTTAGCCAGCACCCAACCTTAAATTTTGATGAATTAAATTTCTGTAAAAGAATAGAGCACAAATTATATCAAGACTAACAATTTCTTATTAACAAAAGAAATTTCCGCTTACACCAAAAAAAAATTAACAAATGATAAAGTCTATGTTCAGTCTTTATATATCAATATCATAGCCTGGAAAGAAGAAACAGGGTAGAAGTGGATGTCACCTATCTTGACAATTGTGGCTGTGCATTAAACAATGAAAGGATAGGGAGTGAAGTAATTGCTGAATTCTCTGGTACACCGAGCCTCTTTCCTTCTTCCATTTCACTAACTTAAGCATCGGAGCTTATTCCGAGGGAGATAGCCCCGCCTTTTTCAGCTTTTCTTGACTAGACGAGTGAAGTAATCAAGGTAATACAAGTAGGTGCAAGATTTTGCCTCTACATAGCCCTTTTGTCCTACCCAAATTTGGATTGTAGAACTTTTCAACATTTTGTACATAAAGATTCTGCAATACAGCTTTGTCAAAGCTTGCAAAATTTATATTTTTAAAGTAGTAATTTGACTATGGAATTTGTGGACAATGATAAACTTCATGTCCTATTTCTTCCATACTTGAGCCCAAGCCACATGATCCCTCTTGTTAATGTTGCCAGGCTATTTGCTGCTCAGGGCGTTAAGGTAACTATTCTCTCCACCAAATACAACACTGTCCTGTTTCAATCCTCCATTGATCATGCCATCGAGTTAGGCCACGACATTACAATTAACAACTTGAAATTCCCATCAGCTGAAGTGGGACTACCAGAAGGAATCGAGTATTTCACCGCGGCAACTACAAAAGAAATGCTTTCAGAAACCAATGGAAGAACTAGTACAGCATCTTAATCCTCATTGTATTATCTCGGACAAGCACTTTTTTTGGACATGTGATTTAGCCGAGAAGCTGAACATACCAAGAATCATGATTGTTGGTACTAGACCAAAATAAATCATATAAGTCACAATAATTTCTCTAATAAAATTTAACAAATAAATTAACAAAAATTCATACCTTAATCTTGCATTAAAAATGCAAATACTTTGTACCATAAATATGTTCATTTGGCATAGGTTGAGGCGCGGACTAGGTCGCTCTCTTTAAGACGATTCGCGCCCCTACGGAGTATCCTCCGGTGTAGTAGGTCTCAGCACGTCGCCTCCAGGATACAACAGCCCAACCTTTTGCACACTGTAGTCTACTCCAATCTACACTATTGGAGCAAGACAGAAACCTCACACTAACACTGTTCTTTGCCCTATAAACACTTATAATAGTGGAGGAAAACTAGAAGGTAGTATATAGATAGCAAAGTATATATCTGGTTTGGTTGATAGATGCCTTATATATAGGCTAAGAAATTAGGAATGTTAAACTACCAACATTAATAGGAATTAACACTTTCATATTTCAGTTACAAATTGAAGAGTCTACATTCATTGTATAACGGTAAAAAATCACTAAATGAATTCATAAAACCTAATCATTTCATAAGTTATAAAAGCAAGACATAAAACCCATAAGTTACACATTTAAAAGTTTCAATTTGTAACTGAAAATTTATTTAAAGAATTTGTAATTTATTTTATTTGAATTCAAAATAAATATGTGATATTTTTTATTAAAATATCCAACAATCCCCCACTTATTTTAATAAAAAATATAATATTCAAAACTTAACACTTAATAGGGCAAAGATTAAAAATTCATGCATAATGAAGGTGACAATGCCTTTAAACCTTCACTTAGTGCTCAACAATTCCCGTGCTAGAGTCAAAGTGGACTTAACCTTTAAACGATGACTACTTGAGGGCACGTGATATCGTGTCACACATATGAACCTTTCAGTGTTCTCAAATAGGTTTCATAAGCCAGCACATTTATGGCCTTGTGCTTTATCCCGGTTTTCATGAGTGCTCTAGAGAACCAGCCCAAATTCTCATAGGAAGCGGCCCTACTTCCACACTCATATAGGTGAGTCTATCAAGGATGCTCCTATGACTTAGACATCCCACCCATAAGGGCTATAGAACTCATTAAGGGAATAAAAATCCCAACCTCGCTTATCGTCATAGGATCACAAATGCACTTACATCATAGGGATAGACAATATAATCAAAGTTGTGTATATTAATCAACCAAATCACTCTATGATTCGTTTGTCTCCAACCTAGTTCTTGGGATCTCCAGTCCCTAGGTGGTTGTATCCTCATAGGTGATTTTTAACATATATTAGACTTTTGTCTTATCCCCCTCGATGTGTATCATATCCTTGACTCAAGCTTGAGATTTATATATTCAACACAAATAAAAAAACAAAGATATGATATTCTCGAATTTTTTCAAATAATCTCTTAGTGGTCCAAATACATGGAACCAATCTTCGATGAGAAAATTTCTCATCCATATATTTTTGCCAAATAGTGTAGACGTATATTTACTCATAAGTAATTTTTTAATTTTTTCTATGGCCAGTAGTCTAGTGATGCACTAGAAGCCATTCTCAAAAATAAATCATATAAGTCACAATAATTTCTCTAATAAAATTTAACAAATAAATTAACAAAAATTCATACCTTAATCTTGCATTAAAAATGCAAATACTTTGTACCATAAATATGTTGATTTGGCATGGGTTGAGGCACGGACTAGGTCGCTCTCTTTAAGACGATTCGCGCCCCTACGGAGTATCTTCCGGTGTAGTAGGTCTCAACACGTCGCCTCCAGGATACAACAGCCCAGCCTTTTGTACACTGTAGTCTACTCCAATCTACACTATTGAAACAAGACAGAAACCTCACACTAACACTGTTCTTTGCCCTATCAACTCTTATAGTAGTGGAGGAAAAATAGAAGGTAGTATAGAGATAGCAAAGTATATATTTGATTTGGTTGATAGATGCCTTATATATAGGCTAATAAATTAGGAATATTAAAATACCAATATTAATAGGAATTAACACCTCATATTTCAGTTACAAATTGAAGAGTCTACATTCATAGTATAACGGTAAAAAATCACTAAATGAATTCATAAAACCTAATCATTTCATAAGTTACAAATGCAAGACATAAATCTCATAAGTTACATTTTTAATAGTGATCTTGTAACTGAAAATTCATTTCAAAATTTGTAACTCATTGCATTTGAATTCAAAATAAATATGTGATATTTTTTATTTAAAGAATTTGTAATTTATTTTATTTGAATTCAAAATAAATATGTGATATTTTTTATTAAAATATCCAACAATCCCCCACTTATTTTAATAAAAAATATAATATTCAAAACTTAACACTTAATAGGGCAAAGATTAAAAATTCATGCATAATGAAGGTGGCAATGCCTTTAAACCTTCACTTAGTGCTCAACAATTCCCGTGCTAGAGTTAAAGTGGACTTAGCCTTTAAACGATGACTACTTGAGGGCACGTGATATCGTGTCACACACATGAACCTTTCAGTGTTCTCAAATAGGTTTCATAAGCCAGCACATTTATGGCCTTGTGCTTTATCCCGGTTTTCATGAGTGCTCTAGAGAACCAGCCCAAATTCTCATAGGAAGCGGCCCTACTTCCACACTCATATAGGTGAGTCTATCAAGGATGCTCCTATGACTTAGACATCCCACCCATAAGGGCTATAGAACTCATTAAGGGAATAAAAATCCCAACCTCGCTTATCGCCATAGGATCACAAATGCACTTACATCATAGGGATAGACAATATAATCAAAGTAGTGCATATTAATCAACCAAATCACTCTATGATTCGTTTGTCTCTAACCTAGTTCTTGGGATCTCCAGTCCCTAGGTGGTTGTATCCTCATAGGTGATTTTTAACATATATGAGACTTTTGTCTTATCCCCCTCGATGTGTATCATATCCTTGACTCAAGCTTGAGATTTATATATTCAACACAAATAAAATAACAAAGATATGATATTCTCGAATTTTTTCAAATAATCTCTTAGTGGTCCAAATACATGGAACCAATCTTCGATGAGAAAATTTCTCATCCATATATTTTTGCCAAATAGTGTAGGCGTATATTTACTCATAAGTAATTTTTAAATTTTTTCTATGGCCAGTAGTCTAGTGATGCACTAGAAGCCATTCTCAAAAAACTCCATGGGTATTTTTGCTTTTGCAAAAATATCAAAAATATTTCAAGTACCTTCACATCAGGTCATACTTGTCAGTGAATGCTAGTCTGCACAACTCCAAATAAAGTTAGAATAGATTCAAAAAACAATAATTATGTTATACTCATAACTTGAGCAAATAGAATGGGCATATATTTGCTCACATCAAGCAAAGCCACATTAATTTCCATCATTTTTGTAATCTTCTCAGTGGCTAGTAATCTAGTAACCCGCCACTCTCATAGTCCTCAATGAATTTTCTTTTGCAAGAAAACTTCATAAGTAATTCAAATCTATCCAAATCATGCCTCACTTTTTAATCTGCACAACTCAAATTAGAGATTAAGAAAATTCAAAAAATATAATAGTCAATGCACTATTATGTTTTAATTTCAAATTTCAACTTGCAAGTAATGCAAGCCTTATAATGAAAAATCTCAAGAGTTTCAAATTCATAGCTACCAGCTTAGTCAACATCCACTGTTTGCATTTCCATCCAAGCATAGTCTTACTATAGTCATGCTTGGCAAGGAAATTAAGTATTCCAGTTTGCATTAAATACAAAGACAACCACATAGCAAACAACATGAAATAATTTAATATAAATCCAAAAGTTGTTGGTTGCCTGCAAATTGATGGCCTTTGACTCGAATACATATTGTTCAATGTACAACATCACATTTTCAACTGAAAAGTTCATATTCACAATTTTAACAAAATACAAGTTAAGAGAATAGAGTTGTTGAGAATTATATGGCTAATAACTTTATATTTCACAACTTCAAGCCACTAAAGCTATTATCCATGTATATAATTTTTCCTTGGTGATAGTGTAATCTTTTCTTCATGTATAATCAGTATCGTTTATTGCTTGTGAAAATGCAAACCTCAAGCTTGACTAAGATCATATGAATTCAAGATAAAAATTAGAGAATTTTAAACCCCCACTATTTAAATATAACCTGAACCCTCATAATTGCAGTTTTTTTTTTATGCACCATGATACCACTATTCTTAAGATAATAACTGGCCACGTTATACATGCATTTCATGGAGTATATATCTTTATCACCAAATTAATCATTTATATGTCAATGCCAAAATTTTCAATCGAAATAAATCCGTTAATAAAAGAGACATTGAAAGTTCACTATGTAACATGACAAGCTTATGTGAAAATAGTTGCTTCATACAACATATATTAAAAACTCAAAAATGGCAAAAAATTATTGTATTCGGTCTACTAATATTGAAAGATATCATGCAAGTATCATGTTTCCCTTGAACAAACAAATACATGATATTTTGTTAATAATAGACAACTTGGATTCAAAGATATATATTGCGAATTATTTATAAGTGCTTACACAATATTGATACCAGACTCTAAAGCATATATAACCAATGAATATTATCCTTTCTAATCTCAGTCTATAATTATGCCCATTCACATGAAATATCTTGTTTATTAAAGTTTGTCCGGATTATGTTATACACCATGTAAGATTCTCATCGTCAGAATTATGTTAGTTTTATGATTAGCTTATTTAGAAGCAAAACATGCAATGATAACCTTATCTTATGTGAAGAGGCTAATCGTCTTAAAATTGTTGGTACTAGACCAAAATAAATCATATAAGTCACAATAATTTCTCTAATACAATTTAACAAATAAATTAACAAAAATTCATACCTTAATCTTGCATTAAAAATGCAAATACTTTGTACCATAAATATGTTGATTTGGCATGGGTTGAGGCGCGGACTAGGTCGCTCTCTTTAAGACGATTCGCGCCCCTACAGAGTATCCTCCGGTATAGTAGGTCTCAGCACGTCGCCTCCAGGATACAACAGTCCAGCCTTTTGCACACTGTAGTCTACTCCAATCTACACTATTGGAGCAAGACAGAAACCTCACACTAACACTGTTCTTTGCCCTATAAACACTTATAATAGTGGAGGAAAACTAGAAGGTAGTATATAGATAGCAAAGTATATATCTGGTTTGGTTGATAGATGCCTTATATATAGGCTAAGAAATTAGGAATGTTAAACTACCAACATTAATAGGAATTAACACTTTCATATTTCAGTTACAAATTGAAGAGTCTATATTCATTGTATAACGGTAAAAAATCACTAAATGAATTCATAAAACCTAATCATTTCATAAGTTATAAAAGCAAGACATCAAACCCATAAGTTACACATTTAAAAGTTTCAATTTGTAACTGAAAATTTATTTAAAGAATTTGTAATTTATTTTATTTGAATTCAAAATAAATATGTGATATTTTTTATTAAAATATCCAACAATGATCTATCCAGAAAGCTTCATTTCTCATTGTTTGCGCCATAACCTTTGGCAATATGAGCCTCATAAGTCAGTCAGCTCAGATTCTGAGAGTTTCTTGATCCCTGGTTTACCAAACAAGATTGAAATGAAGAAGTCCCAATTGGAGGATCACATGAAGGAAACAACACCGTACTTTGAAATGATAGTAAAACCAATCAAAGAATCAGAGCTTAGGAGCTTCGGCTTGCTTTTTGACACTTTTTATGAGTTGGATTCTCAATATGGTGATTACTTTGAAAAGGTAAGAGGGATAAAGTTTTGGACCATTGGACCTCTTTTCTACTTCTCCAACAAGGAGAAAACTGACACTACTGCCGATGGGAAGGATAGTTGCTTAAACTGGCTTGACACTCAGGGGGCCAACCAAGTCCTCTACGTTTCTTTTGGAAGTGTTGTAAGATTCTCAACCTCCCAACTCAAGGAAATTGCATTAGCTCTTGAGACTTCGAACCAACCGTTCATTTGGGTTGTCAGGAAGAGAGATAATGACCAAGATAATCAACAAGAGACTGAAGAGAGCTGGCTGCCAGATGGTTTTGAAGAAAGAATAACTGAAGGAAACACAGGTCTGATCATTAGAGGTTGGGCTCCGCAGTTAAAGATCTTGAACCATCCGGCAGTTGGAGGGTTTATGACTCACTGTGGTTGGAATTCGACGATGGAAGCTATGACTGCTGGGGTGCCATTGATTACTTGGTGACAGGTGTCGAACCTGTGCAATAATAATTACCTACTCAAGAAAAATACAGAATTTGTATATAGCGGTGAGCAGGGTCGAATCCACAGGGACTGGGGATAACTTATTTCTTTTAGAGTCCAAAGTATGGGGGAGGTTTTTGGAGAATATAAAATGACTAATTAACTAACTAATAAAACAATTAATAGAAATTAATCAATAACCAATATGACTCTAGCCAAAGGTACAACTTTTCAGACACGGTCCATGCAATTGATCATCGACGCAAAGATAATTCAATTACTCATTAATAGATTGGTTATAGTTGCCATACACGCGATGAACAACAAGCCTTTCCTTAATTTCTCGATAGTTAAGGTACGACCGTTAACTATTTCTCTAACCAAGAAATAACCCTAGGTACGACCATAATATTTAATTACTTGACTTCATTAATAATTAGAAAAGCCCAACCCTAACCAACAAACACGCTACGAGGGTTTGTTTAAGTTAGATCATACGTTTCCCTAACATGAAACCAATCACGCTAGTCGCCACTGGTATTAATCGATAGAACAATTACGGATTCCATCAATTAATATGACAGTAGATTATTAGGTTAATTCGAATATCGGGCCCTTGACATTCAAATAACAAAACAATCTTAAACAATTAAATCAAGAAACGTACAAATACCAATAAATAAAAGAAATAAATAAAATAATTAGATCTCACAGATGTTCGGAACCGAGTTCTCAAATTGACCTTCGACTAGATGAGAAACTTAGCCACGCCTCATGAGAAAATCTCCACGTAATTTAATTGAGGTCCAGGCCATCAAAGGAACCAAGAAAGAATAAAACTAAACTATGCTAAAAACTAAGCTAAAACTATTAATCCCCCAAAACCTCCTGTACGTTTGTCTTCTTAAAGCCAAAAGAAATGACTCAAGTTATCTAGTGGTCCCCACGGATTAGAAGTCAAGGAGCAAAAGAATTGGAGCCCTGCCAAATTGCTTGTTTCCTATTGCCAGTAGAGCTCTAATCTCCTAATCAGCAAGCAAATGCAGTCCGTCTCTTCCTCTCCTTGTGGGCTAGGTCGATGGAGCCTTCTTGAAGTCTCCCACTTATGGAGCAAGTCCCTACTTTTTTGTAGTTTCTTGCTCCAATCCCTGGAATTAAGTCCAAATACCAAATATAAGTAAATATTACTAATTAAAACAATATTTGGCAAGGATAAAAGGAAAATTAATAATAAAATAACCAACAATTAACATTCTATCAATTCCCCCCACACCTGAATCATGCTTGCCCTCAAGCATGGGAACAGCAATTGAACACCAAAATTTGACAATGGTTGTTGCTCCAACTACCGTATTGCCAAGATATCCAGAAAAATATATATCAAACATCACAAGTTAAGATCCAAGAAAAATCACCTCGGTTAGCCTCTTAACCACCAACTCCTCCAATTTAAAGCAAACTAATCTAAGAGAAAGGAATGGTTGCTTACCTTTATCAGCAAATGGTCCAACTATTAATCAAAATCTCGACATTACGATCACAAACCGGCAAGCTGATTTATTCACATACTAACACAATCTTTATTTTATTTTTTTTTTCTTTTGTTTTTTTTTTGTTTTTTTTGTTTTTTTGAGTAACAAAAGACTTAGTCTATAGCTCTTAGAGTTTTTTGACGCGAATTTCAACATTTGCCAGATGGAGGAGCCCGGTTACTCAGTTCTAATTGCTACGGGACCACGCACTCATAGCAACTATTACCTTTTGACGCGAAAATCAACACTTTAGGTGAAGATCCCCGGTTACTCAGTAATAACTACTAGCGGAGTACAGTCAACTCTTATTTACAATCATATAGCACGATATCTAAAAGCAACACAAGAATAACAGCAGCCAGCCTCAAATTTTCAGACATGGAGAACTAAAATTAATAACCGGACCAATTCACGTGAAAAATGCCAACAATCATTCCCTATGCCTAGAAAAATTAACCAAAAATTGGAAAAATTAAGCAATTATTGATATTCACCAAAGAGATGTTCCTGAACTCAACCACATCAACTTGATACCTTTTTACTAATAAAATTTGGCAATAGCAGAATTAGAGGCAACAATCCAACATCAAAACTTGGTATTCAAATAAGAACTGACCACTCAGAAAAAGAAAAGAAAATAAGCGAAAAAGAGAGATAAATATCAAATTAAAACAAAGGAAAAACACCTAAAAACCGAAAACTGGAAATACTAGCACCCAAACTGATCCCCCCCACACCTAATTCACACATTGCCCTCAATGTGATAAACTAACAGCAAAAGGAAGGGGAAGGATAACGGTACTTCCCTGAAGTTGTCAAAACAGGAGTGGGTCAGGCGGAGTGCTGCCAAATTCTGCGCCATGTTATGCAACTTGCATTCGGAGTTGGACCCAGTTGTTAGCCCCTGGGTGGTCCCCTGCTTAGCCAAATGCAATAACAATGCATCCCAAAACCGCAACAAGTGCTCCAATGAATTTAGCAATTGAAATGAAAAGGACAAAATACTCCCACACAAGGCAAATGGAGGCAACCTACTTCAATAAGCAACGGAAATGGCACAGGAGCCGTCCAATGCACCAATTAAATGCAATACACCCCAACCAAAGGCAGCTCAATAGACTCCAGACAGAAAGTACCAAATGATACTCAATTGACACAAAAAACAATCCCAACAAAGCAGCAAGATCGAAGGATACTCAGTCACAGATGCTCAATCATATCGAAATAAGAAATTGTAAACAAATTAGCCCAACCAGTACCACTGGTGCATGTACAGGAAAGAAGGGAACCACATGGCCAACCCAATTAATAAAATGCACACCTGAGGCACCCCAAAGGCTAGAAAAGTACCCTAACAACACAGCAAATTGAATGAATATGCACTGAGTCTCTAATTCAGTCAAAATAAGATCAAGGGGCACGATACCGAAACTAACAAAGCAGAACTCAAGTGATACCAACAGGGACCCCAACAAAGCAATGAATTCAACCAATTGGAGCAAGTAAAACTCAACAAATGTCACCAATTGGACAGTCAAATACCCAAGTCAAACGCTCAAAATAGCACTTGGGCCAAGGAACCAGCAATTCCAGCAACAACCGAATAGAAATTAAGAAAGTTTAAGAAATCTAAGCAATGCCGCAACCAGTACCACTGGTGCACAGACAGGAAAGAATTAAATTCAACGGCAGCAACTCAACCACAAGAACTGAAACTTTAAAATAAGCAAGTATGCTCAAATAGAAGCCACAACGATAGGCAAAAGATCTCAACCAGTACCACTGGTGAGTCACAGGGAAAAATTAATCAAACAGCCAACAATGCAATGAATAGCAGAAAATATCCCCACTATGGCAGCAATTCAACCCAATTCTGTCCAAAATTTACCCTAGAAAATGCCCAAATCAACACCTTTTTTTATCCGTCAAGAAATCCATACACAAATTTCAGAAATTTAAGCTAATTGGAGAAGGAATTACAATACCTCCACCTGTCAATTTCTGACAGGTGGTGACGGCGTGGCTGGAAAGAAAGGCTCGCGAGGGAGGAGGAGCTGTTGGCGCGCGAGGTTGCTGGCTGCGGGGTGCGCGGGTTGAGGTGACGTCCTGGTCTGCTGTCGCACGCGGACAGCAGTGGAGGGAGCTGCGCGCGGAGCTTGGCGAGCTCGTGAGGCGGTGGCTGAGGTGGGAGCGAGCTGGTGCAGGCTGCTGCGCGCTGGTGGTAGCGGCAGGCGGCGCGCGAGAAAACTCCTGGGGCTGGGGCTGCGGCGGAGGAGCGGCGTCCTGGAGTGAGCTCGTGCGACTGCAGAGGTGGAGAAGGGAGGAGATGATGGAGAAAGAGAGGGTGGCGGTGGCGTGCTCTGGTAGTGGGCGGCGCAGGGTGGAGCTGGTGGCGTGCGGCTGTCGCGGCGGGAAGAGAGAGGCACGGCGAGTTGGAGGTGAGCGAGGGAGGCGGTGACGCGCGATGGAGGTGCGTCGGCCGAAGAAGAAAAGAAGGAAAAAGAAAAAACCAGGCTGCGGGGAAGAAGAAGAAGAAGAAAAGGGAAAGAAAGGAAAGAAAGAAAAGAAAAAGAAAGAAAGAAAAAACGAAGAAAGAAAGAAAGAAAAAGAAAAGAGAAAAAAAATAGTTTTTTTTTTGGGTTTTTTTTTCAATGTTTTTTTCCAAAAATTTTTTCCCGAATTTTAATTTTTGATTTTTTTTTTCAATGTGAATTTAAAAAAAAAAATTTAATTCATTTTTGGGTCGTCAAACACCGCGTGGGCACGCCAAGATTGGTAAACGTCCACTGATCTCAGGAGACACAAACACCGCGTGGGCACGCCAAGATTGGACTTCCTGCCACAGTAGAGAAAAATATGAAGACCATTACTACTCAACTGAGAAACAAAAAATGAAAGAAATGAACAACAAAAAATAATAAAATCAATATTTGGGTTGCCTCCCAAAAAGCGCCCTTCTTTAATGTTTTTGGCTAGACATTGCCATATTTATTCACGGAGGATAAAATCTTGTGCCTCGTTTCAGTGCTTCATCCTCTATATAGTCCTGATAGCCCTTGTAAATAGAGTAATCCTTCAGCACACGAGCTACGATCTTCCGTGAACTAGTAGATGGCGTCAAACCGATCAACATTAATCTAAATTCTTCACTCACTCCTCCACCACACGCATTTATTGGTTCAAGATATTTCGCCATCTCCACTCTTAACTCATTCCTGCCATGAGACTCAAGAACTTCCGGTATAACAAAATCAATCTCATTAACAGAAATCATAGAGTAAGAGTTAAGAAAATGCGGGTTAGGGAGTGGAGGTGGTGTCACCACATTTGATGATTCTTCACTGGATTCTTTCACTTGAATGGGTTGTGGTTGGGGTTCCATTTCTTCCTTTTTGGCTTCTTTTTCAACTGCATCTGTAGATTTCTCATTTTGACACTCTTGCATCTCCTCATTGTGACGGCCCCACTTCCCCCTAGGGCGTACCCCAGGGTTCAGCGGGTCGCCTGCCCAGCTCTCGCCAGGACTCACTCACTATGGAACTCGAATCATGTATATACATCCATAGACAATAGATGCTCAAGTAAAAGATAAGAAACTTCTACACACCAGAAGTCTTCAAAGTTTTTTTCCATTCAAGTACAAACATCGAATATACAAGGGTTCTCATTCCTCATACAACCAGCCCGTGCCAAGCACTAGGGCGAGAACCATTACAAGGCCAAAGAACTAGATCAACTAGACTATACAGAACGCTCGTCTTTGCTCGCCTTCCCCTGCTAAGGAAAACAATTGACGTGGTATGAGCTAAAAAGCCCAGTGAGGTTCTATATATATAAACAAGTAATTAAACGAGGAACATTAGTCATGTAATAACATTTAATCCAGAAAACATGTCCAATATAAAGCAATGATAATACATTCATTAAAAGGATACAGGCTCACGAGGAGCTATTTGTTTGTTCGTTCGTTCCCTTGACATTTCCCCTTATTCCTCCAATGATTTAAAAATTTCCTTTTTGAGAAGCAAAACCCTCGTGCCTGCTTTTGTTCATTCATCCCTTTCCGGACGTTGGCCGGACTCCACCCATCCGGACGTTGCCGGACTACAAGGTAATACTCGAGTATACCAAATTCACCCAGATCACCATATCGCCCGACCGAGTCCGCTTCTGGCTCGAGTCGATCGGTAACAAGAGCAAGGGCCCAGTTCAGCCAAAAGGCTTACATTCATGCGCAACTAGTATTTCAACATTTAATCACCGAAAATTTCATATTTATTTAGGTCGAGTGCGATAAAGTATACACTCACCTAGCAAAAGTTCATTTTAAAAATCATAGAAAACAAGTAACATTTAATCAAATAGTCACAAATAATCACATAGATCCAACAATCCACATAGTCATAGAAACAAAACGTATATAGAACACTCACCTATTTACGCACAATAACGTGCAAAATATCCTTCCGGATATTACCCTTAGTCACCAATGAAACCTATGGTTGAACAAGAGAGCATATTACAGTTTATCGAGCAAAACATTTAAGGGAAACAAAGAAACCCGACTAATTAGGAATGAAACGTGTAAAGATCACTTTCAAGTAAGAAGAGGGTTGTTTGAACCCAAGGATGAAAAATCATGTTTTAAAATGGAAAACCGGTCATGGTATTGGCTAAACAAAAGTATACAAGTTCAAATAGAAACCTAGCCCTCGAGCGAAAATTTGGGCAGCACGCCCTTTGTGTTTACCAAATTTTCCAGCCATTTCGGCTTCATTATTTTTCCTCAACCACAACCCAACATCACACATAAGCAATTCAAGTCAAGAGCCGTTCCATAGGCTCACAATATCATAAGAATAAGAAATACAGTAATAACAAGTGCAGAAATTCAATTTAGCAAAAGACAGATTTGACGTATGAAAGCGGAAATAACTTATCCGAGGCTACGCTTATCGGATTAAGACGCAACCTATGCCGTTTCGAAGCTAAGACTCAGGGCTACAATGTTCATGAAGGTCACTTAGTCCAGTTTCTAATGTAACTTGGTCAAATGCTCGAATTACTAAACCAGAAACCAATTCGTCGGCTGTTTAAACGCAGAACACTGTAATGGACATATCTTAGAGTACACAAGTCCGAATCAGGTGTTCTTAGAGGCATTTGAAAACTAATTCAGAATACTACAACTTTCATGTTTTGGCAAAACACTAAATCAGAATGAATCCTAGTCAAAAAACGGGATAAACTGGACTTAACTGATCACACGGACTGCTTAGGAAATACTTAAAACAGTAAGGGTATTTTGGACTTTTCACATGGTACCAAGCTCGGATTGAGCTGAAATTTTACAGGTAACTAGAAAACATCATTCTCTATAACTTTCATGTTTTGGGTAAGAACTGATTCGGCCTCTAACATAGAGTACTAAAACCGGGCAGAAAGAGAAGAAATGAAAACCCAAATCTGGAAATTCATGCATTCAAGTGTTAATCCTCCATAAAATCACATCTTTAACCAAAAATTAAATGAACAAGGACCAAGATCAGACTTTATACCTCAAAAGCAAGGCTTGAATGAGTGATACTCCACCTCCTTTGAAAAATTTTTAGTTCCACAAGCTTCCTAACTCACAACCCACACTTTAATCGGTTTAGAATTCGATTCTAGCACTTGGTTGGTGTAACTCAAGAAGAAAATTGTTTTCACTTGCTCTCCCTTTCTCTCTCTCTTTGGTCGGCCATGAAGAAGAAGAAATGAGGAAGATTAAGCTTAGTTTGTCTTATAAGAAGGTTGGAAAGATAAGAATTAATTCTAGCCACAAGTTTGGCTAACACTTGGCTTACTTACAACCACAAAATTTTCTCTTTCATCCCTTGCACTTGGGCCACAAATTTCGGCCAATAGGAGAGCCAAGAGGGGGAAGATATTTTGCTTCACTAGTGTTAAACTTGTATGGCAAGAAAGTGGTGGTCAAGTGATGGTTCAATTGGTAATACACGGTACACGTCGGTGTGACGCGTTTTCTCTTAAATCGCACGTACTAGGGTTTTTACTCCCTATTCCCTAACTTTTTATCATTGCTTCTAATCACATATTATTTCTCACCTAAAAGTCACTCTTAAGCACCAAATTTGATCCCTACTCGGTACCGGATAATTATACTGCGGTTACACGAAAAATCCAATTTCACCTTGAATTGAAAACGAATAGGAAAACCCTAATTTCCTATGGTTATTGGTACTTTTCTAGGGTGATTGAACCATGGATAACATGAAATAATAGTTACCAAATAATTTTCAAATAAAAGGGAATTTTTGAGAAAAATACAAGAAATTTGCGAGTCCTCACACTCATCACTAGTCAAGCAAATTGCACTCTCGTTTTCTTCTAGATCAACAATGGTTTTCGAGGGTAATTCTTCCATTTGAGAAGCCAATCGATTTATTCTGGACGTCAATAGATATAGTTGATCTGTCAGATTACTCATTGCATCCTTCATCATCTCATTCCTCATTTGTGTCTCCTGTTGGAATTGGTATGTATTAGTAGCTATTGATTCAACTATTTCTTCAAGAGATATACCTGACATAAATGACGATTCTTGAGACTCATACTGCTGAAAATTCATTGGCCCTGTTGTATAATTATAATTGGAGTTATCCCACCATCCTTGATCATACCCGTTTGGATTAGGGTTATACCACGTTTGAGACCAGGGTAAAAAATCTCCATAATTATTGAGTGGGACACTCAGATTATCTTGATATTCGGGGCACATACCGGTTGAATGATCCCTGGCGTAACAAATTTTACAGGTTGCAGCAGCCATTCTTTCTCTAATAGAGTTTAGTGCCTCTGAATATGCAAACTTAGCAAAAAAAACTAGTTTCATCGCCTTCTCCGGAAACAAAATCCATTATATCACCAAAATACGGAGTGTTAGAAGCTATAAGCTATATAAAAAAAATAAGAGAAAAATAAATTAAAAATGAAAATAAAATGAACTCAAAAAGAAACAAATTAAACAGGCACCAGTCCCCGGCAACGGCGCCAAAAATTGACAGGTGTCGAACCTGTGCAATAATAATTACCTACTCAAGAAAAATACAGATTTTGTATATAGCGGTGAGTAGGGTCGAATCCACAGGGACTGGGGATAACTTATTTCTTTTAGAGTCCAAAGTATGGGGGAGGTTTTTGGAGAATATAAAATGACTAATTAACTAACTAATAAAACAATTAATAGAAATTAATCAATAACCAATATGACTCTAGCCAAAGGTACAACTTTTCAGACACGGTCCATGCAACTGATCATCGACGCAAAGATAATTCAATTACTCATTAATAGATTGGTTATAGTTGCCATACACGCGATGAACAACAAGTCTTTCCTTAATTTCTCGATAGTTAAGGTACGACCGTTAACTATTTCTCTAACCAAGAAATAATCCTAGGTACGACCATAGGATTTAATTACTTGACTGCATTAATAATTAGAAAAGCCCAACCCTAACCAACAAACATGCTACGAGGGTTTATTTAAATTAGATCATACGTTTCCCTAATATGAAACCAATCACGCTAGTCGCCACTGGTATTAATCGATAGAACAATTACGGATTCAATCAATTAATATGACAGTAGATTATTAGGTTAATTCGAATATCGGGCCCTTGACATTCAAATAACAAAATAATCTTAAACAATTAAATCAAGAAACGTACAAATACCAATAAATAAAAGAAATAAATAAAATAATTAGATCTCACAGATGTTCGGAACCGAGTCCTCAAATTGACCTTCGACTAGATGAGAAACTTAACCACGCCTCATGAGAAAATCTCCACATAATTTAATTGAGGTCCAGGCCATCAAAGGAACCAAGAAAGAATAAAACTAAACTATGCTAAAAACTAAGCTAAAACTATTGATCCCCCAAAACCTCCTGTACGTTTGTCTTCTTAAAGCCAAAAGAAATGACTCAAGTTATCTAGTGGTCCCCACGGATTAGAAGTCAAGGAGCAAAAGAATTGGAGCCCTGCCGAATTGCTTGTTTCCTATTGCCAGCAGAGCTCTAATCTCCTAATCAGCAAGCAAATGCAGTCCGTCTCTTCCTCTCCTTGAGGGCCAGGTCGATGGAGCCTTCTTGAAGTCTCCCACTTATGGAGCAAGTCCCTACTTTTTTGTAGTTTCTTGCTCCAATCCCTGGAACTAAGTCCAAATACCAAATATAAGTAAATATTACTAATTAAAACAATATTTGGCAAGGATAAAAGGGAAATTAATAATAAAATAACCAACAATTAACACCCTATCACTTGGCCAGTGTTTTCTGAGCAGTTTTACAATGAAAAACTTGTTCAGGTTTTGAAAGTTGGAGTCAGTGTTGGGGCAGATCATTGGAACTTATCTCCAATTAATGAGGGTCCTGTAGTGGAAAGCAAACAGATAGAGAAAGCAATAAGCCTATTGATGAGCAACTCTGAAGAAAGCCAGGAAATCAGAAAGAGGGCAAAGAAGATGGTAGCATTGGCAAAGGGGGCTGTGGAAGAAAGTGGATCATCCTATCAAAATCTGCTTGATTTAATTGGTGCATTAAATTAAAGAATGTGCTTTTGGTGTCAAGAGTTAGTTGTCGAAGGAGTACCACTACTATGATCGCAAAATGAAATGTTTTGAGATTGGAAAATGTCTCTAGATACTTTTTCTAAATTTGTTCAGTTTATTGTCTAAGGATGAAGGGATGCTGCAATGATAATAAAGAGAGTTGAATCCGGACACATTGCTCGTTTGGTTTTATGTTTCATGCCAATCTAAAAATGGCTGTGATTCTTCATCTATAATACAAGACAAACTTCATGCACTTTTATTTCTCATTCTAACCTAATTTAAAATAATATGACTCGGCTGGTGGAGGAATTAAGAAGGAAAATAAGGAAAGATAGAGAAAAGAGGTGGTCAAATGGTTTTGAAAAAACATAGGTACTGACTAAAGACTAAAGAGTAGCAACTAGCAAGGGTCTTCCAAGGGGGAAGGAATTGATATGGATATGGCAACAGATGTACTTTAGAGGAAGGAATGGAAGTTGATTAGCGATACTCCTACATTTTTTCTTAGCAGTAGCCAGATTGATATATGTTTTCAGGTACCTGCTCCTTCTGGTGTCTTTTTAGTTAAGTCTGCTTTACAAGAAGTGAGAAATAAGTCATCTATTGTTGATGGAAGCATCTGGTGTGGCATAGCTCCACAGTCCCTCTGTTCTCATTTGTATTATGGCTTTTATGCAAAGGGCGGCTCGGTACTGTAGACAGGCTTCTCAATTGGGGAATGGAGCATTTTGACCCTTTTATGTCTGCTACGCAAGCACAAAGATGAATCTCAAAGTTACCTTTTCTTTTTGCAGTCTAATTACTTGACAGCCGTGTGGAGTAGAATTATAAAAGCTTTGTTTGATCTTTAGAATTCCTCAGAGATGCCGAGATGAAACTACTATGGTTGTCAACTTATCTCCATTTCTGGTTGAAGACCTTTGGCAGTAAGGTGAAGGAACTGGCTTGTAACTGTTACACTGTACCAGATCTTGAAGGAGAGGAAGCAGATGCTACTCTCTTCCCAGTCTGCAAATAATGTTGGAGTTGTGCAATTTATTCTTTCATGCTGCCATGTACACTGGCATCATGGGAAAAGCACATACAGAATGGGGATTCTTCCTCCAAAACAATGGGTCTATTTGGACAGAGTGTTATTTGAAATATTATTTGGAATAATTACTGTAGCACCTTTTGTGACGTGACGTATGCGAGATAAAAAAATGATTGAAAATATAAAAAAGTGAGTTGAAAAATGTGTGTATGATTCAGGCGAAATATTATTTGGAAAAACGGGTATCCAAACAAACATGTTTAGATAGGATGAGTTTATTTGCCTGTTTAGCTTTAGTATTATTGAGTATAATCTATAAGTTACATGTGATTTTCTGCAATGATCAATAAAATAAGTTTATTTGCCTTTAAATAATAAGTAAGAGAGTAGCAAGGGCTTGATCATCATCAGAGTGGCACCCCATAAATTTAAGATTCTTGACCATGCATCTGGCAATAGCTAGGGGTCATGCCTTTGAATTTACTTCCCCTGCAGCTTGCTGGAGAGTTCTACAATGAGAAGCGTGTTGAGCATGCATGTGCCAATGTGAGCTCTACAATCCGAGTTTGAAAGTTTACTGAGCACAAAATATTACTTAAATTTGGCTTGATTAATTGATGAATCAAGTTTGAATGGGCTCTAATTAAGCCGTAATCGATTTTATTATTGAGTAATTTGGTTCGTCTTTTAATTCTAGGCTATTCTAACTCTTTTCTTTAAAAAAAATCTTAGATGGATAGAACTTTTAGCCCATTACACAAATTACCACTAAAAAATCTAAATGCATGATTACTTGAAAAGCCTACTCTCGTACTACCAAAAAAAAAAAAAAAGAAGTTTAAGACCAATACTGAGATTACTTAAAAGCTTTGACTCCAAAACCACATAGCTTCCCTCTTTGGCACAAAGAATCTTCTGAGGCAACTGTCCCCCCCCCCCACCCCCACCTCCACCCCACCCCACTTCTGCCAGTGGAGTTGCTACATCCGCTCATATGGCAACTTTTTGTTTTTAGCATTTGCAGTTCTCATTTTTTGTCTTCTTTTTTATGTTTTCTTGAAGATTAACTAGTAATTAGTGGAGAAAATAATGCTCTCTCCATCCCACTTTGATAGTTTTATTTTCTTTTTTTATCCATCCCAAATTATAGTCCATTTTTTAATTGAAAAATATTTGTTAACTTTTAACTTCTATAAAATGCTCTTCTTTAATGTATTTTGTTAGTCCTTCCATTCCACTTTGATAGTTTTGTTTTTCTTTTTCATCAATCCCAAATTATAGTCCATATTCTAATTAAAGAATATAATTGATTTTTAACTACTTTAAAATGCCATTATTTAATGTACATTGTTATCAATGAATATAACCTACACTATAAATTAATTGTTTTGATTCATACATACTTTGAATAGTGCAATTTTTCATCAATATTATTGTTACAATTACTGTAAAGATGTAATGGTTACCTATAATACTAATACTAATGTAAGGGTATTTTAGAAAAATAGTATGCTAGATTTACTCATCCAATAAAGTTAACTAATTTTCTTAAATTATATGAAAAAAAAATCATGATTACCAAAGTGGGACAGAGAGAGTATCAATGAATATAACCTACTTTATACATTAACAAGTTTTGTACTCGTTCGTTGAACGGGAATCTTCGAAAAATAATAAATTATTTAGTCAATTTTATAAAAATGTCGATATGAAATACAAACTTAATATATATTTTACTATAACTTTTCTTAAATATATTACTATATGCGCATTGTAATATAAAATATTATTATAATATAAATTTGAACATCTAATTCAGTAAATAATAATTTAAAAATGAAAAAAAAATAACATTCGGCAATACCATAATATTCAAAAACAAGTGCAGTAAATAGTATCAAATAATATTCTACTCTTCAGAAACTTATTTTTGTTTTTCTTCTGTTTGAACATTCTCCTCGATTTGTTCGTGGAAATCAGAATTTATTGATTTTCCATTATCACTGCATAATAGCAAAGCAGGATAACTAAGTATAAAAAAAATAAATGATTTATCGCATTCAAGATTGTGTATAACAACACGTAAAGATTATATTTTAAGAAAATAAAATAGTATATTAAATCCACCTTCTCATGCAAATCTTTTTATGAGGATTTTCTTCCTCTGTAGTTTTTGCTGAACCTTCTGATGAATGATTCATATGAAGTGTATTGAAGTGTTGTTGATTAGAATCATCTGTTATACTAATTGAGATCTGGGAAGAAGATGCTTCAAGTTAGTATTGGTTGTCGGTTCCACCAATCTGATAATAATTTATCAAAATTAAAGGTAAAAATATTATGTGAGATATAATATGTGAAATATAAAAGAAATTCATTACTAATTCAAGATATATTACTAATCCTATGTGTTCATAAAAAAACAAACAGAAAATAAAAATAAAAAAAAATTCAAGAAATATTACTAAACTTTTACAATTGAAGATCAACATGCCTTTTTTAAAAAAAAAATATGTATTGAAAAAAGATATACCTGATAATCAAGAGGGGTGGAAACCCAAAATCGATGTTTTAATGTGCCAACCACTTGCACTGAAAATACCTAACCATGAATTTGATGCTTGAAATCAATATATTAGAGGCTATATGTAGCGTAGGCATAAGAAATAAGAATTGATAAGAATATAAAAAGATATTGATAAGAACATTAAATGTAGGTTTATCTTGATTTAAGTTGTTTAAAGTACGTAACTTTGGGTAAGAAATAAGAATCCTATAATATTAAGAATTCTTATAGGAAATAAAAATCAGTTCTCAAGACAGATTTTACCTACTTTGAAAGACCACCTCAACTATATCGAGTCCTTTAAGCGCATGGACTCCTATGATGTGGGCCCATACACTAAATACTCACCATCATCTAAGCAGAGATGTATTGTGAATCTTATAACCTAACAATGAGTATAACCTGCATGTTTTGATTAACAACGAACGAGTTTATAGAAATTTACAAACCCGTACTCAAATAGGAATTTATATTTGACCGTACTCGTGCTCAAATAGAAATTTATATTTGACCGTACAGGTCAAATACATATAGTTAATTGGATTCAATTAAATTTTTCTTTTTCAAAAATTTCGTGCTATGCACTATGTCTTGATAACGCACTTAATAATAAAATTTATTAAGAATCTTATTTCCAACATCAGATATTGACTTCTGTTATTAATGGTTCCTTTTGAAATTAGTTACTTTTCTACTTCTGCTAGTGATAACAATTCTTATTTATTTTGGTTCTCTATGCAGTACACAAATTATTGGCATGAATTTGGAGATATATCTAATAGAGATATTTATGTTTCTTTTATTTATATTGCATTACTTTCCAGTTCCATTTTTGGGTAGGAAATAAGAATCATATAATATTAAGAATTCTTATAGGAAATAAGAATTGATATATATCTAAACAAAAAAGGAGCAAGTCACGTAGGAAACTACTTATTGTCTCGTTAAGCCACGTAGGAAAGAGAAAACATGAAGAGATAAGAATGAGAATATGACTTTATTATATATATATATATATATATATGATTGCTTTAATTCATACTTTGAATGGTGCAAATTTTCATCAATATTATTTTTGCAATTAATGTAAAGGTACAATGGTTAGTTATACTACTAATATTAACATAAGGGTATTTTAAGAAAATAGTAGGTTAGATTTATCCTTCCAATAAAATTAACTGATTTTTTGTAAATTATGTAAAAAAAAAAAATCAAAACTATCAAAATGGAATGGAAGGAGCAGTAATGGTATAAAATTAACTTGCATTATATCTTTGTGTGTATATGTGTATGCTGAAAGTCAGTGCAACGCTGCAACCTTTAATTATAGTTTTACGAGTTAATCACATTTTATCCCCTTAAAGAATATCCCATTTCTTAGTTTACCCCCTAACCTTTAATTTTGCTCACTTAACCCCCTTTAGGACAAAATTGTCCTTGCATTATTTTGACTTTTCATTTACCTTGTTTTCCTCTCTTTTATTTCTTTTTCTGTTTCTTCTTTATTTAATTCTTCCTCTTTTCCACAAAAATTTTCACCTTAATGATTGAAATTTAAAAAGAGGAATTGTAAAGATCTATTTTCTCCTTAAATGATTAAAAAAATATTCAAATCACTTTCCTAAAATACAATTTTTTAGCCTTTCAATTCTTTTAATTTTGGATTTTCCTCTTTTCTTTCTAGTTTCTCATTTAATTCCCAAAAAAATATCTTAAGATGAAATTGTGACCTGATTAATAATCATCAATTGAAATTTGTGACACGTGTCATCATACAAAAAATCAAAATTAGTTTTTGATGCCTTTTAAACCTTCACCCAGAAATATGCAATTACAAACTTAAAACAAAAATTTTCGTTGAAATGGAATTTCTATTGGGAAGGATGAAAGAGAGAAGAAAGAGAAAAAGAAATAAAAGAAAGGAAAACAATTTCATCTTATGATATTTTCTTGAGAATAAAATGAGAAACTAGAAAGAAAAGAGGAAAATTCAAAATTAAAAGAATTGAAAGGCTAAAAAAATTGTGTTTTAGAAAAGTGATTTGAATATTTTTTTAATCATTTAAGGAGAAGATAGATCTCTGTAATTCCTCTTTTTTAATTTCAATTATTAAGGTGAAAATTTTTGTGGGAAAGAGAAAGAATTAAATAAAGAAGAAAGAGAAAAAGAAATAAAACAAAGGAAAACAAGGTAAATGAAAAGCCAAAATAATGCAAGGGCAATTTTGTCCTAAAAGGGGTTAAGTGAGCAAAATTAAAGGTTAGGGGGTAAACTGAGAAATGAGGTATTCTTTAAGGAGATAAAATGTGATTAACCCTAGTTTTGCATCATTGATGGAAGGGACCAGCAAGAATGAATTTGATTTAGGGTTACTCACATTTAATCCCCTTAAACTATACCCCATTTCTCAGTTTAACCCCTAACCTTTAATTGTGCTCACTTAACCTCCTATAGGACAAAATTACCCTTGCATAATTTTGACTTTTCATTTACCTTGTTTTCCTTTCTTTTATTTCTTTTTCTCTTTCTTCTTTTTTTTTAATTCTTCCTCTTCCCAAAAAAAAAATTCACCTTAATGATTGAAATTAAAAAAGAGAAACTGCAGATATCTATCTTCTTCTTAAATGATTAAAAAAATATTCAAATCACTCTCCTAAAATACAATTTTTTAGCCTTTCAATTCTTTTGATTTTGGGTTTTCTTCTTTTCTTTCTAGTTTCTCATTTTATTTCTAAGAAAATATCTTAAGATGAAATTGTGACCTGATTAATAATCATCAATTGAAATTTGTGACACGTGGCATCATACAAAAAATCCAAATTAGTTTTTGATGCCTTTTAAATCTTTATCCAGAAATATGCAATTACAAATGCAAAACAAAAATTTTCGTTGAAATGGAATTTTCTATTAGGAAAGGATGAAAGAGAGAAGAAAAAGAAAAAGAAATAAAAGAAAGGAAAACAATTTCATCTTATGATATTTTCTTGAGAATAAAATGAGAAACTAGAAAAGAAAGAGGAAAACTCAAAATTAAAAGAATTGAAAGGCTAAAAAAAATTGTATTTAGGAAAGTGATTTGAATATTTTTTTAATCATTTAAGAAGAAGATAGATCTCTGCAATTCCTCTTTTTTAATTTCAATCATTAAGGTGAAAATTTTTCTGGGAAAGAGGAAGAATTAAATAAAGAAGAAAGAGAAAAAGAAATAAAAGAAAGGAAAACAAGGTAAATGAAAAGTTAAAATTATGCAAAGGCAATTTTGTCCTATAAGGGGTTAAATGAGCAAAATTAAAGGTTAGGGGGTAAATTGAGAAATGAGGTATACTTTAAGGGGATTAAATGTGATTAACCCTTTGATTTATGGCATGAGGTAAATGTTGGCTAGTTTTGAGCATGTCAGAATTAGTCATGTGAGTAGGACCAATAACGTTCCTGCCTACATAATGTCATTGATTTTTTTTTTTTTTTCCGATGCTACTCTGACTTTATCCTATTTTAGGGGGATTCAACTGGACCTATGAAAAGAGTGATGGAGACTAAATCACTATCGGATCAGACGGGTGTACCACACACCCGTCTGAATTTGGAGAGCCACACCTGTGACAATTAGTGGGTCCTACCAAGCCTTAAAGGCTTGATTACGTAATGTGCCGCTGGGCGAATTTGGAGAGCCACACGTATGACAATTAGTGGGCCCTACCAAGCCTTAAAGGCTTGATTACGTAATGTGCCACTGGGCCTTTGGTCCAGCGGTCACTGCTAAGCCTTCTAGAGTTTGATGGTGCAGGAAGTCAAGGGTTCGACCCTTGCCTTTCACAAAAATTTGTCATAATATGTGACGATTTTCAGTGACCATTTTCGATGGAGTTTCTACTCACATAATGTCATTGATGCTGCAACCACAAATTCATCATGAATGAAAGGCTCCAATTCGTTTATCAAAAGAAAAAAAAAAGAATGAATTTAATCTAGGGTCCCTTGCTGGAGCCAGGAGTATTGTGGAAGCCAATTATTCACATTGATAATCGATTGCCAGCAACTTTCCACCTCCTATGAAAGTGATAGCCGATAGGGCAGCCAACGCCCTTTTAAGCATTGAATTCGACTGCACCTTTTGCCCTGAACATAACAATTGATAGACCTACAACGTTGTATTAGCGGATCAAAATAAAAATAAAAATAAAAATCATCCTTCCATCTATAAGGTAACCTCAAATAATGAATGAGCCAATGAGGGTGTTTGGTTTCTGCTTTGTTTTGGAAAGTTGTTCTTTTTAAATATAATGAAAAGTATAACTATATAAACGAATAAAAAGAGAAATACAGCCCAAAAAAAAGGACTCGATTAACAACATTTTAAAGATTGTGTATGTGTTTTGTATCAATTCAGCATTAGTGTTCAAGTTTACATTTTAAGTAAATTACGGCATACTCAGTTGTAATTTCGTCTATTATCACATGAACATTTTAAGTAAATTACGGCATACTCAGTTGTAATTTCGTCTATTATCACATGAACATTTTAAGTAAATTACGGCATACTCAGTTGTAATTTCGTCTATTATCACATGATATTTTAACGTTTTAAGTTATTCGCATAAAATCACTGTGACTTTATATAAAATGAAAATATGATGGAAAGCAACCCCCATAATATCATCCGTTGAAGTGCAACTATTTGCCCTTACTTAAATACTAAAGACAATGGTCCCGTTTGCAAGTGAATTTTTTGGATGTTTGTCTAAAACTTTATTGTAACTTACCGTAGAAGTTTTTAAATTTTTTTTTGAAATGTGTGAATTTTTGAATATTTTGAAGTGTATTGTTTAAAAATTTTGAAAATTTTTTTGAGATTACTGTAACTAAAGTTTTTTAAAAACTTGCTAGCTAGCAAAAAAACTTGACTACCAAACAAGGAATTTTTGACCAAATACTTTACTTGAAATTATAGGAGGATTATTTGTATATGCAAGAAACAACACGGATTTTGTTGGAAGACACCTAGGTCAAACACCATGGAGTTGCTTTCATCCATTCTCCACTTTACGTAAAAACTATAAAACCACATGGAGTTATATAAATATCTTGAAAACTTAAGGAAGTTTTGTGCCATATCTGCTTTAATAGTATTTGAGAAAACTTCCAGCATAATCGAGCGTTATAATGAACATCATCTGTTCTACTAGGTGCAAACACCAAACGGTTTTTAAAACAGATGGAGGCACATAAATTTCTAAACCTCAAAACTCCACTTCCAAAAAAGAAAGAAAAACCCTGTAGTTTTCTAGTCCATAAAACTCTATGTCTCTATCCAGAAATCTGAAAATGTGAAAAGATCCCTTCACTGGACCACCAGTGCAGTGTCTTGGTGAAAAATCACAAAAATCTGAAGATTTTCTCAACCATACATCTATTTCTTTCCCAAAGAAAAAGTACCTTGAGAAGGTGTGGTTATGGCAGGGACAGATACCTGTTTCCAAGCAAATTATTGTACCAAGTTTCCTAGTTCATACAGGATACTAAAACTCTACAACACTCTCTGTAATTGTGAGAAGTCACATTACTGGATCATCTGTGAACTTTGGAAAACCTTTGCAAAAATTCAGTATGGCCTTGAGGAACAGCACTGCTAAACTTCATCTTCTATTTCTCCCGTTCTTCACACCAAGCCACATGATCCCTCTAGTTAATGCTGCCGGGCTATTTGCTGCTCAGGGCGTTAAGGTTACCATTCTCTCCACCAAACACAACACAGTCCTGTTTCAATCCTCCATTGATCGAGCCATCGAATTAGGCCATGATATCTCCGTTCACAACTTGAAATTTCCATCAGCTGAAGTGGGACTACCTGAAGGAATTGAAAATTTCAGCGTGGCAACCACACAAGAAATGCTTGCCAAAGTATTCAACGGTTTGATGCTTCTCCAAAATGCAATGGAAGAACTTATTCAATGTCTTAGTCCTCACTGTATTATCTCGGACAAGCAATATGCTTGGACAACTGATTTAGGTGAGAAGCTGAAGATACCGAGAATCTTGTTCTATCCAGAAAGCTTCTTTTGTCGCAGTTTGCGCCATAATTTGCAGCAGTATGAGCCTCACAAGTCAGTAAATTCAGATTCTGAGAGTTTCTTGATCCATGGTTTACCAGATAAGGTCGAAATGAAAAGGTCTCAACTGGAGGATCATATGAAGACCAAAACTCAGTACTCAGAGGTGGTATTAAAGCCAATAAAAGAATCAGAGCTTAGGAGCTTCGGCTTGCTTTTTGACACTTTTTATGAGTTGGAACCTCAATATGCAGATTACTTTAGAAATGTAAGGGGGATAAAAGCATGGGCCATTGGACCTCTTTTCTACTTCTCCAGCAAGGAGAAAACTGACAATACTACTGATGGAAAGGATAGTTGCTTAAAATGGTTGGATACTCAGGGGACCAACCAAGTCCTCTATGTTTCTTTTGGAAGTATTACAAAATTCTCTGACGCCCAGCTCAGGGAAATTGCATTAGCTCTTGAGGGTTTGAACCAGCCGTTTATTTGGGTTGTAAGGAAGAGAGAAAATGACCAAGATAATCAACAAGAGAGCTGGCTGCCAGATGGTTTTGAAGACAGAATAACTGAAGGAAACAAAGGTCTAGTCATTAGAGGTTGGGCTCCACAGCTAAAGATCTTGAACCATCCAGCAGTTGGAGGGTTTATGACTCACTGTGGTTGGAATTCGACGATGGAAGCTATGACTGCTGGGGTGCCATTGATTACTTGGCCATTGTTTGCTGAGCAGTTTTACAATGAGAAACTTGTTCAGGTTTTGAAAGTTGGAGTCAGTGTTGGGGCAGATCATTGGAAATTTTCTCCAATTAGCGAGGGTCCTGTAGTGGAAAGCAAATAGATAGAGGAAGCAATAAGCCAATTGATGAGCAACTCTGAAGAAAGTCAGGAAATCAGAAAGAGGGCAAAGAAGTTGACAGCAATGGCAAAGAGGGCTGTGGAAGAAGGTGGCTCTTCCTATCAAAATCTGCTTGATTTCATTGATGCATTAAAAGCATGTGCTTTGGTATTAAGAGTTAGTTGTCTAAGGAATAGAGCTATTATGTTCTTCAAATGAAATGTTACCTGTCAGAATACTAGAGAGGCTTAATTAGAGCTATTATATTTCAGCATTGGGAATAATTAGAGAGGCTTAATCTATGAATCCGCCTGTAAACCATGTGATATATTTTACAATCAATTGGTATAATGATGTATGATTATATAAGAAAAGAAAAACGATAGATAGTAGTGCATAACCGCGTAAAAAAATTTCATGTAGCTATTGCATTTACAACATAATTTACAAGTAATTGCATAGACTCGACCAACTTAAATATTTGCCTTCCAGTATTATTAACCACCCAATCTTGGAGTTGCTTGAAACACTTTTGTACTAGAATTTTACCTGTGCAGTAGCACGGTCTTTTTAATTTATTTATTGTGAATTTATACAATTAAAAATAATTTAAATATGAAAATTACTAATAATCCTACACGTTCATCCATATTAACTTTAAAAAATTAATGTATTCTAAATGCTCAATTATTTACCAATTTTAAAAATTTGTTTATATACTGTCACTATAATATGGTAGTATACATCAAATAATGTATTTCATATCAAAAACTTGGTAGATATTCTTTTTTATAAATATATCTTTTAGATAATTTAAATTTCTATAATAACCATAAATCTAGAAGTATATATTCATATTTAATTAAGTAGAAAAGATCCAGCAATCTGCTTTTTCATCAATAAATCAACAATATTGATAAATCTGTCAATGTAACAGCTAATTCTTTTTTTTTTCACTAAGCTAATTCAAAATTAAGGAAAGAGATGATAAACAATTTGAATACCAATCAATGATATGGTGGTAAAAGGGAAATAATTTATGGAATATGTAAGATTTTAATAATTGCGATTTAAAAAAGATTTTACTATAGTTCTAGTATGTAATAATTTGATAGAAAACATATCTCATTAACATAAGATTAGTTATTTTTAAAAGTAATTTTAGATATCATTAAGATAAGATTAGTTATTTTTTAAATTTATTTTAAAATTAGGGACAATTTTTAAACATATAATATAATATTCAATATAGATAAAACCCAAATGACCCATATCCCGTTAATTCTTTTCAATTAGGCATGCCACATAAGAATAAGTAACAACTCTATTTAAAATAATTACTTTCATATATATATATATATATATATATTCCTAGATTATGAATTTATGATGGCTGTATCTAAAAAATAAAAATGCTCACTTCTTTCAAGTTTACACGTCACACACCATTTTAATTTGTTGCTATCTTAGATGCATAAAACTTTAGAGTAAATTTTATATACACTAACAATGTATACACTTCTACGGTTGGATGCATAACACATGGGCAATATTTGGAATTCAAATTTAAATTCAGATGAGTTGTCATGCATTCAATGGTGATGGTGTATACACTGATAGTGTATAAAAGATTAAATTAAAACTTTAACCCCAATAGTGAAATCTTAAATCAGTAACATTTTATATGTCTACTTTCATACTATCAAACAATCTCTTTAGAGAATAATAAAAACATAATCTACCACTACTGAGATTACTTAAAAATTTCACTCCAAAAGCATATTAATTTCCCTAGCCAATTCTTTCCTCAATAATTTGATCCAGTACTAACATGTACCTAGGCATAAAGTGTCTATTCAACTATTTTAATTAGGTCTTTAAGATCACAAATTGATGTGGTACTTTTTCTTCAATTGGCTTAGCTAATATAGAGTATCCTAACACTGAGGAAAGTTACAAGGACTTAGGCACAATTTGATAACGCAATTGCACATAAAGTTAATGTATTCAGATTTTAATATATTCAGACGTGTTTGATAACAAAAAATTGAACATCTAAATTAATTAAATGCTACTGAATTTTTTAGGCAAATCTTACTCTCAAAAATTAAGGATAAACTATTCACTTATCATTAAATGTGATATACACTCAAATGTATTTAATTTAATACATAATACTAGGATAATGATAGCATATTTACATGATGAAAAATATTAACATGATATGATATCAACGTCAAAAGTATCAATCTGATCCTTCCTATACATAAACTCCTTACGACCCCATATCCCCCCACTACCCATACCCTAACCTAATTCCCTAATCATTAATAATCTCCTAAAACGTCACCACTCCCCTAACTCTTCTAGAAACAAACTCGATATCAGCCTTACAAGCGATTTCCACGAGGCGTTGTTTAGAGGGCTTTGCTTGGCCTTCGGCCTTGTATTTCGAAGGAACTTTGACCTTTATATCCCAATCACGATTGGACCGCTTCAACTTGATAACTGCATCCAGATCCGCCTTTGATCTTATTACCACGATGGAAAAACTCAGCAGACGTTCACGTTTCTTTTCAACATCTTTCATGCAGGTGAGATAGGCCTGAAGAGCCTTTGATGCACCCCCTCTTCGTAACTCTATAGGCTCGCAGGACCTTTGACGACTTTGGGGGAGAACGCATTTTTGAAATTTGGGAATAAGAGAGTACGAAATTAATTTGGATAATTTCTGGAATTTGGGTTATAAAGAAGGGCTCCCATCGGCGAAGACAATAGTGAGAGCTGGGAAGAGAGTATATTGAGGTGGTGGGTTGACTTGAAGTTGAGGAAAAAGAGGAGTCGATCTTAGGTTGGGCCATTGGTGCCTGAGGCGATGAGGCCCAAGACCACGTGGATGGATAGCGGTGAGAACACGAAGTGTAGTGCTTGTAATTAAAGATAGTTAATAATTATTATTTGGTATTTTGTAATATAGAATTGAAGTACGACAATTTTATTATGTGACATTAAACAGAAAATTCATAAGTTACATACTGAGTTAAAAAAATATAATATGTAATGAAACAGAATTATAAGATACGATCAACTACTTTGTATCTAATCTAATAAAATAAAAGACCTACTTATATCTGTTCATGCACTTTATAGATGTTAAAATCTGTTGTTTAATTTGAATTTGATCTTGATATAAGGGCAATCCACCACATTATCTTGTTATATAAGTGAGATTTGAATAATTAGCTTACTTGAAGAAAATCATTGTCAGTGTAATTTCGGTTCTTTCCAGCCAAATTCTTGAATTTATATTTGATTCCAAGGACATATCATCACGAGACCTTCACATTGACTAATCAATCAATTATGATTTTATTGTATGATTTAGGACATATAGCAAAACATCTTCTTCTCGATAGGGATTACAATCACTAAACATCAGTTTTTGACCTAGTTGCAAAGATATACAGCAACTAACCTGCTAATATAGATGAATAATCACGTCAAATAAAGTACTAAAATATCTTATATCACTTAATTCAAGAAAATAATTAAAAGTAATGAAGTACATATTTTAGATTTGCAGCCAAATAGTTTTAAGTAGATAGCTAAATCTATTGCCAAATCAAATGAAGTGAAAAAAATTGCCTAAATGGAATCATCAATAAAATGGCAAACAATTTGAAAATTATTATAACTAATAGTTAAAACAACAAAAGTAGATGCAATCTGCATATGGAAAAATTTATGATGATAAACTTATTTTAAACCACAGATAATAATAAAAAAATATGATCTCCTCCCTATCATACCTATCTAACATGGACAATTGAATTAAAACACTAAAAAATCATCGCACATACAACTTGCAAGATTACAAATTTCTTACAATCAAAAAGTAGATTGGTTAAAGAAAATATACCTATTGAGATTTCTTACAACAAAAAAGTAGATTGGCTAAAAAAAATATACCTATTGAGAAAGGTATTGCAAAATGGGGAAGAGGAGTAGATAATGTAACAATATCCGAATTCAATAGTTTACATGATTGTGGTGGAAAAAAGCTGTAAGTAAATGAAATGAACTTTAATGGATGGGGGTAACGGCCAAGAAACCAAACTTCTCTACTAATTGGTATTAATTGTGTCTTAGTATCTATATATCATAAGTTTGCAAATAATTGATGAGAAAGGCTTTAGGAAATTAAGAGACTTCGATACTAATACAATTAAATGATTAGAAGGGCTTTTATGTAATTCCATTCAAACACAAGTTGAATTTAGTTGTACCCAATGTTCAATGGATATTGAACATTGTCACGTGTCAAACTTGTCCCTAGTTTTAAATGTCTAAAAAGACATCTAATTAATTATAACAAAACTAAATTAGCTATAATGACTTGTATTCAATATTCCAATTACATTTCAAATACTCCCACATTTCCAAAATAGCTCCACCCTTGCGGTTGAAATTCAAAGAACATTTTTACCCTAAACTCATTCTTATATAGTATAAGGAATTCAATAACTTAATGGATTCAGACTTCAAAGTACATATTTCAGTTTTATCAAATGAACCCTTAATTTAGTTGAAATGGTGTAGATAACTTTATGTGCTGATTGAATGATATTGTATATTTTCTGTTTCAATAATTAATCTTCTATAAACATTGGAGCATTGCAGGCATTTCCTCATTCTTAAAGGATTGTACAAATAAATATTTTTATTTATTCCCATATAATTTTTTTTAAAAAAATTACCTCATAAAACTCGACCTTTAGCATAATTTGTTATAGTGGGCGCCAAAACGCCAACGGTTTTTCAAACGGATGGAGGCACCTATACTACTTAACCTCGAAAAAATCCCATTTTTGCCTAAACAAGTCCCAGCCCACGATGTAATACACTGGAATTCAGTGATAAAACATCAAGCAAAGCTGAAAAATGACAGAGCAATACTTACTACATACGCCCATATGGAAGCTTTGGGCATCTTGCCTAATAATACAACATTGCCTCTGGTTTTCAAGGCTTGTGCAAATTTGCAAACCCTTGAGAGAGGCAAGAAGATACACGAGGATATGATGGGTTCCCCTTTGATCAATGATATCCGGGTTGGGACTAGTCTTGTTGACTTTTATAGCAAATGTGGCTGTCTTGAAGATGCTTATTGCGTATTCGATGAAATGCCGAAAAGGGATGTCGTAGCCTGGAATGCGATGATTTTGGGGTGTGTGCAGTGCATGGAATATGAGGGAGCGTTGTTTCTTTTCATGGAGATGCAAGAGGAGAATTTGAGGCCTAATTCTAGGACGGTTGTTTCATTGCTTAAGGCATGTGGTGAGCTTTCAGAGCTGGGCCTTGGGAAAGGAATCCACGGGTATTGTTTGAGGAATGGACTTATGGAAATGAGCAGTCATGTGGATAGTGCTTTAATTAGTTTCTATTCAAGATTTGACATGACAACTGCTAATCATGTTTTCAGATTGTTGGGTTCAAGGAGCACTGTTAGTTGGAATTCGATGCTTTGTGGGTATTTTGATGCTGGTCATTACTTGAAAACTGTAGATCATTTTCTCTGGATGCTCAAGGGGGGAAAAGAATATGATCATGTTACTGTTCTAGTTATTATTCAGGCCTGTGCGGAACTGGGACTTATTGAGCTGGGAATGCAAGTCCATCAACTTGTAATTAAACATGCCTTCAGTGAAGATCTGCACACATTAAATGCATTGATGAATTTCTACAGCAGCATGGGGTACTTGAAATGTTCATTTGATCTATTTATCTCTGTTCCTAACAAAGATGTTGTTCTGTGGAATTCAATGATTTCAGCTTGCATTGATAATGGCTTGAATGATGAAGCAATTAAAATGTTCACTGAGATGCAAATAGAAGGCATTAGACCAAATGACAGTTCTATTATTAGCATGTTAAACTTATTTGCAGGTTTGGAAAAAGGATTGACAAATGGAAAAAGGTTGCATGCTTATGCAATTAAGTTTGGAATGGAGGCCTTTACACTCTGTCAAATTGCTTTGTTGAATATGTATGGAGTTTTAAATTGCGTTGAAGATGCCTTGAACATTTTGTCTGAGACAAATGATTCAGATGTAGTTTCTTGGAACACTTTAATTGCTGCATTGGCTCATAATGGATTAAGAAGCCAAGTATTCTTACTCTTTAGGCAGATGCAGGAAACAGATGTCAAACCAAATGGTCACACAGTAATTTCCATTCTTGCTGCTTGTGATGATGATACCTTTCTGAACACTGGAAGATCTTTCCATGGTTATGTAGTAAAAAATGGTCTGGAAGTAGATGCAGCACTGAATGCTGCACTGACTGAAATGTACATGAATTGTGGTGATGAGGCAAACGCTAAGTATCTGTTTGAGGGCTTCAGAAAAAAAGATTTGATCTCTTGGAATGCCATGATTTCCAATTATGTAAACAACAACCGACCTCAAAAAGCTTTGTTGCTTTTCCATCGCATGATTTCGGAAGTTGAACCCAATTTCTCAACAGTGGTAAGCGCTCTTTCTGCATGTGCATATCTAGCAGAACTTTCTCAAGGCCTTTGTTTACATGCCTACATAACACGAAGGGAATCATTAATGGGTTTTCATTTGCCTGTGGCAAATGCTTTAATAACTATGTATGCAAGATGCGGCTGCATGAGATATGCTGACTATGTATTTAGTTCCTTACGAAAAAGAAATTCAGTTTCTTGGAATGCAATAATAGCTGGCTATGGCATGCATGGCCGAGGACATGATGCTGTTCTTGCCTTCTCACAAATGTTAGAAGAAGGGTTCCTGCCCACAGATGTTACATTTGTTTCTGCTTTATCAGCTTGCAGCCATTCTGGTTTGATAGAAAAAGGATTGCAGCTTTACCACTCAATGGTTCAGGACTTTTACATAACCCCAAAACTTGTCCACTATGCTTGCGCCGTGGATCTATTGTCACGAGGTGGGCATTTAGATGAAGCCATGCAATTAATTAAGTCTATGCCAATTGCTCCTGATGCATCAGTGTGGCGAGCTCTGCTTGGTGCTTGTCGAATTTATTCTGAAACCAGATATGCCAAAATCATTTTTGAAAAGCTTGTTGAATTGGAACCAACAAATGCAGGTAATTATATTTTGCTTTCAAATGTCTATGCTGCTGCAGGCCATTGGTCAGAGGTCAGAAAATTGCGAATACTACTTGAGAAAAAGGGTTTGGTAAAACCTCCTGGAAAAAGTTGGATTGTGGTTAAAAATAAACTTCACCAGTTTACTGCTGGAGACAAGTCACATCCTGAAAGTGACAAAATCTATCAAAAGTTGTCTTATTTGGTGTCATCAATTAAAAGAATGGGGTATGTTCCAGATGTTTGTTGGGTTCTCCATGATGAAGAACCTGAAGAAAAACTCAGAAAGCTACTAAGCCACAGTGAGAAGCTTGCTATTGCTTTCGGATTGATGAATGCAGGTGCTAGGTCACCAGTTTTGATCACAAAGAACCTGAGGGTTTGTGGTGATTGCCATGAGTTTAGTAAGCATGTCTCCAGATTAGTTGGCAAAGAAATAATTCTGAGAGATGGAAGTCGTTTCCATCATTTTAGCAATGGTATCTGTTCATGCAAAGATTATTGGTGAGGAGTGGTGTAATGATCCCACATCGGCTAGGGAGGAAGTCCTGGGGCTGCTTTAATAGCCTGTAGTGGTCTCTCCCACCTGACCGAGGCCTTTTGGAGGGGTGCTGGGCTTCTTGACCTGCGGGCTTGGGCTCTTCACTTGTTGTGGGCTATAACCCCATCTCCAGGAACAAAACCCACGGCCCAATGGGGTGGTTAACTGTGGGACAATATTGGTCAGGGGCGTTAGAAGTGGTGTGATTGCTAGTTCAGATCAGGCTTCCATTCTAAGTCTAATCTTTTGGAGTAGTAACTCTGGATCAAGAGGAAGGTCAAAGTTCAACTTACGAATTTTGGAATCTTACTCTTTCTGTCTCCAATTACCATAATCCAGCTATAGACTGGATGCAACATTTTCAAGTAAGTGCCACAGTCCAACAAATTGATTCTGTAAGATTATAGCATTAAGTTACAATCATTAACTTCTCAAATTGCATGTGAATCCTTTGGATATCTGTTAATAGTTGTACAAAGAATTAAGCTGATCTGGACATTTATGATTGATTGAAGTTTTGTGTTTCAATTATGCCTATACTTTGTTGTTTTCCAGTCATTTAACTTCCATAATATTTTAATTCCAATCCTTGTGCACATGTGCTCATGCTCTGCATGGTTGTGTGGAAAATGCTTGATAAATGGGCATTTAATGCACGTAATATGGGGCATTTCTTTTTCAGTTTTCCAAACTTTTCAATGTTGTGAGATGCAGACGGAAAATCATGTAAACTTTGAGTGTTTTTTCTTGATATAAGCTCTTCAAATTTTCAGTAAAGCAGTAGATAAAATTGCTAAAATATTTGAATAGTCCTTAAAATTCACAATTGACTTTTGACCATTTTGGTAGAGCTCTATATTTTTGGTAGCTGTAAAATCGTCTCTACCATACCATAGGCCATACTTTTTGTGATCACGGTAAACAAAATTAACTTATTATAAAGCTATCCCAGAGAGTATTGCTAAGAATATGTTTTTGAAGTAATTTTTTCCTTTATCAAATAGCATATCTGTGCCCAAGTGTAAACATCCGTCTAGAGCAAGATGGAGAACATGCTAGTTCTTTTGCCTTCTGGCCAGAGGCTAATCCACAATCAGCCTCCAAGTTAATTTTTTCTTTGTGCATATGAGCTCAATTAACCACTACTGAGATCTCCATCTTTCCAACAATCTTAAAAAGAGCATGCTTGTAATTTTTGCTTTACTTTTAAAATTTCTATTCAAAAGATATGGAAAAAGGTATATGCAGCCTTTATTCTAGACAATACATAGAGAACAGCTGATAATAATGATGAGTATTCCTGGTTCTTGATTTGACTTCAATTTTATGAGCATTGCCTTTTCTTCTTGAAGCTGGAAACTTAATTTGTCAAGTGCACAGGCATTGACAAAGTCATAAATTGTACTAGGGGCAGAAGAATTAAGTGCAAATTATTCATTTAGGCGACTGCTATGTCAGCTTTTCTAAAATTTTATAGCTCAGGCAATTGGTATTTTATTGTTTGTCTTCTGTTTTTGCATGTGCACCAGAGGTGAGGTGCAAATTTGTCTGAATAAAATCTTCCCTTCTGGTGGAATCTTTTTGGTAACTTCTTGGTGGCAGTAATAACAGGTGCAGTGTACTTTGCATGTTTGTATGGGGACACTTAATCTTCTTTACATGTTTAACTTATAACCATTGATTTCAGATTTTTCTTTACAAAAAAACTTGTGTTTGAAATTGTGATTAGGATTGTATGTCTTATGTGATTGCTAATGCTCTTTCAAGTGAATGGTATGCTTTTCAGTTGAACTGGATCATTTGCATCTAGAAATAAAGTATAACATCAATTTGACTAAGATAGCAATATCTGCTAGTATTAGATAAGATGATAGTTTTGGTTCAGTTTATGTCATCTTACCATTTCATAGAATCCTTCAATGAATATAGAATAGAGAAGGAAAGTAACTCCCCAGTAGTGCCCATTTTGAGTCCCAAAAACTGGCATGCTTCTCAGTTTTTCCGTTTATTCCTTTTTATGGCATTTTTGTTTTGGCAACAAAATAACCAGCAAGTGAAAAATATTGCCGTGCCTGGATACAACCTTCATCACTTAGAAAAAGAACACCATATTTGTTTTATTAACCAAAATTTGTAGCTACTTAATGAGGAGCGAACTGCCTATGTATCAGCATACGTGAACATTTTATGATTTGAGTTTTTATCAGTGCGTTTGTCTTTGGTCCTGAGAACTATGCCTCAACGCCAAATCGGTGGTATTGATAGTTTGGGTGTTCTACCCAACTCTCTAGCATATACAATTTTCAGCTGAACTGGATCATTTGCACTGGTTACATATACAATTTTCAGCTGAACTGGATCATTTGCACCTGGAAAATAAAGCATAACATGGTTATATCTGCTAGTGTTATTCGAGATGACAGGTTTTAGCTGATTTCTTTTTTCAATGAAAAACATGTTCCTGGATAAGATCTTCATCATTTGGAAACTACTTGACAAGTATGGTGGAAGTGAGTACCCTCACAATTTATTGGCGCTGTTAAATTGGCACTGTTGGATTGGATGATGGATACTGCAGCAAGTCACAAGGCTCAATTCAAGATGTATTGTTTGTAATAGATATCAATAGCCAGAATTTTTGTGAGAAAAGGACTCAGTTCTTTCTTTAACAAACAAAAGAAACAGATTAGTAAAAAAATTTCAACCGATGAGTTTACAAGGGCTCATCAATGATATACAATTTCTTAGGTTCTTCTCCATGGAGTTAAGAACTTTAGTTGATCCGAAAATTTCTATAACTACATCAAATCAAAGCGCCAAAAAATCATTATTCCTCAAAAAGTTTTAGAGTTAAGAACTTTAGCTGATGCTAATCAATCAAATTTCAACAACAAAAAAAATTCAAGATTAAAATAACGATTGCCACCAAATCATTGTCGCAACCCAAAAGATTGTAGTAAATCTGTTTCAGTTTTATCATGAAGATTAGTCAAACTCTGCAACAGATTAGAAAAAAAAAATTAGTGAAACACACAAGTTACCAAAATCAATCCAAAGATTACTTGAAAAGGAATGAGTTCAGTTGACTAAAGTGGTTTACTATTTGTTTTTCTACACACATTCATTAATGAGGATGGAGAAAGATGCAAAAAATTAAGTAGATTGAGGATGAATGGTATGTCTTTTTTGTTCTTTGTACCCTTCTCTTTGAAAAAAAAATGCCAATTTTAGTTTAACTATTTCAAGCTTGGATTAAATATTTATCAAGACTGAACTAAAACAAATATTTTTCAAGACAAATCGAATTGTTTGAATTTTTTACATATAAATTTTAAAAACAATGTTAATTGAGCCAAAGTTCAAACAGAATAGAGTTAATTCTATTTTGCGCCTTTCAACTATAACCAAATTCTCTCTTTAGTACTTAAATTTTAAAATGAGATATTTTAGTTTTCAAACTATAAATTTGGTCTAATTTAGGCATACAATTTGTCCTGCAATATAAGATGAGATACTTTAGTCCCGTTTTAGCTTCAAACAGGATAAATTTTATATTTCAATTTCAGGGTTTAAAGAGTTTCATCTCAGTATTGTTGAAAAATGCACAACACAATTAACCAAAAACAAGTCAAGTTCAAATGAAATTCGACCAAATCAAGTTAAATCCGACTTCGAATATCAAGTAGACTGGCTCGACTTTCAACTATAAAAAACTATGATAAATGGTGCAATATTAGGAGGGGAAATGTGACTACACCCAAAGAGTACGGGGAATAAAGTGCAATAAACCTTTTATATTTCTTCACCTTTGAAGTTTTAACTCTACTAGTCTGTAGCAGTGTTTTGAAAACCGGACCGGACCGGCCGGTTCGACGGGTTGGACAGCGGACCGGCCATGGTTCCGGTCCGGTTCTATGCTATAGTTGACCAGGTTAGAAAACCGATCAAAACCCGATTAAACCGTGGAAACCGTCGGACCGGATTGAACCGGCAGTTTCCGGTTTTCGAGATTTTTTTTTTTTTTTTTTTTTTACGTTTTGCAAAATGCAGCTATCAAGATTCGAACTCAAGACCTTTGTAATAAAAAACCAATGTAGTAACCATTGCACCATCACATTTTATTAGTTTTTTTTGGATAACTTATTTATATAAAACAAAAACTCATATTTCTTTTTTTCATTTTTTTTAACAAAATCTAATCATCTCATGGCTCTTTCTTTTTAATCTTCAACATACACACACACACACTCTCTCTCTCTCTCTCTCTCTCCTCTTTTTTTTGTCACTCTCTTTTAAATCAAACCACTTTATTTTTAATTTATTGATGTTTTCTTCCATCTTTTAATTTTATTTTTGTCCATTAAATTGAAAAAGGTTAAAAAAGAATTACTTTTCTTTAACCCAAATTATTTAATGCCACAACCACTCACTTTTATCTCATTTTTTATTTCTTATCAAGTTTGCATTTCTATTTTCGATTCTCTTGACTTCTTTCGAACTCCAAAATTTCTTTTTTAAATTGCAATCTCTAAATCCCAAAACGTAAATTAAAATTTTAGTTCACAAAATCTAAATTCTCATAGACATGAATTTTGTATAATTTTAAAATATTATGATATTTTTGGGTTAGATCTAAGATTTTTTTGGTAGATATAATTGAAATTGAAATGAAATTTATTTGTTTTAACTTATAATTTAAAAATTTTATTTTTAAAAAATCAAGTTATTCAAAAATAGTAAACTTTTCATCATATAATGTATTAAATTAGTCCATTACATGTCTTATTTTGTGCATAAATATTTATATAAATTATTTTTTTTAAAATTCATTGAACCGAGTTTAAACCGGTTCGACCGGTTGAACCTCGACCCTTTCACGTCATCGGTTCAATTAACGGTCCGATTTTTAAAACATTGGTCTGCAGACGATTTCGGGAAGAGAAGTGAAGTGAGGGGAGGGAATATTCAATGACGCCTTTCCAGGGTTCTCAGCTAATTTGGGGAGACCGAAGAAGATCTATCAAAAGATTCATCGTCAACTTGAGAAGCCTGATGAAATGGGACTGATAAATCCGGTGGTCTGTTTTCTCAATTAGCTAATCCCAAATGCATTACCCACCAGTCTACAGTACTTACAGGTTCTCACTTTTTTTGGTTAAATTTTTTCCCGTGGTGTTGTTGTTAAATAATATGTAGGTTTGCTTCTCCCTACCTGGAAATCAAACTGACGAAGCCAACTCATCATATTACACAAGACTAATATACTAATACATTTCTCGGTAATTAAGTTACTTGATCATAAACACGCTTTTGTTATCTCAATTATGATTCCTTAGGAGGATAAGACAGCCGTTCAAACGTCTGGTGTCGTGGTGTAGTTGGTTATCACGTCAGTCTAACACACTGAAGGTCTCCGGTTCGAGTCCCGGCGACGCCATGTGTAACAACACTCAGCTCAAACTACTTTTGTTTTAGAAAATTGAGTGTCTGTGTCGATAGGCTGGTGGAAAGATTTCAGATGGGGCTGGAATTTCTTTATATCTGCTGCACTTCAGTGTGACGATTGTTTTCTATAGAAATATTCATTTGTAAAACTCTGGTAACTGTGAAACTATCATGGCTAGTGAATCTTCTTGTTCCCACTTCAGTTTTTTTGCCAAATCTCAAGGTGTTGCACTTGACAGGACCTGTGGGATTAGTAGATGAAAATTACTTTCCGAGACTTATTCGTGGTTGCCCATCTCTTGAAGAATTGTATTTACTTTTCCATAGTTTTGTCTGTTATAATTGAAGTGGTTGATTTATCTAGTCCTTCATTGAAAAAACTTAAGACTTACTAGTTTGGGAGGACGCTACAACTATGTAATTGAGCGTAACAGCCTAAAAATATCTTGAAGTCAGCGGATTTGGAAATCATAAGTTTATGCTAAATGTCCCGAGACTGAAAAGATTTGGTGTATGAAATTGATGCTCAAAGAGTAGCGTTCATTCAAGAACTGAAGTCTCTAGTTAGAGCCACAATTTCATTGTCGCATCACGACGCAGAAGGAACTGAAAGTGGCTTGTTATTTCGTAGTCAGCAGGCTTTTGAGCTTATTAATTGGTTACAAAGTGTGAAGTCACTTGACTTATATCACCACTCCCTGCAGGTATGTATGCCTTCATTTTACTTCTTTCTATGTCAAAAGAGATGGTGAATAAAGAAAGTGGCCCAGTACAAACTTTTTTTGCAATAAAGAAAAAGAAATGGTGAATCTGCAAAGATAATAAAGCGTTGAGTTTTCCCAATACTTGCAATCAAAAGAAAATCTCCAAAAAAAATAAATAAAGGAACGGTAAGCACCAAGTTTTTCCAATTTTCAAATACTATTTCACCGAAATTCTCTTCACATTTGGTTTTTGAGCGATTAAAAGTCTAATACCTACACACATTTTCAAGTTTACTCTTTCTTTATCAGCCCTATTAAATGAAATGCCAAATATATGCTTGAAGTTTTGTATAATTGTTTACTAAAAATAACTCTTATTGCATCTTAGAGAAGACATCAACCCTCTAAAAAATCAATTTAATGATTGCAAAAAATGCACAACATGACATACCAAACTACATTGTAGATGTAGTGGTAGAGAGACATCTCAAAAAAAAGATTTGATTCAAAGAAAGTTTTTTACTTTTCAAATAAAATCGACCTCAAGACATAAAACGAAAAAAAAGAACCAAAAATAAAACTTTGCATAAGATAATTTGGGAAAGAGATGGATTAAAAGAAGGGACAATTTAAGTGTCATGAGAAGGATATATAATTAAAAGATGAGACTTTCCACTTTTATTTAAGAAAAAAAAAAAAGATGGCTTTTAATGGGCCAAAAATTTGTTGCAGGAGTGTCACAGCCCGAATGGTTCTCTCTCTTATGGCTTACAACCAATGTTTTCAGAACCGGATCGGACCGGGCGGTTCGACCGGTTGGACCGCAAACCGGCCATGTCACCGGTCCGGTCTAATGCTAAAACCGGAAGTTCATGGAAAACCGTTGAAAATTGGACGAACCGTGAACCGGCGGTTTTTTAAATTCTTCAACAAAATATCAAGAATGGTGTGGGTTTTTTAAATTCTTCAACAAAATATGAAGAATGGTGTAACTAAGATTCGAACCTGGGTCTCCAAGTTTGGATATAATAATCTTACCGCTAGACTGTAGTTAAGTTTGTTGAGAATTTTACTTGACTAACAAATATATTAAAATATCAAGTTCTTCTCTTTTTTTTTTTCAATTTTTTCTTCTTAACCATTTTTAACCCAAATATCCACAACAAGATTTTCTCAAGTCTTCACCATTATTATCAGGTTATTATCTTTAGCAGATTGTAAACAAGTTGAAAATTTCAACTTTTTTTGTTTTCCAACATCTTAGTAAGTTTAATTTTTTTCTTTTCAAGGTTTTTTTTTCTATATTATTATCTTTAGTTGATTTTTTGCATTTTCTTCTTTTTCCCCTCAATTTTCATATGTTTCCCTCACAATTTAAGTGTCATGAGAACTTTAGCTGATGCTAATCAATCAAATTTCAACAACAAAAAAATTCAAGATTAAAATAACGATTGTCACCAAATCATTGTCGCAACCCAAAAGATAGTAGTAAATCTGTTTCAGTTTTATCATGAAGATTAGCCAAAGTCTGCAACAGATTAGAAAAAGAAAATTAGTGAAACACACAAGTTACCAAAATCAATCCAAAGATTACTTGAAAAGGAATGAGTTCAGTTGACTAAAGTGGCTTACTATTTGTTTTTCTACACACATTCATTAATGAGGACGGAGAAAGATGGAAAAAAATTAAGTAGATTGAGGATGAATGGCATGTCTTTTTTGTTCTTTGTACCCTTCTCTTGAAAAAAAAATGCCAATTTTGGTTTAAAGCTTGGATTAAATATTTATCAAGACTGAGCTAAAACAAACATTTTTCAAGACAAATTCGAATTGCTTGAATTTTTTACATGTAAATTTTAAAAACAACGTTAATTGAGCCAAAGTTCAAACAGAATAGAGTTAATTCTATTTTGCGTCTTTCAACTATAACCAAATTCTCTCTTTAGTACTTAAATTTTAAAATGAGATATTTTAGTTTTTAAACTATAAAATTGGTCTAACTTAGGCATACAATTAGATACTTTAGTCCCGTTTTAACTTCAAACAGTATAAATAGCTATGAGCTGGATTACTCGGCAAGGTCACAATTCACAAATAGTTAGTCCTTCTGTCAGGAAGGGATCCAAAACAAAAATAGTTTGAGCTTATGTTGTTACACATGGCGTCGCCCGGACTCGAACCGGAGACCTTCAGTGTGTTAGACTGACGTGATAACCAACTACACCACGACACCAGATGTTTGAACTGCTGTCTTATCCTCATAAGGAATCAGAATTGAGATAACAAAAGCGGTTTTTGATCAAGTAACTTAATTACCAAGAAATGTATTTCGATAAGATAGCCAGTCCAACATCTGGTGTCGTGGTGTAGTTGGTTATCACGTCAGTCTAACACACTGAAGGTCTCCGGTTCGAGTCCGGGCGACGCCATCTGTAACAACATTTAGCGCAAACTACTTTTTTTCTGGATCCCTTCCTGACAGAAGGACTAACTATTCGTGAATTGTGACCTTGCCGAGTAATCCAGCTCATAGCATATTACACCTAAACCTTTTTATTCCCTTTGTGGCAAATAGTAAAATTGATCGTTTGATATCTTTGAAAATACACTATTATGCCATGTGAATTGTGATTCAATTTGGCCCAAGAAAATGATGGTATTGATAGGTTGGGTGCCCTTCCAGATGATGTTCTCCATCACATCATGTCCTTTCTTGACACAAAAGATGCTGCAGCCGCCTGTGTGTTATCCACTAGATGGAGAAATTTTTTCAGCTGGTGGAAAGATTTCAGATGAAGAATTCCCGTTCTCCATCTCAATATTAATGGACCACCAGACCCAGTTCTGCATTGGATGATAGTGATGGGGAGTTCTCTGAATCTTTAAGTATCGGTTACGAGGTGATTCTACAAAGAAACAGGGCTCCTATTAGAAAATTGAGTGCCTGCGTCGATAAGCTGGTGGAAAGATTTCAGATGGCGCTCGAATTCTTTATATCTGCTGCACTTGATATTGTTGTGTCCCATAACTTGATATGGGACTTGATATTGTTGTGTCCCATAATACTACAGGACGATTGTTTCCTATAGAAATATTCATTTGAGCACTCTTGGTCCTTCGAGCTTCAAAAGATGTATAAATGACAAGAGATAATTAATCTTCTCCTTAATAAAGCCGAAGTAGCAAACATCAACCTCCTCCTTTCCTTTTTCCCTAATGCTCCTAGCGTCTAACAACGAGAGAAAGAAGAATGGCAACTACTGTCCTTCTTAAATGCTAAAATTAACTGGCTCCTAGCGCCAGTTATCCTAGTCTTGAACCTTAATTGTATAAAAAAGGGTCTGTTCTCAACTGATTCTGATTTTTATAAAATTAATTTTTGACCCCTTTTTAGCTCTAAAAATATTTTAAAAAGGCGAAAGAAAAAGCAATCGAGAACGTTACGCAAAAGATTTTCTAGGATCAAAAGCTAAAATTAGGTAAAAAGAAAATAATTAACTTTAGCAGCAGACCAAAAATAAAAATAAGTCTGTAACCAGAAGAAATAAGATATGGACTCATCATCAAGTGGTCCATCCATATGAGAGATTAAATATATTAGTTCTGACGTTTTTATATATGGATAGGTGATTAGGCAATCAGGACTCAGGAGGCCGGAAAAGCAAGCAATTATCTGCATATTCGATCGAGCCTTCCCTTCTTTTCTTTTGTATCAGAAAAGCACATGATCCCCACAACAATGTGGATGTGGTGTGCGACTCTCTCTCTCTCTCTCTGTATATATATATATACACATATATACACATAGATACATATATACATATATATATGAAGAAGAAGAGTATACTCACACAGTCGCACAGTTACACTCACTACCAACAGTTGAAGGAACTGAAAGTGGCTTGTTTTTTCGTAGTCAGCATTCTTTTGAGCTTATTAATTGGTTACAAAGTGTGAAGTCACTTGACCTATGTCACCACTCCCAGTCCCTGCAGGTATATATGCCTTCATTTTACTTCTTTCTTCTCATCTCCAGGCTTTTCCTTTGACTTGTGGACTAATTGGACATTTATACTTCCAAGCAATAAGTTTTCTTAAATGTTCTGTTCATTTGACTGTAGGCTCTCCATTATTCTCGACAGTTGTTGCCAGCTTTCGAAAACATGACAACTGTGTTGCTTGAAGCTCCTTGGAATGATGTTTTTTATCATACAAATTTGTGGACAATGTTACCCGCATTACTTCAAAGAGCCCCTAATCTTGAGGTGCTTATCTTCCGTCAAGTGAGTTATTATGAGCTTCTTAATGACATATTTCATTGCACTATATGTCTGCAGTCCCTATTTGATCTTCTTTAATCCACAGGTCTTTAGGAATGATTTTGGTGGAATCAAAGAATTCGGGTGCATCTTGGCAGAGGCTATTCCTATATGCATCGTTGAACGTCTTAGGGAGATAGAAATCAGAGAATTCTATGGGGAGGAATATGAAATCAAGCTAGTGCAGTATTTCTTGCAGAACGGGAAGTCTTTGAAAAAGATGACTCTTTGTGGAGTTAGGCAGCAGTCAAAGACGTTATCGGATGGTTGTAATAAGATATTGTCATTCAACAAATCCTCAGAGGTCTGCCAGATTGTGTTCTTCAACAAATCGTAGAACAGGAATTCTCGTTTTTCTGGTATTCTTTTCAGCTAGACTGGATCGTTTGCATCCAGAAATGGAGTATAATCTCACTTGAAAACTGGCATAGAAATATCTGCTATTTTATGTAAGATGAGCTGTTCTGAGTTAGTTTATGCCATCCGACTGTTTGCAGCTTCCTTTGAAGGTAATACAATGGAAAGAGGAATCAAACCCTCTTTTCTTTATGGGACAATGAATATGGAGAACCTCCTGTTTTGTACTTAGTTCTCTTCAGTCACCAAAAGAAAAGGAAGAAAAAAATTTGATGGTTCTCAGCTTTGTTTTCCTATTCTTATTTTGGCAACAAAACAATCGCTGCAGCACATGCCAAAAGATGTGAATGCCTTCATACCTTTTGGCAAATGAACACTTTTTTTATTTGCATAAATGAGATGCTTCGAAGTTGAGATCTCTTACTTGCATTTCCATTCCTATACTATCCAATCCAACCCTCCCCCTCTCCCCCCCACCCCAAAAATAAAGGAAGAGGGGCAAGAACAGTTCCTAGTAGCAATCCTTCCCGGCAGTTCATGGCCAAGATTTGGCCAAAAAAAATATAATGTCTATATTTCATCTTGTACCTCATTTTTTACATCATGTGTGGGGCCTACAAAATTTTATTCTATAGTTACACGACGTTGAAATGAGTTACGTCGTGTGTAGAAAGAGTTACGCAGTGTGCATTTTACATATAACCTTCTGCAACCATTTCTGCCCCTTGTCCAAAAATAAAGCAAATGAACACCTTATTTGTTTTATTAGCAAAAATGATAGCTACTTGACAAAAATACGGTGGAAGTGAGTACTCTATTTTAACAGTTGTTACTTTGGGCTTTAGCATTGCAATGAAACAAAACTCAAACAACACATGGAAAACAACCAATCCTAAGGGTCCGTTTGTTTCAGTGTAAAAGTTTTTTCCCAAGGAAAACATTTTCAGTGAAAAACATTCATCAGCGGAAAAAAAATTATTTCCCTTAATTTTCAAGTGTTTGGTGCACTTTTGAAAAATGTTCTTCGAAGCCAAAACCCACAAGATTGTTCCCCTCAAAGATTCGTCAGTCTCCTTCTGCCAATGACCAGAACTCCATCCATACCTATATCAATTCACTACCCCAATCCAAATACTTCAAATTCCAAAAAATTAGATCATACTCCATGACCAGGAAATCCATAGTATTGCAAACCCCTTACCATTACAGATCATACTAATTACCTAATCACTGCGTCAATGGAAATTGCATCAAGAATGAGATTCTTGTCATTGATAGAGTTCTACCGGATGAAACACTTCACTGATGCTTACAAATAGTACTAAGAAAGATAAGGAAGACGGGGAGGCAGCTATAGGTCTAAGTTAGCCACAATAGATAATTTTGAGCCATGATCTGAAAAATTTCGGTTTAGTCATTTTAGTCCTGATGGCGTAAAAGATTTTTCACGGGAAAAAATTCTCAATCTTTTTGGCTGCCAAACACCAGAATTTCCTGACAAATATTTTCTGGAAAATATTTTTCTGTTCTAACAAACAGACCCCAAGGATTTGTTATACGGTCGAGCAATATCTTCGAACGGTTCCGAAATTAGAGGATCCTAGACTCCTAGTTCAGATTATATATCATTAACTAATGAAGTCGATGCCTGTTAGGTATTCATATCTATCTTTTACTGTTGACGAATAAGAAATTATCAGTTCCCAAGAGTGTAGGGAGAGAGTGAGTGGTCAAGGGAAGAAGAGGAGGATCATAATATTCAGATCTTTTTTTTCTTTTTCTCTTTTCTGATTCAGTAATTTTATAGCCTCTGAATTTGGAATTGTACATAAATCAGCTGCAGTTAATGATTTCAGAGCAGCCATGAAAAGCATACAGCCACCCCACAATTTGCAGCCCACGGGTTTCACCATAGAAGCAGGTTCAATATTCAATTTTTTATGGTTTTGTAAAAGGATTCCTTATGCATTCATGCATGCAAGTAAATGATAAATGATTTAACCCCAAATTCTTGAAGAGATTCGTTTTAGTTCATTCCTGAACTGTGGTTAGGAAATATTGAGAAAAAACATAAGATGGGCTTAAAACAGAGTCGAGAAATGGAACGAAAATGGAAAATCTCAGAAATGGATAATGTTGATAGGTTGAGTGCCCTTCCAGATGATTTTCTCTACGAAATTCTGTCACTTCTTCCTGCAAAAGATGCTGTAGCCTTCTTAATTGTATCCACCAAATGGAGAAAACTATTCACTTCAGTTCCTGATACTAATTTCTGCGTAAATGGACTGAACGATCCTGATGATCCTGATCCTTGTAGTGTAAGGAGTTTCCGGGACGAGATACATGTTGGTTGTCGAATACTTGCACTTCGAACTGGTGCTCCTTTAAGAAAATTTCAACTTCATATTAAACAGTATGTGGGAAGGTTTGCGTCTGCAGTTGAATTGTTTATATTGAAGGCACTTGCGTGTAGAGTCCGGGAACTTGACATTCATGTGGGAATGACAGATAAAAGCCGATCAATTCCTCCTGAAGTATTCACCTGCAAAACACTCGTCACTTTGAAGTTGACAAGGGATGTGGATTTGGATTTGATTGTACCTAATGCAATTTGTTTACCGAATCTTAAGGTTCTGCACTTGAGAGGGGAAATGAGAGTGGTAGATGGAATCTGTATTCAACGACTTATCAAGGGTTGTCCTTCGCTGGAAGAACTGAACTTAGTCTTATGCCGTATGGATGAGAGTGATGAAGATCAAGTAATTGATTTCTCTAGTCCTTCACTGAAAAGATTCACACTTGCCAGTTTTAATTATGGGGGCCTGTTTGATTTCGTTTTGGATTCAAGCCAACTTGAATATCTGGAATTCCACCATGTTGGGAAGCATAGGTTCACATTAGATGCCCCAAACCTCAGCTATCTAAATTACGAATGCAATGCTGTTGAGGTGAACCTCATTCAAAAGAACTTCACTCAAAGCCTGAAGTCTGTTGTGAGAGCCAGTATAGCAATTCGGTATATGGCTCTTGAGATTTTCAACATAACAATCCAAACAAACTTCTTTTTGGATGGTCGGCATGCTTTTGAGCTCATCAATGATTTGCAAAGTGTCAATCTCTTCAGTTACATGGACACACTCTCCTGGTATGTATTTCTTGGTTTCTTTTACTTTTTCTTTTCTCATCCAATTAGGCTCCTATTTTATAATTGTGGACTGGACATAGAATGTTACCATTAGAGGGAGCAAATTGTTTTAACAGTCTTCTCCCTTTTTGTGAAGGCTCTTTTTGAATTTAGAGGAAGGTTGCCAACTTTCAGAAATTTAACCATTCTGCAGCTTGGACCTTTTAATTATGATGGTGTTGATCATGGGCATTTGTGGAAAATGTTACCAAGATTACTTGAAAGTGCCCCAGACCTTGAAGTACTTATCCTTGGTGAGGTAAGTTATATTGAGCTTTTCATCAAGAAGTTTATTAATTTCATTATGTATTGCATGCAGTCCCTAATCTACTTTAAATGGACAGGCGTTTGGGAATGTCTTCACTAGAGATAGGGAGTTTGAGGTTTTTTTGCCCCTGTGCTTTTCTAGTTTTGAGGTTTTTTTGCCCCTGTGCCTTCCTAGTTGCTGCCTTGATCGTCTTAGGGAGGTAGAAATCAGAGAGTTCAACAATGAGGAATATGAATTCAAGCTAGTCAAGTATATTTTGAAGAATGGAAAATCTTTGAAGAAGATGACTATTGGTGGAGTTATAAAGGCTATGAAATCTTCAGAAAAATGTTGCAAGAGGATATCATCATTCAATAAAAGCTCCCAGGATTGCCAGATTGTATTCAACTAGAAGGAAAAGAAGTAGGATTTTATGATCATTGATCATGAGTTGGAATGTGCTGTGGAGCTACTGGTCAGGATTTTTATGAGAAATTCTTGTCATCTTTCCACGGCATGGTTTGTTTAATGTTTAGTAAAGTTCATCTAAAAGCAAGTTACTTATTCTGCTTGACATTTCCCTTTCTGGAGACAATTTTGGATTTTCCTTTTCAATGTGAAGATCAATTGATGAACTTGTAATGAAAATTAAACGATCATATCCAGTTCTTAGCTGATGCTTCTCAATTCATTTAATAGCAGGACCAAAAATCTCTTATCACATGTTTTCACCCTTGAATGTGTAAGGTTATGGCAATGTCTTAGGAGTACAGCAATTGCAGACGATGTTGTTGGCTCTGGCTTTAGTTAGCAATTTCTCTGAAAGAAAAATTTGTCAATAATAGCACATTCCCTAGTTTAACCCTAAGATAACATAATGTCAAGGTCAAAGTAACTCTGTTTGGATTAGCTGCTTTTGGGAGTGTTTTTAAAATTTTTACTGTAGCAGTGTATATGAAAATTTTTCTGAAAATTTTTACTATAAAATTTTTTTGAAATATTTGATATATTATATGGATGAGATGTTTTTCGAGTCATTGTGTATTATTATAGCATTGTATTTAAAAAAACTTGTTTTTGAAAAAATGGCCAAACCAAACGGAGCGTTTCTCCAAATGCAAAAAACTAAAATTGTCAAAGTGGATTCTGAGAGGAAAAATAGAAGGACAAAAAGGGAAAAACATTTCTTTGATGGAGAGCACATTCAATAACAAATTAATGAGGGTCCCTAGTGTTAGTTTTTGAAACAAAAATGTGTGTAAATGCAAAAGGGCAATACAAATGAATGTGTAGATTTCAACTTTTATTTGTATGTTTTAGAAGTTTTTCGAGAGCAATTGTTTGAGATATGCATTTATCAATTACGATAATTATATATTTATTTTTTTCAACAGGGGAACTTGGGATTTAAGAAGCGGGGAAGGAGAAAAGTGATTTGAACTCAAAACCTGTAGATCCTATCTCAACTTCAGCCATTCGAAAAAATTACGATATTTAGGTAATGCAGATTGAAAACAAGTTTATGGAAAAATTCTTGTGATTGATTTATGAAAGTTTGCAATGTGCTTTGATTAGCATGAAAGAATTCAAGTTACAGCAGCGCAGGTTTTTTGCGATGAAGTTACCCTCCATCAGTTTTCTAAGTATGAAAATCAATTGCAAATTTGCAACCAAGAGGCAGACTTGATTTTATTTAGTAAACTTCATTGCAAAAAACACTCAAGGATGAAAGAAACACAAACTAAAGGACTGTTTAATTAAACCAGTACTTTCTTCTTCTTTTTTTTTTGGTTTAAATGGATAAAGAATGGGCCCAATATTTTTTGGTCAGTAAATTGTAAGTTCCTTTTGCGATATTGTTGCAACTAAGGTGTGGGTAAAAATTTTATAGGTTTAATAGTGAACCCATAGAATTATTTTTTTTAATTTTGTTTCTAAACAACAGTTAAACCAGTACTTAATTTCCTTCCCTTGAACCAAAATGAAAAAAAGAAAAGAAAAAAAAACAGTACTTAATCGTTGAAATTCCAATAATACAAGAACGACCTGTAATTTTATTGGAGCCCAAAAAAGTTTTAGAGCAAGAGAAGGCTGCTATAGTTGCAAAGAGTTTTTCTTTTCAAATGTCTCCATGAATACAATTTTTACAAGCTTGAAATTATGTACCATGCTCTAGTTAATTTAATGACTTAATTCTCTCAGCAAAAAAAATAAAAGTAATTGTTATTTGCATGGAAGAATCCCTCAATCAGTCAGAGATTTCTAGCTACAATAACTTTCATGTAACGAAAACACTGTGAAAGGATAGCACCTACGTTGGGCGGCAGATGATCCCACTGGAGAAAATCAAACTAAAACCAGTCCTTTTACAGCATGCAGATTTGGTGTTCAGGGTCTAAAATCCAAAGCAAAAAATGAAAAAGAAATAATGATGTTAAAAATTGCAGAACGATACCAAATTTTTTTTAAAAAAAAATTCTTCAATGATGTTAACAAAATTCAATATTAATTTCATGAATTCATACTTAGCGGAGGTATTATAAATTGGTAATTAACTTTACAAATAAAATTAGATGAGTTTGTAAAAAGTTTAAAAAAATAGATTGTAAATGGATAATTGGATTACTAAATTCCTTTTTTGATTTACCCACTTATATCCATTTAATTAAACGGGTGTAAATGAGTTGACCCAATTATACTAATAAACCAATTTTAGTCCATCTAAATCCACCCGAATCATCCATTCTTAGGTTAGTACAAAAAGTTATTTTCATTATTATAAAATATTAGGAGTGTCAATTGGGTTTTCTAAACTAGGCGTTGGCGAACCTAGCCTCCACTCACAAATTATACGGGTTTTCGAGTTTCGACCTTTTAGGCTTCGGACTCAAATCAAGAGGTTCAACCTCATCTCACACTATCATACTCCCTCTATCCCGAAAAGTTGGTCATTTTCGGGAACTGGAGTATTTTTTAACAGTAGGCAAAAGAAGAGATATCTGTCTGTACTTCCTAAATTGTCCCCGTCAAACTGTCCAAACTTTGCCTATAAGTCGTGTGGTGAAGTTATTCAAATGATTTATGCAAACAAGTCAACAATGCAAACAAGTCAACAATCTGGGCTCATTATATTATTAAAGCTACACTAATTCTTTGCTTATGTTGCACTGCAGGCGTTAGCAAACATCCACTAGCACCAGTCACGCACTTTAAAGCGCGTCCCGGTCTTTATGACAACTTGTGTTAGACCCACATATTTAAAGGTAGTGCTTGAAGGGTAAAGTTAGAAGAGGGAGAAAAATTCATTTGCCATTTTAGGCATGTGACAAACATTTTAGGACATATCAAAATGGAAAGCATGACAGTTTCAATGGAATGGAGGGAGTATAAGTTTTGGGTTCAAATTGGGTTCAGCCCAAATTCATAATTAAATATATAATTATATATACTATATATTTTATAATTATGAATTACTATAAATTTATATATAAATTATTAAAAATTTATGTCATTATATGCATAAATATATATATATATATAAATATATATATATATATATATATATAAATGGGCTAGGCCTTAAACGGGCTTGAGAAGGCATAGCCCAAACTTTACTCACATTTAGTTCAGACGTAACATTTAGGATCAAACTCTGCTCGATTCAATTAAAGATTAGGATCAGCGGGCATTTTTTAGGCTGAATAGGTTGGGCTCTGGCTGGTCTAAACCAATTGACAGCCCTATAAAATATTTCAAGTTGACCCTAGTTTTATTTATTTTCATTATTATAAAAAAATATTTCAAGTTATTTTTACAAGTATTGTAAATCATTATAATTTTAAATAACTTAATATTTCTTGTCCAAATCAATGACATTAAAAGCTATTAAAGGATCTTTTGACTCCTTTGTCAACTTTTCAGTTTTAATTAAAGAACCATATTGACTACGCTTGCAAAAATTAAGAAACAAAATTAATATGTTTATAACAATTAAATGTTTACAAGAAAAGGGTAAATTTAGAATGGAATTATATTCTCTCTTTCAAAATGAGTTTTTTTAATATTATATTTTGGAGTGGGTTGCAAAAGTTAGGGAAAAAAAATACCTAAAGTAAAGAAATCAAGTGAGATTTTTCAAAGTTCAAAATTGCCAAGTGAAGGTTTATGAATTAGGAGATTCTACAATTCCTTTTGGTATCATACCCATAAGTAAAATTTACTGTTGGATGGTAAAAGAAATATTATTAACCCTTAGATTAAATATTATCAAATATTTAAAATTTAAACTATTATCTTTAGTAAGAGATACAAGTTGAGAGAATGATATCCAAAAAGAGACCATAGAATTTTCCTTTGAGATTATCCTTTATGATCTTTTTATTTGTATAGCTTCAAACTAGTTTCCGATTGGGAATATCCTATCAAAGCAACCAAAGGACCTTGCTTAACTTTGATGGAAAAAGGGCTAGTGCAATTAGGGTTTGGTGGCTTGGTTCAGTTGAAGGACCATGCTTAAGTTTGATGGAAGAGACACCAGTGCGATTGGGGTCTGGTACGGTTTGGTTTAGTTGTTGTACTTTTTATATTATTTAGTGTGTAATTATATTATGTTATTGTATTGAAGGTAAATGTAATGTATATAAATAAAATATTTGCCATATATTTAATATAATATTAAGGTGTTTTTGCATGATAAAAATTATAAAAATTTAAACATGTATAATGAGAACAACTTTGTACTGAGTCCTTGTCCAACTTTGACTTGCCGTAGCCCTGAGGCAGAGGCACCTTCTCCCTGGAGTCTGCCTTTCGCTCTTCTTTCCTCCCTCTCCGCTCCAAATTTCACCACCACCTGCCGTGCATGTGCATATGATATTGAAAGCCTCCGTCTTCTTCGCCCTTTTATTTTTCCTTCTCCTTCTCTTTTCTCTTTCTCTTGAATCTCTGCCGCCCACTTGCTGCTTGGTGAAGAGTCTTCAAAGAGAGAATTTGTTTTTTGTTATATGTTTATACCCAAAACGGCTCCGAAAATCACGGTGAAAGCCACCGGTCATGGATATCTGATGAGTCAATATGGGTTGACTCGACGGACGGAGTCGGCCCAGCCCGAATTTCCAAGTCTGAGCCAGTTTCTACCGGGTCTACCATCTCTGGGATACGGCAGACCAGTAGCAGAACGGAGGCTGAAGTTCTGGTGATGCAGACTAGGCCTAGTCTTTGAACCATGCATGGTTCATCCTCGACTTCTTAAGGCTCTTAAATTTAAAGTCCCCGGAGATGATAAAATTGATAGGTTAAGTGCCCTTCCTGACGACATTCTCCGCCATATTATGTCCTATCTCCCTACAGAAATTGCAGCGGCGACATCCGTCCTATCAACCAGATGGAAAGATCTTTTCATCTCACTTCCTGATATTGATCTCACAGTCTGTAAATGCTGGTATGCTCTGACCGAGGAGGCCCGAGAAAGAGAGGTGTCTAACTTTCTAACTTTCGGATTTAGGTTGATTCTACTACGAAATAAGGTTCCTTTAAGAAAATTTCAACTTTTTGTGTCTCCCTTCGTTGAAAATCTTCGGGTGGCAATTGATTCGTTGCTATCAGCCGCGCTTCTGGCTAAAGTCCAAGAACTGGATATTTGTGTGGAAGGAGATCAAGAGAACAGATTATATCTTCCTAGAATATTCACATCTAAGTCTCTAGTTACCTTGACAATAGAAACGGGTGAGGATTTGATTGCTCCGAGTCGTGTTTGCTTGCCAAATCTTAAGGTCCTGCGCTTTAATTCACTCAAGTCAATAGATGAAGTTTCCTTTGTGCAGCTTATTCAGGGTTGCCCTTCGCTTGAAGAATTATCTTTGAAATGGAGATGTTTGGAAAACGTGGATAGAACTCTTAATGTGTCTGCCCCATTTCTGAAAAAACTGGTATTATCTTGTATGCAAGGCAGGTATTCTCTAGCGGTGGAGTCTAACAATCTCGTATATTTGGACTGCAACGTTTATGGGGAGCTTAAATTTGCAATAAATGCTCCATGCCTAGAGTATTTCAAGTATCAAGGTTATCCTGTGGAAGTAAAATTTGTTCAAGACCTGAGGACCATTGTCGATGCCACAATAGCATTTGATGAATTTGAGCTAAAAGAAACTGAAAACATCCTCATGTTGCAGGGTGAGAATGCTTTCGAACTTATCAATGGTTTGCAATGTGTGAAATCACTGAATATTGAGTCGCATAGTTTGAAGGTATGTTCCACAGATTTCTTTTCCTTTTCCATAAACTTTCTATAATCAACGCTGATTCTTCTTCTCATTTGCCTGTAGACTCTCTATGATGCTGGAAGATTCTTGCCTGATTTGGTAAATTTGACCAGTTTGGCCCTTGATCTTTACTGCGACAGTGAGAGTACCATGTGGTGGAATATGATACCAAGCTTACTAGAAAGTGCCCCTAATCTTGAAGCTCTTAATATCGTTTCTTGCGTGAGTTTTGCGCTTTCTTTCTTTGTGTTAAACATATAGTTCATTGCTGTCTTTTGCAGTCCCTAATGCTTTGCAAATGGATAGGTTTCTGACAATCAATTAACATGTGAAGAAGAACTTGGGATTTTGCTGCAGAAGGCCTTTCCCTCATGCTACATTCGACAGCTTAAGGAGATAAAAATAAAAATCTCTGGGAATGATCAGGAATTTGGTTTCATGCTAGTGAAACGTTTTCTGAAGAACGGAAAGTCATTAAAGAAGATTACTCTCTATGGAAGCTTAAAGCACTGGGAATCTAGTCCCAAAGATTACAACAAGATATTGTCATTCACGAAATCTTCAAAAGATTGCAGGATTGTCTTCGATCATTGGATGAATGGAAATGAATAATTAATGAATCTCCTTTTTTGTGCTTCGTTTATTTTTAGCATTGTTTTGGTGCAACTGCAATAATTTGTCGTAGTCATAGCATATTATGTTTTCTTTGCTTTTTTTTTTCTTTGGTTCTTTATAATTTTCTTGGCGAATATCGAATTAACTATTCCACATCTTTAAGGTGAATGAACTTGCAACTGAAATCAGCTGTTTGGAGCGATAGCTGATGCTTTTGCAGGCGAAATCTTTGCTGTTGTGACATCAATCTCTGATTCTGCTTCACAAATTTTCTTTTCTTTTTCTATTCTTTTTATTTTGGCAATAGAACGACCACTCTAACAAATGAACTTCGTTCAGGACAAAGAAAACGAAGTTAATTGGTAACAGAAGAACCAAAAGAACGAAAACAAAATAAAGAAAGGGAAGAGCTTCTTGTCCCACAATAATATGGAAAAGTTGATTAAGGCGATTAGATAAAATGCAGGAAGGATTTTTAGAGTTCTCTTCTCTGTCAATTTTAGAGTTCAAATATTGGGATTGTCAGTTGGGCTAGGAAGGGCATGTGTCAGGTTTAGAGTTCGAATGTTGGGATAGTTAGTTGGGATGGGAAGGATGTGGAGAGAAAATAATTAAGGTTCAAATACTGAGATTGTCAGTTAGGATAGGAAGGGTTTGGGATGAAAATAATTAAGATTTTTGTCTTTTTTTTTCTTGTCAATTGTTATCAGCTACTCCTACTCGAACCTATTTCGAAGAGAGGGGGTAGGGGAGTTGATCCAATAGGATCATGGGGAACCGACATGGACTGAACCAGTATCGGACCATACAGGTGCATTACACAGGCATATGGATCTTAGAGAAGCTACATTAAGTGGCAACTTTGATAGGAAACAAGATTTGAATCATTGACCTCCCACCCCACAAGATATATGGTAGCCAACTACTCTAGAGGTAGTTGATTATTAAGGCCGATAACATAACGGATGCAATGCTATTGTTAAAATATGTAATTATTGAGTACATGCTTTACTACCTCATACTCTAATTTGTGATTTTCTAATGTAATATAATAAGGGTTTTTCTAACCGTTGCCCTTGGGGTACTCACTAACACATCTAGTAATCATCTAATTAATCTACCATATATATATATATATATACACATACAAACAATTATTATCCTCTCTTATATTTATATACTTTCCCTATTTAATCTTATCTATCATTCCTTGTATTTATTTACTTTCCCTAATTAATCTTATATTTTAAAAAATATAACACTTGAAATATATTTTAATGTATAAGGCACTCGTTGATATAATAATTATCTTGATTTTTAGGAATATATTACTAGGGTGCCAACCTATTAAAATTGTGCAACATTGCCTTTAGTCAAAAGTTGTGGGCTTTAGTTGCATTTATGAGTTGGATAAAAGGGATAATTTCATAAATCTCTCCTGAAGTTTTTGACAATTTTACTTGGCTCCTTTAACTTCTATGTACTTCCCCTAGCAGAGAATTGGAATCCATTGCTGATATAATGTGTGGCAAAATGGCTTTTATATCCTTAGTGTTTAGTGATATTAACCGAACAATTCCTAATAAATCACTATTAGATTATCTTTGAAGGAAAGCAAAAGAAAATTTTGCAATTGTCTTCAGCTAATTGGTGCAAATTTCTCCTCCAAATCAAAATGGTAAGCTTTTCTAATAATAGTTACTTTACTATTAAAAAAATAAGCATCCTATATCATTTAATTTTTTATTTTGGCCTTTATATTTAGTTGAACTACTTTGTAGATTTAGCTATTGATTAGTCTAATCATCCAAAATTTGGTAATTCATCTGCTACATATTTTTAAAATTTGCCAGTAGGCTTTTACTTTTTGTTTGAAAAGTTTTAATTCATTTAATAGTTTGTCAAAACAAATAGTTGCAACAATTACTATGGCGTCTTTGGCACCAAAGTATGTTCTCTCTCCAACAATTATTTTTTTATTCAACCTTTCTTTGATTTATATAAAAGTTTCAAAATAAGGGATTTAAGTGAGATTTCAAAAATTAAGGGGATCCAAGTGAAATTGTTAGAAATCTCAAGGGAAGTTTCTGAAATTATCCCTAAACAAAAGTCATTCATGTGGCTAGAGTAGAGCAAGAACATTTTACGGCTTTGGAATGTTTTGTTTTACAAATTATTGGCAACAGACAAATTTCCAAAATTCCATTTTCACTACATGATTGTGGGAGGCTTTGGCTAGTGAATCAACTCTTGAATCGTTTCATGGTTTTCACTAGATTTTTAAGTGATTATGCATTTTATGAAATGTAGAAAATTGTAGCTGAATACCTGATCACTACAAATATACTGTTCATCTTGGCAGCTGCAGCTCAAAAAATCTATGTTAACTATCAAAGCTACATTGGAAAAATTCTCTGCAATGTCAGGCCTCAACCCAAATTTGGCAAAGTCTGAACTTTTCATGTTTGGTGGTAATGTTGATCTTTTAATGTTGAACTGGATACGGTATTTAGTTCACTTATTGGCATGCCACTTGGATGCTAGCCTGTAAAATACCTTGGTATTCCGTTGGTGTCTACAAAGCTCACATCTATGGATTGCCAACCTATTCTAGACAAAATGTTGAGAAGGATCAAAAGCTGGTCAGCTAGGAAACTATCATATGGGGGGTGCTTGATTCTGATTAAATCAGTCCTAAATAGTTTTGTTGTGTATTGGGGTAGCATATTAATTATTCCTAAGATGCTTATTAAGAAAGTGGAAAGTGATTTGAATGCTTTTTTGTGGTCAGGTGTTGAGATGAAGTCAACAAACACCAAGGTTAGTTGGTGTGAAGTGTGTAAACCAATGAAGGAAGGTGGTTTGGGGTTACAAAACTTGAAATTGTGGAATAAGGCTCTATCAATTAGACATATATGGGATATATACCATAAGAAGGACACTTTGTGGATTCAATGGATCCATTTTTACTTGCTAAAAAATGAGAGTTTTTGGGCAATCCAATCAAAGACTAACTGTTCTTGGTGGTGGATGAAGCTGTTGAAGTTGAGGTTAGTAGTGAGAGGCTACATCAAGAAGGTCACTGGCAATGACAAACAGACATTTATCTGGCATGATAGTTGGCATCCTATAGGAATTCTTAAATATCTTTATTC